>NC_084760.1:57983366-59233366 GCF_028858725.1 Colius striatus | reverse complement strand
TTGGCCAGCAGCAGGTCCATCTTGGATCTGGCTGGCATTGGGTCTATTGGACATGAGAGAAGCTTCCAGCAGCTTCTCAAAGAAGCCACCCCTGCAGCACCCCCACTACCAAAACTCTGCTATGTAAACCCAATACAATAACACCTGCAAAAATATGGGTAAGATCCATGAGAGTTACTGCAACCGATCTAAGAAGAGAATACTGGAGTCAGAGGAATAAATTAATTCAAGAAAGGTTTGCAGACACGATGTAAAATAGCTCACAACAAAAGAAGTGCTACTCTGAGATGTGTGGAGTGACATCTGCTTTTTCCTTACATTACACTGGCTACTGAAGTCAAGGCTGCCAGAGTGGCTGGAAGGGTTTCTCCTTTATCACACTTCCGTACATGGAAAGGTTGCTCAGATGCTCAAGGAAAGGCTGTCATAAAGGAAACTTAAGAAAGAGGGTAAAAACAGCTTTCACAGAACAGTTTGTTGTACACAACCTCTCTTGAAACTTGCATTCGCCAAACAAAGAATGAAGTACTTTCCTAACAAAGACAACAAAGAAATGGTAAATTCTGTGACACAAAGGTAAGGCATAGGTAATTTACCACAGGTGCACGAGGACCTGATCAGACAGAAATATGGTGTATTTATCCCACTAGCATTACCCAGAGCTGACTTTTACAGCCTGACAAAAGAAGGTAAGCAGGAGGCAAGTGACCTGGGGACTCACTGGACTAGCTGCAGAGCAGAGCAACAGCTGGACACCTCTACTGAGAGGTATGGCGGATAAGAGGAGTGACTCAGAGTCCTTACGAAGCTAGGAACTGTCTACAAAAGTAATAACCAGTTATCCCTCGGAAGCTAAGCAAATGACAAAACGGGTGGGATAGGATTCCACGGGATTTGAGCCCAGTTGACTCATTGATTGATTATCCCAGATACAAGAGATGTGTCAACTGCAAGAACCTACTACAGACCGCACATTTCTGTTTTAGCAGCAGCTGAGTCAAGAGCTGCTATTTAGATAACGGCTCTAACGCTAGGCAGCCTAGGAACATCTGAAAGAAGTGTGTGCAAGAGCACAGATTCAATGGAAGGAATCTACTCCATATCATGTTCTAGCAGCTCCAGCTAACTTCTCCTGGGTCCACAAACTATAAACTTTATTTCTCTCTTTTACCTGAGGCTGCCACCTTAATACCCTTCTTTTCTCCTTAATGACTGGCATCACCTTAACTGTACTGCTGCCAACTTTGTCTAAGAGATGGTCTAACTTTTAAAATAATAATTAATCTCTCATCAATTTTTATCAACTTGTAGCAAGCTTTAAAGCTTGGGGCTTCTATCTTAGGTGCACTATAAATGTTACTGATTCTGCCTACAACTTTTGAATGTATACATAGTAATTTGAATTATACAGAGATCTTATGCTTGATTTTGAATGTATACTAGAAGCAAAGATGGGAAGCAAGCTAACAAATTGAATTTCTTTAGAATTGTAGAATTGTATTTCTTTAATATTATTTGGCTTATTCCAGACATATGTCAATGTCACTTTGTTATTTGCATAAATGTTTTTTTCTCATCTACTGTTTTAAAAATGATTGAAACTCAACTGTGTGAACTGTACAGGCAATTTCCCTGTAGTTTATGTAAAATTTTCTGAAAAGTACTGCTTTTATGTTTCTGCAAAAAATTAAATGTCACTGCAGGAAGTAGTGGTGTATGATATTGCCTGGTTTATAATGCTATATTTATGGCATTTCCTATCTTACTGTTTAATCTGATCAGTAAGTTTATTTCCCATTAGTACTTATTTGTTATCATTTCAGTGACTCAATTTCAGATTTTAACAAAGGGATAAATTTTAACGTAATTTCTTTTACCTTTGATAAACCTAGAGTCCTAGAAATGGAGGTACATGAGAGACCATTTATTCATAAAATTTCTCATAATCAGGAATTAAATTTATAAAATAACAAGAAAACTGACAACCTGATCAAATAGATCAGTATTAAGCTGCATTTAACTCATTGATACTTTTCTCCTGATGCACAGGACATGTGTATATCAATGTTACCTATGCATAGAGGTTGTTATCTGGTAAGATCCTTTCTATTCCAAAGGTAAAAACATGCAACTTTATAGGCCCAAAGGGATGAATCACTCTGGTCCAGGTAATATATCAATAGTCAAACAGAGAGTAGTTCCGTAAGAGGCAGAAAATTACATTTTTGTTTAGCAGTTTAACAACCAGCCCCCTCCAGGTGCCTAGCACACCAATGGGACCACCTTACGATGCATCTCTCTCCTCATACTCATTCTTCAAAAAATGACCTGATTGAACAGATTAAAAAAGAAAAGCAAGTAAGCAAGAATAGGTGACAAGAAAGCATGTGAAATGTGGTATTAAAAATCTTCATAACCTCAGCTGGGATTTTAAAGTCATGCTAGCAAAAGCCAAGGATAGGAAATTGCATGCCTATTTAAAACATTAAAGCTTTGAAATTTCCAGCTGAAACAAACTCTTTGGGTTCAAATACCCTTTAATGGTGTCTCTTTTATGCTGTAAAGGGATAAATTTAGGGATTAATCATGTACTTTTAACCTCCTGGTTGCCAGACAGAATACAGAAGCAGGCCAAATTGTACAAGCAGTTTCACAGCATAAAACAGAAAGAGCAAGCTGGACATGGGTCAGCCAATGCAAGAGCATCAGGGTGTCCAAGTGACAGCAATAGGCAGAAGGTCTGTTGCAGAGATGAAAAGCTCAGGTTCCCTGAATATTGCAGCTGTATCAAATGGTCTGTGTTTGCTTTACAGTAGTGCCATATTAAACAGCAAAATCTTTGCATTTGTAAGTGGAAAATAAAAGCTTGGTATTACAGACACGTCAAAATATGTTCGAAAATTTGAAGTTTGACAGTGATCCATGTATTTTAAAAATCTACATAAAATTGTAAGCTAAGTGAGTATGCCTGTTACCCAGATTCATGGCATGCTGTGACTGCATTCTTTAAATCACACCAAACAAAAATCCCACTTGAATACTCTCCTCACTTAGATCATCTTCCACATACATTAATTGTTTCAACTATTACACTAAGGTAAAAAGTAAGGTGAACAGCCAGTGATACTGCACAAAGATTAATGCTTGAGCTGCTTATCCTCTTTGCTCTTATTGCTTTTTCAGACTGATCCTTTCAGTGGGTCATATATTGTAATTCTGTGCCAAATCAGCAACATTCAATATTGGCAGCATTACACAGAGCTCATTAGGCACTCACAAAAGCACAGAGCACATATCAAAGAGAGAATGAAGGAACCTGAGTTTCTGTATTTTGCTTTCAAGACACTGCTCTATGACTTGGCCTAGATTCTGGTCTACAAGCTTTTGCCTGGCCCAGATGCATTCACTTTGAAATTTCTTCCTTCCTTAACAACATCTACTGGCATGCTTTAGTAAATCATATGTGAGGCTATGGAAATTCATTGCCAATGTAAACATAATATGAGGTCAGCATCGTGTCTCATGTCTATAAGCTTCCCAGACACTGTACACTGAACGAAACATGTTTTCAGGTCACAAAGCACCTGTTTCACGCTGTGTAAACCCACCTTCCCCACCACCACCATGTGTGATGCCATGAATTCCCAGCTGTCCTCTCTCTGTAGCCGTACCAGCTTAGCTTAGGCTCTAGATGACAGACTAAAGAACCACAAGCTCTCAGGCACTGGATGTATGTGTTTGTGGAATGTCTACCATAATCTCTGTATTCACTACATTAAATTATCAACAAATTGAGAGCTGTATCTTGTTTTCAAAAGTGTGCACCAGTAACTTCTTAAACACTGAAATTTCTGCTTCTTAGGCACAGTCCTGTTCCAAAGTGTATTGCAGAACCACAATAAAATGCAAGTGGGAGCTTAAAAAACAGTAGGAAAACAAAAATAGAAGTTTTATAAGATTTGAAGAAAAAGTGTCTAGAAGGTGATTGACTAACAAAGTGTTTTCATATTCCTTCTAAAGGAAAAAAAAAGAAAAAAAGAGAGAATATGCGCACAGGAAAACAAAAGCTGGATATACTAGGCTTTACTTTTGCTTTTACTTGCTTGCATTCTCCAGTTTGAGTTTTTCTACTTTTAGTAGAAAACAGCTAGGTTTTTGGGTTTTTTTTTTAGCCTAAATTGAGTAAGGTGATAACTGTCTTTTATGACTAAAGTGACAAAATCTGTTTCTAAGCTGTTTTAGCATTTTAGTTTGCGTAAATCCGTTTTCTACTGAAAACCAGCACTACACATGGAAGCAGATACTGGCTATTTAGCCAAATATTCATAATTATTTTAGAGGCATTTGTCCATTTACATTATTAGTGTTCATATTCAGCAACTAGAAAATATCCTGGATTATCTGTAAGTAAAACAAGTAGACTAAGTTAAATCTTTTAGGTTTAAGTTAAATCTTTTAGGCCATGCAATCAATTTGCTTTCAATATAAGCAGAAAGTAAAGCTTTTTATTGAAAATAACCACTTTGTGAGCTCAATCTAATTTAAAATGTGTAAAGGTAGCCTACATATTTTAATGCATTTATTCTAGTTTGCGGGGTTTTTTTTCCAGTTTTTATCTTTTAGATGTTATAGAGAATAAAGAGTTTCCTTTAGAAGTAAGAAAGTGAAAACTGTGAGGTAAATACTATATAGTCCAGCAATCCTAGAACTGAAAGAAAAAATGCACAGAACTAATGGGAATTCTGAAGCAAGCTCAGACAATGCAGATTAGAGTATTGATCAGCTATCAACCACAAGTCAAGAATCAAACTTTATAAAGGTCTCTAGATGTAAAAAGTATGATCTCTGTCATTTACTGCAAAGGAAAGGTATGATTAAACACTCCAGTGCTCTCTGTGCCAGATAAATCTAGCTTCCTAATAAAAAAATCCCAAGATTGAAAATGTTACAAAATATTGTAACACTAGCATTGCTAGTTCTTCAGCACAAAGTTTCCAATAAAATAGTGGCAGGCACCTGTTGTGGAGGCATCACAGTCCAAGCAATGCCAGAGTGCTTTGGCTACTGTTTCACACTCACATCATCTAGCTTAAGCAGCAAACTGGGACTTAAGTTAGTCAGAGATGAAATCTCCAGCCTAGACATGCACTTAATGTGGGCAGTGACCAGTTGTCATGAGACCAAATAAACATCCTTATCTATACTATCTATGCTCTCAGTTAATCATGTTAATTAGCAGATCCTAACAACTGTAATCTCCCATGGTATACAAGTCCAATAATTGGTAAGATCAAATATTATCAGGAACTAAATAAAGTGGGTATTTCAAAGAAGGCTTAAGTAATATACATATTAGATACAAAATCATATGTGTTTGCTCCACTACCAAGATGTCTGAGCTAAGCTTTCCCTCTGACCTAGAAAATATTTCCTGTTCTATAAAATATACAAACTCAAAGGAGCAGGAGTTAGCATTCTCTGTTTACTGCTAGAGACCTAGGACCATTTTTTCAAACACACTCAAACGATGCAAAAAGTCTAACTCTGAAAAGTACTTTAATGTCTAGACTGTGCAGTTGTATTGCTGGTGTATGACAGGTAAAAAAAAAAAAAAAAAAAAAGACATTAAGTGCCCAAATTAGCAAAACTTAAGGACCTGGGACCAAAAAGTAACTGTGAAAGCTACAGACTTAACCATGCTACCTGTCCATTAATCCTGGCAGCATAGCTTTGAATTAGTGGCCAAGGCATTTGCCTGGAAAGTGGGACATCCTGGGAGCCAAGTCCCCCGACTTCATTTCTGTGTCATAGCAAAAGGCCACACAAGAGGTCTTTCGAAGAGAACTGGAATTTGAGTTTCTGAAGTGCCCCCGTCAAAAGGTGAGGGTGTTTATACGGGCAAAAAGAACAGCTGCTTCAGCACAGCAGTGCCCCTGTGCTATTGTCATGCTCATTTGGTCTGTCATTGCCTTCTGAAATCTTCTTTCAAGACCTTGATATCAGGAACACTAAAAAGATATGGGTCAGCATTAGGATGCCTTTTACACTGAAGTAATTTGTGTGAGTTAACTTACTCTGCCAAGAAACAAGACAAATCAGCCCCTCCTAAGGTCTCTGTTGCCATAACTAGAAAGGTCACAGTATCTGAGCTGTCACATTTAAATACAGTTACAGTACCTCTGCACTGTCAGTGATTCAGGGGTGCAGATGTACTCTAAGATACTTGAAATATAATTATATTTACCCACAAAGGCAGAAAAACAAGAGTGTGAGGTTTAGGTTATTCTTTGTTGGCAAACCACTTAGGCCACTGTAATATCATAGCTATTATTAGGATATCGATAATGGAATGAAAATTTTCTTGGATCTCAGGAAATCCACAAAAATAACCCACAAAATAAGTAAGTTAGTTAGTGTGATGCTACTCTAAATATGTCAACAATAGTTTCAAACGACAGATACAAAAAAGGGAAAGTCGAGCACTGTTCCCTAGAGAATGGAAAGCACAGTTAAAAAATACTTTTTGTATCCCACATAGTCAAATGTTTTGCCCATTAATGGATGTCACAGAAATAAATTATTGTTAAATTAACAGTAAAATTCAACCACATCTCCAACTGCAGACCAGAGTGCTCTAGCCAGACATCCACATGGGGGCATCAGCAGAATCTGTAAGCATCCACACTGCTACTCGACTTGTGGATCAGTGCATCTGCAAACACAAGCTATAGAGTACATCTAAGAAGCATCAATATGAAGGCTTAAGATCATTCCCATTATGTAAACTATCTCACACAAACTCTTTGTTTGGTACTTTTAATCAACTCCATTATTACTTGTGTTACAATAACCACTATGTTCTTAACACCCAGACTCATGGATAGATACTGCAAACAGGAAGAACCCACAGGGAGCCAAGCATCTCACTAAGAGTAATGAGATGCTAAGAGAAAGATATTTTGAAATACTGTGGGTCACATTTATGGAATTGTATCCCCAGCTTTGGTAGCAGAGATAGCTTATGCAGCCATAAGATTTGTTTAGCAAATTCCATTTTCCCTTAACCATGAACAATGTACGAATAGCATTGGGAGTCAAAACCAAACAAAAGTAGTACATAAAGTCAGGCTAGTTATATAGAGACAAAGAATTACTATCTCCTCGTTTTTACTTGCTGCCAGAATGACCAGGTGTTGTTCACCAGAGGACTTCAGATCTACCACTAAACTTTCTTTTGTGACCCTTAAAAGGTCTACCTCCCTCACCTTAGAAGTCTACCCTATATCCTGGTGCCATACATTTCAAATATACACAGCTTTTCCATGGGACCAAGACCTCTGAAATATCACCGAGTTGCTGTTACTTCATTTTGCATCTACAAATCTGCACATGCCTGTCCTACTGTTTTGAAGAAAATCAGCTGCATCCAGTTATTCCAGTTAGACTGAGTCCCTAATACAGAGTCTGTGGAACAGTAGTCTGTCAGGCCTGAGAAAATGAGAATGTTCCCAATACACCAGGAATGATAAATGGTATTGCCTGCTAAAGCATGATCCTGGAGTTAAAGCCCTGTAACTGGATGCACTGCTGATAGCATGCTACCTTACTTAGTGTGTATGCAATTTCAGTGCCTGCCATTCATAAGGTCTATATATCTATGTTTTAACAAACTTAAGCTACCCTGTGTAATTTAAAACATGATCTCAGTTGACCCATATCAGGGCAGATGGCAACACTGATTGAAACTAGAGATGTCACCTTTTATTAGCATATATTACAGGTTTCAATTTATTCACAAATGACTTGCAGTTTTGGGGTTTTTAAGCTCCTTGAGGTCCTCATCCACATTGCTATTGCTACATCATCTTATGCTATTAATATTTTACTTACTTTTCTTTAGTCTGGATATGGCCATCATTAATTATAAATACAAATATCAGTTTATTTTAATGAATATTGTCCTGATTTTCACAAAGCCAGCATAATGTTCAGAATCACGCACTTGCAAGTAAGGCATGTTTAAACTAAAATGAACGTATGATCAAAGTTACTTGAGGCACCTGGTTGAAAACTATTGCTTGATCTGTAACATAAACGCAGACAGCATAAACAACTAAGAGATGACTTCAAGGAGGAGTTAAAGAAAACAGAAAAAACAGAGTCAAGTTTTTCCAGTTAGTGTAAAATTTATGTCTTGTGTGTTACCAAATCACTTGAAATAGATCTATTTAGATAAAGCAATAAGCAAAAACAAAGTAAAAATTATCCACACATAATTGAAGATACTTTCTAAAATTCATAGAACATATACAGAATACTTTTAAACAATTTTTTAAATTATTCCCCTTTTCTCACAGTCACGTTTAAAGGTCACTGTTCAATGCTTAGTCATCCTAGTGGAAAGACAGTAATGCCAATGTAAGCATGGAGTAAGAGGCAACAGACATTAAACTACAACAGATAGTGCAGTAAATACCAACAGGAGCAAGCCTAAAGCCTAATCAGTCTCTAGTTTTATCCCAACAGTTCAATTCTGAAGACGAGTACTAAGCCAGCTCTTTCACTTCCTTGTGGAAGCCTTAAGGGCTTTAATTCTACAGAAAAGGCACTTCCCAGAAAATCATGGGTAAAGTAAATGGGATAGACAGATGGATTAGTGTATATATACATGAGTTCAAGTTCATTGTGGGAATGAAATGTGAATAAAGTAATTACTATTTGTTCAAGGCAATGAAAGTGCTAACACCACAGCAGGCCAGATACATGAGAAAGTAAAAGGACAACTGTAATTTTTTTCTAAAATGTGCCCAAGAATTAGCAGAGCAAATATTAGAAGGAAAAAATTCTGTACTACATGAACTGAGGTTGACATTTGAAATTGTGGCTGATAGAGCTGCAAACATTGAAGACCACCCAGAGTGAATAAAGAGACAGAGGAGCATGCAGAGAGATGAACCAGATCATGCAACTATGTGCAAACAGCCTGGAATGTCAAAGACAGAATGTAATTTAGCCAATGCAAATGCAAAAAAGAAGATAACAAATGATAACATGTTAGGAGGCATGGAGAAAAATCAAATCAAATCAACAAAAATACCTAAGCAGCAACAACAACAACAACAACAAAAAGAGAGAGAGATGAGAATGAAACCAAAGGGAAGGTAAAAGAAGCAACTGGTTATGAGAACTGATTTGTGGGAAATGTGTATGGTCTGTGGGAGTTAACTAGTCAAGGTACACTTACAACTGCTGGCAGATTTGGAAGCTGTTTACATCCTCTGGGTTCAGCTAGAGGACAAAATATTTTACAGAGTAAGAACCTCCTGTTCCTTTCACATGACACTTGTTTTTCCTCTACAGAAAGGAACAGCCATCACCTGCCTAGAGGCTGAAATGACCACTTCACAGATCATTCGTTTAGGTTTCCCATTTACTCTTCATTTTTCTTCACCCTAGAGCATTGCTAAGACATCAACAACAGTCCTCACTGAAGTCATGGACTGCTCTATGCCCACTCAGGATAGCCCAGAGGCACAGTCACCATAGGACAGAGATAGTACTTAGGGCAGTGCATAAGCACCTAAGTCTCAGACACTGATGCCAGCTGGCTCCCTTGGAAAGGTGCCTGCACCACCCTGGTACATGCCTGTGGCTTCTCCCCCTTGCCTTGTCGTCCCACAGCGTGGTCCTAAGCAAGGCATATCTCAACTGACAGTGTTCCAAATTCCAGACAACTCTGATGCCTCTGCTTTTCAAATAGCTGTGAATTTGCAACAAGGTTTAACATCAGCCTTCTGCAAATTTTCACAGCAGAGTTGCTGAGTGGGTGAAAGAATGGGTCAGAACAGAGGGTTCTGCTGCAGCCTTTGGAAGCTAAACTCGGGAAAGAAAGATCCAAAGATAAGAAGCCTACTACATAATTAGAAATTTTATTTCTGTACTATCAGAAAATAGGATAGATTAGTTGATTCTTTTGTTCTTCTTCTTGTGAACAAATTTCTATTACAGTGTTTCATTCGGGATCTTTGAAGGGCTTCTGGCCAGCTGCAGATTGCAACCATGAGGATCTCTGGTGTTTCAGATTGGTTGAATGCTGTGTTTAGATCTTCCTTGGACAGTCCATCTCCACACAATTTCAAATCCCATTTTCCAAGCCCTGGAGAGTAGACCTCTATTATGTGTTCACTGATAACACCCTTCTATGCCACATACACTGAAAGAGCCTTCCATATATCTAGGATAGCCAGTGACAACACTAAATGTGACGGTTTCCCAAGGGATGTTACTACATGTCTTTTTGTCGTAACAGGAGCAAAAAATACAGCTCATTGCTGCCAGACATGGTGAAGGCAGGGATGTGGTATTAGGAACTTGGTAATCAATACTTGTCTGCTTTATTTAAGCTGAATTAAATCTGCAAACAGAAATCTAGCTGTGCACTCTCTTCCTTTCAGTTCATAATCCATATGTAGATCCACAAATTTAGCCTGAAAACTCCACATCTGAGAAGCAAAAATATGACCCATTTTACAGGAAGCTTGTGAGTGCACATTTTATGGAGCCAGGGCAAAACTGTAGTGGACTGTGAAGCAAGAAAAACCCCAAGTGAGTCAGTTTGCTCTGGGATCAGCGGCACAGATTCCTAAATAATCCCTAAATTAGTCTAGAAGGCATTATTGCCTCAGCTCATAGGTCTTACCAAACAACACTCCCTTGCATGCAGTCTGTACACAAAACCTTTCCTAAAGAAATCTTCTCACTTGCACTAAAATCATTACAGAAATGTCAAGTGCTAGTGTCAATGACATCATCATTTCCTGGTGCTATAAATAACATCCCATGTGATTCTGTTCACAGAAGATCAGCATATGCGAGGAGATCCTAATTTTCTTTCTTTCTGAAGTATTATATAGATAAAGTAATTCCTAAAGTAAGACCATGGTATTGCCTAAATTGCTTTCAGACCTGCTGGGAGATTCATGTTATCCTAAAAGCCTCGAATCTTGTGAGCTCTGAGAGGCGGCCAAAAGTGCAGACACCAATGTGCCATCTTTTTCTAGCTTGGAAACTCATAATCCATACATGATGCAGCACTCCACTCCCACCTTATTTTATTCTACTGTTGTTACACTCATGAATAAGCATAGTGACACTCATCCTTAGTGTCATACAGTCCCAACTGCATTCCACCAACATGCAGTACTTGTTCTGAAAAAGCATTACTGAAGAACACTGATGAAGTGCAGTATAGCCACCAGAATATTTCTGAAACCTTCAATTTTCCAGCAACTTCTGATTTGAGCTGTGTGACCCAGCTGAGCACTAATGCTGATTTTTTTAATTTAATTACAGACACTGGCTTGAAGAGCTGTGACACAATGAGATTCAATTGAATTCAGCTTGCCCTGGCCTCCTCCTCATACACACTGTGCTGATTAATCCAATCCTGTTCTGATTTTTTGCAGTGCAGGCTACATTTATCTGTTCCCGTTCTTTTGCAATGAATGCTGTCCACTATTTGAATCCCTGATTCAGCATCGATTAACCATATGCCCTACATCAGCTTCTTTGCTGAAACAGTTATCACAGAAACCTCTTTCTTTTTAAAAGAACAGTGGCAAGTAAGAACAAGACGAAGGAAGGGGAGACAGGAACTCAACAAATGTTTTGGGGAGGGATTTCAGACTTAGATTTGTAGAGACTGCAATAGGCATATATTATGCAGAGCATCTTTATTCATCTACATCTTTACTGCTATCCTTTCGATAGCATATGTGGATGTATTACAGCTCAGTTTTTAAGAATCTTTATTTCACTGATAACGTAAGCAGATTACATCCATGCAGTGCCAAGTCTTGGGTTTGACTGATGTTAGCTATGGGATAAAGACAAAAATACTTGTTTACTCCACAGGCTCATGGAAGGGGTAAGGAAGAGAAGCTTTTCTGAGCTAAGATTCATATTTCCTACCTATAAGATCATAACCAGACCCCATTAGATCAGAATCTGCTCTTACTCAATATCACAATAAAGTCCAGAATGTCCAGAATACAGCTACAAAAATTATGTCATCAGGAGACTATCACCAGTAGAATTTAAAATGCTTTAAAGTTGAATATGCTTTTCATCTTCATGGAACAACTAATGCTTAAAAAAGCTTAGGGCAAAATTTTAAAGAGTGATTCAGAACCTCTTTCAGAAGATACTTGGGAGTCTTTATTCAAAATGGAAACTGAGTTCCCAAATTACTTAGTTTTTGACAATTTTACCCTCAAGGGTCCAAATCTGAAATTACAGAAATATTCATGTTTAAATATTTGAGCATTAGGACTTCCCAGTTTCCATTTGTTATCTGTGTCATGGCTCTTGCTCTGACCCTACAATATTCTCTGCAAATTCCTATTCAGTAATCATGAAATAATTAAGTTATAACTGTTCTCCTAGATAACTCCTTCTCTCTCATTTCTGCCTTACTTTCCACATATGGCAACCTTACAAAGACTTGGGTTTTAAGTATTTTAGTCAACCTTTCAACTGATGAAATCACATCTTGCTGTCTACAGGTCTGTACATCTGTAGGTCTTTACTGTCTACGGGTCTTAGTCAATGGGAAAAGGAGGAAAACTACTTCAAACTGGAACACAGAGGCTCTGTTGTTCACTTCCCTGATGTGTTTATAGGGTGATGTCTGCCATTATTTTGGGACAAAATCTTTGCATTTTCCAGTATTTCAGCAGTCCAGTACACTTGGGCTTTTGAGGAGATTTAAAATATGTTAAATGACGCCTAAATTCAGTAACTCCTTTAAATTACAGTAGGTTTTATACAGCAACAAAATATAGGAAGTCTTTCAATTGTGCATTTTGAAAACATGCCTCCTTGTAGTTTCACAGCCTATCTGTGAACTTCTAATGTGCTCTCTTGTAGAAAATTACGGAGAGAAGAAAGAATAATATATCATATATGCACATATAAAACACTATATATTTTAAATATTACTGTAACATCTAGGAAGTAGCAATAGTTTCTTAAAAAGCACTGTCATTGAGTATTTAACCTGGGGACTTAGCATCAATATATTAACATGCTTAGTAACATGAATGCAGAAATATATATAAATTCAAAATAGTGCATCTTTATATTGTAATACGAATAATTACACAAGGGCTACATTACTGAATACACCACACATTCAAGACGGATTTGTTTACACAAACAGAAAATAAGCGTATTAATACAATAAGTAAGTTATATAAGGCTTTGTTTATTTTTCCTTATACAGCCTGACTTGCTGAAAACGCTAGTCCCTAGACACAGTCTTCTTCATAGGGATCATTTCACATTTTACATTTAATATTCAGCTGTTCAGTAAACTCTGTGCTCTTTCTCCACACAAAACTAAAAAGAAACTCATGCTTTGTACCATGTCAACAAGAGCACTTTAACATTCAGAAAAATCTCTACAAACATAAATTCCTGGCAATTAATTAAAAATATTTCCTGGATTTTTTTTTATATAATTCCTCTTCAACGCTGCTATTAAAGCCAAACTGAAATGTAATGAGAAAACAAATAGTTCAATCCCTTTTCCAATTGCAAAGATAACATCAGATATTGTTTTAAAAATGCAAGACTGGAAAAGATGTCTGGTTCATTACTTTGCAATCAGAATCCATAACCTCTTTAAATAAATCTACAGGCCAAATCCACTTCCCAAAAAAGTGAAATATTTGCTCCCATCCTTCCACTGGGATCACTTCATCCCAATGTTTAGAAATATTATTCTCATTTCCAGCTCTATTTTACTCCGGGATTATGCTCATGAGTTTTCGTACCACATACTCTCATAGTTGAAGATTACTATATTTTTGAGTTAAGATGCATCTCTGTTGTTGAAGCAACCCGATTTTATTTCTCTCTCTAATGAAATCATTTGTTATGATATCTTCAGAACTCCCAGTAGCATTAAGCAGGACAGATTCATCACTTTTTACATTCTCAAAGCACTTGTTTGATCCATTAATGTTGAGTATATGCCAAACTTTAAAAATGTAAGTATTGCAGCTGACCTTGACAGTTTTAGAAGTGTGCTTCACATTTTTTAAGCTGAAATGCTCAGTGCATTAGTGGGTTGAAGAAATATACTCCACAAGTTGCAGATTGAGGACAAGGCAGCAAGAGATCAGAATCTGAGGTAGCCAATAGAGCAGGTGCAGTGATGACAAACTTGTGCACCAAGAAAGAACAACCTAGGGTTCATGTATTTGAAGGAGATTACTGTTCACTTTCAACACCATAATTCCTATTTCTTTAAGATCATTCTTATTAACACTGCTTTAACAATCTATATTATGGTTACATATGATGAATCTAATGAGTAAGAAATCAAAAAAGAAAAATGTACTCTACCCAATATCAGTGACTGAGGTTTTCTTTTTGTAAAGTAGTTAAAATGTTTCAAACCGAGCTATTTTTAAGCTTATTACAAGGAATAAATTTAAAAGTACTATTTATGAAACATCATAATTTTTACAGATGGAAAAATGCCCTATACTACAGCACAGGCCTTAAGTATTAGACTTTTTGTGCACTCATGAAATATAAAGCAAATATTCAATTATTGTGCTATCTCCTTGTCCTCCTGCTTTCCCAGATTCTAAACCTAGGCTTCCCTCTTTCTGAAATAATCCCAGTAATGGGAACAAGAGGTGGTCTGTAACCTTTAGTGCCACCAACCACTGTAAAGAAACACGGAAAATGAAGTTCTGACAAACAAATGCAGGATCAAACACTCGGTGTAGAAAGCTGGTGATGTTTTCCCAGTTGTGCAAACTGAGTTTAGGTGAGGTCCTAACATCTGGTTAAGAAGGTCTCAAAACCTTCCTGGTCCTGCAGTTTTTTTCCTGAGCTGTAATCCTGCAAAAGATTCACACAGAGATGATTGAGGAGTTCACTAAATTGAGGACTTCAGTAAGTTCTGCTGGATTAGGGTGCACAAGACATTTGTGCAAATCCCTGTTATTGATCCTGCAATATACAGTTGAGGAAAGGCTACATATTTCATACATTTTTTCCCTTTGCCTGCTTCTGAGTTTTGAGGGTTTGAATATTCATTTTTTTCTCATGCTGCTCTGGGTTTCCCTCAATGCTCTCTCAATTAATTTCCTTGCAGTTTGACAACTATGAATATTTTAAAAAAAAACAAATTAAAAAAAAGACTGTACTTCTCAGATCCTGAAGACGTTGTTACACAGCTAACATAAGTTGAAGGGAGAATATAGTTTTGTCTTTAACAAATGCTGAAGGGCTTGAAGTCATTTTCTAACCATAGAGAAATGATTCCTCAGCAACAGGCAACATGCAACATTTTATATTCCTGACTATATGCTGACAATAACATGATGAAAATATGTGTCTGTGTATATATATATATATACACATACACTGTATAAAAAAACCTTTAAAATCTGGCTTCAGAACAATTACTCAGTTATAACAGCGAAGGCAGTAGCAAGAACCCAACTTTGTTATAATGCACACAGAATCTTGATCATTTTCCTAAGCTTTATTTGTAGAAACCACTCTGATGAATTGTGGCAGTGGAGCTGGAGCACCTAACCTGGTATCTTCCTTCTGTCTGGTAATATGTGCAAGAAGCCCTACACTGCCAGTTGCAAGGTGTATCAACTACAGAAAACAAATTTCTCTCTAATTACCTTTCTCACAAGAGACTCTTTGTTTCTGTTTTCATCATTCCTGCCCAAATACCATCAGCAAATACTTAATCTTCTGAAGCTTACAAGGCTTTTGATTTCAAATAAGAAATGTGAAATCTTATTTCCTTTGACTAGTTTATTCGTTTAATATAGCCCAGTTCTCACATGAGTGAAGTGGAAACTCCCATTCATTACATGTACTGATTTGTACACCTTTACCTTGTCTTACTTTGTATGTCCCTTACTTGAGGTCCAATCCTTTCAATCTAGTTTCTTCCAAGAACTTTGACCTTTATGAGAACAGTTCTTATGAAAATTCTCCTGCTGAGACTCTAAATCCTGTCTTCCACAGTAAGTCTTTGAAATAGTTTCCCACTCCCAACTGTGGACAATCAGCACACAGTAGCTGAAAATATACCTATCAGACTGCAACTCTATGAGGCAGACACGCTGACCGTGATGCTTTGTTACAGTCTTCCAAGCTGTGCGGGACTTCACACCTATGCACAGCAGGCTGTGTATATCCCTACCACTTTACCGTGTCAGGGCATCCCCTTCACGCTTTGCATTCTCTCAAGTCTATAGCAAAAAACTAAGCCAATTAAATTTTGAATCATGTTTAATTAACAGGGGATTTTGAAGTGTTTTCTGTTGGTAGAAACATTTCAGAAATAAAAGCAAATGCTCAGAACTAAGTTTGCTTTGACACTAATTAATGAAGTCCTTTGAAATTATATAAAGCAAAACTTTTGTTTGGGTTCTACCTAGTAATTGGACAAAAGTGGCCTCATTGGAACTAACCTGATGGACACTTGCAAAATCGTGAGATCAGGTTGTGTACTATGTTCCTCAGGGGAACATTATTAAAACAAAGATAAACTTGCAGCCAGTGAGATTTAGATGGACTGTTTGTATTAAGCATAAACACAGATGTTTTCTTGAGTCACTGCCTGAATCCAGGCACTCTAGAGTAACAAAAATTAAATTCCCTTAACATCATAGACAAAATACAGATAAAAAACCCACTGTGTACTCTCATAAACCAAATATCATATACTTAAGAGAACATCTGTTTCATAACAACAGTGAATTTAATTATTTTGTTTATCTGTGAATATTTATGTGAAGATCTATATCTTTGCATTTGCATCTTCACATGACTAATGGAAGTACAGTGTTTTGTATGCAACTAATTCGTTTTCACTTAATATGGTAATGACTGATTAATTTCATTTTTTAGTGTGGAGGACATCCTGTAATACAGTCAATGTTGCTTTGAACCGAATTATCTCCAAATAGAAAGCAGAGTAATAGATACAATTTTTCTCTCTCTTTTTCACTTTCTCTGAATCTCTTTTCTCTTTATATCTGAAATTACCTGCTGTGTATCAGAAGATTTTTCAAAGACTTATGCTTAACCAAATGCTACTTTTATGAGTGTCCAATCCTCAACGGGAACTTTACACTTACATTAGTAAGGCAAGTAAAATTTTATTTGGAAATGACACTTAAGATAATGCTTAATACAACTTATTTAAAGTAAATTAGAAAAAGAAAATAGTCCACAATTAGAGGCTTGGTTTTGGTCTGTGACATTAATCATAAAACAATAAATCAGGTATGACGGCTGAGTCACAAGAATCAAGATGGTCATGATGCTACTGGGTGAAACCCTAATTATTAACATCAGTTAATATTAATAATCAGTTAAATTTGCACTGATTTAAACAAAGATAGACCTTCACTTATGAATTACAAGTTTATTTTGTGGATATTCTGAAGCATTATTTTCCCACACACTACCATAATTTGGAAGCTACGCTGATGTGAGCAACACCACATTGGAAATGAAAAAATGTGGCATACAAGAATAAAGTGCTAGGTTTTCAGAACCAAACATAATTATTTCTACAGGATATTCAGTAACATATGCACCAACTAAGCATTCTGAATTTTCAAATGCACATATGCTGGGCAATCTTAGGCCCAGTATCCCTGTAGTGATCCTAAAAATGAAATTATATGGAAAACTGTTTGGACGTTTATAGCTTTTCGCTTTCTTTGCAAGATCTTAACTAAGCAAAACAAGTTCTGGGTCAAGCAGCAGGTTTTGAATTTTGACTAAAAACATCCTTTTGAGAGAAAAAAAAGGAGACTTCACTTTAAAAAACACTCAAAAAATATTTTGTCTGCTTCAACATTCAATTGCTGTTATTTTAAGCCAAAACCACTTGCTGAATGTAGTGGTGAACGATGCCCATACAGGTAGTGTTTTTTAAACCTATATTGCATTTTTTGACAACCAGATTTAACTAGCAAAAATGTTGTTCTGACATTTATATAGTGTATCCCCCATTTTAGCTCCATTCTATTTCAAAGTTTTGACAATTAAATAAATCAGATGATGAAAAGAAACTTTACAGTAGCTCTTCTTTCATATCATTGTAAACACTGTCAGACTGAAATGTTTCACAAGTGAAAGTGATTTTTTAACCAAAATATTACATGTACAGAATGAATCAGATTATAAATCACACAACTTCTGTCAAAAGAAAGAAACACTTCACATAGAACTGATATTCATCTGGTTTAAAAAAATGTATGTTTTTATGAAATGTGATTTTGATCTCCACAAATCATGCTGCTTGTAAGAAACTTTTTTTACATAATAGGCACAGATATTTTTCAGATTCTTCCATTACCAGATTTGCCCCCTGAGGTTCTCCACATTCTTGTCTTTGCTATGGAACATCCCACAGCTTGCCAAGAGCTGAAAAGCTGCTGACCAAATAAAGTAGATTTATTGGAAGAACTGAAGATGTTTATGGCAATGATCAGTTTTTCTCCCTTAATCCCACTGTTCTCTCACTGAAAGCTATTCTTGGATGCCAAAATTTTTACATATTCCTATTTGCTGGGTTTTATGAAGAATAGACTTTTAAACAGTAGGTGCAAAACTACTTTAAACCAGGAAGCTTCACAAAATGGATATTCTCTAACAGTGACTGACTTTATGAACTTTACTTTCACTATAGTTGTCAGATAACATATTACTTATCCTACATAGAAGCTCAGTCAGGAAAAGCTCCTTGCAGGATATTAATCACATTTGCGGCAGTCCTGTTGCGTCTTCTTCTCTGCCAAGCAAAAGACCACATGTATCCACAGAAGCTCCAATTCCTGCCTAGGGACTTCAAAGCAGCATTCATCGAACTTTAATGAAAGTATCCCCTTTGTCCCTTTTTTTGGGCGTCCAGTCTGGTATCATACGTGGGAAGATAAGCAGACAACAAGAACAGATGGTGGCAACAGATGCCATCTCTCAACACAGTTTAAAGGCCGGTTAAATCCATGAACCTGTAACTCCCATCTTTCCCTCAGCTCCCTCCTCCCTAAATATTCTCACAGATACCCTTTAGCACTGGCAGTCATCCTCTGCACCCATCCTAACTGTAACTGCTACCTTTCATGCAGGCATGTTTCCCAACTTTGACACTGGTGACAATATTCAGCTTCATGATTAACTTCATTAAAATTACTTCTATTTAAGTTCACATAAAATATCATGTGTGTAACTGCATATAGTTGGCAATGGATAAATATTAACACATAAAATATCTTTTAGAATTGAAGTATCTTTCACTGGTAAGGCCTCTGTATGACCCCCAACGGGATGCACTAGCAAAATTACTACAATCTTTAGTGCAGAATCAGTCTATAAGTTGCCAGGAATCAGTACTTCAAGGTATTGAGCGCTCTGGCTCTAATACTCTGAAATAAATTTTTAGCCTGAGACATCTTACCAAGAGAGAAGGTTGGTTTCCACTGCATCCCCAGACCCACATGGGACACTTCCAATTTAGAGTGAGACCAATACCTTGATAAGGCCTTGACTCCATGCTTAAAATTTATACATATGAAAATAAAATTAATGAAAATAATGAAATTAATGAAAATTAAAATTAAATTTGAATATTTTCTACTATCTGGTTTACTTGTTGCAGTAACAATCGAGAGCATGTAGAAAAAGAACACATTTTACCTTTTCTTAATTTTGTATATTGGCCAATTATTTTTTGTACAGTGGGTTTTTCTTTCTTATGTGGTCATTTAGATTGATATTTCTAAGAGTTTTTTACATGGCAATATAGAAAACAGAAAATAAGAAGTTTTAACATTTTCAGCAGAGCTCAGAAGTCCAGCATTTGAAACTTACGTTAGGTACTGTATGTAAGCCTTAGCATCTGTAATTCAGTTAGAAAAATATTCATATTCTAGATCAGTGATTTACAAACTTCTGGTGTTTGTAGACATCTACAAAATTTCCAGGGTAATCTCCTGAAGAATTAATATGGTTTGGTTTTTTTCCTCAGCCATCTTCCCCAAGTGTCTCAAGTTGTTCCACCCTCCGTGGAGTCCAAAGATTACAAGCTGAAAGCCACAGTTAGAAATTCAGCAGTCAAATGAATGATCTTTAGAAATAAAACTAATTACAGTTTTAGAAGACAGGTTTGTGTCTGGGCATTGGAGCAAATATCTTAACTTTCTAACTTCTGAAGGCTAATTCCTGTTGTCTTCATCTCACAGTAACTTCAGCTCTCCACACCTCTTAGGGTCATAAAGGATTGCTACTGAAAGTCAATGGCTGAGTCTCCTGTTGACTGACTTCCAGATGGCAGAACGGGGGAGTTATCAAATCTCGTTCCATACCTGTCATGCCTCTGCCAAGTGACTCCTTTAATCTTCATAGTAAATCGGTATTTTATACAGACAGATGTCTTAAACAGGTTCATTTGTGCTATGAAGCAGATCTTCCACATAGATGAGTCTAGGTCCCCCATATCGACTCTGACTGAAACATGTGCTCCCTTCACTCCTTACTAGGAAACCCTTGAGAGTTTCTGATAGCTGATTTCTTTCAGACAGGTGATGTTTCATATACATGTACATTTGGGGAGTGCTATGACAAATTAAATAAAATCTTTGCAATACAAGTATACCTGATCAGAAGAAATGAAGAAACTAGAAGAAGTCAGAAGAAATAAAAAGCCTAGCATGCAGTTTTTACTCATAGGAAGAAAGCATCCATACGTTAGCCTTAGATTAGCCCTAAAAACTAGAAAAATAAATGAGATTATGTCTGTCCCTAAAAAGATTAGTTTTCCTGGCATTCATAGAAGTTTTGAAATATATTAATACACAGTTACTTGTGCACAAATGTTCCCACTGGTCACTTATTATTCAATTCATATGTGTTAGTGATTAAGCCATCATCATTTTCAAGAGTATCAGAATTCAACAGTCCACTTGGCAAATGTCAAATGGAAAAACACTTAGGCCACAAAGTAGAAAGTCCCTGAATGCTGTTTATCAAAATAGTAACATCTGAAGACAAATCCAAATACCACCATTTGTCACCCTACTGACATAAAAATACACAGCTGCATTACAGGCCACAAACACTCTCTCAGACTGTCTGCTGAGATCAGGGAAAAATAACCCTAATCCAACAAGGGAAGAGGGACTAAAAAAACCTTCTCCCTGTAATAAAGATATTAATACAGACATGGCATCAACATAGAGCTGAGATTCAGCTATATTCCTGAACACAGGATAAGAGATTTAGCACCTATAGTTGCAGTCATTCTTGCCACAATCAGAACTTTGCTGGCTGGGGCTACATGCTGTTGCTGTGACTCATCTGGGATACCCCCACGCCACAGGAGAAATCCTGCCAGAGAAATCTACAGTCTGTTCAATGTAGGAGTATTACAGAAGCTCACAGAAATTCTTCTGAGGTCCTTACAGAGGTCAAACAGTACCTTACTTCTTCTGTTACAAACAGTTCAAGTGGAAGTGACTGGGGCTACTCATATGAGTAATATTTTGTTTATCATTGGTATAGGTGCAAGAGCAGGGCTTTTAAATTTCTTTAGAAAAATGCATTTTTTAACACATGGTATAATGCAGATTTTACTTGCAGAGTATAAAATCCTTGAGGAGGCTTAAGAGCAGGTCATGCAACTAGTACACTTCCAGTGTTTCCTCTGAATGCCTGTGGTGCTTCGGTAAAAGTCCACTCCCAGTCTGAAACTTCTCCATGTGCCACTTTCTCATTAGGATTTGCCAATATCCCCCTCCTTCCTAAGGCAGGATCTGACTAATCTCTAACCTGGTTACTAAGGATCCCTCTAATCATATTGCCAGGCTTCCTTGCTACCCCCTCGCAGGAGAGCTGGGGCTCTGCACATCTCCCCTCTCCCCATAACTCCCTCTGTGGTTGCATCTGTGTATCTCTAGCTTTTCTCCATCCTATCTGCACTGCATGCTTTCTTCATTCACGTTATTCAACTTTCCTATTTTTTTCCTATTTAGGATATAAATCAGGATGTCAATTTTACTGGAACAATTATAAGATTCAAGATAGAGATCTGTTATGCCAAAAATGAAATGCTAGAAAGCTGGCACCAACCTCCTCTTGATTTTTACCTACTGTAATGTTTCCCACACTAAACTGTGCACAATGGGCAAATAGAGATCCAGGAAACAGAACAAAATTATTTTTAACTCCTAGAAATTTGGCAAGATAAAACTGTGATGAAGATTAAGAAATACACAGATAGGATACGTTTACAAGGCTACTAAAACAGAGACCAGAGCTCTTACCAATTAAGCCAGGCCAGCTTCAGTTCAGCAGGGTTGGTGTTCCTGTTGCTTTGCACGGTTACATTCAACCTCAGAACCCAGTTCAATCTTGCAATGTCCTTGCAGAAGGGAAGAATCAGATGTGCTGAGGCCTAGCTTCAAGTTGCAACAGTATATACAAATATTTGTTAATCTTCATTAATGATTAATTATAATATGCTGAAATATGAACAGTAGCAAATGTGGACTCATGTGTTCACACTTGCTGCTTGGTAGTGGAGGAAGCCTCTGATAAACAAAGTGATGGACAGTTGCAGGAGCAACACCTTAAACCACCATAACTGGGGTTGGAGGTCAGCAGCATTGTCTGACCAGCCAGATACCAGGCCTGCACAGCCTTTGGGTAGTTTGAGAACAGGTTACTGAGCTCAAGTTTTCACCTCTACCAAAGTCTATTTCTGTAAGAGCATGTGGGAGATGAGAACATCTGCTTCGTTCACTTTCCCAGTCGAGAGCCTTTTCAACACAAAAGGGCATAATAAGAGGGAAGCAAGAAACAAAAGCACACAGACATAAACTGACAGACAAGTAATAAACAGAGACAATGCCAAAGATGTCCAGTTAATTGATAGGCCATTACTACACTAACCGGATGTGCATGGGGTGTGCCCACATATTCACTCAGTCCTCAAGTTGAACTAGCCAGGGAGCAACAGGCTCCAGAATCTGCGGGAGTATCAGATGGGCAGAGTGCTCATGCTGGTATTTGAGGGGACTCATGAGTGTGGGGTGTCTGTGGCACAAGTGTGTGAAAGTACATATCTGTCTGCAGGAAACATGGAGCTGGACCAGCTGTTGAGGGGGAGACCTGGGGGAATCCGAGATCCAGGCAGGGGTGCTGGGTGGACAGAGGGGCTGCACTGGTGCTTGGGGGTCCACAAACACACATGTGTTTTCACTAGTGAACAACAATCTTTGAAAGCCAAAGAAGAGGAAGCGGACTTAGCTGTTCTGTCACTCTGGGAAGTGTTTACATGTGGGTGCTGTTGAAAGAAGCCCCTGCCTACGGCAGTCTGTGGAAGCAGCCATGCACACATCTTCTGCGTGTTAAGTTTGTCTCTGGGGTACATGTTCAGCCTTGCTACTCATTGAATCTGTACATGGGAAACCAGTAGCTGTGTCTGACTCCTGCAATGGAGATATCTAGTTTTCAGGGCACCTCAGGCTGGGCTCCATCAGGAGGAACTGACAGGTTCTGGACCTGTTGGAGGCAACAGTTGCTTGTAACATTTCGTAACTGTTTACTTAAAGCTAATGTATAGATGGCCTTCCATCCTATAGTCACATCAACATTTTCTAAGTAACAGCAAAGTCTGCCCCTTACAACAAACTCCCATTAAAAAAAAAAAAAACAAAAAAACAAACAAACCTAATCCATGCTGATAGGTCTTAGCTCACTGCTTCTGGAAAACTGCTGATGGCCTTGAAACAGAATACAAAAGTAATCCATCTTATCCATTGCAGCAGAAAGACAGCAGTAAATAATGATACGCTGTAAAGATGAGTATAAGCCCACACTTTGTTCAGCCATCCAGTTATAGGACTGTTACATGCATTAATCATAGAATGGTAGGGATTGGAAGGGACCTTTAGAGATCTAGTCCAATCACCCTGCAGAAGCAGGTCAACTTAGATCACACAGTATAGGAACGTGTCCAGGTAAGTGTTGAAGACCTCTGAGGAAGGAGATTCCACACCACCTCTGGGCAGTCTGTTCCACAGCTCCGTCACCCTCACAGTAAAATACATTTTCCTTATAAAGTTTAGTGAGGAAGAGGTATAGAAGCCAGCAAATTCTAGGGTTCACTTTCTTCTCCAGGTTTTCCATCTATCCTTCATCTTTATTTCCCCACACTCTACATAATTTTCAAGTAATTTGCCTTATCCATTAGACATCTGAATGCCCACATATGTGCTTTGAAAGCACGGAACAAGACAAAAGGTTAAATCTGAAGTTCAAGCAACAGGAGGTTGCTATCAGTTTAAATGGGATCAGAGTGTTTTATCTGATTTAGATTTTTTTTTTCTTCTCAGTAATTCTTGATATGTGCCTTGGTGCCTTTTCAAAATAATTGCTACTATGGTTTATTATTTATACGCTTAGGAGTCTTTGGAGGCTGTCCGTCTCAAATCTTAAGAGATCTAATCTTGTTATTCATTCTTAAACACTCATGCTTCTGCATTAAATTGGCTTATTAACAATATGATGATAACTACTGTGGAACTTAAAAACACTGATCTTTTCATAACCCTAAAAAGCAAAAGGCTCATTTTAATATGCCCACAGGAATTATGGGAACTTAAACTATTATTTCTATAGCAACACAAGTATAGTTTACATTTACAAATGTAACATAAATTTCTACAGAGAGCCAGATTTGTAAACATCTGCTTACCTATACTGACTTTTTTTACCTACACTTTTTTTACCTACAAAACTTTTACAGTAAATTCTTCAGAGTTATTGCATCTTGTATGGAAAATAACATATTCTTACAAGATGGGTGTTGAAATTGTTCAGAAAGAAAATGCCTTTAGTGCACCTAAATCCTGTAATTTCCATCATTAAAATCAGTCAGATTTTTCATGCACTTAACAGCAACTAGAACTGGCAAGATTTTGTAGTGCTGAGGCCAGCATATTACAGCTTTCAGTTCTGCTGTTTGGCAGGTGGGGAAAAATTCTGTCATTTCATGGAAACTGGCAGATCTAATCATATGTGTAATCTGATATAGTTTTGCCTTTCAAAGAAGCACACGAGTTGTATCATTTTTCTAAGCTTGTATTCTAGTTGATTTGCAGGATTGATGTTTTGACCAGTCAGAATGAATAGCAGACACATGGCCAAAAAGCTGAAAAACTATTTTTGAAAGTAGCCCTACTGTGTAAAGTTTCTTCCATTTTTAACTTATTCAAATAGTTTGGCTTTTAAGTTATTAGCAGCAGGCACACAGAGTAACAACAGCACCTACAAGCTCCTTCACCAACCAGGACCTTTCAGCATCACACACTATAAAAATAAAACACAGTAGTCCATGTCTTAAAGTACTTGTTTCTTAACAGCTTAAACATATTAATTTTCCTCATCTCTTAATATATTTTATTTTTCTAGAAAGTTCAATTTAAAAAACAAAAGATAATTATCTCCCCCACTGTCTTTATCTCACCTAACTGGTGACTGCAGAGACCAGGTTCCATCCCTCCTGAAGGCACGTCTGTGCATGCACTTTCACCAAATGTAGTATCACTCCTGTAGCTCTCCTCAACACCCCCTCAGATTTTCACTTTCTATTACAGCACATCAACTATCCAGAGTTCTTCCTCACATCAAAATTATTTGAAATAATTATATAATAATTATTACATTAAGTGTGCTTTCATGCTGAACAACCTGACTGCAGTCAAACATGGTATGACAACAAAGAAAATTATTTTCTCTGAATATATTTTTTTATCTAGGCTTGTGATATGCTTCTAAGCTTCTAAAAACCTTATTTTGTTTTGCTCCCAGCATTGTCTTGAATAAAGCCTGATCTCTCTTTGGTAGAATACTTGTCAGTGTGTTTGCCTACATATTCAGATTCTGGAGATAGGGCTGGTTAGTTCCTTACTTCTACAGAGGAACCAGGAAAACTCATGTGCTAGGTTTTATCATTCACTCTTAAATGCTGACTAGTAGTAGAATGATATTCTGACATTTCTAGTGAATGTCTTAACATTGCCTCATCTTCCTTCAAAAACACTTTCTGTTTCAGAGTGACAAAGGTCTCACCCAAAGCAACCTTAAGACAAAGCAACTACTGAAGTCCACTATGTGTGTAGTATAAAGTAGATCACATGAAAAAAAATACAGCCAAGGAGATTACATTACAGGGAGATCAAGGACTTAATGAAAATACTACCTTACTTTGAGTTTTCATTGTTCTCCTTAGCTCTCCCTGCTTATTATCTCTGATTTCACAATTCATTTGCAGCACTGGACAGATTTTTTTGTAAACATAAATCATAACCATTAATAACTTTAAATAATAAAGAAGCTATACTGAATTAATGCATGCTGTAAGTGCACAAGTGATATGGCTTTTACAGAAGAATAAAACAAAGGTACTTTATGTTTAGTGTGTATGTACATACATGTACAAATGTGTAAATTCAGAGAGATCTTGACTGGCTTGAGAGCTGCGCAAAAAGGAACCTCAACAGGTTCAACAAGGGCCAGTGCAGAGTCCTGAACCTCACAGAATCACAGAATGGTAGAGTTGAAAGGGACCTTTAGAGATCATCTAGTCCAACCCCCCTGCTAAAGCAGGTCCATCTGGGTCAGGTCACACAAGAACACGTCCAGGTGGGTTTTGAAAATCTCCAGAGAAGGAGCAAATATGACAGTGATTAAAGTCCCCCATGAAGACCAGGAATTCTGATTGTGTGACAGCTCTCAGCTGTTTGTAGAAAACCTCATCCACTTCCTCCTCCCCATCAGGTGGCCTGTAACAAACTCCCACAACAGCATCGCCTACATTACCCTGCCCCTTAATTTTCATCCACAAGCATTCAGCCCACCCCTCATCCTCACTCAGGCAGAGCTCAATGCACTGTAATTGCTCTCTCATATACAGCAATTCCACCTCCTTGCCTCCTTGGCCTGTCTCTGCTAAACAATACATAGCCCTCCATGGCTGTGCTCCAGTCATGGCAGCTGTCCCACCGTGTCTCAGTGACCACAATGAGGTCGTAGCCCCACATCAGCACCCACATCTCCAGTTCCTCCTGCTTATTCCCCAGGCTGTGTGCATACTCAAACACACAGGTTTCCCTGGATGGATGCAAGAGGATCCTCCTTGATTTTGATAATCCCTCAGCTTGATCAGCCTTCTGCATCTCATTATGGTGTGTGGCTGAGGGGCACTCATGATTGCATTTCCTGCCCTGCTCTGTTTGCCCTGTTAAATGGGATACCTCATTCTTTGCCATTTCTCCCCTTAGTCCTTCAGTTTAAAGCCCTCTTTAAACTCTTTTAAAGTTGGCCAGCCAATTTCCAAATATTCCAGTGCCCTTGTGAAAGAAGTGTATTCCATCCTGCCCTACCAAATTACAGACACCAAAGTGTTCCATTGTTATAAAAACCAAAACCTTTCTGCCAGCACCAACCTCTTAGCTAGGACTTAACTTGTGTAATATTTGCATTGATAACCTCCCCTTTTCCTCTGGTGGACAGGATGAAAGATCAAGTAACTTGTGCTTCACTTGTTTCCCCGGGGTTTTATAATCCTTCTTGATTCTGGTAACTTCATGTCCCATTACATCATTCATCCCCATATGGAAGAGGAGTATGGGACAGTAGACCCTGAGATATGGCACTCTCTCAGCCACGTCATGGATCTTGGCTCCCAGCAGGCAGCACATCTCATATGACCCTTTATCCGATGGACAGATGGGTCTCTCAGTGCCTCTTAACAGTGAGTCATCCACAACAAGCGCCTGTAGCTTATTTTTCCGGTGCCTACTGCTGGTGAAGCAACTGGTGGTGAATTGTTTAATGAGTTTTCTCCTTCTGGACCTTGCTCATCTATGTCCACCATCATTAATGCTTCACATTTATTTTTGGTTGGCACACTGGAAGGAGGGCTATGAAGGGGAGCCCTGCTTTTTTTTGTTACAGGTGTGCAAGGTATTTCAGTTTCAGTGGAAGATGGTATCTAGTTGAGGAACCATCTATCAATCTCCAGCTCCAGTCTACTAATGGTTTCCTGCAGCTCTTTCACCTGATGCTGCAGCTCTTGAATTTGAAGGCACCTATGACACATATTTACCTCAGTGGTAGATGTGCCTAAACATCCTAAAATCCCCTGTAATCCACCTGCAGCTCAGGAGGAACAGCCCCCTGTGTCCGTAAAGGCTGGAGATTGACCTGCTGGAGAACAGCTCTACAGAGAGAGACCTGGGAGTCCTGGTTGATAATAAACTGAACATGAGCCAGCAATGTGCCCCCATGGCCAAGAAGGCCAATGGCATTCTGGGATGCATCAAGAAGAGTGTGGCCAGCAGGTCAAGGGAGGTTCCCCACTACTCTGCCCTGGTGACGCCTCATCTGGAGTCCTGTGTCTAGTTCTAGGCTCCCCAGCTCAAGAGGGACAGAGAACTTCTGGAGAGAGTCCAGCACAGGGGCCACCAAGATGATCAAGGGACTGGAGCATCTTCCTTATGAGGAAAGGCTGTGGGAACTTGAACTGTTCAGCCTGGAGAAGAGAAGACTGAGGGGGGAACCTCATTAATACTTACAAGTACTTGGAAAGTGGATATCAGAAGGATGTGGCAGCACGTTTTTTGTAGTGTCCAGTGATAGGACTAGAGGTAATGGACAAAAGCTGGAACACAGAAAAGTTCCACTTAAACTTATGGAAAAACATATTTCCTGTGAGGGTGAGGGAGCCCTAGCACAGACTGCCCAGGGAGGGTATGGAGTCTCCTCCTCTGGAGGTTTTCAAGACCTAACTGGACATGTTCCTGTGCAACCTGATCTTGGTGGACCTGCAGGGAGGTTGGACTGGATGACCTCTAGACGTTCCTTCCAATCCTGACCATTCTGTGACTCTGTGAATGTGGAGATGATAATAAAAATAGTGATTATATTATTGCTTTCACATTAACAGAAGCTTTACAGATAAAGTTAACATATTACAAAATATATGTGTTTACAACATAACCAGCATTTTTACAACAATCATTGGATACTCTTTGTTGTCCAGCCTTCAGAGATGTAGGATCCAGAAGTCTTTTCCACTTTCATTATCAATCAGAATTGTAGTCACTGGGCATATTTACATCATCCAATGAAGTGCAGTAAACTGAACTCTGAGCTAACAAAATCCAAAACGAAGCACCGTGCAATGGTGTTCGCTTGAGCCTTGAAAGTGGATCCTACTGCCTCGGATGTAACAAAGCTCTTCTGTTTCATTTTTTAAAGGTGTCGCTTTCTCCAGATGGCATGATGCTGGTTAAGCAGGTAACAAAGTTTTTGACATTGTAATGTGTAAATACAGCCACCTTTGTTTTGAATAGCTGAAGGGCTATTAGCTGAAGGGCTCTTGTGAAAACTAATGGCCCTGCTCTTCACGCCCTGGTATCAGGGTCTGTTATTTGTCTGAAGAAGTTGCATCCTAAAGAAAGCGGAAAAAAAAAAATTTGTTCTTAGATCTGTCCTTGCATTTTGAGAGCCAGTGCTTCTTCTCTCTATCATCCAAAGGGAGTTATCTTTTAGCATGGCTCTGTGTGATTGACAGAAGCTAATTCTTTATAAACACATGATCAAGTTGAATATGAAATTAACAGTTACAGGGGAAGATCTTTATGCAAGTTTGACTGCAGGCCTCTTACTGTTTTGTAATGATTTGACATTAACTTCGATTTTGGGAGAGTATATTAAATCAAAGTACCTCTAACTACAAAGCCTGGCAATTCACTAACAGATAAATGTAGGACTAGAGTATGCTATCAACAAAATATTTAAATTACGTGCATTAAACAAATTCTTAGATTTTCAGGAAACCTATATAAAAGTAAATCTTGAATGCATATTTTTTAATCCTTATGAAAAATCTTGATGTCTCCATATTAAGGCTGCTTGCTGTCCTCTCTGTAAAATCTCCTGCTTTTTCTATCAGTATCTCGATTTAAAATGTAACTGTTGTTAATGATCACTACAGTTTGACAGACTCAGATGAAGGGCTTTTGTAGTTCAAATCAAACTGAGCATAATAAAACCACCCATAGTTCACTGAAAACAAAGTGCATACAGAGTATGACTCGCCTTCCTTGCCCTAAGCATTGTAACAGAGAAACAATTATGAAAATCTGTGATTCTTTGGCCTTTCTTGTCTTCTCCCTGCTGATATTTTTTAAGATTATCCACCAAAGATGTTGTGCTTCCTCAGTATTTTTCTTATATCTCACTTTGCACCAACACCTTTGGTTTGTGGGAAAGATGAAAATTAGCTAACTAGCTACCTAGAGACCTAAATTATTTTCCAATATTTTGCTTTAAAAGATAACCTATAATGCTCAAAAGTGCACCCATCTTTTAACTATGTGTTGGGTATGAGAATGAAACATGATGGCTTGAGAGCATCTGATTCAGAAGTTCCAGCTGATTCTGCCACGGACCATAAGAAATTATAAAATGACCATTCTCAATGGCTCTTCCTGGTTGATTTTCCATGATACATTACATTCTGTGTCACTGTAAAGGAAACACTTTCCTTTCCTAAAGTGTGTTTAAAATTCTGCCCAGTTATCCAGTTGCCTTGTTATTCTCTTTTTAACATCTTGTTCATAATTTTGGCAGAAGTTAATAGCTCAGGGCTTTTACGGAACAGAAAAGGCATGCATCGGATGTTTTTGCAAAAACTTCACCGAAAACTTCTTGCTTGACTTCTAAATGAGACTGAGGAAAAATATATAGCAATGGTGATATTCATATTTTTAACTGGTTATTTGAAAACCTGCAACTCCTTAAATAGATATAAATTCTATGCAGACTGTTGATACAACTGGGACATCAATTCTGTGATGACAATTTTGTTCTGACTCTGCAATAACATGAAAGAACAGGATATACACACAAAAAAAATAATGATCTGTTCTGCCCCAAACTGTAAAATATCATTTAAAGGGAAAGGAAAAAAAGAAAAACAAACCCAAAAACCCCACAAAATCTTTCTTTGTATAATAAAAATTTTGCAGACTAACACCTACGTTCTCCATTATTAACCAACCCACCTAAATAAGACTGAGGGTAATTTTGAATGTTTCACACAATTCTGTCAACCTCTCTCATACGAATCACTTTTCTGCTAAAAAAAGATATGTCAGAAAAAGAACTGTTGAGTCATATTCAGTTATGAATCTGAACAAAGTTTGCTCATGTTAAATTGTGAAAACCAGACTCCCTACAAATGCTTTGGAGAAGTGTCTGACAGTTTGGGGTAGTAAATAAGAATTTTAGAATTAATAAATAATGTTATTTAATTATGCATTTGAAATTGTGGTCCTACTGAAATTAACAGGCAAACTCTCAAACATTCTTTGAGACCACCACATCATGTGTGGCTTTGTCACATGAGTGAATACAAAGTGAGAGACATCACTCTGCTTTGGTCTAACTTTGCAAACACAAAAGCAACCCAGTAATTCTCCTTCTTAGTACTATCAGCAGGTACTAGCTGCAAATGTCAACTGGTTAATTATCCCTAAACATGCTAAAGCCATTTCTTCGCAAAGTTGTACTTTTTATTTTCTTAGTTAAAATAGCCCAAGTTTTATTTTGTTTATGAAAGTATGTATTTCTCCTTAAACTATTTATCGAGTTAATATTTGCATGAGATACTCAAGGGATCAAGCATGTTTAAAAATAATACTTCATTCGTAGTTAATCCAGGTGACATCATCAAATTTGCTTCTGTTTGGGAAAAACTGGCATATCTCACCTTTCTTCTCCCAAGTCTACCAACAGTCCAACATCTCATCAAGAACACCACAAATGTCATAACAAACATCTTTCAAAAATATGATCCATCCTTGTCAGCGTCTTGGACAGAATCTCCAAATCCTACACCTCAGGCTTACCAGGAGACAAAGCTCACGTGTCTCAACCAAGAGAAAGTGCCTGTAATAAGCACAGACACAAGGAAAGGCATTCTTACCATGGCATTCCTTTCTTTCAGGTGCCCTTCCAGGCACAGAGCTATCAAGGGTGCTCGTCAGGAAAGAGGGTCATTTCACCAGGGAAGGAAAGAGCCTCCTTACTGACTGGCCTTCATGTGCCATCATCTCCTCTAAACTTCCCATCTAGCCCTGTAGCAGACAGGGTATCTCCTTGCCTCTCCAGTCAGACCTGTCCCCAAAATTTCACAAAAATAAAGGACCTTGTTACCAGAAATCTCTGATGCTTGACACTGTAATGATAAAATATACTCAAATATTTCATCACAGATTTATTTAATTAAAAGTTAGCCTGGCTAACATGTAATGGCCTCAGCACTAGTTACCCACTGTTTTTCTGACCAATACTGTTTTCTAAACAAGACATGGAGTTAGCTATTGCCTCTTACTGGCAGATGTCTCCCAACAGTCAGAAGTCAAGCAAGCATATGGAGTTAATACAGAAATCACACATGATGCTCCATCTGTAAAAAACCTATCAAAACGGTAACCCTGATGGATGCAATATTAGCTAACACTGGGCATTACAAAAAAAAACCAAAAAAAAACCAACAAAAAAAAATATTCCACTAAAAAGAGGTTTTAAGACACAAAAGGAGTGCCCACCTTTGGGCTATTGTTCCTTCCATTCCCAGGAATAGTAAGGCTCTGGCATTCCTGCTGAGCCAATGCACAACCAAGAATTCAGGCAGTAAATTTCATAGGGTGAAAATTATAACCTTCACAGAAGCATGATACAGTCAGTGGACCTCATCTCCACAGTCAATAAGGGTGTCTACAGACTCCTCCAACATCTGGAATGTCTCCAACTATATCTGCCCAACTACATGGCCATGAGTGTGCAGACACATTCTCAGACAATTACAAAGCAAATGTGCTTAAACCATAGAACTATAGAATGATTTAGGGTGGAAGATACCTCCACTGCTAACTCCAAAGTTAGAATAGGTATGCAATTCACATTTTCCTATAAACTACAAAGGAAGATAAAAGAAAGATTGTTATTTCAATTTAGAAACCATTCACAAAGTGCTGAAATGATCTAGTCATATGTGTCATATAAGACACATGATTCAAGTCTTTTTTCAAGCCATCACAAAGATTGCAAAATTTCTTGCATTCAGTATGGTACATTAAACCTTGGTCCTTACAGCTCCTAGCATGACAACTTCTAAACTCATAAGGTTTGTGTAAATTACCTGGTCCTACAAGCAGACATCTGGACCAGCTCACCAGGAGCACACATGTAATAGCCATCCCATGCCTGGTGCCCGTATTAGCTCAGGCATCATGACAAAGTACTGAATTCTGTCAGGCAGGCTTACCAACACCAAATCTTACTTTTTCTAAACATAAACAATGCATTAGAGGCATGGTACGTCTGCAGAATTTTACTCAGACAACTTTGTTCCATTCACTACATTGAGCATGTGCAATATAAACTTTATCCAAGGAGCTGCATGCTGGAGAACCCATCCAATCTCTTTAATGTCTATTTATCAATACAGCTGGAGAGAGTTTCCTAAAATAAACATCTATGCTATTATGCTTGTCTAAATAACAAGCTTACATTATACGTTTCAAAGTAATAGCTTCGATGGAATTTAAATCCTTTTAGAGGAAAGCATTATTTAGCCACAAATGTAGTGACTGTTCAACCAAAAAAAAAAGATGGGTATTTTAGGGTGGAAAAGATTGTTGCTGGCTGCATGCTGCATATGTAGCCAAGGAAATTCACCTCTGATTTCTGCACCAAACCTATAACTCCTCAAGTTAGATATTTCAGAAAGACAGTCTTGATTTTAAGAGACACAACTTACTTCTTAGAAGATACTTTAAGAACTCTTCTGTTAAAAATGTTTCCAATTTCAAGTTATTTTATTTTCAGTTTGAATATTTTAATTTCCAACACATTTTAGTGCATTAAGATGCCTCCATGACTATGCTCAGGCATTAACATTCACAGAGCTCTTTTCACTCATGGTATATAATACTAAGTTGATTTTGCATAGCACCTTTCATTCAAACATTTCAAACACTTCTCATGAGTATTTATGAGTGTTAAGTCTCTTATAGAAATATCCTATTTTGGAGATGGGCAAACTGAAGGAAAAGGCATTAAAGATCATATTCTCCAAAGGGATGAAAATAACATGGGAACAAGGTGCCTAGGTGTTTCTCAGAGGGCAGAGTCAGGCAAGCTCTTCAAAACCACAGGCTACTTTTGGCAAAGCCAAGAACAAAACCCTCATTACCAGATTTTTATGCCTGTGCTTCTATAGCAAGACCATTACAATGCAAATACATTATTTTTCAGAAACTGTTGTATAAAGCTTAGGTATACAACTCTGCATTTAAAACAGCTCAGAAACGTACTACAAATTTAATACTGATGTTTCAATTACATTGATGGTACAAACTGCCCAGCACAGGAACACAAGAGCTTTTGTACTGCTTAAGCAACTGGCTGTTCTTACCTCATTCCATTTAAGACACTTCAAGAGGAAATGAAACACAAACATCAATATGCGCAGCAAACTCAAATTTACTTTGGCAGCTGATGAAACTGACCTATGGTAGAGACAATGAAGACCTCAGTCCAGCAGTTCAATCCCTGGTGACTGTGACAATGGAAGCATGCACACTCAATCACTTCTTTTCACATCTGAACCTAAGAGGAGGTTTTTTTCTGGATCAGTGAACACTACTGAGCAGATCAAATAGGTTTTCTCAAAACTGCAGCTAATACCTATCAGAGTGTATTCTGAGAAGAGCCTTATTAAGCATAGACCTCTTACTCTCACAGCCTTATGTCATGTGAAGCAGTGAGATCATAGTATGAAGCACAAAAATCGCAGCATTTCCCATTCCAGCAGACGGGATTGTAGAAGCAGAAGAAAGTAAATGCTCAGCACATTTATATACCCTTTCCTACAAGTCCAATCTTATTTCTGAAACACATTATGAAGTAATGGTTACTGATATTTTACTACTATTTTTGAAGTGAAGGATATGGGTTTTCATGACGGCCAAGTTTTTCATATCTGTGTTAAGGTATTTCTAAAAGTTATCTAAAAAGTGTTTCTCCTAGACTGGAAGAGACATCTTCTCCACTATGTTCCATTAAGAGTCTGAATATCATTAATAAGAAAAACTGAACATCCACTTCATATCTTGATTAAGCTATGAGAGGGAGGTTGTGGAGTCTCCTTCTCTGGAGGTCTTCAAAACCCACCTGGACGCATTCCTGAGTGACCTGATCTAAGCGGATCTACTTGAGCAGGGGGGTTGGATTAGATGATCTTTGGAGGTCCCTTCCAACCCCCACCATTCTGTGATTAACTTAATTAACTTACGGTATGCTTTCACAATATTCTATCATAATCAAAGAAATTAGATGGAAAAAAAATCTCTACTTCTACAAAAGTTTATTCTACTTAGACCTGTTAGATACATAAATAAAATACAGACAGTAAAAGCCTATGTTTAGGGATGTTAAAACAACAAAAATACCACTTTACTGTGGCTTATATAAACTAGAAAGTCTTGCAGAAAGCACATTCTGGAAGGCTTTGGGGGTTTGCAGGATGGCAGCTTATTAGCTGAAACTGACTGTCATGGCTTTGAACTAAACCCCTTCTAGCTCCTGAGAGCTGTTTTGGCTTGTTTCTGTAATAAAGGCATGATTCACAGAAAACATCTTTGACATTTTGGGCCCACGTAGGAACCAGCACTAGGTCCATGACTTGCTAACACAGTGAATGAAATCCTAACCTTGTTGAAATACACAGAAACTCTGTCTTTGATTGTCAGGAGCTTGCCACACTACCAGAGGAACTGTAAGAAAACAAGAATAATTCCATCTATTTACAGTGTTCTTGAGATGACAGTAGGATACTTGCAAGCATCCTTCAGTGGTCCAGTGTGCAGATCCTGGCTGCGTACACCCTAGATAAGCAGATTTGAACACCATTTGCTTCCCAAAGCATTTGCTGCTCTGATGTACAAAAAAGCAAAAAGAGAGAAGATAAAGGAGGAGAGGATGGATCTCAGACAGGAGAGAGTATTGCAGGTACACAGAAAATCTGAAGGACTTAACTGTTTTAGAGAGGAGTGGAGTATGTCTGCTGTTATTAAATCTTTCACATAACATCATGCCCATGAGAGTCTTATATGTTGTGTCACACTGTGGCATCTTCTCTGTATCTATACAATACAAGGATGCCTTGGTTTCACGTCATAAAGTAAGGCTACAGCATTAAGATGGTTTTACTGTTATTGTTTGAATACACAACAAAACTAGGACCCTACAAGCCTCCATAAGATAAATCCTGATTTTTTTTTCTTTTACCAAAAAAACAGGGGAAATAGCTCCACCATAAACTCTCCACTTTCCTCCCAAGATTATATACACAAACACACACACACACACGTATCTGTTTTTCTCAAGCAGACCTACAGAAAAAATAGGTTTGCTTGACAAAAGCAGAAATTACTGTCAGGTCAGCCAGAAGAGACATAGTACATTCAGATACACATTCTAATAATGCAATGCTAGCTTGCCTACATAGCCATGTTTTTTTCATGCTCCTTCATGAACTATCCAGACAGAACAGAGAAAGCTGCTGTGCTATAAATACATAGTCCGTCTCAGTAAAAACAAATAAAACCCATACTGAGAATGAGCAATAATAAATTTTGACAATAAAGTATCCTGAAAACTAAAACACAACCAAATATAAAATTATTAACAAGTCATTCATCAGCTTCAATTTTATCATTCTCCCAAAGTCATGACAAGTTATATAATCTTTTGGGTTTTGACAAAATCCAGGATGGGTTTTCTGGCTGTTTATCAGGTCTCTGCTGTGGCTCATATTATCTCTTTTTATAGTTTGATCGTTATGACTGACAGTTCTTCTGAAAAAATCTGTGTAAAGCAACAGTCAGGCTTTAGCTTTTGTACACAATGAGTTTGTTTAATCACAGCCACATGGTTTTACGTATGTTTTATGTAGAGGTGATTTAAAATGCTTTTTAAACAATGACCCAATCACAAATTCAACTTTTCTCCAGGAAATTCTCACTGCTTCTACAACAGTAAGAAATATACAAAGGAGGATGTGTAGCCATAATCTGTCTCATTCGTCTCACTGATGTTTCCACCTCAGAAGAAAATTTCCTATCAGTTCCTGTGATTTTAGGTAGAGGAACTGTAGAAACTTGACCAGCACCTTCAAGGTCCATGTGATTATATGCCCATAATCTTAGCTTGTGAAAACAAACTGCCTCAAGATCTTGAAGAAAAATCTTCAAAATCTGGACTTGCTGCTCATTTCAACAAACTCTGTGAATACTCCTTCCTCTTCTGTCTACATTCCACATTGCAAAATAGCATATGTGGGCTGGAGCTTGGCTGGAACATTACTCCAGGCCACACTACTCAGGACATCACCAAGTACATCACAGTCTAAAAAGCAGAAATATAGTAAAAAGGCAGACAAGAAGCAGTACAAACAGGCATATGACCATGTTAAAGGCAACGGTTCAGTGCAGTGCAGTTGTTGCTAGAGCTTTTAAGTTGAGCACATTTAAAGAGTTTAAAAGCCACAAACTTCTGGAGAACAGTAGGCACAAAAGCAGATCAGCCACCTTTTCTAGGACCCTTTTACTGCTGTATGTCAAAGTCTCTGCTGACACTGCTGAAGATCTGAGTGTTATCCCTACCATGTCTTTTCTAAATTGCTAACCATGGCAAATGCCAACACTTGGCCTCATAATTTCTTATGGATTTACCACATTTTGCTGTTTTACTGACCTGTCTTTCTATCTACATTCTGCCTTCCTAATACCATTATGTTCACAACCCGGCAGTTGTCAAGGAGTGAACTGTGTTTGCCTACAGTTTTTTACAAAAGTGTAATAGACTGTTTCCTAGTTTCTATGTTTTCTGTACAACACAGAGCTACCAAATGTGTGCAATTAAATCAAATGTGAGTCATTAGGCACAACAAGAAAAATGTTAATATAAAGCAACAGAAGAATCCATACAATAACAGTACCCAGACCTCCATGCCCCAGGTCTAACCTAATCTAGACGATGCAAGCTCCTGAGTGCTAGAAAAATTTCAGCCACGTGTTCTTGGGAATAAGAGAATTCCAGAAAAAAATGACTTATCAGAAAAATCTTCCAATCCAAATTTCCATAAAGTCAACATTCTCTCCACGGGCCATCTCTGTTTTAACCACCCTCTCTCTCTCTCTCTCTGCTCCCATCTGAATTCATGGCTTGCTGTAGTGGATCTTCCTTTTTTTCTTTTTCCTCCATATTTTGCCCAGTAGATGCTTCTTCAACTGTAAAGTGAGACCAGCTAGATTAAGAAAAAAAAAAAAGCCTGGAACTGAATTCTGATTCCCATCTCTTTGGCCACAAATTTAAACAACAGTATATTTAACCTGAAGGTAATGCTGATATTGGCTTCTCAAAGAGTTTTAAGCAATGTGTTAGGCCTATTTCCAAAGTACTCAATAATCACAGCTGAAAATTACCTCCTAAGGTCAAATCTGAAAACAAGCCTTATTCAAAATGAAACCCTATCTAGTAGAAATTAGAATATTCTGTACAATAGTTTTCCCTTAGACTGTGTCTAATCTCTGGAAGGAAGGATTACAGAAACTAAGGATCACACAGACCATTTTCTCCTCCAGGTTCTTCCTTTGGATTTTGCCTTCCCTAAGACAGGTTAAGCACCCAGTAACATTCACACTGAGCAAAATGGTTATAAAAGCAAAGATTAAGTGTTTTCAATATTGCTTGGAGAATGTAGGAAAAGCAATGAACTTTGCATGTCATGAAGTCACGTGACAAAACATGATAATAATGCATTCGTATGCTATGAAGGCAGCACAGGAATACACAAGTAAAAATATCTAGAAAGCATTAAGAGGACCTCTCCTGGACTAATTCTGACTTTTTGATAATCATATATCTTATGGATATTATATAACGTACACAATGCCATCTAGTATTATCTCCATATTCCACAGAAAAAAACAAACAAAACCCAAACCAAACCAAAACTGAGTGAAAAATCACAACATTAAGAACTAAAATAAAAAAGAATCACAGTCTCAGCTATAAGCTATTTTCTGTTGCCATTTCAACTCTGCAGCCAATAGGACAATGAAAGATTACCGGAGATCAGTGAAATACAACATTACTTGTCCTCAACCAGGAAATGTTTCTGTGTGTCATTTCATTGGTATGCATATTGCTTGTAAGTCTGGACTGGAAAACAGTAACCTATGTCTTTCTGATATGTCTATTGAACTATATTCCAGCAATGTATGTAGGACTTACAGATATTCCACCACGGGCACCAGTTAATGCGGCCACGTTCCTAGAAGAACAAAATTGAGTTAGAAAAAAAGAATGCCAATAAATTCAGAATAGGCATCTGCAAAGTAATTTGAAAATAAATTCCTTCTTGGCAAAGAGCAAAGCAAATACTTTGTAGGGGTCATAAGAAGGGCTTGGGGAAAGCACTTAGGCACCAAATTAATGCAAAGTGATTCTGCAGCTCTAAAGTCTATAAACTGTACCAATATCCAAGCCCTTACTCTCCAAGAGTCTGTTAGGCCAATAACTGTCATATTAAGAAACTGCCAGCTGGACATTTTGTGTGGAAGTTTGTGCTTGTTTTGGTAAATCTCTTGTAATCCTTCTGAGAGTGTGATGTCTCAGTATGTTCCACATATTTTGTGTATCCAAACATGTTCCAAATTCCAGTTTCCATAATATCAAAGTTACTACTGTAACAGTAAACTGATGAGATTTCTCTTAATGCAACTAGAATCCACAGTAGCCTCCAAAGATAACTTTTAATATCTTCTTTATCTCAAATCCATGTGTATTAGGATCATTGTAAAAAGACTGTTTGAACCGAGATGGAAAAACTTTTCAGCAAGTGCCCAGCACTGGCTGCTATGCCATGGCATGGGTCCAGGCAGTGAGACTACCAGCAGGATATCGGGGCATTTGTGGCCAAGGTCAGCAAGCACCCTCTCAGGCACTTAGCTTGTTTAGTCCAGAAAGTCCTTCCAACGAGGCTGTCCAGAAGCAACCATCTCAAAGATAGTGTAACAGCTGAACATAGCCAGATCACTCTGGATGGCCTCATGGCTAGAGAACAGGTTTTTTGTCCTAACAGTTGCCTATCACAGATATAGCAAAGATATGTCATTAAAAAAAAATCTGTGCAAGGATGGTAGCTAAGTATTCATTTGATCCATCATTTTGAAGGAAGTCCCCATTGTACTCACCAGTCTTCTCTGAGACAATGACAGATTACAATAGATCTGAACTTTTGGGTTCAGAGTATTAGTCTATTTACAAACAGCAACAACAATTCCTCTAACTTGCAAGTACTCCAAGATGTAGCTTCTATCTTCATAAGCAAACTGTCCTCCATAGCTCCCTTTCCTTTCTCATGTCTGTTTGAATTGATCTGTTTGCAGAACATTGTACTTTGATACACAAACACAAGTAATTTAAAACATATCTTAGGGAGACAGGAATTAATCTCTTCCCCTTCCAGAGACAAAGATGGAAATGCTTTAAAAAAGAAACACTGCCATATTTTTGGTCTTACTATTCTACTCATTATTTGAGTTTATTTTCATTTATAATACTGAACATAGCATCACTCATCTTTAAAAATGCAACTTTATCTCATCCCTTTTCTGCCTTTCTTCAACATTTCTCTTTCGTCATTTGCTGGTTTTTTCCACTGTCCCTTCTCCCCCGTGTTCTTCCTTGTTCTTTTCTCTGTTACCTGTCATTTAACGTTTCCTTCCCACTTAAATATAGTTGTACCTCGGGTGAAACAAGACAATTGTTAAATATACAGTAATTTATATCAAGAAATACACACCTTCCACGTCTCAGATACTGTATCAGACTTACTTAGTTGACTTTCAACAACCCTACCATGACAACCACGTCTCCAGAACATCATAGTTCCATAGCACATCTCTTCTACGAGTCCAGGGGGCTGCCTCATATCTTATGTGCCAAGTCCATACAGCACAAGATTATGCAAAACAGAGAAGCTATAGCAACTAAGTTACATACACCTTGCATGCTCCTGGGAAAGTTTATTTGCTGCAGCAAAATACTGCTCCAGGACACAATACCACTCTCATGTATCTTCATGAAGGAATACATTAATATACATCTGATTACAACATCAATACATCCCAAATTTAATATTTGAGCAAAAGAAATAGATAGTGTGTGTACAGAGAAAGGAATCACATCTAAAATAAATGTAATGGGATCAAGTTGATAGCTAGGCTAGATTATGCTTCCTTGACAATCCTGTCAACTTGTATGAAGAAGGGCAAGCACAATAAATACAACATAATTCTTGATTATGATTTTTTGCAGTACACAGGAAAATGGTTTTGTATCCCAACAGTTCTGAGAACCATTTGTCTGTAGTTTCTGACATACTGAACCTTAACAAATCATCGGTTGAAGTTAACAGCAAACAAAGTTTGAGTAACTGGAACTTTTTTTAATTAGAGTAAACCTTCTTAAACATTTCCTCTGTATTTTAGTATGTGATATGCCTTCATTATTTTAAATTACACAAAGAAAAGAGAAAACTCCAGTGCTTTGAGCTGCAAGTTTACACATGCAAAACTAAATGAGTAATGACACTTTTGTTTTCACTTAATATACAGAAAAATGTGATAAAATTAATTAGATAGAAACCTGTTCTTCAATAATGGGCAAGTGATTATAGATAGGCAGAGCAATTTATTCAGACACATTCAAATGGAGAACATGAAAAAAAAAATCAAATTCTATTACTGTTACCACTATCACAACAAACTCAATAATATTAAGTGAAGTTTTTTAACTTCCTCCTAATTAATCTGCTTTGACTGTGGTTTAAATGGACAAAAATTAAAATGGCTTTTGGAATTCCCCCCTTTATTGGAAGAAAGCAATGTGGCTATTGTTGGAAAGCTCTAAAAAGCTTGTTTTGATTTCATATCTACACTCTCAGCTAACACTAGTACTGTTCACAGGGATCAAAGCACAAACCTCTACTACTTTGAATTAAAGAATTAAGTGCCACTAAGTAACTGCCATAACTCATAGGCTATTAGTGCCCAGCTGTCTCAACATCTTATTGGAAGTGTCCATCCCATTTTACAGATACAGTGAATTACAGAAGCAGTTTCAAACAGCTCAGATTTTAGCACTTTTTATTGATGGGTTTTAAAATCACAGTACTGGAATCCTCAGTCCAACTGCCTTTGTAAAACAGCAAAGAAGAAAAAACAAATTCATATAAAAAGAGATTTTTCCTCTTCTGCTATGGTTCATTGTCTTTAAACTAGTTTCTAGTAAAACTAACCTATGCCATATTTTACATCTACTGTGATTTTTTTAAATATGTCTGGTTATTGTACTTCAATGATGTGACAAAATCCTGGTTTCTCTAATTCAGTAAGAGTTTCATCATTTGATTCAGTGGAGCAGTATTTAAAAACAATGTAGGAAAATATGTCCTTTGTTTCTACTTAATTTTATTGGGAGGAAAATAATCACACTTCTAACAAAAGGAACAACTGACTAAAATTCTGGGATATAAATAATAGTGAGATGCTGATATAAACGGACACAATAGAATGTGACAACTGTCACAGTCCGCATAAAACTTTCCAGAGACTATATACAAGGTAGTTCATCACTCATTTTCCATAAGTCCGTTTTCCTGAAAAATCTCTGCTATGTCATTAGGTCTCATTGACCATGTTCCTCAGATATCCAGTTTTGATTAGGTGGCCCTGCACCTCCCCCATCACATCTCTGAGATACAGAGAAAAAAGAACAATAACCTTCATTAACATGACACACAGGATAGAGCAGATGACTGAGGAAAAAACATGCTGCTTTCTCAGGTCTTCTGGTTACTGAATTACTTTAAAAAAACACCAAGTACTCTTTGTAATGTTTCTGTCACCAAAAGACCAAAATAAGAAAACTCAGTGATACAAACGTGTTCTGCTCCTGCTGCAGATAAAAGGTTTCAAGTAGCTGCATACTACAGGATGCCTACCTCCAGCTGTGTAAAAAGAAAAACTTTCTTTTTAAGAAAAGGCACTCAGATAAAATCAAGAAGTTAAAAATCACTGATCCTTAATATAGTTTGGGAAGGGGAATGTAACTTCAGTTCTACTAAGAAACTGGTATAATTTTAATATTTCAGTACTAAGTTCAGTCATAGGATCCACCTATGTGAAAAGCAGTTACTTCAATACAGCTGGTACTGAGTTGTGTTACACAGAAATGGTTAATGGTGGAATACAGTAACAACTTGCTAGACTTAAGTCCCAATATGGAAGTTTAGAATAGGGTTTATTCTCACAAAGTCCATAAAAAGTAGACACACAGGAGTTAGTAAAACTAGTGGGTAGTGTAACAGCTGTGCAAAACATCTGTTCAGTAGTTTAATTCACTGATGTTGTCAAAGTTTCACCTTTCTATGACATCAACAGTCTACTTGCTAGGAACCTAATTACCCAGAGATTATGTGGGCTGTGTTACCCAGTAAAGAATAATAACAGAAACTTTCCCTTACAATATTTTTATTTTAAAACTAAAGTACCAACTAAAACTAAAGCACTAACTCAAGCACTGCCTGCCTTTTCCTTTTATTTCTAGTAGGCTTGGAAAGTATACACAGTTGCATGTTTTAAAATATGTATCAAACTTAAAGAAGATTTCTAATTCTTAAACCATTGATGAATATCTTTAACTCGATCATCAGTTAGCAGCACAGGAAGCAATACAAAGATTCTGCTGGTAAACAGGCATGCACCTCTCTAAATCCAGACAGTAAGGCCATATTTAGGACATCTTCCCACTTTCATCATACTGCAGCATCAAACAACAAGGTTCAGAGAACAAATTCAAGTCCTCTTAAAGGCTTTTTATAGTACAAGCATTATTTAATAGAGATTCTACCTGATCTTCATCTGCCTTTCTAGAAGTGTTCAGGTTCTCCTTAGACTCTGTTTGCCAGCCTCATATAGAGGTCTGAAACACCTTAGGGTGTCTAAACTGGCATAAGATGCCTCTGTTTTCACAGATTAATACTACTTTTAGACTCTAATCTTGCACACTAGAAAATCATTCACTATTTCCTCTTTGTTCCAGTATCACGAGATCAAACATGAACATCAAAAGCAGTTGGCAACCAATCAAATGGAGGCATCATCACTAATTAAGAGACCAAGTTGCTCTTATTTCCACTTCATTCTCTGCCACTATCATAGACAAGAATGACAGCACTCTTCTGTTAGGGGAAAAAAAGGACACTATTCATGAGAGCAACCTTTAGGTTTCATATTTTTAATACCATAACTTTGTCTAGTTTACAGTGGGAGTTTTCACTGACTTTCAGCATTTCAGATTTTTTGCTCCTTAAATACACTGAACAGGCACAAGAAGTAGCAGTCTCCTCCTAGTGTTCCACATATGTACTTCACTCCTTAACCAATTTTCACTTTACATTTTCCCTTTTTGCCCCAAGAGTCAACCAGGAATATACAACCTATGGGATGTGGTTGACGTGAACACTTGGATATGGCAGAGGTATAGTGTCATACGCCCAGCATTCAAGGAAATGGAAGCAGAACATGTTGGAAGAGGGCTTGGTCCAGGAAAGGACCAATAGTGAAGTTTATTAACAGTTTCAGTGAAGGACCTATTGCTCCATGCAAAGGACTTGCACCATCCGTGATCATTAGAGATGGAGGTTGAAACTACATACCTGCTTGAGGGTCACCATACCAGTGTTTTCTGTGAGCAGGGCTTGCTTAGTCCTTACTTCACAGGATCAAATTTGGACAGTCCACCTTTATGATCTGATTACAGAGCTCCCATAAAAATGAAGCTCTGTTCCAATTCCAGCAAGGTTGTATTGGGCAAAACGACTTCTGTACATGGAATAAAATAATTCTAATATGCTGAACTCCTGCATCAGTATGCCTATTCCAACTTTTATTTGGATCACTGTTGCAATCCAACAAAGGAGCAATAAATAAAACACATTTCTATGTCAACAAAATAGAAATTGGATATTATTTTATTTTTCAAATTACTATTTAAGTATCACTTTTTTTTAAAATGAGGTTGTTTTTCTGTGCTCAGGACAAAAGTCTAATTGCAACTCAAGTTTCAAATTACTAGAATATCACCTTATAGTTATCTTCTAACAACTATTTTGCTCAAAGTATTTTTCTTGGCAACACAAGAATTGGTATTAAAATGTTCCAAACTTGAAAGACCCTTTGGTTTCATTATCAAGTCACTTAACTTACATTCAATGGAAATACAATTTTCAGTTTTAAATGGGCATTTCCCCCCCCACTTCCTACAGAGCAACACAGAGATAATTGAAGGGGAAAAAAAAATGCAGTTTCTTTCTATCTAGACACTTACTTGGTTTCCATCACATAGATCGGAAGCACCATCTAGTTAGTTGCTAGTGTACTGATCTAGCACCAGGGTAAGCCAGGAAACACAAAACCTGACAGAGTTTTGTTGAACAATATTGTCCTCAAGTCCTAAAATAATGAAGTACTACAAGTTATTTTGTAGATCATGTTATACATAATGCTACAACTAAAGGAACACTCTTTTCTGAATATGTTTGCCTTTAAATAGTAAAACCTGTTTTATTTTTCATAGCCACTGCATAGACTAGCAGCAGTTAATTAATATTAAGTGTCAAGCGGATGCAGTTATTGCAGTTCCAGATCTGCTGAACAGCTGCACGCGCATTGGATTCAAGCGCAAGCACTAACAATGGTTACGTTAATAAGATATGAGGAGTATCGACCACGCACCCAAGCTGTTTGCGGTACTTTTGTTTCAAAGTCGATCTCACTAGTATGCTTACGTCTACTCGATGAGCCATTTGTTTAGCAGTGAGTTATGTTTGCACGCAAGGGAACACGGCAACCCCCTCATCGTCCCCAACTGCCGCTCATCCTTTCAGATAATCAGCGCACCACCATTTTTCCCCTCAAACAAAGGTTAAGGAATGCCCAACTTTGGTGAAAATAAAGGCAAAGGGGAAACTTGTCGGGGGTGGGAGTGGCGAGGGAGGCAAAGCCCGGGGGCTGTCGCTCGGTAGGGCCGGGCCAGGCCCTCGACCGGCGGGGCGGGCGATGGCAGCACGTAAAGTATTTCGGACCGGAGAGCAGACAAAAGAGGGTGTGTAGCCAGCTGCACGGAGCGCGGCAGCCGCCGGCACGCCGCCGGCTGCGCTCCGCTCGGGAGGCTGAAAGTCCGTTTTTGGCAGGGAAAAAAATACACCTACCCGTCCCCGCTCCCACCACCCTGCCCCTCGCCGCAGAGGGCAACGCCGCATCTCCTCGTTCCCTCGTCCCCGAGAACGGCCACGGCCCGGCCGCTCCCGGGGAGGAGTAACGGCTGCGGGCGGGTTGAAGTTTGGGGCGAAGGGGAGATCCCCGCCACATGCACGCACAGACAGACAGACACAGACACACACACACCTGCCCCACCGCTTACCTGTGGGGAGGTGCGAGGTATTCGCCGCCCTTACGGCACGACGAGCTGCAGGGCTGAGCGGCGTTCGGAGGACATGAGGCTTCTTCGTTGAGGCGGCTCAGGGAGTGACAGGGCGGAGGCTTCCCTCGCCCTTCCCTAGCACCGTTCTCGGCGATACGCGGGCAGGAGGAGGCATGGCGAGCAGGCAGGGAGAGGGGCCGGGGCGGTCACTGCCGGCTGGGGGAGGACGCCAGCCGACCGGGGGCTGCGCGCCCCCCCGCCGCCGTGGCACGGACAGCCGGAGGCGGCCTCCCCCTGCTCGCCCCACGGCGACGGGCGGGTGCCATAGCAGCGGGATTCACGGGCCGCCGGGAGCTGCGGAGGGGGAACGGCCGTCAGGCAGTCGCCGAGGGGGGCGTGGGCGGGCGGTAGCTCCGCAGCTCAAAACTTTCCCGGCTTCTCAGTGAAGCGCCCGGGCGACTTTCGTCCCCAGCGCCGCACGGGGCGGGACCCCCGCCCTTACAGCCGCCCCATCGGCCCGCCCGCTCCCCTCAGTGCCGCTGCAAAGTTTCACTCTGAAACCTCCCGGCTGCGGTCCCGTCTCCATGGAAACGATCCCCCCATCTCCCGCCGCTCCCAACGGGACGCGGCCGAGAAGATGCGGAGGAGTGCGTCGGGCAGGAGCCGGGGCGGCCCCGTCGCGGCCCCGTCGCCCGCAAGGAGGCTAAGGAGGCGGCAGCTGGGGCCCTGAGGGGCGGTCGGGACAGATCGAGAGGGCCCAGGCAGACGGCAGCCAGGACGGAGAACCCCGCGGCGGTCGGAACGGCGGCCGGGAGAAGGCACAGGCGGAGCCGCGGGACGGGAACGCGGCTCCTTCCCTCCCTCCTACCTTGCCGTGGAAGTTTCTGTTCTGCTCAAGGGAGAGCACCGGGACCGACCGACTGGCCGACCGAAGCGCCTCCTTTGCGGGACCTTCCGGCACCACTCTGCTGGCGGCCCCGCCGGAGCGGCGGATTTCTAGGGCACCCGGTTCCGCCCCGGCGGGCTGAGGGGCCGCGGCCGCGGGGGAGGAGTCACTGGCAGGGACGGCGGGGGGAACTTAACGAGGGAGGGGACTCGGTGCCGGTGCAGTTGGCGTGGTGGGGGGCTGGCGGCGGGGGAAGGAGCTGTGGAAGCCCCGGGATGCGAGGCTAGCTGTCCGCTCTCCCTTCCCCCGTGTGAAAACCGGACGCGGGAACGGTGGGAGCGCGGAGTGATTCACCGAAATGTGGGGGGGTTTTACCTCAGTGGCAATTACACTTTTATGATTCAGCTCTTTTGGGGTTGGGGGGGGCGGAGTGGGGGCTGCACCTGGCCGCCTGCCCATCCCCTCGTGTCCAGCCAGGGACGGCTGAGTCGAGCTACCTGCTGCGCCCACCTTCCAGTCAGGCGAGGTAATCAAGTAGATGAGCTTGGGAAAGGTGGAGATTCCAGCCTGCACGGGGGCTCGAACGTATCTTAAAAAAATCTCCAGTTGTTTTAAGTCGGTAACTGATTTTGTTTCATTTTCAAAACATGATTGTCCTTCAACATTGCCATTGCCTTTTATTTATCTTAGCATAAATTACCTCATGCATCTCCCAGAAAGAGAAAAAAATAATAAGCTTTGCATAAGCATACCTGCATTTATCTCAAGTAGTGATCTTCTCAAGACTTGGGAGCTTCCATCCACCCTGCAGTAGGACTCAAATTGTAAGCATGTATGGTTTCTTTGAAGTTGTACAGTGTGTTTTCAATTCTCAGTGTACCCTTTTATAATGATTATACTCCTATCTGATGGGTGCAGATGCTTCCACATTGAATATATCCCCCATTAGCACCTTACTCTAGCAAGGAGACACACGTGCCAGCAACTCTAGACCAGCAGGGAGATTAGAAACAATCCTCAGAAGTTTGAAACCTCACTTGCCAGTTGTTCAGCATGTTTTGTTTCAAGGAGTGCAGAATCACTTCCAAGTGTCAGATTGCTGTCTGTCCATTCAGATATTACTAGATCTGTAATTTGGTTTGTGTACGACATAACATATATTTGATGTCAGCTAGTGAGGGGACAGGTCTGCAGGCAGGTATGTGCTTCAGAGATCTCCAGTCCTGTAAGACACAGCCACGCGTCACAGAGGGAATGAATTGAAGGATTATATATGCTCACTAAATCCCTTTTACATGCAATGTCTCTACAAGTAAAAAAATTCAGAAATTTTCTCTAAAATTTATGGGAAATGTCACAGTGGAAGATACACAGAAACTTCACTGTACTGTGCTATCAGCAGGTGACGTGAACCAAGGGCACCCTTGCTGGTTTCACCACTGCTCTTGTACTCTCTCTGGAAAAGCTGGGACTTGTAAATCTACAAGGAAAACAATCTGTTCAGTTCTTGCTAGTGAATTCTGTTTTCCCTCCAGTACTGAACCAGGTACAGTATCACCATATCTTTCTTCTCCATTCTTGTGCCGTGAATGCTTCTCATATGTCTTTTGTCCTTTTGGAAGCACTGGCATTTAAAATAAACCCTCAGATTATTTATGCTCTCAAACAGCCTTGTCCTCCCTCCCCCCCCAAAAAAAAAGATCCTAGGCAGGTGACAATAAGATCCAGTGTGTTTTTGGGGACCAAATGAATAGGTTGGAGGACTAATTTCAGTAGTGCTAGTAGGTGAGAAGAGTCTCTGGGATAGACTTCCCCTTGTATTTGCCCTATGTGCAAAACCCACGCTGCCACTGAAACACAGAATTGTTGTTTTTACACATGGCCCAAAAATTAAATGTAGGAAAATGTGAGAATCAATTGAAATTACTGTGGGCAACACATTTTGTGGGAAATTCCTGTGTGTTAAAGTACAAGAGCTGCCCTGTCTTAGTGACAGACATTTGGGAGACATTTCTTCCAAGCAGATGACATTCAGCTTTGCTTCTTACCTGTGTTGCCTGGATTCTTCTAAAGTTCCATCAGTACATTCTTAAAGAGGGGTAGTGCCTGCTCCTTTTTCTATTTACAGCAGTTTTGTACTGATCTTGAGACCATTAATTTAAGGAATTTACTCTTGATCTTCAGTAGAAAAGAAAGAGGAAAATAAGACCCTGAGGCTCAATCTCAGTCATCTGCACATCCCTGGAGAGTCAGCCAATGTCAAGACCAATATCAGAGGCTTTAAAAGTCAACACTGATATTGCTAATGCCCAGTAAAACTAACATTTTAATGCAATAATTATGAAGGCTGTTGGTTCTGGGGTTATAGCAAGAATCTAATTTGCCTTGTAAGCAAGATCCTCCCTTTTATCTAAAGACGTGGAATACTTTGAGAATTCTTTAGTGTCAGCACTTTCATACTAGTTTCCCTTCCAACCTACACCTTTCAGTTTCTAGTATGAGAAGTCATTTGCTGCAATAAGCAAGGCAGTGGGTGGATTAAACTGTAAGTGTATCTTCTGTAACCTTGATGCAATTAAAGAGAAGGCTGGCAATTTTTTAGTTCTTGCCTTTGGACAATTTCTATTTTGATTTTGACTAGAATTTGACTAGATTTGAGCAACAAGGAGGTAAGTGTGAAATATTCTGAATTTGAAACATAACTGAAATTGAAGGTTGAAAGGATCCCCACTGGAGGTCAAGAGCTGTAGTCAAATCCAGACTGTTACAGTGAGAATAAACTACACTAGAAGGTGGGGTTTTTTTGCTAAGACTTAATGTGAATAGGACTATAGATCACTTATCTTACATAGGCTACTTTCCACATCATATTAAACAAAAAACCCCTATAGTTGTTGTCCCTTTAGTTTTGATTAAGACATAAAGTAAATCTTCACCATTTGTTGATATTGATTTATTCATACTTTTTTTTTTTACATTGTGATCATTGAGAATTTGGTCTTGATAAGCAGTGAATAAGGACATCAAGAGTTCCTTGGTTGTAATAAATTATATGTTACTCAATAAATAATAACCATGCAACTGAAAAATATGTGTAGGTCTTTGGCTTAATGGCAGGTTTCTGTCCCTAAAAGTACAAAATCTAAGGTCTTTAATCTGTACATGAGAAAGTGCTTAAGCAATCAAAAACTTAAATAGTGTGTAAATATTAAATCACAAGCCTGTTATATGTAATCGGGAGGTACAAGCCAGTAACCAAAATTCAGCCATAAAAGATCTGAATCATGCCAATGTTTTCCTGCAGGATTTAAGAGTTAATATACCTCTAGAGCACACAAAATGTCCTTGTATGCTTTACTGTATTTTCCCTTGAACTGAGACAGTGAAATTATTTTGAGAGAGGAATGATGCTACAAAGGCTATTGGTTTCAGAGTCTGTCTCTTCAAACAAAAGCCACCATTCATTCATCCCTGTCAGAGGTCTAGAAGAGGTGTCTTTACCTCCTTTTGTTATCCCACACTGTACTGCTAGGTCAGCTCCTAGCCCCTAATGCCCACATCCATTAGCCAATTGCTAAGATGCTTAACAAGCAATTGATTCTTTGTTCTGTGGTGCCCTGCACACTAGTCCTGACTGGAACTCATCCTAACTATCAGTAGAGCTACTTACCTGATATCATTGTAGCATCAGTGTAAAACTCTTTTCCATATTACCTAGAAAAATCTTGAAATTGGCTAGGCTACTGCAAGGCCAAAAGCACTGACTCTCAGGCTGACCAGTTCTTTTCCTGGTACTCATCTGCTACACACCATCTTTACTCAGATGGAAGGCTTTTGTGGCAGATAACATCTTTTTCATTTGCATCTGTCTGCCACCGAGAGAAATGAGTGATATCCTAGGCAGCAGAATTATCGTGCAAATATTTGGTAACAGAAACATAAGCAGAGAAATGCGGGGCCAGGAATATGTCACAATCGTAGAACACGATCCTGGCATATATCACTACTTGTCTTAACAATAGTTAAACAGCGTGGAATACTATGTAACTGCCATTTATTGGCTTGAATTTCACCTAGAACAGTTTCTGAAGCCAGTGAGAATACTGATAGAAATGTCTACTTCTGAATTATTTGCAAGCTGCCAGCAATACCTAAAGTGCTGATTTAATCTAATCCTTTCATACTTTCCTACTGTCTTTTTAAAAAAGAATAGACACTCAGCTTTCTGAATATGAGGAAAATGTATGTATAATAAAAATAAACCTTTGAAAATGATGTGTTGTTAGTGTCTGTAAATAGTCAACTTTTTCTCTCAGCTCAGCACTGAGAGTATATATGGCTTTTTTTGTATGTAAAGAATTTTCTGGAGTATCTATTCGCTTGTTAACCAAAGCATGAAACAGGTGTTTGAGTTCAGTAGGGCTTAATCTTTCATGGTTTCTTAAACCCATTCCACTGACATAATGAATTTTTATAATGCCTTTATTTGAAATGTTTATCTGAAGAAAGTGTTATTATATATTACAAATACATGAATATGTTGGAATACATAGTGTTAATATCTACTAAAACTCACAGAAAGCCTTACCTAGAAATGGAATGATTATTTTTTTATGTACATATAGGTGAAGAGACTCTGAACAATACACTGAATAAAGTAGAGGAAGTTAAATACACATGAACTCGAACTCTTGTTTAATGCATAGGATAGTGAAGAAAGAATTCTTCCAGAAAAGTCTTTTTTTCTTCTCAGTTTTTGTTTGAGAGCTTTGGCCAATTAAGAGATATGCATGTTTTGTTACAGCATGTTTTACAAAGTGACTGGTTCCTGTTGTGATTTAACCCCAGCCAGTAAATAAGAACTACGCAGCTATTTGCTCCCCCTCACTAAGTCGGATGGGGAGAAGAATTGGAAAAATTAAAACTCATGGATTGAGATAAGAACAATTTAATAACTAAAAGTAAAATAATACAACATCATTAAAATATTATTATAATTTTAATGTAAAGGACTATAGCAAAATGAGCTAAATAAAACCCAAGAAATACAAGTGATGTACAATGCAATTCCTCACCACCATCTGACTGATGCCCAAACAGCAATCCACCCCTCCCAGCAAACTTCCCCCAGTGTATATGCTGGATATGACATTCTGTGGTATGGAATATCGCTTTGGCTACTTTGGGTCAGCTGTCTCCACCTCCTGTGTGGGTCTCTGGGGCCCACAGGCACTCCATCATGGCCTGCACCATGGCCACCTTCTCACACAGTCTCCTGCCCATCTGGGCACACTCACTCAGAGCTGCTGATGACTCTCAGTGCTGCCATTGCCATCCATGAGTTGCAGAGGTACAGCCTGAGTTCTTGCCACAAGTTGCAGAGGGGTCTCCGGTCCAGCACTCTTCCTTCCTCCTTCTCTGACTGTGGGACATGGTCACTTCCATCTTGTACCACTCCTCCACCTCCTCTTCTGCTGCAGATTTCCCTTCTTAAATAGTAATGGCAGAGGCACCAGACTGGCCCAGCAGGGCTGGAGGTAGGTCCACTTCAGAGGCAGTGGATGTTTCGAGAACTGCTTACTGGGATGGCACTGCAGGTCCTGTTACCTTTGTTACCAAGCAAAAAGTGTCTCCACACAAACCCATGACACTTATAGATTCCCATTATGCTTAAGGATAGTCAGGATGAGTTTTTAGGATGTCACATAGTAGTGTAACACTGCAACGTACTCTAGAGGGAAAAATGTGTTTGTCACAAAAGTCTTACTGTCTGATGTCATTATGCAAATCCCCTGAATAACCAAGCCCCACTGAGAGCCTAGACAGAAGCTAGTCTTTGTTCAAATAGTTTAAGATAGTGCACAAAACCGAAAGTATCAGTTCTTGATGGAAAGGTACTGTAAAATATCAGTAATCATTGACAAGCTTTATGAAAAATAGATCGAGATTTGTTGTTCTGTTACTTTTTATGCCTGCTTCTGAAAGGCAAATCCTAAATAATTCTGTAACAAAGACTACCAAATGTGGCAATTAAAGCCCAAAGACTAATAGATGACATCAGGAAAGTAACATTTACTATGAGAATAATTATGAAAAAGCTCTTTATACCTAATCTAACATTTTAGTTCCAAAACAATGTAAATCTATGTCTATGACACATGGTATTTCAAAGACTTAGTGTAAAAGATTTGTTCCTATAGATTTTGTCTCAGCAGTGCTCTCATCTTCCAGTTTGAGCTACCATGCTCTTTCTTGGTTTTTATTTGTTTTGTTTTGTTTTTGTTTTTTTTTTTCATTCCAGTGAAGGTTTAAGAAGGGACTGACAGTTTACTGCTTAAATCCTGAGATACATCATTTGGAGAAGCGGGATTGCTCTCATTTTGGTTTTTACGTTTCAGTGGTGTTAGAAGCTAGAGCAATGTTCTCAGATTAAAACTGAGAGGATAAGGTAAAACCAAGAGTAGATGCAGTAGAATGAGGAGAACAATCCCATTTCTGTTGAAAAAAACAGCAATATTCCCTTTAAATTCAGTAGCCCAAATATTTATCTTACTGAAGTGTAACTTGAGGCTTCTCAAGATGTAGTTTTCTGCCACTATAAACTAAAACATTTCAAGACATATTTAACTTAAACATGCAATTAAAATAATGCAACTGAAAAGTCTGTATATTGCTGTTGGACAGTGTTCTCAGTGTTCTGCTAAACTGACTCAGTGATATTTGTGGGGTTTTCATGCTATACAAGTAGTGAGATTGGAGTCTTAATTTGTGTTAGAGTTTTACTGAATTATGAGTATTGGATAAAAAAATACTGTGTTTTACTTTTCAGAGTTCAGTTAAGCCTGGCAGTAAAGTTTTCAGATATTCTGCTTGTCCTCCTCAGGAGGTGCTTGGAAACACTGGAGAAATATCCTCAGCCCTGAAGCAAAGAACACAGAGTGACTTCATGCCTCATTCATTTGGATCTGCATGAGAGATATTTCTGTACTTGCATTCCCCATCAACACATGCATGGTAATATGTTGCAATAGCTTACATTTTTTTTCCCCAGATCCTTAGAAAATGTTTTGTTGTGGGTTTGGGTTTTTTTTCTGGTATGGAACTTATGAACAGTGGATTTTTTTAATACACAGGTACTTACATATAAAAATATTATAATTACTGCTTGAAAAAAGTTGCGTTGCATTCAGGTTCCCCTCCTTCCACAAGAATTTTGCAATGCTCAAAGATTTAAGTTTTCCCATGAGAATCAAGTAAGACAGACGTGGAGATAAATTACTTTTAGAGGATTGTATACTAAAGTAAATCAGACTGAAAGATGTATCATAGCTAAAAAAAATAAATGGAAAGGAGATGCTGAAATGTTTAGTCCATTTTAAAAGTGCATTCTACCGTCTACTATTTTTGTAGTCATGAGTGAGAAGCCTGTAAACAGTACTTTCATTTCTGGACAAGTAAGCCAGAACATAACAGATTCTCAGCATAATTTATATCAGGAAAATGTCCTAGAAGAGATAGTGGAGGTGGTTACTATGCTAAAATGTAAAAGGAAAAAATGGGGGCTATACAAAAATACTGTTGAATAACTTCATATATGTTTTTGATAGACTGTGTTCTACTTAAAGGATTGTAAGATGAACATATGATCTATTGCCTATTTCCAGTAAATTATTGGCATATGATACTTAAAAGAACAAGAAAAATAACAATGGAGCCATTCATTAATGTTTTAAATTTCTATTATTAACAATTGTATATAGATCATATTAATTTACCATTCAGCATATTTTATCACAGTACTGTCTCAAATCTGATTTATGAATGGTTATAGCTAAATATCAATATTAGATTTGCTTAAATATTAATTAACATAGAAGCTTTGGTAATGGAGAACCTGTTATTCATTGTTTCCATATGTCTCACAGGATTTATTGTATCAATATCCCTAAGTAGCAAAGAAGTATTGATACCTTCACTGGTGGAAAGGAATCATGTCAAAAGATATTAACTTGATATTAGGAGAAAAAATGCCTCAGAAGAACTTTCTTTTAAAGATATTTTTAAGTAATTTTCCAAATGCTTTGAAGTTATAGTAGACAATCTGAAACAAAATACTCTTCAGAATGAGCATGACTACCGTACCATATTGCTAATTGCTCCAGCACATCTGCAGATGAGCACACAGCATGCTGGCTGGAGCTGTCTTTGATGAAGTTTGCCAAAATACCAATTAATTCTTTGTGTTGAAATGAAGCAAAACGATCTTTGTCAGAATCCGGTTTTTTTATTTTGCTATCTCTTCTGAAAATATCTTTCTTCTTCACAGCTTGACCAAAGCTGGAAAACATCTTCCTCAGGAGAGTAGTTAGGTTACAGTTATTTATACATAACCAGACAGTTTGTTATGTACCCATCTGCAGTCAAATTCTTATTGAATCTAGTGTGTATTTAGTGCACAGTATGGCAAAGGAAGGTAGTGCCTAGTACTTACTTTTATTTTATCTGTCAATGAAGCCATCATGTAAATGCACAGGGTAATGACATTCTCTTTCTGATTATTTTTTTCCATCACATGAAAACTACTGATGTTAACCTTACTCTCCCAGTTACATTCCAGCATGAATATATACCTTTTAAAATTATTTAAATTACATCTACAATTTCTAATTGTCACAGCACTCCTGTTCTCACTAGAGCTGTTAAATAACATGTCTGTGCACTGCTCACTGAAACATGAGAGCCTCCATTTTTCATTTGGTCATCAACTGTGTTTCGGCTCTACAGTTTATTTGCCATGGGACTTAAGCATCCTGCTATTCCCATATTCTTCCATCGAGAGAAGCTTAAATCTATATCTCTAGGGAGAAAAAAAACCCGAATTTCTGGCTTACAATAAAACTTAACATCTATTCTGTTACTAACATTGCTGGTAACTAATTTAATTCAACTAAAATTCCCTTAGCTGTGATGTGATTTCTTTAAAAGCAGTTGACAATGCTGAGATCAATGCCAGTCACACTGACCTGGTGTATTTCATATTGTTTCCTAATTTGGTGTCTTTCCCTGTGAGGTTAGACTGTAATCCTCTGGAGTCAGGGACTGTCATAGATGGAAGAACATGGCAGAGTATGATTTCATGAGTATGCTTTCAAGTTCATTGCCAAGGCCTGTCTTCCTAGCTTAGGACATGAAGACTCACAGGGGAGGAATGGTTTAAACATGCTGGCTCAGGACCATGTGAAGTGATGAGCTTTCATTACCAAAATGTAGAAGTTTGTTAGTCCAAATGTAAGCTCTTCGCACATAACATTAATTAGAGGGGTTCCAATTGAAAATGAATATTTTATAATAAAACAAACATTTTGGAATAAAAGACAATGAAAAGACATTGCTGAAAAATACCCCAAGTTGTTCTGAGTAGCCATCTGTTGCATAATAGGGTACAACAAAGGTTATCAGAAGTTTTCTGGTGTAGGAAATATTCCAGCTTCATGAAGTGATCTGAAAATAAAAATTACTATGTAAATATAGGAACCCATGTATTTTAAAAGCAACGATCTTCCTATGGCATTTTTAGTGCAAAATTGGGGTATGAAACATCTATGCGGTGCAGAAAAGAGATTTGTGGGTGCACAAGCTCTACAGAAGACTGGCTCAACGGTCTGTATACCATAATGCGACAGACAACAGAAGTTTGATGTGCCATGACCCTCAGCTTTATTAAGTCTCCTATACCTCTGCTGTTCTGATTAGAATCTACTGTTACAACTGAAGTTTCTGATTTAAAAAAAAAATAGGAAAAATTTAAAAAGCTATTCTTTACAGATGTCCTTTTCAGGCCCATGTTATGTTGAAAGTGTGTGTTTGAAATACTGGCAAATTACCTACTTTTAGTCCTGCAACTACGTGTATGAATTCTACAGATAATTGAATTATGAAAAAAAAAAGCTTTTTGGTGAAAGACATTGTGGAGGACATTTAAGACACTGCAGTCCTTTAAACAACTCTGTTTTGTTGGCCTGTAGATAAATCTGAAGTCTTATCTCCATAACATAAAAAGAATTGCCAAGAATCTAGTCTCAGGGCACATGTGCCTAGAACAGTTGTTGTGAAACAAAGCAGGGCATGAATTTAAACTTCATTTGTGATTTTACAGTCTTCACATAGATAAATTTGTTTGGGTTTAGAACTTCTGTAGAATTCAGCTTAATTCTCTTCTAAAGGAAGGACATTCTGACGTCACTGTAGTATGTCACCATGAAGAGCTACTGCAAAACATATATAAGATTGCAGCATTCCTTTTCAGTGGTGCTCAGTGACAAGACCAGAGACAATAGTCACAAATTGAAACACAGGAAAGTCCCTTTGAACATCAGGAAGCTCACTTTTACTGTGAGAGTCACAGAGTACTGGCACAGGTTGTGGAATACTGTGAAGTCTCCACCCTTGGAGACTCAAAGGCATTGTCTTGGGCAACTGGCTCTAGGTGGCCCTTCTTGAGCAGAAAGATTGGACCAGCTGACCTTCAGGTTTCACTTTTAACTTTCAACCATTCTGTGATTCAATCGTTATGACTTTTAGTAAATTTTGGTTTACTCACTGCAAGAGGATTTGAGAGATTGTGGGAGAATAGAACTACATTTTGCCTGTGGTATAGAACAAAGATGATGTTTTTCTTAACATTTCATCTTGAGTTAGCATGCCAGAGTTTATACTTTGCAAAAGCTAGGGAAAAACAGTGGACTTAATCTTGATCTGCTTTCCAACAGGCTGACCTACACAGATTTTTATATCAATTGAAGTTGATTGCAAGTACTCAGAATGGATGCACCAAATTCCTTAAGTGAACTTTATTGATATATAATGTATTTATATGTTTTTATAGATATATAAAATAAATATATATAATATAAACTATATTTTTAATATATGTTATTAATGCAGCTGCAAATGATACATTCATTTGCTTTTGCATTTACTTCTAAACTTAAATAACATATTCCTCTTATCTTCTGTTATCTCTGCCATGATTGTTTTTTCAGCTTCCTTCAAAATCTGTACTCTACGTTCACTGTGTGGTAGCCAGGCTTATCACAGATATACGTGCATAGGAACAGTTAAGAAATACTGTCCAGCACTCTCCACACCACTGATAATTTTGCAGGAACTTCACCAGGAAAATTCTACAATGGTAAAATATACCTTAAAAAGGTTTTAAGCACGGCTTCCAATCCCAGTGGTTTTGCAGATAACAATACAGAACCTAATACATGATCAAGTACATTTATTTATACATACAACTCCCTTGACTTCAGAAATAGTACTTGAATTGGAACATGTTGCCAGGATTCCAACTTTACATTTGAAGTGCATGTCAAATATTAACACATGTTTATGCTGTTAAATGTCTTGTTGATTTCCTACTCTGTCCACTCCTTTCTGAAGAAGCACCGGGTAGTTTCCTCATGTGAAAGTTTGAATGAATTGCCGTTTTTCCGAATCTTAGTGAGTTCTAAATTACAGATTGTTTCAAATCAAATTTGTAATACTTTACATATAACTGAATATCCCATAAGATCAAATCTCACTTCAAATACTCTTATCCAGTGGGTTGGTTTTCATTGGCCTCTAAATCATGTAAGTCAAATGAGGATTTGTCTTCCATTCACTTTTTGAGTTTGATTGCTTTCTAATGAAACTGAAAGTCTGTTGTATCTAATAATAAAACAGAATTATACATTTCCAACTCTCAACACTTATTAGCAGATTGTTGTTGTTTTTCAGCTTGTTTGTATTTTAAAGTTCAGAAATTTTACGTAGAATTATTTGAAAAACCTTCAGTTTACATTCAGGTCAAAGAGAGAAGGCAAAGAAAAGAATAACATAATATAGGTATTTGTGACTATTATGCAGTTGTAATCAGTAGTGTATATTTTAACTAATAGGAAGATAAATGGGTAAAGGAGACAGGAAAGTTAATATCAGAAAAATCAGTTTATCATTTCCAAAGAGATGTTTACTGAAGGAAAAATATCTGCTTTTCTTCAAATAGATGACATTTTGCAGAGCTACAGATTCAGAGCTTGAAAGAGGTGTGAATGTGTTTAATGTTTCTTAATCCAAATTGTTTATACAGTTTTAGAGCTGTACCTTTTGCAAGCCTTTTGCAAGATGGATGGTATGCCATTGTTCTGCTTTCACAACAGCTGATAAAGGAATCACATTTCCTTGCCTCTCCCTTCGCCAAGGCAAAAGACCTCAAACACAGTTTTCAACACAAACTAGGTTCTGCTGCTTTGAAGCACACTTAGGTTTGATGCCTGACATGGTAGGGTGTGCACTGAATGCATCACTAGCCACATCCTGATCTCTGTTAGCCTTGGTGGAAAGGAAACATCGGTTACATGGCTAAAATCCTGACATCTCAGAATATTGGCTTTTAAAATGCAGAAGACAATGTGGTTACTAAGTCCTGATGACTGAGAGGGCATTCAAAGAAGCTAATGAAACTTCCTACCAGCAGTCACAAGACTTTAACACTGTTCAGTGAGCATATCATCAAGGCTTGAAATTTTGACAGCTGATCCTCTAATCTCTACTCAGGAAAAATGGTTAAAGATGGTATCCATTTTCTTCAAGATAACATTTGCACAAATGAACAGATATCATCCACCAACATATACAGTTTTTAATAATTAAAACACATGTTTACATGTTGTATTTTATCTTTGTTCTACTGGACTTCAGAAATTGTTGTTCTAGTTGCTAGGATGTGTTATTCTTAAATTGAAGAAAGTTATGTGAGTTTTGCTGAATACAGTATTTTCTGTTACTCCTATCCCCTGAAAAATAGACAAGACTATAGACATATAAAATCTGTTCCATTCCATTATGAATAGCAACGTCTACAATGCATTACACATAATTTCTGAGCCATTGGTCTTCTGCTTGCCAAAAATCTAAAAGCATGTGTCAGTCCAGATCAAATACAACTGTAATTTCATCAGGGGATGATGCTGAGACCCTAAACAGCAAGTGCACAGCTTAAGCAGTTTGTGAATGGTAGCCAATCCCTGTGATTAAATATCAGGACTGGATTTAGCTCAGGACTGCTTTGCTATGTGTCATCACCCACACTTATTCCTTTCCTAGGGAAAAGAAAGTTTTCAAAGACACAAGATACAACCCCAAACTACACTGTAGTGTTACCTCAGAGAAACTGGTAAGAAAAAACACTTGACTTGGCAGGACAGGGAGTAGTTCTAAAAGTTGAAATATAAAGTAAGTGATTTCCCAGTCATTAATAAGGAGAAATTAGACAAAGAAAAGGTTGCCTGACTAAGTACTGTATGTCTAACTTCCTCATGAGTTAGCAGCAGTGGCGTTGCAAACATTCATTAAACAGAACTGTCTTGAGAGAATCATTATAGAACAAAGATTATTGGATAATTACATTGGTTTGTACTAGGAAAGAACTTGCTTACAGAATATTTTAGTAAATTATCATTATCCATTCTGAATTTATAATTGTTGATTGGAAGTTGTGCACAGAGGCCAATCAGTTCATCTGAATATTTGAAGCTGAGAAGGCTGAATTATTTCAGTCCATTTGCCAGTGTGTATTTTCATATCCATTTTCCCTGATGAGAAGGTTTTAACCTAGTTTTTCCTCTAAAGAGCAGGGCAAAAAAAGCTATCATCTGCAGGAAAGCCATTACATCAGAAGCAATCTTGCAACCAGATAAGATCCATTTTCAGCCTCATACCCAACCAGTCAACTTCAGCTACAAGTTCATGGAATCAATGTGGCTTGAAAATAATCAGCCATGGAGGTAATCTTCCTTCTCTGCTCACTTTATTCTTCCATTTAGCACCATGCTGTTTGTCCTATACCTGCTTCTGGAAAGCACTGGCAGTGATTATCTCTCCTGAGGCACAATCTTGACTAAATTTCTCCCTTAGTTAGGTCCAACTCAGATTACTTCTAATACCTTTTAATAGCTGAATATTACTCTTTTATTCCCATTTATTTTTCTTATTGTTATTTTTTTTACCATTCTGAAGCTGCAATTCAAATTTCTTCTGCTGTGAACTTGACTAAAAGCTATGATTGAACCCTTTTTCCAGGAATTTCATTTTTTCTGATCTATTTTGGATCTTTACCACATTATAATACACCTTGGTCATTCATCTTAGATACAGAGCATAAGCTTAATTAATTACACCTTCTGAAGGAATTATATATTACTATAATTTTGTTATATTTTATTAACACTAGCTTTAAAAAAGGTTATTTTTCTATTTGTTTTCAAATAGAATTTTTTTTTTCAGCTTGGCCAACAAAAGTACCTAAAACACACACGGGATAGGTCGATTGTTCAGGGAATTGCTAACTATGCTGCCACCTAGTGAATCTATACCGCCTCCGACAATACTACCGCTCATAAAGAGATCTAACTCGTTTTTCTTTCTTTTTTTTTTTTAGGAGTAGGGGCAGAAAAAGCTTTGTTTTAAGAGCCGATTCAATAAAATGAGATTCTAGAAATGTATAAAGTGCATTACAAATTTCTTTCAAATTTGGTTTAAAATAGCCAGATAGAACTATTGTAAAATGGTAGTACTTTGAGCTTAGGCACTATTGTTAACTATTAAGTGCCCTCTTCTTGTAGGATCATCCACCAGAATTTTAAAAAAAAAGAAAGAAATAATAATCCTAAAGTCTAAGGCCATTGTACATGTTAGCATCTGTGTTCAGTCTTTATATTCTCTTTAATGGTTTAAATGTCACCGGTTTACCGACTGTCCTGGGTTTGTTCCTACACAACTAAAATCAATACACTTGCCATTTACTTTAATTGAACTGGATTCTTCTGTAGCTGCAAAACAATCCATATGTTTGACAAACTGTTTTTAATAGATGTCATCTGCCCAACAAACATATCAGCCCCTATTTGCAAACAGTTTTTTAAGGGAGAAAGACTGCTTTGGATTTAGTCTGAGAAAATCACACATTCAAAAGGCTTGATTTTTGGTTTTTTTGTATTCTGTACATCTTAGTACAGGAAAATTATGAGTAAAATGATTATTACTGGGAAACAGCAGCAGCTGATGTACAGTGAAGTCAATTCTTGCTGACAGTAATTAGCATTCCATAAGGAAATCTGTGGCGTAACCCTTTGTCATTTAACATTTAGAGTCTTTGCCAGATAAGTGAATAATTACATAGCACCTGTGGGATCTTAATGCCCATTAAAATCCTAGAAATATATCCTGAAACTCTTTGTTCTATACATGTATTCTCCATATCGTATCATAATAATATAATATAATATCATATTCTACATATCATACCATATCAAAATCAGTCAAGAAAAATAAAAACATTTGGTTGATCACATGACTGTATAATATATGTTTTTCTCAGGGCCAACTTTGTCTCAGACTCGTTTCGAGTTTGCAGTTAGGATTACCTCTTATTTACTCTTTGTCTCCATAAAATTGTCTTGCAACTTTGCAAAGGCAAGTCCACTCTGCCCACTGAAGCTGGAGCTGATCTGTCCTGGAAGATTCTCACACCAGGCTCTTCCACAATCTGGTAGTCCCACCACTCTCAGATTGAAGATGGTCTAATATCCAGATCATCTGTTTCCTAGACTCATCAATGCACATTGTCAATACGTATTTTTCATTTAATAAAAGACAATCAGAATGAACAAGGAATAGGCTGAAGTGGTCTAAAATGCTGAGAGGTTAATCCAAATATGAATATCACCAACCCATCTCATAATCCTGGTAGAGTTCAGGTGTGTAGTTCTCCAGACGGAGTTTCATCAAAGCATACATCAGCATAGACACATCTGTGGCTCACAATAGAAGCATTTTATATTGGAGTTACATAGATAATCTATAAGTATTCTAAGGCTGCTTTTAAGCATGTCTGCAAGTAAGTTAGTACCCAGGAACAGGGAAGTCTAAGTTAGTCTGAGATTTAACAACCTGAAGCCTGAGCAGATTGGAATTTATACAAAATATAGACTGAGAGAAGCCAACTTGAAACATTTCAGCCCCTGTGTTTTACTTTCTAAATAAGTTATCAGCATTGTCACTGATCTGTTTCTATATAACCTGAGATGTTTATTTAGCCTTAGGGCTGTTTTATACACAGGTAGCCTTACTGGACCCAAATCCGAGTCCTTAAAACTTTCCATTAGGGAATATTTTTTAGGAGAGCAGACTATTTTTGGTGCTGAAGTTTCTGGAATGTTTAGCTAGCAGCAGTGATAGCAAGTTAGGCTAAATGGTCAGCCTTACTTTGGGTTGATCATAGCAGTCATGCAGCTCAGTGGTAAATGTCATCAGGTGCAAAAGCACACACTCAGGATTGCCAAACCCAGTAGCCTGACAGTAGCAAAGCTGCTGCAGCTCCATGCCCCAAGGGCTGATCAGTAACATGTGTTCCCAATGGGCACAGACATACACGTGTCCTATTAGGTGCACACACACATATGCAACACAAATATGCATAAATACATTGCCAGCTACATGGAAACCACAGGACTCCCACAAGCACCAGTAGCCTCATCCTGTTCAACTCTCTGGCACATCCACATACTGATGGGAATTATGTATGTGTATATACTGTCACTCTGGTAGCTGAGCTTTCGTGCAGTCTACTCAGTATCTGCCTTTAGATCCTCAGTCTCCCCATCTGCTGGCACCAGTGCATGAGACCTCCTTACACACACATGTGCATATGCACTTCCCAGCACATACACACAGTGTGGATGCCTCCAGTAACTGAGCTTAGCTGGTGAGTCATACACCCAGTCATGCACCTCGGTCTTTACTCTCCACTGTTTGTCTTGTGCACTCAGACACAGACACCCCCATTCCCCTCTGTCTCCAAAGCCACTTGCCCTGCTGGCATCCAGATACACAGTCCTATGACCCATGGTCCCACTCCAGCTGCTGGCAGTTAGACCCATCCATCACCACACTCTCACACACAGACAAAATAATTAGGAATAGAGCTTAATGAGAAGTCAGTTCAGGCTGTGCACAAACAATACATGGCCAGACAATACAGCTCTATCTCACCAATTTTCCTGATCAGATGTAAAATAGAGATCTTGAACACTTGCAGTCTTTAAAGGACTTTACAGTTCATTTTTTTGGTAAGAAAGTTATTAATCATCATATATTAGAATTTATCCTAACAAAGGTGTCAACTGGTAGAGTTGGTTTTTATCTTATCTTTGTTAAATAGTATCTGTGGTATTAAGAAATACTGAAGAAATGCTCTTCTGAACAAAGGCTGCTTCTTTTCTATTCAAAGTAGTTTAAAAAGGGAATAGGAGAATGAGAAATTCTTGTGTATTTTGTCAAACATTTAAGAACCTTCAAAACATAATGTAAGCTCTTCTAGACTTGCCACTTTCCAATAGGTAATTATTTGCTTCTATTTCTGGTTAAACAGTAGCAGAATGCAAGATATAATCCTAAATGCAGGATTATATGACATGCTGTAAACCAGATACATGGTTTATAATAATCTCATACAATATGATATTAATTTCCCACTTACTTTTGTATTTTGACAAGCTATTAATTAGGAGCAATGGCCAAGCAGAAAGCTCAATTGACAATGAGTTACTTCGGAATGCATCCACAGTAATGATGTTTTATTACCAGTAATGTCTTACATGGATATTTTCCCTGAGATGCAGTTCTTCAGGTGCATAACTCCTAAGAACAGTGCACACTTGGCCATATTATCACTGTTTCCTTGAAATATCTATAGAGCAATATACATAATGATTTTGCTCTAACAGTATCAAGCCATGTGGCTGCAGAAAGTTGTTGTATTTTTTAATCTTCCAAAAACATGACCATTTGCAGAATCAAGAACAACATTTGGGAACCCAGCAGGAGAAGCAGGATGTACTACAAGCTTCAAGTCCTGAAGAAAGACAAGTCTTGTCTGGATGAGATGTTTGAATTTGCAGTGGTAAAGTTTCGGTGAGGATTAGATGAGGATTCTAATGCAGTACAGTGATAAAGCGCCTAATGATTAAGATGATATTTCTGCAAATTCCTCTAAAAGAATTAAAAAGGATAACAGCCAATCATGTAAGACCACAGAATCAGTCAGATCTCACGGAATCCTTTCTACACGGAAAACTCAGGGAAAGCTGAAGGTCAGCTAAACAGAAGCAGAAAGAGGACTACTCCTCTGCTGAAAGCATGTGGTCTGAATCCAGGTCATATTACTGTTTCTGAATAGTCCTGCCAGGGTCCAAAAAAGCAACCTTTTCCAGGGGTGCTTCATAATGTAGATCCAGTACTAGTATTCTAAGAAGGAAGAGAGAGAATGCCTTTGGGCCATACAGCTCAGGGAGATAGTATGATAAGTTTTCTCCTGATTACACTCAAGACATGAAAAGATATGGCAGAAATCAACATTGGTATAGCAGCTCAGATGTGGCGTTATCTAAGTGAAGGTTCTGGATAGGACAATCTGTGGTTAGCGAAACTCATATGATTAAGAGGTGTTCAATGCCACATCAGATGAAGCCACATAACGAAAGGAAGTGGTTTCAGAGGAAAAAATGGGGGAGCATTGCATGTTTTTCAGACTATTCAAACTTCCCATAAATCACATTTCTTCATTCCTTATCCATAAACCTTTCTGTCCGTTCTCCTTGGATGTTGCACACTGACACGGTCATCACGCCTCTCTGCTCTTCTCCTCAGCCTTAAGAACCCCCAGATACATCTGTGCCATCCAATCTTCTAGTAGTTCACCAAATATTCTTCTTTTTACACTTTGCTCCTATCATTTGCCAGGTAATGAATGCTTGATAAGTGTCATATCATCATCACAAAGGATGGGCAGTGAGGTGGGAGGGAGAAGCATTTAGCAGCTACATTTTTAAATCTCTGCAGGCTGTCCTTATGTCAGAAGCTACAAAATTGATGAAGTACCCAAACAAATGCTCACTTCAAAACATCTAAAGGGAGAACAGCAAGGTAGGCACTGACATCATTCACTAGCATTGTCCCACCTGACATCCTTCAGGGTTTGAGATGAAAAACATAGTGATTCTCCCTCTGATGCTGGAGCTACAATGAGTAATTTTATACTCAAAATTTGCATTTTTTACCCCCTGCAGACATGCACAAAGTTTGCAGCAACATGAATGGAGTTACGACAGCTTTTGAAATTACTAGAGGGTGCGGTGACCTAAGCCTGTCACCCTGCCATTGCCTTATTATTTGTGCATGCTTAGGTGTTCAATAAGCAGAACACCAGAACTGCCAAGTCTTTTTTGTATGAGGTCACACCCCACAAGTACACACAAAGCCATCCCTGCTGCAATGCTATGCTTTTGTGCTACAAAATCCAGAAAGATCTCTCACCATACCGTTCCACAAAGGTTTAAAATGTACTCTATCACTTTCTATGCAGTATTAGAAGAGCATTGACCAGGTTTTGAGATAAATACAATACTTACCATAACTCAAAATCTACACTGCACACATAGCAGGCAGGATGAAGAGGTCACTGTTGTGACTACAGAGCTACTGTACATCCAGCTCCCCATAAGCAAAGATGGCTGTAGTACAAGAAACAAATTATTTCTGTCTGGTAACCTGGTTAGGTACAGAAAATATTCACATGTATAGTCAAGAAAAATTGCTCCTTGACATAAGCAACATTCCAGTTGTGAGTAAAAAGGACTCATTGTCTATAATAGAAAGTTAAACAAAACATTTATAACCAAAATTAAATCTGACCAGATTCACATCCCAAAAAGAGGACTTCCATCCAGAAATCTAGCAGACCAAGGCGTCTTATCTTTAATCTTCTCAGAGAGCTTTGCATAACACAGAGACTCTAGTTTTCAAGTGACTATTATCAGACTTCATTCTCATTCTGGCGTCATCTCCATTTTGCAGTATCTCAGCATCCTTTTCCAAACCACAGGCACACAGCGGTGTTTAGCGAATAAAGTGAAGTCCAGCCTCACGTAATAATAAAAAAAGAGAAACTAGTGCTGGAAGGCCACTTTTTCTTTTCCTTCTTGGGAGACTCTGTTGAATTTTTTCCCATGGTCCCACGTTGCAAGGCAGACACAATTTTATTAAATGCTATAGATATAGCCATGTGAAGACCACTGCTGTGAAGTTTGTTCAAAAGAGTAAATTATCACCTTTCCACAAAAGACAAGGAGACTAGCCACGTATTGCTCTATATAAGGCACATTTTGAGGGTGGCGCACCCTCAAATTCAGAGTGCTTTCAACAGCAGAGAAAGCTTTCCAGAAGGACATGGTATGTAGGCAATCCCAGGATTGTAGAGGCTACAATAATAAACTAACCGGTCAGGCATGTAAGGAGGCAAGGCTGTCAAAACAGCAGGCACTGGAAATGAACATAAGTACATATGAACTTAATGTGCTGTGAAGTTTGAGTTCCTGCAGACAAAGGTCACAAAGGTCTGTATTTCCTTACCAGACACTAAGAAATAGGTCATATGGGCAACGAGCAGAATCTGAGTGCTGAGTACAAGCAAGGAGACTGTTCCAGATCTGTTAAAACTGATCTAACACCAGGCTACCATGATCCTCCCTTCCCCTCATCAGTGTTAGCAACAAAGACAATGGGAAGAAAAACAGCCATGCAATGATCAGTTCAGGCTACCATAGATCCCACAGTTCGAGCAGCCTCATGTGAACGTGTCCCACAAAGGAACTTGTGGTTTCTATGTATTGATTTTTTTTCTTCTCCATAATGTGTTAATCTGAATAGTTTTATTTAATTTAAATTTCTTACAGCTGTTGACCAATTATGGTACAATGTACTTAGGATTATCATCAGTGCGATTTGTCCTCATGAATTTGTCAAATTCAAGTTGGAAGAGGTGTCCTTAAACACCATCACTTTACAAGCCACTCAAAGTTAACAATGCCACAGAATTAGAGGGTTCATATTATCAAAAAGATTTTTTAAGGGCATACTATTCAGAAAACTTATGAGTGTTGGATCCAGTAGCTTTGGTTTTGCTTTTTAACAAAAATATTTTCTCTTGGTATGTGTTATGGTTTTCTCTATTCCTCCTGTCATATCCAATTATAAAGTTGATTGTACTCTATGATATCAAAAGTCTACAGTACTAACTTGTGCTCTGCTCATAATAACTTTCATGGATTAAAAGCATGTTTAAACCCTGAAGACTGATAAAAAAATACCCCAAAGCCTTAGATTCTAATGATCTTTCCTCATCTGCTGTGCTAAAAAGATGTCATCCTGATATGTTAAATAGCAGAAATTACTTCCAAAATGTGAGACTAGAGGATCTCTTTCACTGTTTAATATTTTGTAATAGTTTTTAAGAGTCTGAACAGGAATTTGGTGATAAATGCAACCAGAAAAAGCTCATAATAAAGTTTTGAAGAATGATCAGTTTTCTACAGAATCAAGTGGTAGGTTTAGAAATCTGTAGTAAAATGTCTGTAAAAGTGGCATAGCTATGGTTGTCACCAGAAAAATAAAGGGGTTTACAAAGAAAAGAAGGTAGATTCTTTTGGTTTAAGTATCTACTCTTCTAATGTTTCCATACCAACTGGGGTTGGCTTGAAAGAGTACGTGATACATAAGTAGAAACATCAAGTCTTGAAACAACTTATCACCTATTTTTGCTTTGAATGTATTAATCATTCTTTAATGTGCCTGTATTGAGAAGACTAACACCAACATTAACTACTTTAGCAGCAGGGAAAAAAAAAAAAGAAGCAAACCCAAAAAAAACCCGCAGACATTTGCAGGCAATTTATAACCATGCCAATGGAGACATTTTGTTATTTAGACAGAAAAGGTACACCTTAAATATTGAGACTATTATCTTGCCAAATTTCAGATCATTTTCTTTTAACATCTACTTCTTTGCAATCACTGAAGCAAACTACCCTGGAAAGCAGTTGTGACCCCAGGCTTTTGGTGTCCAAGAAACATTTGGACAACACTGTCAGATATATGGTTTAACTTTATGCCCTGTGTGGAGTCAGGAGTTGGACTTGACGATCCTTGAGAGTCTCTTCCAACTCAGGATATTCTGTGATGCTGTGATTCAAGTTTATTTTCTGAAGTAGCCATGAGGGTTTTACAAAGCTTTTTTTTTTTTTTTTTTTTTTTTGCTTGAGATAAATTTAATCCCTCAACTAATTTCTACACAAGGAATATTTGATGGTAGACATTTTATGTGTCAAATTTTCTTCTGGATATAGAATTACTGGAAAAGGTTTGTGAAATATTAATTAAGTATACTATCCTTGGGCTCAAGGTGAATCATAATTTCTTATAAACTAGTAACTCAAAGCTGGAAAAACCCAGGAGCATTAGGACGCCTAAGCTAGTAATAAATTGTTTTGACATTAGTTGATGTCTTAGTATGCATATAAATAAATAAATGAACAGCAGACCACTGAGATTATAGGAAAAATAGTTCATGCATAGTTTTGTGTGAAATTAGGAAAATATCAGTTACAGAAACGATAACTGCCAAGTATCCTGCATCAAAGTTTTAGCAAGTTGACAGATAGCTAACATTTTCTTTTACCGGTTTACTGGGCCAGTTCCCATGACCTACACATATGTTAAGGATAAGTGCAACTAAACTTTCACATATAGCATTAACTATGAATGCTGATGCAGCTGTCAAATCAATCTCCATTCCTTCAAACAACACTTTATATTCCTTTTGTTGGAGCATAACTTGAAAGAAAGCTCTTGTCTGGGAATCTTTAAAGCATCTTCATTTTAAAAGTTATATCTCTTCTTACCAGTAACATAATTATCAGGCCACTAGATACAATTTATGCCATTGAAAGATGAGATTTGCTTAGATTATTTCAGTGGGGGTTGAACTTTTCATGCAAAAGTAAGGGACAAAATCTATCCCTGCAGAAATGCTGCTATTAGCTGCCATGATTTCACACTGAGATGAACTAATTGACCACCCCTTCGAGGTGTTACATGCTTCCCTCTCAGACAAATTATTGTGTCATAAAATCTCTAATTCTCAGAGATACATCCAGGTTTCCTATACCATGAACATATCATGTTTAGTATCAAATGAGAGGATCTGCACAGACTACTTCACACTGCTCCGGGCCAAACTGGGCTAACCTGACCAGAATGTCCCTTAAAGCAGTTTATCTGTTCATGGCCCTGGGGACTGCCCCAGTCTGTCCTGTATCAGAGTTTTCCTTTCTGTCTTCTCTTCCTCCAGTTAAATGGCATCTAAATGTACTTCTGCAAAGGTATATTGGGGTCCTAGGCAAGTGTCTACAAGCCAGAAACCACCAATTTTGCCTAGAAACTGCCACCATCAAAGCTGCAGACAAGATACCTTGACACGAGGTTGCATGTTTAGGCAGGACTGATGACATTTTAATCCTCATCAGCTACTATGTGCAATCACTACTGTCTCAGATTAAACAGCAGAAATCAGCGTGGCCCCTTTTAAACAGGCATTGAGCCTGCAGTCAGGCTCCAGGAGCTCATAGTCCATGAACACTGAGGAGCCAAACTGGAACTGTTCCACGTGGTGCACAAGGCAGGATGGTCCCAAGGATTTGTGTAACACAGCAATGCAGACTGAGTCTTATTTGCACCATGAAGGCTAAATAGCTTTCACTTCATTGTAGCCACACCAGAGTCCAAAGTCTCAGCAGTAATCAAAAACAGCTCATGATAGTACTATTTTACTACTATCTACTACTATGGCCACACATAGTACAGGAGCTAGCATGATGCTTTCAGTCCTTTGCTCCCTTCTCTTGTCACAATTTTGTCTGAAGCCACTGTAGAAGAGTATGGCTTCCTTGTTTGCTTCAACAAGAGCTGAATGTGAAACGTTTTTGCTAATTGACAGTGGCAGTATCACGGGAAATTTCAACAGAGCAATTGCACCTTTTATTTCCAACAATATTTCTAATATAAGACCCGGTTTTCTGCCGGGAGAGGATCCAGCAGACGGGCACAAGAAGATAGTTTATTTTTTTGCTTGGAGGTCCATGGAACCCAGGAGGTTATTGATGTCACTTCCAAAAGACCTAAGTGTGCTCTTCAACCATACAATATTAGAATTGGAGAAAAAGCAGCTAGGAAGAATTCACTGTCAATAAAAACTGCAATAAACCCCCTGTTCCGTTACCACCTGCTTATGTTGAATGTGGCTGTTAGCTCCAAAAATGCTCTATGAAAATTTTTTCTATGCTGAAACTCTAAAATTTGATCAGTGTTTGGTCTAAACCAACAATACATGTAAGACATACTAGGAACAAAGGAGCATATCAGCATTCTTGGCTATAAACTTTTTTTTAAAAAGTTTTGCTCTGTGTTATTCTTGCAGGTTTGAACATTCAGAGTTCCTCATGAGTGCTTTGTAGTATTTTAGCTTTTGCACTAGGGTCAAAATTCCCATTCTTAGTCACTCAAAATTTCCTTTAACTTCATTTTTTTTTACTTAATCCTTCCAAATAAGGACCATTCGCCAGTTATTTCCAAAAACTCCTACTGTGAATAAGATTGTGTAACAGTGTTACATACACACGCAAACAGAGGCAGCTGGAGAGACTTTCAGAGAACTCTTCTGAAATGTGCTGTCAGTACAGCAAAGAAGGTTGAGGTGGTTGTGAAACAATTCTTACACAGTTTATAGCCTGGTATTTTCAAGTAAAGCAGAATTAGTTGTGGCTTGCTATTCTAAGTCACTACCCTAGCAGGGATATGCATTATAGAAATACCAATGAAAAGCTGTTAATCTCTTCAGAGCACTTTGGTGTAATTCTTTAATGTCAAGAGATACGAAGAGTAAAAACTGGGAATGTAGCTAATTATTTCCTCTTGGCAAAATTGCATTTACAGACATCTTTGCAAAACATTATTGATAACATAACAGGTATCTTTACAAGCACTTATAAAAATGACACACTAAGTGTGACAGAGGTGTTGCTGTATGGTAGCATTCAAAACTTAATTTAGCAGTCACTGTGATACATTTTCATTGCCTTATTTACATTTTTAGTTACCTAAGTAATAACATTCAACATTGATTATTTTTAGCCCTTTAAGATATGGCTGAGTTTTAGATACTTCACAAACTTCAAGGCTGTAAAGATATATTCAACCAGCTAATCTTAAAATCTGTTTATCACTAGCAATTAAGAACACTGACAACCCTTAGCTGATATAGGACAAGGCAATGTCAAGGGCAAAGCCACCCTGAGATTTTCAAATTTTTCAATGAAAACAAAAAGACACAAATAATTTTCAGACCTGTTTCAAGGCTGCTTGTGCAGCTGTGCTTTTCCCATCATCTCCCCACCTTAGCTGGCAGCAGGAAAAAGGTACTGCTGAGATCTCCCCAGATTCACCCAGGACCACAGAGCATGGGCTGGAGAGCAAACCATGTTGTCCATAGATTGTACTGAATGAAGAGCATCCCACCTCCATATTGTGCAGAGATGTGTACACCCTTTTTACAGCCATAGAGAATGTGTCTTGTGCTATGCTATACTCTAAACACACCTGGACTGACCTGAGCTCTGATAGGACCTCTGAGCACTGCAGTATCCCAGACCTCATGCTGTGGCAGAAGAAAGACTCATGATTCTGAGGATATTATTAAAGATCCTAAACTCCCGATTATACTTATTCAAGAAGATATGAAAAAAAACCCAGCAAACCACAAAAGATGAACTAGGAACATCTGTCTGCACTTACAAGACATATAAGATTTGCAAGTGTAATGTGAGAAATTCCAAATACCAGCAGCCTTAAATAATTCAAGTTGCCTAGTAATGCTGTTTCCCCCTTGCCCCTCTTTATTGCTAAACATTATCTTTCATCCACATCAAAATGTTAATGAAACCCACCGGAGATCAACAACCTAAGTTAAGCTAACAAAGAGGACTTAAACCCTGACTTTATATTAAAATGTCCATGAATGTGTTCTGTTTGACACCAGGGAGTAACGAGCTGCCAAGTAGCAGTAAGACAAGGCTGAAGCAATGAGTTCCTAAATGCCTGCCTCAGCCATTTCAGCTGCACACATAAATTGAGCCCTATGGACTCACATCAGGCCTTAAGACTGAATTTGTTCTGCACTGAATTTGGATCTGATAACACTCAGTTTTCAGAAGACTGAGTTTGAGTGACCAGCAGTATCAATAGTACCCTCAGAAAAACAGAAACCACAGCAGCAAGCACTGCCCAGGATTCCAGGAGCAATAACACATGGGTGAGATTAAATATCTGGGGGATCCCAGAGGCAAGCCATCCCCTAACCTGCAGGAAGTCCTACTTTTCCTCATTCACTAATTACCAGAATTTCTGCCCAATATGACCTGTATGAACTGTTGTCAAGTGGAGAACAGTGTGACTCTAAAGAGGATAGTCACATACACACATCTGAAGCTTTGGTCAGAGTCATTGTGAAAAACAGTAGTAGTCATTTAAGGTACCACACCTACTGTGCCAGTGATTACCTACTGCATAGCTAAACTGGTGATTGGGAGTACCCAAACACTTGGTTTTAACAGCTTTCCAGAGGAGGAACAATAAGCAGCTGGAGACAATGCTTCACATCAGGGCAGCTCTTTCCAAAATGACTGTTTGTCTACACCTTATTTCAATCAGGCACTAGTTCCATAGATACTTTTAGCTAAGGCTGTTACCAAAATGAAGGTTTCCCCCATAAAACCCTGGTAGCTCATTGCCATTTTTAGGCCACCACCTCCCTTTCTTCAGCAGAAGTATTCCTTTAACTGTAGGACTAACTAACTGGATGGGGGACCAGATGTGACAGAAAAGTCACCATCTTCTCAGTTTCCAGTAATGTTGGTCTCCTGATCTGGCTTGTATAGCCAGAAACCATTTGTGCTGGCAGGCAGAATAGGGGCAGTGAGGGCAGGAAAATTAGGAGACCAAAGAGGAGACACAGACTGCTTCTTTCAGTGGCTATGGCTTGTTTCTCAACAGCACCCTCGGTATATTCATCATCCAAACAGAGCTGCTAGGCACAGGGACTTTGTTTTTAAGCTTTGTCTTTAATGAAACAATGAGGAAGGAGAAGAAGGTAATTTATTTCTTCTTTTAATGACAGGAATTAGCATAACATTTTGGACCAAAGAACATATTAATTTCTGGAAGTTTTTTTATTTTATACTAGGCATGATTTCAACATCAAAGTGCCTCTCATAAATGCCCAGTTTTAAGTATTCACCTAGGCTTTATTTGACAGCTACATTAGTAACATCTTACAATACATCCCTGAAGATGTATTTCACAATAGATACAGTGAAATGTAGGAGGAACAAATCCCAAGCAGTTTACTTACTTACAGAAAGTTAATATAGTATTTCTAGTTAGATCTTGGGTGTTCAGGGAAATTATTATTCTCGTTCTCCAGTCAAAAGGAAAACAAGGTAATTTTAATAGTTTTTCTTGCATTATGATCATAAATGCTATGATTTTATGGTATCCATAAATACATATTTGAATGTGCATGCCTATCTTTATACTACTGCTTCTGTAAAAGTTACTAATATATCTTCCTGTGAATGTCTATATAATGTCTGTGCTATTTTTTGTTATGATCCCAAGGGGAACGCAAATGACAAAACAATGACTGGGAATATCAATATAACAACATTGTTATATATTTATGGAAAGAACAAATATTTCAGAATGGAATGTTCCTGGTATTTGTCAGAGAAAAATGAGATGCTGAATATGGCAGCATTGACCATCTGTCAGTTGAGTGCCCATGTGCAATTTGCTGAGTAGAAGAGTGCCTTATTCCTGGTTTTCATCAAGCCAGCCAATGTGACTTTAGGGGAGGGAAGAAAGATCTTGGTATACTGCTTTTCCTTGATTATCATTCTATTTGGCCAGTGTGTATAACTAAATACAAATAACTTTCAATGTCTGTAGCTATTTGGGATCTGCGTTTGCGTAAAATTATTAGCATTTTAACAGTGAAATGATGTTTTGACATTAGCACTCTACCCAAGTGCAGAGGAATTTCACGCCTCTTTTGATGTTGTATTGCTTCAGTCTGACTGTCTGCAATGCAAAGACCTTCAGTCAGAAAAGATTTATTTATAAAATGCGTAGGTTTAGGAGCCACAGAATGAGTGAAACAAAGCTAAATCAGTGAACCCTTACACTTTCCCACATACATTGTAACTGTCTGAGACTGAATCACAAAGCTAATTTCTTTTAGTTATTTTGGAAAACAAGTTTAACTTCATTAATTCACTATTGAGCATAACATGAATGTTATATGTCTATTTTGGACACACTATATCTGCCTGTCTTCAGCTTAGAGCAAGTTATTTACTTTCCCTTGAGATCGTCATGCCTGGACCCTGGAGAAGGCATTTAAACTGAGGTCAGGGTTTTTGTATACCCTCCTCTCCAGACTACTATCCCACTCATTCTGTAATGGTTGACAGCTTGAAGTTGTAAGGCATATTCCTAAATCCCTGTTCAGCCTAATCTGAAGCAGGATTTTAAGCAGGTTTCATATATCCTATGTGCTAACCAAGAGGCTCCGGGACAACCCACAGTCAATCTTTGAGGAGTTTCTCTTTATGGAAATAATTCAGAAGTGCTGAAAACATAAATTGCAGCAATGAACTGGAATGTAGGCTCACTATTTGATGGTTGGTCTAAGGATACGATCTCAATAAATCTTTAGACTGGGAAACTTAAACCCTTGTCACTTAAAAAAATGGTTATACATGTGTAGGTCCTCTTATGTTTGAGGTGGGGTTTTCTTCGAGGCATCAAAACTTAACATAACTGAAAAAGGGGTAAAAAGCAGGATGATACAGGCCTCTGAAGTGAGCTTGTGAATTCTTTTACTTGTGTCATGATTACACTGTCAAAACAAAATAAAAGTTTAGAGATGTTCAAACTTTCAAGTTCCCTATCTCCATTGTGCAAATTGAGCTAATTAATTATCTTTCCATTGGTGGTTTCAACTAACATTCTTATATCAGATCTGAAGTGTTTACATGATGATATGCTTGAGCAGGGAGGTTAGCCTAGATGACATTTAGAGGTGTCTTCCAATGCTTATCATGCAATGATTCTATGATTCCTTATCTGGATGAAGACAGTGAGACAGTAACACACAAGCAGTAGGCAGTAATGACCAATTTGTTGTGGTAGTACTGTAAGAAATATGATTTCTATGCCCTAAAGATCAATGAACTAAATAAATGCAATCACTCTGTGGGGATATCTATTTTGGATTAATACTGCATTACTTAACTTAGTCTCTAGAACACCTTGAATATAAATAGGTTATAACAATTGGTGACAAATCAGTTAAACTGCTGCTTCTGATGTATAAAATAGGCCTATGAGATAGTCTGTTTTGGTTCTATCATCTATCTCAATCATACCTACCTCACCTGTCTTCATACATCAACACAATTCCTTAACACAAAAATCTATGACTGACTGGAACCATCACTAAGTAATAGTACAAAATAAAAAATATGTATCATGAAATGTGTTAAAAATTAGTTATTCATCATCATCTCCATATTCCTATGATGGATAAACTGTACAAGCAGTGCTGTCAGTGGTTAGTAACCATATAATACAGCAATCCTCAGCCATGCTAATAGCAATCCCAGAAGTGCTAGGTGGCATGCACTGAAGTGCTCTGCTCTTTGACTCTGCATTTTCTAACAGAAATTGGTATCTCTTTCCAAGGAGGTGTGTGACTCTCCTGCATGGGTACATCCTGCCTGTCTCTCTGGAGGAGAAATGAAGGGCTAGTGCAGGAGAGACTGTCCATGCCCCTAGCCAAACCCACAGCCACCTGTCTTCAAAGAGAACCAAACAAAACCCACAGAAGTCTTCATGAGCTAGTCAGAGCTAGTTCCTTTTCTTCAAACATGTTCACTTGGTTTACTCTTTCAAAGTGCTGATGAGCTGCGAACATCCTACATATTATTCATAAAGCATAGCAAGCTCTGGTATTCCCAGTTACAGTGTCCACCTGAAAAGGTACCTCTGGACAAGTTCTCACTGGCTGATCAATACTAATTGTGTGTAGTCACTTTTCTTCACCATTAAGTGCAGTTTCAGGGTTTCCTTGCATGTCTTCCCAGTAACTCTCACTCCTCTACTTGGTTGATTCATGCAACTGATCAAATGCCAGAATTCAAAAACTTTGCTGTCCTTTCTTTGCTGCCTGGTAAACATTTCTAGAGCTAGCTAATAATGCTTTTTGAGGTGGGGCTATCTCAGACATGTGGCTGTGCCTGATGATGATACGTTTCACAGACACAGTGAAAACTCTTCTCAGTGAGAGGTTAAATCCTGACTTTGGGCATGATTGAGTCACTGATCGGCAAAGTCTTGCATTGATGCAAGACCTATTTTAAAGAGATGTGCAACTATTTGTTGCAGTCCCTATGACTCTGGAAAAACACCGCAAGTACAGAGTTCTGATTGACAAATCTTCCTACATATTTTTTCCACTTTAAAATGTATTCCAGTTGTACTGGCATGTTGCTTCACCATTAAAACATGTCTGAAAAACCTTGAGTGCAGAATAAGAACAAATAAAGAATTCAAACAAAATTCAGGTGACCTTTTATAACACACCTTGTGTATTCCTACTTGCTGGGAAAACCATGTAAATGCTGTGTATCTGCATATTTCAATGTAGGAGCCCCAACTTAAGTCATAGTTCAGCTATGTAGAATGACTTAAGGATATGCCTCACTTTCTAGAAGTTACCAGGCTAAGAAGGCTTCTTGATGTCTTGGGAACAACAGAGAGCATCTTTGTCAAGCAATATCACCTTTCCCTTCTCCATCAGAACAGGCTGGATAAACTGTTATTTTCAGTTAACTTTACCCATTTCTTGTAGATTCACTATGATTGACTGTTGGTTCTGTTCTCTGAACTGCTGTCTGGTGCTAAATCAAGAGCAGAGCAAGGAAATAACAGAACCTTGCACCTCTCTCAGTAGTTAACGGATTAGCCTTGTTGTTATGAGTATTCCACATCTTATTAGTTTTAATCACCAAGGAAACTTGAACGAGCATCAAACAGGAACAAAAAATAAACTTGCAAGAAGCAGAGCCAGTAAGATTGGAGCAAAGTGATTTGAGGGAAAGGAGATGGGTACATTTGTTAGTTTTGTTTGGAGGTGGAATAGTCGCTACTCAAGAGTTTGGGTTTCTGGCATAACTTCACAAATCAGGACTCCATTACAATAGAAAGCTTCACTGTTATAATACATTGTAACCATGACCCATCGAAGCCTCAATGAATCTAAGGATATGGTTCCACCATCTGTTTTCACCCAAATGGCCAGGGAGTTGGTTAAATGCACTGATCCATCCAAACCCCATTATACGAAAAAAAAAGTTTTCAGCTTTGCTTGCACTGCTGATTGCATGATCACATGGATGGCTGCAAAAAAAGAGGACTGGATTATGTCTGCTGTGGTTCAGGCTATTGAGGAATCACATTGCAGGGCTTAAGTGTCAGAGGTCTCTGTACCTCAGTGGCAGCAGCTTAAGTCCTTCGCTAAGCCAGCAATGACATAATGAAGAGTATTGATGGTCCTGGTGAGAAATTTGTCCTTCTGGGAGGAAAGAAAAGTCACTGTAATATCACCTACAAGAAGAAATTACTTTTTTCTTTAATTTTCTGGAGCAGTCTCTGTGTTGTACTGAAGATCTTCACTCCAGTTGCTTTATTTATGGTATACAAGATTTCATTTTTGTGATTCATGAATTTTTAATCTTTACTTGATTTTTTTTTCCCTGTTCTAAATATCCAATAATTTTAGATTTTTCATTTGACACAGTTTTGTTAAAGTTTCATGGGAATTAATTTCCAGAAGTTGTCTTTTTCTTCTACAGATAAATGTATTATTTAATGGTTTGTGCACTGTTGCCAATGATAGCAACGACAGAGTCTCATCTGCACAACCATTGTTTTTTAAAATAATATTCCTCAGAGTTCATTCCTGCAGCAGAAGAATTTTTCTGTCTGATAGGCTCGATAGACAGGCATGTGCAGAGCCTTTGACAGCCCTCTTAACTCTGATCAAGGTTTAAAAGGGCTGCCTGGTTTGTTGTGCTTTATCCACAACTAACGATTGTGCTTGGTTTTTTTCCTGAGATCTTCTCATTTAGCCTTACTCTTATGTAATATAGATTTTCTCTTGTGGCTCTTGTACACTCGTATGTCTCCCGATTCAAGAGGTTTGTAGGCAACTGATGTTCCTCTCATGATGTCAGCACTACATTCAAGATGATACAACTATCATATAAAGTTGCTTGGATATATTTTTAATTATTTTAAACATAAGTTGATAGGAAGTTGAAAGAAAATAAAAAACATCCTGTTATGTGTACAAAAACATAATAAAATTAGGAGAACATTAGAAAAGGCACACAGCATACTTTGCTTATATATTTGGTGCACATCAATTCCCAGTCATCATGCTTGCAACTTTGAGACCTGTCCCTTTACAAAATGAGCCACATAGCTGTGAGATGGGTACATATCAGATTTCTCACCCATGTACCAAAATGTACTAAAATTAGTCTTAATTCTGATCCCAGTGACATCCACATTAAAACATGGTAAAGGCTGTTGTATTTCTCGTCTGTGATGACATAGACTCTCTCACAAGTTAACAGTTAAAGTAGATATAATTCACTTTTCCTGTCTAAAATGTTTTAATATATAGATTTTTTCATTTAGAGGTGTCACGTCAAGTTGTTGGTAGCTCATTATATCTTCTCGTAAAACAAGCTGCAGGGAAAATTACTACATATGTAGTATGGATCTGCCAGCACAGGTGTGCTGGTCAGGACCCTCATCTCTTGCTATGGTGTAACTACATCAGCATAAATCTGTGCTATAGATAGATTTTCAGCTTGATCCTGTTAAAAACAAGATTTTAATCCTTCAGTCTTGAAGGATTTTACAATAAAAGCAAGTATTATCCTGACTCATCCTAGGGAAAAATAATTTTCATTAGTTTAATTACTTAATTTCATTAACCAGAGCTGGCCAAGTCTTAATGATAGATGTTCACCGTAGATGTTTGGAGAAATGATTGGCTGTATTTATTAACAAACAGGTATGATAAGACAAGGGGAAATGGATGCAAGCTGGAACATAAGAGGTTCCAAAGAAACATAAGGAAAAACTTCTTCACTGGGAGGGTGACAGAGCACTGGGACAGGCTGCCCAGATGATCTCCCTTTCTGAAGACTTTCAAAACACATCTGGACGAGCTCCTGTGTGACCTACTCTAGGTGGTTCTACTCTGGCAGGGGGGTTGGACTAGATGATTTTTTTGAGGTCCCTTGCAGCCTTTAAGGTTCTGTGTGATTCTGAGTGTGTGTGTGTGTGATTACTCCTACTCAGAACTGCTCTGAACTTGACTTGAAGTTATGCCATAAATTGCTAGGCTACTGTCATTAAAATATTTTTAAAGTGTTGTTTTTTATGGTTCTGACTTGTAAGAGTTGAATGAAGAATATAAATATTCATGTGTTTTACCACACTGAGCACAGTGAACCCTTCAGTGAATAGTCTTTGAATGTTACTTTAATAAATAGAATTATTAATGAAGACAAATATCAACATCCATGCTCAGTCTTTGTCATTGTCTCCGTAATACTACTAGTGCTCTTTTCCTATCTCCTTTACCTATAGTGAAATCACTTTTGAGAAGCATTTAACAGTACTTGTGCGAAGTGACCCTTAAACCTGAATTTTTGTATAACGTCCTCCAAACTGTCATCACTTCTTTCCCCCCTAAATCATACAGCCTGCATTTCCATGTGCAAATGGACATTTTGCTGTAGAGCTAGCCACACAGGGTTAAAAGTGCATATTGTTATGCATGGCTGTAGTTTGCTTGACACTTTTTGAACTGTTGTTACCTGCCTGTCTGCTTTAGCAGGACTGTTCTAGTTTGCTAGTCTTATAGGATGAAGCAGTGACCTTTCCACCATTTTAACACCTCTCTCTACTTTTACACTGCTTGGTTGATAAGGCAAGTGTCTTTCTGCTTTGCATTCACTTTTATCTTTCAAGTTTTTGGAGCCCTTTCTTTTTTTGCCCTACTCTTTGCAAGGAAGTAAGAAGTGTGACAGGAAGGTGTGATTTTTAATTTACACCAGAGTTCTCAACAAATAATGACTTTTCACACCCTGTTATTGCTGCTTAGCCTGGGGGAGGAGTTGTATGGCTACTGTTGTCATATCAAATTAAATCTACTCATGTAATTCAGAAAGACATTCCACTTAAACTTAACCCTTTTAAGTTGTTAGTCTACTGCCACAAGAGCATAAGCTGAAGTGCATCTCTACTGTTGAAGGATGAAAATGGGAATGTTTTTGTTTAAGGATGGTGCACATTGTTTGTTGTAGTGTGATGGAACAGATTCTGATAAGGTTTGTTAGGGTGAATCCTCACGTTAGCCTGGACTTCACTACAGGCACAGGTTATGTGTGTGGAGGTGTTGTAAGAAGATAAATGTTTGGCCACTGACGACAGACACTCATGTTCTCATCTGATAAATTTTCTCGAATAATTTGTTTGCTGTGGATTGCAAGCATAGTCATGGAGCATTTGGTTATCCTTTGCAGAGTACAACTGAAACATATTAAGAAAATCACCGTCAGAGAGAATTTTCTGCTGTCAAGGAATTGGTAGAGTAGGACAAGATTTGTCTTTTTGATTAAGTCTTCTCTTGAGGAGGCTGCTATTGACTTTGTGATGTGGTATTCCAGCCAGTCCTTTGGGTAGGAGGCACACAGTATACGTTGGATTGATTCATCAGAGGGTCTGCACCCCAGCCCGTCTCCTTCCCAGAGTGCCTGCTGCATCTTCCCAGGGAGCCCTGAAGCCTGAAGGATGGGGTGAGCAAGTAACACGGGCAGTGGTTCTCTCCCCTGCATTTTCCAGGGGCTTTATTGCCCCTAATTGTTGGTAACTGTGGGTTAAGTACTTGTTTGACTACCTCCTTGGTGGCGCAGAGGGGGTTAAGATGCTTGATTTACTACAAACATATATGTGACAGACTCTTCTCTGATAGTGTTGAGATGTTTTGGTTTTTTCTTTCTGTAAAATGTCAGCCATTTCCTGATGAGTGTGGTGGTGGTGAATTTCACACCTTTTTTCTTCTCTGTGGAAACCTGGGTGTTAATGGTAGCGGAGCAGGTCCTGTTTTATAAGAAGTGAGGCTGCCTCTTAGAGCAGAGGGAAAGCAGGGAAGGAAGAGGAGGTGAAGAAAAGGATACAAGGAAACTGCCACTTGCAACAGGCATTAGTTGGATTATTTTGCAAGATTTATATTCAGAACATGTAAATGTAACACTATTCGCTAAGTGCATTTTTTTTTTTTCTGGAAAATGTTGGAATTCAGTTTGGAGTTCAGCATAAAAATAATCTTTTCTTTTCATTTCACAGTGAAATCTGTCATTGCAACACCTGAAGATGGAAAATTGGTCAGTTGATCAAGTCTGCAACTGGTTGAAACAGAGAAATTTAGGAGAACTAGTTCCTAAATTTCGTGGTAAGCATTTTTGTTGTTTGTGTGGGGTTTGTTTAGTATTTCTTTCTGTGTCTTTCAGTACTACTACTACCTTGTTTTGAGGGCATATATATATATAATATAAGCTAACTTCTGAAATTTATTAGGGTGAGAACTGACATAGATCTGTTAAATCAAAATAAGTGTTCATTTATTATGAAGTCTCTGAGAAATGCTGGGGGCTGAGATTAAGCAAGTATATAAATAGATACACCTTTGAATCAAAGCTGGCGGTTTAGCAGGCTTGACAGGCCCTATTTTATATTGTACAAATCTTTTAAAATGACGCAACTGTAGTGTGTAAATGTTTTATGCCTGCATATATAAACATTACAACAGAGTACATGAGAAACTGTTATGCAAAAAGGCTAGTTGTTTTGTGTGCTCTTAAAAAGCTTGCTTTCCTTCATTAACGAAGTAACAGTCTGCTGCGGTCTCAGCAAGGCCTGATGTAAAGAAGTAAAATAATCAGCTCGTTGCTTCTGTATGCTTCAGACTTGGCATTTTGTCAGGGGAAGGTATCTGGCCAGTAGATTAGACTCCTGGCACTGCCTGGGAAAGAACAGTAACTAAAATACCATCTTTTCAGCAGCTGAAGAAGACTGTGAGCAGTAGAAAGCATCCTTGCCTTTGAACTGTCCATCAGCATGTCTTTAGACATAGAGAATGTAACTATAGAGTTATTTTACAGTAATTCTTTAATACTCTCCAATCTGCAGAGGAAGAGGTGAGTGGAGCAGCTCTTCTGGCTCTTAACGATCGTATGGTACAGCAGCTGGTGAAGAAGATTGGGCACCAGGCAGTGCTGATGGACCTGGTTAATAAATACCAGCAACAAAAAAGTGGGCTAGAATCCCTTACACCCTGTGGTGAAATGGCTTCTTCAAAAGTTCCAGAAGTAATCGATGGGTGAGTTTGTACATAGCACAGAAGATATCACTCTGGGTATAACTGCATTCTTTTCATAGCATTGTAAAATTGACATTTACTAACTCTACAGTTGTAAATGTTTTTTATACTTCGAATATGTCTAACAACACATCAAGTGCAAAATAAGGTTATTACCCCGTGGTTTAAAATAGACCATCAACATTCCTGAACAACACTGTCAATTAATTGAAACTTTTCTTCATTTCCAGTTCTAGAACCTAGTTTTCATTTGGTTGAAGGACTGCCAAGCTTTCCCTATAGATAAAATTTTCAGGTTTTGCAGTATTAAGCTTTTGAAGTACGTGCTTTTAAATGTTTGCAAGCCTTGGAGTAAAAGAATGCTTTAGCAACAGACAGTGTTTGTATCACAAGTGCATTTAATATCAGACTCTCAAAGGAAGCTCTGGATTTCATCTAGGTGTAAGCATTTAGTATTTCCACTATGTGGAACTAGATAGATTTTCAGAAAACAAATTCCGTAGACACTGACATCACTGAGTATCTTCTGGCTCTTGATTGAGAAGGGTTTCTTTTTTTAATTGTTTGATTGAGGAGTCTTTGTGAGGGAGAGCAGAGGTCTTTTGATGAATATTTTTTGGTTGGGTGTCTTGGAGTGGGTTGGCTGGTAGTTTCTGGATTGGTTGGCTTGAATCCCCTTCATTCTGATCTATTGTTAAGTCTTTCAGGATTACTTTTCTGGGTGTCTTGGCTGAGGAGGGACATCCTGATCTCTAAGTGGTCTCTTCTAAGCCCAAGAATCCTGACAGAAGAGAATGACTTGCCACGCGTAGATAAAAAATGCTCTATTCAAAATGCTCTGTTTCAAATGAAAAGACTAGCACTAAGCCTGCATTAGTACACATTAGTAGCCCAGTAGGGGTGGATCTGTAGAACATTCTGTGTGGCACTTAACTTCAACCAAAAGAAGTCTGGGTTGTGCTCTCTGAGATGACTCCTAGTGCAAACCAAAGCATGGTAAATGGTGATGACTGGGTTATTTCCAATCAAATTGCACTCATGAACACAACTAAACTATTCATATAGATACATCTTCTCGTCCTTGTGAAAGTATTTATGAAACCCTCTGTATAAATGATCTTGCACCATTGGAGGTAAGGAGAGGTGCAGGAAGAAACCAGTGTCACCACATGTATGATTTATCATAGATCTGAAGTATGCAATCACAGCTATTCTCACTTTTCTGTATCAGTATGCTGCCTTGATTTATAGGAAGCCCCCTTTCCAGAGAGAGAACAGATGTCTGCTGTGAAGAAAGATATTGTATGTTGGCCCTGTACCTCATCCCCAGTGTGGTAGATACACAGTGATTTTGGTGGGGAATTTCAGAAGAAAACATGTCATAGAATCATAAAATCATATATTGGTAGGGGTTGGAAGGGACCTTTAGAGATCATCTAGTCCAATGCCCCTGTAGAAGCAGGTTCATCTAGATCAGGTTGCATAGGAACATGTTTAGGGTAGTTTTGAATGCTGCTTTAGATATTTAGATTTCATCCTTGAATGTGTCAGGGGTGTATCTCTAGGTGTGACTACTCCCTATGTACTTCCCAAGTCCTGCAAGTCAGGCTTTACTGTGTCACAAACAGCATACAGTTGCAGCAGTGTGAAGGCACAGCTTTTCTGTGAAGTTCTGCACTTAAAAAAAAAATCTAATACTGAAAATTGCAGATATTAGTGAATGTAATTTACCTTAAAATCCTTTTTAAAATGTAATTTATCTTAAAATCCTCATCTTCTTGCCTGGAAAATAAGATGCTGATATTCCTCTGTTTATAGGGAAGTTAGGTAAAAAAGCTACTGTTTCTGAAACAATTTCTGTGACAGATTCAAGAAACAATCAATGTTTAAAAAATACATTCAATCATGTGTTTTAGGATGTGTAAAAAATCAAGCTATTGTATGCAGTTGAGGGTATACAATGATGAAATCTACAGTAAAAGTAGTATTTTATTATAAAACTAAAAGCTATATGCTCATATACAGGTATCTGTAAGTGTCGACTCTAGAGAGCATTTCTTAGTGATGTCATTTGAAATTATTTCGTCTGTTTGATATGTCTTGAACAAAGTCATCTAAGAATTTTTTTTTTTTTTGACTTAATTCGAGGATTCATGACTAGAATAAAGTCTATGAGTCAGTCTTTTGAAGTAATGTAATAAGATTATTTTATTTGTAATGTACTTTGAAACAGAGCAATAGAATACACACAAAACAAAAAAATCATAGATCCACAATATATGTGAAGTGAACTCACATTTTTCCCTGTTGCTCAGTGATGGTAGGCTGAATTGCAGTCTTGGTTATATGGGCAAAGTCACCATACTAAGGTTCACTGTTACTATCATCCACAGATGAGCGTGTGGTCCCACAGAGGCAAGAGACGATTGAGTCTGCATATTCCTAGCCCTTGTCTTGTGGTGATTGAGACGAAGTGAAAACCAACCACCTTTTCTGTTTTGCAGAATTATTTCTCAGTCAGGCCAGTTCCCAGAACTAGCTCACCCTGTGAGTACCATGGTCAGGCTGTCAGGCTGGAGAAGGTATCACTCAGCCACAGGGCAGGGTAGGAAGCAGCACCATAGCAGTCTCCTTCTGGGTTAGCTGAAATCACTGTGGAGCTTCCAAGAGCTGTCAGCAGGACTTCCCTGTTGTATTTCTCACATTAATTCTATCCTCAGTGCCTGTCATGGCACCTATTTATACTAATGTCCTTCGCACACATTCAAACTGCATGTGAATTGTGAGCTGCTTACATCTCTGCTGGGAACAGAAATGAAGTAATTGGTTCGATATGGAGTTTTGAGTACGGTAGGTGAACATTTTCTGTGTGTAAGCAATGGACTTGTGAAAGGACACCAAATGTGACTTACATCTTCAGCAGTTTGGATAAGAATATGGAAATAGTATCTTGTGATTATTGGTGGTAAGGTGGGAGCATTCTGGGTCATGCGGTGGAAACTGTGCTTATGTGCATATGAGATGCTCACATAGATATTACTGGGTAAATATGAACATGCTTTCCAATTCCAAGATCAATTTTTTCCAAGAGTTGTGCAGAGAACATATTGTATTTTTCTGGTTTTAGCTGGATAGCTGATGAAGATGTATTAATTCATACAAAGAAGAAAATCCCTATATGAACATAGCAAATGTTAATGTCACTTCCAATAATAGCCTTTCATGTGTGAGTGCTGCTGAGGCTGAAACAGTTTTTATAAAGCATATTTGGAGTTCAGAGGTTCTGAAGAGATGAAGTACAGAAAGGAACTAGCCCGGCCCCTCAAGTTGCTGAGTCCCATGAATTCTTGGCAACATGACCATAACTTCTATCTTATCTCTGCCTTTCCCGCAGTGCAGAGTAAAACTGTTGATGTTGGTTTCTACCAAAAAAAGAAGAAGTAACAGAAAAAAAGAGGAAATAGGGAGGTGGACACAAAGGTTAAATGGAAAGCAGTGGTTTGGACTACTACGTAGATAGTAAAGTGGATTTTTGGTGCTAGTGGCAGGCTAGAGTTGTAGCAAATAACCAGGAACAGAGGAATGTGAAATCAGGTGACATTCAGAGATCTTCTAGGGTGATTGGAGTAATGCAAAGCTTACTTGAATGTTCAAAATGGACTTAAACTCCAGAAGAGATAAGTGACTGCTTGCATATTGGGGTGAGATTAGAAGATGCAAGGCTATGAAGATGGCAGTTATCCTGCAACCCTGAGGTTTGTTTTCTTGGCTTTTCTGTGTAGAAATGAGTCTGTCAGTAGGTAATATTATTTACAGTTTTCCTTTTAACTTGTCAGAATTTGATAACTGAACGAAGAGATTGATTAAGAGATATCAGCATCATGTAAAATCATGACTATTCAATATGTTAACTTTTCTCATTTTCTATTTCTGCCACTGGTATTTTAGAATCCTAAAATATCTATTTTCTATAAGCTGCCCAAAACCTGACATTAACATTTTCTTTTTCTCTTTTTTCTTTTTCTTTTTTTTTATTTTATCCCTTTCAGAGCTACTGACAAACAAATGCTAAATTCTTCTGATCTCGTGGAAAAGAAAAAATATCTATGCTTAACTGAAAATGGAGTACTAATTGATCACAGAGTGCTAAAACAAAAGTGAGTTTATAATGAATTTACTACATTAGTCCTTATTCAATATCTCATATGATACTTCATGCAGGGGCAACACACACGTTTGTCTTTATTTCTCTAATTTTAAAAACCTTTTTTACAGATGTGTTTTCAATAGCAATCTGACAAATTAATCATTACAGAGTGGGATATGGCTATAAAAAAAAAAATCTGTGCTAGAAGCATCATAAACATAGTAGTTGGGAAGGTAGACATGCTGATTCCATTCACATGTTTTTTTTCCTGGAATATCAGAACGAGTCTCTCTAAAAAACTGAAAGAAAGACAGATGAAGGGGTTTTTTTCTTTGGGGATTTTGTGGTGTTTTTTGGGGGTCTTTTTCCTACACATGCTTTTCTACTTTGAAATGGGCAGTTAGTGTTGGAAGAGTCCTGTTCCTCTTTCAATAGTTTTCTTGTTTTCAAAGCTTTGTCTGCTCATGTCCTTTCATTTTTGCCTTCTATAATTTCCCCAACCTGTTACTATTCTTCCCCATTGATGTGACTTCACCATTCCAAGATACGGGAAGGTCTTCTTTCAAAACTGTTTATTTTATCACTTCAAGAAAAGAAACAAATAATTAGGGATAAGACTGTCTGGGAACAGAGGAGAGGGCTTAGTGAATCAAGCTAATGCTTTTAAAATAAAGTCATGATTTGAGCTTCAAAAGAACAAAGCAAAAACCCCAAAGATCCTGTCAGCACTGTTACCAATGAAACAAACCCACATGACTTAAACCCTCAGAATAAACCACTAAAATAATCTTGCAATAATTTTTTTTAGCCTGTACTTCTACAGGATGCTTATTTTTAATTAATTAACGATGAGTAACTTGCCTTGTGCTTGTGTATAAAGAGCTTAAAATGAGTTGTGTGAACCTGTGTAACCCAGAATAGTCCGGCTTTAGGAAATATGCTTTGCAAATGTTGTCAGTAGTAGTTTTCAAGGCCCACAATAGCCTGTTAAGGGAAAAGGGTTATCAGAAAGAGCAATGTTAATTCACCTTGGAGCAGAGAAGCAGCAAAGGAGGGAAGTCTGCTGCTGTAAATGAATGTGGCCCTTCTTGGTGAAGTAGTAAATGCCCTAAAAGTCAGCAGAGATGTGATGATTTGTAGTCTCAAAGACCTGAGTAAAGTTTATGAGGGCTTCTCTGTAAAGGTCAGATAAGAATCTGGCAAACGTCTTTCTCAGAAACAGTTTTCTTAACTGACTATGGCTGAGCAGTCCTTGCATCCATTAACTGCTACACTAGGTTCAGCCCAAGTTAAATACTATTTTTGGAGGTGAATGCCACTGTTCAGATATGTCTGTGACTTGATCCACCCTAATAAACAGGATATTACAAAGTTTAGGTTTGATTTTTTTGTTGTTGTTGCTTCCATTTCATCCTGCTTTCCTTTCCCTACAGTATTCACTTACTGCATTTTCAACGACTGATGGAAAAATTTAATGTTTTATACACTTGAGGGGATTATGCCAACTATAAGCAGGTTGTGAAGGGTTGAACAAGATGTTTGTCTCAGAAATTTGATTATGGGAACAGAAAAAAGTTGCTTTGACTATGATATCATGATAGATTCTTAGCCTAGAGTATAAAAATAATCCCCTGTCTATTCTGCTAATATACTTTGAAAGCCGGGTAAGGTGGTTGGTTTGTTTTGCATTCAAGTTTCAGTCGGTGGGTTTATATGCCGTAGTGAAAAATGTTTTTTCACATCAGAATAATGGTGGCTTGTTTTTGTATTTTGGTGTAATGTCAATTGATATTTCTGTTAGTTCAACTAGTGGGTTTTTTTCCATTGCTTTAAATTTGGAATGTCTAAATTCTGTGCTTTTTTTTTCTCTCCTTTAGTCTCTCATCTAAACTAATGGAGAAAGGGAAGCTGTAGTAACATAGGGAGGCAGTTCTGCAATTAGAACAGTCTGGACTGTCTATTCTGAGTAAGAAGGGGGTAGCTACACACTTCTCATCCGACAGGCCAGATTGGAAAGAGTAGTGAAGAGCAATGTTGACCTCTACTCCTTCTCAGTGGGTGTTTCCACTTTAGCTACTTATTTGGCAGCAGAACAGTTCATATCAACAATTCAAGTGCCAGTTCTACCAGGGGTTTTATTTGATGAGGTTTTCTTAAATGTACAGTTCAAATGATGGATATTTGGCTAAGGTTACACTTGTAGCCACTGTCTCCTCATTCATTTCATCCAATCCGAAAAAAGAGAACTTAAAATTTTGTGGGCTGGGTTTTGTGGTGCTTTTCTTTTTTTTTTTTTTTTTCTCCCAAAGACCAATGTAACTACAGCTTCAGTAACCAGCATGATTTTGCTTGAAATGAATTCATGAACACTTTTATAGATTGTTAGAACTGACGTATCAGCTCAGAATTTCTGTGTTTCCTCTGTAAGTAGTCTTAAGAGTCATGAAAAATACACTCTTCTGTATCACTAAATATTACAAAAATATTTAAGAAATGATAGTTTAAACATAAAAATAAGGAACAAATAGGATGCAGCAATTGTAGAATTTTGTTTTTATTGTATTGAAATTGTACTTATGTACAACCAGATGAGGTCTGCAGGTTATCTCAGTGGAACAACTTTTTACGTGAAACTACAAAACTAAAAATGGCCAGACTTTTTGTTAATCTTCCAAGAAAATTAGTCTTGAATTGGTACTTTTCTGTGAAGACAGTAAAACAGCTACAGGTGGACAGATTCAATATACTTACTTTCTGTGTTGGAGCACTAGCAGCCTGGCAGCCTGTTGTTTATCTTGTTGCTAAGACAGAGACTGTCATTACTTGCAAATAGCTGATACTGCTGTGAAAAGAACATCCTTTTATTGGGTGGTTTATATGTTCTGTCTGCCTTTCCACAAGGTGTTTGTTTATCAAATGATATCACTAATGTATCCCTTTTTCACTATTTCCAAAATAACGATCTAGTTATTTTCTTTCAACAGTGGTGTTCTGATACAGGTTTATTTGTAGTCTTATTCTTTCTACAAAAAACACATTCTGTAGCTCTTGAGTGTTGTGTAAAATATTTGTTGTCTAAACATCTTGAAGTGCTTTCCTCAGCTCAGGCAGATACGTACAAGCAGGATAACAGATCTTCTGGACAGCCTTGACAGTCTTGAACTTCCTTATTTGCTAATTTGGAAGCTATGCTCAGCACTGAGCTAAACCTGGGCCTGTAAAGTGTTTGCCTACTAATAGAGCCATTGCCAGTATTGACAGTGTATTGGTACTGATGCCCACATAAATTTGGGCTGAGAGCAAGGACAATGAGTTGGAAGATCTGTTTGAAAACAAACTTGGCTTCTGTCTCCATGATGTCCATACTGGCCTGCACAATAGTAAATTGACATTCATTTCTTTCCTCAGTGGAGCCAGCTTGTCTGCTGCAAACTCTCTCAAGATTGGGCACCCATGCACTAGTGCAAAGTTTGATCTGGTAACACCTCACTGTTTGGGACTGGAGAGCACAGAACCATGTTAACAATACCTAGTCTCCTTAATAAATCTTCTTAGCTAGTGCAGTCTTGCCTCTGGTTCAGTTGGACTGCAGGTAACTTCATTGCTGAGTAGCTGCATCTGGAGTGTGTTGTAGTTTTGACATGTCATTCTGCTAATGAGCTTTATAGAGCTCTTTTTTATTGCTTCCCTGTTACCTATACATCAGTATTGTTGGTCTGTGTTTAAAGTCTTTTATAGGAAAAATATTTTTGCTTGTGCTTTAAATAGAAGAAAAGGAAAAAGAAGAAAGTCACTAGACTGAAAAATTGTTGCTTAGTCAATTATTTGAACTTATTTTGATCCCTTTACACAAGAGAGAAAATTATTACTTTTATAGAAATATATATACATATATGCAGCTATAGTCCTACAAAGAAAATCTCAGCTGGACTATACCATTTTATATATAACTTAAGAGTTTCTTAGTTCCATGCAGAAATCTTATTGTTGTTATCATTAGAATTATTTCTATTACATGTGATGTTCATGTTAGTTCGTATGGACATGAAAAACAGCCATAAAAAAGCCAATGTTGCCTTTTACAATGGAGAAAATAATGTCTATTTTATTCAGAAGTACAGACTTCAGATCATAGAATCATAGAATCATGGAATGGTAGGGGTTGGAAAGGACCTTTAGAGATCATCTAGTCCAAACTCCCTGCAGAAGCAGGTTCACCTGGATCAGGTGGCATAGGAACATGTCCAGGTGGGTCTTGAAGACATGTAGTGTTTAGGGATTCTCAAACCATAAGTTGCATCTAGCCCATTAATTTTAAAAGTGAGTGAGTCTCTCTTCTGTGGGTTTGTCTCAATAGCATAAAAGCTATTTATTATTTCAATGGTAGATTCCTCTGTTGAATGAAGTATCATAACAGAAAAAGGCCTTCTCTTTTATTTTGACAATTGCTGATAATTTCGCTTCAATTGTTAATCTGTCTTCATAAAAACTCTTATACCTGTGAGGTTTGGTTTATGTAAGGTTTGGGAGAGATTGATGAAATGTAGGTTTTCAGTTTATGAAGTTGCAAGAATTTCTGCCACTTTCTTTTTTTAAGTCAGACTTTCATGTCTCTTTGATGTCCTCTCATTGCAGCAGGAAGCTTAAGTATACTAACAAGTTAAACTAGAAGACTAGAAGTAATATCTTCTCTGTACTTGTTGACTCTATTTTGGAAGCCAAGGCAACTGGGCTTGTGAATTCGGAGTGCTTGAGGTTAGCAGATCTGAATTTACTGATATGATGCTGTGAGCTTTTCACAAAAGTTTGCAGGGAAAAAAAAAGTTCCATCTCCTGTCTTCCACACCAAAAATAAGCAAAGTTTTTCAAATTAATTGCATGACCTTGTTAAAGTCTAGTAAAACATGAAAACAGCAACAAAAAATGTCCTAAATACATAAAATTCTTTGGATATAGAATAACACATCTTATGCAGGTGAATGCAAATAAACCCTGATAATAAATAGGCCTGATTATATAATAAAATGGCCTGATTTAGCTGGCAGTTCTGTCAGTTAGATTCCCCGAGGAGCACTTTTTCTCCCCCGTCTGTAACCTACAGCTGCTACCCTCGCATGAAATGGAAGTGCTGAGCCTTCACTTACATGATGTAGCTCCTCAGAATGGAAACTGTCAAAAAAAAGCTTGACTCCCTCTAGGAGGAGGTTGTGTTTACATCTTGCAAACTTTCTTTAAAGCTGATTAATTTTATTTGTAACTTTGTGCTTATATTGAACCCAATGATTTCTATAGCAAGAGTACTGCAGGGTAAGCTTGAGCTGTAGCTGCTCTGGGAAATGCGTAGCTACAGTGTCTTCCAGCCCCTTTATCCCAGTCTTGTTGAAGCTAACACTGCTGTGGGTAAGTTCTTGTTCAGTCTAAAGGATAACTGTCCCTGAGCTTAGTGAGAATTGAAAAAGTAAGAGACATCATTAGGCACTAGATAGACTACAAATCCCAGGTTCCAGGGAATAACTGGGAAACTCTGCATTTGTGCTAGGAAATGACAGTGGAGCACATGAAAAGAAAAGCATGAGAATCTTCAGGCCCTATTTTATAGGATAAAATTGAGGGAGAAAAATAATTTCTTTTGATATTTAATAATCTCTCATCTTTTATTGCTTTAGATAGAAACAACCTTTAGAACCTTTACAACCTTAAATATTATCATGCAGCTGAAAGCATATTACACGTGTTAGGGAAAAAAAGAACATTATTATCATTGCAGACTTTTCATTCCTTCACATGTGCAAATTCCAGCTTTTCTTTTCTCTTCTGTTTCTTCCCTGGCTTTGAAGATGCTTTTTTTCTTCTCAGCCTATAAATCTTCAGACAGGATTCTCTTGCTGATGGTTGGCGTAGACATGTGAAAGGCTAGACCTTCACCTGCAAAAAAAGCTTGTGAATCTATTGAGGCTCCACTCACATGCAGAGCTCCATCTAGATATACTGAACATGGAAACTCATTGATGTCAAAAAGGTCCTGCTTAGTTGGGATGTTCTCTGAATTACTGGCATCTGAGCTGATACAAGATGTACTAACGGACTCACGGACTTCATTGAAGTAGACAAGAAAGGCACGTGACACACAGCCTGTTTATGCCTGTGCTCAGTTGGCCTTTAAGTCATATATTTTCCTAAATGAACTAAGTAGAGGCAGGAAAGTGATCCTTCTTACCAGTATTCTCAGAGGCTTAAAAATGACAAAATTGAATTATTTGGTATTTGAACCAGTTTCTAGGTCTACTGCACTTTGCACGTGTATCTTGACTGAGATGTCTCTATTGATGATAAGATTATTTTTACTGAGATGTTACAGCTACTTCAGTCAGCTCTCTCTAAATAAGGTTGCCCAGGACACTGAACTTGGAGACCACAATACTGTGTTCACTCCTCACTTTTCAGTGCAGTCTAAAACCTTTATCAAATGATCTGTGTGATGCTGTAATTGCATAAAATCTTTATCTTTTTTCTCAGTAAAACACGATATCTAAGATTAGCGATCCAAGGCATTATATTATCTAAAGAGAGGTGGGAGAGCAGGGGCTGTTTTTTCTGGTTTTTTTTGGGGGGGATTTCCCAGCTGAAGGAGACAAACAGCTCCTTATAAAATTATGTTATGTTACAGTTTTGTGTCTCAGTAAACATGCTGTGTGGGAGATGCGATGGAGCCAAAGGAAGAAACAGCTGTGTGAAACAGTGCTGTAACGTAGTATAGTAAGTAAAGTGGTCATCGACAAAAGCTGTAAGATCAAAACCTCTGTGATTAGTTGTGCCCTTGCTGTAGTTATGCTTCTTAGGATGTAGTTCCATATTGCAGCTAAATGTAAAAAAACCAGCTTGCCTCATCTGCACTGGTATTTGTTTCACCTCGTGGGAAGCCATTTTGGGGACTTGAACAGTAAGAAAACTAAACCGAGAAGAAAAATGAAGAATTTAATCACCGTAGTTCCTTGAAATAACTTTCTGCACAGTAGAGATTTCTCAGTACTATTAAGAAAGGAGTAGTGACATGTGACAGTGGGAGGAGAGGAGGACTGACATGTGGCAGTAGCTAATCCTCAGAATGATTTAGCTCCAATATCAAATGTCTTAAGAACTGCATGAAGAGTATATGGGAATTTATACTTTGGAATCTTGATCTTATCCCTGTGTTTCAGGTAAGAAGACTAGACAAGGATGTTTCAAATCAGGCTGTATTTGTAACTGCATCTCTAACTGCATGTTGCTCTCCATAACCAAGGAAGGTTTTGTCTCTATGCATAAATTCATGTGCATGTACAGTTTAATTGAACTGTTCTTTTAGTTAAACAAGTTTCCATGTGAGCCTTTCTGGGGGTAGAGTTTAGTGTGAAGTTCTGCCTCTTTCAAACAAAGCAATGTTTCATTGTAAAATATGACTGCATATATTGCCTAACAACAATGATTTCAGCAAAAGCTAGTAAAATACTGAATCTATTGCACTGTGGAAGCTAAAAGAACTTTTGGATCTTGTTTGGATGGCAAGGAAGAGTTTTGTGTGCTTGAGGCTGAAGAGAAATGGAATTTGGATTATTTTTGTTGTACTGGCAAATGTGAACGGACTGGTGTAGGAGAGAGTTACTGCGCCTCCATAGCTATTAGCCATCTCACCTCCAAGAATTTTTCTTTTTCAGGGAAATTAGTATAATTCAGTCTGCCTGAACTGAACCTGCTGAATGTTCCACTTTTCAAAACAGCAATTCAGTTTCATCAACACCACCAGGAATTAGTGCTGCTTAGCTACAAATTACTGCACATTTTAAACTTTCATAAATTTTTTAACTAGTTTAAATAACAGCATATTGAAAATAGCATGTACCAACTTGCAGCCTGTCTGCTACATCACATCAGTAAAGTTGGTGAAAGCACAGGATTCAAACTTACAGACTTCTCATTGATGCTACACTGAACATCTATACTTTATTTGCATAGGAGGGATTTCCAAGTGATTGAAAAATCTGAGTTGGGTTTTATTTCCCACTTGCACATGAATTTATCACCAAAAAAGGATATGAATATGTGTGTGTGGATATATTTGTCACTTCTCAGACAACTTTTCCTTCTTTTGAGATTGGAAAGTACTAATACAAGTTCACTACAGTTTGCATCTACTGTTAACTCTGCTTCCTGTAAAATCTGATGAGCTTGGAGAGACAGCAATCAGGGCCATTTTTTATTCATTTTGCAAGGTAAAACAGTGCTGTGAGTACTGCTACTAGTGTTAATATATCTAGAAGGATCAGACGACAGTACACAGTGTGTTTATTTTTTTTCCTGCACTGCATTGCAATTTTCAGTAGTGCTGGGGTTGGTAAAGTTACATTGTGGCTGTAAAGCTTTTGCTAGGCTGCATGCTACCAACCTATCTTAAAAGATGCCAAGCAGCCTATCTAGGTCAACAAGGTTCTGAGAGTTATAAGCTAACATACTCAAGAAGTTATTGAGTCTACAACTAATGTTATAGGGGTCCAAAATAATCTGCCTCTTAGATATATAGTAATCTTTCAAAGTGGTATAAACTAAGCTATTGAAAATGCTCCTCCATTGGTATTGCATTTGATTTTGCCAGGCTAAAGTTATTGGTTACCATGGTGGTTTTTTACATCCTTATCTGAAAAAGGCTGGATAGTAAAAGCTCCCAATGAAGACCTTGCCAAACTTTTTCACAACTCTTATTTATATATCTATTTCTTGTGTATAGGCTACTGTAGAGAACTTTTGGAGTGAAAACTTGTGTATGTTGATTAGAATGTAGTATAGCAGTATTTCCCTCCATGACTTTCATAGACTTAAAACCTAGTGCAGCTTGGAAGAGGTGTTAGAGTATGTCTAGTACAGCCATGTGTCTTTAAGTGGGAGCTTTCACCTGCCAAGGCATAGAGGTTCCAACTTGAGGCAAACACGGTATAGATTTCAACAACTGTTGTAACTATCTTAATTTGCTTCATAATTAGTGAAGAGAAACAGATGAGAGAGAACATCTGGCCTGATTTATGTCTTCTGGCTGTTCTTGTCATCCTTCAGTGGCACTTATGTCTCTTCAGTGAATATAAAGGGAATGTGGATAATTGATTTGGATATAGATATCTGTATATTTATGCCATGTAGGCATCTACAGTTGTCATCTATAAGGATAGCATTTTACTTTAAAAATTCTTTTAAAAGTCTGGTAGTTGTTTCCAAATTGCAGAGAGCAATTTAAATTAAAGCAAATGTAAACGCCAGTGATATACATACCTAACAGGAGTCATTAGATGTCTTTGACACCTCTCATTTGAAATTTCTTTATTGAGTCAGGACTGTGATTGGGAAGCTGTCTGGGGCTGCCAGAACCGTTCCACCTCCTGATTGACTTCCAGCTCAATTTACCTCTACTTTTCACTGTATTTCTTCAGAATTAGAATTTGGAAGGCTCTCTGAATAGCCAGTGGTGCAATCCTGCCACAGGCTCACCTCGGCTGGGGTTTGATATCCGCAAATAGTGCTAATGGTCTTGGGACAGGAGCTGTGAGTACTTACAGGCTGTATCTGCTCTGTTTCCAGCTATTGTGCTGATAACTGCCTTCATCCATTCACTGCTTTCCCCTTTGGGAGGACAGTTTTGGCTAATGTCCTGTGTAGTATTTTATTCAATTAAGCTGTTTAGCTTACCTTGGTAAGTTAAAACTGGTGTGTAACACATTATAAATGATGACAGTTTAAGTTACTTTGCAACAGTAGCAAGTTTCCAGTGATTTCCTCTGCTCTGCCTTCAGTTAGTAACCAGCTTCTAGCATCTGCTGATTAAAACATTTAATAAATGGCATCTGATTTTAACCCAATATGTTTTGATTGCAGCCTCAAATTTCTATAGCAATAACTTTCCTTTGTGATGAATTTTTGTTTGTGTATTTTTTCTTTCTTTCTTTCTTTTTTCTTTTTTTTGCTTGTATTCCTATAGAAGAAAGACATGATCTTGATGATATAATATTTTCTTTTACAGAAAAAATTCGAAATCATTTTTTGCAAGATACAAGACAATGCAGTGGACAAGTTCCTATGCTTTGCCAGACTTTCCTTATGATGTCAAGTGCATATTGGCAGAAAAAAAATGCCCGGATCACAGTATGAGAATAAGGATTATTGAATTTTTACAGGCAGACATGACAAAATACCTAGAAGGATCATTGTGAGTAAATGTTAGACTTATCTGGGGCATTACCAATTGGTTGCAGAAGTAAATTTTCAAATGGATGTAAATCCATTCTCTTTAATATGCTTGTTTAAACAGAGGAGGGTAACAGCCTGAAACTTGTTGAAGCAAACGGGAAGATTTCGTGTAAACTTTAAAGCCATTTCCTTTGTTATTTGGAGGGGAATTGATGGTCTTAGAAATAGTCAGTTTAATGTATATCAGTATAGACTCCAGACAGTGTCTAATACTGTCTAGAATACCAAGTACCTCTTTTACATCTCCATCTTGTTTGCACAGGTATCCGAACAGTCAGCAATATAACATTGTCATCAGTGCTCTGCTGCAGGCATACCCCTTCCTTGATGAAGATGGGAATGGTTTTGTAAGTGTTGAAAGAGTAGTTCATCTTGAAAAATACAGGGTTTTTGTTGGGTTTGGGTTTTTTTTCATGCAATCAATCACAAGAAAGTAACCTGGTTTAGAGGAAATCAATACCAATCTCTTATATACTGGCACTGTTGGGACCTGTAAGCTTCACTTTGACATGTCTGGCAAATTGCATTATCACAATGATTGTAAAAATTACAGATTAAGCCAGTTATAGCTGCCCCTCAAAGCTACTGTGAGATCATGCAGGCTTGTACCCGAAGACCTTGATTGCTTGTTGGGTACAGTTTCATAGAGTCAGAGAATGGTAGGGGTTGGAAGGGACTTTAAGAGATTATCTAGTCCAACCCCCCGGCAGAAGCAAAGTTCACCTAAATCAGGTTGCATAGGAACATGTCCAGTCAGGTCTTGAAAACCTCCAAGGAAGGAGACTCCACAACCCCTCTGGGCAGCCTGTGCCAGGGCTCCCTCACCCTCACAGTGAAATAATTTTTTCTTACATTTAAATGGAACTTTTTGTGTTCCAACTTCATCCCATTACCCCTTGTCCTGTTGCTAGCTACTATAGAAAAAAGGGATGTCCCAACCTCCAGACACCCACCAATTAGATATTTATAAATGTTAATAAGATCCCCCCTCAGTCTTCTCCTTTCTAGACTAAACAGCCCCAGTTCCCACAGCCTTTCCTCATATGAAAGATGTTCCAGTCCCCTGATCATCTTGGTGGCCCTGTGCTGGACTCTCTCCAGAAGTTCTCTGTCCCACTTGAGCTGAGGAGCCCAGAACTGGACACAGGACTCCAGATGAGGCCTCACGAGGGCAGAGTAGAGGGGGAGCAGAACCTTCCTCAGCCTGCTGGCCACACTCTTCTTGATGCATCCCAGGATGTCATTGGCCTTCTTGGCCACGAGGGCACATTGCTGACTCCTGTTTAGTTTATTATGTTTAGTTTAGTTTAGTTTATTATTTTTCATGTTTAATTTCTTCTGGAATAATTTCTCCCAAAGAATAAATTTAATTGAATGTGTCTAATTTTTGTCTTTAAAAACAAGGAAGCCGAGCTTTCAGAAAATAGCCTATTCTATATGAGAACTAACATATGACTGATGCTCTTGCTATATACTGTGGTTGCTTGTATGTTAGATATCTAGCTTCTGCATGCAGTAATACTACTGCTTTAAGTATGTTGGGAATCTAGGACTAATTTTAAAAAAAATTAGAAACACTGTTTGGGATCTCAATGGAGACATAATAGAAAGCAGTGGAAGAAAATGACTTGAATTTAAACTAAATTTTTTTCACTCCTGTGACCCAGAATACGTATCTGCAGTCTCAGAGCAAAATGTTCACCTTTTGGCTTTGCATCATTGCTTTGCCGTGTGATACTTTTATAGCATCTTGTAAAAGCTTGTGAGACTCAGTGGGGATTGTAAGCTTTAAATGTATATAAATATATATCTCGTGCAGTTACTGCAAAATAATTTTGAGAATAAAAAGAAGTAAGGATCAAGAGGTGGCTATTCTTGTTTTCCCCTGAGCCAAGGCATTGGAAGAGGGATAGTGCTAAAGAAAGCAAACACATCTCAGAGAGAAGAGAGAGAGTAGAAGAATCAGAAAGCAGAAGTCCACCCTTATTTTGGATTGAGATACCTCTCTGAGTACCCCCAGGGATGTTCCAGCCTGGGGTTCTGGGTAATCCCAAGGCTTCATCTGTTTGTTTTTGGGAAGGAGAGCTTGAATGACATTCAGGTCAGGTCTGAAGACCTTTTTACAGACGTTAACTTTTAAAAGCTGTTTTTAAACAAAGATTCTTAAAGTAGGTTTTCAAAGAGCTTTAATTGCAACAAGACCATAGACTGAGTGAAACTACTTACAACATCATTCTTTGGGAAATGGCCATTGATTCTCAGATTGAGCTCAGAATTGGCAGAGGTTATGTGATGCTGCAGAGACTTCAGAGTTTTTTTCTTTCTCTTTTGATATTTCTCTCATGCTTACTAGAAAGCATATCTGGAAGAAACCACCATAAATAAGTGGAAGGAGCTGGAATTAGCAGTATGCAACATTGCTAGTCTAACACTTCTGAGCCAGACCTTCTCCATTGCCTGGGTTAAGGCAGGAAATAATGCATGAAAGGTGTATGTCTGTATACTTTAGTTTTGACAAGGGAGTGAGAATGGATTGCTATTTTTATTGGCCCTGCTGTTAGACATTCTGTTCCTCCTTCACAATCATAAATGCTATGAATAGCTCTTTTTGCTTGGTCTGAGATAGTTGTCTGTTACAATAGCAATGGCTTAAAACAAATCCTAGAACATGTACACGACTACTTAGCATGAAGCTTACAGTAAAACTAAATTCATATGCCTTTAAGAAGCAAATGAACAACAACAAAAAAATGGCTAACCACCATGCTTTCATCTTTTCTCAGAAAAAGAGACTTCAGAAGCTAAAAAAGTGAAGTTTTTGTAGGCTTTTCTTTTAAAAATGCCTCAGGCTAAGCACAAGACCGTAAGAATTGCTGTTTGCTGTTCCTGGTAACAGTATTGAATCATAGGTCTTGTAAGACATAAAATATTATTTACTGAGAGGTTTTGGATACCTTAAACTTGCTTATGTAGATCTGAGTTTATTTAGAATACCAACAAGTTTTCAGACTTTTAATTTCTTGTCAAAGTTACAGGCAAAAGAAATAGTTGCATTCACTTAAAAAAAACCAAAAGGCCTGAACATACTCTGGAGTTTGGCTCACTTCTACCATTGGATGTTTTCCTTTCTGATGCCCAAAATGCTCTATCCTACTGTATTTTAAATGACATTAATTTATTACTCTGGGCTTTTTTGCTGTGCTATGTCTCAGTTCTTAGATTCAGTTAAGTACTAAATTCATGCTTAAAAGGAAAGCAACTGCTCACCCTTTGATGTGGAGGAGCAGCCAGTGTCTGCTGGGGTCTGCGGAAGGCTGCAGTAGTTCTCAATGAGATGCTCTGGGAAAATCTGTCAGTGATATGATTTTATTTTCAGCTCAAAACTCTTATAGTTTGGAGCCCTTCACCAGAAATGGATGTGTCTTGGCTTCTAAAGGATGCATTGGAGACTGTTCTGGGTTCTCCCACAGCCAGTGCGCATGCCCATGCGTGGTGCAGATGGGCAGGGACAGCCTGTGGGGCTTTCTGTCTGAGAAAAGGGAAAGCTCATCTTGTAAGAGATCTTGATATTTCAGAATGATCTTTTTCTTCTGATCAAGAACAGAATAGCAGAAGGTAAAGAACTCAATGGGATGAAAAACTTGGAGAAATTTTGAATTGGAAATGTCAGCACTTTTGCTGCAACATTTTCATGGAAATATGACTTGGAAAATTAGAAAGAGGAAAGATCTGCTGGAAAACATAGAGGAATACTAACAAAAAACAAACTTAAGAGGGCTTCAATTCATATAAGTATCTTCATGATAGGAAAAAGTTTACTTGTAAAACTTTGAACATTCCACTTTTTTGGAGGGAGAGATATTTGTTTGTTTGTTCAGAGTGTTTTTCCAAAATATTTACAACTCCAAACTATTTTCAACAAGTAATTTAAACAAGATATGCATTATGTAGAAACATAGTCTAATATTTTCAAAATCACACTGTTGCAACAAGAGGTTATTAAAGGTTTAGTTTTTGAAGATTCATCAGCAGATTATCCATAATTCTATTTTCTTGGTTAAAAGATTTCCTATTTAATTTTGCAGTAGAGAAAAATTTGCTTTTGTACCATTGTCCTTTTAGAAGGATATCTAATGGAATATAGACTGAATGATGATAGTCATAGAATCATCGAATCTAAAAATAAGGTTGTAAATACTTATGTACTATGAATTTAAAAAGAAGGTGATTTACTAGGTCACTGTAAAAGCAAGAATTAGGAAATAATTATTTGAAATAGTAAATAATAACAATAATAATATTATACTAAAAGTAAAACTCATTTAAGAAGTTTCTGGTGCATTTGGAACAAAATTAATTTCCCCATGCAGTTCCAAGATGAGTTTTTGGAAATAAATGCTCTAAGATGTTTTACTCAGGGAATTTTTCCCATGTGGTTTTCTTCTACATAACAAAGTTATTCTGAAGTAACACATATAACATTAAAAAAAAAATCTCTGTTTAAAAATGAAATAGATTCTCAGATTTCTGATCTATAATGTAACCATTGAAACATTTGTAAGTAGCTACAAATAGGCTATTCAGAAAAAGTCAACACTGTTGTCACAGGAGTCAGAAGAAAATCGGTATGACAATGTTTCTTGACCACTCACAAGCTACAGTTATATTTGTATTTATTCCTTTTACTAGAGTTACAGCCAACCATTTGGAAAGAATTACTGTCCTTATTCAATTTAATTTCAGTGAACACTTGAAAATGGTATGATTTCAAGACAACCACGTGTGAGGAAGCAAAAGAGAGGGCTCCCATCCACGCCACTTGCAGTGGGGTTCGAGAAAAAGGCTCCCTTGAGTTTGGGACCACTGAGTGGTCGTGTGATGTCAGTGAAACCCAGGATCCCAGTGAAACCTGGGATTCCAGTGCTGACGTGCCTGAGTTATGTAACCACTGAGCAAAAATGATTATTTGCTAGTAAATTACTGTTTCTAATCTGTGTGTAATCTTCTCCCCTCCTATGTCAGATAGACACAGACTAATCTTTCTGCTTCCTTAAAAACGTGATAAATCATCCTGGGGTGGTTTAGGCTTTTTTGGGAGGGATGTGGGGGTTGGGTTTGGTTGGAGTTAATTAAAGTTATCAGCTCAAAAATGGTAACAAAAGCTTTCGTTTTAGAGGTTGCATTACTTGCTAGGGAAACCTCATAATTGAATGTGCTGTAGTCTCGTTTGTGAAATAGGTATGTTCCCACGCTTATGGGAATCCTATTACAGAAATAGATTTAGTTAGAATTCTTGTCTGCGGACAGGAGGATGAAAAAGCTGAATATTTTGAACTTTGAAGGACATTTAAGACTCTGTATAGGTGTCAGCATATTCTTTCACGTGGAAGAATAAGTGAAAATGTCTTAGAGCCAAAAAAATGGTTTTCAAAAGAAAGAAACTGCATAAAACTCAGCTAAGGGGATATTTACATTATCAGCTGCTAACATATTCTGAGATGAACATCTCTTAAAATATTTTAACATCTGTTGAACACTTCAGAGAAGCGTTAAGATAATATTTTTGTTTGCTTATTTCTTAACAACCTTAAAATAACAATGTTTCAAATAAATTTTCATAGGCATATAACATTGAGATATTTGCATGAAAATGTAAATGCATAGGGCCAGAATTTCAAATTTATTTAGGAACTTTAATGGTTCAGGCAGATATTAAGTGGGATTTTCAAGGCATTCAGTCTTATAACTACTACTGAAAACAGTGTTGGGGTCTTAAAGAGACCTTCACATCCATATGCTGGAGGCAAGAAAGGCAGGCATGTCAGACTCAAAGTGTAATTCTTAGTCTACTTCTTCTGAATTCCAATTTACACCAAAGTTAACCCTTAAAGTCTTATGACCTTGAATGATAAAGGGCATTATTTTGATAAGAAATTTGTAGTAATCTTTCTTCTGTTTATATTGTGTTTAGCACATCAGTGAGTATAGGCTGGAGTGTAGTATTATGAGTATAGTATTGGAGTAAGTTTTAGAAAATGAGGTAATGACTGTTTAAATCTCTCTTGCCACATTCTTTCTTTTATAGTCACTTTTCTGACTAATTTTTGTTCCCTCTGACTGTTGAAGATCCTCAATAACTAGAATAAGTAGTTGCTTTTGAGGATCTGACAAAACATTTTCAATATTCACAGCTACAAGGTTTTCCTGGAGACATGTTTAGCAGTTTTGGCTTAGTAATTGTTTCTCCACATGTCAGTAGTTAGCACGGTGGAATTCCACCATGGGACACCCAGTCAGGGACTGCAGGTGAGCTGCCGTCTGTCTAGAAGGATGCACAAAGAAGTTCAGCTGCCAAGGAGTGATAACTGGCTCCATTATACAGCGACTGCATTCACTTACAATACAGAACTACCCTTAAGTTGCAATTTACATGTCTCGAGGAGTCTCACAACCACTAGGAGCTACTCAAGATCCTTCTAACTCAGCAGTTCAGTTTAATAATACACTACACTTGATCTGGTGTCACCGCAGGCTTCCTGCAAAAAGCAGTGTTTCACTCTGTCTTTTCTTCTCCTTTGTGCTAGATATGATGGTCATACAAATGCACAACCAGTCAGAGACAGTGAAAATAATACACTCAAAAAAACCCAAAGTATTTGTTTTCTGCGACATAGGTGAGCTCATCTGATTCACAGTGTAGTTTCATGACCTAATGTCATCAATAGGGCTGAGAAAGGGAAAGTAAACTGAAGTTTCACTGTCAGCCCTGGTTATATTGGATACATCTAACCTTTAGGTTCAATTACTGTCATCCTTAATGACCTCCACCAGTAGTCCTGCTGTTTAGTTGCCATGGAGTCATGTACCAGAGGTGATTGTGTTTCCTTCAGTCCTGATGCCATCAGTATGCTGGTTCCACCCTATGAATCTTTTTCTGTTTAATGGTAAACAGTTCTTTGTAAAGCAGAGTTAGATTAAACAAAGTGACCTGCTTTAGAAATGGGGCAAATTCTTGAAAAATACTGGTAATGAGAGATTTTTTTTCCCCATGCAGTTGCTATGGAAACGGGCCCTTAAAGATCGTTTCAAATATGTGCGGAGACCCATTGAAGATGATGAGCAAGTACTGAGGAACAAATGCAAGTTTGGTCACAGGAGAGGACAGACCAGAAAACCTTCATTGGGCGAAAACAGACCTGGTGATGTCCAGATGCAAGTAGAGGTAAGACTTTTGGTGCTGGTGTTCTGTGTCTTTCAGCTACTCTGCTGACAATAAGGCCATGAGTAAGTAAAGGGGAGAGCTAAGTAATCTCATCCAACTTAATTAATTTTGTACAGAGTTTTTCCTACAACCGGATCCTTGACTTTTCTTCCTTTCTGGAGAATTCAGTATTAACAGTGCAGCTGAACCCAATGCTGCATGGCTTGTACATTTGTAATTTTGAGTTGCTGTTGCCATCTGGATGTAAAGTTCTGTCTTTTGTTAAATGCAATATTCTCATTCTGCTTCAGAATATACACCTCCAATTAGAGTGAAAGAAAATAGAGGCTTATGTCTAAGAAATCTCTGTGTAAATAAGAAGCAAAGTGATATTTGAGCTGATAGCAAACGACCATATCCTAGTGTCACATTGCACTTTGTTACACAAAAGTTGGTTATGTTGATGTGTGACATACACAGGGATTCTTGAGAATGTATGCATGCAGTTGCTGTATTCTCCTTTAGTTAGAGAATTCAGAGAACTATCACAGTCAGTGACTTATTTCAGTAAGTGTCTGAAACATACTAATTAATTTATACACTTTTGTAAATACATCAATTTTACAGTTATGCTTCGCCAATGTTCCTCACGCTTCCTTGTGATGCCATTAAAATGCGGTAAAGTTTAAACACTTGTAAGAATGTGATAAAGAAAATATGTAAGTAAATTTTTACTTTAATTTACACATGCCCATCCTCCTGATTACCAGATACATGTATATAAGGGGAGCAAGGGTAGTTTACAGGGATTTACATTGACCATGTGTTTGAAAGTAGCTATAGGTTTTTACCAGGAATGTTAAGATTTGTTTGATTTGTTTTTAATTCTCAGAAGCTTCAGTAATTTGTGTTTATCCCCTTTTGATTAATGTGTGCAGGAATATACAGTTGCCTCTTTTTGCTTGCTTTAGTGAAAGGTTTGCAGAATGTGTGAAGTAAGCCTGTAACTTGGGCATAAACCAATGAAGTCTTGCATACAATAAAGGAGAAATGACAGTCTCCTGGTTTTCTACATGCACAAAGAGTTATCCATTCTTTACCAGCTAATGCTTAGAAAGGGTAAATATAGGTCTTTTCTGTCACATCAGCTAATTAAGAAGGGCTTTGCAGTGATCCTATAGGGACTGCAGGCTCAACTTCATTTTTCTATACAGAAGGTGTACCTGCACTGCACTGTGTGTCTGTAAACCAGGAATCTCCACTCTTTCTAAATGCATTGCCGAAGGCCATCACTGGACACCTCTTGTTTGCTTCAGCAATTGAAGAAGAAAAAGATATGTTCCATCTTAGGTGTTTTCTGTTAGCCTTAATGTTGTAAGCAAATAAGTGTTAAACTAGAAAGAAGAGTAAGGATGCTGTATATCCCTAAACAACTCTCCCCATTATTTCTCTCCTTTTTCCTGTATCCTGAATATATATCTAGATAAAATGTAAGTGCAAGGATTAACACTTTTGGAACCAATGAAGGCTCAAGAATCAGTCCCACAAAATTGAGAGAATCATACTTTCTTAATTTGAAATGTATTTCTACATTGAAAGCAGCTGTATGTGGCTCTGAGATCCTAAATCATGTCACTACAAATGTGCACAGATAAACAAGACGTTTGATTCTTTTAAATGAGTGTAGTGTGGCCGTTTTCATTCTGTATATTTTGGGGAATACATAAAGGCACCTTTTTTCCAGTCCTTGCTACCAACTATGTGATAATTTTAAACTGCTGAACAAAGAGCCTCCAAAAAATAAATATTTGTTCTAGAAGCCAATACCACAGGCAAAATCAAATGATATTCAAATTATCATTAGCCAGATCCCCTTGCCTTCATTCCATTTCCAAGTCTGGAAGAATTGATCAGTCTTGTTTGGACTGGAAGCCAACACATCAGTATTATTTAAGGTAAAATTATATTAAATACAATTCTAGGTTAAGAAGAGTGATCAGTGAAGCATTCCTAGACCATTTGTGTTGCCGCACTCTCTTAGATGGGCAGATAGGACATTTAGGGCATTACAGGTCAAAGCCAAATGGCAGATAGTGGAGATGAAAGAGCACATCTGTTCCTAACAGATGATCTACTCAGCAGCCACACAGCTGACTTCTATATTGAGCTTTAGTTTCTGAACAGTCATAAAACATAACTCCATCAAATGTGCTTTATGTCAGTATGATCTTGGATTGATAATGGTATGAAATTGATAAAAGCATTATTTACTAGTAGAAAATATCTCAGTGGTACCCCTGACATTTCTTTTTATGTTTAAAGCCATAAAATCCTCAATCACTCTTTTTATTTAATCATGTGAAAAAAATTTACTTGCCAGGACGAGTCTCCTCTGATGTTTCAGGATGTGCTCAGAGGCAACAGATGATGTCTGCCCCTTAGTCTGTTCAAGTTCTGTTACTGGCCAGCAGACATTCCTCATCCAAACACAGAACGAGTGTCACTTGGACTCCCACACAGGACATTGCTTCCAGATGGAGCATCTGGCTTTCTTCTCCAGTTTCTTTAAAACATCTGCTGTGTTCCTAATTACAGAGCGTTATGTTCAAGCAAGATTGAAGTGTGCATTCATATTAGAATGCCTAGCATCACAGGAAAGATATTGAGCAAGCGTAGTGTTCAGGGCTGTAAAATGATGATGTAAGACCCATGCTGGATGTGCCTGTCACCAAAGAAGGTTTTGCTTAAAATGATGTTACCTACAAATTCTCACCAGATTGAGCCACCATTGCAAAGAAACTTGAACTATGCCTGACCTAGACATTAATATCAGCCTCCATGTCTCAGGAATATTCAGAAGTTGATTAGGAAAACCGCATTAATTAACAAATTCTCTGGCTGTGGAGTGAGAATCCTGCTCAGTCAATTTCCACAGTAAGGCAAAAAATATCCTGAAGATACAATAACCCAGGAGAAAGTGTTTTATAATTATACTGGCCTTCACCTGCTGCAAATGGAAAGTACTTTCCACAAGAGGAGTTAACACACCACAAAATAAGTAACACAAGTCAGGCTCCTCTCTGTACTGAGACTGGGACTACTGCTTAGGCAGCCATTCAGTTGCATGTTCTGATTGATCTACTTTCCTCTGCCGTAAAGAATTATTTGGTTTATGGACCTTCAGACTATGAGAGAAACCTCCTCCTGCCAGTTGTAATTGAATGGGCTTTAGACTGAGAGAACCAGAACGAACAGGAAAATAGGACACTCTTGGTGTACATTTTTGAACAGTGGATTATCAAAAGGTGATGGAGGGACAAATGGAATTAGAACTGGTGATTGGCTTCCACATGATGAAAGCATATGGCTCAAATTCTAGCTTAGTCATCATAGGGGTGGTGGCCAAAGAGCAAATTGTCCCTTTTGGAACTTCAAGTTTCGAAATCTTGTCAATCTTGAACAGTGCTGTCCATCAAAAGTGTGCCTTCATAGTCAATTTGGTTAGCTAAATACAGATATAAATTGCCTACAGATATCCTGTATGACTCCACCTGCCAATTCAAAAGGGCATGGGTCTCTCATAGGCCCTGTGTCATATTGCGCTAATTCTAGAGATTTCTGGAATATGCTATGACATCTCAAATGCCACTAAATAGCTGTATCTATGCAACTGAATTAAGCATCTTCAAACCATTACAGCCATTGAACGAGAAAAACTGTCAGCAAAGGGACTAATACAGGGATATCTTAAGTTACTTGAATTTTAAGGAATATAGTATAGTACTGTTAGTACTTCAGAAACAGAAGTGGAAGGAGAGTGCAGATCCTCTTCTAATCCCTCCAATTTCTTACGTTCTATGACAGTCTGTCCATGAGGTCATCAGGGCTTCTCTGAAACTGTCACACAAGTAAATTTGGAGTTAGGTGTGAAGGGGAAATAGGATCTGACAAGACATCAGTTAAGATGGCAGTAGATGTTTGCAGATAACTGGGCATATTTGCCACACTTAGCAGAGCTGGGAATATCATAATTAAAACAATTTATAAAGGAGACACCAGCAGTACATCTCCTTTCTGTGTCAATGGGGGAGAGATATGAGATATTTTAGTGAGTACTTAGACTGGGAGAAGCAGGAGGATTCTTTAGAAACTTAAATACATGAAGGTGGACACCTGCTGATATTAGTGCTGTACAGGTAGGATAAGTAGGAATGTTGGAAGTGGTGAATGTGCAAATCCTCTGTCAAGAGGACCAGACTAAAATCAGAAAAGCCCTCTATGCTGTAGTCACAAATGTAGCTTGGACCAGCCAGCTTGAATAAAGATGGTAGGGACAAGTTAATGCAGCTGGTAAGCTACTTCGGAAACAGGTGCTGCAAGTTAATCAATTGGGCCCTGGGTGATCTCATGGGCAGAAGCAGCATATAAGGAGGTAGCTAGCAAAGGAAGGGTGGCTTTGAGTCAACTCTAGTGGTTGTACTATTTTGCCTGTGTATGTCTCTGCATGTTCATAGACTCTCTATGTCTTTGAGTGAATATTGCTTGCACCACTACAACACTATGCCAAGAGAACCAGATGAAAATTGGAGAACAATTCTGGTCCAGAAGGCATTCAGGTTAGAAGCAGGACACCATACGTTCTTGCTTTGGTGGTATCTTGCAGTACAAGAGCCGTGAAGCTGCTGAGAATGTTTTTGCTGTAAGGCTTATCTCAGAGAGAATGAATGGACATCCTGGCTTTAAAGAGGAGGAAGGCTGTTGAAAAGTTGAGTGATGGTCTGCCTGGGTTTGGCAAAAATCCAGAATCCAAGTTCGGTACCAGATCCAGATTTAGTTATGAGACCTGGAAGGCTTAACCTGCATGAAGTACCTGGCTCAGGTCAGATGTAGAAGATAGTCCTAAAATCAGCCAGCACAAAGGAGCTGATTGTTGAAGGAAGTCAGCCATTTAATGAGGTTATTCAGTTGACCTATGCTGTCTTTTGCCTTCACCCTTCCTCAGCCCGCACAACATTTTATCAAAGTCATAGTGAAGCTGGGAGCCTGCATGACCCTCTGGGAATGGTCTTAGGGCTAATTGTGAGGAGAAAAATGGTGATGGAAAAGTTGCTGGTCTGGGTGCTTTACGCTGATCATAATCTGGAAATCGTCTTTTCTGTTGAAAGAGGGAATCAGGATGGAGTGATGTCTACCCTGTGAACTGGAGTTTCTATTACCTTGAATTAGGTAAATTAGGCAAATCAGACATTTCTTAGGGTTGTGCTTTTCTTTGTGATAATTAACATCCTGATTGTCAATGAGATTATGCCACTGCAGGAGTTAGAAACTTGAAACAATGTTTCAAGGAGACAATAGGATTTGAGATATGATGTCTGGACAAAAGAGAGGAATGAGGAGAAAAAAAAAAAAAGGTATCAGCAAGGGAAAAGTGAAACTAAATGAATCAAGTGCCTGTAAAAGTTTCAGAGGGTGAACAGCTTGTGCATGAGATGCAGAAACTCTCTTGGCTCAGTCATGTGGTTGAGGGGCTCTATTGGCAGTTACATTTTAGGTACCACCTATACTGTGAATGCTGTACACAGATAAAGCAGGGACGAAAGCCCCTTTTCCTCTAAGATTAAAAGTCTCCAAATCAAGTGTTTGACTGTCTGCACAGCCAGGATGTAAGTGTGCATACAAGAATGATCATTCAGTGGCTGTGTTGTTGTAATATGATTTTTCCACTAAAACGTTGATGTACATACATAGTGTGTATGTTGCTTAGAACTAATATTTTTAAATGTTTTTAGAGTAGAAGCAAAAGCTTTTGGTATACATCTTATGCTTCACCTTCTTATTTATGGAATTCACTGTCTCCATTGTTCTGTGAGTTAACATAAAGTGTTAAACACAGGTTGACCCTTGGCAGATGAAAACAGCTTTCACACATTTTGCTTATGTTGTGTGTCTGGCAGCTTACACACTAGAAAGCAGCTGTGACAAACTCATTTATGTAGCTTTGAGAGTTTGCAGTTACCATTGCCATGTAACTCTAGTTCTGAAAGTGTCTGGCTGGCTCTAAAGGGTAATTATGTGTAATTAAAGCAGAGCCTGCTTTAATTAAACATCTCATTTGAGTAAAGTCAGAGTGGATCCTGCAGCAGATTACATGCTTGTTTTGCATGAAAGTAGTCTTCTCATACTGCTTCACCTGTCTGTATTCAGTGTTTGGACAGAACAGGTGGCACAGTTGTGGTTCTCTCCTATCCTCTGAGGCAAGAAGATGAGCCCTGAGTGGTGTCCAGCTTATGCTTGCCTTTCAGATTTAGACTAGTTGCATATCAGTCTGGGATGTTTAGGGGTTTGAGGTTTGTGGGTTTTTTGAGCAAATCTTCACTTTCTGATGGTCATAACCTGGTCTGAGTATTCCTTCTGATATAAAATGATCCAGTGCTCAGCATACCAAATGTCATTATGATGAACCTGAAAGACACCAAAGGAAAAGGGTTGTTTCTTACAATACTGGTACTAAAACCTGTTCTGTACACTGTATTTTATGATGCTTGTGTCTGTATGTATTCCATTTAAAATAGCAAGATTCACTTTTCAATATGCAAAAATCAAGACTTCAGATTATGCTCACTTAACTATCTATGAAAGCTATTTCACATCCTGAAGAGGTTACAAAACTCAGTTAATGGAAAATCTTATCTCAATAAAGGGTCCCACCATACTCCCAGTGTGAGTATGCAAGCCTTATATTCTTTGCACGAAGAAGATACTGAAACTGGTACTGTCAGGCTTTCTTGCGTAAGTACCTCAAGCACTGATGCTAATACTGATGCAAGTAGACTAAGCAACCAAGAAGTGTTTGTAGCATCAATACCTTAAGCAACAACATGACTTGGAGTATGCAATGGCATCTGGCAAGGAAAATTTGAAATGCGTTTTCAAAGGAAATATTATCTGCTGCTAAGAGCTTACAAGAGCAGTGATAATGAGAGGCCATATGACAGCCATACCAACACTGCTACTCATCAGCAACCTAATCCCAAAGTATGGTGTAAGAGGAGCTCCCATTCAGTTCTGGCACCGCTGAACCTGTCTATGTGGCACTGCTGTTCCAGGAGACAGTTCTCTATTATCACATGGCTTGCACCCTTTCCGGTAGCCAGATTACTTTCCATCCAGAGGAATTCCCTCAAAGGAATATTCCCAAAGGATCATAGGTGAGGTACTAGAATCCATGGTTGGCAGACCAACAGCATGTAGTGCAGTATCCTCCTATCTACCCCTTTAACGCTTGTCCCATTTGAATTCACTCTCTCAAATTAAGGAGTCAGTAGGTCCTGTTGTCATTCCTCAAAAAAGATATCTTGATCTCTGTTTTTAGCTACAGACAGGCTACATTTACCATTCAGGAACTGGTGTAAATCCTTCTAAAGAGCAAGAGGTGCCTGCTGTCCTCACCAGAGGAGCTCTCATCACTCCGTGTTTAGGTGGTCATGTTACTTTAGTGTTGACATTAAAGACTTTTAGGATTTATGAGGTTGGCTTTCAACAGTAACTGAAAGATTAGACCTTGGAAATAGACATCATACATCAGAATTTCTCCCTTCCTCCCCACAAAGGTGTGTAGCAGCTTCACTTCCTTGACTGCAGCACTGTCTCATAGAAGGGCCCTGTTAGACGGGGCTTTTTACAAGAATATGGTAATGTAATCTTGTATCTTAGGGAAAATCAAGATACACCAAAAGGCTCAAAATGGAGTCTTTATTTAAAAACCTGTCTCTGACAAATGACTATCCATCCCCTTGTTCTAGGAGACTGGAGATTTGAGGGATTCTGTATGTTTGTTTTCTTGCCATAGTGTGAGAATCTTAACACAATCTATTTGTATATGGTTCAGTAGTGGAATTGTGAATATGGACTGGAGGTCACGGTCAAAAGACATCTGGGGCATGGCCAGAGAGTCCTACAACCTCTGTGGCTCCTAGATCTAGTGGCTTCAGTCACAGATACCTGAAATGCCAAGACGTTAAGGGCAGTTGCAGGCATGAGCACTCAAGAAGATTCCCTATTGCTGTCATCCTTTATGTGTGAATCCAACAGAAGGATTGAGAGCCTTGGCAGGACCATCACTCGGGCAAGGTCTAGTAACACCGACATACTGGATATCCTCTGCTTACCTCATTAACTTCCTTTCCACATACTTTTGACCTTTTTCTCTATTCTGGTGTATTTCTCATGAGTTTGTGACAAAAGGGCAGTTTGTTTTTATAAAGGCATTGAAGTAAAATCTCTTTTATTCCAGAAATATTTTTTTAATAAATAGAACTTATTATTTAAAAAGAAAGGAAATGGTTTACAAATTCTTTATAATTTTTATAAACTATGTACATTACTAAATAAGATAAAATTCTATATACAAAAGTAATCAAAGATCATCAAATTAATATTCCTGTTGCTCCAAGGGAAATGGATGTTACAGGTGAAACAATTGAAAATTTCGCCAGAGGAGTGAACTCAAGAATGAAAGATTCCTCATTTAAAGAGTCTATTATTTTTAGTTCTGTCTTGCATATATGCTAAACTGTTAGCTTTGTCTTCCTTTCTTCAGACATTGAGACGGTAGATGCTGGCTTCAGTCTAAATAGGATTGCTTTTCTGCAGTACTAAAATGACTGATCTTTAACCTTAGTGACAAAATTTTACTGGGATATTGCTGTGCTGTAACTAACTTTTTCATTTTGGCAGTTAAAGCGGAGAGGCTCTACAGTTCTCCCTAAATTAGTATGTGACAGGCTGATGGACCAGTTCAGTAACCAACTTTCCAAACCCAGACTCTTCCTGCTCATAGCAGCAATGTTAAAGTTAACTAGAAGGTAGTTTAAATCACACTTGGAATCATTCTCCAGTAAAATTTAAACAGTTTGCAAAATGGTGTCCCACTGCAGCAACTTCTTTCCCCAAAAAGAATGCCACCTCTCAGTTACCTATCCACTTATCTTAAAAATCAGCTTGTTCACAAACTAAAAACTAAAAGGAAGAAGTGAAACCGTTTTAAGTGTATCCCACATTTAGATGGGACTGAGTTAATATTCTTTCACTGCACTTTACTAGATAAAAGGTAAATTTGTAAAGCAGGAAGAAGGGCAGTAGGTAACGAAAACTGAGTTATAAAGCCAGATACACACCAAATGCACTCTGCTGCGAGCGTCGTATTTTGTAGGGTTTTTTTAAATAAAAGTAAAATTTTTTTGATGTTAGATTCTAATAAATCCTGAGATCAGAAATGATTTGTGTAAAATTCAAGTGAGGCCAAGCTTTCCTGCTCCATCAAAACCCTTCAGATTTTAATTGAATTAAACTGTGCTTAGAAATAACGAACAACATAAATCAGAATGCTTTTGCCCTGTAGGTTTTCAGCTAGGTTGACTGAAAACAGCTGCTCATCCACTAACATCTAAATCAACTATTCCCCAATATTCCCTGATTTCACACTGGTTCTGCTCAAGATAGCCACTGACATTAGACTTAATGTACCACTGAGGTCACATTGATGCGTTTTGTTCTTGATTGATAAACGTGCATCACTTGCATTAAATCAGTTAGAATTAGAAATCGGCAATGATGCAGTAAATCTGTCCTCCCATCAGCTAATCTGTATTTACATAGCACAATATACTATAGTATATCGTTTGTGTTCCCTAGGAGGAATGAAGCTATCCAGACACAAAATGAAATGAAGTGGCTAGATGTAAAAGGCCTGCCACTGTAATAAAGCCACCACATGTATATATATATAGACAAAGAGTCCCCAAATTCATAGCAACTTTGGTCACTAATGCCAACTCTAGAACTTGATATTCGTTTGCTCTTTGCAGCATCAGTCAGCAGTTTACAACAGCTGAAGTGTTTTACATCATACTTATCACTGCCCATCCTCAAGATACTTTGTTACGCTTCCACTGCACTTTAATAGATTAAAAGTAAGCTCTGACACAGCAGTGGCTACTAAGGCCAGTAGAAAACTGTTGTTAATTGGTATCTGAAAGGTGCTACCACAGATTTGATACATTTCTGGAGCTTTATTATTTGACTGAAGTTTTAAGATGTGTTTTATGGCTGGGTATGTATATCCATTACACAGACTACTAGTTTAAACACGCTATGTTAAAGAGCTTAAAGTTCAGAACTATTGATACCTTTGTTCAGCCTAGAAATGCAGCTTGAAAAGGTGAAAAGCTTACAGATAGTGATTGCTCTAAGCAGGGCGAACACTGCAAGAAAACCAATTCTAACCCAACTTCTGCTTGTGTTATATATAACAGATAATGTATACAACAAAGTCTGGCCTTTCATCACATACTTTTTTCGGGAGTAGATACAAAGAATAGCAACTCTTCCTTCTACTACTGCTGCATTTCTATTAGTAGCTTGCCACTGACGTGTACAAAGATGTCAAATGGTCTCATTTTTCTAACAGTGTCACTAGCTAAACTAGCTCTGAAGAACAGACCTGACTACGCAGAAAGTCCATCAACTCGAGCTGTGTTTGCCTTGACAAACGGGATGGAGATAAGCTGGAGTAAAGGTCACAACTTCTTCTCCTCAGTGTTTGTTTCTAAGCAACTCAGTTTGTCTGTGGTTGCAGCACACTGGGCTCAGTTTGTTTTGCTTTTCTGCCTCTGCAAGTAAAGCATTGGAGGTAAAGGCCCCTCTGGAAATGAGCTGTTGTGCTTCACATCAGGTGGCTTGAAGAAGCTCCTGCTCTACAGGCAGTCGATTTGGAAGCAGACCCACAGGAGAATCCAGTAGTAACAAACGGAGCTGTTTCGGGTCAGAGCTTGAAGTTAGCTCTTGCCCACAGTAAAAAATACAAATGTAATTAAAAAAAAACCCCAAACTGCAGTCCAAGTTTGTGTGTGTGCACATGTGAGAAAGCTCAAGCATTTTGAGACTGACAAGAATGGATCAACCCTTGGTTTTGTGCAGCGGTCACACTGAAGCAAGAGACAGTCCATCCAACTTGGCTCAAGTTAGCAGGTTAAGGAACAGCTCACCAGCCCACCTGCAGACATGTGAATACTAGAATTGTATTCACAGCCATTAACCAATATAAATTAGATTCTAGAAAATACTAAACACTGCTGCAGGGAGCTTGTAGAGATTATGTGCTAGCAGAAAAGCAGGATTCCGATGACCATGACTGATCCGCTGGGGACTTACACAAAACTAATTTTGTGGGGTTTTGCCTTTTCTTCATTGGTTATAAAGGCTTTTTCAACCAGATGAGAAGCAGGAAGGCTGATGCTGCTATGGGACAGGAGTGCTCTAGGTGCTCTCTGTACTTGCTGAGGTGCTTGCAGAATACAAAGCTAATATCAGAAAAGCTAGACTTTGCAAAGATTCTCAGAAGACGAGTTCAAGTGATCACACTACTGAAACCATTCCTCATAGGAAGTGTCACAGCATCTGTCTCAGATTGTCATATCAGTAAAGAGGTTACAGAATGATACACTAAAATGGGCAGTAACACATTCGCAGGACCAAGTCTTTGTACAAAATTTTCAGATATGTTCAAGAATAAAATAGGTAATTTTCTAATAGTGGTGTGCAATTTCTTTCACAAAACATACTAGAAAATTGGAGGTAGCTAATTTGTTGCCAGTTTCTAGAGTTTCAGGAGACATCTAGGGAACTCATTGACCAAGAACTCTGCTGTTTTCACTCGCCAAATTGGCAAGAACTCTAATGCAGACCCAAGAGATAAACACATTGGGAAGGAATCAGCAATGTTTCTGTAAACAGAAGTATTTCTTCATAAATTCCTTAGTTCTTTGAAGTATTCAACAACCCTGAGGACAAGGGAAATCCAGCTGATATAGTTTAACTTCAGAAGAAATTTCACTGTATGCCTTTCAAAGGCTCTTAGAGGATATAATCTGAGAGGATATGCAGGAAGGTCCTTGCATGGATGAACAGTTAAAGGATAGCACAAAAAAGGCGAGGCAGAAATAGTTGGGTTTTACAGCCGGAAAGATTATTAATGCTTAGTTTATTCAGTTCAATATATACCTAAGTTACATGGAAAAAGAATAGTTGGCTGACCACATTTGGTGATCTTGTAAAGGGTACTAAAGACAAAGGTTGACTGAAAAAATGAAGAACAAATGACTGCGCAAAAACCAGCAGACAAAATTCAACAGTGACAGGTGAAAAATAAGGCACAAGGAGAAAATCCACTCCTAACAACATTTACAGTGATGAGTTCTGAGCTTATTAGCACCAATCACAAATTGTATTTTTATAATATGCTGAAGGAAATTTGTCACAATGCTAAGCAGCAGTCAAAAAATATATTGAATGCTCAGAATTATTTAATAAATATACAAACAGAAGTGCATTATTCCAGTGTATGCACCTGTGGTGTACCAGCACCTCAACTACGATTTTAAGTTTTACTGAGCCTGTTTCATAAAGGCTGTAATGAAATTAGAAAATATGCAAAGACAGTAACAAGGATAATTGAAAGCATGGACCAGCTTTTTATATGTATAATGATTAAATAGCTTCAAACAGTCTTTGTTGGAAAAGAGGTGGCTGAGGACAGAATATGATGTAACTATAAACAGTATCAAGAAGAAAGTGAATTGGTTTTGAATCTAGTATGATAATTAGATGGCAGAAGCAGCAGGAGAAAATGAACAAGAGAATGCATTTCTTCTGACAGTGTACAGTTGAACTGCCAAATTTAAGGCAGGATGTGGTGGAAGACATGATTTTATGAGAGCTGGAAAAGTGGCTGGGAGAAATAACAGAAGGAAAAAAATCTACTGAAAGCTATTAAATATAAAGACATAACCCTTGTGAGTCCACAAACCCCAGTAAATTGTAGTCTTGACAGAACCCAGGGGAAGTACTACTATAAGCTTATCCTTACTTTATACTTTTTCCTAGCACCCTTCTCAGCTAGGTAGGGGAGAATTCCTGTTAAGTGACAGGAATGCCTCCTCAACCTGGTCACAAACATTACTGTTGTACCACAATTAAGAGTAAATTCCTCTATTAGAGTGCAGACTGTGCTGATACAGCATCCTAGCAAGGGCCAGAGGAGTATATGCAGAGGTGATGGCAAGTACCTGCCCTGCATGCAGGGTTCATTTTCTTCTGTGATCCCAATGGCTATTAAAATCCATGGATATATAATAGGAGACAGGTTTTAATTCTGTACCTTGGGCAACTGTCCTTGGAATACCACATGTGTAATTTTAAAAAGGATGTTCTTTCAACAGGAAAGTTCAGGTGCACACAGTGATCATATGCACAGGAGATGCATCTGAGAACGGGAACTGTACTAACAATGCACTCCCCTTCTAAATAACGACTGTGTGTGGAATTACAGCAGGGACAAGAATAATAATTTTGAGGAAGATTGTTAACTATCTTCAAGTCCAAAACAACTTTTTGCAAACACTAGCAGTCAAGTTGCTCAAATAACACTTTCCATTTGGAGTTTTCTTAATTCAGCTGCTGTCCTTGGGGTTAAACACATGATTCAGTTGCAGAAATGTGAAAGTTAGTTCGTATCTTGCTTTTAGGACTTGTATGAATAAGAAGAAAACATTGTTTCTCTTGGTAATACAGAGCTAACACTGCTAAACACCAAGTCACTGGAACTGCCTACTGATTTCCAAAAAACCTCACAATTAGATAAAACAGACATAGCCATAGGAACTTCATCAGTGATGTCCAATGACAGGACAAGGTGCAATGGGTACAAGCTGGAACATAAGAGGTTCCAAAGAAGCACAAGGAAGAATTTCTTCACTGTGAGAGTGATGCAGCACTGGAACAGGCTGCCCAGATGGGTTGTTGAGTCTCCTTCTCCGGAGACATTCAAAACCCACCTGGACAAGTGTATGACCTACTCTAGGTGGTCCTGCTCTGGCAGGGGAGTTGGACTAGATGATCTTTCGAGGTCCCTTCTAGACCTTTAGATTCTGTGATTCATGAATATCCTCAAATTAATCATGAGAGAATTGGCTGATAGCAATGGTATGATATGAAAACAGACTTTAATGTAACTATTAGAATATAAGGGTGAGTTCAGAGAGCTGGTACCGAAACCACACTACAGGTACTTTCCGCTGAGCTTGACTACACTCAAATGACAGAAACTACATCAGATAAACATGCCAGCTGATTTGTTACAATTCTGACCTTCATTTCTTGACAGGAAGAACCTGTTTATTTTGAAAGCAGTGCAATGGATATACATATTAAGTGGCTTAAGCAAGAATATATGAAAACGCAGAAAAACTGGAAAGAAGTGGATAACAGAATGAATGTGACTACAGAAATACGGAGGAAGATGATCAGCAATAACACACCGTTGAAAGACATTCTTGGATTATTTCCTTTCTTAAGATGCTCTTACCAGGTAACAGAGCTATTTTTATTAATGACATCAAATTCTGTGTTATACATGTGAGATATGCATAGGCCCACATTTTGCCGGATATTTCCAGAGAAGTATCCATCAACATTGTTCTCTTTAATCTAGTTAATATTTTTCCTGCTGACCCCACTTAGAAAGGTTTGCCAGTCCTGGGTTAAACTTGTCATACACATTAATGGTGAGTTATTTGAAGTATTTGATGTATTTCTTCTCTGCTTTGAATAGGTATGAAACCAACCTCTCCAGTTTATAACCTGAGCTGGTTGTATTTGGTATTCAAAATGTGCACCTCTTGTTTTCAGTTTGGGTTTTGAGAATTGCAATAACACCAAATATTTGTTTTTCTTTTAGCTTTTTAGGGAGTTCCAGCTTCTTACACACATGGATATTTATAAGAAAACAGCTGAGATTCTGGAGATTCATTCAGAAAATATATTATCTTTGTATGTGGTGAGGAATAACCCAATTAACATTATGCTGCAAGAAAATCTGAAGCGGCACACAGAGGAAGATGTTCTGAAATGTCAGTACAAATCTTCTGTGCTCTGAAGATTGGAGTTTTGTTGTAACCGTTCTCACTTATGTAACTAAACTAGCTCCCATTTTACTGCAAAAACATTTTAAAATGTCACAGTTGCTTTACTATATCTTGATGGGGAAGTATTAAGAATAAAAGATAATAAATTACTAGGAAAATCAAACCAGTCAGCTATTGAAAACTTTTCTTTTCCTATTGAATAAGACTGCAGGTTTGATAAAGTTTTGATTGCCTAAAATAAGTATTTCTAGTTCAGAATTATCTATTTCTAGATATGTAAAAGAGTGTGTATTATTTTCTAAAAATACAAGAAGAAAACTAATTTTCATGTTTATAAATAGTCCTGTAAAAAAGAGGCAATTGCCTTTAGAAAGAGAGGTACTGTTTCTACAGCTAAAATCTTCACCCCATTGAAATAAAACAAGTATTTACCACTAACTGTGTTTCAAGTACCTGGTCTCTACAGAGACACACTGTAGGCATCAGCACACAAACCAGTACCTCTGGCAAGCAGGTACCTCAGTCATTCAGAGGTCCATGTACCTCAATGTGCTTGGATTGTTGGCTGCCAGGAAGCCAGCACCTGCTGCCACTCGACTTCTTTCAGTCTGAGAAGTCTGAGAAGCATGGTTCTGCAAGGACAAAACCTTTCAGGTAGTTACTCAAGATCATTATTCTTCCCAAACTGCAGATGTCAATGACTATGGCCGAGCTCAGCTCTGTGAGAAGTGCTTCTTAGACTGTCGTTTTTTATGAAATAGCCATAATGCCAGGATGCCAAATCAAAGGTGACACAGCATGAATATATGTGCTTGCTATAGCAGTTTCGCTCCTTTTATTAACAGGTCATTTCTTAAAGGAGCAAGCAGAGCAGGGTTTTCTTTCTTTAAGCTTAAAAACAAGAGTACTCAATAGCTCATGATAAAGTGTCAATGAATAGCCTAATCCAGAAAGCCTTTATAGACTTTCTGCTCATACCTTTGGCCTTAGAAAGCTATGGACATCATTAGTAATTTCTTCTTTTCTTACACAACATGTCCCTAAAGATTCTAGTGTATGTTAGTGAAGTCTCAAGGTCTTTACTTTCCTGTTTTGCCTCGCAAACAACTTGACCTGGCACCTAGACAATAAATGCCTGACAAGATAGGCTTAGTGAAAAACATGACACTAGAAGCCTGACTTGAAAAAAACCATGTTAAATAATAGCTGAACCAGAGGGGCAGTGAAACCAAGTCCCAGGAGGTCCTGCAGCACCAGCTTGCACTGCAGCCTTCAAAGTGTAGTCTCCAGCAAAAGGACTCTCCAGAGACATGATTTTCTGGGAAGAAACGGATCTGAGGATGGGTGCTAGTGGCATGAGGACTGCTCAGCTTGTAAACTCCATTAGAGGCAATCCAAAGGCCTACTTCTTGTGAGAGAAATTTAGTTCTAATATTGAGTATCATAGTGTCATGAATGATTTGAATACTAATGCCTATTGACAGCTGAAGTGCCCAAACCTACACTGTGGTACAAACTTTTCTTCAAAATAGACAGAAGTTCCACCGCTGAGCTGAGCTGTAAAATATCACGTAGGCTGCAACCTGCTTTTCCAGGATGATATTGACAATGTTTTCATTTGTAATTTAGCAGAAATCCTTGCCTTTGACAGATATGAGAATGACTGCTGCATGTTTGCTCCTGCCAGATGTCTTTGGAGATGATTCCAGTCTGTTTGCTGTGGTGAATGAGGAGGTAGGAGACAGAATACCATCAGTTTTGGTCTCTCTTCCTTCTGTCAGTTGCCTGAGTAGATCACCTGGTCTTTTTGGTGGCTCAACTTAGCTTCTGGCAAATGATGACATTAGCCTGCTTTTTTTTGGTAGAATATTCATAGAAATACGAGCTATATTCAAAGCAGTGTAAGCTCGCTCTCGGATCTGTTTGCCAAAGTGATGCTGCGGCATCATTTGAAATATTCTTTTTTAAATTTAGGTAAAGGCAGTGACCCCAGTGTTGGAAGTGAAAGATCCCTTCAATGTGAACTCATGTGAGTTTGTGCTGTATGTGGAAAGAGAAGAGCTGGCCCAGCTCAACGACTGCACCATGGCCCTGGCTGCACTGCTGGCTGCGTTTCACGTGTTTGGTATACCATACCCAAAGAGAATCCACAGGACGCTGAACTTCCTGGAATCCCTGGTCTTTGGGGTGAGGAGCCCAGCATCCCTGTCTGCCCAGGCAGAGAGAAGGCTGGATGCACCTGAGCATCCCAGCATCTGATGGTACACACAGGACTCTTCTTGGGAGTGACTGGTGTCAAGGTAAATCCTTTGTTGGGAAGATAGATCAGTGCCATTCTTTCTGGTGGAGGTGTGTGCATTACCTTTAATAATGCCTTTCAAAAATCCTACTGGCTAATTTATAAAATAAATTAAAACCTAAGTATTTTCATAATTTTAAATGGAAATTCTAGAGCAGATGTTAGAGACAATAAAAAATGTCTAGATTACTGTATGTGGCTTGTGTTATTTTTCCATATGGAGCATTTGAAAAATTCGGATAATATTCTGTCAGAATTTTAAAAAAGCATTGTGAGCCACTGTGAGCACTTTGTTGCTTCAGGTACTAATACAGCTAACGCTTTCAAGTGGCAAGAAGCAAAGATTTACCTGTTGCCATCATTTCATTATGTTCACCAAAAGCCTACTGTAAGAACTTTGTGTTTCAAAATGGTGGGCCCGATTCTTTATTTGCAGGATGATGGGTTTTCACTATTTTCTTCATGCATGAAAATTTTTAACATTAACCTTGAATTTGCTAAAGAAAGATTCTGAGACAAACTCTCCAAGCAGCAAGAATTATTTATCTGGGATGCTGCCATGTGTGTTTGTAACCATAGCTGTGGCACTGGAAAGAGAACATCTAATTTTCTTTCCGAGTTTGTTCCCTAGAAGAAATCAGCCCTTTCCACATTGTACCTCTTCTGTCAGCCCACACAGAGCAAAGGCCCTCCCCTCTCCCACAGCCTGCTCTTCTCCCTAATGCTTAACACCCACATCTCAAAATCCCAGCAGTTACTACCCAACTGTGTGGCTTCAGACAAGCACATGGTTTTGGACAATAGCAGCAGTCAGCAAACATGACCTACAGCATTAATTAGAAATTAAACCAGCTTTTTTATTAGAACAATCCATCCTACTCATCTCCCACCAGTTCTATAAACATTTCTGCAGCTTTTGTGGTCACCATGATTTTTTAAACACTCAAACACATAACTTGGAAGACCACAGTTTTGTTACAGCCTGGCTGTGCACGGGTGACTACAAGGCAGAGATGATAGAGGGAGACCCTACAGTGTTGAGGGGAGATCACTGCATTTAACGGCCCAACTCCCTTGCTGAAGTCTTAGGGATCTTTGTGTGGCTCCCATGGAAATAAAGGGACAACCCCTGCCTGTGTGATGGCTGGGCTACCTCCAACACATACAAAATAATACCAACTGCTGTTTTGAAGATTCAGTATGTCTCCTGAGTGTTTTAAGTTTCCAAGTGAATTTGTTGAGTGTACTTTTTACAACAGAGGTGGCTACACTCTGCTACCTCATCACACAGGATACAAAGCAAGGATTATGCATATCCTCACTGCTGCTAAGTGATAGCTGTATGAATAAGAAGTTGGGCTCTATATCATTTAAGTGATGTTTATTCTACATCTTGTAAACAGTATTAACTGAAACCCATTTCTCAGACCACAGTACTTTGTAAGTAGGCATATCAAAACTCAGGAAGCTGCAAACATCCCCAAGTAATCTATGTCAAGCAGCAAATATCTTCATTGGTTCTCACTGCAGTCAACAGTGCTGGCACATGAGAGAGACACAGAGGAGGAACGAAAATAAACTACATGGGAAGACAGAGGGAAGGAAACAGAAGAATCTGGCATTTCACTGATCTGCATGGGCAACTTCATCTGCTGTGACAAAATCCAGGTCCATAAATGGGATGCTGACTGTGAGAGCATGTGGCCTGTGAGCGTCAGGAGTGTTTAGGAAGAGAGCAGGCAGCAATAGTCAAGTTGTTCTTTCAAACACATGTCAACATTGAAATACACTGAGGAATTACTCCACACACCCCCTCAGGAACAGCTGGGTTCATCTGAGAATCCTGGGCACACACAAATGTAAGAGACGGCTCCAGTTCAGCTTTTATTTGTATTGTAGTACAATAAGAGTGCAATTTGAATGTACAAATATTGAACAAAATGTAAAAATATTATTTATGCAATGCTATGGAAGGAAATTAACAGAGCAATGCAACTTACTTCATACTGACCCTGTTTCACCTCATATTACGGCAGGTACCAGTCACCTACATGATCTGGAAGGGGCACAGAGAGTTCTTGAAATCTTAAGGAACTCCAGCCAAAGAACAGCCTAGTAAAATCTGTGGGAAGATGTAAAATTCTCCCAGCTCTGTAAAACAGAAATGCTCTGTTTGTTCTCAGCTCTGAAGGCTGAGCAACTGCCCACCACAGAGCTAAGAAGAGGGCTGCCAAAAATCTTCATCTAACTCTTCTCTCTCTTCTTATAGGAGTAGCATTCTGGAACAGTCCTCACTATACAGGTAGCTAGGCTTTCTCCCATTTAAAGTGCATCTGGTTTACATCTTACATACATATACCAAGTGCAACGGCTTTCCCTGACAAATCCTTACAACACTTCCAAGGAAGCAGGCTGCCTCACCCAAGTATCTGCTGGTGGCATCTGCAGCTAATGACTCAGTGAAACAAAAACACTTTAACCCTAGAACGTGATGCACCATGTGCCTCTGTCCCTCTATGCCATACTCATCTATAAATCAGATTTTCCACATAGGAAGTGGTTGGTGAAATCATTCTCCCACCATCATGAAAACAAATTTTTGCTGAATATGAAGCCAGAGTAGCAGTCCTAGCTTCAGCACAGTCTTCCTCCACTATACTGGAGAATGGCATGTGCAGATGTGAATGAATACCTTTTCTTTTTTGCTAACACCCTTACCTCAAAATACACCCATTTTCCTTCGTGTGCTGAAGGACCGTAGCAGGCTTCTGTGTAAAAGGCTGGGACTGTATTGTGCAGCATAATCGAAAAGTCTTCTATGAAGTCAAACTTTATTTTTCAGTTGCAATCTTCTCTATACTGATCTTTTGGTAAAATACATTAAAGATATGCTGGTGGAAAAACTCACATAACATTTTTGTAATCGTGCAAAAGTAAAAACATTCAGTTATCAAAAAAGCATAATAACTTCAACCCCCAACAAGGTTTGTTTTGTTACAAGCCAACAGACAGTTTTATAATCTGTAAAGTTATATGCTATAGCATAAAGTGTCACGTATGTAACATTAAGTGTTTTGTTTTTAAACTATGGCACAAATACGTATTAGCCGTAACAGTCTCATCTGGCTACCTGTAGCCTAATTTTTGGCTAATCAAGTTTTCATTTTGATAGTACAAAGTAAAAGCTTCTGACAAGTAAAATGGGTACATGAAGTAGAATCCAAGAATTCTTAGAAAATATTAACGTTCCCTTATATAATACAGCATAAATAATTAATGAAAGTTTTCTTGCTGTCCAGAGAAAGTTAGAGATCCCAACCATCCATGGAGAATTAGTGCCATTAGTTTGGTAAATAAGACTAGCTGACACGGTTGTTACACAGTACCAGTACTTTCTCAAAAGCTTGAACACTTCCCAGAAGGATTCAGATGTGTACTGGTTCTAGGAGAATATAAATAGTCCACCAGTGCTTAACGTACGTTTCTTTCTTTCTGAGAGTCCTTACCCAACAGTTTTTGCAAGTCCTTGTGCTTTGAATAAAACATGAGCTCCAGTGGAGAAAGCTGGCTTGAACACATTTTCCATTACCTTCAAAGTTCATTGTGTGAGTTTTTTTCTGCAGCTTTGAACATCAGAATGGAATTAAAGATTTTTAGGGCTGGTCCCAGTTTAATGCTCATTATTTTGACTATGTCTGATTGGGTCATTAGCAGAAATGCTTCTCCATCAATTTGCTTTAAAAGAGAAAACACACAAAGCTATTAATAGGTCTCATGGTGCAGCAGTATAGATGTTTCTGAAAACATGAAAAGAAAATTCCCAGCAATTTCAGACAGTGTAAAGGAACAGCTGAAACACTTCCAAATGCTTTCAGGACACCTTTGATTTCAACCCTTCAAGATAGATCAGCTATTCCAAAAGAACAGGATGATGACCTTCCTTCTGCTTGAAAACAACCGTCTGTCTAATTTTTAGCTAAAGAGTTCCTATTTTCATACCGACAGTGTAAAGTAAAAGCTATTGAAAAGCAAAGTGGGCAAATGAAGCAGACTTCAACTGTGCTGTAGCACTGCAATGTTTTTAACATCTTAGCTACTCCCTTTATGCAAGCCTCTATAATCAAGCTTTTGGATTTCACTCCCAGCTACAGAACTGGAAACCACTCTGGCCACCCCTTTCTGTTCATTAAATAGCAAATTAAAGCAAATTTGGTCTCGGATGTAAACAGAAGCCAGGCTACATAAAACTGCTGCCTCTTTGACACAAACAATGCATTTCAAAACAGTGAATATATTTTTCTGCCAGCTTGGTAGTGTTCTTATTTTAATAAACATTACAAGTACATATTCTCCTGTAAGCAAATCGCTCTGGCAGCAGGAGAGCTAAATCTGAACAGGAAGAGTTAAAGGCTTCAATGGGGTCAACACTTCTTGTGTAAGCTGCAGGCCACTTAGGTATCTACACAAAATTTTCAGTGTAATATGAGCAGGCTAGCCAGGCCTAAGAGCCAACTGTGGTTAAGTTAGGAGCACTGCTTAGGCTTAAAGATAATAACTTGAGACAAAAACAGTGTTAATTAAGTTTCTGTGGGACTAGAAGACAGGCTTTCTCAATCAGATAAGCTGCAGAGAAAGCCTACAAGTTACACCCCAGCACTGTAAGTCAAGAACTGTGCAGTGAGAACAGCACCACACAGTTAACTGCAATTACCTTCTACTCATTACATGCACAAAGCCAGACTGGATGGGCTCAGAACCAGAAGTGTGTGAACGTGAGGGTGGCCAGCTTTTTGCAGCATCTTAACATAAGCAGGATAAGGGTTCACTTCCACAGCAAAAGTTTGAGCCAGCACCTTCGACCTATTGAAAGACCTACTGAGGCCATCTGGCCTCACTGGGAGAGGTTTAGTTTACTACTCATACAGCCTGTGAGCTGAATCCTAAGGATGAGAAGTGTTTTGTTACACCTCTGAGAATGAAAGTGTTCAGGATTCATCCATTTCTGTGGCACTTTCCACCTGCTAACCTGATTAGCAGTAAGCCAACTTTTACTGATCTTGAATTCATTGGTGTGACACCCTAAGTGACACAGGGTGATCTGCATGCCTGCTGCAATTGTAAAATGTCTGATGCCTAAACAAGTGTGAAATGCCCAGAGATGAAGACTGTCAGTCCTGTGATACCCAACTGTAATAGTCATTACAACCTACAACACAGTCTGAAAACTTTTGTGGCAAGAGATTAGCTGAGCAATCTGTATGCATTTTCCTCAGAAGGTGCTTTCTCAAGTCTAAGTACCACAATTATTCTTCACTTGAAAGGCTGGCTGACTTGAGATATTAGACTATCAGTACTCTGCCCACTCAGGTGGTCTGACTGGGATAAACACCTCAACTATCCATTCTGTAAATCTGCGATCAAACAGCCTTAGTGAAACTAAGTATTAACAGAACTAACAAACCTCAGAGCAGAACAGAAAACGCCAACCTGGGTTATAAAGGCCTACTGTACCTAAAATCCCTATCACTTCCTAATGACAGCTTTGGGACAACAATCTTCTTGGATATTAGAAATGATATACACTTCATTCTGCTTTTTTGTATGTATTTTAAATGATGACATAAAATCAATCTTTCCACCAAGCTTTGTACTCTGCGTCTTTTTGAAATAAAACTCACTCACCTCATCTTTAAACACTTTGCCATGTTCTTCACATCCTGGTAAACTCCGTATAAATTCGGAAACCTGCCACCAAAGTATACAACAAAAGATGTAGTAAGATCAGTGGTTTCTTAAAATAGTCTTAAAGGCTGGCAATGATCAAAGCGGATTTTTTTAGCTATTGTTTTTACAAGCGCATGGAGTCATGTAGCTGGGTGTTTAAGGGCAGGATTCACAAAATCGGCAAACTAAAAGAGCACATGTCACTCTTGTCCACAGGACATCTAAGAGTGGGCTATGGCTACTCCCAAAATTATTCAGTTTATCCATGGTACATCCAGAATCATGGACCTTCTCCTGGTGAAGCACTTTTCACAAATCAAAATGGTTGCTGCCACCTTCTCTGTTCTTTAAAGTGCAGAGACTGGCAAAGCCTTTTTCAAAGTTTATGCTTTTTTCCTCTGGTAACAGGCGATCCCAACTAAAGAAAACTGCCTTAGTCATAGGTACTTCTGAAAGAAAAGCAAGGACTAGACCCTGCCTGTCCAAGCATTGTTACATATCTGAATAGTGAAAGGGCTCTAATCTTGACATCAGGTGTCATGGACTTACTGTATCCTTTGTCCATGCTGACCCCTATTCCATTCTTCCAGAATGTTTGTGTGGGTGCTAGATGTTATTAGCATAGACCTTGAACACCTGATCTGCTGGGCCATATATTTTTTTCCCCTTTTTAACCCTAGTGAATATATATACACACACATACATATCTATCTGCATCTGTAGCTATTTATACACATACGAATTAACATTTACAGATTCCAGAGCTGGATGGTAGCTGAACGGGCATTATGGGGATCTGTTACATTAGGCCTGACTCTCATCCTAATGCATTATCATTAACCCTGGGGCAAATCTAAAGCTCTGAATCAAACAAGACTTCAAGGGCAGTGGCAGTGAGATAAAAGATGCAGGAGAAACCTACCTCATCTGTACTCCACTTTGAAACTTTACTGGCTGGGATCCCAGCTACACTTGGAAGGAGCTTGCTCTGCTGTTCCCAGCGCAAGGGTAGGCCAGGGATTTGCAACTTGGAAGACACAATAACTGGCTGAGAAAGAAGTCTCTGTGTGTTGGGTTCTTCAACATCTTCAACACAAGGAAGCAAGAAACAAGCATTAAATCCATCAGTCGATGGGATCAGTCACAGCAAAAAACCATTCACTTCTACTGATATCTACAGGCATCCTTACACAAGCTGTAAAGTTTTGCTTGTACCAGAATTAGAGTGCCATGACTGTTCTTCCACTAGTATAACTGTGATGGTATCTTCTCTATATAAATGCAACTACTCTTTCATGGAAAAAGTCTCTTCCAACACAACACAATTCCACGCCAACACAGCTGTTGGCATACCACACCACAGGTCAAATAATTTAAAATATTTTGATATATCACACCCACATTTAATAGTTGCATGGTAGTAAAAGAAGTAACTTAATTCCAGGGTTGAGCTGTTCTATCTTCTTCAAAAACGGCACTGCACTGCTACAAAACTCCAAGTGAATCAGTTGTACAGTTTCAGCCCACACAACATTTATGCCTCATCCACAACAAAATGCTTTTCGGTTCCTCTAAGGAAAAAACACCCCATAAATGCCCACAGATTCTCTGCTCCCACTTTAACTGAGTATTTTATTTGGAAAATAACATTTAACTCCTCCATGCTGCTATGAGATTTTCTACAAAGTCATTTCCTTTTTTATCTCACTTAATCCATAATGGAAGGAATGAGCTCTCATCCCCCCGGCCTCATAGGTGGGAGGGTGGCTTCAGCCACATGCTGCTCTTCCTTCTGCCATCTGGAGAGCAGCAGCAGTTGCAGATGTGTGTAGGAGCGGAGAGTGAAAATGCATGCTTTGAGTGATGTCAAATTGTGTAAGGTGCGTTTAGATCCATTGTAAGTGCAAAACCAACATGTCTGCTACACACGGAATGCTTCCCCATTGCTGAGTAAAAATGTGGGAAACCTCTGGAATTCACTTCTGAACAACTAACAACCTATGTTTAATAGTTTAACAATAAGTTTAATAGTTTTAATATTTTAATAGCAAGGGCTGTCTGCCATATGGTAGTAGAAGACTATCTTCATCTTTTCTGGCACTCTCCCCCAAGTGATTTGTTTGTAAAAATTGATATTTGTTTAATAAAAGTTTGTAGTTGACATTACAGAACTCCTCACAGCTGCTCGGGAACTTAAAGAGCTGGCTTTTAGGACAGGCACAGTGTAATGGGGAACATGACAATGATCACAGAATCATAGAATGCATCAAGATGCATCAAGAAGAGTGCGGCCAGCAGGTCAAGGGAGGTTCTTCTCCTCCTCTAGTCTGTCCTGGTGAGGCCTCAACTGAAGTACTGTGTCTAGTTCTGGGCTCCTCAGCTCAAGAGGGACAGGGAAGTGCTGGAGAGAGTCCAGCACAGGGTCACCAAGATGATCAGGGGTATAGAACATCTTTCATATGAGGAAAGCCTGTGGGAACTGGGGCTGTTCAGTCTAGAGAAGAGGAGATCAAAGGGAGATCTTATTAACATTTATAAATATCTAACTGGTGGGTGTCAGGAGGTTGGGACATCCCTCTTTTCCATAGTAGCTAGCAACAGGACAAGGGGTAATAGGATGAAGCTGGAACACAAAACGTTCCACTTAAATACAAGAAAAAACCAATTTCACTGTGAGGGTGAGGGAGCCCTGGCACAGGCTGCCCAGAGGGGTTGTGGAGTCTCCTTCCTTGGAGGTCTTCAAGACCCGCCTGGACATGTTCCTATGCGACCTGATCTAGGTGACCCTGCTTCTGCAGGGGAGTTGGACTAGATGATCTCTAAAGGTCCCTTCCAACCCCTACTGTTCTATGATTCTATGAATAGTCCTTACTAACATGGCTTCATGGAATCACTCATAAATTCTTGTACTATTTTTGTTTGGGTCACTCATTTCTATTACAGCTCTATTCTGTTTCCATTTTGGGGAAGTTTTTATTATTCAGAGCTCTCTCTATCCTAACTGTTCTAGTTTTCACACATTTGTGTCTATCATCTAGGGCTTCTATCATACATCTTTGCAAGCACAAGAGGAGTGGTTTAAAATATATAACTTGACCGATGTAGGACATTTGCTTGTGATGTTCTGCTCTTCTAGCTTAACTTTTTGTTACTTTGAAGACTTAATCTTATTTTATTTCAATGTTGATCATTCAGAAGCAGTCTCTTGGTCATTTAGTAAGTCTTGTTAGCTTGCTGATTCAATTTTTAAATAGACTTTTAAATTTTTTTCTAGCATCATACTCTTATACTCTTGGAAGTCAGTTCCCTAAATGTCTGTTTATGCCTCAACTGTTATTGTTAAAATGTTCCCTAGAGCTTCTACTACTACTAAAAATCTCAGTGAGAAAGTAAAGAGGCTTGTGAGGCAGCAAGCATGTTGAATGTAAAGTGTATTTTACTGAACAGTACCTTTCTCATTTCTCCCTTGAATCCGCTCCCCATCTTCATCCTCCAATTTTTTCTTTCTAAGTAAGGCCTCTTAAAGAGTTGAAAATATTTAGCTATTTTTCTTGTTTTCCATTTGCAAAACATGTAACACACTAATACTGCAACATAAACAGCAGATGACAATACTGTGTGAAGAAAGTTCCAAGCAAACTGCACTCCATTTTTGCATGTATTTAAACATTTGTATACAGTGGAGCATAGAGGTACACACATACTGAGCAGCAGCAACGACAGCTAAGGTTACCTATCTATCCCATATACCTCCATTTTCAACAGTCTACACCTGTGTCAAATCCCAACAGTTCCAGATGAAAAATCTACACTGTTCATCTGTCCATGCTGTGTCTTTTTTGAAAACTTCAAGCAAACATAGGTCAGCTGGTTATGAATGAGGCCAGCAGAAAATAAGTTTGCTAATGTGACACTGCATAATGTTAAACCTGGCACTCCCATCTATTCACATTTGAGAAATCTAGTTACTGGAAAGGAATGCAGTCCGTGATACCTTTGAAGATGTGGGGAAAACGCCTCTACATCTCAGCCCGAGTCCTATCTGCCTCACAGCTAAAGACGAACTGCACAAACAGAACATGTAAAGTGCCAATCTACCCAACTAGATGGAAGAAAAAAAGAAATCTCCAACCCTGTAGCAGGTATAATCACATCCTTGACAAAAGGAAGTGTAGGTTTAGTGTGGGTAACTGCTTGCAAAGCACAGTATTTCGGCTACCATCTATGTGTGTAACTTTCAGAGATCTAAAAGGTCTCCCTACACTCAGGCTCTGGTATTCCTCACTCTGCAAGCCCTGCTTCCCATAGAGCAGCAATCTGTGTGGGCCAGAGGAAATACGTGATGTACTCCAACTTATGTCTCAATGTGGATATTCGAGGTGACAGTAACTTGAGTAATGTGCACCATGGGTTAGCCAGTTCCACCACAGAGCCACAAAAAGCTCCCTGAATCACATAAGTGAAGAAACAAAATCTGCTTGCCAGCTCCATGGGAGACAGCAGAGATGGATGCAGTAAGTTCACGTGTAACACTGATCACTGTTCTCTGCTGACAGTTTGCTTCAGCATCAGTCCACTTGTCTCTACATTCTTGCTCATACTTAATGACACTTCCTTATCCTTCTCCCTGAACCATATCTTCCTTAATTCATCTCTGTCTTCTTAGTGAGTCATCTTCCAACATAACTTAACCTAATGTTTCAAAGAAGCTAAATGGCGAACATTTTCTGGCATTAAGAGACCATTAACACTATTTATTCCCTCCTGCATATTACGGCTTCTAGCATCTATCAGGATTTTAAACACAGAATTTGTGTCTGTAGAAAAGCTACTATGAAGAGGCCATGATGTCAGAGATGTTCTTTAGCTCAAAATAATCTTTCTCAAAAACAAAAAAAGAAGACAGCAGTACAGGCTTATACAGAATCAGCAGAGAACTGGTCAAGTGAATATGGCAAAAGCAGGTTGAAAAATAATAGCGTACGTGATGTGCAGAAAAAATAGAGCAACAAGCACAGGTACCAGCCGTCACAGCTCATAAAAGTCTGCACATCCATCATAATTTTAGCTTAAGTCTTCCATGACTATAACAGCAAGAACTTAATGATCCATTTTCATCCTAAAAATTATTACCACACATTTAAATAAATGATAGCACAAAATTATGTGTATAAAAAGGAGGTAAAATAGATAACTATGTTATATCATTAACATAAGGTAGTGTTCTAGTTTTATGAATGTAATTATGCAAGATCCTACACAGAAATGTATCCTAGTGTTGGTGAAACCTTATTCAAACCACCAGTTCTGCCAAACTCAAAATACTTCACAAAACTTTGAACAAAAAAACAATTGGAGACAATTTAAAATGCCCCAAACTGTTAAGATTCTGATTTTTTGTGTGAAACAGTATGTGTCCATTCTGCTAAAACAAAATACTTCAAATGACCAAAACCTCTATTTTGTTCATCTATTTTAGACAGATTATTCTTTTACTTCTTCATTTTCTCCAGATTTCTGAACTAAAACATGTTTCAAAACACCGTTAACCTGGATTTTGCACAGCTTTTGTAATAAATGGAATCTTTCTTGCTTTACATGCTCTTTAGACTGCCACTTATATCTGTAAAACGCTGTCTGACAAATGAGGTCTTAAGACAAAAGAAACGTATCAGCAGTTAACAAAAATAAACTATTACTTTAATTTTATCTCAAGTCCTAAAGAATTTCCCTAGTTTTACATGTATGAGCTCACTCAAAAAAAGGTGAGAAAGACAGTCCTTAAAGAACCAGTTACTCAAGTCTCAATATTTTGATAAAAGTCTTACAAATTTTGTGTTGCACAAAAAAAATCCAAACCAAAACGTAACCTATTGAATTATGAAATCAAGACCTTTAGCTTCTCATTGAATTTTCACTAGTTAATAAAATTATTGCAGCAAAAGCTGCACTTAGTTCAGTAATTAGCCTAATATAATACATTTCACACATGCAAAATATTTATCAAACGTAAGACGATGATTCTGGATTTGTTCAGTCTTTTTTTCTAAACAACAAGGATAAAAAATGAACAATGAACAGCTAGCTCAATCTATCCAACTGGATCAGTGAACAGCCAGGAACTTTGACACAGCAGCACAAGCAGACACATAGAAACACTTAATCAAAGAAAAGTTTGTGTTGGAAGAGAACCTTGTAGACCGTATGATGCAACCTTCTGTCAGGAGCAGGGCACTAGATTAAGTTATCCAGGGCTCTGGATCTCTTAACCAAGTCCTAAATATTTCCAGCAAGAGACATCCCACCTATTTTCTGGGCAGCCTGTCTCAACTGTTCCCATGGGGAGAAGCTTCCTTCTTTTATTCGGACAGAATTTTCCCTGAAGCAACTTGAGGCCACTCCTGCTTTTCCCTACCACTGTGCACCCTGGAGGAGAGAGTGCCTCCACCTTTCCTGTAACTATCTTTTACTTACTGTAGGACTGTGACTAGATTCCACCAAGCCTTCTCTTCCCTAATTTTGTTTAAGCCTTTCTTCATATGCCAAGTCCATCCACCCTAATCAAGATTACTAGGTGACTGAAGGACTTGACTGGACAGTTCTCAGTTTTTCCATGAAATAAGAATGATAAGTCACCTCACTGTAAAACTTGTAAGAAAGGGCTCATTCTACGTATGAGTTGCTGGAAAGTATCAGACTGCACAACAGATTGAGGTTGGGTTGGGTAAATCATCTTAACCTTGTATTACGCCTCTAACATGAAAATGTTTTAATTTTCTTTCAATATACTTCTGAAGCAATAAGTGAACATTATACCTTTACAATTCTGACTGGTTTAATGAACTACTTTTAATAGTCAGTGGAAAAATATTCTCAAAATGAAACTTTTATACCAGTATTCATTTTGCACTCATCTTTACAACTGCAATAAAGTTCTTGGCAAAACCTTTGAAGATTACAAGATAAAGAAACACGGTCTAAAAAGTGTTGCTGTTAAGAAACTTCCAGGCAGGAACAGTGAATGTGGAATAAAAGTAGCAATGTAGTTTCATGACGAATTTCAAGGAACGTTGTGCTGCTTTATTTCTGTGGATTTTTAATATGAAACAAATGAAGTAGTGCCAATATACCTTTAATTTCATTTGAAATGAGCAGCTTATTTTCCATCTCTTCTTCACACTCTTCTTTCTTTATGGAGTCTTTTGTTTGTAGTACTCCACTGAGGAAAAGAAGATGTTCATTTTTTATTAATACATAATAAAAGTCACCGAGCATGATGACATCTCTTGCTAACAATGCTTTTAACACACCAGGACTCCCACACAAAGGATGCTGCATCATCATAAAATAAAAAAGTGAGGACCTAATTTCTGACTTACACCAATGGCATAACTACTGACATGAATTTTGCAATGAAAGCTCCAGAGTAGCATAAACTAAGATTATGTACATTTTATCAACACACTTGACTTCATAAATGAAACTGGAAAATACACAAATGAAGGCACTGGATGTGTCCACAGCAGAACATAGGAAGAATGAAGAACACATATAGAGCTGCATCTCCTTCAAAGCCTTACTGATTATCCAAGTCATTTCTTGAGCTGTTTGAAATAACATCTCCTCCCTGTTTCTCTCCCTAAACTTCATCTCCACTCCATCTGAACTCAGATACTGTCACACTGCACTGTTGTGTAGTTGTAAATGATCCCACTGCAAATACCTGTATTGTTTTGTTACCGTTTTTGCATTACTTCTTTTCCAGATAAAAGAGTCTTTGCTGCCTGTGGCCTTCAGCTTTGCCAGCCTAAATATTTGCAAAGAGCAAAAATGAGGCAACAGCAGTAGAAAGAACTTCTCAAAGGGAGGTGGGTGTATTTGCATCTTAAAGTCTGCCACTAGTAAGTTCCTTTTCAAACTCTGCCTTCAGAAAGTAATTCCAGCCTTATTACAGAAATGAAGCTTATATGAACTTGCTGACATGTATTTATTTCCTTCTGCTTTTAAAAACTTGAGAACACTTTGGCCAATTTTTAATCAACTAGTACAGATGCAGAGCTCTTAGAGGTACCATAATGAACATTTTCTAAAAGTAGGAACCATACAGAATAGATCTTAAAGCCAAGAGTATAAGAAAGTCCACTACGTGAACTCATGACTTACTGTCTATCAAAGAAGTCAAAAAGAAATCTTTTAGAAGTGGCCCAAACATAGATAAGAAGCCAAACTAGAGCTAACACCTTGTTAGACGTCAAGATTAGCTAGCCTCAAAACACAAACCCACAAATGAAACATGCCTGTGTAATTCCATTTATACTATTAAATATTATTTATACCATTAAATACAAGTAAGACTTTGGGGAAAAAATCAGCGAGGAGCTGTAAGTTTGTTGACATCAACAGAATTATATTTAACACACAATTAATGGCACAAAAGGAACACAACAGACTGGAAGATCCAGCATTTTTAGTACAGTAGGACACAAATAATAGTGGTATGATAACCAGTGCAAGTGGAACATATACAGTGGGCATGTCTTCCTGTGCCATAAAGGACTTCTCCATAGTACCTTCCTCAGAATTATCACCTGCATTTATGAAAACATATTTTCATAATATCTACAAACACACTAAAGTAAGATGCTAGATAATGTTACTGATTACTGTAATTCTACATAAGGAAGAGACGTCATCAAAACCTATATTTTTGAGGATGATCTTCTTAGCAACACACATCCAGAAATTTTATCTCACCAGTTAAATACAAGCTAGTATCATGAATTGAAGGTTTTGGGGAAGGGGTTGGAAAATAAATTAGATTTTCTTTCAAGAAGTAGTACCATTTGATTCCCAAGCCTGAGTATTCACCTTTCTTCACTGTAAATATTTCCAGTGGAATTTCTGTGACATTGAAATTCTTTTGTTACTCTGAAGATAGTATAAAGATACTTTCACACTAAAATCGTATATGCTGTAGGCATGGAATTTTTCACTTGAATTTTAGTCTCAGGAACATTCCAGAGGGTGAGGTTGCAGTTTTTACATGCATATTTTTGCAGATAAAAATGTTCTAGTGTAAATATTTGTATGCAGATACTAGTTAAAAAAAAAAAAAAAGAAAGAAAAGGAGTAAGTGGAACTGGTAATTAGCTGAATATCACTTAGATTTACACAACAAAATAAACCTCTTGGTTGGCTTCATATATGATTGGTTTCTCAATCAACAACTTCTATGAAAAAAAGATTAACTGGATTATGAAGGTATACACACAACTGTACGGAAGTCAAATATAATTAAATTCACCCTATGAGCTCAGCAGCTAAAGAGCACACAAGTATATGTGTCTATATCTTCAATTATGCATGTATACTTTGAATACACTTCTAAAATGGTCCACTGGGTATTGCAATAACCAGCTGCTCAATAGCAGTTCACATATACCTCGTGTTAAACACTTTTTCATGCCTTTTTCAAAGGAAGCTTATTCAACAAGTCCTCTCTGACTATGCTGGATACAAAAAGAATGTGGAAAGCTAGATAATAATATGCAGATAGTCATCAGCGTATTCAAATAGTTCCAATGCAAACTGCAAATCCCCTAGGTTGTTCAAAGTTGGCATGAGGCTGTTATTCTCTCAATTAAAATAACTCAATGCAGTGAACAGATAGCACACATTGTTTATTTTAAGTCTTTATAAAGATAACACTCTCTAAAAAATGAAGACCAGAAAAACTGTTCTTCCATTGATTTTAAGAGATAGTACAAAAAGTCAAAATTTATTTTGAAAAAAAGATTAATTTACTACAACTATGGTTGAAATGATGAATGGCAACTATTATTTAACACAAGTTATTTCAAAACTGCACGTTAAACTATCTTCTTTTTTTGCTGTTTAAATTCACTTGGGTATGACCAGTGAATGCCATTTACTTGTGGTATATAAATTATATCAACACTGCTTCCTGTTCCTACTACATCTTTATCAGTGTAACTTCAACAGTATGACCTGACTGAAATAATAGACTGTTCTAAAGAAAAGCTGACCAATTTTACAAGGTGTAAAAAGTTATCCATTAAATTTAATTTAATTTTATTTCTTATTTATAGCATAGGTTTTTGGAAAAAAGGAAACAATAATAGTTCAGAAAAAAAACCAATCTAGTGGAAAAAGGAAGGAAAATTGTAAACTACTGCCAGATCTGGTTAACCCAATTTGGAAAAAAGTTTTTCAAAAACCACTGCAGAAGAGGTAATTGATTTTTAATATAAGAGTTAAGTTAATTGTCAGCTTTAATGTGAAGTATTTACCATATAACATTAAGTCTCCAAAGTCTCTTAAGACACTATTATTACAAACACAGTTCATATATTATGAATACATGATAATGCAGCTGTCATAAATATACAAAAAAATACACTTCTTGTTCCAGAGTTTTCTGTATGAAAATGGCCAACAAAGTAATGCACTGATACTGCAACTAATTAAAAATGTAGGGAACCCTACTGCCTCACATATCCCACCTTTTTTATCTTTTTAGTTTTGAAGATAGCCTTTTTACTATCATTTTCCAGTGCAAGCTTGAAAACTCTTTCATGTAGTTCTATGTCAAAAAGATATTCCAAATCCTGTGAGTTAAGAAATCACTTTTCATTTTAATATCTATGCACTTATCTGCACATATTCTCTTTTCCAATTTGCATTTCTTATTTCTTAAATGCATTGTAACACTCACTTCCCTCCTATTTTTAATATAAAGAGAGCTGAAAAACTTCCATATTCTTCCTCACAGCCTCCAAGAGTTCCTTGAAAAAATCACTGTACTGCATTGCCTGGTAAGTTGCATTTTAAACTGACATACTTCACATAACCCATACTTTGAAGGAATTGATAGTTACCCAGGTGTCTTCTTTTCTTTTACATCACATAACAAGGGCTTCTTGCATGGAGAGTTACTTTCTACATCTTCTTGCTTAGTTGTTTCTGGTACAGTTTTCCCAGATGATCGATTGTGAGGTGAAGATTTCACACCTACATGACCAGGGCTGGGACATTTTCTGTCACTGTTTAAAAGAAATTAACAAAATGTTTTAAATATATTTTCTTTATGGGTAAAGAGTCATTAGTGTAATTCAAGATACACAAGGGGTTTGTTTGATTATTTTAAGAAATATACAGAAGTTTTTTACTTGCCACCAACTAAATCCTATAGCTGGGATTTTCAGAAATTACAATACAAAACTCTCTTCCCTACAAAATCAAAAGTAAAGCACTTAGGCAATTTAAAAGGAATTACCTAACATTATTTTTGACAATAAGCTATTCACTTCAAATATTTGTAACACAAGAAAACTCTGAAGTACCATTTTCCTCCTACCCCTTCCCTGCCAAGATATATTGCTGTACAGTCAGGTCTCTTTAAAAATGTTATGCAGTCTCTTAATTGGGACAATGGAAAAAGTAGCACTTAACACAGTTCTGCCATAGAGAACACTGCTCAAACTGTTACTGGCTTCACTGGGATGGTACCTAGGCTACCTGTCAGATGGTAATTAAGTTACTTCAGATTTTTACAACCTTACACTTAATAGGAAAAATCAAACCAGGCAGTGCTCTTTGACAGCTGAATATTTCACATTTTCACATTCACATTAATGTAGCCGTTTAAAAGAACAGGAAGTCTCTCTTCTTTCCCTTTCCTTCTTAAATTCTACTTCCCTACAGCCCAAAATAAGCACTGGAGTTGGTGTGTACAATTTGTGATAGAAAAGCATAATCTTGGTACCACATTCCTTTGTTTTTTCCCAGTGTTCCTGCTAGAAGCTTCAGCCACAGATTTTAGCATAACTCTTATAAAATTCACTCCTAGTAATTTGATTTTGCACTCCCCCACTAATGACAGAATTTATAGTGGCTATTCATCAAAGAGCAACATTAATTTACAGTCATGTCAATAAGGCCACTCCAGCAAACAAAAGAATCACAAATAAACAGGAAACTTTCCTAACTGAAACCAGCTGGCAAATAATCAATTTTAAATTCCAATTAATCACTGAGTGGTTCAGGTAGTTACACTGAAGATGAAATTGAACATTTGTTAAATCATACATAGTAAAATCTGTATCAGTCTTTGACAGCTCAGTGACCTTTTCGATAAGCACTGATGAAACCATTTCTTTCCTGCATGAAAATGCAGATAAATAGGCCTTAAACAAGTCAGCCATTACACAACTACAAATTATGTTGCAGAACACTGAAATATAAGTACTGCTGTTAGTCACGGACATCGCTTCAATTGCAATTACTTGATTACAGGAGAGGTGGATCTTTCACTTGCTTCTACTTTTCTGTTTCTGGGGACCGGACTGGCTGCAGGCATCTCCCCACTCAACCGGTCAGGAAAGAGGCTTTCTTTGTTCAAGTTCATCTCTGAATACGGGCAGCTGACTGCACTAAAAGTTGAAGAAGAGAAATGCTTCCTTATTCTCAAGACATTTTACTGACTTCACTCGGTTCAAACAAAATGACATCAGAAACCAGTTTTGTAGAAGAAGATGCAATCAATTAAGATTAGGAAAAAATGCAGTTGTCATACTTCAAAATGTTAACAAACCCACTGATTAAAAAACTTCATGCTAAGTATTTTTCACATTTCCTTAGTAACTTACATGACAGAAATTGTATTAATTTATATAACAGCATACATTCTGAAAAATTGTGTGATGAATGTTCAGCCTGTTCCCTCATTTCATTAATGGTATTTTACACATAAAATACCGTGCCTTTGACTATACCCACCTCTCGTCAAATAAAGCCATAATCCCATGGTTACTTTTCCTGCTAAGGAGGGTGTTTCTATTATGTAATGTCCACACAGAAGCTGCATGTCAAGGGCACAGTATGAGGAATGCCCCATCTTTGTAAATTCCACTTTGGGATATTCCATTAAAAAACTTCTATTTTCAGTGTCTTTCGTGTCATTCAATACTCCCTATTTCACTACACTACAACTAGAAAAAGAGAGAATTTGACATTGTGCTGTGATAATGACTATATTACTCTAACAAATGCAAAAGTCATATCTCTTACAAGAGGTAGGAAAAGGAAGAACAGTAACACAAATCACGTTGGGCTGAACTAGGATTTTGTCTTTAGAAGAACACAATGCAATGTTCAACTGATCAGGCAGGCTACCTAGTCACACTTGAAAGAAAGTATCACAAATTATGAAAGGTATATATATGCCACAACAGCATTTTTAGCTTTCAAATCTCTAGTTCAGATATAGGAGAGGCTGTACTAAATATAATGTTCTATGCCTAGTTCATGAGCCACGACACTAACTATAATCTAAAATTATGCTTTCCTACTCACTTCTATTATTGTAAGGACCTATACAACGGTAAAATGTAAAAACCCCACGTGCTGGGATTTTGTTTATTTTCTTTTCAGGAACTTAATGATCTGCCTTTCCATCAACTACTGTAATGTTGTATTTGTTTCACTGACTGTTACATGCATTATTTCCGAACAAAAGTGTGTAATAGAAACAAATCTACCTTGCCAGCCATAAGCTCTGCCACCTCCAAATTATAAACTCTAGACAGAGAGTCAACAGATTTCATTATAATGTTCAATTTACAAAGCATATCATAAAAAAAGGCCTTTTATTCAAAATATGACATACTTTCTCCTTTTCCTTTATCGATGAAGCTTTGGATTCACAGCATGTATGAATCCACTCCTATCACAAGACTGGACCAATACTAGTAACCTAATTTTGATCTTACCAACATAAACAGAAACTTGGTGGAGATTTACATTTCTCTCAGAATTAGCATAAATGGAGAAAACTCCTTGAGGCTATACAGGACAAGTATGCTATGTTATTGACACAGGAGTCCAACAGCATGCCTGAATTTGTCAGACAGTATCAAGTATCTTGACAGCATCTTGAAAACAAGACAGTATGACCCCCCCACCTCCCCACTTCAATCTTTGTTTAGCTGTGCTGAACATGCCAAGCAGAATATGATTTCTGCTTGTCTAATCAACATGAGATCTCTGTTTAAGGCTACTCTAAGCAGATGGTGTTCCACAACAGTCTGTACACAGTTTCAAGGACATACAGCCATCCAAACCCAGAGGATCTACAGAGGACAATTATCTTTGCTTCCGAGGGTGTTAGTCCCAGCAACCCCTCTGAGATAAAGGCACTGAGGTTTTTGGCATGAGAACCTCACATCCAAAGTTCAATTAGCAGAGTATGACACGGTAAACCAGTGGCTGGGCTCTAAAACACTACACTTGCAGTAAGTTTGGTTGTTTTACTGAAATCATTTTAAAGAAGCAGAACAGAATATATAAAGAAAAAATTAACTTCAAACATTTAACTTTTATTTCTGATTTCACCTAAGCAGAAATTGGCATTTAATATTTCTTTATATAACTCTACTTACATTTATTATTCAACCTACTATTTTTGTCTGTTTTAGGACTAGTGTCCGTCAGGTATCTTAAAAGAACAAAATACCATGAACTGAAAGATGGTTAAGAAAAGAGGAACATCAGGAAACATGAGAAGTTGTTTTATAGTCTCTATGCTTTATATTGCTGCATCTATCACAATGATGTTTTTTTCCCTTTCAAATGAACTACAAGATGAAAGATACAGGCTTCTATTCACAAAAAGGTTTTAAGGATCCAGTGCTAGTGGGATTTCAGTTCTTGCTGTGATGAACTCATACTACTGTGATGAAATACAGTTATCAGAAATTCAGGAGTACTTTGGTTAATCTCAGTGCTGCCATTCCTATAAGGCAAGGCATGTAATCTTCTTTTTGCTTGCTATGCTCGCAGGTGTGTTTTAAGGCTTAGTGTTTTTAAGCAGTTAGAGAATCTGCAAATACAGTTTCATCTGGCATAGGGCTTCTGTTTAACACCACCATTAAGATGTTTTAAATAAAAATCAATAAAAAGCCTCAAAATTCACTCCTTCATTAGAATTTGCCTTTTTATATACCACCTTTTTCTTTAGCATTTTCTGGAAAAAACAGAAGTTAACATTAGATTCAAAGGAGTTTGTAATTAATCATTTGTGTCATTTTTTTAAAAACTTCTTGATACCCCTTTGATCATTTGAGAAAACAAAAAAAAAAAACCTTCAAGGTTTCCAATGGTTTCTTTTTTTCAACAAAACCCAGCATGAATGAACCTGTGTATGAGTTACATAGCTTTGGATCAATCAGTAAATCCTCCTGAATCCCAATGCCTCCAGCCTTCAGTTCACTTTAACTTGACTACTACAAAGAATAAAAAAAATAATTCTGTAACTCCTACATAACAGAAGTATTTTATTTATACAGGAATATAAGTTTTAGAGACATCTCAAGAGCTCAGAAGTCTTTATGTTTAGGTTATTTAATATTAAACTAGGATTTTTAACTCTCCTGTCAAACTAATCTAATTCTCTAGCTTGCAGTTTTCCATAGCACGCTACTTTGAAAACAGCGTAAGTTCAAAAGTCAGTTTCCAAAATCATCAGATGTCCTTGACTTGGAGGTACCAAGGTCTGCCAGAGGCACAAGGAGCATGGCAAGCAACGGAAGCAGCAGCAGGTACCCAATTTGAAACCTCTGCTATATATCTGACAGGGCTGTACACCCTCCAGTGCTGCTTCCTGGATTTTAAATCAGTCCAATGTGAAGATATATGCAATTACAACCTGAGCTGCTTCAGTAGGCTCAGTTCATGTTTCAATAAACAAATATTCATATTCACATCACCTGACCCCCACACACAGAAGAGTAATCAGCCATCTAAATGCTGAAGGATCAACACAGAACAGCAACTAGTTATCTGCTGTACACTTTGCATCCCACTGATATGGCAGCAGAGTGGCTGGTGATACTCATGTCCACAACGCAGTTTTCTGATTAAAGGGAGCCACTGTTTCCAGAGTCCTGAGTGGGCTGAACAAAAATTGAGTATTAAAATACGCTCCTCTTTTCACCAAATCAGTAAAGACCAACAGAGAAAAAGCCCAACACACCAATTACTACTTTTTGTATACTGTTTTGAAAAATTGCTGGGATGACAGGTCTGGGATTTTCAAGTGTTTGAAGCCACAGACAAGTGTTCTGGTTTAGCTGCACTGGTTGGAGAAGTCATCAACTGCAGCTTCTCTTTGCCTTTCAGATGCAGGTTATTGCCAAACACTGCCAGGGGATGAGGTTGCATGGCAGCTTCAGGCAAATTTGTCCAGATTTGCTCAAACTGTCTTCCTTGATGGTTTAAACAAATAGATTTGACCAACTGATGGAACAGACTTCACCTAGAGCAGATGACCGCATCTGCTGGTAGTGACACAGGATTAGTCAGAAACCTCCAGCAAAAAGGTCTGACAAAATTAGGGTGATTTTTTTTTAATTTTTTCTGCTGAATCTTTGTTAAGTGATGTCTTGGCTTCATGAAATCATTTTTAACTAGTTTAGAATCAAGTGATGCAAATATTCTCTTTCACAATTTACTATGCATATTTATCATTCAGGCATTATTTTTCAGAAGAAAGCTGCTTCAACAGTCTAAACCAGACTCGAAAGTAGCTTGCAATACATCTGGCTGGGGCTTACGACCTTACATAGAACACAAAGTGAAATCTGAGACTAGCAAAAAAATCAGATGAGCATCAGTTCACAAACATTGATCAAACAGATGCAACATCCTGCTGAGCTGAGTTTGCTGTGTTTCCACACCGCTGTTCTCTTACAATATAGCCTCCACTATGGCATGCTCAGTTTATTTCAACTTACAAAAAATGCATGTAAAATAAAGAAAAATCTTTATTCATGGAGAGCTGATCCATAACACTAATGACCTGTTTACAACTGACCACTCTGCATTACTTCTTGAACTTGAAAGTTATTATATGTATTAAACATCAGGGAGCACACAATTCACAAACATCAATAGGTGGGTGATCTGCATAATGCTACTAACCTGTACATCAGTCTCAGCTTCAACTACAGCAGAAAACTCTAGGCAAACTGCTAATAGATACCAAGGCTTTATTAACATCAACTTTTCCAAAAAGTAAACACTTTAAACCCACTACACCAAGGCTTTCATCTGGTTCCTAAGGAACAAGCTCTCAAAATTATTACAGAACTACTTAACATTTTAAATTATATATTTTTTTCCGGTGCACAGGCATTTATGCTGTAGATAGACATTGTATCTCATCATGAATAGAAAGATAAGCATGGTGAAATACATTTCAAGGCTGCCAAGACAAAAGAGGACTGCTACCTGATGTGGACAATTACACTGATTTCAAAATGTTAATTCAGGAAAGAGCGATGATACAAGGTTAGAATTTTTGGGGTGATCTAGATCCTCAAGTCTGAAGGCTCTAGATAAATAACAAATATTCTTTTGCCCAGAAACACTTGAGAAAAAAACAATATTAGCACAGATATGGTAACCAATATAGTAAGATACTTAATAGTGTTAATTTATTTGCTGTGAAACAGCAAATACCCATCTTATTATCAACAAAATCTCTTTTGTTACATATTTATCTCCCAGAACTACCAGTTAATGTGCAAATAACAGGACTGTTAAGATGACAGTAAAAATAAAACACAATAGACTGTCATGAGTTTATTCCTTTTCTTAATATTCAGGATGAGTAACTACAACAACTTTAAATACCACGGAAAATTGAGTTACAAAAGCAATGGCTACATGAACAAACTAACTAGACATACAGCTCTTACTCATCCATTCCCTGGGAAACATTACAAGTTTTAGTGACAATGTTTAGAGAGATCATAAATTTAAAACTTTTCTGACATCTTCACTTAGTGCTTCTTTTTAGTCACTTTTTTTTTTTTTAAAGTTTCGGCCTTGGACTAAGAATGGGTATATTCACCTAAGTAATTGAGATAGTACATACTAAGGAAGTTAGTTCCCTGAACTGGAAGTTATTGCCTTACAGATCAGGTGGATTAATAATAATCATACAAGACTCAAGTCTACTGGAATATGAAATGAAATGTGTTTCAAGCTAAGCAGTCAGGAAGCTTTTTAGGCAAGTCTAGTTTACTTCATATTTGCAGTGGACTAAGAACATGAATGTAGTAGGTTACCATATGTTAACTGAAGAATGGTAGCCTTTTAAGTAATAACTTGATTGTTTCAGGAGTTATTGTGATAACTGACTACAACAAAGCTTCTTAAAATAGAAGGTAGAAAAACTTAAAAAGAAAGAAAAAGAACACATGCAGGAAAAGATAAAAGGAAAAGAGTGAGAACAGCCTGAAAGACAGCAATGCAGCATACTATATCACGACATCACCACAATTCATACTGCGACAGGTTTTGTCACTGAAGCTAACCTCACCATGTCCCTTCCTAGCAATAAAGCTTGTACTAGCATCAGGGGTAGTTCTGCCTCCTAACCTCACAAGCACATTGCCTCTATTGTAGACAGGAAAGACTTGCAGAAAAAAAGATGTCTTTTTGCACACTAAACGCAGTGAGATTTGCTGTCAGGTGTCTTTGTTAGGGATGAGTCAGCCACCAAAACCTTGTCGTATAATTCTAACCAACGGGACATAGTTCTCCCACTGAAAACATGAAAAGATTGCAGAGCTAACTCTTGGATCACAGTTGTTTAATACTATACTTTAAAAACCTAAATAGACAAATAACCAAAGAGCAGATCTCTAAACATATAAGAGCTGAAAGCACAAAGTGGTATGACATTCAAGGATCGTACAACTGTAATGGGAAAATTCCATGAAAACTGGAAGCTCTACTTTGATGAAAAGGGAATATCATGATATTTATGATACTTAATTCTCACCTTAAGATGTTACATTAACTGTGTATCTCTTACTGAAATATTAAGAATTCACTTCATACTGTAAATATTTTTTAAATTATAAAACTTTGACTTAGTAAATGTTTCCCACTTACTTTGTCAAGGTCTCTCTGTACTTTTCCATGCTACTGCCCTACCTGCAACTCTCTAGAGCAGCTTGGGATGGCCACATTTCTGTATTATATTTCAGAGGGTGTTCAACAAAAGCTTCTTTAGAAACAACAGGTACAGACAGCAAGTTGTTCAGGCTGTCATTTGGGAATACCTCAAATGGAATTTCCTTTTCAGCATTTTTCCAAGCTGACAAGCAAATCTTCACCCCTACCAACCCAGCAGAACAAAAACATCCAAGCCATAATAAAATTAGTGGCCTCATATTTCAAAAGGTTCAAAAGTTGTTGCTTTATACATATCTATCTGTAACATTTTGCAATGTGACCAGCAAGGAGAGAAATCCTCATAGGAACAAAACAACGAGTAGCTGAATCTATCAATTGTGACAAAAAATGATGTTCAACAAATCTTCTCTCTTTACACAGCGGTGAAATGAAGTTACAGGGTGCTAATGGTTATTTCTGCATGCTCACCATAGCAACTGGAATCACTGCATATCTAGGTTTAGAAGATTTCAATTTTTTTCCCAGCTTGGATCTGTTTTGTTGTGAACAGCAATTATAAAAAACCCATGTGCACACATCAGCCAACTGAAAAAATAAAATCAGTGTTTCATAGCACATACCTATGATGGCCGATATGTCTTGCTCTTTTAATGTGCCCAACTCCTTTACATCCTGCTGTGGGACACCCTCCATGCTCTAAAGCTTCCACCAATTCCAAGGGACCTGCATATGAGATTAAAATAAGTATCTAATCTTTAAAAGTTATATAAATATGCAGGAATATCAGAGTATTATAGTAAACACGAAGAAGAAATAAGAAAACAAATCTTAATTTGGAAGTACTTTAAAAATGCACCGTGTAAACACAAGATGGAGGTTCAAAAAACTTAATTCATGGAGGAATAATTTTATTCTATGTGAATAAAACTCTACAGGTGAGATACCTCTATACAAAGAACAGAAGTCTCAGAGTAACAGTATTTCTTCAAATTCCTCTACCTGTAGTTGGAACCTGATTGCTTTGCAGAGCACAGATCAAGTAAGTTACCCTGCTGCTTCTGAAGACGGGCATCTGTTCATAACAGATAGTGACCTTCTCCATTTTTAGCTCAAGTTTTGTAGTGAAAGGCTGGCAAACAAAGCTTGAAAATACTACTGAAATGAGCAAGCAATTGGGAAATTTTTGAAATTTTTACTTCTCTGAATTTCTGTGTCTGATTTTCATCAACCTGTAACAAGGCCTGCAGACATTAAAGCATATAGCTGTCAAAAGTAGCTTTGACACTCAAGCAAACATAGTATACAAGCCACAGTTTCATAGTAAATGAGAGACAGACTTACTCCAATATATGAAACTGAGAACACCTGCACATCTGCAAATGTGCACTGTCTCTCAAGTACTGGTTTTACTTGAAAAGTGCATGAACTGCAGATAATAATACTGACACAAAAAGGTCTATTTAAACAAATTATCCTAGACGAAAGATAGATTCTTACTTGCAGATGGGTAATTACAGACAACTGTTATTTAAAATTAGGCCAGTCCAGAAGCATTTTTAAATAAATGTTCCACCCATGCTAATGTTATACCACTGTAACAGCATTGGAGTCCAAAGACTACTGTAAGATTTTAAATGGTGCAACAAATGAGAGAATGGAGAATTTTGTCTTTCTACCTTTAAGCAAAATGTATGCCTATAACTTAACAAGTTAGGGTACTTGGAGGAAGAGTTAACTTAATAGGGATGCTTTTGTAGAGGGAAGTCATGCCTCAATGACACTCTGGTTTTGCAAAAACTAGCTCCCTAAAAATATTGTCTCTTCAATTCAATTCAATTCAATTCAATTCAATTCAATTCAATTCAATTCAATTCAAAACTCTTAAAAAACGTAATTTAAAAGAGCTGCAACTTCCATATTGATGAAAGAAACTTCTGCTTGCATTATGGGGAAACAATGCTAAAATCAACACCATTACGTCGCTTTTAATTCTGCAACTGCTATCAAAATGGACATAATCCATCGTGAAACTTCACTACATCTTAAGAGAAAATATGATGATTACAAAAATACTGGAAGTGTAACACCATTATGATGACTGCTCTAAACTAGTATTGTTAACATTGTACAGCACTTACACAAAGCTTCTGGTGTTAAAAGACGGGGATCTGGACTGCATCACTAAAAGGACTATCCTACTGACTGAGATAAAAATATTGTGTCTGGCAAAATACTTTCTCCCCTTCTTCTCAGAAATTTCCACAAAACTTGAAATGCACTTTAACTTACTCAGAAACAATACTGGTATTTTTATAATATTCCATATCTATACTGTAATCTTGGTAGTAACACAAAGTCATATTGTTGGAAGAATATATTATTCAGTAATTGTCCTATTTTAGCAATATTTGTGCAGTTAATTATTCTTTTTATATTTAATGGATGGTCAATTTCCCTCCTGTCACATTGTGCATCTTCATTTTTGTAGCTTAACTAGTATCAAAAAGTCACTTCTACGAGACAGGTGCTAAAAGAGATGAAGAGTGACTCCTATTCCACCACCTAGAGGAGATGATGTGTTCTGTGTGATGGGCACCTGTATTTTTTTTCTTTTAATGTCTTCAACAAAATGAACTTACATATTTTATACTCTCATCTAGGCTAAGATTTTTTTTTAAACCTTAGGTAATAGAAATATTGCAACCTTAATCAGCTCTTTTGCCACATGATATGACTTTTGTTTATGTGGCCACAGTCTACTTATTCTCATTGAACTGTTCCTTCATTAGTAGGCTGGATGCACATCTTATGAAAAGAAGATATGCAGCATCCTTTATTTTCTCTTCATTATTCACTTCGTGCTCTTACAGCACTCTATTCAGACTCTGCTTTGAAGGCAGAATGATTAACTTCCTAACAGGCAGTCACCACTGTACCACTGTAGCACTCGGAAAACTAATGAATATACTCTGATCACGCTCTTGGTAAGACACACTTCCTCTTGACATTTCAGAGATGCTGAATTGAACTAGAGATTTTCAGGTAACACGTTCTCACAATCTGTGTGTGCCTTATCCCAGTTATTTTACATTTCATTTTTTCGAGTACTTGGCATTGCTTAGTATTTCTCATTTTCCAAGTACACTGCTTTCCAGCCTCAGTCACAGCTGTGAACACTCAGCATTTGTGCAAACGATACCTCAAATTCACAAAATAAAACCATTTCAGAGAAGAGCACTCAATTAAAAATCATCTGTTCAAAGTCTGGCTGAAGTGATTTTACTACCAATAATAGCATCAGCGGGGATATCTTTTCCACAAAAATCTATTCTCCCTCAACCTTCAGTCTCATTCATGACCAATCTCCCACTTCTTCAACATGTGAAACAAAATCCCTAGAGAGGGTAAGCCAGTAAATACAATATTATTATTGGTACCATGTGTCTGCTAGAGTTACCTTTAATGTGGGCACCATTAACCTCTCCTTGTTCAGCTGAAGAAGAAAATGAAGTTAGCTGGTTGTGAGGATTTGCCACAGCATTTGAAAGGAGTGCCTTCTCAGTGCAGTGTTTGAGCTAAAATTCACCCCAACCTTCAAGAGGACATAGACAAACGATTTTAAGAGTGATACCCTTATCCCTACTGAGAGGCACAGCAGTTTTGTCACTGGCTTTGAGAAGGCCAGGATTTTATGCAGTAGCTCTTTATCATTACTTCAGATTTTGACTGTGGTTCTTACGCATACAGAGAAACCTTGCCTTTCCGTTATAGAAGGGATCAATAAAGCACTAAATGTCCCATTCGTATTGTTTTGCGTATCTTAGTTGTTACTCTTCCTTGGACAGCACTAGCAGGTAAGAAGATAGCATGGTACACGGTGCCTTGTGACATCATTACATTACAATGTGATTTCTCTTACTAAGTGGGGGTTGAAGAGGGTGTCCAGTTTTTGCACACCAGCCTGCAGGATGGATATCAGGGCTATCTACATCAGTCCAATAATCATAAATACTATCCCAGCCATCAAAATGGACCTAAAATAAAAAAAGCAGAATAATACATTTTAGATCAGAAAAATTCTCTATAAAATCAGTTTCCTAAGTAATCTCTAAAAATGTCGTTACTGCTACAGAACAGAACTATTGATGTCACACAGAAAATACACGTAACATTAGATTCTGGTCCCAGACACACTGTCACTAAGTAGAGAGAGAGAGAGGTGCCATTTGGTTGTTTACTATGTCTTGCATCATCTGTCTCGAATCTCAGGAATAAAGCCGGCAATTTTAGTTCTCACAATGAATCTTAATGAATTAAGCAGGAATTGCTGCCTTTTTTCTCCCTCAAAATTTAAACTTTTTTTTAATCTCCTATTTGAACAGGATTTAATAATAGCAGAGCAGTGAGGAAAGACTCCCCAAAATTGTACTAATCCATAAAAAAAACCCCTCAAATTTTACTAAAATTAGACTATACAATATAAGGAATCGAAACTGAAGAGAAAATGAAGTACATGACTTCCCAGAAAAACACCCATAATGGCTATACATGCAGGCTTTTCCAGGGGAAAGCGAAATAAGTATCTACAAATCTCACTTCAACTCTCTACTAGTAAATAGCTCGGGTCTCTCACACACACATGTTGATGCACATGTACATACAGATCCATACAGAATTCTTTCAACATATGCTACAAAGTCACATTACCACTCCAGAATTTACAAATCCTGTCATTTTAATAAATTAGATTGGAGAGGGGTTATTTGGTTTAGTTTTTGTAGAACTGACTTAAACCTTAGATAAAAAAATATGTAGGTGTGAAGATATTAGTTCTGATGACTCCCTGCCATCAGTTAATTCAGTTTCAAAATGACATGTCAGCTGCATTTCTACTTGAAATACCACACATGCCTAATAAATCTCTACAAACTGTAAACACAAATATCTTTCACATCAATCTAACTGGGTATCGGGAATATGCTAGTCCTTCTAATAGTTACAAGCTTCAGAGACTAAACTGATTTTATACAATAAAAGACAAATAATTCAAGTATATAACTTCTGGAAAACTGCAATTTCTTAAAAGTACGTTATCTGAGATTAATCCAATCTCAAGTCCATAATTAATATAAACTTCAGAACTGCAGCAGACACTGACAAGGCACAAGAGATTAGGGTTCTTTTTTTTTTTTACTCTCCATTATATCTTTCTCCTCTCCCTAGATGTTTATAGAGACAGATTCAATTAACATATGCCAAATACTTTATGGGCCCCGAATACAAATATCACAGCAGCCCTTTGACACTTGATATTAAATCATCACACTTCCTGATAGAATAGACAACTGTTTTCTATTGACTATTCCCCAAGCAATTTTCAAACATATTTAACTCTGCTCTCCTAATTACCTACGTCAGCAAATGTAACTAAGAAGATAATAGAACAACCCTTCCAAAGGAATTACATGCATACTAATCAGTGAAAAGCTTAGAAGGACAGAGGAATGTGACTCATTTCTTCCTGTGCTTAACTCTATGATTATAGGGTTTTGGTTTTACAAAGTACTCGTCAATTACTCAAGCAGGATAACACAGTAAGACAGAGAAACTTACTTTTATTCTGTAGTCATCAGTATCTACAATAGTTGCTACTCTGATAAATACTGGATTTCTCTTGTCAACCACTTCAAGTTTCATGTTCTTCTGAAAGCCATGAGAAGGTTTCTAGAAAAGAACAACAATATTATGTGAAACTGAAAATTGAAAATCTTACACAATTGTGAAGTACCTAAAATCCATAGCAAACTTACCGCCTTCATTTTCTCCAATCTACACTCGCTTTCCAAGAAATCCAAGCATAAAAAAATCATTCAAACTAGTGCTACTCAACTAGAGAAACAAGTAACTATTTTGGGATGTCTTTTCTCCATTTAAGCCTTCCAAGCAAGTAAGCAGAGATCTTTACTTCAAATCAGTAGGGGTTTTTTTCCTAAATTATTTAGAAAAGTTTTCCTAGACATTTTGTCCAACAATTGCAATGCAGTATTGAATGAAAAACTACATATTAAAAGCCTATGAAATTGTCTACAGGAAACATATTTGTGGTTTTCAGTATGTGTTTTTGCTTTGTGGATCAAACATCGTTTTTCAGTCTCCTACTGAAAATATAACTAATCCATGGTATAAGAGTAAATACTCAGAAAAAATAGGACTAAATATCTGTTCTGTAATACTATTCTGGATAAAGAGCTGTCTTTGTTAAGAGAATCAGATGTTATCTTTGTCATCTACAGCTATGAAATATAAAGCAAAAATTATTTCCATTTTAAAGAACATATGCACAAGGTATATTATGATTTATGTCATATTTCTAGGAAAATTACGCATCTATCTCTCTAAGACTTTCAAGACATTGTTGCCTTTTCCTCAGCTACAGGTTAAGAACTCTATTTTCTCCCATAAAACAATATACAATACTGTGACTGTCTCAGGAAGACTTCACTTGAACTGCAACATAGTAGGTGCTTTACTCCCGTTAAATCTGCCTTCTTATTGTTTATCACAATTAGCATTAACACAATTACCATTATATCAGGGAAGGGATTTTCTCTGGCCTTGAAACCGAAAGGTAGAGCACAGCCGACCAACCGCCTGCAGTCAAGCTCTCCTTCCTTTCCATCCTTCAAAGACAGATGGCCTTGTCTATTCTACCTTTTGGGACCCACACCATCCCCAGCTGTGCACTTCTAGTATGGTTTCTGGAACAATGCTGAGCCATGCCAGCTAGTGCTCTCCCAGTTTAATGCTGTCAATGCCTGCAAGCTTGTCCTTTTCAGTTCCTTGGTGCAAAAAAAAGCCAGCTGCACCCTGCAGACCAACAGTGAGACATTCCCACTGCTGAGTCCTACGGGGCGATGGTTCCCTGAAGCCCAGAGGGAGAAACTAAAACATGGATGCTCTCAGAGAAAATCTTTGCTTTTGGCTTGATGTAGTCAAGGTCATAGCCCTCCATTGTTTTGCCAGTGACTATACATTTCAGATATAAACCCAATACCTTCCTAATCCTCGCTCTGAGTATCTTTGCTGAGAACATAAGATCTAGACACCTTACTAAGACAGACACATTTTGGGGTGATAAACTGTGGGTCAGTAATAAACACTGGTGATCTAGTGATCCCAGGAACTGCTGTAAGCACTACATTTCTGTTTTTGTTAATCCTTCTCTTAGAGTATTATTCAGAATTAGTGGCCCTAATCTGTAAAGCGGAGGCAAACTGGCTTCAGCACACTGTGAGACAAGCGTCTGGGAGAAACCTGCCACCTGATGCCAGCTCCAAAACAAAAATCCTCTCTGTATTACTGACCACTCTGCTTCCCTCACTGAAATCCTAAGAGCTCAAGAAAGATGGCCGTCACTCAAGGAAATTATGAAGTACAAAGCTATATGAGAAGGGTGTTGCCTATAAGCACCATAGTTAATCTGGTGAGCTGCCTGTGGATGTTGTCCACGTGGCCCAGTCACTGATCTCACAGAAGTCTACTGAAGTATATTAAACACAAACTCTCTCCTGACTACTGCCGGAGACAATGGACTAGATGGGCAACCAGCCTGATCTCCCACAATCATTTTTACATTCTCACTATATTTACTGCATCATTTAAAATGTACAGATAAAAATACTTATGCTCAAAACATGTTATGACGACTCGGAAGCTATCTCATTATTTCTAATAACTAGGCAGTAATTTCCCATAGCAAATTACATTCATTAGTAATATTTTGTAGCAGTTAATCCCATTTATAATGATTAAAATAATGAAGTAATAGTGATTTATAACAATAATTATCCGATTTCTAACAGTGAACTGCAAGCTTGCATAAAAATAAACCATCTATATAAAATTAACTGTATACATATTGAACACCATATATGTATTCCCTTCATAAAACAATTAATTATATGCACTTAAAAGCATGAAAAGAATGTAAGTATTTTCTCACCACTTTAAAAGCCCTTGCAGGTGCAGGTAATGAACTGGTTTCTTCCAAATACTTCTCCCAAGAAAAATGCTTAGCGTGTGGATAATCTGCCACAGAAGAAATAAGAGCAAAGCTCAACACTGCAGTGTAAAAAAGGAAACTGATGTCTAATTTACAGAATGCCTAACAATACTACTAATTTGATTTATGCTTCAACTTCACAAAATAATTACAAGAAAGGCTATTCTAAAGTGTCTCTGCCACACTCACTATGTAGGTTAAAAAACCCAACAATCTTCTCATATACAATATCAAGTAGTCATCAGAAAGAATCACAATTGCTTTGGGCATCACAATATAAACAATGTGGAACAGAAAAATCTGTTCACTCAATTCAAGAAATTACTTCAAGTACTATAAATCTAATCTGGTATTTTATAAACAGTAATTTACTGCCTAACATAATCTAATCTGTGATAGCTTTGTCCCACAGTAAAGCACATCTGACTACTTGCTATCCTTCTGGTGAGTTGTGTTAACTAAATTTCTAAAAAAAAAATAAGCCCTGACATTTACTAAAATAATAATTTACAGATATTGTCAAAGAAGATGTTGGGTTTCTCAGAAAGTGTCATGTTTACAAACACTTTACGCAAGAAACACGAAGACAGCTTTGCTCTTAAAGAATGCAGCACCTATCCTTTGCCATTAATCTGCACTGGAAGCTGAAGTTTAAATATTACCATTTAGAATCTAGAACCAAATTAAACAAATTCTGATTTAAGAGGGATTTCACTGAATAATAGGCTGTAATTAACCTCCTGACAGACAGATTGCTCAGAACTTGTCAAGACTGCAGGCTATTAGAATTTCCATCAAAAGTTGGTTTTACCTAGTTAAAATTTTGCATCTTCTCAGACCACAGATTATAGTTTCTGCAACAGGGTATTTACATCATCCAGCTATACACAACAGTCTTGAAAAACAGTGGTGGTCTTATATCTCGTACAAATGAATACACTTTCATTCTTCTGTACCATCTTTCTCATTGTGTTTTCCTCGCTTCAAAAATGCCCTTACAAGTTTGATTCCGTGATCACGTAAAGCAATCTTCTCATCAATCCATTACCCTGCATATTTAGTTCTCATTAAGACATTTCGCTCCTGCAATAATCTCACACACCTGTAACTTGTTATATCACCATTTTCACAATGTGAGTCTTGTAAGTGAATACACTCGGCCAAAACCATACACTTATTCAGATTCCAAGAGTTTTCTTTCATAGATAGATGTTTCTTTACATAGATAGATGTAACATACACATGCATACCCAACACCTAATGTCTACTGTACTTCTACTTCCAGCATATTATGCTCTGTAAAAAATTTAGAAGCCCCCCAAATACCAATTCTTAATTAAAGAAAGAAAAATTCAGGAGAATTAACAATAAGCTGCTAGCTGGCTATAATCTCCTTCAGTCTTTTATAAGATACAAACCTGGTGGGGTGATGAGAGTTCTTTTATGTTCTTTACACCATCCAACAGGATGAATATGTGGGCTAGCTGCCTCACACCTGGAGAAGGCAGATAAAAAGGGGGATTGATAATGCAGTTCTTCAGACATCTTACTATTCTTAGAAAACAAGACATACAAAAAGATTTAACAAATTCCAAAATCATTTATGACACCTCCGATTTGTTCTTAAACTGCAAACATAACCTGAAGGTATGAATATATTTAACACAGACTCGTTAACACCTAAAGAAGCATAAGGCTTTATTTACAATTTCAGTGGCAGATCAAAAAATAAAGTCCTTTAAGTCAGTGGTAGATCTCCACTGAGAAACTATGATGCTGCACCTGAAAAATTCACATGTAGAGACTCCTGGCAGAAACATATTGGTTGGTTGGAAGAACACATTAATCCTGTCAAAGATATATGAAGTTGTGTAATGTCAGACCAAAACTTTAAACCAAGAGCTGAAAGACCTTGATTAGTGATCCAAGTTGTATCAGGAGGCAGATTAGAAATTAATCACATGTAACTTCAATGCACTGTCAATAACAAGTAAAAATTCAAACCCAGATTCTGAGCAGTTTGAATGGAGCTATAAACATGTTATTACAAGCCAGTAGTACACAGGCAAACTAAGTCTGAGGAAAAACGCCAGCAAAAAAAGATTAAAACAGCATTTTAGGCCCCAAACGGCCTGAAAGAATCCAGAACTAATCAGTAATCCATGACTGCAAATTGCTCTAAAAACGCTGATCAAACTCTCTTACTCAAGGGAGTAACAGCTTCCAATCTTTTCTGTCATGTGCATAAAATTTTGTGTCGCCTGTGGCATGCCACAAGAACCACTGAAGACTAACAGAGGTATATAACACTTGACATATACTTGCATCTGTCTGAAGCAAGATGAGATTTTTTCACTGCATTCACTGGTTCAGCCACACTGTGCTTAGAAGAAAGCAGACTGCAGTGGGTGCTGAATATCAAGTTCAGTTAGCAATACAAAAAATCCATACAGACTGCGAAAATATAATTATTATAAAAGCAGATGCGAGAGAAACTGTTTAAACATTCAGTATTATTAAATTATCATATGAAGAACTATTTAATTTCCTTACATATTGTTATATTATTATATCATAACATTATGTACAGTATCATATAGTGTATAAAATATATGATGCATTTATTATTTATTAATGATGTAATATTATGTTATTAGTAGTATTATTAGGAAGAGTAAAAATTAAGACTCATATAAAGGAAAAGTACAAAGCCACCTGAGTGCTATGAAACATGCACCATCCCTATGTCTGCATCTATGCTTAATGACTGTTTTTTAATTGACTGAACAATTAACAGTACTTTTCAACGAAGTAGAGAGTATTTATATAGCCAGAGTGACTAAGGAACACCATGCTGACACAGAAAACTATCATCAGTCTGCATGGCACTGCACTACACCATGTGAACTTACTGTTTGCCTTGAGCTGGAAACTCATGTAACCATGTAATTCCCATGTTAATCTGGCCATTGGGACCTTTCTTCTCTTAAGAGCCTGTCCCACCTAATTCGCTTCTTTTACTGATAAGTCCAACACTCCACTGCACTCTTTCTTCCACTATTTACTAACCTTGAAGGTGCTTCAGTAGCTGACACTAAAAATTACCATCTACATGCCCTCCCATCAGCACTTCCACCTCTTCAGCGGCCACAAGCCCAGTGTATTACTCATTCCAATGACCTACCAAGGTGAAGTAACTGCAGCCTCAGTAAGCTGAAGTAGCTAAGGCCTTCATTCCCTGTTCTCCAGGGAAGGATCAAGAAACCAAGCTTAAGCAGCCAAATGGTAGTCTCTCCCCATCTTGCTGAAGGAACATTGCTTTACAAACATTCCTCAAATAATTAGAAGACAAGCAATGAAGACATGTAGTTCATATAAAACAATCATTGCATAAAACACTGAAACACTCATTGTGATCCAGTTTCTATTTAATATCTCTCCAAAGTCAATGTCTCAACTCTTAATGGCTGGAGAGTAACGTGTTTTATTAACATCTCTTCCTTTCCCCCAAGCCCAGGAGATACTAATGTAAAGCACCTGAATAGTGGTTCTGCTCTCCCTGATTGTTACAAAATAATCATTAACTTTATCTACCCAGAAAGTATTACCATTCTGGAAGCTCATATTAATTAAATCTCTTTAATTAGCAGTACTAATTTATATACTTTAATAATACCACTTTGATAATGTTATACCAGAAAGGGTGCAATGAACCGTGCATGACAGAAAAAGAAGTTGAAGGTAAATTTGCAGGCACCCTAAGGCTCAGATCAAAACACTAACTGCAGACCTTGAATACAAACATGTTTTAAGGACTTGTAAGAGGAAACAGCATAGGAAAGACTGTAGACTGAACCCCAGGCTACTATCACACTGCAGTTTTGAACTGGTGCTTCATAAAACAAAGGAACACATCATATTTAGAATACATTGAATAACAACCTTTAAAAAAAAACCTGAGAAGTGCTTTTATATGATGTCTTTATATGATGTATGGATGTACTCCAATGACATAAACGTAGGTTGGGTGCCTTAGAAGCATTGTCTCACAACAAACACTCCTCTGGCCTTTTATCTAAAAAGATTCAAACACTAATGATGAAAAACATTGGTCAACATACTATAATTGTCTTGTGGCTTTATGTACAAGACAGTGCTGCTAGTACGTCTTTGTAACGATGTCAAACAGATCAATTTCTAGCAGATAAAACCTACCTTTGAGAGACTCTCTAATAGTTCTGACAATAGCCAAGGATTCAACTCACTTCAAGAATACCAACCCTTTGTCCTACTACAATAGATAAAGCTATATTGTATGTATTTAGTATTTATAGTATCACACCAGGTACTTATTAAATCATTGAGGCTGCCATTAATAAAAGGAAGCAAAAGGACTTTTGTGATAATTCTAGATTTCTATCCCTCTCAAGTTTAAGTTTTACACAGAAGACGTTTATATGGTATTCTTCTGCACTAGAGGGATATATCTTCTTACTTCCTGAAATGCTTTGGAGAAAAGTCCACAAATTATATTCAAAAGTCTTCGGAGCTAAATTTGGGAGGTAAGAGTCATTATGATATCGTCAGTATTATACTTAAAATAATGAGGTAGACAGGTAAAAACACTTATTAGCACAAATCTTAAAATGCATTTGTTCTGTTTTTCAAGCACAGTTTGAACATAGTTTTTTTTTTTAAATTCTGAAAAGTAAATGTCACCGCACACACTTCTTGCCTTGAAGATTCAAGAAGCAGCAAGGGACCAAGATACGTTGCAATGAAAGATACACTCCTGGAAGATGCTCTGACATTATAGCAATAGGAGAGAACATGGAACAAATGTCACCCATCACAGCACTGCAAAATAGCACTATAAAACATCCACAACAGAAAACCTCAGTCATTACAGATGAACCTGTAAGAAACTTCTGTAACCACAGTGGCCTTAGGAAAAAAACCCCAGCCCCGTTCCAGCAAAATCAGGTCACATAGTCCATCTTTACCTACTGATTTCACATAGCCTTTTAGCTTCTAACAGTCCATTTAACAATAAAAAAGTACAGATCAGTAGAAGTCATATACAACTTAAACTACTATGCTTTAATGTGTGTTATTTCATGGACTTATTATCTAGTTTAGAAGAACAACAGCAGTCTATCAGACTAAGCCCAAGACTTCTCAGCTAGAATGCTAAAGGCTACTTTGACTTTCCACAACTAATTCACCGCATCCCACAGCTTTATATCTCCTTTATTCCAAAACAGAAGGTATATCACCCAGCTCATGCACCTCATAAAACACAATGATCCATGAATTGTGAAGATGCTTGCTAGGCCAAAATATATTACCACCACTAGCAGGAGTTGAAGAATTTTACACCTCCAAACCGATCTACTCCTGGAACACAGCGGAGCACCACTACCAAGCAGTGGAGTGCTGACACATACTCAACTAATACAGCAAGATTATAATGTCAACACAAATCAAGTCCCTTGCAATCCATGTTTTGTCAGAACATGCAGACAGAAAAAGACATCCATTTTCCACAGCACACACTGAAGCTAAGCTAGGAAGCTGAAGCAGAGACAAAAGCAGCAGAGCACATCATCTGAACCTGTAAGAGAACTATGCAGAGGGACAGACCAAACAGCAGCTCCACTGAGTTACAGACATGGAAGAAGACTTAGTATTTTTATGTTGGTCACTTTAGGGGTCTTGTTACATTTTCCCAAAAATCTGTTTCATATATAAAGCTTTTTAAATTATTAACAAATGAGATGGATTGTAATGTCAGTTGTTTAAAAAAAAAACCACAAGAATACTCCATTATTTTAGAAAAATATTCTCCTATTAGGTCTCCACCTAAAGATCGACAGAGTTTTTATTTGGTCATCTTCATTTTCTTTAAAGTAAGCTGTATATATTATACTCATTTTCTGTTTTGAAGTAATTTCACATTTCCCCTTCTGCAAAACCAAATCTTTTAGTATTTTGACTTTCACTTTATTAAACGCAATCTGAAATGAAAATCTATAAAAACCTCACTCATATTTACATCACACCCATACATAATAATATGCCCTCAATAACGCTACTTATATATCTTCTTGTGAGATGTCAGTCAACTAAGTGTGCAGAAAAAAAGAAGGGAAAAAAAAAAAGAAAGAAAGAAAAATACAGAAACCATCCTGCAGCCCCATCTAGTGCATAAGTGAGAACATTTCATCATTGACACGCATAAAGCTAGTTTTACTTTAGATCAGGACTTCTGAAAATATGGCGTTACAGTATGCATCCAGGGGTGGTACAGTAAAGCAAATTACCGTCTTTTCTATTTAAACTCCAATGAGAGAGTTGCATGGTGACTTGCATGAAATTTTAGAGCTTGGGGGTCAGATACTGGTTCATTATCCACTTGAGTAGTTAGCAGTAGTAGGTAGCATAACTCATGGCTCCTTAAGATTGTTTCTTCTTCTTTTTGGTATAATATAACTCCTTCAAAAAGACTATTTCTTTCAAAGAGAGAGTGAAGCAAAGTTAATTGCTGCAAAAATGAAGCAAGCACAGTACAACTTTTAAGGACTTGGTTAGCAAAGTAGAAGATGCTGGTGGAGAGTAACACTGGCCTATTATTTAGTCTCACACTAAAATCCAGTCTGATTACAAACTCACGCAGATCAGAAAATGGTTCAGAAAATCAAAAGTTGATTTTGTCTTCACCAAGTGCTTTAGAATCTGTTTTTCTATGCAAGAAGGACAGTAAGTGTAACATGGGACACCTTATTTTCTCACATTCTTGGTAAGCTGATCCCAAGAGCTTACTGTATCACTTTCTCTGCAGGAGAAGTTCAGAGCAAGTTGTGGACAAAGACAGTCAGAGCCCTGTGACCCAGCAAATTTTGGCTGCAGCATGTCTAGTGCTGCCATTGCTTCATTTGTCCTGTGAGAGAGGGATGTTTTCAAGACAGTGATTGCTCCCAAATCAAAGATATTAGGAAGGAATGCCTTTGCTGGCTGCCAGCTTGCCTTACGACACCTTGAAATGGCCAGGAAATCTGGATATCTGCACTTTTGTGCTTCCCTCACTGTCCAACGCGGTCCTTTTTTATCCTCAGCTGAGCCAATCTCCTAAATAGAAAATGTCTAGCAATTGCTCCCAAACCGAAGCTGCTAGGGAGGAATGTCTTTGCTGCCTGGAAGCCTTCCTTATCACCCTTTGAAATGGGCAAATGGCAACACGTTAGCACAACTTCATCCCTGTGCAAGTTCTGGCTGTATTTGGGTTTGGTCACAAAAAAAATCAGAATCTGAGGTGATGTAAATATATGTGTAAGCAGAACACCTGAAAGAGAATGGAGATCTGAAAGTCAAGGTGGACCTGTAGCTAGTTCATAGTTCAGACATATGCAAAGATTCCCAAAAGCTATTTCCAGATCCAACCAATCTTAAGAAAATTTGGAAATTTCACTCAAAGAGAATGTATTTAGCTCTCAAAGAAATATTATCTGTTTCATCAAGAGATAGAACAGATGGAAAAGACCTGATGGCACATGTAGTATTGGTAAAAAATTATCCTTCCTAAAGCAGTCTTAACTTGTCCATTTTCTTCACTTTTCCTCCCTCTAAAAGCTGTTGCCAAAAGACAATTTAATGGGATTTATAATACACTGAAAGTATCTCCACCACACATTGAAGAGTTGAGTCATTATAAACAGGATACTTATTTTCAAACATTAATGGATTTTCTAGTGCTCAGGAAAAAGTCAGGAAGAGTATCTTCAGGCTTTAAATCTGAAGACTAAAAAAATATTAGGTGATGGTAATAGATTTCTGTTGCCTGAGCCCAGTAGAATTAGTCAACTGTCTTTTAGTCATCCAAGAAGAGTAAAGAATTTTTAACCTCAATGAAAAACGTTCAGTCTGCTCAAACTAACTAAATAAAAAAAAGGCATAGAGAAAAAAAAAAGGTATTTGTTTGAAAAGAATAAACTACATACACTAAATACATAATTTCTTCTTCATTTTAATTATTCATTGTAATTCTGAAACTGAAATTAACATGCAGATGTAGAGAAGTATGGCTCTGCTCTGAGTAATCCCAAAGAGAACTTTCCATTTTTAGTTACAGACACCACTTGGTAGATATGAATTTTTGGGACTTAAGATATTTTAAAGCCCCTACAAACCTGTTATTTCAAATTAAAAAATAAGTGGGATGCACTCAGGATATGTTTTCAGGCTCTCTTTTGGTCAGACTATCCACTACTATTTTCCTCCTCTGTTCACTCCCATTCTCAATCACAGCAATAATGCAGAGGAATGTCGTGCCACTCAGAATTTAACTTCTATGCACAGTACTTCCAGTAGCATCTTCTTGCTCCTTCCAAGAAAAGTACTTTATGCTTTCACCAAAAGAACAAATCTTCATCTTGGCTTCAGTATAAATACAGCTCCAATGGATTCTCAAACTTCTAAACATTTTCCACTTCAGTTTTCCCTTATCCTTTAAGAAGATATTATTTGGTGTATTCTACATATGAAATTCATAAAACTTACATCAGAATATTATGCCTGAGAAAATGTAAAACCTGGTTATGTACTCAGAAACTGCTTTTCCCTCTTCTGAGAAGACTGGTGGACAAAATTCCTTGACATGAGAATACTAACAAGACTGAAATTCAGTGTATGTCTGCTATGTACAGTGAAATGTTTTACACAGATACCTATGCCATCTCTGAACAAACTACAGGTTGCACTGCATTTTAGTTGTCATGAAGGCCTTGCCTAACTGCTGTTTTCATTATTAATTAACGGCACAACTGTTACTAGCAAGCATTCAAGTGTCGGGAAATTTAGAATATCTTTTCCCGTTCCCCAGTTTCCTACTGCTTTGTAGAGGAAGTAGATGTTCTGTGTTACTTCTTCATGGAAATAATCTCTAATCTTTCTGGCCTTTGACTCATATGGCCTATTACCTTGACACTCAGTTCTTAACTTCACTGAAATCCCTGTTCCCCGCTGTTTTAATAATTTAGTTCTCCTACAGCTTGTCATGTAGCCCATGCAATTATTATTTCGAGAGATGGGCTCTCAAAATTTTGAAGTTATGTAATAGTTTCATGTCATTCTCACTGATGTAGTGTCTAAGCAGTCATCAAATACAAAATTTTCCTCATCTACTTTCATAGGCTCAGCTATACAATTAAGTTGCCGCTGCCAAAACCAAGACATGGGCTTAAAATGCTCTACCTGTCCTGCAGTAACTTACTCTTAAAAGCATCTAAGGTATCTTACTTTGCTTTAAATGACAAAAGAAGGTGCAAATGCAAATGCACACCTGCACTGTGACAGTTAAAGCCTGAATTTCTTTTGGTATCTTTATGCTAATAGTTTGTCCTGCTCCATCAACTGATTTTATTTTATATAGATATGCAAAGCCTCTCCACCATACAACATGCAGAAAGGTCATCTCTAGAACAGCTCAGGAGAGTAGGATCCGAATTCTCAGAGGGACATACAACACAAAGACTAAACCCAGGTTTTGCTGCTAAAGATGGCTAAGGTTTGGTCTGAAAAACAAAGTGGATCAAGAACCTTATGAAAAAATGCAGCCTTCCTTTCAATTTACAACTGTATTTTAACCAGATCCCAAGTACAATCAGTCACATTATCACAGTGTATATTCTTCACTAAAGATATCAACGTCAGGGACACTATGTAATTGAAATGAGAAATTAATTCACGACTCCAGATGTAGTAGCACATGCAGACATTCATTTAGCACAATCTCCTATTTTTTTATGTGTAACTTGACATGGGAAATTTGATTCCTCCAGTGTTATCACTGGGACATAGTTTGGTAGCCATGATTACAAATCCAACTAAAGTTGGTACAGTAACTGTGTCTACAGTCTACAAAGTAAGACACAAAATAGTCCTTAAAGCTAACACATTTCTGATACATATCACTAGGATATAAAACAAATACTTCATACCAGTAGTCGTAACTCTCATCCCAGTTGTCAAAATGAACCAGAAAACGATTGTCCACCATGTCTGTTACCGTAGCAACACAAATGAAAGTCGGGTTCTTCTTGTCTACAGCTTCCAGTTTCATCCCCACTCGAAATCCCGACGGAATCACTGTCTACACAGAGAAAGACATTTAATTGAAGATAAATACTATAAATCCCGAAATCTCCCCAGTGTCCACAATAAATACAGTCATGTCATTTCTAAGTTTCCCAATTAGCCGCCTCAACAGAGTGGCAGCAGCTTAATTAGCTGACATGAGAGACGCTCAAACACAGAGACTCGTGAAATAAAAAAACCCTAAACATGCTGCTAAAATTAAATGTGATAGTTTTAACTCTCTCAAGACATTCTGAAAGGTACTGCTTGTTCCCCAACATTTTGGTGCAAGACACAGTACTAACAAGTCTTAAATTTCATTTAATACAACATTTTTTTATGTGTCAGATCAGATATTTAAAACAGATTAGTAAAAAATTAATGGATCAGAACTGTAGAGGTGAACTGAAGTAGAGATTGTTACTGAATTTGTTGTAAATGTTTTTATTTTGTATTTCAGGTCTTAAATCTGCCATCACTGAATTATGCTGTGAGTCTCCACCACACGAGTGTACTAGCAACTTTCCACACCATTCGTAACAAATGGGTACTTACTGCATTCTGGTTTTCAAACAGTGATTTAGGAGCAGCTTGAGCCTTGCATGCTTTTAGGTATGAGGGCCAGTTGAATTCTTCTTCCTTATATCCTAAATGGGGGTCATAAGACAAGGGCAAGAAACGACATGAAAGGGCAAGAAAGGCATGAAACTCAAGATGCATGTAGGAGATGTTATCATGACCGATGAAATTATTTTTTTCCATCCACTTCTGAACTGTTTCTTACAACTTCAACACTGAAAAGATCATGCACCGTTAGCTATTTTTTCTAATTTTATACAGACTATGCTGGGAAAATTCACTTTAAAACTACTTATTAATTCTACCCCCATATGAACTCAACGAGTCTCTAAGGGAGTACTAGTTTGGATTACTTGAAATTTTAGCAAGACACACTTTAGAGAAGCTCATAGAGTTTCAAAGAAAGTTGATAAAGCTTTTCTATTTTTATTTGGTCATCTGATATTACAAAAGTAATCATATTCTTTATTTAGGGCTGTCTGAGCTTCCTTACCGAAATGTCAAGCTTTCTTTACACTAGTTAAGCAAAATACTCTTTTTTGAGATGCATATTATTATTTTTTATAGTTGGCTACGACCAGCATTTAAATTGTTCCTAATCTTCACCTGGGAGGAAGAATAGTCATATAACTAAAATACTAGGTAAGATTTCAGCTCAGTTTCTATTTCACCTTCCAAACAAGCAGGAGATAATTTCTTACAAAATCACTGCTCTATCCCAGACCTCCAAACCTTGCAGTCCCGTCTGTCAAGGAAACGGAAGGTCCTCAAGGGGTAGAACACCTAGGGGAAGCCTTAAAACTAGTATCATAGAATGGCAGGGGTTGGAAGGGACCTTTAGAGATCACCTAGTCCAAGCTCCCTGCAGAAGCAGGTTCACCTAGATCAAGTCACATAGGAATTTGTCCAGGTGGGCCTTGAAGACCTCCAAGGAAGGAGACTCCACATCGTCCCTGGGCAGCCTGTGCCAGGGCTCCCTCATCTGAACAGTAAAATAGTTTTTTCTTAAGTTTAAATGGAACTTTTTGTGTTCCAGCTTCATCCTATTACCCCTTGTCCTGTTGCTAGATACCATAGAAAAAAAGGGATGTCCCAATCTCCTAACACCCACCATTTAGATATTTGTAAATATTAATAAGATCCCCCCTCGGTCTCCTCTTTTCTCGTCTAAACAGCCCCAGTTCCCGCAGCCTTTCCTCATATGAAATATCCACAATTCTACCAGTATCAAAAGTCCATCTCAGTAAGACATCAGTTTAATACTATGATCTCTCTCCCTCCAAGCATATTTCTCATATTTCTTAAGATACTGTGTGATTCTGTGATTCTCCAAGAGACACAGGTTATAAGTCACCTCCGTGTCTCTGTCTTGCAGGCAGCAACTAACTTCCCTTCAGTGGTCTGACACACATACAATGAACAAGCTCAGGGCAAATACTCTGCAGCTGCTTTTCAGCCTCTTGCTTCTACTTCAGAGACAGTAAAGGGCCTACAGGTCCTAAATCTCTTCCCACTAAACCAGTCAGTCTAACAACAACAAAAAAAACCACCCAACTTTCCTCCTACACTTTACCCTACTATGTCCTTAGGCTATCATTATCACTAACACAGTATGACTACTCTTAGCTTTAAAACTCCCTATATCATATCAAAACAGTTGTTTATATCATAAATGCCCCAGGACTCCTTACGTATTTACAGGGTAACTTGTCCTCTGCATGGACTTTCTGCATTTTGTTTCCTAGATATAAAACCTCTGGGAAGAAATCTAAATTTCTGCTGATGGTTTGCTTCTTCTATTTTCTTAGAGAAAAAAAGAAATAATTCAGGATATATTGAACTGAATAAAATAATTCACAAGGAACTGTATGTACTTCTAATCTGTAAAACAATGCTGAGAGTTGTAAGCAAATAGTCTTTTTTTCTATATTTGCCTGTTACACAATAGTTATAGGAACACCTATTTTAGTTCATATGTCACAGCCCAGTAAAAAAAGACCAAAACCACCACCATTTTCAGTAAGTGACTGCCTGAACTGCCAAAATATGTCATCTCTTGACTATTTGAAGTGTTACTCAAATATGCCACAGATAACAGCTCTGCTTAACCTTCTGAGAATCTCATCTTTTGCAAGGAGACACAAGTAAAGCATCCTTAAACTTTACATTCTACAGAACTGCACTTCTCAATTTTCATTTTAAATATCAACTAACGTAAGTTAACCTTCAAGTCCAAAACATGGTACTTTTCTTTATACTCCAATTGCCTCTTGACTTAATACATTATAGTTGTAGATCAGTTGAAAAAATGACAAAAGGAATGTAGTATCAATGCTTTAATTTTGCCTTTGTAATTCTAGAGGATATTCAAACCCACTCAAAGCTCACACTAGACAACACAAAATTCCCACTTACTGCATGTATCATGGGATCAGCTACTGGGCCAAAGTCCATAGGGAAAAAAAAAAGTAAAATCCGTAGACTGTGGAACAGTTTCTGGACAGTGTGGGTCAGCAAGTGACAAAGAGAAATCTCTACCTCCTACCTTATCTCTCAAAAAAAGACCAAAGGTGAATTTGATTTAGTCACTGTAGATACAGAACAGTCAACGCAAATTTTACTTCAGGACCTTCAGTGGCAGACAGTTTTCAAGGCTCTTCCCTTCTCTGCGGACTGCAAAGCAAATTCTCTCAAGTGGTTTCAGAACATTAGGCAGCCTCTGCTGAACCAGGTTCTCCCTTTTGCATCCAAATAATTTTTGGCTTGATCCAGGCAAAAACCCAAGAGTATTAACATGGCAGGGTCCGTGATAATTCTGGGAACACACATACATGCATCCCTCCTCTGCAAGTTCCACCTGTGTAGGACAGGAAAGTGAACTCCTCTGCACACAGAATGAACAGCACCCTGAAATACCATCTTTTTTACTGCCATGACGCCCAGATGAGTTTGCAGTTCTACTCCTCCATGTCTGCTGGAAGCTCAGCAGCAGCCAATTGCTGCCTCTGCTGCCATGGGGACCCCACTGTCAGGCTTGTTCCACCTGGACACCAAGAATTACTTGCCTCTTCCATTTCAATAAACAAGGACATAAACATCTATCAGAAAACATCTATAACAATATTCTTCCTTTCTCAGTTACCTCACAAATCCTTCCCATCACAATAAACTGCCTCACATGCATCCAGGGTCTCCAGATTAACAAGGAAAGACTGACTGACTAGGAATTTACTCTCTTTCAACCCTCTCAGAAAACAAGGATACAATTACTGGGCCCCCAAGAGTCCCTGGAGTACACCCTCCGTACAATTTCCTCCTGTGAAGCAGCACAATTCTGCCCAAGCTTGCAGAAACAATTAACTGGGGCTGCATTATGGAGAAAGACATCAGGAGTGACTGTTCCTTTCTCAGCCCACAGGGTTTCAAACAGTTTATGGTTGACACCATAAAGACCATAACATTGCATTGTATATGGAAAATTAATAGCTGCTAAAGCAAATCTCTGAATCTTCTGTGAGGTGGTATTTTAAGTAAGATATTGTGCCTTCTGTCATTACAGGTATCAGCTTTGGTGTCCATGTGATTTGCAATGGGCACTAAGAAGTAACTATTAAAATGGCTTATCATGGCAAAACATAAACAATGGGTCAAACCCAATAAAAACACATATAAAGCCCCAACAGCCTAAGATCGGCATCATCTTCTCCCTTCAGAATGACAGAACTTTACGTAAATAAAAACATGAGGAGTGCAAGTCTTCCTGCTGTGAAAATAGAAAAAAAATCCCTGATGAATGATTGGTTGCTCTTAGTCACCTTTCAGTGCATGACTCTACCACACTTCTTGTAATTTCTAGTTCCTTTTCCATCCGCCATGCAAGCTTGCATTGGGACAACAAAAGTCCCATGAGTACAAGAGCAGGTTTCAGCATTCGCATCATATCTCATCAATGATGAAATGGTTTACTGCTGACACGAAGCGACAGAGCCAAGCCATGCACAGATCACAGCACTTTGCAGGTCCTGGATAAAAACATCAGAGAACAGCCTTGCTATTCAAAATCAGGAGTATGTCCTGGGGATGGTAGGAGTACATAGCGGTGCAGGATAACAAGCAGAACCCTGAGAATCACCATCACATATTCTCCTAACTTGACTCCCTCAAGAATTCTGACAGGTTCCATGACTTTCAAAATAAAAGATCTATCCATTCCTTCAGTTTGGTGAAAAAAATTAACACAAAAGAATTACCTTCCCACCAATTCAAAACTAGAAGAGAAACTGAAGAAACTTTCCATGAAAAGTGTCTCAAACAGTAACTTTACTCCAGCAGCAATAATTAATTGTTAACAAAAGGTTAAGCTTTCTAAACCTGGCACTTAAGACAGAAAAGACGACAAACCTCCATCACATAAAAAAAAAAATTTACTAAGTATGCTGTAATAATGTCAATAACTTTATAACTGGGGACTACTCATTTACTACATGTAACTTAATACTTCAGTGCAGGCCAACCTGAGAACTATCTTCAAGAAACTATTTCCACACAGGCAGTTATGCAGAACTATGCCCATGAAAACTCCAATACTAGCGCAACAGCACAGAGCACTCCTGTCTGTAGCCAGAGTGGACCTCATAGAGTGCTAACAGAGCAGCACACGCTTCCTTATACTCCTCCAAGGCTCAGTTGCAGAAATGTCACCCTCTCCCACAGTGCAAGACCCTCTGCCTGTACACTTTCAGTGACTTTACTCTCACCTTCCACACCCCAGAAGTTATATCCACAGTTCTGTAATTCTTCATAATACATCCTGCTGACTTCCCATGCTCATCATTTTGCAGCCTTTCAAAACATTAGTCTACCCTCATTGTGTATGTCAAAACATCCCATTCGTTTATTTCACACTCTCCTGTCTTTAGGACTTGCCCCATTCATCCCCATATACTTATTTCATATCCCAAACAGGAATCCATTTATCACTTTTTTCACTGCACAGTTTAGTGCAGATGCCCTCCATCTGCCAAAATAGAATAGTTACAAAACCTGAAACAGAATAATTAATCAAGCAAATTATTCAACACATGCATACTATTTACATAAGCCACGTACAAACTATGCTTTCGGGCTTGTAATCTTACCCTTTTTTCTCCTTCCTTTTGTCTCTATTTCAAGCTTACTCTTTGCGGCAAGAGCACAATTTTTGTCAGTCTGTGCCAAGGCATGTACAATAATGGTCTTCAATATCTAGTAATGAAAACGTCCCAAGACCTTCTAGTAAAAGGATTCACTGTTGCTTGTGAGAGCTCAATTTAAGCATAGATGTCACTAGTATACTGCCTTGTTACTTGTAATAAGTGTTCATTTGGGGTCTAGGTTTGTTGCTTAACTTTCTTTCCTCATGCCTTGTGAATTACTCTTATGGTTCATTTAGCTTTCTTGTTTTGTCTGAAATTCCATTGAATAAAAAAGATAGGATTTCAACCTCAAGATTTATGCAACACTTAGTACAGTTTAATTGGCTATGTTTGAATGCTCTGACTAAACAAAAAGCTTCTGTCCCTAAAAAATAATTACAGCATTACCCAGATACTCTCAATCTCAGAGCTATGGAAAACATACATGTTTTGTACTATACGATACCTTTAGGTGGATGCAGCTTGTGACCTGTTTTCTCACACCATCCAACAGGATGGATGTCTGAAGAATCAGCATTCACCCAGAAATCATAACAATCTGGATATCCATCAAAATGGAGTCGTATTCTGTAGCCACAAACCTAAAAGCAAGAATGTACAACAAATAACACTTACGTTTTAAGATCTTCACCCTACATGTAACAGTTTCTGTTAACTACTACGTATACAGACAGTGTGCTTTCAGTCAGCCTTTTACTGCTCAAGCCAACAGTGGATGAATAATTTCATTTGATAACAAGGAAAGAAAGCTATCCTCAGTCTGAGTAACTCCTGGTGAAAGAAATAACTGAAAGCTTGATATTGTCATTAGTGTTCCAAAACTTGAAAATTGTTCAATCCAACATCAGAATAAAACAGAAACCCTACAGAACAACATGAAAAAAAATCTGATACAATCACAGAGAAAGCGCAGATAATGATGCTCTCAAGTTATCCCGATTAATCAATATGTAAGAGAGCACTCAACAATAACTAATGTTGAACAGCCTCTCCAGAGAGACACTGAGCATGGTTATTAAAGTCGAGAAGTCAATGGAGGTCTCCCCCAGAACTTCATTATTTCACGAAGTAATAAGTTATCCACTGAGAGGCAGAGAAAAACAGGTCATAAAATCCCTCTCTCTACAAAAGTTCTCCACATCTTCCTGAACAACAAATGTCATTAACTTTCCTGCAGTCATCAGTGAAAATCTCTTGACATCAAGGTCACTCTATTTTATTTTTAATTTACACTCTAACATAACTTTCAGTTTGCCATCTCAGAATTATGCAGAATCCAGGTAATCCTGCAGTAAAACATAACCCATCACTTAGTGTTGAGCACAAGATATACAGGAATTACTCAACCATTGACACACCATCTGCAAGAAAATTGAAGAGATATTCACAGAAATGGCATATTACTATGGTCCATGAAGAAATAAAAAAGGGAAAACAGAAGTCTAGGCTATAAACTCAAAATTCCAGCTGCTTAGAATAACAGTGATACAGAGCAGAGTACCTACAGTATTCCTGTTTCTCCATTATAATTCACAAAACAAAACAAAAAAAGGAGTCCTTGGTAAAACTATGTAAAAACTAATGTGAGGTAAGTTTGAAAGACATTAAAAAAAAGTAACTGAGAAAGGGTTTCTCATTTATATTACTAAAAGAAAAGAAACTACCGATTCAAAAGGATTATTTCATAAACTGCAGCAAAAAGACATACTGAGTTTATATGGTATAATAATCATTTGTTGAAGTTGCCAATACAGACAATTTCTGAGCCCATCAGCCTGAAAAAATTGTAGCACAATTTCAACACAAAAAAAGTGTTAGGTATTTCAGTCAGTGAATGGAGCAACTGTAAATACTATCAAACCTCCGTAAAATCACTGCAGATTAGTTGTCTTTATTTATTTTGTCTTGAAAATATAAACTGTGGGATTACAGAAGTAGATGCAACAGTGTTATTAATTTAAAAGTTATCTTCCTATGTATGGTTTTTGTCTCCCTCTAGGGAAGAGCAAACACACTCAGTCTCTTCTATAATCCCACACCACGGCTGCTCGCAACCTCTACTTACCTCGGCCACTGTGAGCACACAATATATCGACTGGTGCTCGGGATCCACGCCCTCCAGCTTCATCCCTGCTTTGAATCCGTTCTTGTTATACGGGAAAGATTGATACTGCAATGGAAAATAACTGTTTCAACACTTCTGAAAGTATATCAGAGAAAGACAGAATACCTTTATAAGGAAAAGAACAATGATTATTTACTATTCATGTTCAGGGGACTGGAACATCTTTCATATGAGGAAAGGCTGCGGGAACTGGGGCTGTTTAGTCTGGAGAAGAGGAGACTGAGGGGAGATCTTATTAACATTTATAAATATCTAAGAGGTGGGTGTCAGGAGGTTGGAACATCCCTTTTTTCTATTGTAGCTAGCAACAGAACAAGAGGTAATGGGATGAAGCTGGAACACAAAAAGTTCCACTTAAACATAAGAAAAAACTATTTCACTGTGAGGGTGAGGGAGCCCTGGCACAGGCTGCCCAGAGGGATTGTGGAGTCTCTTTCCTTGGAGGTCTTCAAGACCCTCCTGGACATGTTCCTATGCGACCTGATCTAGGTGAACCTGCTTCTGCAGGGGAGTTGGACTAGGTGATCTCTAAAGGTCCCTTCCAACCCCGACCATTCTATGATTTTATGTTTCTGAAAGAATTAACAAATTGCATTTTCAAAAACATAGAATGGAAAAGAGAAATTAATGATTGTTTGAAAAGAAAGTTGGTATCAGAATGAGTTAAAACTTGAGAGTACTTAAGAAAATTATAAAGGACTTGCAAAAATGCTATCAAATGAAAGAAGATCCGCACAATCTGCCCTCAACTTTTTTCACTAATTATCGACAAAAAATTTTCAGTAACACTCTGGCAGTACGGTTACACTTTGACCTGGTGGTCACCATTTCTCTAACAGTCACAACAATGATGCTGTATTTTTCATTTCCACATCTCAGGCCACCAAAGAAAAACTGCAAGGCAGAAATATAAAACATTGCTTGGATACAGGGATGGCCTTTTTGTCATCATTTTCTCCTTTGCATGTTAGGTCCTAATTAGCTTGTTTCCAGGATTATTTTTGCATCACAGGAATATCAATACCCTTAGATCTCATTGCAACGAAATCAGAAAAATATATTTTAAAAAAAAAAAGCCAAGTGGAAAGGATATTTTCAATCAGAAAGTACCAGCACACTGTGTAACACACTCCCTGTCTTCTGTTAAAGAAGGAAGGAAGCTAGCAGATACTAAGGTTAATTTGGAGGGAATATCAGGAAAAAAAATGGATAATACTGAAGAGTTTTCCACAGGTTATGAAATTCACAGCTAGACAGTTTTTATATCCCAAATGGTTACAGACAAAACACAGACACATCTTGTATGCTGCTTCTTCCTTCTGTTCCTGTCTAAAAGCTACACATGCTCCCTAGCCATTTGCAGTACCTCTGCAGTCAATAGAAAGAGAACAGTACCAAGGGAGGTAATCAGAGCAGTTTCATCTAGTTAGAAGGAAGGGAACCCTCTTTGGTGGCTTTGGCTGCAACCAATATAATTGAATACTAAACCCAGGAGAAAAAAAAAATGCAGTGCATGGCCTAAGAGCATCAAATATCATATCATATCATATGCAGTCAAAGCGAAAGGAAACAGAGAATCAGACCTGTTTAAATTAGCCTGAAGTGGCCAGCTATAGGTGTTTAACCACAGCTCTAAGTCCTTATTTAAAAATATATCAGATCATTTTGTAGACTTCAGTTAAGGAATCAAAGCATCTGACCGCAGTACGTGCATTTGAAAAGTTATTTCATATTAATATCATCCTGCTTAGCTTAACACTTCTAATATCAATGTGAGTTTAATGAAGTTACACTGTGCATAATTCCGGATACTTCCTCAAGCACAATGTGAAAGTCACAGCTCTGTTTATTCTTTCATTGTATAATAAACATTACTATACAAACAGTGTAGAATTCTACAAACAATACATTAAAATGTAAGCGATTATCACACAGGTATTTCCTGACATTTAAGACATGAATTACTCACTATTCTTTCCATTGCAAAATCTAAAACTTCTTAGGCAACACAATCTTTAGTTTGGTTTCTGTTACAGCAAAGTAACAGGCAAATTTTAGAAGACTGATAACTTTAATGCTATTTAACAGATTTCAATTTTGTGCACTATCGTCAATATATCACCCAAAAAAACCCACTGTGACAAGCTTAGAAATTACACATTATCTTTACAATCAACATTTAAAGATACTTTGTTAAGGAGCGATATGACAAAAAATAACAGCAAAAGTAAAAGGAGTAAGCAAATGAGCAGATGGTAGACTGAAGATTAGAAATGGTTATGTATACTGCAGGAACACATGCAACTCCCGAAAGATTACATCAAAGGAGTTGGAAGAAAAAGAAATTCCAGGGTCAATAATTCTGTTTTACTGGAGCAATAACAGCTTGTCAGTCATAGGCTAGAAATTTAAGAATTAAGTACTAGGAAGTGTCAAGGACTCTCCATTATCCTGACCACTCTTAACTAAGTGTACAAAAGAGCCATGAAAGGTACTGCTTCTGCACTGGAAAAATGAGAGAAAAAAAGATTAATCTAGTGGTGATGTTTGGTTTCAGGTTTTTTTAACCTTACTGTTCCTGTGGTTTGTTCATCTGTAAAATGCAGAAATACTACCTGGCCCCTTCTGAGTGTTATTAAGAATTCTCTGTTCACTGCAGACTTTAAATACTGCACTCTAAATAAAACTCTACAGTTACCAAAGGGCTAAATATTTTAAAAGATAATATGAAATAAGATGCATTGAATGAGAATGGTATACCGTGGAGAAAAATAAACAGATGGAATATCACATAACTCCAGACTCTACCATCATGTGCAGTGCGCAGAAAGGCTGGTATATGCTCATGTGCTGCAAAAGCCTTTCAGGAAACTTCAATCAAGGCAGAGCAACACTTTGGAAATCTACCTTCCAGATACAAACACAACATATCCAGATTTCTTCTTGTTAACTTTTCAACCAGTATATAGCACAGGGGAATATGACTAAGCAGAGTCAAGTAACTCTTGTGCTGGCACCTACAAATCTATGGATTTTATACATTGCAATCCTAGATCTTGACTTTTCTACCTCAGTAACCTAAGCACCAATTAAATGTCAGTATCACATGCACATGCAAGCTGAAAAGCCAATCCTTGAACAAAAAAAGATTTAGTATAAAACAAACATAAAAAAATGGATGCAAGAAACAAACTACAAGTAAGAACAGAATTATTAAATATAATCCTGGATACATATAGCAGAAGTACAGAAATTGAGGTGTGTTCACATGTTTTGTCAGGTTTTGCAAGAGAACAGCACAGAAGCTTTGCAAGCTCCCTTCCAAGCAAGAGAGATGGCACTAGAGAAAGTACTGAAATGACAAAAACCACCATAACAGGTAAAGGACAAGCAAGAGATGATGATGCGACATCCAACTAGATGACAGGTAAAATGGGAACAAGTCATAGAATCATAGAATGGTAGGGGTTGAAAGTCAAACTAGTATCCGATGTAGTAACAAATATAATGTTAGCAGGAGTTGCAAAAAGACAGTTAAAATAATCAAAACAAGAAGCCAAAGATTACCTTTGTACCACCTCTCTAAACATATTTAAAGAGAATGATATGTCATAGAATCATTAAGGGTATGTATCAGATTTTTGGCTTCAGATATTAGAAGGAAAGGCTACAACTTTGGAAAAGCATCTGTTTTTTGTAGACTCAAGGGACAGCATTCATCTACAACCACAGAATTCTCCAGAAAAGCAGAGAAAGATAACTAATCTCACACAGTTTTACTATCTTGATGACTGCTGAAGGAAATCTGTATTTTCATCATATAAGTTTCCCCCTCAAGGAGTGTAAAATCTTCAAGTTTTTTAAATTTTATTGGTTTCCTAGAAACTTTATTATCTTAGGTGGCTGACTATTTTAAACTTCAGAATGTCGTACCTCTTTAAAAAGCTTAGTAGGTACTGCAATGGCCTTTTCTTCCTCCAGATAGGATGCCCAACACCATGCTTGCCTTCCTTTAGAGGGTACAGCTGTAAGGAAGGATACAACAGTAAGAGAATTCTGTAACTGTTAACTTCTCAAGGAAAAACACAAACCAACACTTTGAAGTAATAATACACCTATCTCAAATCTACATTTTATTGAAGGCATTCATAGTGTTTCTCAGATCTTAAAAAATAAATTAGTAGCTCTGGAAGTTTAATGGTACCAGGAACATGAAAGTTCCCGGTTTGTACAGAAAAATCTCTTCCAGGTGACAAGAACAACTTATGAAGTCCTGCCTCCTGTCCCTTTTTCCTTATTGATCGTGAGAAGTGTTAAGATATACTACCTGCAAATGTGTAAAAAGATCAGTTCAAATCATGAAGTAGCTCAATATTTAACTTCCCCACCTCCCCCCCCCACAATAATTTATTTTCCTAGAAAACATTTTAAACTGGACAACACTCATAACATGGTATTTTTTTTTGTTTTGTTTTTAAATCGCAGTTAAAATAGTTTATTCTTTATTCAGAATGTTTCTAACTTACTCCATGACTTTGTAGTTTGATTGTTTTGGGCGGAGAGGCAGTGATTTAACAATAATTTCTCCAAGCCACCAACGCTTTTTTACTGGCATTATGTCACTGACATATAACAGAAACCTCCAGTTTCAGGTTTGCTCATATAGTATGAACACTCACATACACTTGCACAGTAATTGTAATATTGGCTACAATCCATCTTAATATTGTCTACAGTTACATAAGTGAGTAAGAGTTTTTAGGCCTTGAAAATAAGGCACTAACTACACTAGCAAAAGCCAGGAACCTAAAAAACAAATGGCTTGTGAGGCTGGCCATGTATATATCTATTTTCATACCCCTCCACTGTGCTCTACTGATCTTCACCTAAAATACCTCCCCTGCACATACAGCTTAGCATTTCAGATCATAAGCTCCCATTGCTAGGAGGACTCTTCACAGCATGATTCTGGCCTGATTCTGATTGTGAGCTACTCATTACAGAAATAAGTCCCTTAAGCAACAGTCTAGCTAAGCATTTTTATGATTAAAACATGAACTGTAACAGTAGCAATGCCAAACTCTCCCGAAGAAAGCTGATAATGTAACCAAAAGATAACAAATTTCAGAAAGACGGTGATCGCTCAACACTATTAAAGTACATTCACTTCATTTGTGATTTACCCAGTTTTTATCTATTCCATTTAAGAGATATGCTGCTCAGCACAATAACAAACAGCTATGTGCTTGGTTCTGAATATAAATTGGTCTTTTATACCAAATCTCTTGTGCTGAACTGACATTTTCGCAAATAAAAAAAATAGAAGAAATCTGTACAGATCATTGTCAGTGGGTAGCAGTGATTTCCATAGAGTATCAGCTTTGTGCTTGTATCTCACACACTTATCACCTCAGCTTTGGAAACAACTGTAGAAATAATGTTTATATTTCAGGAGTAGTTCTGTCTCGGGAGGGGGATCTTCCATAACTTTTATGTGTTGCATCTTCAATCACTATTCCATCTGCCTAATGTGCAGAAGAGCTACTTGGAACTCTCTGCTGATTAGTGGCCTGGCAATTTCTGGTAATGGCTCCCAGTCTATCATAAGAAACACTCTGGAGGGCAAGATGTAGGTTTGTGCTTGGTATACTACTGAGATATAATAGCTGCTGATTCTCCAGTTCTTCCTCTAAGTATCTATCATACAAATAGCTTGAAAAAACAGCACTCATTTAAAATATGTTTTATTATGCCGCTAGATGCAGTGTATGTCCCTTTGGACTGATTACAGCAATTATTCCTAACCAGTTCCACCAAATGTGTCTATTTCCAGCACATACTATAGATACAAAATTGATCCCCAAGGAAACAAAAGTAAACTTTCACTTCTGCTTAATACATGTCTTTACCATCTGGGAACTCAATGGGCCTGATTCCCTTTAATACGGGAACTCTTTAGAAGGACGGGAAAAAAAAAACAAAAAAACACTAAAATGTGCATTGATTACATATACACTCACTATATTCTCCTTCACACTGCCAGAGGTATGAATACCATCTCTTTGTGAAAGGTCATCAATCTCCAGCTGATGGAGGTTTTTCCCAGTTTCCACTTGATACTCTCAGTTCTTCCACTCTTCAAAATTAATTGCTCTAAGTAACACTGACACTCTCTTTTTACAGAATTGAAAATAAAGTATTGAACAAGGAATACAAATTCAGTAAAACAATTCAGAATAAAATATGGATATTACCTAAAGAATTGATAATTGAGATATCTGTTTCATACTCTAACTTACTTTGTTTCAAAACTGTTATTTCCCCTTTTCTTTTTCTCCTGGCTCTCTGTGAGACTCTCAAGATCCTTCCTTCAGGTTTGTCCTCCTAAATTAAAAAAAGATCACAGTAATCTCATTAGTTCAAAAGTCTAGTACAGTAAAAATTGAGACACACAAATTTTAAATGTGACTTCATTTAAATGGCTAAGGACATAGCTCTCTGCTGTCTCAAACAAACCTGCAGATGTCTAATAAGAACAAAGTGAGACACCAGTGACAAATCACAGCAAACACGGTGAAAATGACAGACAGAAGGACTCTCAACACTCAGCACTCAGTCAGCCAGCCCTGTCTAAGCCAGGGACAGATCACGAAACCTTCATCAGGCCTCTATGAGACAGAGATAAACAGCAGTATCTTTGATATGTTCATGCTTCCAAAGTAATTTAAAGGAAAACCCCTCACAGCTTCAGTCTGCTTTATTCAAATGTACAGTCACTTTATGAAATGTAAAATGTCATTAAACCTTTCTAATTTATTTGTTTGTGTATAAATAGTTTGATTAGTATATGAATAAATTAAGAGAATAAGTACTCTTTTGGGAGGGCAAATGCATGGAAGGAAAAAAGGCATCTCCTGCCTTTTGCCTAAGTTACTCCTACACAGAGAGCTACAAATTCCCTTCTGACAGCTCTAGTGTCTTCAGTCTTTTGACGATTCAGCAGTTGCAGAGCAAGTATTACAGAAAAATACTTGGGATGGTAGTGTAACAAGTTTATTCTAAAATGAAGAATAAATCCAAAAGGAAAAAAAACAAAAGGTGCCCCAAAGCACATTACACTGCAACACAAAACCAAATATTTATCTGTGATTTTCTAAGGCAAATTACACTCAGAAAATAAAAAGTATTCTCATCTTAATTGTAATGTAGCTTTCCTTGTAAATAAATTATTGGCATATAGTCATTTATTCATGTGTAGAGTGACAAAGTAGCAGGTGTTGGAAAATCTGTACTCTTTCTGTGCTGAAGACACAGCAGAAGACTAGTTTAGTACAGTTTTTCTTTCCATACTTTTTTGTTCTTTTCTTTAAAAAGGAGGGAAAAGATATAAAAATTAGCCCTTACATTGTCCATAATTTCAATTTATTGTTGAGGCATATCTAAATTGGTAAGTGAACCAACTACTTATTGTGGCTCTGACAGAGTGATGCCATTACTTCTCTTTGGAGACTGATGAAGTTATTGACAATGAAATATAAGACAAAACTCCCACTAAAATACTTGCAGGAATGTGCTTATGATGCATACTAACAGTTTCATCAGGATTCTCCTTCTCCCCGTTATCCCTGGACTCTTCTTTGAGAGGTAACTTTGCTTTTCTTTTCCGAATGCCTTTGGCATCATCCTCCCCATTGCATTCCACACTGGGCTTTTCCTCTTTTGGTTCTCTGTTACAAGAGTAACACAACACAAAGCCAGTATTATTTCACTTCTCATATTAATAAAACAAGTAAAAAGCAAGCCAATCTAAAGGTCAAGTGTTTGTAGGTCTCAGGATATTATACCAAGTCTATTCTTGAAAATACTACTGAAAAATACATCTCTCAGAAGAATTAACGTGGAAGACACACTATAGTATTATGAAAGGAAATTTGTCAGCTTATGCTGAACAAGTTCCGCATGTTTTAAATACTGTTTTTTCCAGTATCATTAAGTGTCATGGAAAAGAAAACTCTGAAATCTTTAGGACTGCAGGACAGTTTACAGAAATGAGGGCAAAGGTAATTGTTAAGACTGATAAACCAACTGGAGAAAGCTGGTGTGTGATTACAAATTGCTAAACAATCAATCAGAACAGAAACCTTTGAAGCAATTAACTTCAAAAATCATCAATGTTTAAAACTGCCATAATGCAGTAATGTGCAATACAGAATGGACATACTAACACAAATCTTGTTTTATGATGAGATGAACTGCACTACCTGAATGAAAAGGAACTAAGGAACTCCAGTATGCTCACTCACTGTCATCTATAACATAGCTCTTGCATTTAATTACAATTAACTTACAACACTAACCACCTCATTACTGATTCTCTTAATACCAATGATTATGAAACAAGGCGAGAGTCTGATACTGATTCATAAATCCCATAGACATTTACCATTTGCATCTGAGCACACTCTGAGCAAAATAGTCTGCCTTCAATACCAGTATTAGACAAAACCAAACATTGTTAACACATTTTCTTGAAATACAGTGAAAGAATATTATAAAGCAATGGAGACTCACCAAAACATGGCTGCTTAATATCTCCCTTTGCCCCACCACTAATGTTTTGTCCCACCACTTTCATCTCACACTGCATTTATGCCACATTCTTTGGTTCTATGCTTTCTAATAGCACCTACTTGTTTTTTACTTGCTGGGCACATTTCTGGCTGCAAAATTTCCCTTCAGGAACAAATTCTTCTATGGTACCATAGCGGTAACAGTTTTCACAGAAAACAAGTCCATCCATTTTTGCAGTTTCCTTCAGCCTTGTGGGGATCCCTGTCTTTTCCGAAAAGGCTGCACAATGAAAAAAGTAACTTCACTTAAGTAGAGGTGATACATTTCCAACCATCCTCAGCAGGCTTTGCCAAGCAAACAGAAAAATGGAAGTCACATCAGTCTTGTAAGAATGAAGAACTGAGAGTTAGTGTCTGCATGGGGTCCATAATCCTCGTAAGCAAGGTGGATTTTTGTACTGCAATACAAGAAAGAGGAATCCACCAATTTCACACTGCTGTCATTAGTGGCACATCAATACTGTCTGATGTGGCTACTCATGGAAGAGGTGAATTTTGTGACAGATACCATGGTGATTGCCCCACAGAATCACCACTGCATGGAGTTCACCACCTCATCTCCTGCTGAAATGTCTCATTTTTTACCTATATATAAGATGATCTGGGAAAATTGGGGAGGGGGATAGTTATCTTTCAATAGGCGAACTTATCTCTGGAAGTAAATCACCAATTACATTCTACAGCCATTCACAGCAGTAGCTATTGCTCACCCTGCCTCAGGTCTACCAGAAGTAAAAAAATCACTAATTGATAACAAAGAAATTTTCAGATACTAAGTTACTCACTCATCCAAAGCTAAAACTTCCCCACAAGAGGTGTGTAGCCTAAGAGAGAATGTCATTTCACTAGCAAGTATGAACCACTTTCAAGTTCTCCAACTTCTAGAGTAAGTCATTATCTTTGCAGTCCTTGAATGGCAAACTTCAAGTCACAGACTAAGTCTTTTGCTTGAGCACTGTACTGCCTTTGAAAGTGGAGTTAAATGAACTCTTGTGTGCAGAGTATCTCCACTAGAAGAATACACAATTTATGTGCTATATTTATACTCCAGTACCATTAGTGGTTCAAAAACAACTGTTTCCTCTCATGATGGAAAATGTTAGCAATAGTATTACTTTGAGAGAGCATTAAACAAGGACAGTGTTAAGGTAGCAGTAGGATGCTTACTTGGTCTGTTTATGTGTCCATTAATATACTTAAATTCAGTTGCAACAGTAATGTTTCCTAGGTTTACCAGACCGTAGGTGATTAATTTGCATGCTTTACTGTAGGTAATTGTGATCTCTCAGACTAAGGACAGAACCTGTTGTGTTTCTATGCTATCATACTCTTGCAATTCTCATCACAGATTTGAACAATTTTGACAATTAAGACTTAATGGTAGGGTAGTAGCAATGGAAAACTTTCATTGACTTTGCTTATCATGGTTATACTGACGATTAGTAAACAAAAATTTTTAAATTTTTCAAATGTAATCCTTTTAAAAAGGACTTACAGTGCGTATTTTAAAAGAAAAATTATAAAGTGTAACATCAACAAGAAAAAAAAAATAGGTAGCTGTAAATAATTGTTAAATCAGTTGTGATACTCTTTCATGCTACTCTATCATTGCTGGAGACCAGTGCTTACATCAAAATTTTAAAACCAGGAAACACCTTATTTGGTAAGCAGATACTACAATTATTAGCATTTTATCATTCAAGATAAACGTAAATGGTTACTACAGACTAATTTTAATACTGTAAAAAAGCACAGTCAGCAGGAGCAAGACAACAGTGCAAACATCGTAACGTCGATAAGCAGCGGCCAGCACCATGTGAAGGCAGTTTACAGTGTGAGGTACTTCAGTCACAAATGAACTGCAGGCAGTTAGTAAAGTCTGTGGGCAGTCTGGAGAACTAGCTCAACAAAAATAACATCTAAAAATATTAAATTATTTAAAGTAAGAATTTTACTATTCTGCAAAGTAAACAGAGGGAAAATGGTGATTCTAAACTTAGAAAAAATACTATTAAAAAAAGTGTGTCTGTAATTGATCTTCAGATGTTTAACAGTGGAATTATTTCCTTTTAACTTAAAATGCATTTATTTTCATACTTATTCATACTTCAAAAACATCACAGATACTCTTTGCATTAAAGCAAATATTTTTTTGTTGGGTTGTTTCTGGGGGGGCAATCTTTAAGAAAAGCTGAGAGATTAAACAAAATACAGTCTACCAAATGTTTGCCGCCTCTTAACTGACCTTCTTGAGCAGTTGGAACCATCCAGGTTGTGGTAGCAGTTGCCTTTTTAACACTTTCCACCTCATTTTCATCTGTAATCACTTCCAGGGCCCCAAATTCATTCACTCGAAACTGTAAGACAAAATAAATTGCATAAAGTGTAACAAAAACTTACTAATACTCTCTGATGGTATCTTCTTCTGTTCACTAAGATAGTTTTTATATCATGTCCTCACCATGAGTGACACACGGGAATCAAAAAAAAAAAATCAGTAACAGAAATTCCAGAGAAAATCTCCTAACTGTGTGCTTTTCATTGCCAGCAAAATAACACTCCAGTTACTGAGTATTTTTGTCCAGAAAAAGAGAACTGAATGTCAAATACAGATGTCTCACGGAGTACAGAAATTTCATCACCCTCTGAAAACACAGTACTTCTCCACTGTAAATTGTACATAAACAAACATCTCAAAGCGGTTTATGAGCTGTTTAATTACACGCTGAACGTGATATTACTGTCAGCCAGAAGCAAGGCTCAACAATGCCCCACATGCTGTGCTTACACAGGAGCATCACGAGTTATATTCATCTTGCTGCCAGCAGAAAAGTATCTTCCAAATGCCATAATGATTACAGCACTACCAGATGAAAATAAACTTCAGCTTCCCAGTCGCTATGTGGTTTGTAGACTAAGTCGGTTACACAGGTTGAACTCCAGGCCACATTTATTCCTGATTGTTTGCTCCGAACAGCAAAAGAGCGTAACTCTGAGCTTTGCCACAGAGGACAGGTCTCTACCAGTGAGGTACTCTCACTAATGGAGATCAAAAGGAAAAATTACACCCAAAGGGAGTCTTTCAAAGCTCCCCAGCACTCACCTGTGAGAATATTCCTTCAGGACAGCAGCACAAAGCCTACTTCCTTTTCCCTGATCGGGCAACTTTACCTTGGGAAAATGAGAAGGGGAACATTTCCCTGGCACTAGACTGATCTCTGTGCCTCTGGAGGCTGGAGGACAGATCACTCTCACCCACTGTGGACCCTGCGATGGTACAGTACCTAAAATAAGCCATTCTGACTGAAAGCAAAGATGTATATACCACAACAGTGTGCTTTAACTAATACAGTCCTTCCAGCCTCAGCATTTACAAAAAGCCATCAGGTCCTAAGGAATACAGGCAGCTCAGTATGCTGAGGAGAGGGAGAGGAAGCAGAGGAGAACCTCACACAGTCGTATGACTTCTAGAGCCAAGATTTTTACTTGCGATCAGCTATGGTCACAGCAGATAACACAAGTGCAGACAGGCAAACTTTCAAATAGATCCTGATCAAAAGATCAGGAGTACAGGTTTGAAAGGCAACCAAACGCAGTAACACCACATGGTCATACTCCAGTTTGTGGACAGACATTCATGCTGTTCCACCCAAAGAAAAGGAGTGCAGTTACCATTCAACAGAGGATCCTTGCATCTTAGGGCTGACTTACCTGGTTCCTATTTTGCTTAAGCTCATTTTTCATATTTGTGCTTTGCTGCCTCTGCAATAGATGGATGCCAGAAGGAAAATGTTCCTTGCTTCCAAGAGTTCTAGCTCAGTAGCAGCTGCCTCAGTAAGCAGGCTGTGAGCACAGACTAAGACACTGTGCTGCAGCTCACTAACTCACACGTAACAGAGAAGTTACTAACCACTTCTTGAAACCACTCCTGCACCTTCATACAGAATCAGCTCGAACATATGTACACCAAAGGTATTTCTGAGTAGTCCAATTAATATCTGGGATATTTCTGCATGATTCAGTCAACATTTGGCCTTGACACTACACGTATGTCTTTCCTGTACTGCGGCCTCCTGTGGTATTCAAGGACATCATCCTAGCTAGTGTTGCCACCCACCAGCCTTCTGGCTTTAGAGGGCTGACTGGCAGGCATCAAATGGTGAAAGACAGATGACTGCAGGGGAAGCTTCTCCCAGCTACCCTTTCAGAGACGAACCATTAAGGAAGCAGCTCTTCAAAAGTCAGGCCACCATGCTATGATGGGCTTAGTTACGGAGAGTAACCACAAGCTACTGTCTTAGCAGACATGAGGGTGTGACAACACTACTAGGACACTGCTTCATCTAACCCTTGTATCTCCTGTTTTTGCTTGCAGCCTCCTCTTTATCGTAGTCAGAGGCCTCCAGACCCTGTTTGAACACAAGCTTAAAGCAGGTATGTCTGCTTTCACATACTGCTTTTCCCCAGCTACAGCTTCAGCATCACTGTGCACACTGAGCTCTCCATCACTGACTGGAAAAACGCCTCAGACTTGCGGAGTTGTACTCTGGTTTTAGCTGGGTGGGAAAAGCAACAAAAATCTTGTGACAAAGACTAACTGCTAAAAAACAGGATAAAAATATGTACAGAGCAGCATACTGCATAAATCCATCACAGGTTAACAGCTGCGTAACGAAGCAGATGGACTTCTGCTGTCCCTTCTCCAATGGCTTTAGGATATTTCCAATGGAAGTTCTCTGCCTTATCATGCAGAACAGAAGAAACCCTGAAGTTTTACTTAGGGGGAATATATGTTAAAAGTGCTTTTCATTATCTTTCTCCATATCATAAAAAGAGCTTGTGTATTTGTCACTATATACTGTTCACTGAGAGGAGATATGATCATGCTCTACAGCTCCCTGAAGGAGCTGGAGGGGAGCTGTAGTGAGGTGAGGGTCAATTTCTCCAGTAACAAATGACAGAAAATGAAGAAATGCATTCAAGTTCTGCCAAAGGTAGTTTAGATCAGACATTAGGAAAAACTTTTTCACTGAGAGGATTATTAAGCATTGGAACAGGATGCCCAGGAAGGTGGTGGAATTGCCATCCCTAGAGATACTAAAAAACCCCACAGATTAAGTACTGAGGGATATGGTTTAGTTGAGTGATGGGCTTGGCTGTGTTAGGTTAGTGGTTGGACTTGATAATCTTAAAGGTCTTTTCCAGTCATTAGGACTCCATGATTCTATGACTATATGCAATAAAAATAAATTTGCAGGCAATGCTAAATGTCTACCATACTGCAGATTAAATCTTAGAAACTCAGACCTATTGAGAAGACATATACACAATCTAGTTTCAAATTAAGTCACCACTTTGCATGTGTCTCAGAGGAACAAAGATCAGGCTGTCTGTCACTCCTTGTGCACTTCCACAACTATACAAGATCTCATCCTTACCCACAAACATCAAATCAGAATAAAGGCTGCTATTGTTTTGTACAAGGTAAAAGGAAAAAAAAATAAGGAGAAACAATTGAAATGCAAACAACAAAAAAGAATAAAAAAACCTCACCCATCTTGATCCATAGCTTTAAAATAAATCTGGAAAAAAACAGCCAACACTACCATCTACTGGGCAAGATAAGGACAAAGAGTTCTTTGACAATTGTTGCTACATTCTTGACAGTAACTTCAAAAACAAAACTTATCTTAATCCCACAACACTAATTGTGGACTAGCCCAGATGAAACACATAAAATTTTTAATATCCAGAAGAAAAATAGATTGAGTAACTGTTCTTTATGCCTATGAAGTAGTATCACAGTCTGTAAAGATGACTGACACCTGAGGCTTCAGTAATACAAGCCAAAGTGTTACACTCAGATTTCTGGTTAGTAGTTATCATTCTTGATTTGAATCATCATCTAATCACAGTGATTTCAGTGGCACTGCTCTGATAAATCAGAGTCTTTCTGGCATCTTACAGCTCCTCCTCTCTTTAAAGCAAAGGAATTGCCTCTAGACACTGTATTGTCCAACCACATCCCACTACATGCCAAACTATTCTTTTACATATTACTTGAGTAAGTTAGTAAATGTCAGAACTTGTCCATTCAACCAGTCCTCTCTTCTGTGTGTGTGTAGTACAGTCTCTACATGTACCATCACATACTACTTTCTTTCACAGAACCCTTGCCCTAGGCCAGCATTCAGAAAACAAGGTAACTGTTGGGTATTTTTATACTCTTTCTTTAAGCAGAAAAGCCAGTCTTTACACAGTTTGAAAGCAGAAGGACTGTTTGTTTTCCTTAAAAAAATCCTTCACTAAAATAAAAAACATCATGTATCTCAAAAAGCTTTAGGCACCCTAGTAATTTCTGTTACAATGCACTGCAAAGTAATTCCTGAAACAAAATCTCTGTTCTCAGTCACTTAGAAAAGAAGATAAAAATATCTCTTCCCAGCTCTTCATCCTTCTGACTGCTTTGCTCCCTGCAATCAGTACACATGTGACCCTTGACACTTGCCTGGTCACAAAATTTTGACTCTTTCAGGAATGCAGAAGACTAAGGGAACACGTTCCTAATTCTGACTATTCCTTTTCTTTAATGATGAGAAAGGATCTTGCCTGTATGCTCCTCTGCAAGTACTGCAAAAGATAACTTTAGGATCCCAAGCTAGTTAGGTTTCTACACCATGACGAAGGGGCAGGACCAGATCCTCCCTCACTGGAATGACACTGTCAGCAAGAAAGTCAAGCACTTCAACCAATCTTTGATTGATTTTAAGGTGCTTCGGGAACACCACAATAGGCTAATCCTGAAGTAACAAAGAAGAGGGAATAATCTACATCCCCCAACAAAAGTTTTCCCTATTTGGGCAGGCACATGCAAGAAACGATTACTACCAGAACACAGCTTTCCAAAAAAAAAAAAAGAGAACATTCTCTCACCACTCTGAACCGAAGGTTTAGGTACCATCTGAAAACATGCCTTTCACAAGAGAGACTAACATTTTCCCAAAAGAACACCCATGCCTCTGTCTTGTCTGCAGTAATATTTACCTACTTTATTCTTAAATGCTCCTCAGGCTGTTCCAGTTCCTATCCTCAGCCATGAGTGCTCAAGAATTATCTTAATACCAGAGGGCTTCTCAATGATTTCTCTCCACTGCGAACTCAGTCTGCTGTATTACCTTGAGTAGGAAACCACAGCTATACAGACTTTAAGGTGACACATAATTCACCAACAGAGCTAGAAGTCAAGGTCTGCCAAGATGATGTTTACTGATCCAGAAGTTGACCTACAAAGCAACCCTGGCTTCAAATTATTTCAGCCAGAATATTTCCAAATACCAAACCTAGCATCTCATAGAGAATCTAAGGAAGCAACAAATAAAAAATGAGTGGCTACCTGCCAAAGTTCTGGTTCCAGCAAGTCATTCTGCACCGCACAGGAAGGCTGTCGTAGAACCAAGGGCAGCACTACGTTTTCCTGCATAGGATTTACCTGCATTAATCACAAAACTAGTCCTTTTCCTTCCTGAAATCCTCTACTTAGTTATTTACAAGTCTAACAGCATCTACAGTAAATGATGCAGTAGATTTTGTGGTCAAATTTAATGTGATCACTGGCATTTCTTGGCTTTGGAAATTTAGCAATTTTAATAGTATAATTTCCTTTTTTTGGTCTTTCATTTTTTAAAAAAAAAGTGAAATCATTTTATGACAATGCAAAGTTTTAACCAGAAATCTGTGGTGATGAAGCACGGCATGAACTAATTAATTACACTAGATTAAAACAGAGGAAACTTAGTTCCATGTGGGAAAGAACAGGTCAGGTATGTCTACTTAGGCTCACAAGTGGTCAGAGAAAAATCTATTTTGCCTTGCTTTCTCCTCCCTGCTCCATCCCTTACTTGCCTCCCTGAAGCGAAATCTTCTCTCTGGAGTAATACATTCCAGTAGAGGCAGTTACTTCATTGTTCCCAGTAGTTGGTGTTCCTTGCAGACCCTCAGGAAATCTCCGTCTGGGAAACAAACACCTTCCTAGATTCAAAGTAGTGGCACATGCCACTGCATGAGGACAAAAATAACTTTGCACGATAAAAGCACTGTACTTAGGTATTGCCTGAGACACTACTGGTACTTCTGACGTATGACCATGTGAGGGGTGAAAAAAAAAAAGGAAAAAGAAGTTTTTTTCAAAATGTTAATTATCTCAAGCAAGCTTGAACACAATTTCAGAATGAGCAGCTGGAAGGATGCACTTTACTGCCTTGAGTTGCTGTATCTATGCATCCAGAAACATAGCACTCTGAATCTCCGTTACCTTCTTTACTGAGTGGCCGGAAATACCAAGCACCACTGACCATCATTCATGTTCCGCTATTACAGTTGATTTCCTACAAAATTAGCTGCCTTATTTTATTTACAAGTTAATTTCCTCATCATCTTTCTTTTCCCATTCAAGCACAATTTGCAAGCAGGAAATAATGACCAAAATTCTGTCCACACAGTATATAACCACTCACTTTCCAAACACAAGCACTAGAAAACTCATTACAAAGTACTCCATAAACTTCTGTCACTGCAGTAGGAAGTGACTGTAAATTATTACAGCTTTTCCAGTTTAATGAGTGCATTTAAATCCTGAAGTGTTACTGTCTGCACAGAGATTTTTTTTTTTTAAAAAGGGGGTGGGGGGAAGAAGAAGAGTTATTTCACATTTACATTCACACCATGCAGAGTAACTGGTAAGCACTGATGGTTTTAAGATGAGCATACATTACTTAGCTTGCCACATTAAGGCACTCTGTAATTTGTAAACTATTTTAAACTCTACTGGAATTCAAGTTTTCCATTTTATTTAAACATCTTGAAAGAATTAATATACAATGCTAAAAATTTTGTTCTCAGTCTGCAGTGCATTATACTATACAATTTTTCTCACTATCTCCTGTGTAACTTGAAATTCTAGCATTTTCCACAACCACTATTTATCTGTTGCAAAACATGCTCAAAGCAGCATTCAAGAAGTATTAACCACTTCACAATTATTTTTGCCAAAGAATTTTAAAAAAAATCTCTATTAGAACGTATTTCCACAGCCTCACTAACCACAGGTGACCAAAATCTATCAATTGACACAGCACAAAATCTTAAGAAAATAACAATTTCAGCATTTTACCAATGTGGAAACAGATGTTGACGTAAGAGACCATGGCACAGCTGAGAACACAGGCTTGGTATCTGACTGGATTCCCTTGTTCTGCCTGGTTCAGCCTATCTCATTTCTGGTAGGCATGAAACTGCCCACAGGACTTTGTAATAAAATGAAATAATGCAATTTATTATTTCTAATTTAGTTCTTCTTCTCTATAAGAAGTTCTTCTTTCCATAAGAAAAGTTAAATTTAAACAATGATAAGAAAATACTGAGAGGAGTTATTTGTAAATTTTTCAAGCATTTTACACTACAACAGGCTTTTTGCCAGCTTTTATTCAGAGGAACTTATATTCACAAAAATGAAGTAGCTCTTAAAAAGAATGGTTGCTCATATATGCTTGCCTGATAATCTGAGGAGACTGGATATTAATATAGCACATACAAAAAAAGATTTCTTAAAAAGTGCATATGCAAAAATTAGCATCAAACTTCATCATGCAAGCAGTAAAGATAAGCAAATGCTGTATGATGTGCATGACTAAAAAGGACTTCAAGGATGTAACACCTCAAACCTTGTATATAATAAAAAAAAAGGAATTTCAACATTAGAAGCTTAACTTAAAACATGCTCATGCAATATAGCTTACCAAATCTGAGGGTTCAAAGATTTTTTATTTAAAGACAATTTTCCCCAACATTTTATGGAAACAAGCCCTCTAATCTATGACCAAGTTGTAAAAACAGAATCTTCGGATTTATGCATTTTGCTGCTATGGTGTTTTCATTATGTTTTTCAATTGTATTTCAATGGAAATACATCACAATGGTTTAGTGGAACAACTTTATTAGGTTTTTTTGAAAGACACATAGAAGCTTACAAGCTGAATAAAGCCGTATTCTTTAGATCCAGGACACGATATTAAAACCACTTTGTTATCAGGACACTTCAGGTAAACCACCCACATTAACTCAATTCTGAGAATTCCACAAAGGGCATAACATATCTTCCACAATCATATTTACAGTTTCAAGGGACTGGTCACCTTTTAACCACTAGTATTTCGGAGTCCTGAAAAATGAATTGTTACAATAATTTCAAAATCTTACAAATCCTTACTGTTCTAACAACTCAAATTGTTTTCATATCTATCTAAACACCTAGACTTTCACTGACTCTTGATGCTCCCAGGTCCAGAGCTCCTCAAGCTACTTCTGCATTCTTAGAAAGTATTCCTCTTTCAATTAGTGTTCAAATGGCTCCATTTCAATTTCATCCAGTAACCCTTTGCTTTTGTATTTAAAACAAAAAGGAAAAATAGATGAGAATGAAATGCCTAGTCAATTGTATCTTTAATTGTGGGTACATCACCATCACACCTCTGACTGTATCTTCCCTAATGCCTGGGAAGAATGTATCAGTGATTTATATAAGATTATTATATTTTTCCTGCATTGTTCCCTTTTGTATTCCTCAAAAATTGCAATATTATGTTTGCCTTTCACACAATGTTGCTTATTAAAGCAGAAAGGAATTTTAAAAGCCTGGACTTTAAAAAAAACAAAACCAAAACTGGTCAGAGACGTAGAAGTTGATGAAAGCCTTGGCAGCAATGACCACGAGATGGTTATGTCTGAAATTCTGAAAGAAGTGAGCAAAATAAATGCTGAAACAGAAGCACTGGACTTTGGGAGAGGCAGATTTAGGCTTGTTCAGAGATCTGCTTGTCAGGATCATACAGGAGACTGCTTTAAAGGCTGAAGAGGCCTAGGAAACCTGGTTATCTTTCCAGGAGAATGATGCATGCCAACGTGTAAGAAATTAAGCAAATGTGGATGAAGGCCATCATGAATAACTAGGGACTCCTCGATTCAAATGGAAGAGGAAGTAAGTATAGGTGAAACAGAGGAAACATTATACAGAGAATGTATATAGTGGTACCGCTACAGTGTACAATGACTTAATTACGAAACCCAAATCTCAGATGGAGAAGAAACTAGCAAAGGGAACAAGAAAGGCTTCTAGATGTGCAAAGGCAGCAAAAGCAAACTACCAAATCAAAGGGAGCAGCTGATAAACTGAAAAGGCAACGATTCTACTCAGAAAGACCTCCACACACTGAAGAAATGGGCTAACAAGGTCTACAAGAACACTTGCAAAGCCTTACACCTGGGATAAAACAGCTGTACTGTATCAGTACAGCTCAGGGGATGACTATCTGAAAGCAGCTTTGCAGAAGAAGACCTACCAGCTGCATATGTGTCATCAGTGTGCCCTGACAGCAGTCATGAGCATCCAGGGCTGCTTATTCCCTTCTATTTAATACTGACGAGACCACATGAAGACTATTGTGTCCAGTGCAATAAAGCAAAGTCCAGTGGATGTCCACCAAAACAAGCAAAAGCCACAGTAGATGACATGCAAAGAGAAGCTGAGCAAACTTTTTTGTTCAGTTTTAAGAATAGAAGGAGAGATTTTACTGCTGTCTTCCAGTAGCTGGTGGTGGATATGGAGGCGATGGAGCCAGGCCACTTTCAAATATACACAGAAAAATGGCAACAGGATCAGCCTGTTTTTGTTGGAATATTTTCCAACAAAATATTAATAAACAGAAAAAATGGCTATGAGGGTGGTCAAATGTTGAAGCAGGTTGCCCAGAGAGACTGTAATATCTCCAACTCAAATCTGTATTGGACAAAAGTTCTGTACAACCTGGTCTAAGATGGCCTGCTGTCTGGGGTGCTCAGATGTGGTCTGCTGAGGTCCTTTGCAAAGAAAATTATCCTGTGAACCTATTCTACAGTTCTCTAAAAACAACACAAAAATACACTTGTAACATGTTATGTCCTGAATTGTTTCACCCTTTACTTCAACAATAGAAATTGTCTCAGGCACAAAGGGATATAAAGTTCTTTTAAAAAAAAACGTTTTCTATTGAGAGTCCTTTTACAAACTATGAGAAAACCTCATCAATGTTGGTCTATATGGAATGATATGAAAATATGTACTATAATCAACAGGAAATAGGTGCAAGAAAGTCCCTAGTATCGAAACTGTAGTTTCAGATAACACAGCAGAGAACATTTAATGACACAGTAAAGAGCATCAGATAAATTTAAAAAAATACACAAAATATTTTAAAAATATTATCATTTACTTCAGAAAATAAAAATACTACTCCAGTATCACTCAAATTTCTAAACTACACCAAACTCAGAAGCATTCACTTTATTCATTTTTCTAGGCATCCACATGACAGTAGCACAGCAAAAACAAACTATTTTTAGAAATAAAAAGAACTACGAATATGAGGCCCTGTGAGTCAATGACAGTATATTCTTAGTGATGCAGTAATACAGTGCTTTAAGTGGTCTAAATTTTCACACTTAACTTTTGAGATTTCTCCTGGATTTTGTGTACTTGATTACTTCTGTCTATATAGTGAGATAGTGCTAATTTATGCTCTCCTACGGGGATGACAGCTGTCTGTGTCAGTACCAGAAACTGAATCACAGAATCATAATATCATAGAATAGTAAGGGTTGGAAGGGACTTCTAGACATCATCTAGTCCAGTCCTCCTGCTCAAGCTGGTCCACCTAGATCAGGTCACTCAGGAATGTGTCCAAATGGGTTTTGAAAACTTCCAGAGAAGGAGACTCCACATCCTCCATGGGCAGCCTGCACCAGGGCTCCCTCACTCTTTCAGTAAAGAATTCTTTCCTTACATAGAACTTCTTGTGTTCCAGCTTTTGTCCATTAACCCTAGTGCTATCACTGGACACTAGAGAATAAAGCATTTCTCTGGACACTAGAGAAAAAAGTGTTTCCCCATTCTCTTGATAAATACTTGTAAAATTTAAATACTTTAAATACTCCCTTTTAAATACTTGTAAGCATTAATGAGGTCCCCCCTCCGTCTCCTCCATGCTGAACAGTTCCAGACCCTGTAGCCTCTCCTCATAAGAAAGATGCTCTAATAAAGAAACTCCTAAGCTAAAAGCTAACAGGCTACAGTCTCTTAACTGCAGATTCATGTGTAATTCATAGAGGCAGATACCTATACACCAGCTTGTGAAACATGTTCTTTTGGCATTTAACACTTGTTTATAAAAAAAAAATTACCTTACCTTTAGGTCACTTCCTGGCAAAGTACCTATGCCATCCTTCCAGTCCATAGCACTAAATACATCAAACTCTTGGCCATTTCCACTAGAGGCAGATTCATTCATGATGCATGTACTGGAAAAAAGAAAAAAAAATCTGAAAGTGCTGTAAGTGGTTTAATGCTTCTATCACCAGACATTTCTTCAAACACACTTTACAGATTAGTATCAAAAGCTTCACTCAGCACACTGGCAGCATGGACAACTGATGACAATGCTGATACTTTATATACACTAGTGTAATAAAAACAAGGGGAAATCTTTTGAAAACCTTAAAAATAATACCTGGTTTATATACTAGGAGGCTATTAATGAGGCTGTATTGGACAGAAATGAAAGATTTCAAACAGCAAAGAAATTGACATGGAGAGAACATACCTCAAGTACACCTAAGATAAACATTTGTTTTGGAAGACAAGAAGTGAGTATATGTCCACAATAAACACACTAATCATTGAGTAATAGAAGTGCTTTTCCTTAATATCAGACAATGTGCTGATATGAATGCTTCACACAAAATATCAAAATGAAATTGAAACTGCCATCATCTGACTCAGGATACTCAAATTCTCCTTGCCTGTTTCCACCCAGTTTTGCTAAATTTTGCATTTGTAAAATGTATTTTAGTGTAAAGAAACATACATACCGAAGAAAACTACTACTTTGCCAGACTTTCTTTTACTACATCACTCTGTTCCAGAACAGTAAGAGACTATTCAGAAATAGTGGGTTTGGACATTCTCTTCTGTGTTAAGAGTTTATCCCAAATAATTTGCACAAACAACAGAAGTATGTAACACTTGCCACTGAACCCTGTCCACTGTTTGTCACTACCACAAAGATGACACCAGTTGCACTGAACTGCAAATGTGTATAGCAGACAGCTACAACCACCACTGACTTCCTCCTTTCTACCTGTTACAAATACAGCAATCTTTAAATCTGTGGCCTGTCACCTAATTTACTATGTTCAATGTGAAATCTGACTTATTCTATTTCTTTCTGAAGAACTTCAGCATTCTCTAGCAGGTGAAACAATATGCAGCAAAATTAGCTCTATCTTTGATTTGTCAACTATTAGCAAAACTCACTCCTTTTCAAATTTACACTTTCTGAACTTTTTAACAAACACTTTCCAAGCCTTATACTCCATCTGCAGACTGCAAAGTTTTGCTTCAAGTATCAGTATTTGAAATTCAAATAGGCAGAGAGCGTCCTCAGTGCTTGACCTTGCTTTCCAAAATCTAACTTCTGACTTAGGTCCCACTCCCAAAATCTGCAATTATCTATTAACACTCTCCGGAAATCAGGAATTTCAACAAACGAAATTTAGTGGTATTAGTTACAATCACTGTAACACCACCATTACAGACAGATACTACCCTGGTTTAGGGGTCTGCAATATGGAGCCCCTTTTATTTCTCCTTAGTTTTCTCCTCATTTCTGGTTAATTCTTTAAAACTCTAAGCAATACCTTATCAACTTCCTTTGCAGTGTAGTCACTAAGTAGTATCAACAGAACAAGAAGTGCTGGACTTAGTAATCACTGCCTATGGTGAAAACTTCTGTATTCCCCTTAATTTCATGACAGGCAGGCTTCACAGAAAGCTCTTTGAGAAAACTTTACGTATTTCACAATTTTGAAGTAAGAAGAAACAAATGATTCAATGAGTCCTCTCCATTGCTAATTTCAGTAATCCTGTATGAGAAAGTACTGAAAATGATCCAATCAATGCACAACAAAATTATTTTAAAATGTGTCAATAAATCTAAAGAAATTCAGTGCAAACTGGGAAATTTGCCAAAGCTTCAGACTCTGCCTCCTAAAGTCACTCCCTGGCATAATCCACCACCCTGTGACAGAGCTGCTCCTGGAAGACACCTTGGACAACCTCTGTTTGATGGGAGAGCACAGTACATTGCAGAGCTCAGGCCCACCAACCACCCAGCCTTCAACACTGCAGCAAACCAACTCAAGAAGGCTTCCACCAAACTGCAGCACAATGGCAGAGGCAGACACCTTCTCTCAAGAACACAAGACCTCAAATTTACAAGTAGCTAAAAAATGGAATGCATCCAGAAACCCGTGAAATTTTAAGGACATGAAACATGCTGGTTTAAGCACATTGGTGTAACGAGCTCCCTGCGATTAGCCTAGCTAAGCAAATACAAAGCTATGTCCTTTGTTAACTGAAGTTTCTACTTAATTTTAAATTACCACCCTATTTGGAGGACACTTCACTCAATCCTCCACTGGTTTAATTACTATAGAAAACAAGTTCCAATGGTTTCTGCAGAAGGCAAAACAGAAGATGGGAAAGACCTGGGAGGCTGTAGGGAAATGCTTCCTTGCAGCGGCTGTCATCCCACAGAGCAAGGAGCAGCAGACACTCACTCCATCAGGTGCTGGCACCTCCAACAGTGCAACCCTCGTAACAGGCACACTTTGTAACAAAAAGAGAAAAAAATGACATTGAGAAAAAACAAAACAGAGCCTAGCCTACTTAGGCAGGATTTAAACTGTGAAAGTAAAAAAAAAATAAACTAGTTAACAAGGAGTGCTCAGGGCACATTTCTCTCAAGAAAACATCCAAATTTAAACTTAATTACATCTAACAAAGTTTCCTCAGGTAATAATCAGTAATAATGTTATATTGTCTGATGGATATTCAGTATTGTTTTCCTTTTAAACTTAATTCAACATCAAAGGCACAATCTGTACTTTCACACTCTGCAGTCTTCAGAAGTGTTCTTGGTGGGATTGAAAAGGTTGCAGGGCAATGCAGACAGAAATGAATTTACCAAAAGGAATTACATTTAACAAAACGTCTGTTTCCAGCTTTGCTGAGTTTGAACAGATGAAAGATGGGGTTACATTCCTCTACTAATGATAATAAGGAGGGAGACAGAGAGCAATTAAATTGTTAGTGATGAGGTACTGAAAAAGGATGAAGCCATTGTAATGTCTACATCTAAATCACAGAACAAAGAAAACTACAGAACATCTTAGCTACTCATTTTCACTTTTGTTTTTAAAGCTCTGATGTAGTTCTTTGAAATAGTGTAACTCCTTCCATAATGATTTCATTTGCTATCATTTACATTGCTACCCTTCCTGAAAAGTAGCAAAAAAATGACTAAGGGCCAAAGTAACTACACTATTGTCCCTATGCCTGTCTCTGAATGCCATCTGATGTGGACAAAAGGACAAAATAAGAACTCAGAACAGTCATCTTCCAAAAGCATCTCTAAAATCCACTACTAGGGATGTACTATCTCAAGACTACACAGCTGTAAGATGTAACATTTACAGAGGGGTGTCCTGCACATTAATATTTCACCAGTAACTTTGGTTTAGACCTAGGTAATAAAATTATTAAAACAAGCAAGCACATAAAGCCACATGCTTTAGACAAATCTTCATTTTTACCAATTGGTTCAACAATAAATGGGTATCTCACATAGGAAATACTTAATAACAGCATTAAATATTAGATAGTTTTATCTGGTGAAAGATTCTCTAAAGATGTAACAAAGAGAAACAGAAGCGAATATGCCAATTAAACTTGCAAGTAGTTTTTGAAATAATTACAGGGTTACGTACGGAATACGTCAAAAAGGAATAGGATTCTTTCTGTCAGCTCTTTAAAAAACTACCTGACATCTATCCAAATTCGGAAAACCTCTGATGTCACCTGTGAGTCGTCTGTATGATTTCTAACCAGCAGGGCCAACTCAATACTGGGCAGCAGAGAGAGGAGATGTCAGCAGCAAAGCTGCCAGCACCGACAAATTGGCAAAACCTGTCTGCCTTAGTGTCTCTCTTCTCCTTATGCATCCCTGGGTATTTTTATTCTTACTTTTGACAATTTTCGTAGCCACCACAACAGGACAGCCTAGCAAATTTGCCCCATGCTGGTCCTCCCTGCAGCCAACAGCTTCTGCAAGGACAGGCAAAACTGGGCATGTGGAGCCAGAGGAAGAGGTCTCAGCAAGTGGCACCAAGGGTGAGATCCCAGGGACAGTGGTCCCAGGGGTGGCAATGTCCTTATGGAGCCAAGCCATGGTCCCTCTTCCCTACAGGGATGTGTGCATGATGCTAGCACTGAAGAATGTTCAGAAACAAAGGCAACAGGTGAGTTTTTTGTTTTTATCTCAGGCATCTCCAAACAGAAGACTGCTTGGCACAGTACCCATAGGCTAAAAGGGACACATTCTCCCTACAGAATAAATCAGGAAAACTTAGTGGATCAGAGGGGTAAAACTCAGTCTATCAGAGTTGCATGTACACTAACTTTTAGATACCAAGGGACAAGTGTATACTCAGCTTCAGCTTTACTTAATATGTAAGAATGAGAACACTACCTGGGCTGACTTGTTACACTGCTGAAGCCATTCAAAGCAGAATTTCTCCTCGTAACAAACTCCCTGTACTTCAAATAGACTTTGTATTAAAGCTAGCAAAGATAGCAAAAGCGAAGCCAGTTTGACTGTAAACTCATTGGGGCGAGCCTTGCTTTTCTCCTCACAATCCTCTCTTCGAGCTGGGTGCACTCCACACTTGTCTCTTTCTCACCTTTCACCTTTTTGCACCTGATTCTTCTCTTAAAGAAAAACAACCACAACGGGAACAGTGCAGGAAACAGTAAAACCCTTTGAGGCTATCCACCACATTTTAATATGTGCTCTGTTTTGAATCTGTTAAATGGTTTGATTGTTTTAATGTTTCACTAAAAGAAGTATCTGCAGATTATGTATTTCCTTCAAATTCTCATTGTTTGTCATTTTGGAACTACTTTACTAGTTCTGCCAAGCTTTTATTCTGTCTTGAAGAGCTGTTTCAGTAAATTTTACTGTTCTACCTTCTGATCATGAAATTTATTATAATTATTTTCAAGGTGAGCTGTATAGTATATACATATTCTCAAATGTACATCTTAAAATGCTTTGCTATTGTTAACACTTGTAACAGAAAATGGGTCAGAATTCATATTGGTAATGTTTCTTTAGCGTTATTTCCTCTTATTTTATCCATGGCTACTCTGCTGGGTTACTGTGCACATTTGTTCCTGTTTCTCAATATTTCACCTTAAAACCTTTTTCCTCACAGAAAGAAATTGTCAGTAGTAACAAAATGCTGTGAAGCCTGAGTCTGTACCAGTGCTAAAGGAGGTTCATGCTGTCCTCACCCGAGTTTGGTCTCTGTCAGCAAGGTAACACAGGTGCAGCCATACCATTGCTAGAAAACAGGTACCACAATTACACACAGTCTTCATCTACTACTACCTTGTTTTCAAATATCTACAGAACACCATCACAACAGTTGCCCAACTCCAAAGCTATCCCTTCATCTAATGAATCTTACAGCTGACAACTTTTGCCTTGTTTATAAAGAACCTGTACCTCACATCAAAAAAAAAGTATTTCATCTGCAACGCTTTCATTCCTGTTATTGTCTGTGCAATTCTGAGTGGAGGTTTAATCTATTCATGTAGTAAGACTCCAGTACAACAACTCTGGAATCCTATGCCTTAATTTTAATTAGTTCCTTGAACAAGGCATAGAAAGTTGCAGAAAATGTTGTGTCTCCTTCCCTCCCCAGTGAAGACATTTCCTTGAAAAAACTGTGACGCAGCAAATCTTCACATTATCACCTGACCTATTTCACATTGTCATTTCTCACCCCAAGTCAATTCAATATATGTTTGAACACTCCTTTCATCTGATTCCTGCCCTACTCTTCCTCTTTTGCTGGTCCTTTGCAGTTTCCATAAGCTCTGTACTTAAACAACTATCTCACTTTCTTGTAGCTCCTAAATACACTCAGCAGGTTATTACATTTATAGATTTTCCCTTCTGTTCTTAAAGAGCTCGTATGTTTCATCATGATTAACAGTCCTACTAGTGGAGCACTAATAAACTACGACTAAGCACACAAGTTATCACTTTCTTCAGTAAGCCCCATCCCCAGGTAATCACTGGTTCCTCACAACCTATCATCCTACTTCACTTACTAGCAGTAAGTGAAGTAGCCCACAAAAAGTCAACCATCTCTCTTCATTAGCTGAACAAGTCAAGAGGAAAAGGTCTCATCAAAAGTAACTCACCTGAACTTTTAAAAGCAACACTCTAGAAAAACTCATTAACGGAAAGTTAAAACACACACCAGCACAACAAACAAAAGCAGAGTTCACTGCAACTGACCAAGTGACAACAAAAAAAAATTCAACAAAACAACTGCTTCGCATATCTCCACCAGAGCACCCGTTCATAAGACCAACTGGACGAGAGTCAAATCCACTAAAGTCACACGAGGAAAAACCGAGTACACGGCACCACCCCAGATTTAAGTGAGTGCTTTACTGCCTTCAGCCGCTAGTCTCAGGGAGTTTCTCTCTTTCCGATGTTCATGATAGAAACTTCTGGGAAAGCGGCAACTTCCTTGGTAATCCTGAAACGCTTTTACCTTTGCCTTAAGAAAACTCTGTTACGCTCCTCAACATAGACTATGTCCGAAAATGATACATGCTGAAGCATTTGTATTTAGAGTTTCATTCATGCTCACCACCTGATTTTTTAGAACTCACGACTGAGCATCCAGTCATTGAGTTGAAACATGCAGCAGAAATGGTCAGTCCAACACCACTCGACTGTACAAGGGACGTTAAAAAGAAAAATAGTACAAAACTGAAAATATAACTCTTGTTACTTTTCACTGCAAAGCTTACACACCCCGTGCTATTAATCACAGGTAAATGAAAGAGATGGAAGAGGCTGCTCCATCTCCGGAGCCTCCCTTCCAAGAAGCGGTACTCACTAGGGCTCCGCCCGCGCTCTCGAGTGGGACAAGTGCCACGGCCACGGGGCGCGCCCACGGCCGCTCCCCACACAGGCCGTGGGCCGTGCCCACCCGTGGCGGCGTGCCCGGGAGCCGGCGGGCCCCAGAAGCGGCCGCCCCCGCTCCCAACCGCCCTGTCGCGGCGCGACGGACGGGAGCGGAGCGCAGCTGCGCAGCGGGCGGAACGCGGCGGCGAGGCCCGGCGGGCGCGGCCGCCGCTGCCCGGCGCCGGCAGCGCGCGGCCTACCGCCAGAGGTCCCTCCTTGGCCAGTTTTGCGGCGTGTTTTTGCTGCACTTGAAACTTTCTGGAGAAAACCCGGGCTCAGGTCCGCGTCTTCCCCAAGGCTCGGGCAGAACCGGCGAGACAAAAGTGCCCGCCCGCCTGTCCTGGCCCGCTCCTCGGGAGGAGCGCTCGGGGAAAGTGGTTCTCAAGTTGCTTCCTTCCTCTCCTGAATTCGCCTTTTTCATTTTCTTACCCCTCGCCCCGGGCAATTGCATCGAACGGGGGAAGAGTGCCCCCCTACCCCGGCGAGGGGGCGGCGGCGGGGGCGAGCGCGGTGCGGCCGGGGGTGGGAGAGGAACTGGGTGTTAAGTGTTCCTGAGGAAGTTGCACAACGAGAGAGGGACTCTGCTTGTTTACCGGGTCCTTTGCTTTTTTTTTTTTTTCCCTTCCAACCCCCCCCGACGTTCACCCCCCGAAACCGAATTCCGGGAAAAGGAGGCTACCTCCGAGTGGAAAGGAAAAAAATTTAAAAAGAAGAAAAAAAATGTTACCTTCTCCTCCCCTCCCCCAGCGCGGAGAAAGGGAAGGGGGGGGACGAGCTTGCTTTTTTTTTTTTTCCCTAGGGCACTGCGGGGGATCGCTCCCCGGCAGATCCTCGCCAATCTCCAGGCATCCCTCGGCAAAGGCACCACTTCCCGCGGGAGGGGCCGGCACACGCCGCCCCTCCCGGAGGGCTCGCCCCGGCCCGGCTCCGCAGCCTCCCGCGCCCGGCCCCGCGCTCCAACTTTTTCTCTCACGCTCTCGTGTGCGCCCGCTCCGACGGGGTGCGGGGAGGGGGAGAGGGGGGGTTAAAACACGGGGATGGGGAGCGGGCGCCGCCGCGGCCCCGACCCGCGCCCCCCCTCCCCGGGAGCCGCCGGCTCGGCGGCCTCTCCCCAGCCCCGGCCGGAGGCGGGCGGCCGCTCCGCGGGAGCGCCTTCCCGTCGTCCGCCGCTTCCACCACCTCCCCCCAAAAAAATAAAATCGCTTTCCCCCTCCCCCCGCCGAAAAAAACACCGCCTCACACACGTTAGCGAGAACAAGTGTGCCTATATCCTGTTGTTATATGCACCGGCTGCGGAGACGGAGAGACGGGCGTGTGCGCGGGGGCCGCTCCCCCACCCCGGCCGCACTTCAGCCGAGAGCGCGCAACTTAACAGAAAAACCGCGTCCTATTCACTGCTCCTGCCACCTCCCCCCGCCTCCCCACCCCCCCACCAAAAATACGCACTCACGTGTATGTGCGCTCACATACACGGCCAGCAGCGCGGGGCCCGGCTCCGGCAACCCCCCGAGGCCAGCCCACGGAGCCGGCGGCGCTGACAGGCGCCGGCCGCCGCCGCACGCAGCCCCGAGCGGGCAGGGGCCGTTCCCCCGCCGCCTCACATGTCTGCCGCAGCGAGCGCGGCGCACGCACCGCACAGAGGCAGGAACTGAGCACTCGAGCGAAAGACTTTTTTTTCGCCCGTTTAAAAAAAAAATAAAAATGCTAGGAGCTTTTTTTTTTTTTTGGTATGTGTATGTGTGTGCAAACTTTCCCCAAAATGGCGGAAATTGGGAGATGATTATATTTTAAATATCTCTCGCACACAATCACACAAAGTGCAAGGAGCGACGGAAAATACAAACTCTCTCCGCTGCGCGCTGAAAGAGGCCTTCGCACACGGGGACCCACGGCACATTCAACCGGTATATCCCGGCAGCCGCCACCTCTCGCCGCTTCCGACCAAAAAACCTGGGGCAGTTTCACACCCCTCTCCGCTCCGCATTGCCCCCTCGCAGCCCGCACTTCTCCCCGTCCTTCTGCTTGTGTGAACAAAGAGCCGGGGCTGGGGAGGGGGGGGGCTCGGATGGCAGCGAGCCCCCTCCCTCCTCTCGGCTCCCTCCGCGCCCGGCGCTCACACGCACACGCACACCCATGCACTCCCCCCCCCCGCGCCCCCCTCCTCCCGGCGCCCCGCCGCTGTACCCGCATCACATTGTTCCCAACCGCGCGGTGGTGCCCCGTAAGTGTCATTAAATGGAGCCAACTGACAAGCTCATTGGTGGGGCAAGTCTGCAAAATGTCTCTCCCCTTCCCTTCCCCCTCCCTTCGGAACCCCCTCCTCCCCCCCCGGCCCCCCCAAACACATTTACACAGCACCCTCCCGCGTATATATATATTTATGTATGTACACGGACATACGTGCGTGCGTGCCTGTGTATGTATATAAATATATAGCGCATATATATATATACACGTACTCCCTTCATGTGTTTGGGAAGAGAAAAAGAAATACCAGGCACCTCTCTCTCTTTCTTTTGTTCCTCTTTCACACTCGTACACTTATGATTTAGTGAGGTTCCTGCTGCCCCAGCCGCTCCCCAGCCACTTGCGAGTCACTTGCCCACTTTCCCCGGCATTAACTTCCATCCTTCCTGCTCGAGGTGGTGGGGGAGAAGCCCCCCTCCCCTTCCCCTGATACGTTTCGTAAGGAAGGGAGAAGGAGGTGCGTCTCTCCCTTTATCTCTCGCGCTCTCTCTAACTTTCATCCTCACCTCGGGGGAAAATTAAAACCCATCACCAGCCTTTGCCATCGTAGCTCCCTAAACGGCTTGCGGATTAGATCGGAACCCGCCGCGCCTTACCCCCCCAAATTTTCTCTCTTTCTCCGTCTCTCGAGTAGTCCTGACAAATATGGTCCAGGGCTGCGGGCACAAGTGAGCATGCGCCCGCCGAGCCAGGGCTGGGGAAAGGGGAAACTGCCGCCGCCGCCGCCGCCGCTCTTCCTCCCTCGCTGCCGCTGCCGCTGCTCCCCAGCGCACGGCCCCTGCACACCGGCTGCCGGCCACTGGCCGCCGGCGGCGATCGTCGCCCTTACCCGATACACGGCCGCCGGCCGCGGCTCCGGCGGAGGTGCGTCGTCTCCCCTGATTTACTGCCGACGCTGGAGGAATAATAAGGAGACTTGTGCAGCAGCCGCGCGCACTATTTAGGGCGCTTTCAAAAATAATGCCTTGCACTTTTTCCTTTCCTTTCCGTCTATTTTCTTTTTGATTTTTTTGGCGGACGAGGTGTGTGACTGGTCCTCGGCAGTCCCGTCAGGTGCCGCTGAGGCTGACCGGTGGGCGCCGGGGAGCGGCTGTCTGCGGCTCTTAGCCCCCAGCCCCTCGATAAACGGCAGCCGGGGCGGCGGAAGGACAGTCATCACCCGTCGACGAAAGTGCAGGTCCCGCTGGGGAGCGGCAGTCCCCTCGACGCTTCCAGCCAGGGGTCACCCGGGGGAGAAAGGTCCGAGGCCAAGCAGCGCGGAGCCAGGCTGCCCCTGCACTCCAGAAATGCTGGGTTCGTTCAGCGGGGCAGTATTACTTGTCACGGGCCTCGTCTCATTAAAAATCTTGCCAGCTAACAAAAGTAGTTTCAAAAGTGACACCTGCCTGCGTTCTCTCCCTCATTGCCCTGCATTCCCAAAGGAAAAATGCTGGCTTTAGCATTTATTTTCTGTAACTTGTTGCTCAGAAAACAACAAAAACTGAAGGTCTTTGTTATCTTATATGGTGTTGGCCAGAGTGGACTTCCTTCACCTACAAGGAGGTCTGTTACATGAAAGAACATTAGGCAAAATAGACGTACACAAGGGGCCTAACTCATGACTGGGAAAGAGTTCTGTATATGACCCTTTAAAAAATGTTTGTGTGTTTGTGTGTGTATATTTACACACATATAGTTTCAGGGGAAATACAAAACACACAATCTTCCTTATGCTAACTGTAAATATTTTTTTGAGACCATGGGCTATCTCCCTAAGGTGACTCTGTCCTTGAGGCAAAATCTGGCAAAGTGAACTTTGAATTGTTAATAATTTGGCATATTTTTATACATCTCTTAAAGTAACTTTCAAATCTCAATATATTTTTTATTAATCCCGATAATGATCAACATCCAAGCTTTGTCATTATTTTGTATACACTACCCTCTACCACTACTGTGGCAACTTTGGCACAAATTACTAGAATAGAAATACTAATAATGTCCACATTAAATATCAATAAATATATGGCAAAAATACCCACTTACAACCTCAGAATAACTAATAAAATGGCTTAAACAGGAACAAATAAAACCTTTTTATTATTATGGACATACACTGTATTACAGTAGTATCCCCATGATGGGAAGAGCATTGCACTGGACCCACAAGATGAATGGTCTTTCCCAGACTAGGTGTCTGTTCAATAGAGCATTTGCTTTAGAATGTGTATTAAAATATTTAAGAATCAAATTTGACTACTCCCTTTATCTGTGTCTATAATGGGCAGGTGTCAGAAGGATGGAGCCAGGCTGTTTTCAGTGATGTCCAACGATAGGACAAAGAGCAACGGGTACAAGCTGGAACATAAGAGGTTCCAAAGAAATACAAGGAAGAATTTCTTCACTGTGAGGGTGACGGAGCACTGGAGGCTGCCCAGATGGGTTATGGAGTCTCCTTCTCTGGAGACATTCAGAACCCACCTGGACGAGTTCCTGTGTGACCTACCATTCTCACCTGTTGGTCGCAGAGATGCTGTGGGCATCTTGTGTGATCTCCCACCATGGCCACATCTCGGGGGGAGGCAAGGTCTGGCAGCACTGCTGCCAGTCACAACTCCTTCACGCACAGACACTCACAAGTGCCCCCTCCACAGGTAGCAAGAGGTGGCTGCTGGTCATCACCAGCTTCCTGCCTACAGGAAATCCCCTCTTCCAGCTCTATCAGAGTTGCTTTGCATGGTTTCATTGGCAGGCCAGAAACCTGAATCAGCAGAACTATCAGCAGAAACTTCTGTTGGATATACATGGACTGGTACTACCCTCAGATTTTCCAGCTGGAAAACCCCTAGGCCAAATTAAGTCATAATTCCTAAATGAAACAAAAACTAGGTGCATATCTAATTCAAGGAGATCTATTTGGGTTTTTTGTTTTTATTAAGCAGCCTTCCTATTAGCTCAGATTGTTGTGTCAGGAGGATGGAGCCAGGCTCTTCTCAATGATGGCCAATGACAGGACAAGGGGCAATGGGTATAAACTGCAACACAAGAGGTTCCAAGGAAATACAAGAAAAAAATGAGGGTGACACAACACTGGAACAGGCTGCCCAGATGTGTTGTTGAATCTCTTTCTCTGGAGACATTCAAAACCCACCTGGACAAGTTCTTGTGTGACCTACTCTAGGTGATCCTGCTCTGGCAGAGGGATTGGACTAGATGATCTTTTGAGGTCCCTTCTAACCCTTAAGATTCTGTGATTCTGTGATTTTACCATACTATCTTGAGAGTTTATTTAAATTAATTTTTCTCACAGCAGTAAAATGGGATTCACGCCTAAGTGTTTGCGGGATTGCTGCCTGAGCACAGTACATGATAGTTACATTATGATGAACATTTCTCACAGCCTTACAGCTCAAATGATGTTGCATATAGGCTGCAGTTTTCATCAATTAACATATGTTCATTAGAAACTAATTAGAGAAAACAGTATTAACCTAATTGTAATAATTAGTGATAACATACATTTAAACTCTTTTAAAATAGAGATTCAAAAATAGTAAAGGATGAGAAATTTACGACTCTTCACCAGTGAGCTCTTGGTTGAGGCGATTTCTGGGTTAGAAACAAAGAATAAACTGTAACTAAGTCATTCAGTGCTTTTCTGAAAATGATTTCCCAATGTTACTGAAATGTTTTTATGCAGATAGTTGCCAAATAACTAGATTATTCTATTGTAGCATTAAATTAGCTGGGCTCTGCAGAAGACACTTAGAGGATGATACTATTTGTAACTTTTAAAAACTCTTCAGGATGCTCAACCTGTACTGATTATTTCTCCAGATGACATTGAGGGTTTTTGGGGGAGGATGTACCATACCTTGTTATGAAGCTGTATTTCTAAGAATACAAATGATGAGTTATTTGCAGTTATGTTATTTATGCTTGAAAGACTTGGTCCTTTTTCCTTTGAAAATCTTAAAGCAAAGCATGGAACTGGTAAAACACTTTAATCCATCTAATCTGCTTGCAGAAGTTATAGGAGTGTAGCCCTTTACAGAAAATGACGACACAGGTGGAAAAGTTCCTTGAAGGATAAATATAGGAAGTTGGAACTGAAATCAAGTGTTTGAACCAGCTCATAGCTGCTTTACTGGATTGGTGGTTTCAAATGGATAGCTCTTCGATTAAAGTAAAAGGACCAGGGAAATTATAATAAAGATACCTTCTGTTCTCTGTCTTTTCTTCAATCCTTGCCCTAATCATATTGTGGCAGCTCACGATGTATAATAAACCCATTATTTTGTCAATTTAAAATGATTGAGTAAAAATAGATTAAACGTTATTCAAATATGTTCTTTAAACATTAGCTCTGTTGCCATTTTATTTAACACTAGACCTCCATCTGTATTCTGAAGACAGAGGATTTTGAACACTTGTTTTCTATGTGTAAGTATGGCGTTTAATATGATTTTGGCAGTATGTTTAATGACAGATTTTGGAGGAGCTAAATCTGGTCTCTCTCTGAGTATTCTTGTAACTCATTGAATAGGTGTTTGTGCTGTAGCCAAGTAATGATTATTTTTCTAAGAGCATGCGCGTGAACGTCTGTATACATGGCTTCCAAATCTTAGATACCATTTGTAGTGTAGATACCATTTGAGGTTGTGAGAGGAAAGAAATGTACCTTATCAATTCAGTTTGCATACTGGATTTATACTGTCCTGTGATCTAATGGCTCAGCAAATGTCTAAACAAAAACTGAGAAGAAGAGATTCAGAATTTACATTTTACCAAATTACTTGGCACTTCTGGAGTCTTAATTTCTGCAATTCAAACTAAGACACCTTAAAGATGGCCTTATTTCTCAAAAATAGCGTGCATGTGGCATTTTATCACTCTTCTTCTAAGCAACTTATGCAGTAAATTGTATGACTTTTTTCACCAGTGTTAGTCACTGGTCTGCTACGGAATTCTTCCCCAAGCCAAACCAGGAGGACAGGAAAGAGAGATTGAGGGCAATCACTGGCAAAAAAAAAACCAAAAACCAAACCCCAAACATTGTATGTGTTACTGTGTAAAACTCTAAGACGGTAAAATAGAAGTGTAAAAGCTCTAAGAAACTGAGGATGAGGAGACATGGTATATGTGCTGGTACAGCAAGAAAGATAGGCAAACTGCAGTCCATAGTGATTGCCCTCAACAGTGGTCTCTCCCTCTCCAGGGAACTTGATGTCCTCACAGATGTGAAGAAATAAAGACCAACTCATTATCAATAGAATCCATTAGTTTTTTGCTACTAATCCCAGAATAATTATGAAAGTTGGTTCAGATGCCCTGCCAAGCTGGAGAACCAGTAATGCTTCCTAAACTGAGTGTGCATCCTGGCCCCATCGCAACTCCTTATCAAAGTGAGGCTCAGGTAAGCAGCAGTCTTTTTTCCTGGGAAGGAAACTTGGGCCTGAGTACTAGAAAGAAACTGTTTTCTAGCTAGGTTTCAGTGCAGTTCTAGGTGCAGTCTTGGAGAGCTTCTTTCTGGAAACTTGAGGAGTTTCAAGATACAGTAAAGTAGATGTTTCAAAGATTTCATCAAAGTTGCAGAACGACAAAGATTTCCAGAGTTGGGCTTCATCCTGAAGAAATTCAAAGTCAGATATGGAAGATATGAGATTGTTAGTGCAGAAGTGAATCCAGAGCCATATTGCCTGTGAAAAGTTTTGGAAGTATTGGACCAGAACAATGAGGTATAAAAGCAGAGTCTCCTTCTCTGAGGACATTCAAAACCCACTTGGACAAATTCCTGTGTGACCTACTCTAGATGGTCCTGCAGGGGGGTTGGAGCCAAGGATTCCAGCCCTTGAGATTCTGCGATTCTGTGAGTGGGTCAAATGCAAATTAAGACCTCTATTGACAATATTCAAGAGGACTCTTGAGTCACAAGAAGACTGAAGTTAGAAGCTTGGACGTGTGAGTTAGGCATTAGGGAAGGGCTTGTAGCACTGGCAATATCTTGAATCAGTAAAGGAAGCAGGAAAGGGCACCATTTTGAGTGGCAGGGAGGAGGAGTGCAAATGTACAGCAGAGACTATGCAATCTGGAATGGGTAATAGGCCAAAAGAGCTAAGCATAAAGGTCCTATGGGAGGAGAAAGGTGAAAGGTAGTAAGAGAGACTTGTCACAGAAGAGGACAAGTGGTGTGGAAAGGGGCAAACAGAGTGTGAGGGGGTGAGAAAGGAAAAGGGGGAAGAAGGAAAGAAACCTGTGTCAGGCAAAAATGAAACAGGAGGATATTTGCAGGCTTTTAAATAGAGTTTAGTAGATGAAGTTTGAAATAGTAGTAACGAGTGATATCTTGATTATGAGTCGGGAAAGGGGCAAGCATCACAGGGTTCTTTTTGACATAGAGCTCTATTCCTCCATGCTCTTTTCTGAGGCATCTGGATACACTTTACATATAAAGGCCATTATAATTTCCCTTAGCAAAATACTTCAGCTCCAGCCGTGCGTAAGGTTATGACAGCCTTGCAGCAGAGTGTTGCATTGGAAAGCCTGTTCAAGCTGGATATTCCAGACCTGTCGTCCAAAACCTAAAAGTCACTCTGAGAGCAAAGACTGTAAATTTTAAATATGCACAAAGAAGACAAATTGATGAGGCAGCACAGGAACAAACATCACTCTCAGGAACAGATGTTGAATGAGAATGGGTCACAGCCTGCACTCCTTACATGGAAAACAATTCTGTTGCAATAGGCAAGAATTAAAGGGGCTATTTTAATAATTGTTGGTAGAATTTCTAGATCTATAACTGTTGTGGAAAAATATATGGAAGTTAATAAACAGCTCATCCTGTGAGTCTGATTGGACAGCAAAGCCTGGCAGGACAGGGAGAGGGGGAGGAAGTCTCATCCTAGGTCATTAAGACACAATGGCAGGGTGTGAACTTGCTTTAACTTGCTTTCCCTAGAGAGTAGTACAACAGTTTTTAAAGCAACATGTGTCAGACTTAGTGACTCAGGACCACATGAGGACATTCCTAGTGGATTGGTCCAACAGTAGATGAAGAGGAAAGAATCCCAAATATTGCTTCTACTAGACATAAGATCAGATGACTCAAAGTATGCACATAGACTCTTTGTTTCTTTATTTTCAGCCCTCTTTATCTAATAGTGTGTTCTAACAAGTAAATAAACCCCTTTGTTTTAAAAAGGTATAAATGATGCAATACAGACTGCATATAATGCACAATACATGCTTGATGTATGTGGGATAATAGAGAGGTTTACTCCAAACAGATTTTCTCCTTCAAGTAGCTAATGTGAAAGCCTGATGCTAATGGTTAACAGCAGTAGAAGGAAAACAGAGATACAACTAAGCTGTAGTAAACATTAAATGAAGCCTTTTTGGATGTTGATAAGAGATTTTCCTTACCTGAGAATTCAGAGTTAGGATTGCAGTAGAACAGATATCCACTAGGCCTACCAAATGTGACTAATTACAGCAATAGACAAAGCATCTCCTGTTCACTGTTAGACCTAACATCCCTTGTAGAACACAAAAAGTGTGTACTTTATAACATTTTCCCAGTGATACCATGTCATGTGGACACACAAGCAGTAGAATTCTACTCTTTGACAAGCAAGAGAGAATATTAATCGTGTCTGTTTCTAAGATCAACAACAGATGGATTATTGAGAGAAATTTGTATTGCCATCTATCAGGACTCATTGGGCTTTGTAGAGTCAACTTAGAACAGTTCCTGGGCTGGAATGTTGGGCATTGTGGTTATATACATGCTATCATGCACTGGATTATGTAAATGTAAATAGTGGGTTCAGTAAGTAAAAGGGAATTCGTGTTCTAGACTTTTAAGTGATGTGCTAATCCTTCATGCTGGGAAATCAATCTGCCAAATCTCATTTATTATATAGAAAATAATGACGAGTGTGAGCTAAAATTCTTTGACAAATAATTATGCACAATAGTAAGAAGCAGGAGTACCTGTTTGCTATACATTTCAAGGTTTGACAAATACATTTTAATGGAGAACTCCGTCTCCTGGCTACCACAACAAAGCAGGCAGGATATTCTTTTTGCTTTGAGTACAGAACTGTGTGTGTTAGTAGTCGTGCAGGCTGATGCCTATTTGTGGAAGAATCTACTCATGTTGGTTTACATTTACAGTTTCCTACATGATTTTATTTCAGTACCCAGTGATAACAGAACTAACGCGTGCTCTGAAGTGTTCAAGAGGAACTGAACTACAGAAAGATACTTTTGCTGAAAGTAGTTCGGTTCTACGTGTTCTAAGGCAAGCTTTACATAATACTTCACATCAAGTCCTCCTAGCTTCTTACTCCTCAGGAAATCCTTTGCAAACTGAAAATCCACTGTAGCTTAGGTTTTAGGAAAAAAAAAGATGATGTGGCATGGGTACATTAACTGTATCATCGTTATAATCATTATAGGTACTATACTGGGAAGCATATCTACCCTATTTTACCTAACTTGCAAGTGCTTAAACTGGAAACATTAAGTTAAAACCGAAAGAACTTTAGGTTTGAAGTGCACAAATATTGCATTTGGGGATGTTGGAAAATTCCCCAGGAACACTGAACATTTTTGTAAGCGTCCAAGAAAGCACAGAAGAACTTTGAGATTGTTGGCTAAAAGCTGAAGATAGATTCTTCTGGCTGCAAAGAGATGATGTCTTCCCTTCTCATCAGTCATCTGGGCAAGCATGGATGTAACTAGTAATTTCATAAATATTTGATCACCCTGAAAGCACCATGCAGATGTTCCATTTTAGTCACAGAAGTAATCACAGTGATGATGATGTGCAAGGGTACAGTTAGTGCACAGAGCCCACCTATACTTAAACACTAACTTCTGGCATCTGTTTTACTTGCAGAGTTTGGAGTTATGGGTTTCTATAAAGTCAATGGAGTGAAGAAAGTTCCTTAGAGTGGGATTCTAACTTATACATTAAGAGTTTATTGCTTTTAATTAAATATATGATGAATTCAGATACATATCTAACATTATAGACTACATTAATATCTGAACTGTACTTCTCAGTCAAAAAAACTTTGGCAAAAGCTCTCCTGCCTGATGATCTCTTTCCATTCATAAAATTTCTGACTTCACCTGTCTCAGATGGGATAGCTCTGAGCCCCCATCCAATGAAAAAGAGATATTAGCAAAATGTTTCTGAATGAGAAAGAAGAGTTTAGAATTATAGTGGTATAATTATATAGATACAGAATATATTTATATATAATTTTTATATTTAAATAATTAATCTTTTTGTAAGTAACAGGGTTGCTGTTCTCTATGGAATGTAAGCCAAGTTTCAGCTGGGAACAAATAATTGAGTTATGTAAGCACACATAAAAATAGATTGACCCACATCTATAACAACAGAATCACATTCTAATAAAATAGTATTTGTTGTATAATTTCCTGAAGGTAGAAAGCACATATATAAATGGCCTTATATAAAAAAGGCCACGTAGTATTTGTTCTGTATTAGGTACCCATGGTGCTCTGCAATGTGATGGTTTACATCCATGTGAACAAAAACATGAACAGTTTGTTTTCCTGGTGCAATGTCAATGCACAGGGAAGTTGGAAATCCAGTCCCGAGTATTATGATCTGAATTAGTATCAGGAAATTGATGCAAGATATCATGATCTGAGAATGAGAAGGTGCATACAAAAAAAAATTAAGCATGATTCTTAAAAATTTCTGGCATAGGCCACAGTACTGTACAGTTTTGTTTACATTACTGTGATTGATCAGAATAAGGCTCTAGTGAGCACAGTTCTGCACACATCAGGGAATCTGCAGCTGCAGATTTGAATAGGATAAGAAATATTATATAAACTTACTGCACATGCTGCCTCTCCTGCTGTAATAGCTAATATATCAAGACATGCTTATAGAAACAGACACATGCATATGTGCATCGTGGACAAGGTAGGTGCTCAGCTGGAGTTCAAACCAATGTGTACTACTGTTGCCACCTCTCTCCTGCACAGGTTGCAAATTCTCAAACTGCCACTGTATATTCCAAGTAATGTTAGTTGTAGTTCTCTTCAAAGCTAAAAGCTGGAAGTATAACATGGTAATTGTGAATATTTAATACTTCACAGTATCACAATCTAGTTTTACCAAACAATATCTGTTCCTAAACCAACAGATATGTAATATTTGATATGTAATACGAATGTCTTTCTTTAGCTACCGTTAATGCTGCTCAAAGGCAACTTATAGATCCTTAAAACTTATTTAACTCAGAATTCTTTTTCCTTGAGGTAAAAGCACAGTGTACTACAAAGTAATGAATATTTCCATACCAATTTCTATTTTAAATGCTTCATTTTACTGTCTATGACTTTTTTTAAAAAAATGTGACAGGAATTCTTTCATAACAGTCTATTTTTCTCCCTAGTATTCTAATGGGTGAAAAATAAATGTTGATGGAAGATAGCATGGAAAATTTCAGCCTAAAATATTTCTTTCAGTAATGAATGACTGAAAATAGGGCATTAGAACAAAGCCCATTTCTAATCTTGTTACATTTGCCTCCATTTAGCCCTAATGTAGAGTTTATGATATATGCGGAGGTGTTTCTTCAGCATAGATCTTGTCGCTTAACCAGTAAGATATCAATCTAATCAATAAAGTACAGCATAGAAAGGGCAAAACTTGTTGTGTTTTTTGGTTTTTTTACACGGTTTAGACTCGCTGCCTTAACACAGGTGTAAAAGTAGACACCTGAGGCTATCTTAGACTCCAGTTGCCACCTGAGCTTAGCTGAAAGACAGTTTGATTTCTGCACACATTGACTCAAACTTATTTCAGCTGATTCTGTTAATAAGAGCAAAAACTAAGTGTTTGCCATGAGACTGAGGGCAATTTTCCAAAAACTAATAAAGGCTACAAGATCAGGAGGTCAGGAGGTTGAGGCATCCCTTTTTTTGATGGTATCTAGCAGCAGGACAAGGGGTAATGGGAAGAAGCTGGAACTCAAAAAGTTCCATTTAAACATAAGAAAAAACTATTTCACTGTGAGGGTGAGGGAGCCCTGGCACAGGCTGCCCGGGGAGGGTGTGGAGTCTCCTTCCTTGGAGATCTTCAAGACCCGCCTGGACACGTTCCTATGTGACCTGACCTAGGTGGACCTGCTTCTGCAGGGGGGTTGGACTACATGATCTCTAAAGGTCCCTTCCAACCCCTACCATTCTATAATTCTATGATTCTGTGACCATCTTTCACTAGTTTCTGAAGAACCATCAAAATATTTTTTTCTTGCTTATATTCCGACGTGGGCTGAAATAAAAAAGAAATCTACAGCAGAAATGTGCAGTAGATCTACATCAGTAGAATATGCAGTAGATCAAATCTGCATAAAAATGGATGATTTTTCCAGCTAACATGTATGATATGGTAGTCCCTATATTCCAGGAAATCATGCCAGTATTTCAGGTGTTTTTAGTGGGTCAGGTAGTGATGCTGATGTTTTGAAATAAGGGCAACACTACAGAGAAGAGTGCACTGATCCCCCAGACAATGTAACTGCCTTATCCTCTGTGTACCCATGTGAGATTGCAACAGCATAGTCATTTTATACATTTTTGAAATGACACAAAAATTAAAAATTAGAAGGAAAAATGTACTTCCAAGACCCACTTCGTAACTAGTCAGCCAAAAGCCTGTAGAAATCAGCAGGACCTCAGTTCCCAGGGGAACTGGGCTCACAAATCTTTGGATATTTTGAAGATATTGCCCACATTTGAAAAAAAGGTAACATTTCTGGAGCCAAAACTTCATGGGTTTAAGTGGATCTTGTGTTTATACATTGGAACTTCAGGAAGTAAAAATACCTCTAACATCAGGAACATTAAGAAAAAAAAAAGTCAGTGTTTTACTTACGCTTGGCATCAGAAAAGACAGATCTATGTGATCAAAAATAAGCAATGTAAATGAAATCAACTAAACAAAGTGGCTGTAATAATTATATCAAACTGTTCAGTGTAGCTTTCTCTACAGACTGCAGTGAGTAGTACAGATTCATCTGATCTTATACACATCTTTCCTGTTGGACTCAATGGCTTTGTCAATTCTTAACTTACAACATTCTAAAAGTAAACATTTCAAAACCTGTCCTGTCAGAGAAGTAATAACTCTATTGCAGATTCAGCTTTCGAGAGTATATGGTTCACTGCACTAATTCAAAATTTACCTGCAATTAATCTCATACCTGGCAACTGGAAAACTTTGGAGATTTTTTTTTTAAAGCATAGTTTTCAAATTGCAGAAGAGAGGAATTCAATAGCTCAAACCTTAATCAAAGTCTGAAACAGCTGTTTGCGAAGATTTTTTTGGAAGTATGGCCATTTAACAGCAGGGATATTAAATTGCAGATCATACACCAAAAAAATTAATTTCCCTGGCTATGTGTGTTCTCAGCTTCTAAATGTTCTGGGGCTCCATGTCAGCTCAAATGTTCCTTTGCTTGTCATCCCTAAAAGCACACCTGGTGATATACAGTGTTATGCCAGCCCAGGGAACTGAACTTGCAGTGGCTTTGCACTACAAGAGCAGCTAATGTTCACTCAGGCCTGGAATGCACAGCTGGGAGATTTCCCAAGTTCCAGCAACAGCTCCTGTCCTCATTCATCCACTCCAGTCACTCTAGTCACAAAGTAACTGAAGAGAACCTGTAGACCAGAAGGACAATGACACTAGTGAAGGGTCTAGAGAGCAGGTCTTATGAGAAGCAGATGAGCGAGCTGGGGATGTTTAGCCTGGAGAAGAGAAGGCTGAGGGGAGACATGATCACTCTCTACAACTACCTGAAAGGAGATTGTAGCAAGGTGCAGGTTGGTGTCTTCTCCCAAGTAACAAATGATAGGACAAGAGGAAATGGCCTCAAGTTGTACCAGGGGAGGTTTACATTGGATATTAAGAAAAAAATCTTCACTGAGAGGTTTGTTAGACACTGGCATAGGCTACCCAGGGAGTTGGCAGATTCACCTTCTCTGGAGATATTTGAAAGTCGTGCAGATGAGGTGCTGAGGGACATGGTTTAACGGTGGGCTTGGCAGTGTGAGGTCAGTAGTTGGACTTGATGATCTTAGAGGTCTTTTCCAACCAAAATGATTCTACGACTTAGATGTCAAATTTAAGATGTCTCTGTCATCCATGTATAAAAGCCTCTCTGAGCCTTATATATCTCATTGAGAATGGGGAAATAAGTAACTTGGTCAAAGAGAAACCTGGGGCTATTTAGCCTGGAAAAGAGAAGACTGAAAGGGGACTTTATCAATGCTTATAAACACCTCAAGGGCAGCTGTCAAGAGGATATGGCTAGTCTTTTTTCTGTAATGCTCAGTGACAGAACAGGAGTAATGAGCACAAGCTGGAACATGGGAAGTTCCACTTGAACACAAGGAAAAACTTTTTTACGGTAAGAGTGAGAGAGCTCTAGCACAGACTGCCCAGAGACATTGTGGAGTCTCCTTCTCTGGATGTTTTCAAAACCCACCTGGACACATTCCTGTGTGACCTGACTGAGATGAACCTGCTTTAGCAGATTGGACTAGATGATCTTTAGAGGTCCCTTCCAAAACCTACCATGCTGTGATTCTGTGATTTCCCTTTTTGACTTACGAACCTAGCTTTTGGCACAGTTCATCTGCTAAGTAATTATTCCCAGCCAGAAGAATCACAAAGAAAGTAGGTTTTGATGAAGTAGTTGACAAAGCCGAACATCTCCTGTGGTCCTCTGGCAATGCAAACTCATGCTGCATTGATTATGAGGCTGTGAACCACTAGGTCTTTTACCAACAAGAAAAAGAGTAAAGTCTTAATGTCCACAGATCCAAAGTACGAGAAGTCTTGGTACTCTGGGACTTGGTAGAGTCTGAGCAGTGAGCTCTTTCTAGTGAGCCTCCAGCCAGCTCTCCACTGCTACTGTAGGAAAAGGCGTCAAAGGAATCATGCAGGACATTTTGCAGTAATATTCACTGGATGTGGAAGTCATTGGCTTCTTTGAAAATTTGGATTATATCGTTCAGGTGTCTTGAGTTAAAAAATAAAAGTCATACTGAATCTTTGAAAGTAGCTTAAAAATCAGACAAGACAGCTTTAACAAAACCTGCAGACATTGCAATTCGGAAATACAGTCCACCGCCCATATCATTGGCTTCTGCCCATCAGTGCAAGAAGCCAGAATTAAAAGACAGAATTATGTCTGCGAAATTCTTATAGAGGAGGCCAGAAAATGCGATTGGCTCGTTTTTCCAGAACCACTGATCAGAGACGATAGCAACAAACTATTTAAACCCGATTTGGTTTTCGTAAAAGATGGTGAACGTCACAATTAGATTGGAAAACAAATCAGCTACTCTTAAGGAGGCAGCTGAGGAAAAGTTAACAAATACAAACATCTCGAATGCCAAATTAAAGAACTCACTAATGCCCCCATAGTGAAATTCCCAGGTTTTCCTTTGGGGTCTAGAGGCAAATGGTTTGAAGGCAACTTTGAGCTACTTACTTAGTTAGGCCTCTCCGCTTCCCGACGCGAGAAAGTCGCTAGACGCTTATTGAACAAGGCACTCTTCACATCCGTGGACATCATACGTTTGCGAGCTCAGCCAGAAGGCCTTGCGATCCCAACAACTGAACTGTTTATTGTTTCGTTTTTATCTTATTTTATTCACTTTAACGTATAGCTATATTGTAGTTCCCTGTTTTTTAATACCTTGTAGTGTTTGCAGTGTCCCTTTATTTCAAACATGTATTGTAGACTTTTTAATCCCCTTGTTCTTTATTGTATAATGCTTTATTTCCCATTAAATAAATCCACCCGACTGTGAATGTCAAGCACCACCTTATGGCTGTGGGAGTAGCGATACGGAATCTTGTCTGGATCCATATGACGTGTCATGTAAAACTCTGATTGGACAAGTAATTCCTGGACTTGTCATAGGTGGACGGGCCACCTTTACCTAACCTGGAAAAGAGACAGCCTCATCTGTCTTAGTAATAGCTTAAAAATCATCAGTTCTGATCTTCAGGGTGAGAAATCATTTCACTTTTTTAGTATGATAATTTTTCATTTCTGTGTATAGAAGCTAAGCTGAAAAAAACCCCAAACCTCTAGTTTGACCTGTCTGGAACTGAATAACTACTGAGGAACTTGGAGCTAGGTGAGTGAGAAGCAGTCTAAATGAAAACAGATAGGAGTACAGTCTTATAATTATTATGTATATAATAATATATAACAGTTTTCCTACGTATCATAGACACTGTAATTTTACATACTGTTGTAAAGGTGGGCCTGAGGCTTAGGTAATTCTGTAAAGATGGTAATAAGTATTTAGAAGACTATTTTTTATGCATATAATTTTTACTTGAATATTCTTCATGTTCACAAATGCTAAGCTGAAAGTTGCTTCCAGGATTGGCACTAGAAAGTTATTCCACTGGAGACAATTAGTACGTGGTGTTTGTAACTATATATTATGATTGGTTCTGATAGCACAATCTAATATTTCTCACCTCAGGATACCTCTTTTAGATACTTATAACTTTGCCAAATGGGTTTTGGACTGAAAAATGTTTTACCAGATGCTTTCCCCTAGACTATTTTCTTGTTTGTTTCTCAATTTACAGATAACATAAGCCTTTATGAGAACAGAGCCAGACAACAAATGCATTGCCCATGTCAAAAATGTTGTAGGTTTTTACCTTAAAAAATTTACTTAATCCAGTTGTTGAACTAATGTTATTAAATTTGACAGGAATGGTGGAGCTTTATGTGGGGATATATTCCCGCTGCTCTGAAAATCTATCCACGTTTGAATAGTTTCATTTTGCAAGTGTTCAGAAAAGACTTGCTAGGGATTTAGCGGAAAACTCTGAAGAGTCCATCTGCTGTGGACCTACTCAGGGCTGCACAGACATAATTCTTCCTGTGATTACAGCCAAACACCACAAAATGTGTGCCTCTCAGGGACCTTTCTGTTGACAGAGTGCAGAGGAGAAAACAAATTAATTTGAATGCGGTGTAGACAAAAGTGGAATTTAGGAGTTAGGGAATGTATACATGGAGAAAATAGTGGAAGCAGTATGATGAACAAGAGGGTGGGACCGTGAATTGCTACGTGTATATGCAGGAAATAGGGACTGGGAGCTTGCATGGAAGATGAAGTGTGGAGGATAACAAACAGTAAAAGTGGACAAAGCAAGAGAATTGAGGTTGGCTGAGCAAAGGGACCAGGACAAATATGTGAAGAGAGTTAGATGAGGATTTTGGGGAACTGGGTTGAAAATGAACACCAGCCAAACCAGGGGTTAGATAGTGCAAGAGGACTGACTGGTAGTTTAGGAGCTGGTCAGCAGTTAGGCTGAATTATTTGAGTAGGTGAGAAGACAGAAAATGTAAACGACACAAAGACGACTGTGAATAAGAGTAAAACAAAATATTAAACCAACATTTTAAAGGTGCAATGCAAGGTTAAATGCAAGCTTTTAGCACAGGAAATGCCAACATTGATACTGCTTTTGAAACATTAATTTGAACCCTTGGGTACAAGCATGATGATACACCATCAAGGCACAATGACAGACTGTTTCTTCTACAGAAACCCAGCCTTACTCGGGAACCTCATTATAAGAAATCTCCTCTGGGTTTCCACAAGGTTATAAATTGAAGATTACAAAACTCCTGTTTCATTGGCTTTGGCAGTCAGAAGGTGTGAAATGCATTAAGCAGTGGATTGCTAGAAGGAAAGCCACCTGCATAGAGATGCAGAAAATGAGTTTTCTTTTGCCTCTGACAGTTCTCATATGATACTAAACAAGTAATTTTAATCTAACTTTTCCAGATGGTCACTAATTACACATTTTCAGAGAGCCACCCAGAGATCTGAGATCTAGTTTGAAGTAGCATTGGCTAGTTGTAGCTTAATTCTGCTGGAACGATTCTTCAGACATAAGGACTTGGAAAGTCAGGTCCTTGGCACCTTAGACACTGAACATTACAAAACAGTCTTGACTTTCAGTTCTTGCTTTCCCATTCTACGATTGTTAATGTTTCTCACCTCAAACTGTTCCTCAGGTCCAGATGTCCCTCCAAACAGAGAAACGTAATTTAATTTTATTATTCCACAATAGATTTCAAGTTGAATACCTCAATAAACAACTCATTTATACAAAACTACATGGATTTGTTTGTTTCAACTTGAACATTTAGTTTAGTCCTACAGGGCTTTTGGCACTTTTTTTATTAGCTTGTGATTCATCTCACACAAAGGGTCAACTAGGTTCTTGAATTAAATACGTAAGGAGAAAAAAACAATAGTTCTGGGATGAGAAAAACATTGTAGCTTGCATTTACTGAACAAAAACCTATGTGGTTAAGCTTGTAACTAAAATAGAATCTCCACTTTTGGACAGAAACCAAAGAACAGTTTGGAGTTACAGTAAAATATCATGTAGACAAATTAATTTCAGTGGAACAATAGTCTAAAGTGTTGCATTCATTTTATTTTCAAACTCAGGAAACCCAGACTGTGATCCTTTCATATCCAAGTTAAGTTTATTAAATGACAGCTAATGTAGGAAGATAGAGAGCCAAAATCCTGGGGTAGAAGAGGAACATTTTTTTGTAGTAGTGTGGGAGGATGAAGCTCAGAAGAGTGTTTCATATCTTTTAGTGACTCAGGTATTACATACTCAGATGAGTGCCTAACAGCAGAACAGCTTGCTATGTAACTTCTCAGGCTAGAGGGTTGAAAGCAAAGGGTTACATGAGGGAAAACATAAGCTTGCTTGGTTAGCTGAAATAAAACTCAGGACACTAACAGTTCTGGAGTGATATTTACAGCTCATGATCTTGTAATTAGAAAAAAAAAAAACAACAAACCAACCCAGATTCACTAACATCAGAACTGGTGATTGCACAGAAGAATTTAAATGTGTTCTTCCTCAGAGTATAAAATGGCAAAAACTTAAACCAGAACATGTCATTTGCTATGTCCTTTTTTTTTTTTTTTTAAATGCACTGTGGCACCTTTCATTAACAGCTTTACTATCAACTCCCCCTGAATCAAACATCCAAATAACTTTTTAACAGAGGAAATGCTATTCTCCCACATAATGTTGGCAGATGCATAGGAAGGCTCAGGCCTCTTAAATTCCACAGAGGAAGTCTATGGGAGAAATAAACAAACTCCTGAGACCCTGTTCTGCTTCTTAGCACAACTTTTAACATAACAGAGACAATCCATTCCCTTCTAAAAAGGTAATTCAAAGTAAGAAATGGCTTTTGCTATTTTAAATGTATATGAGGATATATGCACACTTTCTAAAAAAAAAAATTCCTTTTTCACTTGAAAAGTTAACAATCCGTTACAGAAAAATGACTTCAGCCTTCTAGGCTGTGAGAGTATTACTGCATTTGGATTAGAAGTCTAAAGTATTGCGGGAGTTTTCTCTAAGCAATTTTCCTTTGAGCGCGACAGTATCTTGTATTGAAAACAAATTCACGAGGTTATAATGTTAGACGTTAAATACTTTTTAAAACACTCATTTGATTTTGTTTAAAAGAGACCCTTGAAACCATAAACGAGACGATTTCCATAGTTTTGCAAGGAAAACATCACAACTGTATATTCAGGTCAATGGTCCAGCATTTTAGCCAAAAAATCTGAGAACATGGTTTTTTTGCAGTGCAATAAGGTGACCTTGCAAGTTTTGGCAGGTATGATCTTTTGTTTTCACAGCCTACAGCCAGAAAGAGCTGTTAGACCGTGTAGTCTTACCTCCTATGTAATACGAACCAATGTATGTTACTCTTAAATTTAAAATTAATCTAATAAGTTAGATGAACAAGGTTTCGATGCCCAGAAGAGTAAAAAATTCCACAGCCACAGTCGGAAAACAGGACACATAATGTGACACTCATTTCCAAGATCATGTCAAGAGCTGACAGCCAGATAGGTGATGTGATCTCAGGAGATGCACCACACTTCATGCTAGACAGGAAGGAGGCGTCCTCTCAAATACTTGGTAAATCTAATATGGAAGTTATTCCTTTCTACCTCCAAACCTGGCAACAAGTGGAAATTTGAATATGTGATGAGGACACATTAAGCAGGACTCTAAAAGTAAAGATCTTCCTCACAGTCTTAAAGCATGAATCCATTCTGCATGAGGTCCCATATCCAGCTGTGGTTGATCTCTGGTGCTTCAGAGGGATATCAAAAAACTTGGAATAACTTGCTTGCATGTTGCTGATTGTTCACAAGGCAGAAAAATCCCATACTGATTGTTGCTGGTGAATAACTAATGGCCCTGTGCATCTAACGATTGCTTTGCTGAACAGCTGTAATTTAACAGGCATGCTGAAGGCACTGACTACAGTATCCCTGGGGCCTATGAAGCATGGAGACAAACATCACTTCACTAGACATAGACTTACTAAAGCCAGAAGGAACTGCACACCTATTCAGTCAATCCAGTGGATCTTTTTCTCAGGAATTGGATTAAAGCAAGACAGCTTAGAATGAATCTTACTTGAGATTCTGACATGTGTCCTAAACCCTCTGTATATTTTTAGATACTGTCAGTTTGCCATACCAATGGAAAATAAATGAGAACCGCAGTTTTATTTTTGATAGCATGGTACCAGTAAGCTAATCTAGTGTTGCAAATAAACCCCAAGTCAGAATTACAAGCTATTTCCACGAGAAAATGGCAGTGCAACTAGTGAACCTTTGCATTTAAGATCTGTTAAATCTTAAACAAGATAATTCACAAAATAACATGGGTGAAAACTCAGTTTTCAAACAGAAACTAGTAAAAAATGAGTACCAAGATAATTTACTTGCACAGAAAAGATATCTATAATATTTAGGCATACATTTATATACACAAATCTGCTTTGGCCAATTCTCTGCTCCTGAGTGGTGGTGTCCGACCAATGCATAACAGAAAAATATACTATCAGAGGTAAGGCCTGTGCCAATTGTTTTTAACATAGGATCAGGAAATATTTTTCTGCATTACGACAGCAACAGTGAAGTGGCACTGGCGTGAAACCGATAAAAACAAGATCTTGAGTAGGTTAATGTGTTTTTACAAGTGACCACAAATAGCACTTGTTAATGGAAATGTGTAGCCTCTACTTAGAAAAGCCATCCATTATTGCAGTATTATGAAGGAAAAGGAAAGGATAACATCATAACAGGTCCTGACTCTAGCTGAGGCTCCGTGTGAACTGAGGGATGTAAAACTCTCTGAATCGGAGATCTGTGGTATGTAAGGGATCAGACGCTGTAAAATACAGGCATTAACATGGATCCTGGACAACCAGGTGCACATAAGAGGGGATTTTGATTTCCAAGTCTCTTCGATCTCTGTCAGTATGTGCCACTAACTACCTCTTAAGTACTGTGGAACACACCTGGTACCTAAAACTGAATGAGACAGGCCTAAACTCTTGCATTTTTGCTGTGTGAAGTTAAAGGGTTTAGTAAAACAGACTTGATTTAGACAAGTAAACAGAAACAAATATGATATTTACTTACTGTAGGCGCTCTCAGTACCTAAGGTTAAAGAGCCATCTGTTTCTCTGGTATAATTCCAGTGGTTTCCACGGAATCGGGGCAGGATAAATTCGATGCAATACCTTCACCTGGTCACCTAGTACAGAGCAGAGACGTTCCCTTTGTGTGGAAGTCTGCGTACAATCAGTTTGCCATCTAGTGGCAACTATTTTGAACACAGTAATTTAAAACTAGATGTAATTTTCAACACTGTGGTGTATTAACATATTTGAGGTGTATAAAAATACACATTATCAGGTTAAAACTATTTTGAAGCCTCAAAGAGTAATTTCATGTTTTCCTAGCACTGTATATTCAGACAGGAAAAAATTCCTGACTCAAGTATCTCATACAAAAACATTTCAAATCGGGCTAATACTTTCTGTAGAGCATGGCTGGATATCTATCACCTGTAGCATTTTACATGAAAGAAGATGGAACAGAATCTGATGATGTGACAACTTCGATTCACCTATCTCCTCCTCCTGCCAGTCTCTCTAGGTTTAAACAAAATGTTACTACTTAAGTTTTACATAGCCAAACTGTCACCCTACCTGAGTAGCCTCAGTGACTGGAATGGCTGCTGCTCACGTGGGAAAAGCAAAGGCAAGGCCAAGTCAGATCGCTTGTATTAAGGTTATGAGTTACTAATAAAAAGCACAGTCGCAGCTAGTGACCTCATCCCATATCTCATAACCCAAAGCAGCTACCAGAATCTGCCCAGGAAATAGAACAAATATGTACTTTTTTATGGTGGATGGCCTGGTAGCACTTACACACTTATGTAAGTGGGTTTATTTTCCATACTTCTAATGCTGATTTGGCTATTCTTTATCAACTTGTAGTACTTAAATGATTCTTGTTACTATACTAGTCATTACTTTACTATTATTACCATATGTATCGTGACACAGGAAATGTATCTGACCTACGGAAATGCTGTTATCTTATTATAGACTTTAGTGGCAAAGACTTCTTCCTTCTGCACAAGGAATTCTGTACATTTCATCATAAGTGGCTTAAAAAAACCCATTAAATCCAGAATGAAAATTCAGTGTCTCTAGACCTGATTTTAAAATAGCAAAAAAGATAGAAGTTCTGCATGTCTAAATTCGCATGGAAGCCAATTCCGTAATGTAAGAGGTGAAACACCTGAGACCCAACTGATGTCAGTCTAGAAGATGTACCAAATACCTAGCAGTGGTTAACTTCGGTGAATGACAGGAGCCAAACGGTGTCAAAAGGTCAGACATGAACATGGACGTTCCAATCTTAGATTATCCTGGATTGACAGGGGAATCCCCCAAACACTGAAAACTTGAGAAATGTGATGTGAAATTTGGATTAGGAGAAGATTTAGGCTACTGAAATTCATATTAGGATGTCATTAGCTATTATCGTGGAGAAAACTAATTCAAATAATGAATTCTATTAAACTGGAGTTTTACTAAAGAGCTGTTAAAATACATTTTGGAGATGTTATAAATACAATGTTTTTTGTTTGGCTTCTGACAAATATCAGTTTGATCTAATGTCAGAGGAGCAGTAAAACTGAGTAAAAATTCTTTAGATGATAAAATGTATCAGATTTCTGAGCTTAATGATATATCTGCTTTCACTGTGGTAGTCAAAAGTATAGATATACATGGATGTTTCATGGACTTGCTGAACTCATTTGTATTCAACCTCCTATTCAGTGATCACAAATGCTCAATTAATTGAAAATATACTTTAGCCCCAGTTGCCAATCTAGTTGCGATAAAGTGACTTGCATTCTGTTTTGAGCCATGAATAATAGTCACCAGAGTTAATTAAAGTTCTAATGGCAGGGTCAACAAGGTCAAGTGAATGAGTTTGTCTATATGTAATTAGGGCAGAATGGAAGATAATGCAGTTCAACAGGTGTAACTGAGAGCAGAATCTGTTTGCTGTACTTAAGTGCTTGACTTGAAGATTCAAAATTGCTTTTGGAGGGAAAAGCTACGAAAAATACCTTTTTACTTGTCAATGGAAGAAATTTTTCTCTAGAAGTGACAGGTCTGAAAATACACAATGTCCCAGCACCGTCTTTAGTCTCATTTTCAAACCTACTGAAGACAAGAATGCAAATAACAAGATGGTTTGAATAGCACATATTTTTATTTTCTAGGCAAATGCAGCATGTCTATGATTGCAGAAAAATAAAGACAAATGAGAAAATTTTCTAGATGGAAATTCACTCTGGATGTGGTTTATTCCACATCAGATCAGTTTTCAAATGTCTGTATTTTCTCATTTTAAAATGACGGGTTCAAACTCAAGATGGCAAATATTAAAAATCATGATTTTGTGGCACTTTGCAATCCAATAAGAAAATACATAGCTTATCCTGACTCATCTGTACAGACATCCCTTGTTTACAAGCTCTTGTTAAAACACTTTCCTCAAATAGTAACCAGCAAAAGCATAACCCATGAACAGGATGAAATGCATGCAGAAAAATTTACTGCATAATCCTAAGAATCTAGTGTAAAAGCACTGAGGTGGTTTATTTAAATTCCCTCTTTGGAGAGCAAAGGGAAACGTGTGAACGTGTGAGTGCCCCAATAGTCCTTCCCAAGCAGCAGTCCTCAAGCTATATAGTAACACATTTATGATAACTATTGGCAGTGCAAATTTCTTTCAACTACCTTGCCAGTGCCCAAATCAGCCCTTCAATCAGAAGGTACACTTCTGCAAATGAAAAGGATTTAAGTTTCCATGCCCTATCAATCCTGGTATGTCTCCTCAGAGCACCAGAAAGGGATGGCTAATTAGTGCCACATTTTACTTTGCTGTGGACACCTGCCTGCAATGAACAAAAATGAGACCATTAGGTCATTTCATAGAGAATCTAAAGTCACAGCTACCCCTGTAAATTAAAATAGTAACTGGGAACATTCTTGAGCACAGAAATTAGATTGTTCATTAACTTAAATGAATGATGGAAAAGGCGAGCACAACTGGCATAGGCCTGGGTCACACTACAGGACAGCTAGTGGACAGCAACCCTGTCTGGTAGAGTACACACTGGTCATGTCATGCCACATGGCCCAGGAGCCTTCTCATCACTCTTGTGGTACTAGTATATACATAGTGTATTGTTACTTGTTAAGCTTCCACATAATTTATAAAGTTTATAGTTGAATCAATTATAACATAGATAATCCCATAACATGTTCAACCATTCCAAAATCACCCATTGTATCCTCTCAGATAGATTTGGGCTTTTTCAAATGGCAGAAAACCAGGCTTGGTAGCTGTTAACAGCTGTGGTTAACAGCCTCTCTGCACACCCACGAAAAAAAAAACCAAAGAGACAATGTTGTTGGGGCAGCCCAAATAATACCATGATAGTCTGTGCAGAGGCTCCTCTAGGAGACCCATCTCCACAAGCCCAGAGAAGCATATACATACAGTGGCAAGTGAAAACCCAAATCACAGCCTCCTGAGGAGCAAACTCCTTGTCTGATCATTTTCTAGTTTTGTTTTGTTTTGTATTGTTTTATTTTAACCTGGAAAGCCTCAGCCCTATTACCTAGATGTGAAAAACATCCATTTGAGCCATTGGAAGCAGTTCTCTGGATCACCTTTCAGGCTAAGGGGATTACTGCCTAGGAGCATGGGACCCATTATGAGACAGAGGGAAAAAGCAGTTTTGGGATTGCCCAGGATTTGTTATGGAATGTTTAGCAGAGGAACCAACAGCTGGAAAAGGAGGGATTTTGGTGATTTAGGGAGGAACAAGTGTGGAAAAGAGTATGTGTGTGAGAGAGTCCGGACCAGCAATTAGAGTGGAGATGTAGCCTCAGAGGCTTATATGTCCAGGTCCTATCAACTGAGGAGACTGGGATCCAGGGTCCAGCTAGTGGGTAAACCGAGTGTCTGACCCCAGCTACTGAAAGGACCTACCTTGTACCTGTGTATAAATATATATGCTCACGGGTGGGCCTCCAACCTACTCAGCCAGAGAGGGCAACAGGTTGAGACCATTGCTGTTGTCAGTATTTGCGGGAGCAGTCTGTGTGCCGGTCTGTGATCCATGTGTTGTATATTTGTGTGCATACATGTGATGTAGATATATGCTCTGTGTGTACGTGTGCTTACTGGGAATACATCTGCAGCTTTGCTGCTGTTTGGACTTGGGAGCATGGAGCTGTAGGAGCCTTGCCTCTCTCAGACTGTTTGATCCAGCACGATATATATCCCTCTAACAGTAGAAGCAATTTTGCAGCCCACTCCTCAGTTTTTGTGGGTCTAGTCCTAAAGAGAATTTTCATTGCTTCATTGGACTCATCAAAAATTCTGCTATCACTAGTGGAGATTCCAAAATATCTTCAAAATGCAGGCTTGTGGTAATCACCGCATTAAGGTTCTCAACAGAAAGGCCAAATATTGACTTTAAAAAAAATACAGACAATTAAACTTGGTTCTTAGACATACAGTGAAGCCAGGCTGGAAAGTTTGCATTGCTGCAATTGTGTTATAGCTTCCGTCTGGATAAACAGAAGACTTCATTTTCAGTTCTATCAATCCCACACCATTCACAAACAATAAAATTAATTTCTAGTTTGAATAAATAAAGCCTACTAAATTGGTTCCTTTGCCAATACTTTCAAGCTTTATATTGAAGTTGTTCCCAAGGCCAACAGTGTCAGTTAACAAAAGATGTTGTTTACTATTTTTGATATTAAGTAAGCCAGCCCCTTAGATACGAGTAGCTCATTGGCGTTAATTATCTCTGAAATAATCCAGTTAATTTGCAGTTTGCAAATGAGAAAGAATTATACCAGTTTTTTTTAGCTGAATTGTTTTAGTACTATGCACATTTTAGAGCTTGTGAGCTTTTACACTGAAATGCAAGGACACAAATTTTCAGCAGCTGAAAGTCCCTAAAATTCACCTCTTATTTCATGAATTATATTGAAAGCTGTTTTACATGATGTAATCAGGAATGAGGGCATTGTTAAAAGCAATCCAACAAATTTGGGAACTAACAATAGACTGTCACATTTGAAGCACATTTCTGCTTACACTTAATTCTGAGATTTCCCATCCCTCAATATTTATCCGTCTGCAACCAAGGTTAAAGAAGGAAAGAACCCAATTGCTTTAATCCTCGTGGAGGTAGAGCCTACACCTCACACAATTCTATCTCCTTCCATATGGGAGCCAAGCTGTCATTTTAAGGCAGTATAATGAATATACGATCAACAGACTCTACAGGCTGTCTTTCACGGGATACAATTAAGCTATATTTGCTAAAGTTGTAACATATTGTGATTCAATAATTTTTACTGCTTTTTTCTTTTTAAAATGCATTTCTACCAAGTTCCCTTTGCTACGGTAAGAGTCTTCCAGTCACTGTAGTGAAAGAAGAAAAATAGTGGCCACTATTTATTTTTCCAAGCCCTTCCATTCTTGTACACAATGTAAATATAATTCCTCCCTATCAGCAGATGGAGACAGAGTACACATGTTTTGATGTCATCATCCTTCCATTAATTAAGACTTTCTCACCACAAAACTGGGACAGCATCCATTTGGTTGATCTTTTCTCTTAAAGAGTTCAAGATAATGAAGAAATGTACTTTGGGGTTTAGTCATTTCCCTGATTGTAAGGCTTTTTTTTAAAAATTACCTAAGAAACATGATTGTGAGTCTAGCTCTACTTCTTAACTCACAATGTACTGCAGAGCATACCATTAGTATAACGGCAACACAAATCACCTGTTAACTTCCATGAGAGATATTCATGTAATGCTCCATGATACAGTTCTTCAAATTGTTGTTAATTATTTTTGCAATGCTAGTCAACACCATTATAAATTGTGGCCTTAAGTGTGAACATTCTAAAAAAAAAACCAACCCATGACTAATATTTTTAGGCAGCAAACTTAGCAGGAAGCTTATCCAAATGTTCTCGCAGTTCATTATTACAAATTGACTTTTTGTTTTGTCCAAGGTAGCAGATAGGAACTAAGTACTGCTTCAGTATTATTAATTGCCATTATCAGTTTCTTGAAGAAGATACTGCCTTATAGAATACTCTTAATTTCAGTTTCAAAAGTGTCTTTGTTCTCTGCAACTGTTTGCACTTAGTCTTTTGCCACTGTCTCTTAAATCTTGTCCATTAGATATCGCAACAAAGAAAATACAGTCGAATGCCAAATAACAGTAATTATTAATGATTCTCAAACATGTGAGGGTAAAGTACTGATATTTTACCAAAGTAACCATTTCAAAGGTGTTTTCTTAAGGCAACCCAGCACAAACTGCAGGTTTTCCAAAGTAATGGAGTGCTATTTTTCCTCATAACCTCAATAAAAATCTGTAGCATAACACTTCAGAAAAATAATCTATATTTAAAAATAGGGCTTGTTGAAAGCAAAACAGATAATTTATTTTAACCTCTATTAAAACTTGTCTTCTGTCTTCCTCTGCTAAATAGGAATTGTCATATTTTGTATAGCTAACCCAGTAAAAAAGAATTTGAAGAAAATAAGAAATGCAAAAAGTGAGTATTTCATTATCTCGACATTTTGCTATCAGAGACACAATATCTCTTCTGTCAAAATTCACTAGTGAGTGATTTAGTCAATATTTTGGGTCAAACACAGTTTCTGCCATTCCCAATTTTTATTATGTCCTGTTACTGGGTTATTACAATTCTGGTGCTTCCAATGTTGAAGCAAGGATGCCACAGAAGTATTATCCTTTCTCTTAAAAGTTTTCAGCTGTGCAATAGGAATAGGAGCAACCTCTTAGTCTCCCCAAGTATTCCCATGTCTAGAGCTTTCATTGCATTTCAGTCAGACTTGGTAACTTTGGTTCTATATTCAATCTTTGCCTGGTTAAATTGACTCTGTGAAGAAGTCAGTGAACGTAAACTGTTGCATTTAATAATGGTTTCAGATTAATGCAATTCATTACTTTTTCAATTATCTTTCTACTTAGAGTTACAGCAAAAGTTTATGTAAAATAATTTTAGATCATGGTTGTTTTCAGCTGATACTTTGAGTTAGACAGGATGCTCTTAGAAATAACTCTTTTGTTCCTTTTCAAATATTATTTAATTACTAAAGCCAATATTTTTTCAGTAATTTGCTGTGACTATTGCAAATATTTAAGCAAATTAATTAAGTCTTTTATTTTGTTTCAGTCTATTCCTTTGACATCATTTCAGCCCTCAAAACAGAACTTAACTGATGTACAGATTTTTGTGCCAGCATTTTGAACAAGAAGGAATTTCACACAATACTATCAGTAATTTCCCGGACAGCATTCACAATCTGAAGCTATCAAATCTATGAACAAAAGCTCTTTTTTGTGCAGACTGTATTTTAAGGCACATAACATTCATTTTGTATGATTAAAAAGGTATTAAAAAAAACTAATGAAACTTGCACATATTGTGCTAGTGATAGCAAAAAAGAAAGTAAGTTGGTTCTTCATTCACTTTCAGAAGTGTTCCCTTGCATGATCTCCCTTTTGCAAATAACACAGCATACTGAATCATAATGTATCTGTAAAAAGTCAAATTCAAATCCATTAAGGAACTGCTCAGTAGAGGTTGGATCTGCTCTAAAGCCCTCTGCATTTCATTCTGTTGAAGGAAAAAAATATGGTTCAGGAAAGGAGAAGAATCATAAGTCTGGCATTTCTTAACCTAATTATACCTAATTCAATGTGAATTATACTTGATGTAATAAAGTGATAGAAGAAAAATGTTGGCAAAGAACTTTTTGAAGAACATATCACTCCATATCTATAGTCAATAAAATTAATATTAGAAATTGTAAAACTAATTAAAAGTAGGAATGTAGAAAATCCCTAAAGAATTGTGTTCAGATTAATGCTGAAAAAAGCAAATAGAAGGGAGAAAATAGCATCAATAATGTTGTGTCTATTGTTATATTATAGATATGCTTTGGCTGACTATAGCTGTGAGAGAATGAACATTAAATGAGCTAGTAGGATTTCCTCTTTACAGAGGCTTACAGTTAGCTCTCAGATGGCTTCTGTCTCAATTCAATTTAACCCAATCAACTCGCCTCACTCTGTCCTGTACTCACCTATAGGAATAGAGTTTTGGGCAAAAAACTTCCTGTTGATATTGGCATACGGAATATAGCAACAGCACTTTCTTTCACTCATCATGTGTCCATGGCTCTCAAGGTCAAAACTGCTGAAACCAAGGTAAAGAGAATTGAGTTTGTATAGTGTTGTGTGTCATGGGATAGTATTTAGAGAATTAGACAGGTACTGTGGGGCTTGAAAAAGCAGTTGCTTTCCTTCTTACGGTAAGAATGTTCTTCAATGTTCTTTTCCTAAAAAAAACAAATCAGAAAGGATATTTTATACTCTAAACTACATCCTAGAAAAGGATTTCAAAAAATGTGGTGTAGTTTCATTTATGAGATATTATTCTTGGAAATGCCTAATAAAAACCTGCCTTTAATGACATCAGTGTATTCCTAAAATTCTTTCCTTAAGTTGTTTTAACGTATAAATAAATGACCCTGTGGTTTTTGACTTGTGTTTTTCATTTGAAATATTTGAAGGGTTAGAAAAGAAAAAAAAATAGTTTGAAAATAAAATGTATTCTGAGATTTTAAAAATATCTAAGTTTGAATTTCAGTGGAACATTTGAATTTAAAAAAGGTGTAGGATATGATAAAACTGGAACATTTTCAAAGGGTTTTCATTTTCATGGTATTCTTTTAAGAATATAATTCTCAGAACTGAGCTACGTACATTTCCTTGGCTTACTCAACTGAGCAAAGCATGTTGTACCTAATACATCACTATATCCCTAAGATGGAAACTAAGAATATTTTAAATACAAAGAGAAAAAACATGTGCCTTTGATGCCAATGAAAGTTTGTGGCTGACTTCAAGAGAGAAGAGGAATTCACCTACTGTAATTAGAGGTCTACAGGTCATCAGCTCACAGCCATCCTTCAGCTCTGTGATTTTCACTTCAGTCTTGACTCACTACTCTTATTACAGTACAAATCTACATATAGAGCAGGTAAGGTTTCAAGGAGGCTGTTGCTAGAGGAGGGGCAGCAGATAAAGGAAAATTACAGAAAATGTCCATCTGCTCAGAGCAATGGAATGAAAATTATTCCCACCAAAAATGTGCCAAAGACTAAACATCCAATATGTATAGATGTTTGCAGGGGGATAGGAGGTAGTGTGGCTGCCAAACCTGCACGTGGCATCATAGCCAATTAACTTTACAGTGACCATGGGGTACACCATGAAAAAGAATGGATCAAGTGGCTTAGTCACTTAATTTTCATTTAGAATAAGACTAAAGGCAATGGAAATGACAAAGATGTATTTAAATCTAAGATCAACCTGCCAGAAGAAATTAATCGTTCTCAGTTGTCAATTGTTTTGGGAATTTTTTTGATGCAGGGAAAGAAGAGTAAGACTGTCCTAGATATTTACTTATTGACAAATATCAGTTTGTACCAGCATAATGGATTTCTCTCCTATTGCATAAGAAACTAGAGCTCCTTGATCTCTCTCCTTGATGGAAATAGGTGCACTATTTGGTTTTTAGCATTTTACAATCTTTAGCAATAGAAACAGAAGCATTTTGCCAAATTCAGAGTATCCACACTTCAGTTATCCACACTAGCTCTAAATATGTTATCTACCACACTACCATTCAAAGCACTAAGACTGGAAGTGAACATTAGAGCCATTTGAGTGAAGCTTCATCCAGAAAGCCATTTGGTTTTGCTTTGAAGGATTTTGATATTACTTCCAAAAGCAGTTTGTTCCATTGCCTAATTGCCTTCACAGTTAAAAATGTCCTTCACACATCTTTACAATATGTCTAGCTATAACTTGCAGCTGCTTACTTCTTGTGGCTTTTCTGATAGATTAAAGAGCCCTTAAGTACCTGGTATTTTCTGCCTACAAGGTACTTATCCATCATAATCAAATCAGCCCTCAGAGCTAAACAGATTGACCTCTTTAGGGCTGTAGTCCTAATGAAAAAAACCCACCACTTCCAGCTATTAGCTCTCTTTTGTGGCTCTTCTCTGCACTTTCTTAATTTTCTAACTTTAAAAATCACTGGTGCCAAATTGTATGCCACTTTGTTTTGACAATGCTGTGTTTAGAAGTAATACTTCTACCTTTTTTGTATTTCATATAATCCCACTTTAAAACCCAAAAAAGTCTGAAGTGCTTCTTTTGTGTCACAATATTGCAAGAGAAACTCATAAAAACAAGCTTCCAGAAGCTAACGCTCATCTACCAGCCCTTTTCAGTCACTACCTCCTTGAAATAGGTCTTCTTTCACCAGCATATAACAAACTAAATCAAAATGAAAATTGTACTTTGGAGCTGGCTTATGTTATATAGTTTTCTCTACAATTTTACTTGCCAACTGAGTTTAATTTAAAAATGGGGAATTAAATTTTATAACTTCTATTTTCTTTCTTTTTTAAAAAAAATTAATTTTGAATCAGTTGTAAAGGACATTATCCAACTTTATCTCAAAATCCAAAGCAATGATAAAAGCATTCAATAACCAATTTTGATAAAAATTCCTGAATAAAATAAAATAAATAAAAGGAGCAAATCTGTTTCAAACAAAACTAGAAATCATTTTTGTAACTTTGCAGTATTTTACATGTTTGGTTCTTTTGTTTCATTTCTTTAGTCTTAGTTTTTTTCCAAAAAAATTCCTCTTCCTTTTTAGTTATGAATATGCAAGTATGATTTTCCCTAACTCCATCTCTGTAACCAGCCCACACATACACGATTTCTTTGTACCTTTTTCAGAATTGAGTCTTATTCCTCCATTAATTGTTACTTATTTTTTCTAAAATTCATTCCCATTTGGTGTCACTATTCAAAGAGATAAACACTAGCTTCTTTTGCAGTGACATAATGCTTCACTGTATGCAGTCCATACTCCCTACTTGTCTTTCTGCTGCACTGAAAAATTGCCTCCAGTCCTCTGTGGTAAACTTTAAATAAAGTAGTAAACTTTATTTGTGCAGGGCCACTTTTCATGAATTTACTTCTGTATTAATACCTGTATTAAGAGTATTTCATCATCTCAGTCTTCATTTTCCATTTTAAATTTATCTTTTATCAACAGAGACAAATAGTCCTGTAAAACATTAAAACTTCCAAACTCACTTGCTGTCAGCTCAATTTGATTTATCTTAGGGGATATTTCATATGGGATCTTGCAGGACATGAAAAAATGTGCAGGCTCAGTGCCCATATTTACGTGTCCAAGTGTATTTACTTAATAATGGAGTCACTATAGTAAATATGCTCTGCTTGGATCATTTCTTTCATAATGGATCATAGTTTGGATGTCTATGAATGTCTTACTAAAGAAGTCAGGCAAACACACACATATTGCCGATTTCAAATATTTAATGGCCAATCTGGAGGAAGGGCAAGAAAATTCTCAACTCATTACATATGTTGTATCTGGACTAAAAATTTATAGAATATTCTATTCCTAAACCAGAAATTGGAATGCTTTAATAGCAAAAAGTGAAATGTACCCACAGATCTTTCCATTGTAAAGCAACATACAGCATAATATTAAAGATGGACTATATGAAACTGATAGCAATCCTCTCTACAGTCACTGTCTTTCTCATGAGTGCTTTCTATCTGTATTTTTTTAAGAGGAAAGAGTGGAACATCCAGGATGGAGGTAATATGGAGAGAGGAAAATGGTACAATAAAGAGTTGAGAGTTAAATAATGGCTATTGAAATAGGAAAGATGCAAAGAAGTTAAGAAAGAAGAACAGAGAAATATGACCTGGTAAAGCACTAGAGGGAGAAAACACAACACAATCTGGAGACTATCGAAGGGAAAAAATTATTTTACTGATCACTCTACCAATTATGTTAAACAACTTCTGTTTCATGTTCTTAAACAAGCATATGATATTGCTAAAGCAGTTGCTTGTTTGATGTAGAGATGTCTAGTCCTAATATCCCATGTTTCCATTTAAAAAAAGCCCAAAGAAAGACCTGAATTATATCATCACAAAAATCCAGAAATTGAAGTGTTGTGCATTAGCAAGTCTATTATTATTACCAAAGCGTAATTTAACCTTCAAAACATATTTTTACGTTATACCTATAGGAGTGAATACAAGTCCTTGGGTCTGCACCATTCAGGAAGCCAACTTAGAAGATCAGAGATATGTGATCAGAGATCAGGCATTTTATGAACTTTATCATGTGAAAGCTAACAGATTTTTCTTTGGCTGCATTGCTTCTGAAACTGGTTTACAAATGATACTAAAGTATCTTAGGAAGCACACATTCTTTATATAATCTGTATATAGTGTTTCCCTTTTCTTAAATACACAGTAGTTGACCGTAAGATAGTGGGTTACTTTATGAAGCTCATATTTTTAGAAGTATTTTTTCAGTCTGTAGATGGAATTTATTTGGAATTAACTAAAAAAACAATTTAACTTTGAAAACCATTTAACAGATATGCTTCATTACTCATTTCAGTTGTCTACATACTTACCTTTAGAAGTAAGCACTACGGTGACATGTTTTCTACAGACTTGGAAACTTAATAGTTACCGCTTTACAATTTTCTACATATTGTTGCATACAGTTTCATCATAATTCCAAGGATGGCATTTATTTTAAAGTTAAAAACTAGGCTAAAACCAGGTTAAAAACTGGTTAAGCATCTGGATGATCTTAAACTCACAAGGTCTCTTATGTAATGTCAGGAAATTTGCTTCTCATTCTTTGAACTCTTAAAAATCAATAAATAGTTAGTATACAATAACATATGATTAAAACCAAAGAACCATGGATTATAACAATGCGTTAGGAGCTGAAAAGTATCAAAGGGCCTTTAACTATTTTTATGTAATCAGCAACAACAAAAATTCCACCTAAGTATTTTGAGTATTAATTTCTTTTTTCCACATGATGATAGAAATATTAAATTATTTTCTAACAATTACTTTCATAATGTAAACATGGTGTTATGTTTTACTGTCTTTTTCCCTTTTTGCAGGTAATTCTGGTGAATCTATTGATATGCGTGGTAGTTTTCTACACTGTATACTATATGGTCCTGTCTGTGTCCTTCGCGTTATTCAAGTAAGATTTCCTTGTCTTTAGTCTACTATGGTGGCATATTACAACTGGATATAATGGTTAGAGCTGTGATGCTGTAGAGGAGGCATTCAGACGGAAGTCATCCAGTCTCAGCCTGTGAACACGTTTTTCAAATAGAGTTGAATTATTGCTACTGAACCTTCATTCAAGTGCACAAATTGGTGAATGGAGATTCAAAATTAATATAAAATATTGGTTCTAATATACTTCCTTGCACTTACACCATGTAAATAAATAAACGTAAGAGCAAAGATCACAATAAAAAATGAAATGAAAAATGTTATAGCCAATTCAAAAGACAAATTATATTCCCTTAGGAAGTTGATTAGCATGTATAGTGCCAGACATGTCTTAAATAAAAATGGAGATCATGTATACTGTGTGTAAGGGCAGGACCACAACACACAAGAGGACACAGAGAGCTTAAAAAAGCTCAGAGCCCTTTGAAATCATATTCACTGAGATATTACTGAAAATCTTTGGTTAATTTTATTCATTCTATTTCCACAGGATAAAAATGCTGGATGGTTTGGCACCTTTTGATTTTAAGACAGGTCCTTCATGGATTAACCCATATTATTTAGGTAACAGATTTTTTTGTTTTTTTTTTTTTTTCCTCAGTCAAGAAACTAGATTGTATCCAGCTGTAAACTAGACTTCCTTATGGGCAGTATTTTAGAGCTGTCTTAGCAATACTAATGATTTCTGTATTTTAACTATGCTGCATTTAAATGCAACTTTACATTTCTGTATTGCTATTTATCATTTGAGTGACTATTGGCTTTTCCTTGAGTTGTTCTTCCGATCTTGCATCATCTGAAGCAAATGTGTTCCTTTGTCAAGATGTTTCATTTTCATTGCAGAGCAATTACCTATTCTCTCTAAAGTTCTTCTACAAAGTTGTTAAATTAAATTTTCACAGTGCAGAAAATTTCTTTTGAATCATTCGATCCAGATCTGAAGGACAGGTCATATTCACTAACAGAATTTTTTCTTTAGTAATGCCGAAATACAAGTAGACATTAAAATTTCAGGCTTTGATTGTAGCTCAATCCCTAAACATATATTTTGATATCCTAATACAAATGTCTCTATTTTTGTCTGAAGCTCAAAAATATATTATTTTTCCTAAACTGTCATTCCTGAAAAATTACATGTATAAATGAAATTTTACCAGATTTATAATCTATTATACAAAGGCAAACCACACCATCTGGCAGCAAAGTAAGTAAAGCTCAAAACTAAATTGGTTAGTTCATCAGGTTAAAAAGAGTAATAAAAATGCATGCATAGTTGCAGTGTCAATACGGGTTTTAGATAAGAAAAGAACATTTCAATTGTAGCAGTGGAAAAGAAAATGAAATAATAGTCCATTAAAATTACTTTTCAGGGCCCTAACAAAATTGCTGGTATCTCAATATAATTTTTTTCGTCAAAAATTTTATCAGCAAGTTTGATGCAGAATGTTTATATGCCAAAGACAGTAACTATGTCATGTAACTCCTTAGCATTCCACCCTCCTTTCTGTCCACTCAATGAAATAACATGAAATAGGGGCCTGTTTAAAGTCCATGGGCACAGAGACAGAATGACAGAACAGACAGTTTCTGAATGATGTTGCAAATGAGAATTAGTTTACTCAAGAGTCTCACTCATGTCTGTTAAAAACAGGATTATGTCTTTAAAAGATAACCTCAAAATAGAAATGGAGTCAGCTCAGAACTGAAGTATCATTACTGGACCAGTTTTGTAAAAAGGCTTACAGAACATCTATCTATACAAAGTATACTTTCTAAATTATAAAAGTATTGGCAGAATTTAAAGGGATATTATTATAATAAAATATAATAAACTAAAAATACTAAAACATGTTGTACAAATTAAACTTTTTGAAGTGTTATTCCAAACTTCCTAACTATATGTGTTTTCCAGTTATCTTTTTCTTACTTTTTCATTTTTCTAAACTGCTGGGTGAGAGACCCATAACAGGGTAGAAACTAACTGACTATATGAAGAAAAGAAAAAAATGGAAAGGTGCAAAATGCTGCCAAATGTAAAAATGATGACAGTGTCTCTACTCTTGGCTGCAGTAATCTTAGGTATTATGTTACTGCAACAGTAAAAAAAAAAAACTTAATTATTTTAAAATGTGCCTTTATATGCCAGTGTACTTAAAAAGAAGAACATTTTGATGGAAAATTACATTAATTACAAATGCACTGTTACAGCCTGTTGTGTGGGAACTTGGGAACACAGCTAGAAGAGACATCAGGCATTTTCCATTCAACTCCCTGCTGTCCCAGGTAGCTACCCACCATAAAGTCAAACTTTGCCCTAAAAATGATCATTTTTGATCCCATTACCCAGAATAGCAAGTAAACAAGCTGACAGCTAAGTACCCCTCCAGTGCTGTATCAAAGAATACAGCTCATCAAATATCATGTGAGGTTCCTCACTCTTCCTAGCTTAGCTGCTCCATGCCTTCCAGACTGCTCTGCTGCCCACAGAGGAGGTCCGGTTTGCCAGTGACATCATTTTTGCGGAGCTGTGCCATCCATTAGGGGAGGTGGTCAATGCAGGCTGGTGGCACGGCATTGCTTGGCACACTCTAGAGAAAGCACCAGGTAACAGAAATGCACAGTTTTGTCACTGAGAGAAGGATTTTCTTGATCAGATAACTTTAATAATATTTTTGGGCAGCATAACTTAGTTGTTATTACTTTGCTACTAATCACCATTCCTGCTATAACAGAACACAGAGCTAGCTTTTAGCTGTGGTAGCCTTGCTATCAGCACTGAGAAAAGCCAGGCTCCTGGTTATATGAGATCCATATGTTAGATGGCCTCTGTTCATCTTGTAGGCTTTCTGTCTCCCTTTTTGTATGTTTTATCTTTAAATTGTTCTGATATATATATATATATATATTCTGGCATTATATATATATGATATAATGAAATTGAAAAGTTTGGTAAGGACCTTCATAAGATTAGCCCTTAACCACACAGTTCTGCTTCGGACGAGAATAATGAGATCTATGTCACATTTTCTTTTTTGCACCACATTCAAAGAGCGTGGATGGTCCTCGAGTAAAATTTCTATGCCATTTCTCCTCTAGGCTATATAAAATGGACATAATCCTGTCACTGGTCATAATTCTGCTAATTCTCACGTTTTTAACATAAAATATACGACACTAAAGTCTATAGGCAAATCAGGATACAACTCACACAGATATCTGTGGCAAAATTAGAAATGAATTTTATTATGAAAATATCAGTGCAATATTTGATCTTGTAAAAAAAATACATAATTGTCTCAGACATTTTAACTTCCTATTGCTATCATTTTAAAAATGAGAAAAAGCCTTTCAAAACCGTGTTTGATGTAAACATCCTATTTTCATTTACAGTTCTTGTGATATCACTGGAAATAACTTTCTTCATTTGTGGTCTGCTGTTTGCCCTGGTTGTGGAAGAATGGGTTTGGGATTATGCTGTAACTGTTACTATTATTCATATCATCGTAACTTCGGTTGGTAAGCAAGTTTACTGATAAATACATACACATTGTCACAAATTGAAGGACCTATCATTCATGTACTGTGTTACTGGATTAGTTTAATTTTTCCTTAAAGCTACATAAATATATATCTCTATTTTCCATCCATTTGATTCAGGCATGTCTTTAAATTCTACCATTTAAAAGTCAGTTCTGGTTTTATTGCAGAATTTTAAGCCATTATTTTCTTATTTAAATAAAAAAAAGTCAAAGTGTAGTTGGTAATCTAACAGTTCATATGAAACAGATCCAGCCTATATACAATTTCAGCATCTGGGAGGTGCATTTTTCTCTGAAACAAGAAATTAATAATTCTCCATGTCCCAATACTTCAAGATCTACTCATTAACGCTTCATCGGTAGTTCAGAGTAAAAATGAAGCTTGCTTCAACAAAGCAAATTCAAATTTTTAGAGTTAGATCATCTGAACTAAATTACATTGAGGAAAATAAAGCATTTTACCATCAAAACATCTTTTTCATTTTCCTGAAACTCTCCCCTCAAAGGAAAGAAAAGGGAAAGAATTTGATGCTGGAAATGAGACTCCTCATCACTTTTTGACAGCGCCTGGTAACCTGCTCCCTCTTCTCATGCTGTATACCATAATGCTACTATGGCTGATTAGGAAAACAGTTTAACTGCATCCTTGCCAGAGCTCATTTAAGGATTCTTTTATCCTATAAGTGAACTTAAAATTTTTATTGTAGAATTTAGAAATAGGGAAGATGTCACTGACAAATTAAGATTCCCTCTCTATTACATAATAATTACTCTTCCATTTTCCAATGCTTTCTCCATTTATCTTTTAGCACTTCAAACTGATAGGGATCCCCCAGTTTTCATGACAAGTTAAGCCAGAGGCCAAAAGAGACTTCATCTTAAAAAATTAAGCATAATTTCTTGTCTATTGAATTTGATATCCTGGAATTTAAACTTCTTTTATCCCTTATGAATAACTTTTGTACTTAAACCAAGCAATTTACAAAAACTACAACAGAATCTGCTTTGTATATATTTTATACAGGAAAGTATCTTCTATCATTATATTAACTGATGCACTTTTATGTTCAAAGAACCCCAGATTTGTCATTGTTTCTTTTAGATGGCCAACCAAAGTTCAGCTGTCTGGCTCTGAGCTGCTAGCATATGCAATGTGCCTCCCAGCTCCCTTTGCTACCTCTAGGGTACTGTCAGCTTTTTTTTTTTTGGCAGGGGGAATATTGGGTCATATAATGGCCCTGCAGCTGATCATACAGCAGTGATGTGTGTCAGCTTGAGAGAGGCCAGTGCCTGAAGCAGGAGAGAGCATGTTGTGCAGTGGTGCTAACTTGTGGTGTGCAGCCCCAGCCTGTCTGCCATGCGCTGCATCACCCATTAAACTGAAAATGCCAGGCAGCTTAATTTATGTGGATTGCAGCAATATGTAGACACTTTACCAGGGAATTGGTGTCTGTGTTGCACTAAGTCTTGTACAGGTAAGTAATAAAAAAGTCATTTCTTCTGCAGAGAGTCTAAGAGCTCCAGTTAGCACACATTTATTAGGTTTAAGACTTCCCTTCCAGTGGGATTGCTCACCAGGCCAAGCTTAATGGTATGGCCAAGTAATTCAATGATACTAAATTTGTGTTTGCAATTTCAATAAATGTGAAGTATATAATTTATGAATCATAACTAAGCAGATGTTTGATAACATAATGCAATGTTCACATGTCCCCATCCTTATTGTTTAAAAATATACATTTCTTCTTTCCTTCTCTTTGCAGTTATGTCTGAATTCCCCCTGGTGTTACACTGGTGGCTGGCATTAGGTATAATTACGTTCTTTAAAGTTCAAATTGGTAGGCCCTGTGTAGAAAATTAGTATTTAAAGTATTAATTATTTCTATTAAGTGTTTGTTGTCTCACTAATTTGAGAATTTTCAATGTTTAAAGAAGAAATATATGCTTTTTATTGCTGGGCTAACATTTGCCTTGCCTTAAAAAACCCTGTTTTAAGACGAGAATGTACTCAGCTTCTGTTAACCTTGCTAACAAACAGCAGACACATGTTCTTGAAATAAACCAAGATTAAGTTCTGAGTAATTAAACTATCTCACTTATTCAGTTGTCAAAAAGATGATTGTCTAAACTAGTCTTCCTTGGTACTCTCTAATCAATGGAAAGAAACAGGCACCGTCAGAGGCAATTTTTATAAACACTATGCACAGGTACTTAGGATAAATGAAGTAAATCCCAGTCATCCCATAACCTTAGAGTGAATGGCAAACCTCCATTTCTGAATGTCTAATTTTCTGTAAAAGCATAGCTTTCTACTGTATTTGTAAGATATATTGTCTTGGAAAAACAGTTAAGGGAAAAGGACTGCCTTCTGTTCTTTTTTTATATGATGGATAACAAGGATTGACAGCTGCAGTAAATTCCTAAATGATGGGGACAGACAAATAAATTCCCTCTCCTGGAAATGGTTTTGCATCTGCAGCTGTTGGGGCTGATGTCTTTGTAGGTGGTTAAAGCCTTGGGCAAAATGTTTCAGTAGACAGGCCATTTTTAAGAAACTGAAGATAAAAAGAATATCTGTTTAAAGTTTTATCACAACATTTGTATTCCACTATAAAATTTAATATAAACCAGCCATATATTTTCTTTCAGGATCTGGAGCAATTTCAATGATTTGTGGAGGACAAATTTTGGCATACTGCTTGTTCAAAGACAACTTCATTTACCCCATTCTAGATGATTTTTGAAAAGGAAAATTAGAATTTGCCTTTACATGAATTCTAATGTTTCATTAGCAATGTAATTAAAATGAGATTAGCAACTGTCTCATTGTAAGACTAATATTTACCTCAACACATCACTTGTATCTTACATTTGTTTGTAATGTCAATGTCATCACTTTTAGCTTTGGCATGTAATGACTTTTAGATTTGGTATATATATTTTCCATTAAACAAATAATGATATACACTATCTCTTTTTCAAAAACAAACAAACCATAAGGATGGTAAGAGCAATGATGCAACACTCTTGCCAAATCTTACAAGGAAAAGATGGATTTGAATTTGATGTTTTCAAGGTTCTTGTTATCTATTTTATTTACTGAAATGCTGACTCTAACTTCAGCTGGAGTCTGACCTTTCACAAGTGCTGCAAAATTTTAAAGTTGTCCTATCTGGCACAAAAAATTGTCTTTACTGGCAAGACTCTGGCAAAAACCCCTCAAATTCATGAAGAGCACAGAACTCTGCATCTCTTCCCATCTTAAAGCTCTCACCTAGAAGCTACCCAAGACGACAGCAAGTAAATGTACACATGTTTGGTTGACCCCTTTGCTTCTGGAGATGCTAAAGATAAACATTTTCTGAAATAGCTTCAGGCTATTCTGTCTTTCGCTAATGATCCATTTATGGTCTGACTGTGCTGGAACAAGGAAAGGCAAATGCTATGGCCAGACACTTTTTTATGTATCTTTTTCTCTCTCCCCCAGCTGCAAGCGGTCAATGCCAAAGTGTGAGTTTATGGGTAGTAGTAATTAAAAACAAGAAGTAAACCAGAGCAGTGGTTTCATGTAACTCTTTAACTGTAATAGAGTAGTAACAGCTAAAAGGCAAGTTCCTCTTAAATATGATATCAATGATTGGATTTCAACTGCAGTTTGCTTAGAAGAATAAGGCTGGCTTGCTGTTTGCACAGGAGTGCTAAATGTTGTGTTTGCCTTAATCTTACTCAACAAATACTTCTGATGAACCTGTCGTATGTTGATCAAATAAAACATCTTAAAATTTATTGAAAGTTTTACAATTTTCCATTAAGTTTTGATACTGAAAGAATATACAGTCAGCATGTTTCAGAAGACTCACAAAATTTGTCTCTCATGAATGATAAATATATAAGTAATTTTAGAGACAAACCAGGTATGTGAATCCATAGTACTGAGCAGACGTAGACTTTACAAGTTGTTCAGCATAATACACTGTGTACTGAAGTTGGCAGAGAGAATTCCAGAGATGAATTAGCAGACCCACACTGATAACTGAACTATGAACCATTTTTATTTTGATGGATTTATGTCTCCAGAAACATCAGTGTGCAGAAAACTGACCGGCATTACATGTTTGAAAAACATCTGTAAACTTCATCCAGGTTCGTTTCAATTCAAAACTGTAAGAATGGATGGGAAGGAATGCCATCTAACCTGAATTCATACCTCTGTCCTCGTCCTCACACAGTTTGTCTGTATAGGTAGTGTGCCATGTGGCAGAACAGGAGTGGATTAGATATAAAGCTAATCTACAAGTGGAACAAGTTTCTATTTTTAACCTTATAGGATTTTCCTCTATGTGTGTCAGCCCAAATGCAGCCTGTAGTACCTCTGTTGCCAGTCTCGACATTTTTAACTTTTTGTTTTCTATTTAAAATCTTAAATCCCCACTGAGAGGTACCTCCAGGCTAATATGAAGAGTTCTATAGTCTCAGGATTTCTCCAAAGCATGTACAATTAGGCCACTGCTAGAAAAACAATCACAGCAAGAATAAAAAAAATCAAGGATTAAAAGCCTTAGTTCATCTATTAAACAGTTATTATCATTTTGCATTACTTTCAGATATGAAACAGTGAAAGAATTTCAGCATTATTTACTTCATCACCATTATGTTGATCACCAATGATAAATACTACATGTAATGTTTGAAGTGTAGACAAAGTTCATATTATACAAACAAATATTCATAATGCAAACAATGTGAGATATAATCTGTGTGGGCATTACCTGGTTAGAAGACTTCAGATATAATATATGATACTGTGCGATTTCTGTTTGATACACCAAAACAATGCCTTTGAATATGACAAAGCTAGCTGTTTCTGGAACAATAATGAAGTGACATGCTTGTCCAATTTGCATGTGACCAGTTGGTAACAGTCAAGACACAGGTGGGAAAGAAGAGCTGCTGGAGACAAAGAAGGGCACTGTATATGTTTCACAACAGACCTGCCAAAGACTACAAGAAAAGATAGCTACCAAAAGCAGAAGGAAAACAGAGGAAACAGCAACAGGGACATGTTTGAAAAGTAAGGCATAATGAAAGCAAGAGATGAGAAAAGATAAATGGACAAGATCAGTGAAAGGAGAAAAAAAACCCCAGACTGGACTTGTAGCTCTGGAGTTCATGCTGCTTGTATGCCACAACCAGTTTTTTTGCTGATATATACATGACTGAGAAAGGTGGTCTACACATCCATAGTCACAACTATAGCATGTGATGTTATGCCTGTGGCTCCTGCCCCAGGATTTTCAGAATTTTTTGCTGTCTGACTCAGCCAGGCACAGGAATATTGTCTAATTTAGTTGGTGTGGGCTTGGTGTTAAGCTGTTTAACCCGCTGTGATACAGTCTAGTAGCTATGAGTTTGCACAGGTATCACTGGAGGTGTAGACAAACTAGAAAAATGTTACAAGCAAATAAAGACTTCATCCACTTCCAGGCAGAATTTGCAGGGAAGAAGGTTAGAAGTTGCAAACATTAGGTACAAAAATCAATAGAATGGTACACAAATGACATACCTTAATAATGCCATACTTAGAGTCATTTTAAGATTTTGGTTTTTTGAGGCAAGAAACTCCTTTTTATCATATTCAGTTACCTAATGAGACATATTATAGTCCTCCTCAATCCATTCCTTTCTCTAGATGGCTCTTCATTCATTCTTGTTCCAAATGGTGAAGTATCTTGCTCATAACGAAGAAGGTGAATGAAAGATCTTCTGAGATTCTGAGCAAATATCCCTAGGCTAATAGCACTGTCTTCAACATAATGTCAAAGTATAAGTCAATTCAAAAGGTTGTTTTTGAACCAGTAAACTAATTCAAACACATAAAACCAGCCAATCTATGGAGTATGGCGAATGTAATAATTTTTACTCAGCATTTTTGTAAAAATATGTTTAAATGCTTGTAATTTTCCAGTGAAGAGCTAGTTAGTCAAACTAAGACCATCCCTTTTCCACCTCTGTAAATTGCTGATCAACAATTCCATCTCCTTTCTATTCAAACTTAAAAAGAGCAAACAAAGCAAAACCCTGCAGTACTCATTATTTCTGTATTCCTAAAAATACCACCAACGGCTGCACCCATACATACAGAAAACACAGTATGAATAATACTAGATCACCAGCAATGAGTAGATGAGTCACCTGATTGCAGTCTCTTACATTGGATATTCATGCACAGAATTCCTGTGCCTCACAGTCTCTTCAATAGACATACCCATTGTGACTGAGTGAGCTTTGTTAAACCCAGAACACCTTATACCATCTTCACTCCATCATCTGGTATGTATGTTGTCACACCATAAAGTCAGTTCCTTGTTAATCTCCACAGATATTTAAAGCTTTTTTAAACTATTTTGTATCTTCCAAATGTGACTTAATATTTCTTTCTTGTCTAAGATCCTATGTAGTGATCCATCTGCTCAGTAGTGGCTAATACTCTAATCTCTCCTTTTTGTGAGCTAATCACAGCCCCAGACAGCATGTACTCTCTCATTAGATGTCAGAGAGGATAAAGGTCTTAAGAATGGTTATAAAATTTGATGGCGTAATGAATACCTTTATTATTGGCTTTAGACCTTTTAGTGTGAGGCTACGATTTTAAGATGCAGACCTGTGTCCTGACCTTTCTTCTGCTTGGGGAGGATGATATGGATCTCTTTAGAGTCCCACTTCAGAAGCACCGGGATAATTGTGCCTATGTTGTAGGGTAGGCATGGATGTGATGGACTTAACTTCCTAATCTAGCAATTCTGCAGTTCAGGGGAGTAAATGATTACCTTGCAGTCATCTTCCAGTTCATACACTCAGGTTTCCTTTGCCAACATGGGTGAAAGAAGGGAAAGATACGTGCTTGGATGTCATCCTGACATGTAGTTGTAGCATGGCATTGGATTGGATGGGGGATTTGGGAAGCAACACTAGGGAACAAACTTATGGACAATGAAACCTGAGGAAAGGCATGGGCCGCAATCTTTGACGGTTGTCTGCCCCTGGAAATATAACAATGATGGTTGAAACTGGAGCCTGTAAGAAATACACAAGATACTCAGTCTCTTGCTGTCATTGTCAAATCAAAACTAGTCAAATCAAAGATAGTCATAGCCCAGCCATTGCAGTTCTGTATTTTCCAATGGAAATCAATCCAAATGTGAGATTATTTGCTGTGGATTCGCAAAGAGATTTTTAAACAAAGGGTTCACTCCTGCTTCCAACAGCAAAGATCCCATTATCTCTACTGAGCAGTACTCTTATCAAAGGAACACTTATATGTACTCAGATCCTCTCTCAGAGTGACCTTGTCACCACACTTTCAACATCAAAACTAGAAGAAGTGTTTAAATAAAATAGATGATGGAAAAATGCTCAAACACATTAAGAATTATGAGTTTCCTAGGAGTCATCAGACTTTGCACTGAAATTACATCTACACTGGTAGGTTAGACTTACAAGGGTACTCACCAGAAGAAAACAGGAGGGCCACAATGGCAGTGTATACATTCAGCTGCAAAGCAATAAACTTGCTTGATTGAATTCATGGGTCAATTATTTGATGTGTTGTATTTTCCATCAGCTTTTCAAGCATGCAACCCGTGCTTTAGAAATAAATGTTATTTCCTGAGCATTTGCCATTGAAATATTTAAAGAAAAATGCAAGTTGTAATTGAAAAGAAACTATTGTTTTCCATTGTCAGGAAAATAAACAACATTAGGTCTTCAGGTTTTGAGCAAATAATATAAATTTTGCTTATAAACAAAGTTTCATTAAACTGAAATTTTCTCAGAAAAATATGCTGAGACCAGAAGGTATTTTTAATGAAAAAAAACCATTTTTTCCCCAAATGATGTTTCATACCTTATTTGTTGTGTATATTTTTAGAATGTGTTATGTGTAACTAGATAACATTTGCAGGCTGTTCCAGTTGCCGAGGTAACTATGTTATTTTAATGATCAGTGGAGAGGATCATTATGTAAAAACATTATGTTAATTTCAAACGTGGAAAATCAATGTCTTGCTGTTACCTTGAAGCTGCACTTTTTTTTTTCCCCCCACAAAGTGCCTTTTCATGAAAACTAATGGTATGGCTAAGTGCTTGAGTATCCTTTTCATACTGATTCAGGCTGGCTTTGGAGACAAATAAGGCAAAAATGACACCTGGCAACCAACTGAATGCAGATGAACAAATTTTAAACCACCATGGTTTGTACAGAAACAGTATGGGAAAAGTTGTTCTGTATATCCTTACCTAATATATGTGTACATATATTACACATTTTACTAAGGTACATGTAATTTCATTTTTAACTTTGAAATATACTGTTGCTTAGTTAAGGAAAGCAAACTGGAAAGCACATGCAAGTATTGTTTATGATTAAGTATGCATAAATATTGTCCACGATACAGACCAGCTGACGAAGAGATTAAAAAACTGTCATTAAACTTTTGCTGCTTTTATTAGATTATATACCTACAAGATTACTGGGTTATGCCAGCAGTAAAAATGGCATGCATTTATGTTTTTATTGTGATCATAAATGCTCTTACTGAGGCTGCAGTGAGAACCTTGCTGAAGCTGGTACGTGGTTCATGGTGTGCTTCCGCTCTCAAATTTGCTTTCTCCATTAAAAAAAATATCTATACGTTTCAAAATTGCCAAAACTAAGTCTCACACAAGCTCTAGGGCTCCTAATGACAAGTGCTGCTATAGCATACCAGCCTCACAAATGCAACTGTTTTGTCACAAGAACCTTTGTCTGGATTCTGCCTATAGATTGTGTTAAATTATGACTGCTTTGTTCTCTAGGTGGAACTATATGCTTTTATATATTAGAACATGATATGCACCTGACATCTAAGAGTTCCTATATTCTCTTGACACTTCATCAGAATCACCTGAGCTGTTTGAGAGTCAGTGAACTCTTCTGACAATACTCAAAGTGCATTTTGATGGAGACTGTATTTATACAGACTGTACCTCTTTGCGCCACAGAGATTATTTGAATCCTTTCCCAAGGATTTCCTCTCCAGGCAAAGCTCTGACTTCAAAAGGTGGTAGCTCTTTCTCAAATCCTTTACCCATATTTATACCTATTGCACTCATCCTCTTCTATCTCGACCACCCTACCCCAAATTCTCTGACATACTGAGGTTTGCCAATTGTATACATCCCAATAATGACGGCAAGCCAATCTGGAAAGCCAGAATCGTATTAAATCAACTAGATACTGTAAAAAGAACATATGATGATACAGCTGGGAATGAGCCATCTATTAACTAATAGGATTAGGAATTAATTTCCTCCTTCCAACAGCTTATGCCTCACTTGTCCACTATGTGTGACCAAATACCTTATCCTGAACAGCTTTGCTTTCATCCTTAGTGTGGTGAAAATAGTTCATTTTCAATCCTTGGAATGATTTAAAACTTTCTGATGGGTAGCTTTCTGCTAGAAAATGATGATTACACAAAATCAAAATGTTTCAAGGAAAGATACTTATTTTGTAGAAACTAGTAAACAATCAAAACATGTATGTTAGCCTGTTGACTACTGAAATATAATAGAACATGATGTAAAAAAATTACAATCAAACAATGGAATAAAGCGAAACAATAGTGAAACAAAACTCTTAACGTGTATGTTTTATTTCAAACATTTTGAAGTAGAAACTGTATATCAGACTTTTCATAATTTTTGTTTTGTGGAAAGTTTAAATTCTTGCAAGGTAAAGAAGAGAACTGAATATGTCAGATCAATTTTTAGTGTAGTAAGATGATTCATATATTTTTGGGAACAAGCACTTTGAATTACAAGTGTCATTAGATGACAGCTACATCAGATTCTTAATCTTTTTGAAAACAAATGTGTTACATGAATAAATACAAGCATAGAATTAGCAAATAAAGACTAGTTAAGGAATGTGGGGGAGAAATAATGAATTTTAAGAAGAAATATGAAAAGAGGGATTATTACATACAAAACAGAAGCCAGCTGTGTTGAACCTTTGGTACAGCAGAGCTGTAAAAGTTGTAGAGAGCAGCACAGAGCAGGAGAATAGGTTAGCAGGTGAAGAGCATGTATTTTGGAGTTCCAATTGACTTGAGCTAAGAAATATAGGAGGTACAGAAAGAATTTATAGAGAAAAAAAAATAAAGACATTATTGAAAACAACAAGCTTGGGGATTTGTGATATAAAGCTATGTGTACAATGGGCTAAAAATATAAAAGTTGCAAGATTTATCCATGACAAAAAAAAACCCCAAACCAAACCCACAAAAGTCTGCTCTAATTATCTACATAATTTCTTGCTTACAGAATCTCTATATTGTGTCTGACTCATAAAGAAAAACTAAACACACTTTTCTCACAAGTCTGATACTGTCAAGAATGTGCAGATGGAAGGGATTAGAGACTACAGTGCATCCCAAACTGAGTTAAAATCCTGTCTATGGGGATTAAAAATCAGTTTGTCCAGAAAAATTGAAATACAGTTTACAGTAGCCATCTTACTTTGGGAGGGTACAGTGACTGAATAGTAACTTGCAGGTAAATTTTCTATCAAATATCTAAGTTGTATCTTTGTAGCACTACAAAGCTATCCACAGTCCCGACATACTTGCTGGTGAACCAGAAACATCTCATGTACTGTGACTCCACTTTATTTCCAAATTTCAGTAATTTGAATGTTATCAGTACAACAAAATGCTTCAGTAGAATACATAATTAAATCAATAATTCTGAATCATAAGATACAGAATACATTTTTCTTTGCAATCTTTCATCATGTTAAGTTAGTGTGTACATTATGATAATCTTTGAATTACATTTAGTACATTCTACTTTTTCAAGACTTACCTGGTTCTGTGACCAGGGTGGATGTACAAGAGAGTAAGGCTGAGGGGATATTCTCAATTTGGAGTGCATCAGAAACTAAGTAAATTGATATTCATAGATTTGAAAACCTGGTGTTACTGTTATGACCATCTGTTCTGGGATCATCTAGGCAGATCTCCGAAGACCAATTATCTATCTGTGGTTTATATAAGGAAATAATCCATTGTAAAGATAAAATTTTAAGAGAGCCAAGATCCAGTAGTGCTTTATATAAACCTTCTCAGCATTTCAGTGCCCTTATAGTAATAGAAAAATTGTTTCATTGTTCCCAGCCTAAATTTGTCTAGCTTCTGCTTCAGTCCTTTTGAGTTTTCTTACATCTTTGGTAAAGAGCTCTCTGCTATGACAAATCTTCCTGCGTAGGCACTTAAAAGCCATAATCATTTCACCTCTTCCCCCTTCCTCTGCTGTACCGAATGTGGGGAAGACATCAGTTTCATACCGCTAGGCAAGTTGCCCAGACTTGCAATCATTCCCTTTGCTCCTCGTTGAACTCTTCCCCATTTAGCAGCCTTTGAAAGAGCACCCACGAACTGTGCATGCTCGGCTATTCCATAGGCAAGGATGAGGCCGTCTTTCTGCTCCCGTGGGGTACTTCCACCCTCACACCTCCCAGCCTGCGCTCTCCCACACAGTGCAAGCTGCCCTGGCCTCTGTGCCCAGCTCTCAGGGGAGAGGTGCGTACACTGCAAAAGAAAGTTGAGACCCTGCCGCGTCCTCAGGTCCCCACCTCGGCGCGGTCGCAGTGGCAGAGCCGCTCCTTGGACGCCCCTGCCAAGGTCGGGCCCCTCAGGGAGGCCGTAGGGTCTGACTCCAGCCCTGCTATCCCGTGCGGGCCCACCGGCCCGCCGCGCCACATGGTCCCACAGCAGGCCAGAGCCTAGCGGGGCGCAGGGAGCCAGGAGGGCGGAGGGCGCCCCGACATGACCCGGCAGAGCGGGGCTCAGCCACCCGCAGCGGGAGCGCCCGCGCTCTTCCCCTCACGGAGATGTGGCGGGAAGGCGGCTGAATCGCCCTCGACCCCGCAGTGACTCAGCGGCCGCCTCGCCGCCCGACTCGGCGCGGCGTGAGCGCTGTCCCTCCAAGGCGGGCGCTGGATGAGGGGAGGAGGTCGGGCAGCCCCGCGGGAGGGCGCCTGCCCCGCCCTCTGCCCGGGCGGAGTCTCCGTGGCGGCAGTCAGCGCGGACAGGTGAAAGGCCGAGAACCGCTGCCACCCCGAGGGGACGAAGGCGGGTGAAGCGACTGGGAAGAGCCACTGAGGGAGGAGTCCCCGGGCAACGTCGTCCTTCTAGTCGTGTGTCCCTCCCGCCCCCGAGGCAGCGGCCAAGGTGACCCGAGAAGATGGTGACTGTGATGACGAAGCTGGTGCACTACTTGCACCTGAGGTAAGGGCAGGCGAGCGCAGAGATCGCTCCGCACCTCCCGGCGGCCGCCACACCTGGACCGGCCGCCGCCCGGGGCCCGTCCCGTCGGGCGCTGTCGTGGGCTCCGCGCGCCGCCGGCCGCGCCGCGACTCCGCCCGGGGCCGTGCCGGAACTGTCGGGAGCGATCATGAGGGAAAACTTGGATGGTTGGCGCCAGGTGCGTTGCCGTGCGGTTGGGGAACGCGTGACAGTGGCAGGGGCTGGCGCGGCGAGGGGAAGCGTCTTCGCTCCTACGGTCTCGCCGCGGTCCGCCTGCGCTCCCCGAGACTCCGAGCTTTTTCCAGCCGTTCCTTGAAGGCTTGCGTCTTGTGGCACAGCGGGACAACAAGACACTTTGTGGTTATTAGTTCATAGTCTGAAAAGCTGATGTTCTTAAAGCACTTGTATGGCTTAATTATAATAGCCAAAAGATTAGACACATTGCGTATTTCATCTTTTTTTGTACGACTTCTGGCAGGATACATTACTAAGCCACTTTTCCCAGTGTCGTCTATTCTAATTAGAATTTAAGCAAGTAAATACAAATATTCTTGCTTTAAGTGGAGAGAAAGTGAAAAAAACTTTTAGTCCTGGTGATGTTTATTGTGTTTTATCGAATCGTAATTTTTCTCCCGTTTAAAAACACTTAATGTGCATCAAAAGACTTGATGCAAAACAAAGCATATGAAGAGAATGAGTCAGAAATTTAATTTGTGAAAGCACTGTTTTTTGGTTTTGGTGTTTTTTTTTTTTTTTGTGCAACGTTTTCACATAAGGTGTGCCAGCTCAGGGAACTGAGTTCCTTAGCAATTTTTTTTCCAAGTTAGCCATAAGAAGGAGTGGAGAAAAGGGCAATTGATTCTACTGTAACTTTTTATTGGTGTGATTCAACACTTGATGCCTAGAAATCTGCAGTCTGTAGGTATTTTTTTTTTTACCAATTATTAAAGTAATGATACTTTGGCATGAATTACGTGAGGAAAGTATGTAATGTCACCAATTGTTAACCTGTGTTCTTCCAATAGGATGTTTCCATACTTACAACTGTTTAACCTATTGTGCAAGCCTAACCAAAATCACAGCTCTTATTTTATACATTTGTGTGGTTTTGTGCTGCTGTTCCTTTGCTGGGCAAATAGAGAAAGAAATCAAGAAGGAAAAATCTCAGTTTATTCCTTACCCCTGCTTCTGTTCTCTTGTCTTTCTCTGAACAGTGGTTATTTGTTAAGCATTGGTTTTGAACCAGAGCTTCATGGCTCTGTTTGTTTTATAAACATTGGATGAAAAAGATCTCAGCCTTGAAGACTTTATAATATGAAGGTAATTAGGAAACAGGGAATAATGCAGACAGATGGGGGAATGCAGCACAACAATACAGTCAACATTCTTAAACTAGCAGCAGCCTCATTGCTGTCAAGTGTTTTGTAGGTGTCGTGAGAAAAGATGCAAAGAAGCTAACAAATTTACTGAACTTAAAGGAAACTCCTCTCCTGCTGGATGACCATCATGGTGTCGAGGAAGTGTGATGAGCACATCTGAAAATTTAATAAATGTGTAGCCAAACCTTCTATCTGGAGGCAGAATTCAGCTATTATGGTACTGAGTGAAATAAGTCAGTCAAATTAGGGAAGATGTTAAAAAGCCCAGCAATTTGCTTTTACAGGAAAAGTAGAAGAGATGTTGCTGCGAAGGGACTCAGTAAATAAAAAAGACAAAGAACTGAATGTTGTTAGTCTTGAATGAATGTAAGTTAGGCTAAGTTTCTGTTTGTCAAAGATAAGTAAAGAGGATAGATACTTCACTGAGTATTGCTGTAGTGGTAAATAGTGGCAGAATCTGACAGGACATAAAAGAGAAAGAGATGTTGCCTGAGATACAACATACTTGCATGCAGAACAGATCAGGGAAGGGAACTTGGTCAGCTTTATTGGGTCTGCAGGCTTAAAGTGCAACTTGATTTAAGTCACATACTACTTTTGTCTGTCTGCATCACTAAATCAGAACAGATAGGTGATTGAAATTTCAATTCATGTCAGTCAGGCACGAACAGCTACTATTAGGGATTTCCATATGATTATTCTGTGCCTCCATTAGCAAGTGACCAGCAGTGACTCCAGAAAACTGTAAAAACAGTAGAAAAAACAGTGCATCATATGAAATTGTCTGACATTCTCAAAATACTATCATTACTGATTAAACCATCTTAGTAGACTTATGGCTAGCCATGCAATAGAGTTTTTTTTCTGTATGTGAGGATGAAAGTAGTTAAAAAACAGTTTACAGCAAGGAAACTGAAAATGAAGCTGTTCCACTGAGTTAGGAATAGTTAGGTAGCTGATGTGTTGTGAAAAATGTGTATCATCTGCATTGTCATTTTTTCTCCTTTGAGTACAACATGTACAGAAATGCTAAGGGTCATCATCTTCCTATTCCATGGTCTATGAGTTCAATTTTAAGGTTCTGCCACAGTTGATTAGGTGTTATACTACTATGTCATAAGGAAAATATATTTGAATATGAAAAACAGTACTTTCTAAGTTTATAAGAATACAGAACAAGATCAGATTATGCTAGTAAAACAATACTCTGGGCAGCCCAATTACTATAGTCAGATTCTTAAAGAATCATAATTATGCCCTTAATTCAGTACTTACTGAAAAACAGATACTTATTTCAAATCACTGTAGGAATTTCACAGTTAGCAGAAATGTTGACATCATAGGAATCTGTCTTACCTTGGAATTTGACACCTTGCAAGACATAGCATCCTGAAACAAAAGGAGTAAAATTACAACCTTGGGTACTATTCTAAAAAAAGCCCTTTCTGAAAATCAAAAGTCAATATTTTGAAATACAGTACTCATACTTGCTAGAAAAAAAAGCTGTGGCAGTTCTTGGTCTCTAACACTTATCTCAAATAATTAGCCCATATATGTAGTCAGATTCTGTACCTGTTTAAGTCCCATTCAGCTTGGTCACATACATATAATTAATTTCAGACAAAAGCAGACTCACTGAAAGGGAATGGGTCAGCCAAGAAAATATTTGTAGAAATACTAAATTGCATTCTCAGCAAGGCAATATATTTTCATATGGATATACTTTATGTAATTATCTCTACATAAAGACTGTGCATCAAGTGATATCAGAGCAGCATACAAAAAGTGAGATAAACATTGATTCTTGAGAACAACAGACAAAGGAGATGGCAGCAGATAGAGCAGCTTCCGAGGACAATACCAGGCAGCACAAGCACACTAAAGACAAAAATGTAGACTTATGAATGTAAGACATTCATGAGGAAAGTGAACATTCAATACTGTCAAGGAGATTTCCACAGTAAATTATATTGCAGAAATGTGCACTGAAGCATGGCTATGGTAGTATTTCATTTTCGGAGATAAAAGTGATTAAGCTACACAGGTGAAAACGGGAAATCCCAGGCTTGAAGTACATTTTTGGAAGTTATGAATTAATTTTTTATGAATTTATGATCTATTTTTATAACCTGGCTCTGAAAGTGATCATATGAAATGCAACAAGATTGTTAATTGAAGCAACAACTAAGAAGACTATTGTGGGGTGGTCGTAAGGTCTTTTATTTTCTCTGTGAAGTTTTTGTATCTTTAAAAAGTTGTCCACCAAATAAAAATACTTCTGCTAATACTGTCAATTACATCTTCCTTCATCCCTCTGATTCCAACACCTTTACATTCACCAAGAGGTCTCACTTAGGTTGTGCAGGTTTTGGTTTGAGTGTGGACTTAAGATCTACTTCTTTAAAAATTTATGATCTGGGTCTGCATTGTTCAAGATTTGGCTAATGGACTGAATCCTGCCTGAAGAAAGTTTCTAGCTGGCCCGGCACATTTTTCTAAGGAGCCTGGGGCTCAGAAGTTTGGACAGACACTGTAGTGCTACTCCAGCATCTCAGCATGTGGTTGTGCATCCTCAGCTTGTGGAAGAAGCAGAGAGGAGAGAACACATGAGGAGTCAGGAAGAAGCATGACTTCCTCCTGCTTAGAGGTCCAGCAGAGGTTGAAGTTGCTGATATTGCTGTTACAGAAACACAGCTTCTCCAGCACCTATACTTGGACAAAATTTCTTTTTTTTTGGAAGTTTCATGTCTGTCTTAGAGCATGCCAGGGAGCTATTAGATTCTGAAGTCCAACTGTCTGTCCTTGCCTCCAGTCTTGTGGGAGCTTGGTACCAGCATGGACATCTCCAATGGACAAGTAAAGGATATGGAGTTCTGCTATATGCTGCAGGTGAGGTTATACCACACTGATATTGTTTTATGGCTACTTCTGCTCTTGCACTAGCATACAAATGGTCTGCATCGACCACTGCCTGGTCTTTGATTCTTCCTAACCCCTCCTCACCCTTGGACATAATATATGTCTATATACTTGGACATAATTTTGTTTAATTTATAAAATTATAGGTTAAACCAGTTAACATATTGGGACACAGTGACCTGAAGTGATGTTGTTGACTTCTGAAGTTCTTGAGTTCATTTTCTTTTAGAAGCATAATGTACCTTTAACATAAGATTTTTAAAAAATATATTTAATGTAGCTACTCACTGTTGCCTCTTCTACCTCAGTGTAGGAATATAGCACAGGAAGATACCAGGTTGGAAAGAACTTCATTGAGTGCTACCTTGTGGCTTATTAAAAAGTGTTGTGGTTCAAGCTCAACTGGCAACAAAGCACCATGCAGCCTCTTGCTCATTGCCCTCCTCAGCCATCCCCACCTTCTTTAGGATAGCGGAGGCCCCAGCGAGATCACCAAGGACCTTTGGATTGAGACAAGGGCAGGGAAGGCTCACTGCAAGCTATGGTTCCGGGCAAAACAGACTTCAGTACTTGACTTGGAGAGGAAAGTAAGAATTTATTCTACTACTTACTAGAAATGGGACAGAAAGCAAAACCAGAGCAGGATGATGATGAAAATACAACCAGCACTTCAATATGTCCTTCCCCTCTTGTCTTCCTGGGCTCAGCTCCTTGCCCTTGATATCTCTACTTCGTCCCCCTGAATTGTGCAGGAGGGGAAGGGAATGGGGAATGTGGTCAATCTCTCATGGATGGTCTCTGCCACTTCTTTCTCCTCAGAGGAGGACAACTCCTCGCATTCTTCCCCTTCTCTAATGTGGGGTCACTCCCACAAGATACAGTCCTTGACAAACCTCTCTGTCATGAGTCCTTTCCAAAGTCTACAGCATCTGCTCACAAACTCCTCTAATGTGGGAGTCCTCTGTGGTGCATTCCGGCCACCTTCTGTTGCAACGTTGCCTTCCCACAAATTCATGGTCTCCTTCAGACACAGTCACTACCCCTGGTGTGGGGTCCTCCAGGAACTGGCGACAAATCTCAGCTTCACCACTTCACAGGGTGCAAGGGGACAGTCTGCCATTTTACCACAGGATATAGGGGAGTCTCTGCTCCAGCACACCTTCTCCTGTCTTCCCTCACTGACTTTGGGATCCACATGGACATTTCTCTCTCCTCCAACTCCTTCCACCGCCACCCAGAAAAGAACCCTCCACTTCTAGCTACTTCTTGAAAAGTGTTTGAGGAGGTACCCAATTGGTGCAACTCCTTAAGTGGGTCTGACTCAGAGCTGGGCAAAGATTTGAGAAACTTCTTACAGGAGCCATCTTTACAGCCCCTTCCCCATTACCAGAAATTGCTCCAAAGAAACCCATGACAAAAAGCTACCACCTCTAATCCATTTCATAAACCTACTGAGCTGATTAGGTTGTTTGTCCTTCTTGGTGAATGTGCTGGAACCTTGCTCCTCTTGATATTTAGAAATGGATTTCTAATTTTCAACCTACAATTGCTGGTGGAAAGTTTCTACACATTTCTTTTGTATTGACATTGTCCATTAAATGAATGTTCTCACCCAAGATACCTATGTTTATGAGTACTTGCAAACAACAATTTTATTGTTGCCTCTTACAAATACTGGGTAGAGTCTTCTTTTTCCCACGTGATTGTCCATATTTGAATCTTTTTTGATTATGAGTGATTGGAAGGGACACTGTAATTTTAATTTATATTTTAAATAATTTATATTTATAATTTAATGTCTGATCAATGTCTATGATATTATAAACTTTACTGTCTAAACTGATACAGTTAGGTACACATAGGACTGTGTATGCTTTTTTATTGCTGTACTACACTGTATCTGGTGATTGCCTTATGAACAATTAACATTTGTGATTTTAAACTGATAATTCCCCTGACATAGCATAAAATCTAACTAAGTCTATTAAATACCTGCACTTAGGCCTCACTTTTATTTTTCCAGTCCTTTTATTGGTCATTTTTCCTGTATAATATTGCAGACTTTCTCTAAAGTGATATCCTTAATTTCATACCATCAGTACATTTCTCATTTTTCTTTCTATGCCAAAATTATTATTAAAATATTCAATAATAATATCATTAATAAGAAAGAACCTTGAGAAATTTTAATAGGAAGACTCTCTTTCCCCCAGTTTATCAATTCACTTTTTGGTGTAATGTATTGCTGTCTTTCCCCAGTTTACAAATTTGCACTGTTCCCTATCTCTTGTTTGTGTAACTGTGTATGTGGATATGTTCCTTCTGTGGTACAGTACCAAATGCCAAACTGAAGGCCCTGTAGGGTAGCTGCAGCCTGCTGTTTTTAATACAAATTTATTACCAAAATGGATATTTACCTTGGTAAAGGCATGTTGTATTTTATCCCAGGTTTCCATTTACCCCTGTGTCTCAAAATAGCTTTTCCTTTGAAGTTCTTAAAAACACTTACGCACTGTCAAGCTCAGAGTAACTGATTTAAAGTTGCAAGTTTTTCTGTCTCTCTTTCTGAATTACGTTTGTTATGTTGACATTTTCATGTAATGTACCATCATTTGAGATCATAGATTTTTTTTTTTTTAATCACTATTATAATTGACCTAATTATAGGTGAATTGTTTCAGTTTTCGAGGCAGGAGATTATCTGTTCTGCCTACCTTAATGTTACCAAACCTTAAAAACTTTACTTTTAACTTGAATGCAATTTAGTGTTTATACATGCATTTTCAATACTTGTCTGGCATTTGATGTCATTCTTCTTACAAAAGATTGAGTCAGAAAGATTTGAGGTGGCCATGCTAACATTATCTTTGACCTCAGTTCTGTTCTTACTGTATAGCAACTTCACTGCAATTTCATTTCTCTTTTTCTCTGTACTGTCAAATAATAGTATACATTTATTTGAATTTGTGTTGCTAGGTCTCAGGACCTGTCAACAGTCAGGACTCAGCTTGATTTCTGGCAATTCTCATTTTTATCTTTGCACTCTCTGACCTTTAAGACAGAACTTTTTTGTCGTTCCCCCTCGCCCCCATTTCCCTGCCACATCCTTTCTTGTACCTTATATATTGCTTATATATATATTGCTTATACCTTATATAATCTTTAGATAAATCCATTTAGTTTTTCTGCTAAAGATGGTGCACACTTGTGAGTTATCTTTATGGAGCTGCTGACTTTTTCTCCAGAGGATACTGAACATCTGAAAAGCCCATGGTGAGGCTGTAGAACAGAGGACTCAAGGTCTTAGATCTGGAAGTCATGTATGTGTAAGCCTGAGCTCTTGCTTTTATTTTAAAATGACATAAGTTGAAAAAGAGGCATGCACTCTGCAAAATACTGTTAGTAGCAATGTATTTTTTAGTCATTTCAGTTCATTTTGACTAAAAAGGATTAATCAACAATTGTGTATTAGCTCTGCAAAGTTGTCACTCTCTTCCATGAGCACATTTGGTTCAAAAAGAGGATATTGGTTCATTGCTGCTTTGAAACAGTTTAAACCACATTCTGACCAATCTATAATAAATGCCAAAAAAACCTCCCAAACCACAAAGTGAATTAAGAGTGCATATCCATCAGTTTTCACTCAGTTAAACGTGACTAGCTCTTTGACTGAAGATTATCACTGATGTTTTGTTAACGTTTCATTTCTCACCATTCTGCTCCATGTGATACCTTCTGGAAGTCACAAAAAGTTGGGGGGATTATCAGAGCCCACGAAACATGACATGGGATACTCCACATTTCAGCTTTTCACCAGACTTGCCAGGTGCAATAAAATGGAAGAGACACTCGTACTGTTTGCAGGTGGAGGGTGACCCTAGCCATCTAGGAGAAGGACAGCTGACAGACATTTCTCAGACTGTGTTCTGTCCCTTCTTTCTAACACTACTTGTCAAGACAGATGCAACCTGAGCTGGATGATTCATGTGGTGGCTTTTCCAGCATTGGGAAAGAAAGTGGCTGCAATAGCTGTGTAGTCATTTCCCTTGTGTCTTTAGGGAATACAAGAAGAAAAACACTTGAGGAGTACACCTTCATTCCATCACTCTTCTTGCTCAGATGCTTATTTCCTCAAGCCCTTCCTGATATGTCCTCTCAGCGAAACTGGTGGCAGTAAGGAATTGAAAAGCCTAATATTAGCTTTTTTCACCCCCCCTTCAACAGTGGTCAATACAATTGTTGGATACTTGATTCCTATCATGTAATAAGTGTAGCTTTTTATCAGCTGTGTCACTTGTATATTCTTCTCTCTGCAGTACAAAGATCAAAATGAGAAACAGTGCTGCATAAAATCAGCTTTGAGAAATTTAAAGCAGGAGCTGGAAGTACAGTGAAAATTATTAGAAAATCTGCTTAATAATTTTACAGGGAAACACATTTTACTTCCCAGAAGCTGGCAACCCAGAACAGCTCTTAGCCAGTGTGTCCCACTGAGCTGTGGGAATTTGAATAGTTATTCAATGGAGTAATTAGAGGCTGAGTCATTTTGTAGAATTACTGATACCTAAGTCAAGCAATGTTGTGGCAAGAAGCTGGTGACTTTGTAAAAAAAGGGCGTAAAGCTGCAGTTGTTCTCCCCAGTAAGCGTAGTAACAAATCATGGGAGAAAAGAAATGCATACTAATTAAAAATGTCCATGCAGGTCTTAATATGGAATACAAGAAAAAACAAATGACAAGAGTGATGTTTGGAGGCAAGTTCAACACAAAGATGTCCAGCAAACATATAAGTAGTTACAGCTTTAAAAACAGAAGCCTTCATTCTTCATGGTCTTCCAAAAATAAGCTGAAAATCAAAGCAAATGGTATTTATGCAGTTAAAAAGTCTGTTTGTTTCTTCGTTATGACCAGTCAATTTGAGACAAGGATATTTTTTCTGATTTTGTTTTAGTCTGTTTTGTTTGATACTGTTCAAAGTTGAAATATCTAATAGGTGGTGGAGTGGCAGATCTCCTCGTACTCTGGGCAGAGACATGAAGTGACATCATGGACTTTACTATAATTCCTAAGGCAAAACCAAATGGCCTAAGGGTTGTCATAGTGAGAGATGTGCCTACTTACCCTTGCTAACATGCATCTTTTCCTTCATTCCCTTTCTACAAAGTTGACATTTCTTCCAGCAGAAATCCAAGAACTCTGATAATAGCTTGGTGGATGGTGCTGCATCAGATATTTGTAAAGGCAGCAGTCCAAAAAATGAGACATTCCAATAAAGGCTTAGTTTTACCTTGTAAACAAGGAACATCTAGATAAAAACGTTGTTCCTTTATCTCTCAAGTTGAATAGTCAGATTTAACCACTAAAAAGCAGTAGTCATATTCAACTTTAATCAAATATGAATTGATAAAAATACAGCATAGATGAATGTGTGGCGAAAGAAAAATTTGTGGAAAAATGTCAGCTTCTGCAAAGGATTACTAGAACAATGCTTTTTGGTGCAGGAATTATGAGTGCCAGATATCAACATTCAACTGCATGTGTATGAGACATAAGAAGACATTTTTAACTTCATATATGAAGTGAAAAAGTCTCCTCAATCTGTGCTCACTGTTAAATCAGGTAGAAAACAATACTTTCATTAAATGGTACAACTGACAGAGGAACTTCAGAATCAGAACTCCGATTCGTGCCAAATATTTTGAGACATAAAATTAGTAGGAGGAGTGGTTTTATAGTCTTTGGTTATCAGAAAACCACTGTTTACTAATGCATTTATAGGAAGTTACTGATAAATCTCTTACACTCATGTGATGCAACTTCTTATGATGTACAGTTTTAGCATGCAAGAAATTGAAGTAATGGTTCAGTTCCCACTTTGCAAAAGTGTCACATTGAACAAGTTAAACGTCTGGGACAATCACTTACCTGAAAGGGAATTGCTTCAGTTAAGAGTCTGGAGCCTTGCTGGAAGATTGCACTCATTCAAGTGACAACAAGGAAAGATGATACTCAGCCATCATAAAAGTGTAGTACTTCAGTACTTGAATAGTGCTTCTGTAATATTTTTGTTGGACACAAAATTGAACAAACATTGTAAGTGCAGTGTAAGTGTTCAGTGGAAAGAAGGCTAGACCATTTTAAAATAAGAATTATAAACCAAATTAACACTGTTACAGTAGTATATTGTATGTCCTCTTTGTCTTGCACCCGGTGGATTGATTTTTATTCTGAATGCTGTTATGTGATACAAATTTAACAGCAGTTAACAAATAATAGAAGTCCGGTGTCACAGAATCATAGAATGGTAGGGGTTGGAAGGGACCTTTAGAGATCATCTAGTCCAACTCCCCTGCATGTGACTAAGAAATTAATTAATAAGAAATAAAGAAATAAATTTATTAATTAATAAAGGATAAGTCATGTGTGTTATTTTGTACCTCATCAGCCTTACTCTTTCCTCTATGAGGAAAGGACTGTTTGAGCCTGTCGCTCATAGAAGGGCCGTTGACTCCTCTGAGTGGAAGCATCCATTGCAGTCCAGGTTGCTTAGATGTCCAGCTGCACGTGCATGTGCAGAAAGATAATTAAAGTTGTGATAACATCTGACAACTAGGAGAGAAATGTCCTTTAGAACCAGTTTCAGTCTGTCTCATGATTAAATTCAGTCTGACACAGAAGTGAGCTGTAAGACCTTACATGTTACTGGTGTGGGATCACTGCAGCAATGGGTGTGTGTGAGAAGAAAACTGGTTTTCCATGTATTCTTCCTGTAGAAAATTTTAATTCTCTTAAAATAACTTTGGTCCTCTCTGCTCTTCACAATAAAGAAGCATATGGTCTCACGTTTAATGGCCAGCACTAGCAACAGAGAAACATCTTAGATAAATGCTACATTTTGTTATTATGACAGTAAATGCAATTAGACCTGAGCATAATGAGACAAATGATTCTATAACTGGAGAAAAGCACATGTTCTCTGCAAGTTAGAGACCCGGTATTGACTTGTAATTGTATATATGAGATAGAATGGTTTATATCTCCAATAATCTTTAAAGACTACCATCTGCCTCTAGACAAACTTAAGAAGGAAATTTAATTTGGATAAAAACCTGCTATGGCTAGTTAATTCAGTTAAGGGATCAATTTCTAATAAAATGCAAGGATTGGGCTATGTGATAATCCTTTGAACTACCTGCAGCAGCAAAGCTGTCCTTAGCTTTTGTTCCCCATAGTGGCACTCAACTTTCTAGTAAGTGATACAGCCAGTATGGTCGATAAAAATTGACTGAAACAAAACTAAAAAAAATTTAAAAAATGTTGTGATAGTAGCAGTAAAACTCATCAAAATAAAGATAATAATAAAAATGCATTGAAGTATATATTTGTTAAATGTAATAGTGATATGAGGTAAGTAAGGGTTTTAAAGATTGATTTAAAAATAAGAATTATGTTTGAGTAAATGTCAGTTTGAAGTGTCTTCTCAGTCTTTCAGGACTGCATTTTTGTTCCTAAGTAAGAGAAGTTTGCATGCAGTGAAGCCCTTGGAATATGCTGACTCCTCCTGCAACTTTCTGTCTTTAGCAATTTCCTTTGAACTCAGCAGAGTGTAAGGTCCAGTTCAGTTTTAAAAAAAGGAAATCATCATGACCTGTATATAACATTTAACTGCAGGATGGGCTGTTATGTTTTCTTTCAAGATGTCTCTAGAGCTAATGCAGAGATACCATTTTAATGGTTTGGGCTTTGTGTTGCTATCCATTTAATGCTTTGCATCAGATTTACAAAGCTTTCATGGCATTTTTGCTAAAGGAAACATTACTTCATCTGTTACACTGCTAACAACAGCATATAGTTTTCCTAGGTAAGTCAGGAGTTCAGCCCGGTGTCATAGGTTAGCTACATTAGTCATTTGCGATGAAAGAAAAGCCTATATTAATGATTATGCACTAGGATTAAGATGACTTGAATGCTGTAATCCTTCCTGTTCGACTGTTGGCATCGTGCTGCCATCTGATAACAGCTGTTTCCTCCTTAATTTAATGGAAAACAATTGTGGTAGATTGTTGGTTGTACCATCGCAAACTCAGTCATTCCAATTTATGTTTAGTAAATATGCATATTTATCGCAATAAAAACCTCTTAAATGCATACATTTTTTATAGTCTTGTTTATTTTTGGCATCTCCTTTAATAAGTACCCAAAGAACCAACCAACATTGCCCTGGGCCAACAGTTTACTTTTAGTTTTGTCGTTACAAGTGTACTGTGTGGCACAGCAGGTTCCAAAACTTGCCCTGAAAAGCACAGGTAATTAGGACATATCAAAAAATGAGTAAGCATTGCATGTCAGGACACTTTGTAATTGTCACTTTTGGCAGAAGGCCAAACATGAAGTTTTCAGGGTCTTTTGAAGCTACTGGGGAGGGAGGATCCTGCCTTGCAACTGAATATCAGGCTGACATCTTTGTATTTCCTGCCAGATGCTACTTTCAGGATACAAAGTCACGTCTAGGTCAAGTATTTCCTGAGCTTCAGATTGCCGGCATACTTAGGTAAAGTTTGGAGTTGTGAAACTTATCCATGAGAATGTGATTTGAACACTGTTGGATCATGGTCTCATCATAGGAGCTGGTTTGACTGGCAACTAATGGTATATTCACATATGCTGAATGTGTTTCGTATTGGATATAAAATGAAGACTTGGAAAGTGCCAAAGTATTCCTGGAAAGCAGAAGACTGAACATTTGGATTTTTTTTTTTTTTCTTTTTAAAGCCTCATTCTGATTTGCTCACAGAAGAGTGACTGCTATTGGTTGTGAAGTGGGAGAATTTAGCCTGAAGATCCTCTCCGTCTTTATGGATGTTTACCACTGTTGCACCATTTATCTTCGTTTCGTCCAAAGTAAATACACTTTACTTAAAATGCGTTCTTGGGTTTCAGCCCTACTACCTCAAACATAATACCAAAACCAAATGATCACAGGACAGAGTGTGGTTATCACTATGAGCTGGATTATGAGCTCTTGAGAGGCATGTGAGTGTAATTATTGGAAGGACATAGGAGCTTATGGTATATACTGACATTATATAGTGAGAACAAATCTTTTTTTAGAAAGTCTTCCTTCCAAAAGTAGTCTTGATATTTATACTTTTTGCTGTAGCAAAATGTATTTGACAGTTGTAATTCTTTATCTCAAAATATCACTCAGAAAATTGGAGTGATGCAGAGGATGTCTTTCTGTTTGTCCACTGACATTTTTGATATTTACATTTCCAATCAGGGCATAAACACAACAGTTTTGCCTGACTAAAACACACCATTAAAATTTAAATACATGTTTATTTTGCTAATACATAATTCACTGAAGTAAGATAACACTAACATCCACTATAAGCTAAAAACTTGGCTTGCAATTTAGAAAGAGGCCTGTGTTCTGCAGATAAGTACACTGTCAGTGTTTTTCTGTGTTAAAAATGTTTCAGCTACAGGGGTTAGAATTGAAGAATTGCTTCATTTCTGCAAAGCAAGAGCAGATCGACTGGTGCATCACAATATCCAGGTTTAGGACTGAGTTCCTGAGAGTTATTTGTGACCACAGCATGTTAAATCTGATCTAGATTTCCTTGAATGGTGATGCTTTTAAATCTAATCAGAAAATGATATCCTCAGAAAGTTCAAGAAACTGAATCATAAAGTTAACAGGATGCATTACCTTTATTTTAAGTTTTTTCTTTAAAAAATGAAACACAATGAAAGTTTTTTGCTGCTGTCCTATATGCTGAATCATGATTTGTATTTCTTTTTTAAATTCATACGCATTTATACAATTTTCATTGTTGCAAGGAACCAGAATTATTTTAAATTATGGGCTATTTGAACATAAAAGTAGATCTGCTGATGGGACCAAAAGTCCATCTATTTGGTATCCTACCCATGTTTGAAAGACTCCCATGTTGGAATTTTAGAGCAGGGATGTAGGGGTTTTGTGTGGCCAGGTTTTGTAGTGGGAGGCTACAGGGGTGGCTTCTTTAAACAAAGAGTTGCCAGAAGCTTCCCCTGTAGCTGACAGTGCCAGTGCCAGTCAGGTCTAAGATGGACCCACAGCTAACCAAGGCTGAACCAATTGTGAATAACGTATTTGACAAGGGAAAGAAGTTGCTGTGCAGATGCAAAACAGCAGCAGAAGAGAGTGAGAATGTGAGAACAACATTTCTGCAGACACCAAGGTCATGGGAGAAGGAAGAAGAGTAAGCTCAACTGAGCCAAGTCAAGTTGGAGGCCTGTGGCCAGTGGAGTTCCACAGGGGTCAGTTCTGGGGTCAGTCTTATTCAGCATCTTCATCAACAACCTGGATGAGGGGACAGAGTGTACCCTCACCAAATTCACTGATGACACCAAACTGGGAGGACTGGCTGATTCCCCAGAAGGCTGTGCTGCCATTCAGTAGGATCTTGATTGGCTTGAGAGTTGGGCAGAGAGGAACCTCATGAGGTTCAACAAGGACAAGTGCAGAGTCCTGCATCTGGGGAGGAATGACAGGCTGGGGATTGACCTGCTGGAGAGCAGCTCTGCAGAGAGACTGTTGAAGCAGTCTCTTCCTGAAGGACTATTCTCCCTGTGGATGACTCATGTTGGGGCAGTGTGTTCACTCTTCAGAGCTGCTCCTGTGGGAAGGACCTATGCTGGAGAAGTTCATGGAGGACTGTCTCCTATGGGAGGGACCCCACTCTGTAGCAGTGGGAAGTGTGAAGAGACCTTCTCCTGAGTGGAAGCAGTGGCAAAGTCCATCTCTAATGAACTGACTGTAACCTCCATCCTCTACACTGTTGGGTGGGGGGAAGGAAGGAGAGTCCTGATGAGAAGGGAGGTAGGGGGAGATATTTCAACATTCAGTTTGATTTCTCATTTCCTTACTCTGATTTGATTATTCATTAATAAATTAAACCGTTTCTTCTGAAGCTGGGTCTGCTTTGCCCATGATGCTAACGGTTGAGTGATGTATCTCAACTCGTGAGCCTTTTGCTGTATTTCTCTCTCCCCTGTCCAGTTCAGGAAGAGGAGTGTTAGAATGACTTGGTTGACACCTGGCACCCAGCCAGGGCTAAACCACCACAGAAAGCTCTTAGCTTCCCCACTGTACTTTGGCAAGCAATTCTGCTGCATAATGCCACATTACATGAAATGCCACCACTTTGTTTTGAATAATTTTTTTTCATTGTAGCTATAGTTAATTCTGCTTAGTTCTAGTACTGGAAGAATTAGAATTAGTGAATGATCCATTGATATAACTTTTTTTTTTTTTCCCCTTTAAAGTTTGCATCTTGCTGATTTATGTTTCAGTCTTCCCCTGCAGATCACCTTCTCTTGCAGTCTTTGGGGATTTTGTGTTTTTTGTTGTGATTTTTTTTTTTTTTTTTTTTTTTTTAAATTGATCCTATAATTATAGTGACCAGCAATGAAATCACTAGGTTTACCTGTATGGGCAAGGTATATCCAACCAAGCCTTGAATTAGAAATGCTATTTAATATAGTTCACAAATATAAATATAGTTCATTGTAGTTTGTTTGGATGTTGGAGCAGTCAGCCTCTTAACAGAAAGCCTGATCTGACTGTACAGTTTAAACCAATATATGTTATTAAAGCACATTGTTTACTTCAGTAAGAGTATGTTATGCCAAAGAGCAGTTGTGTCATGTACTTTTATGGTTTAAAAGGCTTTCTGACATACACCAAGTATATTATAGAAAATGCCATTGATAGATTTCTCAGTATTCTGTATTTGACCATATGACTATAATTTAAGGATGGTATATCATCATACATCCAACACTTCTGTACCTTCTGTCTCTAAATGTGAATAATACAAAATAAAATACACATATTGGATCCTTATGCTTTGAAATTTTTGTCTTACACAGCAACTGTGTTGAACCTTTATTTTAAAATATTAGCCTTGCTTTTCATTAAAGTACTTATCTGCAGTCAAAGGAGTGAGAAATTAGGTTGACTGAAATACAACATTCTGAATGGAATAGTTAATGCTAGGGAATTCTACTGACTAAAGCAGGATACTTGAAGCCCTTGGAAGCAGGCATTTGTGGTAGCAGGATATGGCAATGTCCTAAAGTTATTACCATTTCATAGCTTGTTGGCAGATAAAAACGGATGTACTTGCGCCATGGGGAGAAACAACATTCCAGTTTAGCCTATGTAACAAGTATTTCAGGCAGCACTGAAGATATTTCAAACTATTATGGTTATATATTGTAATATATATTCCTGCATAACATTACAGCACACATTATACATTGTTCTGATTCCTTGTGAAAATATCTTCCTGTGATTACTGTAATGAAACGCATTTTGCATAGATAATGTTGCAGAACCTGATGTTTCCACAAATAGATGACTCTCAAACTGGGACTAAGAAAAAAATTCTTCATCTTGAAGTCTGCTGCTATGAACATCTGCTCTTATTGTAACAATAATCTTTTATAGCAATTTTGTCTTAATTTTTAGTGATACCCCAAAGCAAGTGAAGGGAAGAAACTACCAGGCTAGGAAAAGAATAAAGAATGATTTTGGCAGACATCTAGCTTTCTCCCCTTAACTGTTAACGTTCATGGCCAGGAGCCACAGAAACAGCATAGACATGTGGTCTTTGTGCTGCTGCTTTGGTAAAACTGAAACTAAGATAGCTGAAGATTCAGTCGATGGAGATTAATTTTCATAATTTCTATGAGTGATTTGTGGGCTTCTTGAACTCTTGAAAACCAGCCTATTTTCAGTGAGAAATGTGATTTTTTTTTAATGAACAATAGATATACTAGTAAAAGCCTGACTGAAGCTACAGTAAAAAAGCACTTTATAGTGCTACAGCTACCTAAATACTTGAGCAGGTATTAAATGTTACAAGTACTCTTTATATTGATAAAATGTATCTATACCATATCTTATATTTTCTTTGCACATCCTGGAAGAGTCCAGTTTGCAAAATGAAAGTGTAGAAGGCCCTAGTGAGAAAGCCACCATTCTGTAATTCTTAGAATTCTTTTAGGAATTGTTCCAAAATTGGGTACTGTTGACAAGTGCCCAGCTTGAACTGTGAAAGTCTTCCCTGAACATGAAGGGGAGAGACAGCTGACACCTTGGTAATCTATCATTTTGATGGAAGCACTGGGAAGAAGAATAGTACATGAATCCTCATAGCGTTTAACATTGATGTTGTCTTCTTCCATCTATTTTTTTTTTTACCCAAAGAAATGGTGGTCTAAATTTTTTACCAGATTGCTACTTCATAAAAAACCTGTGTAGTACAAAGAAGGATGTCAAAATAAACCAGGTGGTGATCTAAATAAATGCAAACAGCAGAATACAAAAATATTTGGTTGTCCTGTAATTATCCCCAATGAAAAAAACAAACAAACAATGAAGAACCCCACAAGGAAAAAGCAATTTAGATATTAAAAATGTTTGATGAATCCAAAGCCCAGAAAGCAAACAAATCACTTATTTATTTATTTATTCATTCATCAGAATAGAATTTACAAGCCCAAGCAAGCTGGTGGACTGTCCAGCTCCAGCTGCAGCAGGCCAGCAGCAAAGCAAGGGGACTGAAGGCCTAACGGGAGCCCGTCTCTCCTGCATCCCCTCAGAAATGAGCATAAAGGTGCCTGAGTGTTGGAGCTGATGTGCTCATGGGACAGGAGCTTGGGGCTGAAATCGTAGTCCCAGGAAAATCAGCAGATGTTTAGTCTCCTACTCTGGTGGGGTCAACATTTTGCTTCACACACTCTGGCTGTGTAAAAGTTATTATATTCTTCTGTCCTGTCATTTATAACCCATTTTCCAAAGCTTTTTCACCCTCAATGAAATAAGGCTACCTTCTTCACAAGCACTGATGATTCCAGATATGGAAATCTGATAATTTGTTTTCTTACAATGTGGGCATTTACCATATAATTTATTAATTTGCCTTTTATCCATTTATCAATGTTTATCATCTCTGTTCTGATAATAATAGAACCTTACACAATCTTTGGTAATATCAATTAGGTAATTAAAAAATTTGAGACTTGTGCTGGTCATTACATGTTTACAGATACAGGCAATGAGGGGGGAAAAAACCCCAAAAGGATAATATTTGAGTATTGCTTTGTTTGCTTGTGATCTGCGTGCTGTTTTGCCTTGCTTCTGATTTGTTCTTCAATGTGTAGCTTGTCCTTTTAAATCCAGATTACATATGAGCACAGAGAAAAACAAAACACAAACAATATAATTTTCATGTGACTACTACTTGATTCTAACCAGCTAAGATAACCAGAATGTATTTTTATATTTGTTAATACTACAGTGTAGAATTCTGGCAAAATTGTAGATTCTCCTGTAGTGGAGGTACTTGTGTGTAGTAGAAGCCTTTGTATGTGAGCCAGCAGGTGATGAAAGCTCCTACAGATAGTTATCCCCACATGTACTTCTGTAACATGTTCCAAAACAAAGTAAATTAAATATGTGCTAAATTCCCTCAAGAGCATCAGAGCTCATGGTATCAGAAGTATCTTTTTTGTAATATTTTCTACCAAGTTTCGTTGTCACATACACTCACATACAAGATTAGTCTCTTTCAATGAGAATTTTTGAAATACCTTAAATTACTGAGAGTACATACTTCTTATATTTAAATTTTAAAGATGGTAGAAAATGAGTTTGGAAGAAGTAAATGCAAAAGTTTATGCAGCCTATTGATTATACAGGGATTGTTAAAATGCATAGACTCACAGAATGGTAGGGGTTGGAAGGGACCTTTAGAGATCATCTAGTTCAACTCCCTTGCCAAAGCAGGTCCACCTAGATCAAGTCACACAGGAACACATCCAGGTGAGTTTTCAAAACCTCCAGAGAAAGAGGCTCCACACGCTCCGTGGGCAGCCTGTGCCAGGGCTTCATGACCCTCACAGTAAAATAGTTTTTCCTTATGTTTAAATGGAACTTTTTGTGTTCCAGCTTTTTCCCATTGCCCCTTGTCCCGTTACTAGATACAATAGAGAAAAAGAGATGTTCCAACCTCCTTACATCCACCATTTAGATATTTGTAAATATTAATGAGAGCCCCCCTGCAGTCTCCTCTTATCTAGACTAAACAGCCCCAATTCCCACTTGGATAATTACTGATGAAGAGATAATACTTGGGCAGGGAGGGGCGGGGGGGGAGGGGATGGTACCTTTCCTTAACACAAAATGCAGTCCTTAACTCTTTGGCTGTTTCTCATACAAATAAGTTTGCAGTATGTGAAATAATACAGTGCTTTCTTTTATTGCCAAGGAAGGATAGAAAAGAGAAGCTGATGATTCCTTCATATTTTAGATATTTGTCCAATGGTAGGAGACAAATGGACTCGTAAATTCTGAGATTAAAATATTAGTGACCAGATTATAGTGTATTCTGGACAATTTGATTATGTATTTAGTACAAATACATGAAAATGTAAAAGGGTGTTCCTCAATCCTGAGAATTTCTTTCTGTCCCTGAGGAAAATGCATGCTTCTACTGATGCAAGTTAGTAGCACCAGTGCCACTGATTTTCGGGTGCCAAGATACTAGCCAAGGGCTGCAGGTGGCTCCTTATCAAAGACCAAACCCCATGCAGCTGCATGTTCTGACTGCTTACTCAGAGCTCACTTCGATGTGATAGCTGTATGGCTCAGAGCCATTCCCTGAGTACTCTTCCCATGCAGACCAGCCCATTTCCACAGCCTGATTGCACGCTCATTCTCATTTTTTTCATGACTATATTGAATTCTCCCAGTGAAGCTATAATTAAAGCTACGATTGATTTTCATAGATTCAAATTTTAGGAGACTTGATCATAGATTTCTGTGTAATGTATGTGTTTACATTTATGTAAATTTACATTGTTTTCCCTCATGTACATGCTTACTTAAAAGATGCTTTAGCTTCTCTCTTTGGTTTTGTTGGGTTTTTTTTGCTGGACATATGGTGAACAGTATTGTATGTAGCGTGAGTTATTAAATAGTATGTTAAGCCAAAGTAGATCTTACAACTATAACATAAATGCCTTTTTTTTTTTTTTTGGTGAATATCTTCCAAGTGAACTGCAAACATTAGGTTTTTCTACAGAAACTACACAGATGATATCCTGATGTAGGCAAACTTTCAAGTTTAGCTTTCTGTAACACCAGCAAATGCTTCCAAAATACACAGCAGTGGTAATATATTCTTGCCTTGTGTTTCTGCAGCTCTATCTGAACTTTGCTCTACAAACCTGTCTGTCGCAATTTCTCTGCAGTCAGAGATGACCAAATCAACAAGTGATTTACTAAATTCAGTCATTTTCCTGAAAATCATTTGTGACTAGAGTGTGCATGCTGTGTATCAGTCTAGAAACATTAACTTCATGGTTTTTGCTAGATACATGGTGCTATAGCACAGCTATAATTGATGTATGCCTAATATTTTTTCACTTTCTCACCGTCTGCTTTCAGTCAGAAAAAAATCAAATTTTTATTTCCTGTACAATTTTTGCTCAAGATTCACATTAAGTTTCCTTGTAGTTGTTTTTAGGAGAGTTACATGAGAGTTATTTCTGAGTAGCAATGAAGAGCAAATAAAAAGCATCAGAAGTGCTATCAAAACCAATTTTTTTTTCCCCTTACAGTTTATGTTTGTGAATTTATTTGTTCAAAATTTGGCTAATCCTTGTTGCAGTGATGTGACCAGAAAATATTTTACAATCCCAAATCTCATACACTTACCTTGAATTTTAATTCAAAATTACAAGTGCTAAGCATTGCTGTCAAAACTAATTTATGCAAAAGATGTGGAAAAATATTTCGATGTGTTAATTGATTATTTTTTACAGAATGCAGGCATAACAGAAACGAGCCTGGCAAGCTGATAAAAAGGCAGGATAAACAGGAATGTGAAGACTTCTCTTCCTTCTTTCTGATTTGTCTCTTACAGACACAGTTTTAAGCTATGTTGTCCAATTGATATGATATTTCTCAGACTAGTCAGGATTTCACATGTAGTTAAAGTTGTGGTGCCTTTCTTTTGCATTTTAGTTATATTTCTGGAAAATGCAGTTCGAGTTGATCTGAACCATTTTTTAAATTCATGTTGAATTCAGAAGATTGTTTCATTTCAGGATGGAAACAATAATACAGACAGTTTAAAATATTCCATATTACTAAATTTGATTGCAGTGTGTAAAATGTGAGGGAAGGAAACACTTTTCTAAGATTTGCTTGAGAAGAAAGGGAATGATGCAAAATGAATATTTTTGTCAATAAGAACTAAGAATATATTGCTTTGTGTTAATTTGAAGTTTCAAAGCCCTTACAGAGAAGTGGTTTTCTTTCTCACAGCCCATGACTCATGCAATTGTTTCTTTCTTTGTTCTGAAGCATTTCTTCTCAGCTCATAGTGACCTTTCTAGATAGCTCTGGCTTGCTCAGTTTAGAATTATGTCACGGTTTTCATGAGCTTTTTGGACTGACTAAACTCAGAAAAATCTCTTCTCCTTTGTGGCTGCTGTGTATTTTACTTCACCAGATGTTTCTGTGCTGCAGATTGAGCTGTGATCAAATCTGCAGGCAACTGCAAAATTAGGAAGGTAATGAAGGAAAGAGCTTCCAGTCAAAGTTCAGAATGACTTAGTGAACATGGAGAGCGTGGTTTCATCTTCCTAGCCAAATGTAGGCTGAAAAAGCTATCTCAGGCCATACTCAAATCTGATCTAAAGCAGAAGGGGAGTCACTGACAGAGACTGTGAACCTAAGTGATGCATACATCCAGCCTTTTAAAGCAGCAAATCATACATTTATTTTCAAGTACATTCTCCAGACCTGTTAGTACCATCTCCATCTTACTTGATGGAACTCCCACTGGTCAGTTGATCCTTTCAGTTGCACTCCAAATGCTGGATATAGGGGTCTACTTCCTGGCTTAAGAAGAGAGGTAGAGTTATGAGTTACAGGAATCTTCTCAATTCTTGCCTCTCCAGTGGATTTGGGTGTTGGCTGCAATGTCCAAGAGAAGAGAGAAACCCAGGATTTCTGTCATTCCACCCTCACAACAACAAAGTGAATGCTCCCTGCCACTCTGTCCTCATAAGAAATTTCAGAATGAGCTTCCCATGTGTTCTTTGATGAGCAAACTAGTCAGCAAATCTGCTCAAACTGAATCACACACTCATATGTTTAAGTCAGTCATAGAAAGACTATAAGCAGTGATGTGAGAAGCAGCCATGAGAAGAGCTATTATTTTCTACCATACCATATCTGTGATATGGTAAGAGAATATTTGTGAAGTTGTAGAAGGTCCCAGTTGCTCTACAGAGTTCAGGGCCCTCATGCTCAAGAAAGATCATTTCCTCTTGGAACAGATCTAGAAAGAGTTAGTAAGGATGGCCGAGAGGATGGAAGATCTCTCCTTGAGAGAAAAAGTACATAGCATGTTTAATGTAGAAAAACTCTTTTCAAAGGGTTACACAGCTGCCTTACATAAATAGGAAACAGGATTTAGCAGGAACATGAGATATCATGCTCCAGAGATTTTCTTTTATCTTATTTCATTTCCATACGCTAATAAGAGTTTATCTCCCTATGCAGTGAATGCTTTTGGTGGGTACCACATCTTCGTGATGCCCTGGGAGAATTAAGGAGGATAGAGGCCATTATATTTTGAAAATAGACTGTCTTTTCATACATACTGGCATATGTGAAGCCATGGCTTATAAAATCAAAATGGTATAAAAACTAGTTCAAGAGAAAGGGGGTATTCAGAGTCACTATTAAAAATCCTTTAGTCCCCAGCATTCATGCTGACTTTTTCTTTCCAAAGGTGGTATGAAACATCAGTTGTGATATTAAGCTTTGCCCAAAAGTTCTAAACCTCATGTGGAGATACTTCAGATTGTGCCTGTGCTTGTAGATGGAGAAATCCATGACATTTTATCCCTATTAAATCACACATGAAAAGAAAGTAAATATAGTGATGTCACAGAAAATAATGTGCTGCATTTTTGGTACTTTTCACTGAACTGAACATACAGTGAATAATCCTTATAAATAGATAGTTGTTATTAGCCCTGCTATATGGATAGGGAAGGGGAAGCAAGATTTGATAGAGAGGTTGTGCAAGGTCACATTGAAAAAAAATGGATAAATTACCACTATTGAAACTGATATACCTCTGGGTAAAATCCAGCAGCTGTCTGACCATGAGCAAAATCATAAAGCAGATGAGATGAGATGCTTAACCACTCAGCTCTCTCTGTGATTTATGTAAGATAAACAGATGGGCTGTGATGGGCAAGATCTGAGTTTCTCCAGGGTGTGCTTTCAAGAAAAATCAAACTCAGTAAACTAGATAAATTCATGTACTCATTCTTTGTATGAGTAAAACTCAGAAGCAGTAAGTAGTTACTCTTTCACCTATTTCAGTCATCGAATTCAGAATTACTGAAGCAGCCACCAGAGTGCACCAGATACATTTCAGAGCAGCTTGCAAGAAAAGAGGATCTTAAGAAGCCTCTCTCCCTTTTCTTCTTTTCTTTTTCCTATGAGAAGCAAGTCAGCTGTTTAAATGGAGGGCAGTGAGGAAAAAGGTGCCAACTTTCAGAAAGCTGTGAGGGTAGCCATGTCCTTGCAGTTGCTTCTGTGCCTATTGGTGTGTCTTGCTAAATTCCGCCATGTATCGAGCTGCTTCCTGATAGTATTGGGCATGTGTTTGTTTTTGGGTTTTTTTCCCCTCCCATTAAAAATCTTATGAAATTTTGAATATAGCATTTACATTAGCTTGCAGGATCGGACCACAAGAAATGTTCACAATTGCTGGCTGACAAACATGTTATTAGCTTTCTGTGTACAAGTCCGTGTCTGTGTACACGTGTGTGACTTCATCCCCATCTTTGATATTCAAGGATATGTAAGCTGCTCTGAAACACCTCCTACATACCAGTACTGTACATTTCAGAATACTGACTACTCCACATTGTGCAAGCCATATGGTGCATCTTTGATATTTTGAGAGCAACATAAAAGCATTAAAGGTAGAGCTTACCTGACAGATGTTGACATCTGCATGTGATCTATTTATGTAGTCAATGTTTCTTGTCACTGAAAATAAACAGACAGTTCTAGAGCGTGATTCACCTTTATGTCCTTAAGTGGAGGTCTGACATAGGGCAGAGGATTTTACCTTCTAAAGGTGCTTTCAAGGACTTCCAGTGGAGCGTAAATCACTTGCATGGGTGACATCAAGAGTTAAGTAACAGAGATCATGCCCTGAGTGTGTAATCTATAATTTTTTTTTAATTATTCACAGCATTGGTTATTAACGGCTGCAGAACACTTCACATATGTGGTCCTTTATGTAGTGGAGGGAAGCAGTAAGTGAAGTGTGAAGCTTAATGAGCATTGGATTTCATCATATGATGCACAACTTTCCATTTCATGTCTTTTTGGTCTGTTGGATGGAACTGTAGAAACTCAACTTGGACAATGGAAGTGCTGCCATTTTATTTGAATGTGAAATTAGGTGAGCGAGCTGCCAAGACATTTTCTGCTTGGTTTGAAAACCATCTGAAAAAAATGTACTGTAGATAATGCTCAGGAAAGGATGGAACTCTCCTGCATTAAAAATCTACTTTAAAAGTCCTGAAGTACAGTTGTATTTTCATTGCGGCACTGCATTTGTTGTCTGAACACTCTGTCATTGGTTCCAGAGGGTTCTTTGGGTGTCAGCAGGAAAAAAATCTATCTACTGCCATTGAAGTCAGCTTGGGAATTTGAGTCTGTAACCTCAGCTGGCACTATTTCCTCAAGCCAGTGCTTCTCAGTGGATTGCATTTTTACCAGCTGATAATTGACACATCACCATGAACATGGAACATGAAAAATCACCCATCACCTATGTAAAATATATAATCATATATTAAATACAAAAATCAGTGTGCTTTAATTTTTTATTTGGGAAAACTTTTAAAAGGAAATAAAATCTGCTCTGCAGTGAAGAATCAAAAGCATATGTTGAACACTTGCATGTTCAAACCCTCTAAAGCAGTGATGAAGGATGGTAGGGCTGGGTTTTCTTTGTAGAAATTCCTTTGCAAAGAGTGTGCTAAGCACGAGAACCATGTGTGATCTCCTTGGCTCTGGTGACTGATTACATTAAGTGTATTGGCACTGCAGGACATTTTAATCTAAATATTTAAACTCTTTGAAGGAGACTTGGATTCCATAGCAAGACAGACTGATTTGCAATCTCCTTTTTCAATGATATCTCCTTTTATCACATAAACTTATATGCCTCAAATGGTACATGGTTACTAGCTGATTACAAATCCCCTTACTTTCCAATTAAGCATATCTGTACCTTGTTAAGAACATGAATATTAATTGCAAACTCAACATTTACTGACTATAAGTTGTTTTAGGCAGAAAGTACACCAGCAAAAGAGAGTGGTGACATTAATGTAGTTTTACAGCAATAATACATGTGTAGGGCAAAATTGTCTAGCTGGCTCCAGTGTAAGTTAGGAATAATTTGATCAAAGAAAACTACACGGGTGTTATGCTGATGTAACAGGACAGAGTTTGATCCTATGAAGTTGTCAAACAGTAACAAAAAAAGTGTGCCTAGAGTTAAGATGCTAAATCCACTTCCATGTTTAAAGTGTGTCATATTAGAAACATACTGAAGAAGAGAATCAGTATCTTTGGTAGTTTTGTCAGTAATTTATTAATAGAACTTGTTTCTTTCTAGCTCATTTCCCCACCTTCATTGTAATACACTTTAAAAAGCCTTTCTTACTCTGAGTGGTACAAACTCATTCTGGGTTTTGCCATTCTAAATCTCCCCTCCTCCCACCGCAACAAGGCATGTTGGCCCCCTTCTCCATTTGCAGTTAAGATTTTCTTCAAGTAGTTGCAGGTGACACCATTTTGGCTACATGTTGTTTCTGCCTTCTTCTTTTCACAGCAGCAGGGCAGTATTAATTACAGTGCTTTAATTACAATGTGTTTTAAGATGATTATCAAAGAAAAAACAGTTTTATATTTTTGTTCTTATGGCACCTAATATATATTGTTTTTGGGCAAAGGGCTTTGTAAAGCACTCATTAAACACAGGATATCTTAAATGTTTTTACTTTTCTGTTATTTTTAAGCTACTCTTTAAAGGAAGTTTTATAACTAAGTGGGGTATTTTGCATACAACCAACTAGCTAAAGGTTTAGAAATAGCCAGGTCCTAAGGACCTTGGTATTTACATGTTTAGTTTTCTTGGTTCAGTTTAAAGGAAAAAGGTTGGATCTTTGACAATTAACCACACGTACATTTAAAGAAAGCCAAAGGCACGAGCAGGTAGCTGTATATTAACAGGATGTTTTCTTGTATCACACTGATGTGCTTCTGAAGTGAGCAGTGAAAAGAGACAAGTCTTATTTTTATGCTCATGTGAGAAATTAGGCAAATGTTTGCCTTTTAGATACAGCTTGAACTGTAGAGAAAGTGCTGTACCTTTGCAGTGGGAGTACAGGGAAATCTTTTCACGGTACCAAGTTTTGCAGTGGTTTCATGTCCTTGGTTTTGTGTGCTTGGGAGTAGGTACATGTAGATAATTTGTCCCAGGGCGTTGCTCGTGGCGCATACTGCTAGTTAAGTGCTGTTTGGCATTGTTTAAGCAGAACTGTAGCTGTGCCTTCCTTTTACCTGTTCCCTTTGGAGACAGAGAACAATCTGGGCACGTGTGACAACCCCGGCCTCATTTCTATGCACTGTAAATTTAAAAATCCACATAGTTCAAAACAGAGCTGCTCTTTTTTTTCCTAATTGATATGCAAAGCTTATCTGTTAGTATTAGTGTCTACTTTTAAATATTCTTTGAAATTTTGGTTACAGATTATCAATTAAAAAAAAAATTAGCCAAAACACCTCAGGAAGCTGCCTACAGATAAAACATCCTCAGAAGCTGTAGAAGAGGCAGACTTTATTCAAATCCACCACTAGCCTCAGTTCTTTGTATGAACTTAAAACTAAGGCAGCACTTGACCTTCAGTGGTGTAAGAAGGGAAAAGGCACCTCTGTAATGCTTGGTGTGTTGTCAGCCAAGCTTTCCTATGCTTATAAAGTTGAGACTTGTCTCAAAATTTCATAGAAGGAAATTTGGAATGTCTTGTTTGGCACTCTATAGAAGGCCACCCCTTTAAGAAAATTACTGGATGAAATTATCCACTCAAGCCAATGAAATTTAAGTTACATGTGGGTATCAATCACCTGTGAACTCTGCAAAGTGGCCAGCTGTAAGCATCAAGGACTCTTAAGGACAAACTGATCTTGCTTAAACGTGACGGGAAGTTCTTCCTGTTTGTTTCTCTGCTGGGAGCAACTTCACAGGGATCACAGGCTAAGATATCTGTGCTGCCCTTGTTTGGCAGCTCTGTGCTGGGGAACAGCTGCACAGAAAAATGCGGCGTCCATCTGTGACTGCTTGCCACTTTCTGATTTAGGGGTATGATGGTGTAAATAAGTGAAGGTTCAGATCTTGATACCTGCATGCTCCAGAACACCTCAGATAGCCCGGCACTGAGCTTTTTAGATCTTTAAATGCAAGCAAAGCAATTGCAGGGGGTTATTTATTTTAAAAGGAAAAAGGAAATGCAATGCAAGTTACACTTATGCTGAAGTTGATTTATTCACTTATGGCATAAAGCAATCATAATTCAGAGAAATCATGCACTTGTATGAATGCAGACACAAATTACAAATGTAAATTTGTAATTATATATATATATAAGTTTTTATAGTTGCTGCAGAAAAAAAAAAACAACAGCAGGTTTGAGCATTGCGTTACAGGTCCTGCCAACCAATTCAAAACTAATACCAAGGCTGTGCGCGTTTGTGCCAAGGTGCAGCGGAGCCTCTCCCTACTGAAAAGGCCGAGCCAACCCTGCTCTGCTCTGGCAGTCGCTGGTTGGTAGAGCGTGTCCTTGGAACTAATGGCGGCTGCTTTAAGGCACAGCAACTCTGAGGCAATTCAGTCTTCTACCCCTGCCTGCTGTGGTTCTTAATACAATAGATTGTGATTTAAAAAAAACCCAACAATTTGTGTGTATGAAATTAAACCAAGCACAGAATAATGTTGTGATGCGGTGAAATGGGCATTGCGCAAAGCAACCACTCCTTATTTTTATGATCCCCGTGCTACACTTGCCTCACCACAGTCTCGCCAGCCGCCTCGAAGGGAGCAGCCGCTCGGAAGGCAGCACCTCCAAGGGAGCAGCGCCTACCGTCCCGCCGACTGACGCAGGTTTGAGACTACAGCAACTTTTCCTTGACAGGTTGCTTTGAAATTCCCTAAAGCAAACTGCAACGAAGAACGCTGTTTCCTAACGTTGCGTGGTGCACGGAAGGAGAGAGAACGGTACGGCGGGCGGGGCGGCCGCCGGTGCCGGCCGCGCGTCCCGGGCCGAGCCGCCGACATCCGCGCCTGAAAGTTGCTCGGTCCCGCCGGGCCGGTCAGCGCCCACTGCCGCCGGCTCTCCCTGCTCTTGCCCGCGGGGCGCCCGAGCTGGGAGGAGGGGCCCGACGCGGCGGAGGAAACGCTGCCGTCACCCGGCCCTGCCCCGCTGCGCGGCCGGCGGGAGGCTGGGCCGCAGCGGGCCGAGGTCGGGCCGCTCCGCTCCGCCTCGGCGTCCCCAGAAGGGATGCAGCGGCACACGCCATGAACTGGCGCTCCGGCTCCCGCGGCGTGGTCCTCACCGCCTACCACCCCAGCGGCAGCGGCGATGGCCCCGGCGGGTGAGTGGCAGCATGTGGAGCTCGGTCCGGCCCGGCCCGGTGGCGCGGGCGGCAGGTGCGCTCAGGCGGGGGTGGCGGCGGCTGCGCCCGCGGGGCTGCGCGCCGGGCCGGGCCGGGCTGCGCTGCGGAGGAGGAGGAGCGGAGCTGGTTCAGCAGAAAGCTGTTGCACAGGGAGAAGGTGTTTTCTCCGGCTCGTGGGGGCTGGTGAGGTTGCCCCGTGTCTGCATTTTGTCCCGCATCCTCCTAAACGATTTTTTAATTTTTTCTTTGGTTGGTTTGTGTGGGTTTTTTTTGTTTGCTTTGGAATTTTTTTGTTTGTTTGGTTTCTTTTGTTTTTGCCGTGTTCCCCCCCCACACACTCCTTTCTCCAACAACCGTCGTTGGAGAACTCACAGAGCAGACTATGCGCTGGCTGTTGTCAAGGCGTTTGTAGCTGGAAACAGTCCCGTGGCCGCCCGAGTGCGTTGTTGGTGTTAAAATCAAACTGCTGCTGGTCGGTTCGTTTTTGGCTTTGAGGTGTGGATGCTGCCCCGTGGTGGATGCTGCCCCGTGGTGGATGCTGCCCCGTGGTGGATGCTGCCCCGTGGTGGATGCTGCCCCGTGGTGGATGCTGCCCCGTGGTGGATGCTGCCCCGTGGCTTTAGGAGGAGCTGGACCCCAGAACGTTTGGGATCAGGCTGTTTGTAGGAGGCAGTGCATAGATTTTCACATAACCCCTTTGTGCTTTACTGCTTTGTACTTTGCATTATTGTTAGTATTTTAAAAAATAAGATAAACAGAAGGGAATTGCAGGTAAAGACAAGATAAACTTATTAAAGCACTTGTCATTTTGCTTAAAAGGTGAAACTGATAAAAGGCAAAGAAGTCGTCTCCAGCTTACAGGAAGGCTGAGGCCCTCCAAGTGCATGTTTAATACAGGCAGGAGCACTGCTGGTTTTTCCATAGCAATGACCAGAGAGAGATTGCTGTATGGAATGGAGAGTTTAGTTTATGGCCCATTCAGTCTTGCCTCCTCCTTGCTGAAACTGTCAACAATGGTCCCATTGATAAAGATGGGACTTTTATTAATGCTGAGAAGCCAGCTGAAACTGGGAAGGTATTGAAACTGGCACACAGTTTCCACGCGTCCAAAGGAAGAGCGTGTCTGACCAAAGCAATTATAGTCTGATTACAAGAAGATAAAAGGAAGTACAGTGTGTCACACTGGACAAAAGATAACTGATGCACCATGATGTCACACCAAGAGTCCACGGCAAGGCATAACGGAAGTGCTAAATATAGACTAACCCATGTTTGAATGACAAAGCCATACTTCTCCTTTAATTGAGGTACTTCCTTCTCCATAACTAATGTTAGTTATCAACCATGCATTAAGTCATGACATTATTTTAGCTACATATGTAAGGGCACTGTGGACCTAGTTGCTTACTACTGAATGCAAAATATGTGTATTTTTGCAAGAAATCACAGAGTCTGTCACCTTCTTTATTATTGTTTGTGGTGTTTTAACCTCTCATACCTCTCCTCAAAATTTCCCATAGGAGAGGTACAAGATAAAAACCACTTTCTCTGCTCTTTGAGGTAACTCTAAATAAGGATCTGCGTATCTGAGTTCCCACTTTTTAATGTGAGACTGCCTGAATACATAGCTCTAAGCTGCAGTTACCCTTAGGCCTCAAAGGCCCCAGATACATGAGCACAGTCCTGGAGGCCCCTCTGTATTATTAGAAACTTTTCCCATGCTAACGCTGCACTGTTAGGAGCAGTGACCTCATCAGGTTCCCCCTCCTCTGCAGCTGCTTCTGGGTAAACCGACACATTGCCATGGAAGTAATGGTGATCCTTCACAAATTGTCCAGATTAAGGGAGTGCAGGGCAGGGGAAAATAAAAGTGAAAATCAGTCTCATTTCCTTACTTGTGTATAAATTCTTATGTTAAAACTGTGGAGAATAGGAGATTCCCACAGTTAGTTTGTCCGAGTTCCATTGCTGTGAGTATTAATGGCTTTCCAGGCCACTCACGTTTGCCATTTAGCTCATTAAACTACGATCCTAAAAAACCTCAGTCCAGTCGTTTTGGTTTTCATTAACCAGGGTCTGAACTCCATGTTCCTGATTCATCTGCTCCCTCCTGCCCTGCATCCCCAATGTCTTTCCACTTCAGAAGTGAGAGAGGTTGGGAATATTATTTACATGGGGACAGGGAAGGAGGGGAGTGACCATTTGTTTGGGTTTTTTCTTTGTCTTTTTAACAAACAAACCAACCAACCTGTTCTGACACATTGTAACCTTACTGTGGGTTGGTTTTTTTTTTCATTTTTTCTAACTACTTTCCATCTTCAACTTTCTCAAGATGTTCAGAGCTGTGTGATAATAGTAGAGCAAACACCTAAACCTGTACATTTCTGAAATATTTTCTGGAAATAAGTTTTTTCATTATGTTTTGCACAGTGTATAAGTATACCAGTTCTGTCTGGATTCACTCCAGTGAAATTGGAACTTTCAGTATCTAGGTTAGCATCTCTGCTACTTTGGAAACTCTCTAACTTTTTTAACAAGGGTCAGAATATTAGGAAGCCAGTGTAACACAGTGCCAGCTGTAATCAGCCCCTTTGGAAAGATAAGAGGAACTGTGTTGAATTATTTTTTTCTTAGACATTCAGTGCACTGCATGTTAGAGACTGCTATGTCTTTGGAGGGATGGGGGAGCGAGACACTGGTACATCCTGGAAAAAAACCTGATACATTGACCATGCTCCAAACAAAGGAGCAACCTAAGAAAGGATTATACTTCCCAACCATTTTTTTACCTTCAGACATATAAGAAGTCTTGCTTCATAAGGCTTGAGAATTTTATTGATCTAATAGATTGTGGAGCTACTTTCCTATTCTTTTTCGACTCTTTAGAGGCACAATGAATCCATGAGATCTTTCCTTTAGGAAAGATTACCATTGATTCACTAGTCTAAAGTCTCTGTGTGATTGCTTCCAAATTTGACAATTTAGGAATATTGCCTTGACAGTGGTGATGCACAAAATAGCATTGTAGCTGTTATCTTTCCCATAATGAAGTTTATTTTACATTTTACTTTAAAGTAATGCATGGAGGAATAGCTTTGTATAGTGTAGATACTGATTGTGGGTGACTTCTGTGGTATACCTAAGTATTTATCTAAGAATTTCCCTAAGGATATCACAAAAGCAGATTGCTCAGTATCAAATTCAATTTTAATAGCTCTCTTTTCCATATTGCTTTAGTTTTCTCACTGCCTAGTTTTAACCCATTAGATCCACTAATACTTTATTGGCTGTCATGCTACTTGCATTTTAGTGTCATGTCCTTTTCTTTATGATGTCCATGCAGGAGCTGTTAAATAATTTCTTGTTTTTCCTGTGAAACGTTTGTGGTTATAGGGGCTGGGGAAAATAAGAGTGCATAGGATATGTTTCAGTGGCTGCTTGTAGGCCTGTCACCCTCATTCACCTTAAGTCCACACCTTTAAGCATACACTTCCAGTGCCATTTATGTTCTTTGCTGGAGAATTTTACTCCATCTAATGTGGCAGAAATGACTGCAGGTCCTGTGTCATATTTGCTAAACACATTTAGGCATTTCAGATAACAGTGTTCTCATATGGCTGCATGAGCTTACCCTCAGGCAATCATAGAATCACAGAATGGTGGGGGTTGGAAGGGACCTTTAGAGATCATCTAGTCCAACTGCTCTGCTCAAGCTGGTCCACCTGTATCAGGTCACACAGGAATGCATCCAGGTGGGTTTTGAAGACCTCCAGAGAAGGAGACTCCACACATGCCCTGGGCAGCATGTGCCAGGGCTCCTTTACCTTCACAGTAAACTGTTTTTTACTGGTTTTTTTTACATTTTTTTTCCTTATGTTCAAATGGAACATTTTGTGTTCCATCTTTTTCCCATTGCTCCTTGTCCTGTCACTAGATCCAATAGAAAAAGGTGATGCCCCAACCTCCTGAACATCCACCACTTAGATATTATATGCATATATATATATATATATACGTATGTATATCTATGCGTGTATAAAAATATTTTTTAAATGTAAAGGCTAAGACCAAGTCAGGAGTATTCACTGGATGGGAAATGAGATATAGGAAAATGACAGGCAAATGCATGCATAGTGCATGCAGAACTAACTGCATGCATACCAGTGCCTGAGGTAAATAAACTTCATGCTACAGAGCATTGTCAAGAGCCAAGCCCAAAATGTAAACTGAGTAATAGATAAAGTGATTTTAAATTCAATGGCCACTGGAAGTTGACTTTGCTTTTCTCTCCATACCTTTCTCCTATCTGAGAGGGTGCCATTCTGTATTGCTGCACCAGATTGTTGTCCAAGTCACAGCCACCCAGTATCTGTTTGCAGTGAATTGCTGTGCTTGCTCAACAGCAGCCAGCAAATGCACTTTTGCTGCCACTTCGTGTGCACTTCTTCAGTTTACATTGGAATACCAGTTTGAGTTTTGAAGCTTTGGATGTTTAAAGGCAGTGCCTGTTTGACATCCTATGCTCCTGAAGGGCCTGTGTATCTCTCTGTTAATGACTTGTTAAGGACTTCTTCAATGTTTCCCAGAGCCAAGGACATGGCTCTTCCTCTTCAGAGGCCATGTTTTTATATGTATCCTCCCTTATTTGCCCTATTTAAATCTTGCATCTGGTTTGCCTATATTCACTTGAAAAATGAGAATGATGAGCTGAGTTTCCCTGAAATGGAAATAAATCCCAGAGTAGTTCTGGAAAGAGTTCTGTCAACTTCATCTTCTAGAAGTGAGAAGATTGCCACTGCTTGAGGTCTCCTCTTTTAAGTGACACCTGCTAGCCAGGGCCTGCAGTTCTCGAGGTTTTCCATCCTGCTTCCTTACTGAATCCACACGTCTTTGGGAGATGCCAGTGGAAGCTTGGATCTGTGTGGCAATGAAACCAGAGGATCTCAGTTGGGTTTTGTTGTAGACAAGTGTCATTTTTTTGTGGGTGACTGTGTAAGTCTGCATAAAGTAAAATAATTTTATGTCTGTATATATGTTTTACTAGCTTAATAGTGATAGATCTATGTTCACTTTGGAGATGGGTGACAACTGAGGGGCGTAAAATACTTAGCTGTTTTCTACAGACAGCTGTGGTTTAAATCACTTACTTACTGTTTGATCTCACTGAGAAAGAATCCAGATAATAAATGTCCTTTGAGCTTGGAAAAGTGACAGACTTCTGCTATATGAATTGCCCACAATATATGTTTTTTTTCAAATGTTGACCATAATAGACATTACAAATCACACATAAAAGACGAGTTTATTCTTTCCTTACCAGAATAATCTGCCTCATTCATTGTTCATGTATTTGCTCTGTTTAATCTGAAGATTTAATAGTTTGCATCTTAAGCCAAGAAGAAATCTAGTAGTAAGCATGAATTCATGCCTTTTTTTCAAGGGCATCTTCGACCTTCATTCTTCCAGAGAGATAAATCTTCCTTTCCCCTTCTTTTCCTGCTAGTGACTCACTCTTGGAATTGAAATCCAGTGAAATCTGGTATAAAGGACTAAAGTACTGTGAGGGATACATGTAGTGCTCAATGTACAAGCAAGAAACTCACAAGCTGATTACTCACAACTGATTTAAGTTTGCAGAGCCTTTTGCAATTTCATTCGCAGTCTGCTAATACAGCACAGATTTTTGGGTTCTCCATACCATCACAGTATTTGTTGTTCCTAACCCCTGTAACCTGTCTTTTATCATGCCAGTATGGATGGCTCAGCAGGTACCTTTAATGTGTTCCTTCACTTCTGCAAAGCAAAGACCTATCGTGCTGCAGCTAACTTTAAAAATGATAGCAATCTTTTAAACTGCTAAGTTTACAGGTTCTACATGAGCACAACCTTTATGTAAATACATTAGAAAAATCTTTCCTGCCTTGGATTTGCCTGCTGATTTGAACAGTGTTTGTCATCTGATGCCTACCACCATCTTCAGATAGAGCTGACAGGAAATAATGCATCGTTGCTTTATTTAGAATTGCTTTTATGTCTTTTGTGCTTCATGCATGTATAAATATGTAGTATACTGCAGACCCTTAATGTGTTGCTTAGTTACTGGTGTATTGATCCCTGTAACTTGATCTACTGACAGTAAAACACCTTATCCGAACATTTCCTGCTTCCTTGATTCTGGATTCCTGCTTCATAAGGATCCCCCTTCTGAGAATTTGCACCTTATATCTTCTTTGAATTTGTCTTGCTCTTGCCTTTGGTTCTTGCTATGTCTTTCCAAATGATTAAAAAGCCCTTCTAATGCCTGTTGCCTATTGTGAAGTTGCTGCTCAATTTTATCTTGGAGCAAATAATTCTCTTTGAGTCTCGCTGTTTCTTCAGTATAAAAATTCTTTCTATGACACTAGCATTCTTCTTTATACTTGCTCTGATATTTTGCTTCTCCTTCACCCCTTCAGCCTACATTACACGCTGCTGTTTCAGTGTCACTCTCATGAATGTCACCTACACGGGTAAAAATCACTTCCTTGCTGCTAATAATCACCTCAGCCAATTGTGTACACTACAGCCACGACATATTGATTTTCTAAGCATCCTAGTGGAGCTCACTTTTCTGAGCCTTAGATCTGTTCAAGCTCTTCTTTTCTAGTGCAGTCTTCATTGTGTAGACATAGTCACTGTTTGCACTTAGACATCCATCTGACATCTGTTGGTATGTTAGAACAATGTTATTTCAACAAGCTCAGTTCACTAGGTGACCTAGATTATTTTATGTCATAAATGTAGATTTGATTTAATGCCCTTCATCATCAGTGAAAACAGTTTATTTCATTCTACTCTGGGTCAGGCCCTTAAATAGATAAAAAATGAGAATTACTGTGCTGAAGCGGTGAAGTTAGTGATAGCTGAAGAGAGGAAAATCAAGATCCTCTGTATGTGAGCTTTCTCTTAATTTAATGATTTACAGAGAATGAGATGTCATGCTTGTCTAGCTATAAGGAATGTGAAGCTTAAAGGCCTTTTGAACATTTTAATTATGGGCTTTCCCTTTTTTTTTGCTTGAGTGTGTACAAATCCAGATGATACAGAGCATTATACAATGTGTTACTAGATGTGCTGTTACATGCTTGTAGACTTTTTGCAAAACTACAATCTAACAACTTCCAATAAGCAAAGTGCAAGAGAAGCTATGCAAACCTAACTCCCAACATTTGCTCTAAGTGTGGTATGAAGTGAATATTTTTGAACTGTTTCTCTAAGTTCTTGTTCTTTGATGAGCAGAATTGTTGAACTTGTTTCAAATAAGACTGATAGCATATTTAGTCTGCTGATATTGGCATTTGATTAAAAAGTATTATAATCTACTGTTATTGCTAATATTTTACTTTTGTTTCGTAACTGCTACTAGTGAGACTGGAGCTGAAAGCTGTAAGGTTTTAAAAAGTTACTTATACATGTTTCAGTAACATTCCCAATGCCAGCACCCTTCTGTATTGTTAGTGCTTTTTTACTAGAGTCACTGAGTGCACACTTTTAAATTTTTCTTCTGTGAATCAGAATGCTATGACTGAATGGAGGCTGTAATTGCAGTATGTCATACAGCAAGGTTTCAACGGTGAGTGGCACTGCAGATGCCTGTTATGCACGGGTCACTGACTGGCACTCTGGACATCTCAGTAAATCTGCTTGGCCAGGGGAAGAAAAATACCCCACTCACAAGTTTTGAGTACTTCCAATGTGCCAATGGGCTGTTTTGTGAGGGCTAATGGTTTTGCAATAAACCTGCCTCTACCTCAGAGTCTTGATCTCAAAATAATGATGTTCAGGCAGGGAATTTTTAAATATTTATAGCCAAGTAAATGGGAGGGGGAGAAAAGCAGGGATTTTGGTTTTTTGTTTTTTGTATGTGTAAAAAATAAAGACTTAATTTATTCCATAAATATAGTTTTAGCCATCATTTTCTGAGGTCTATTTTTGGTGATACCCTGAGCAGCATATGGGATGAACACCTAAGCAATTTACTCCTCTGTGCTCCCGAAAAAGTTGAAGCTATAAACTTGTTTTTTTTGTCATTGTTTTGTGCCAACTCCCTTGAATTACAGCAGAATAAAAGCATTCACAGGCACTGTTACTTACCTGGTCATGCCTTTCTTTGAAGGTAAACTGCTCAGTATTCCTGCTTCTTCTGTGAGTGCTTTTCCTGCTACCGTATCCCACTCCTGTTAGCCTTGAAATGCTTCCATGAGATTTTCAAGTATTTTAACTGCCATCTCTTTCTAACATCCTTCTTTCCTAGGAGAGGAAAACCAGTAAAATACTTAAGAGGATGTGTGAGAATTTTTTATTGGATGTTTAGTGATAATGTGCTTAGTAAAGAACATTGTTTCATTTTTATTATTTTCAATCAGTTGATTGGGTATTTTTAGCTGATTTCTGAGTAACTGGCAGAACAATAGTTGGCAGGACTCAAGGCCACTGATTAAATATCATCTCTATCAGAAATTCTCAGTCTTTAATAAAATTAAACAGCCAGGTCCAGGATTATACTGTATCCAGAGTGCTTTGTGTCTGGTTTAAGAGACTGCAAGGTTAGATTTTTAACTGTACAAATAAAGCAGAAAGTTCTTGTAGGCTCATAATGGCCCAAGGAACCATATAGTAATTGTGGTTATAGCTGTGGTTATGAGTCTGTGATCTGAGATACAAAGCAAGAGGCTTGGAGCAATAACCAGAAGCCTCAGCTACCAAATGGCAAGGAAGCCCTGGTAAGTCATGTTAATGCACAGAGCTGTGATTCACTGGCCAGTCACAGTGGGAGACCAGAGCTACAGTTACCACCAGCCAGTGGAATATACTTTGGCTCTTGTCAGTCCCTCAGACTATGACAGATCTAACGGCTCCATAGAGTAGCTTCTGGAGCCTCATGATTGTTTTTGCCACAGACAGATAATGGAACACTCTTAAAGGTGTTGCCACTGTGGGAACAATAATCCCCATCAGTACAACCTGTTTAGAGTGTGGACTTTTGTGTCCTACTAATCTTGTTCTGATGGCTTGGCTGTGTCATCTTCTCCTGAGAAGCCTGTATTTCAGGTGGACTTGAGGAACGCCTTCTTGTTCTGTTGAAAGTATTATCTCAGGTGAGAGATGCCGTGCTATTTCCTGAAACTGTCTTTTTGTTTCAATGCCTCCTAAGGCTTGTCCTGAACCAGCAGAAGTTTTGATGTGCAGTCACAGTGGGTGCAGGTCATGGCCATATTTATGAGGCTGAAAAGGGTGGGGACATCACTGAAACTGGAGTTTCCTTGCAGCTTTCCCCTACACCTTTCTAGTGTAGGGGAATGCCCTGGCTTTGGCATTTCTGAGCTGACGGAAGTAAGCTGAGTTGGGGAAAACAAAAAGTCCAACTGGAAGCAGTATTTTTTTTTCAAGTGTTATTTTCAGAAAAATTGGTTTCTTAACCTAACTTGGCAAATGATTGCACCAGTGACAGTGCTGGCACAAGGGAAGTGATGGAAACTGATAGGAAAGGGGCATTTGACAGAACCTTCTGGCCCTCATCTGTACTGGCTTAATGTGACCATTATTTGAGATGCAATTTGACAAAGATAACTTGAAAAAAAGAGTCCTAGTACTATGTGGCTATGGTCACTTCTTATGAGAGGCTCCTCTGATATAATTTTAACTCCATTGGTTCAGGTTTGTTAAAAAGATAATTGATGGCTTAACTTTGTACTGACAGGTTTTTAGTCAGTTCAAGGTACAGCTTGTCCTTCAGCAGCCGCTCTAAAGCTAGGGTAAGCTTCATCTCTGGCTCATTTCGTCCTGACTCACACTGTTGGGTGATTCAGTCGTGTGCATGTCCTCTACCTGCAAAAGGCAGACTGCATTGTCAGAAGAGATCCTTGGGATCCCAGGTGCATTGCACAGCAGAGAAGACCTGCACTGCTGTTATGGAGTTGAGGATAACCTGCCTTCCCCTTGTCTGCATGTGGTATTGTGCAGGCTGCCTCTCCAAAAGAAACAAAAGCCCAGCTTGGATTCCCACACACTGCAATGTGATAAATTAAAATGCAGTTTATAAATTGTAGTTGGTTGTCAATTGATAAGCTCTTGAAAGCTTGCTTTATTTATGCCTTGTTTAAACACACCTTTCTTTGCAGTGAACTTTGCACCAGAGAGCTAGGTTTGGTTTCATAGTGCCTAAGGTAGTATATCAAAACACTATCAGGAATGAGAGGTATAATTAGAATAGATCATATAATTTCTTAGGAAACACAACCGAACTGTTCATTGCAGTAGTATTTTCTGTTTTGATGGTAAAAGAAACTGACATTAAATTATACAAATACAAGTCATTGAACATATTATGTACTAAGTATAATGTCCAAGCATCTGTCCACTGACCCAAATTCTGCCTGCCTTCAGCTTTCAGAGAAGGATATTTACACTGTGGTACTTTTTCTTCTTTGATGTGAAAGCTAGGAAAAAGACTATATTTGTCTGAAGTTCTTACAGTTCAAGAAGCATACAAGAACAAACTAAAACATGATTTTTTTTTCTCATGGTAAGTAGAAGCTGCTCATGAAAGCTTATGGGAAACTTTATGAGCTTCATAGTGTGAAAGCTGGTATTTGGCACTTTGTACTTTAAATCAGAAAACAGCTTGTGAAAACGTATGTTATTAAAATCTGTGTGATGTGTCACAGTGTTTTGGTTTTTGGGCCTTACTTGTGCTTTTGAAGTGATTGTTAAAGTTTAGTCATCCTGTATTAGGGAGAGTAAGCAAGACAGTGGCTTACATGTTTTCACTCACTGTCCATTTTCTGAATTATTTGATGTAGAGTTCACTAAACCAGACCTAACTAGAAATTGTTAACATTTCTCTTTAAAAGTCTCATTTAAAATATATCTTTATACGTATACAGACTAGGTGTGAATTCAGGTTTTGTTGTATGCTTTTGAAGAAGTTGCTAAAGGAGGGGCAGTTAGCTAGCAGCTGGGAGTTATCAGCCAGCAGTTTGATGGAAAACTGCAGCTGGAGGCAGAAGGCTGGTCAGTACCTCTGCATGAGGCCATGACAGCAAGAAACAGGGCAGGGGACAGGATGGGATGGAATGCAACAGGATGACAGAGCGTTCAGCATAAACAACCTTCTATGACAGTCTTTTCAAACCTTTCAAATTTTGTATAATAATCTAAGCTTCTACCTAAAATTTCATAGGAGCCTGGAGCCAGGCTCTTGACTATCTTTTTAGCAATGGTGTGTGCCCAGGAAGAGATTACCAGGCTGTAGTGAGTGGTAGCTTTCTTTGGGCACATCTCCACTGCAGCATGCTTAGACCTTAGCCCAGCACTAGCGTAAGCCCATTGGATAGCTGTGTAGCTGTATTCCTGTGGGTTTGAGCCTAGCGTAAATAAATCTTTCTTTCAACTGATGTGGCCTTTTAGATTTGTTCATATTTTTCCCTCTTGTGTGTGGTATGGTGTTGACACTGGTGTGCAGCCTCTGTTTCTGAACGGGGTTGTTGTCTTTTTTACCATGCTCTGTCATGTTAGTCTCCAGGAGGTTTTTGGACCCTTATTTCTTTCTCACCCTTCAAGTCTTCTCACACAGATAATTGTATATAAAAAATTGAATTCAACTATGACCTAAAAGAGTGTTAATTGGATAAAGGATATTTCTCCAAGTATGTTATCTTGCATAAATCACTAGTAGGAGTTACTGATCTTATTTAATAAAAGACTCAAGGTCACATCTGCTTGTGCTACTTTGGTTTATTTTTCTTTTCATGTTATTTGCAACCTTCCTTATAAGTAAAGCTGTGGATAATCTTAATACCTGTGTGTGTAAACATTTTTTAATGTGAGTATTGGTAAATACTCGTATTTGTTGAGTTTTTTATCAATATATTATGGACTTGTGTAATTTTCTATACAGCTATAGCTCTAATTCAGTATCCTGGCTAGGAACAGCCAGGAACAGTAAGTTTTTGGATAGCAGTGTTGCTCTAGGCAACAGGTTTTTGTATGAACCCCTTTTTATTGGACTACTATAAATTTAGAACTTAAGTTCTCAGAATTTTTCTTTCCATTCTATATAATACATACATTTGTACATGAACAGAAGGTCTGGATTTTGATGGATTTGATTTCTGCTTTCTGTGGAGTGATGGTTTCATCCCATCTGAGCACACAGGTTGTTTAGTAGGTATGTGCATCAACCTCTTCCTTAACATGCATTTTATTTCCTTTAATTTAGTTTTATTCAACTTGCAAATAAGGATTAAGAGGTAGAGGCTTTCTGTTAAAATATGCAACATCATGTATTAATGAATATCTCTGACAAAATGCAGAACTCTTATTCAAAACAGTGTGGGACTGTTTAATTTAAATTCAAAAAGCTTTCTGTCCCATAATATTATGTGATCTTTGAAAAAAAAAAAAGCAAAAAACAAAGAAATTCATAACTCTATAAGAAAAGAAATTGGAAATCTAGAAATGAAAAGTAACAGGACAATTTCTCATTTTGTATGCGTTTGTTCCAATAATTACAAAGGTTATTTGCCTATCCTGTTCATCTAAAACTTAGGTAAGGTATTCCATTATACCACCATACTGTTGGCATGAGAAACTAATCTCTGTTTGATTTTGAAGTTGAAATTTTCTTACTTTTTTAGGACTCTGGAATTGCTGAACAAGCTTTGTACTTTGTTTTAGTTTTTAAATACATTCCCCACTTATTAATCAAAATACATATTTATGCCAATACCTTCTTTATATAATTTCTGGATAATTTTCTGACTGGTTTTAAGGACTTCTATTCACTTACCTATAGTTTAAGTTTGTAATCAATTTCATCAGTCTTCAGAAAAATTTATCTGAGTCAAAATATTAGTATGAAATTACATCTTTTGATTTAAGGTCAAAAAATAAAGCTGTTGAGGAAAACATGTATTGAAAGCATAAGGTCCTTTTGCAAATAGGAGCAATGCATTTGCAGCTTGTAGTAACCAATGAGAGAAATGTAATATTTTAAAGGTTTAATTTTTGATGTTAACTGTTACTTTGCTTTAGTGGCTTGTTCTGAGCTAGTCAAAGATGATCCTTTGTCCCAATTCAAATTGCTGCTGTTATGAAAGGCATTGCTAGTACTTTAAACAAGGAAATTACATAAAATAACTCCTAAAGGGGTATGTAATCTTCCAGGTCAAGAGCAGGCCATTCATTTATTGATATGTAAGCTGCCTTGTGGCTGGCCTCATTAGCTCTGGAGGTGCAGCGGAGGTGTTTCCCAAGCCTGTGTCCTGATCCCAGTGTATATTGTATCCCTCACTGATAGCTGTCCAGGGTGGTTTATCAATCAGTAGCTTGACAATATTTTTTTTAGGAAGTTCCCCATCTACTTAATCGTCTTAAAGCTCTGTGAGCCCATGTGCCATCCAATCTGCTTCCAACTTGACACCATCTGAGGTGGATGGGAGAGTACCATAGCAGTGAGGGGTCGTTGGATAATCGGCTCTGCCAGGCCACTGAAAGGACATCCATATGCATTTAGTTTCCTAAGGAGGTGGCCTGTGACCGGTACAACCAGAAGAGGGTATTGCTTTATATCTTTGTCTTTTTCCATTACCAAGGATCTCTCATGCCACAAGTTTTGCTTTCCCAGAAGCACATGCTTTAGATCATTGTCACCAAGTTGCTGCTGCTACATAACGTGCCTGCTCATTATTTGTGTGAGTGAGCTTTCCATAACACTGAGGGAGCTGTTAAGCAGATATGAGCAAGATGTCTTGCATGTTCCTTTTCCTGGGTACACCCTTGGGGTCTGCCTGTCCCCATTTCTCTGGCTTGATAGCTTGGAAGAAAGGAAGATAAGGCAAATGCAGCTCTGCTGGGCTTGTGTGTGGATAACTAATGGACAGATGTGGCCTGTACGTTCTGGTTTCCTTAAAGGATGCCTTGCAGGTCTTAGGTGTTTTCCTATGGACCTCTAGTATTAAATGGCATTAAGGAAAAGCTCAGTGGTAAAGGCCATTCCAAGTCCTTTGTACAGTTCTGGGAATCTAAGTCTTCTGCTGTGTCAAGTTGAATGAGCAATACAAGGGTAAAAACAGTGGCATTGTGTATTTTTGTGGGAAGTGGCTTAGCAACTCAAAGGGTGACTGTTACTTTGCATGTGTGCCGATGACTTCCCATTGAAGAAAAGCATAGCTGTTGGCTGGAGGTGCACTGCTGAGATTATGCTGATACCCTTTTCATGTATATAGACCTATTACTATTTCTGAATAAAGATTTATTGTCACTATTTCTGAATAAAAAATGGGGCCTGCTTGAGCGATGCCTCTAGTTGTCTCTGTTAAATATCATCATACAATCCTCTAACAATCCTGGTAGCTGGAGTTTTCCATTGTTTTCTCCTTGTAAACAGTGATACCCTTCTCATTCCCTTGAATAGCGCTGGATGTATGACAGACTGTCTGTTTTTCTGCTTGTGCTGTCTTTGAAGGAGTCTGCCTGTAAGGATGGGATGCTCAAGGTCTCATATATGGTTGTTTGAGGTTGTGAATTAAGGTTGCTCTGAGAAGAGTGCTCTAAGTGTGGTGTCTGCTTCTTGCTAGTTACTCTAAAGGGTGGGTGGCCTTGGGTGTTGCCTTTGGGGGCATCACTGTGGGACACAACAAGCTTGTGAAGATTGTGTTAACCTGGAGCCAAAGAGTATGACTTGGGGCACTCCTGTGGAAGAGGCAGCTTGAGTGTATTGCCTCTTATAAAGCATAACATATATATTTGGCAATAAAAATTCATATATATTCAAATATATATACAAACCATTCTACCTGATATACTTCCAAGTGTAGTGTCATGAAACAGTGAAAAAGGGAAAATGAGGTCTGTTGCCTAGAGGGCAGTGTCAATAAAAATATCCCTGAATTCCTTATTGGACCTTCCTGACTTTCAGAGAGGAGGGAAATTTGAGCACCTCTGGTAAAAACACCCAACAAGGATGTCCAAAGCTGTGAAGTACATGCAGTGGTTTTGCATTTAGAGAATTGAGAAAATGGTATAATTCAGGTATACAGGCATTTGTCTGGCTTTGAAAGTCTCTTTTTTGTCTTTATGTTAAAATGTGTTGTAAATATTCTGTTCCAGAGTTTATAATTCCTTTGCCATTGCTCTTTTGACTTACCCTGTAGGTTTTAAACCCTTTTGATGCTGACAAGTTTGTTTCCATTTCTGTGTCAATCTGTCAGCACTTGTACGGGCTTTGTCCTGGTGACTTATTTTGACAAATTATTTTTTATCCTCTGAGACAGAACTGACTACTTACACAATCAAATATTTATTGTATCCAAAGAAAAGATTGCAAATGTGCATTTTTGGTGCACAAAATGTTAAGATGGCCTTTAATACTTTTGGTAAGAAGGGGCTCAACTGTGGCACCCTGCTTGAACTCAAAGGATACTTTTGTCACTCGCATCAGGCCCACAGATGTTCAGTCCTGATGTTGCCTCCCCAGCACTCTTGGTATGTGCTCGTTCTCTAATTTTTGGGGTGCATTAGGGAGTGTTTCAGAGCTGGAAACCCATTGTAGCGAGGTGATATGAGAGCTAGAGATGGGACAGAGTGGTTGGACAGTGCAGTCTGGGAGCTGGAGGCGAGAGACTTGTGGGGCCCCCTGCAGCTTCTGCTCTGGCTTGCCTCACACCTCTTTCCTTTTGCTGCCTAGAAGTGTCTGCCCATTCAGGCGGTCTTTCCTTCCTCCCTCCCCATCCTCCCAAATTGTCGGTTTAGGTCACAGTTATTGGATGATGTTTTCAAATTAATTAAAATAGAGTTTTCATATGTGACTTAATATTGCATGCAGCATTTTTTTCCCTGTGTACAGATGATGCTGTATAAAACCATATGGTATTAATTTGAAGAAGATTCATCTCATAGCGGGAAGTACAGATTTCTAACATGAGGAGTTTGATCCTGTAACTAAAAATCACAGATAGTAATACTGAAGAGTGCATAATGTTGCTCTTGTTCTGTACACAGTGGTGTAGGTACAGCAAGTGAAAATATGAATTTGTATTTATAGAGACATCTGTATATGGATTGTGCCTTGTTTCAGGTTTCATGTGTTATATGTGAAGCATTGTATTTCACTTTCCTTAGTCATTACTGAGGTCTGTAATCATAGCTACTTAGTGTTTTGAGTAAGTGCTATTTTTACCCTGCCTACACAAAGCAATATATCTGAAGTTGAATTTTCAGGGTTTTAACCTCTAGACACATGGGCAAACTTAGAAGAGTACAATGTAATTGTTACGTGCATTTTTTTTGCTGGCAATTAACTCTCCACTGAAGTGTTTTGTTTGGGAATGCAGAGTAAGAGTTATGGCTAATATTAGTGATGCAATAATTTTTAAAAGACATATTGATGTTGCTTTATATAGCCGATTAATGTCTTCCAAAATAGACTGAACTTACTAGTAGTATTTATTATTTAAATCACAGAATTCTTGTAGTCCCTGTGTGTGTCCTCTTTTTAATGAGTGTAACTTAAAATATTTTGATGAGAGTTCTTTTGGACTTCTATTTCTGTAATTTTGGGGGTTTTTTCCCACATTTTTCCCATATTTTTCAGCTGCAGAGCAAGCAGTGACTGTCGGCCTTACCTTTCTGACTAGTCTTGATCATTACCTCTTGCTGCCTTATGTTATGACAACAGTCTTCCATGATTATGTTCTGATGAACCTACTGCCCATGTACCCACATGCGAAGTAGACTGCTTATGCCAGAAAAAGAATCAGATATAAGAGTAAAGAACAAAAAAAAAGTAATGCTGTTAGCAGAAATGAGAAACAAGGATTACGTGTGGAAAATCATGATCAACTAATAATAAAATACGTGGAATTTTTTTTAGGATTTGTTTTTCATTTTGAGCAGTTGTTCCTATTAAATGACGGGTGTGTAATTTACATATTTTGTTTCCTTTTTCTTACTCTCCACTGTTTCTTTTCTGGTTTTCCCCCTATTGTTTGGTTTGTATTGTGGTCTCTTTGTTTTTCCCCTCTCCTAGAACAGAACAAAAGCTCTTTTAAATCCTTTCCATTGACATTTTGGTTTTATATTCAAGTCCTGATGCTCAAACCTTGTGGGCAGGTAGCATAGTAGTGAATGCTACAGTAGGCTTTTAGTGATGGCTGACAAGCTATCAAGTGAGACATAGACTCTGGGAGCCGCTTAATTACTGTGGGTAATCTGGCTTCCTATATCCATCACTCCTCTAGAACCTGACACATCAGAAAACATATTCCTTCCTTGATGTCACCTCCAACTTTCTGCCCCTGTGGAATTTTTTCTAAGCTGTGAAGATAAAACAACAGAGCAGCTGGAGGTCTTAAATTACAGACCAGATGCTTATGTCGGAGGTACCACTAGTTTCCAGACTTTCACAGGAGTGCATCAATATATTCAAATAGGTAGCTGTAAATCTGTATATTTAATTTATATGTGAAGGGACATATTTATAGGTGGTAGTGAGGGAGGAGAAAGGAGGAGAGAATCTGTGGTTTCCAGTTGCTTCCTGCTTGTTTGGTTGTCTACTGACATTCAAACACTACCAGAAATGTGAGGTGGGAGGGAATATATTAATGTAATTTTGTTTTTAGTGAGGTTCCTTCTGGGTCATAGGATACCAAGCCTTTGGAAGTGCTTGTTAGCATAGGTAACAGAGAGGGCTACAGACAGTTCAGTTGTTACACCCCAGGAACAGGTATTTCCCAGGAAGATTTGTTTAGAAGAAGGAATTTTGTAGGAAAAGAGCTATTGCACAGGCTTATGGTTTCAGCAGTTGCTCTTGAAGATAAAAAGAATTGTGACTGAAAGCAGCACCCAATCTCAATTGTTTTGCTAGGTGATAATGGACTGCCTTCTTTCTGTGGTCTGTAGGAAGGGGATGAGAAGGAAACAGCTGCATCAGGGCAGATCTGCATTGCTTCAGTGTCTGTTGTGACATCTCTACTTGGCTTCTGCTAGAGGTAGAAGGTTTGTCCATGTATGTATGTGTGCAGGCATATGCAATGTTGTGGTCTTAGCTCTGCTGAGAGCAGCTGAAATCCCAGCCACCACTTCTGAAGTAAACACCTCCTTCCTCATGCTAAGTGTGAATTAAACTTAGATGGTCCATCCTTTGCAGTGACCTCAAGGCCTTCTCTGTTATCCCCTTGACTTTAGGGACGCTTCTTGAAAGCATCTCTTTCCTTCTGAAGAGATCCATATCCCTCAGTGTATCCCTCAGCTTGCTGGCGTCGGTTCTGGCCTGCGTTGGGCATGCTGCTTTCCACAGCCTTTTGGCTTCCTCATCTCCCTCTCTCATTCAGCTTCTCTGAGAGCACCTTTATTTACTTTGTCTTACTGGGTCTTTGTTGTTGGTTTGTTTGAACAATTAAAACAATTTCCTTACAAAACATCTTTAGACTGGTGCACAGATTTGCCTACTTACTGTTTGGGAATGCTCATACAAACTCATTTGTGATTTGTTCTAAATGTAAGGATTGTGCTGTAATTAATTGACTATGAATGCATGCCAATTTCCTTCAAGCATAAACAAAATTACTAAACTGTGCTGTAGGCCTTATATTTCAAGTAACAGGGTTATAGGTTTAACTAATAGACCCTTTAACATGGGAAGAGCTAATGCTTTCAGAAAGCTAATTGATTTTAGAGGCACAGAAGTGACTTTGGTACCATTTCATGGCTGTAACTGTACTTCACTAGATGGTCTCGGTATTTGCCAGGATAGCTTAAATCAGGCTTTGTTGCCATGTGTATTTTTTTCCACTGTGAAAAGAAAAATAAATTATTTAAATCTTTCCTCTTGGTGCCTCTCAATAATGGAATTACAAATACTGTATCTATTTCACTTCCTGATTTATTCTCTTTGATATTTGTAGAGCCTGAAGTAATTGCACACAGGCTTTATTCTCTTCTTTGGAATAAGATTAGTTCCAGTGGTTCTCTTAGAAGATTACACAAAAAACCTACTTTTAAAATGTGTATGATGTATTCAAATATTTTCCCAGTAAGCAACATGAGAGTTCTTACAGAGAACATATTTTGCATACTTTTTTTCATTGATATGGATTAGAGAGAGTGAAAAGAGTCAAAACTGGAAAACAACTGTGACCATGTGAAGCCAGGTGAGGTAGAAGGCATTTGGAAGGAATGAGAAAGGTACATCAACTGAGCAAGGGTCAGAGCCAAAAATGTGACAAAGGAGATTTGAGTGAGGCCATTCCTTTCCTTACTTTCCTAGCTTTGGGCAGTATATTTTATTTAAGACTAGAGCTTGAAACACAATTAGGGTTTTACAGAAGGGAAATATGCTTGGGTGTCTGTAAGCATTTTCAACCCTTCCCAAAGTTTGAGGGAGTTGCAAACCTGCTTGAAATGTGGTGCTGTTGTGTGATTGTACCTGTATAGATCACCAAGGTTCTTTTATTTCATTGTTTTCCCTTCTGGTGGATTTTGCTCTCTCAGAAAGAGCTACTTCTCTTTCTTTTGAATCAGAAATTTCTGTGCTTGGGCAAAAAATAGGAATGTATTTTCAAAGTCTTTGAGAGTCCTTATTCAAGTGAAATGGGTAATAAAATGGTCAGAATGGCAGGACATTTGATGCTACTTCTCGGTTGATTGTGATAATTTTGTCGCAAGTCTGATAGTACATCGTGTTTTGTTTAAAGATCCAAATAAAAGTCTGTGAGACCCACCTTTTACTAAAAGAAATAATCAGGCTTTTATGTTTTATAGTTGGAGAATAAGCTAAAAGCATGCACTCAGTTGGACAGCTCGACTCTGGAAGGCATCTGTCCTCCCAAAAGCAAAAACTGGTGCAGTCGTTTTGTGGGCAGCAGGCTTCATGGCTCCAGTTGTCCTTTCTCTAAACAGATCATGTTTAGCTTGAAATAACCCGGGATAGCATATCAGATAACCCTTTTTGCATATATTCAAAGTACATATGTAATATTTCTAACACTTTCTTTGATAATAATTTTACATCATCAGTCATACAAAGTTGCCAATGGTCTATACCATCATTTTAGATAGGGTGTTTATATATTCACTTTGTTGTAATTATAATTTATCTATCTGAAATAGAAAATGAACCGAGTCTAGATGGCTGTGTAGGACCATGAGGTTCTATTAAAGGAAATGGTGATGAAATATTTTAATCTTCTTAGAAGTACTGCGTATAGTTCAGGCAGATTAGGCTTTGGCATTGTATCTGGGATCTCCCAGTTCTGGTACAGTGGATTAGAATGTTAGGTCTGTATCATGGTGAAGCTTTCCTTCCTTTTTTCTTCAGTGACAGGTTGAGATTGGAAAAGGAGGAAAATCTATGTTCACTGAGGTAAAAAATGTTATATAAATAATAGTAAGGATGTGGCTGGAAGGAGTACAGTGTATATGTATATATATACTTTTTAGATTTATAGTCTTGCAGTGTTTGGCCTATTTTGTATTTATTGTTTGTGGAAGGGTTTAAAATACCAGTTTATATGTTCTGAGTGTTTTGGTTTGGTCATTTTCTTTTTCTTTTTTTTTGGTTGTTGTTGTTAATCTCTAGAGCAGTTTTGAGCAGGTATTAACAGCAGCTGATGGTATTAGAAAAAATCCTAAGAGACCTGATTCTCTTTGCTCAGCCTTTTTTAATGCTCATTTAGAAAGTGAGCACTGTTTTATACCCTCTTTGCAATCACTTTGTTCTGTGTCTTTGGAAGGAGAATAGAGGTTTGCTTAGTTCCTACTTCTCTGGCTTTTTTTGAGCTTAAGGGGAATTTGGGCAAGTTTGTTTGCAATTGACATTCAAAATGTCTCATAAGGTCACAGAACAGCCAAAATAAAACTCTTCAAGATGGGAAAGAAGGAGTGTAAAAACTGTCAGTTCACCAAAAGTAATGGAAATTATGTTGATTTGTTACTGTTGTCTTTGCATGTCCTTTGTGACTCTCTTGTAATGAGTTGCAGGAGAGTTTGTATTCAGTCATGGAAAGAATAGATAGAAAAGATAGAAAGGAAAGGAGGCAATTATTGCAACAAGTGACAAAATTTAGGAGTTAAAATAAAATGAAGAAATACAAGCACAGACTAAAATTTCTCCAATGCCTTCTAAAAGTTACAAAGCAGTTACAAAGAGGGTTGAGAAATATTTTTTTCATTGTTTTGGACACCAAATATCCAGACTTGGGTCTTGGTAGGTATTGCTGAAGGTTTACCTCAAAGCTAGTGAAACTGGCTTTTGTTTGACAGAAGATTTTAGATATCAAGGAAATATAATTTTTTTTTGTTTAATATATTAAACTGTATAAACAGTCATTTCTGTTTAAAAAAATATTATTAAATTTCAGTTAGATGATGTCACTACTCTGTGGCTTTATGCAAAATCCAGTTACTTTTGGACAACCTGCTTTGATGTGCACAGCAATTACAATTTGATTTTTTTCTTAAGGGAGGACTTTGAAAGATGCTGAAGGCTGTACAGCCAAATACTGTACACTGCGCAGTATACACCGCATTGTATATAGTATATAGTGTATAGTATATACTATATACTATAGTACTGTATACCAAATACGATACACTGTGCAGGTAGTGTGATAGAAAGAAATTTCTTAAACATGAAGTTGAAATCACTAGAATAAGTGATTTGGTAATAAAAATTCTTAATTTAACATCTTTGGAATCAAGGCCTTGCGTTATCTCCATGTCTGATCTTTGAGATGCAGCTTTGATTAGAAACATGGGAAAGATTTGGTAGGTTCCATGGCTATAGGAGTCTCTGGCGATCACTTCCCACACCAGTGTCCCAGACAAGAACAGGGATCTCAAACCAGGCAACTGTTGTAGCTATTAGATTAGAGCTTTCTCAGTTAACTCAGTTAAGAGGTCTTTCCACCTTGCTGTGCTACTTGGCTTCTTGAGAGAGTTGAGGGACGTGGGGAGCTTTGGTGTGAGGAGCTTTACTTATTCCCACACTTCTGTAGCTCCTGAAGGCTGAGAAGCAGGACAGGAGACTACACTGATTTCCTCTGCTTATCTTTTTAGTTGTTTAGATTTCAAGGAGCTTGAGAAGTCCTGTATTTACATTTAAGAGCACAGCATCTTGAGGATGTGATTGCTCAGTAAAAGGTTTTCAGAATGGGCCACAGTACCTATGGGCATTTTTTGGTTGTTTAGATCTAGTTAGTCTTTGTACAAACTTTAAATTACTTACGTGAATTAATTTCCTGTAGTCAATGAGCTCTTTTGCAGTAATCCTGTTAGAGGAAGTCCACTTCTATTTCTGCAATATTAATGTATTATATTTGGTTCAACAGTGTATTTATATTCCCTAGTTTTTATGACCATGAAGATCCTTGCATTTAGTATTTCTGCCTTTCAGTATATTTACATGTCTAATACATGCATACCCAGATATATAGTATATAAGGATACTACATAATTATGTTTGCATAGCAATGCAGAAAGATTATATTAGTATCTAAAATTAGTGACTAGCACTATAGAAATGACAAAGATTAGATTTTTCTCTGCACTCACTATTTTAAAACAATATAGTCCTTCAATTTTTCTCACTCGGGAATTAAAGGCAAAATTAGCTTTGTGCGAACTGAATTTATCTGAAATGCTAGTGAAAGTGCACCTTATTAACTGATTAATCTCTAGCTGCTGTAGTTTACACAGGACAGATATCAGATATGAACCACTAAAAAGGCACTGGAACAGACAGGGAGATTCAGATTTCACAGGAAACAAAATAGGCAATAAAGACAACTGCAGTAGTATAAAGTGACTGTTGGTGAAATAAAAATCAGTCTGACAGAACCTGGAAAAAAGCACATTGTTATTACGGTGTAAACCAGTGATTAGTGTGAAGAATCATATTTTCTTACAGGCTGAAAAAGGAGGTTTTGACAAAAGGAAATGCTGAAGAAAATATTTGTGCACAGTTCTTCCCCTTTAAGTACTAGCTACAATCTGGAGCTCATCAGTGCTTTGTGAAATAACCCAAATCTGGTTTCTTTCCTTCTAAATGTAACGAATGGTGTTCATTACAAGAATTGCTTTTAATGGCTTCCTTCTGGAAGAGCTGGAGTGCGTCCTCTTGCATCCTTGATGTTTCTAATAAATAAATACACCTCTGGTGGGTGAGACAAGATTAACTGTGGTAGAGACTAGAATAACTCTACTGAAGAATGGGTTTTGTAGCTGGGGGCTCAGTTTTGTACTGAGATAAACAGGCAGAGATCAGAGCTGACTCTGTAATTTGGAAGGGAGAGTATTGCGTTGCTCTTTGCAAAGCTATTTGAAGAGTAAACTATTTACTAATGATTAAGAAAACATGTTAGATTTTAATAGAGTTTGAGTGTTGTCAGTGAGGATCTTAATAGTTTTCTAGAGTGGGGGAAACCTACTGGAGAGTAAACTTATATTTAGTAATCTGGAATGCTAAAAGAGTATGTTATTAGTAGCTTGTATTTTCTGTAGGAAGAAAAGAGATTTCCTTGAAGACATTTTTGAAAAGAAGCTGCATTTTCCAAATCTGAAATAGAAAAAACTGAACACATAAAAAATTAAGAACATGCTGGAGAAGTAATGAATTTTCTGCAACCACAGTAATGGCATTTTTTGGTGATAAACTGTGCATATTTCCTACTGATACTTTGTTGAAAAGCAGTCATCTACAAAATTTAAAGCTTGAAATGTGAGGTATTTAAAATACTTTTTAAAGATTGGGAGGTTTAGGAGTCTTTCTGTGAGTGTGAGATGAATTATATTGAAAAACATCCATCTCTTCCAGGTTCCTTTGAATATTATTACTAAAATTGATTGCCTTTCCCTTCCTTTCTGATTTTTCTTGGCCTTAACTTAGTCCCACCTATGTGTTTTTACCATGTGATATCCAACTAGGGCTTGCTAAAACATATGTTTGAAGAAGGATCAAATTCAGTAGAAGATTACAGCAGAAATCTCCATGGTCTTGTCAGCAGATTATTTTTCCTGTGCTTTGAATTTTTAAAATAATGTTTCTTTTCTTATCTACACCAACTCTATAGTACCAAGGCTTTTCATTATACCCCAAGGGTCTTTCTTGTTTGTGCTTCTGTGCACACAGAAGGGACAGGGATGAAGATACCTGGAGTCACTGCAACATGGATTGTGCAAGAAATGCTGCTTACTGTCATCTTTCTCTGGTGGAGTATGCAAGCAAGAAACATTGCACCAAGTGAAGTGAAAATATGTCTGACCTGCTCTGTTGGCTGAAGTTTTAGCAGTTCTTTACTCCTAGCCTGAGCCTCTTTCCTAGCCCTTAGAAATGTGGGTGTAGGTGAATGCAGATGGTTTTGAAAGGGTTTGCAGTACAAACAGAAACTGAGTTGCTGGAGTCTCAGGAAGGAAGATAAGAAATCAGTGAGTGGAGCAGGAGTGGATGGCATTGGTCTGTGGCCTTGGCTCCTGGAGAGCCCGAGTGCTGCTGGTGCTGCCATCAGTGAATGGGCCTAAGGCAACATGGATTTTGAAGGAGAGATTCACAGCAGACCAGTGAGGTTTTTGCGTGACTATTTCTAGGAAGTTTCCCCTGGTTGGTTGTGTCCCTCTCTGAGGGCTTTTGTGAGAAGTGATGTTAACTGCCCACTCAGAGTTGGGAGCTGCTATATTGATTCATTAATGAGAGGTGGAAAGGTCAGGCTGGGAAGAGCCTTATGAGAAAACCAGCTTATGTTTGTTCGAGTAGAGCAGCCCTGCATTGATGATTGAAGGGTAGGATGCAGTCTCAGAGTTAATGGAGTGCTTTTAACATACAGCAAATGCTCACGGGACTCTGAAAATGGCCCTGAGTGCTCTATGCTGATTATCAGCTGTGCATTTCAGGACACAGACTTACTTGATACAGGACTTAGTCTGGGGAAGGTAACAAGCTGGCATTTTTCGGAAGGACCGGAGGAGCACTGCCCTGGAAGCATGGCACAGAGTCACGACCTGCTGCAGCTTATCGCACCTCATCCTGCCAGAGCCCTCCAAAGTGCACACTTTTAACGTATTCTATCTGTTGGTTTTATCTTTTGTATAGTGTGCTGTAGTGGTTAAATTTCAGCTCAGGTGGGTCAGCAAGAGCAGGTTGTTGCAGGGGTAAAAGGCCACCAAAGAGCTACTGAGCAGCTCTGCAATGATGATAAGCTGAAATCTGACCTCACTCAGGCTGCAGTTCAAGTGTGCAGTGTCTGTTTGTGAGAGGGACACAGTCTGCTCCTTCAGAAAGAAGGAGGAAAGCCTGGACAAGGGCTGGGAAGCCCATCGTGCTTCAACCATGCTCAGCACTGGTGTTGGCACTGGGGACACTTGCGATACAGCTCCACGAATGTCTTTCTGCAGGGATTAGTGTTGGATTCACAAGCAGCACAGGTCATGCATGGGACACACTGGTTGAGAAGTTTAAGATTTGAGGTAGCTACATGAAGAAATCGTCTTTATTGGGTAATATGCAATGCCAGCACTTTCTTGTTATTGCCATTAGTGCAGAAGAGCGATACTCCTGGATATATATTTCCCTGGGTTTTTGAATATGGGCAGGTTAAGGAATGGTGTTAGGGTGCATATTAGCTTGTGAATTCACTGTCATTTATTAACTTGTACCTGGAACAGAGAGGTAGGGCGGGTAGAAACTCATAGTGCTTCCATAAGGTTCTTTACCTTTAAAGGCAAAGTCCATATAGTTAGTATTTCTTATCATAGAATCAAGCACATATGGTGTGAAAGGATTTGTGGCTTGGACACACAAGGGGCTTATCTTCATAGAGAAAGGTATGGCTTTTTTACTTAGGGGCAGCTAACAAGCGTCAGTTGTCTCAAGATAAAAATGTAAGGACGAGGTGCTTTTGTTTTAATTCTCGATAAACTTGCAAAGTCAGCCAAGTGGAAAAGTAAGACATAAATTAGTGCATTTACCTTGTGATAAATCCACAATGCATGATCTTTTGATGTGTTTTTCTCTTGAAATAAGTGATATTTATTACTTAACCCCAAACCATGCTTTCTTTTTGAGAATATGGAGGCAAATTCAGACATAAAAGACATCTGAATCTGTTCCTGAAAAGAACTTTTCCTTAAAACTAGGAAGAATTTTGATAGTCTGACATAATAGTAGAACAACTTAATTTAGAAATGACCACTGGAGATCATCTTTTCCAATCTACCTTGCACTCAAAGTAGGGCCAGCTCTGAAGTTAGGTAAGGTTGCTACTCATGCCATCCACCAATACTGTGAATCAGTATTTTGGTTTTGATTTGGTATATTCAGCTGTAAGGGTGACTTGTAAATGCAATGAGATCATTGTAACCTTTGCACTTTTTAAGAAGAATTCTTTGCTAGGTCATTGGTAATTTTTGCCAATTACTTAATCAGGTCAAGATGAGACCTAGAGGATTCAACTTGTTGGTTTGCTTTTTCTAGTCACACCTGTACTTAAGAGGAAAAATCTATTTTGAAAGCCTTAGCAACATATGTTTGTCAGAGTGGACCAAAAACTGGTAACATCAGACTGTAAAAATGGTAAGCTTTCAGTCAAAAAGGAAGCAAGATAGAAACAAATATTGGCCTTCATATTAAATGTTTGGACTCAACGAGTTTACTCAACAAACTGTAATTCTACTTTGTCCTTTCACAGCTGTGATTAATATTATAGATACTAGAATAGCAAAGAGAAAGAGAGTGCTACCAAGCTGCGAGTATTTACTTGGGCAGGAAGGCGCTTTTGAAAAATTCTTTATGAATGGTGGATAAGATACATACCATGAAGTTTGTGGAGCTGACTGTTGTCAGAGAGTTGAATTAGAGGTCTGGTATGACTAGGATTACTAGAATTTGCGTTCATTATTTCCTCTTTAATGTGCAGACTCTTGTGCCATTCCAGACTGGGAGGCAAGAGTAGCAGAAATGTGGTTTGCTTGTTGAGAGTAGTTTGTTTTCATATGATACAATTCACCACCAGCTACTTTCACAGATACTAATACATCCTGTGTCTTAAACTGCTAAACAAGAATTGCTTTTTGGTTTATGTTTACAGCCGTCGATCTGGACAGTATACAATGAACCATGACCATTCCAAGAAGACCCCTGATGGAGCATCGATTGACCGTTCAGGGTCTCAGGACTCCTTGGATGCACTGTCTATGGATGACTACTGGAAAGAACTTGAAAACATCCATGAAACCAGAGGAAATAATCATGAGGAACAAGTAGCACTCGTAGTCAAAGAGCCAGATGGTAATGAAATCTATTCTTGTGCATGATTATCGGTTTGCCGATTTAGGGATTTTTCTTTTTAAGTCTTGAAGTTTCAAGAGATGGCACCCACCAAACACAAATCAAAAAAGGAGATCAGTCTGCTGAACATCCACTTTGAATATTCTGTTCTCTCTCATGTGTATCATCAGAAACAGGAACTGCCCCGAAGAAGAGATGTATCAGAGATAAGGGAAAGGCTGGTTTTCCTTTAAATGGTATTTGCAGAACCACAGAAAGGTGCCTGTACTTGCAAATGACAACAATTGAAGCTTTATTTGCAGTTTACTGTTAAACTAACTTACCCTTTCGCTCTTTGTGTATGTTGTTCGTTATTGTAGCTATTGTGGATAGAAACCTCAAGCTTTAGAAGACAAGACAATGATTAACCGGTTTAAGTTTAGTGAGTAACTTTCTACGCTTGTAACTGTTGTGACTGTTCAGCTGTATTATTTTTGTTTCTCAGAAGCATTAATTGTGGGCCCCTCCTGAGGGCATGATGTTAGATGAACTTGGGCAATTTCTTAATTTTTCTTGTCCTGTCATACAAAAGAGGAGTAGCGTCCTTAATTCCACTCTTCACTCAAAAAATATTTTTTAGTATTGAAGCATCTGCCTCACTCTCATTCTTATAAGAGGCCTACAGTCTCAGTATATTAAAATGATGAAATTTGCAGTTTGGTTTGGCCTCTGTGTGAGTGAGAAGAGTGTGCTCCATTAGCTTTCAAAGGGATTTGCACTGCTGCCTCCCTAGGTGTTTTGAAACATCACCGTTATTTACAAGTGCTCTGAAGAGGGTAGCAACATGGCCAAGGCTCCAAGCCTGTGTGCCCAGGGAGCGGGGCATGTGACAGAGCTGTAAGACTTTCTCCAGAGCAGCAGAGCCCATGGTTCTGTAGTGCATGGACCTCTTGTCTTAGCAGCATCGGTGAGCTGGGGTATGCCTTCAGGCTCTAGACTCCAAACCCCACCATTTCCTTTTTTATTTATATATAGCCTTTTCCCCCTAGTTAGTGCTTCAGCTCAAGCCAGTTGGCATGAAACCCAAATGTGTCCGCACAGTGGATTTGATCAGCTTGAGCAGATGTTGCTGTGCCCCACACCTTGCCGATTGTGCAGTACCTTGTTTGGGTACGAGTACTTCTGAATGTGTGGGAGACTGCTCCTGGTTGATGGGCCTGCTTGGGCATGGGCTCGCTTGAGACGCAGCCATGCAAAGGCAAGGCAGAGAACAGATGAGATATACTTTGTTCTGGGGAATGCATAGCCCTTCTTTCCAGCCCTAATAACAAAGTCAAGAGAGTTTTGTCAGAGGCTCAGGATTTGATTGCATGGCAATAGCAAAATTTGTACTTGAAATTTTGTGTTGGTTTCCTGAACACTGTTAATATTCAGGTGCCCACTTGGATGTGTACTTGTCACTGTGGGCAATACTGAAGTTGGCATGCCAACTTTGGGGTGCTTTTACATATCTGATAGCGGAAATGTTGCTTGAACCTTTGATAGGGTTGTTGGCATTCAGCACAAGCTTGACTGGTACAGACAGAACTTAAATGTTTTAAAGAAAGTATCACTAGGTACTGATTTCAGAAGCAGAAGTTTTGCCATTGGTATTTAATAGCTTTCTCTTCTTTCATGTGCAGTGATCTGTCACTAAAGGATGCCTTATCAGCTGTAAGACCAAAGCAACAATTATTTTGTGGGCTGTCAGCAGGCTGGAGACCATGTCATAAGATCTGATTAAAAAAAATAGCATTAAGGTGACTCCTGTATAGCCTGATTTGTCCTTCATTAAATTGAGGTAGTGGAGGGCTGTAGGGTTAATGGATCAAGAAAAGTAGGTGGAATCGTGTCAGTAAGGGCGCTAAAAAGATTGAGGATTGAAGTAAAAAGCATTGAAGCAGCAGTGATCAGAGGCTTTCAGACTTCCCCATATGCATTTTTAGCTAGATAGGTTTATAAAATGGAATATGATTTAATAGAAGTGCTGTAGATTATTATAAAGATTGCCCCATAGCAGTCTGTATTGGATTAACTAGTCTAAAAGCTATGATATCATGTTAACCCCTTTGAAGCTCTTTAGAAACAGTAGCTTTCTTCCAAGTCATGATAGTGTAAGTAATTGTTCTTAATTGTGAATGCCCTTAGTACTTTCCCTGTGATCTGGATTAACTGTATCACATCATTTCATCCATGGTGCTTAACAGTATGCAAAAGCTAATGTTTATACTTTTTTGTTCTCCTTGCTCAGAGGGAGAACTGGAAGAAGAATGGCTGAAGGAGGCAGGTCTGTCAAATCTATTTGGTGAGAGCTCTGGTGACTCCCTAGAAAGTGAGGTGTTTCTGTCCACACTGACAAGGACCCAGAAGGCAGCAGTAGAAAAGCGAGTAGAGACTGTCACACAAACCATGAGGAAAAAAAACAAGCAGCACCACATTCCTGATGTCAGAGATATCTTCAGGCTACAAAACGACTCAAAGGAAAATGTAAGTACTTGTGTATTGTTTTGTTTGATCCTGGCAGAGAGGAGGGAGAAAGGGATGCACCGTCACAAAAGGGATATTTCCTGAAGATTTGTGTCCAACTTTTCACTGATTCCCAAGGGATATTTTTCCTGAATTTATGTGAAAAGCCTTGATCCAGACTTGACATTCCCTTAAACAGTTTCAGTATGTAGAAGAAGTATGTATATTGACCTTGTATTACTTAAAGGTTGTGAATAAAACAACCACTCCATGGTCAAGATAATGATTTGAAAGAATTTTAGCACAGGCACAAAACTCATTACAACAGTCACCCAAAGAACTACGAAAAGCCCATTTTTATCTTTGTCTGGTAGTGCCCTGGAGCCATCCTCCAAAGTCTGCCACATAGGGGGTGGGCAGGTACATCTTACTGGTGGTAAAATATAAGGTTTTTTTTAAATAATAAAAAAAGAAAAATAGAAAGGGACATCAACCTGTTCTCCTCTATTTTGGCAAAGTCTTTCTGCTTGTCAACTTGGGGTTTAGACTCTAAACTGACACCCAGGCTGTGTTGAAATTGTCATTAAATTGTATGTGTGAAGTTGGTCTGACAGATTTCCTCTCCTGGCGTATCAAAAGGGAGAGTTCCTCTCCCATATGCAGGAAAGGGGAAGGTGGAAAATGGAAACTATGATTAGAATTCCTCTCCTGTGGAGAAGTGTGTGTGTTTTGTCCGCTCTCCCAAAAGCAGTGAGATCTTCAGACATAAGAAGACTCTGACCTGGTGGAAGTGCAGAGCTAGTGTACTTGACCTCAGCCCTGGCCCTGGTTCTTGCTGCTGCTGCCGTTCAGTGCAATGGTAGCATTGGTGGATAGTATGGTGAATTTTGAGGGGAGTTAACTTCCTCATTCCCCCAACAGCTTCCTCTACTTCAGCAACTCCTTTCATGTTAAGTTAAATGTTCGGGGGCAGGTTTGTAAGCTCAAATGTGTGTTCTGGAGGAGCAACTTCCCTTTCACTGTTCCGCTTTTCCCATGGTTGCAGAAGCGATATTAACTTCATAAAAGCTTTCTGGGATCTGGTATGGAATTGTCTGCACCTAAAAATTACAAGATCTAGTAGCAGAGCAATTTAGGTAAAACAGCGTGTCTCTTAAAGCAGTATAATTTCCCTATCAAATATGTTATTTCATTAAAGCACAAGAAACACTCATGTCCATGTATTTAAGCTATGCACTCTAATGTTTAAAAATCACACGTCACAGTGTTCACTAGACTTCATTGTCTCTTAAACTGCACATTTTGATCTTGATGATATAAGTGAGAAGTTATGCAAACATACAAATGATTGTAGCCACTTAAGATGTATAAAACAGAAGGTTCTAATATTTATTAAACATAAAGTAAATAAAGCATCTTTCTAAACCTGTCCCCTTGACTGCAATAAAATAATACAAGTTATAGGCATTCAAACCTGTACTGCATTTCTTCGTCCAGAGAAAGATAATTATTCAGAAATCATTGCATGTTGTTATTCATTTAATCTGTCACAGTTCTACAACCTCCCTAGGTAACTTGTCGTAGTTCTTTGTTGCTCTGATCATTAGAAAGCTTTTTATGTAACAAAAGAAGACCAAAGTCGTCTGCAGCTGTAGGAAGTCATTCCAGTTCAATAATAGCCTCAAAAAATGCTATAACCTCCTTTCACCTGGAGGAAAGCAGGAGGAAAGGTAAAACAATAGTGTTGATGTTTTGCATGAATGCAACAATTGTGATGTTTCTGCTAAATTTCCTGCCATATTCCCTAAGAGAATCTAGACTTTTGGTACCTTGACAGTTTCCTAGTCTACATCTAATGGAAAGCACGAATAATTTTCTGAGCAGACATGCTATCTTCTTCCAGCTCTCAAGATCTATGGTTTTTTTTTTTTTTTTTAAAGGTAAATATACAGATCTGAGTTGGTAGGAGAAATCTTTAAAACTTAGAGTGTTTTTTTCCCTCAGTAAATATGGAGTTTCACAGTGCTTGGGTAAAATACAATAAAAAAATCCAGAGTGCTAAACATCCATTGTTGATTTGAATTGCCAAAAATAAAATAAAAATAATATGTAGGTAAAAAGGTATATGGGAGTGCATGTGTGTATATATAAATGTATGGGTATAGGTTTTATAAATGTTTTGAAATCTTTTTTTCTATAGTAGGTGTCATCCAGTTCATAGAATGTGACAAATCTTTAAAGTGAGCAGTGCAGCATTGTGGAAAGGAGAAGATAGTTCAAATCAATTCATTTTTGTTGTCTTTTTGGAGCATCTTAGTTTTGCTGTTGTGAATCTAAGCCATAACCACAGATATTGTTAGACTGCCCTACGAAAGGGATGGGATTGCTCTGCAGGGAAGACAAACACGTAAGACTTCAAAGAGGAAGGAGAATGAACTGAGTCAGTCAAAATGTCTCCTCCAGATTCCCTTTCTGTATTCTTTTTTGTGCAAACCGTGGCTTCAGGTAAAAGACTACATTTTCTTATTCTTTGCAGCTCTGGAAAATTATCTTAGACTCACTTAGTGTTTTAGGAAGAGGGGGGAAATCAACTTATTAACTTCTTTTTCAGTTCCCTAGATTTCATATCATTTTAGAATTTTGCAAAGAGTTTTCTATTGAAAACAGAGATGTGCTTCTGCATACTCCTGAATTGCAGGAGAACATGTTTTAATCCTGCACGGAGTCAGATGAGTTTCTACAACCACGTATTTTGTTTTTATAGGCATGCATATTTTTTGCTTGTTTCTTAGGTCTGTGATGGAAGTGAACCCTCAACCGTGAGAACAAGTGAAAACAAAAATGAAACACAAGGTGGAACAAGAGGTAACTCAAAAGAGCTCTTTTTCTTTTTTTTCCCTTTTGGTTTGTAATCTTTCACCTGCATGAGATACTACATAAATCTGTATTTCAAGTAACTTTTCAGCAAAAGAAAATGAAATTCTTATGAGAAACTTATTCTGGACTGTGGTGTAAAATTTTTAAGTGTGGCTGTGGATAGTGTCCTTTAGGCCATCTGGGAAACCTTGTTTGTTACCAATGATTATCTTATAATTGAGTCATCTGGGAGAAGTCTCCTCTCATGGCTTATGCTTAAGTCTTTCCTGATCCTTAATTTATCCCGTCTGGTTTATCTCTGCTGTACAGTGCCGGAAGTGAAGTGCTATACGTAAGCTCATCGGTGTATACAAGAGAACAAAGACAAATGGGCTGTAAACATCCCCCAAAATGTGAGAACTGGCTATATAGCTGCAGCTCAAAGTGAAAGGTAAACAGGGAAGGACAAAAAACAGTTGTTTACCTTTTTATGGAAAATGGAAAGGAAATAGCCTAGCCTTCTGTGCTTGTATGACTGGATTGTGTTCAACAGCATATGTGTTCAACACAAGGGATGCAGTACTCATGGAAGACCCCTTTCTCTCACTGCCAGATAGGACAGAGCATCACAGAAGTCCTTAGATGAATCCATAGTTTCTGTTCTGAGAGTATGAATTTTGATGGGAGACTTTGAAAAAGCTTTCTGCAGTTCTTCAGGTCAAATAGTAAAAAGGCAGCTACTCTGCATCATCTTAGGTTTCTTCAAAATAAGGGTTACAGCAGCTCTTTTATACCACTATACCCATCACTGTAGAGATCAGAATATTAATTGACAGCCATTTAAGCTGTAAGGCACTGCATTGTTTCTATGTTGATTCTTTTTCCAGGGGACTGCATAGCACATAAATGGTATACCAAACCCTATAGTCACGTAAATAGTCAAGCAGGCAGAGAGGATTCCCTACTGCAAGTTACTTATCTGCAATTAAGCCACCAAATAACATTCTGCTCCAGTTCTAGTAGTATTCTGGAAAAATAGGATTAGACTTAGAAAAAAGCAGCAGACAATACAGAATGTGCATGGAAGTTGAAGTGGGAGAAATGAGTATAAACCAGCCTTGAATATCACCAAATCTGTGTGTTTCCAGAAGTGCTGTTAATCCCTCCTTCCCTCTCAGCAAACCTCACTCCAGTAAGAAAAGTAAAAAACTGGGAGGACTGCCAGACTGCTGGTTCAGCACAAGGGAAGGAAGAGATGCCTGGTGCTTATGCCAATAAACTACCCTGTAGGATTCAGAGCTGGAAAATTACCAAGTAATTATTACAGAGTTTTTATCACATCTGGTTCTTTTTTTTTTTTTCAGTGGCCTTGATGAACCTTTCAGAAATGGGAAGTTCTAAAAGGCAAATCCCACATGTTAGCTCTCCTCAGCACAGATTGTGATGTGGACAGCAAGTGCAGCGTGCTTACATCCTGATAATGCTTTTGCTCTTGTTAACATGCTAAAGTGGGCACTGTTCCCAAGATCAGAGCAGGAAGAAAAAAATCAATTCAATTTGCAGTCAAACTATGCAAGTTTGGTGGTGTTAAAAGCACCACACCTGTTTCAGTGCTGTACTGTGATCTTTCCTCCAGAATGATGAGCAAATTAATGTTGTACAAACAATGAATTAATTTAAGGTAGAAAAGCAAACAATACCTTATATTTCAGAGATAATAAATACCTATGAAATCAAAATCCAAAGACAGTGTTTTAAAATGAGAAGTAATACCAATTTTACCTGAGAAATTTGAGTATCATGTCAGATATTATAAAAAAAAAATCAAAAGCTCCCATTGGGATGTCATAAAACTGTTAGAGTGAGTGATTCTGGCCCTTCTCCAAAGGTGATGACTGTCCCTAGTTTGGTATTTGAATGCTGCATTCCCCAGTGCTTCTGCCAGAATGATGATGGTAAAGGTTTGCCCTTAGAGCACGCATGGGTTCTGTGAACCTGTGCTCATTCCTCCTTTCTTGCAGTCCAACACACCTTGTTTCTTGCCTAAACAGCGTAAATAAAGCTGGGGAATAATACAAAACAATAGGTTTTTATTCTTTTGTCCCTGATCCTGCTCAAATAGTTTAATGAGTTCCTAAGATTTTGCATATTTGAGATTTTTTGGAAGGACTCTCACTTACTGGCTTTTAAGTGCCTCTGTTTCATGTAGGTACTGAATGTGTCTAGAGGAAATGAAAATTCAGAGTCATGTATTAAGCTGTTCAAAGGCATTATCATTTTAACAATCCACAGCACTCACTATAGAGCTGCAAAGCTAGCAATATGTTCAACAGATACAAAAGAAAAAAAAATCTCTTTGGATGCCTATGAAAAGGAGTAAATAACAATGTTGGTTGAGAAATCTTGGGAAATAAAAAGGAAAGAATAAAGCAGATGAAAAGCTTAATACTTTTAATCTTAAAGAATAGAGCAGCAAAAATCAGTTTACTGGGCTGCAGTTCTCCTTCTGAGCACACATGATTAGCTGCAAGGGAAGAATGTTAGATAAAACCTCTGGGTAAGGGCAACCTCAGAGCATAACGCTCTGGCAAATGGATGAAAGAATTGCATGTATGATGTGTACTGTAAGGGAAAAGAGCTGTAGTGTTTGCTTCTTGATAGGGAGACTGAAATATGGTTGCATTTTTTAATTAAAGAGTTTCTTTCTGCTTTTCGTTTTACATGATGAAGAATCTATTGCCCAGTGGTAGAGTGTTAGTGAAAACATTACAAAGCTTTTTTTTTCTCTATTTAAAGTCATTGATAAATTAGTGTTTTAGAGGAATACTTTGTCGGTAAAAAAAAAATCAGCCATTCTACCTTTGCAGTTATCAGTTAAGATCTATCAGCATAGACCCATCAGGATATACTCTAGATTCTCTAGCAGAACTAGGAAGTAGCAAGGTTGACACTTCTAATGTTTCCATATCCTATTGAAAAGAAACCCAAAATGTAACCCTCATCACATTCCTGCAGAAGTTCCACCATTTTATGTGATGTTTAAATAGCACTGTGAACCATAGGAAGGGTAGGGTACAGGACAAACTTAAAATACAGTTTCCACATCGTTATGGATAATATTTACATTCTTCTGTATCACACTTGCATTTCTCTCGTGACATACCGCGTGTAGTTAGCAGGTTGGCAGAACACCAAAGCTACTTCCTCTTACAATTATTTCCTGGTTAATGAATGCCCAACAATAGGAGCAAAGCCGAAGGTCCAAGAAGAAACTCGCCACAATGGCAGCATTTGCGGACCTTTAAAATGTGCACAGCATTACCAGGACATATGCTTTACAGGACACTTTCATATGACCAGAGGACTGAAATAGGAGCTACTACTTCGCTGTTTGTTAACATCAGATCCCTCCCAGGATGGTAGGAAGTATGTAGGTCATCTATAGGCCACATTAGCATGACAAAAATCTTGGGGACAGGGAACTTTTTTCTTTTAGTTCAGATGCATTAAACAGTTTACATGATATATACAGATATACACACAGGGAAGCCAAAGATCGAAGCCAGGGATGAATTTGACCTTGGATATGTTTGGTTACTGAGATCTCATGTATCTCTTTACCAAAAAGAGCAGCTCTAGTTTCAGGATCAGCTTTATCTTTAGCCTGTGCCCCAGGCATCTTTCGGGGTCTATGGAAAGTGAGCAGAGCCACTCTGGAAAGAGCAAATAGGGAGTAACACACACAATGGGCAAAAATTGGAAGCTTTAGCTCTACTTCTCACAGCATCGTTTGGTTATAAATAGAGTCAAAGTGTTAACTCATCTCTGGAAATGTCTCGACTCTAGATAAATTATGTTGACATGGGAGTGGTTGTGTACAGCACTGTGCCCTACCAGAAGGTGGCTGTGGTGGCTGCAGCCACTTGCCTGTCTATCAGGCCCCCTGAGTTTGTCCTCGGCAGGCTGAGGGTCATTTTCAGGACCCAATCAAAAGACTATCAGAGACTAGTCTTGTTTTTATGCTTTCAGATGTGATTGAGAGACATTTTTGAGTTGGTATAAATTGTATTTTCAAACTTGATGCTTCCTTTGTTGTGAGCTTTCAGCTTGGCTGTTTTGCAGACCACTGAAATTATCAGTGTAGCATAGCACTCCCTGATGCTTTCTCCCTTAATCAGCCTATCAGCAGCCTTTTCCCTGTTTCAGGTTCAAATGTTGCTGTACTTATAACTGTGTTTTGGGAGATTTTTTTTTTCTAGCTTGGCTTAACCTAGTTATTCCAGGCCATACAAAAATTTCCTTTCAGCAGAAAAAAGAAATTAATTATTATTTTACACAGTATTCTTATACCAAAGCATATGAACTGCCTGGTTTTCTTCAACTCATGTCCATCCCACTTCTCCTGCTCTTGTATGGTAACTTCTAAAAACAGAACTGCCTCTCCCATTTTTCAAAATTTGTCAGGTGTTTGATACCTTTAAGGAAACAAGAAAGAGAAAGAAGGCTATTATTGTGTACTTAGTCCTTTTCTGTACCATGGAAACATGTTCAAACAGTTTTTATAAATCTAGACTCTTCAGATTGAAGTGAGGACAGGAATACTGGGACAAAGCATGATCTGTGTTCTCGTTATTCCCAGATGTTAATGCTTTGCATCATAGAGGAAACATTCTCTTTTGCTTTTGAAATTGTAACAGCAGAAGGAGTTGTTGCTTTGGCTGGAGGATGTTACAGTCTTTGAGGCTGAAAAGTGTTTGATGGCAAGAAATTCCTGATGCCAAAACAGTTTGGCTCATGAAGATTCTTGGAGTCTCTGCTATTTGTTTGAAGTGAATTGCTTTATCTTTTCATGATAGATAAACAGGAGAATGCTCCATGCTTTGGCAGAATTATTCAAGGAAAACTACAAAAGATGTACCCTTGTAAGAAGCTACATTTTCAATTGATGTGAAAAAAGCAGAAATCAATGAATTTGCAGGAAGAAGATCCGTCCCTTGCACAGCATTAACTTGTACTTGGTTTTAAACTTCATCTCGTGCTCTGAGTAGTGCTCAATTGTGCTACTGTCAATTGTTAGACTTTTTTTCCTCTGTTTTCAGATCCAAAGTTCAGTCTTGGAATGGATGATCAGAAGCGCCCACTTGAAGACACGCCGTCTTCAGACACTGACATCAATTTGGAGATATCATTTGCAGAACAGGCAGCTAACCTCAAAGACAGCTCAGTAGGCAAGATGTACAAGGGTGGAGGGACTGACACTCTTCTCCCAGTACGTGTTTCCGATTTATTACTCTCATTCTTTTTGTTTGTACTAATGGTCCTGTTTGGATTATCTTTATGTGATGGTGAGTGAATTAGATTTAGAGGAATGTTGCTGGATGCAGCTTCATGGAAAAAGATCTCCTCAAGATAAATCATTATGAGGGAGTAGTGTTCTCAATAATACTAAGTAACTAGCTTTGTGCCTATTTATGTCATTGTCTGTCTGGCAAAATACAATGTATGTGTAAGCAAAATGGGACTGGTAATGTTATGCTGGAATCGTGTCCTTACTTCATATTTTTATAGCCCCTTTTCCTGTTATCTGAGGTGAGAAGGTTTACCTCTGTAATAAAAAGCTCCATTGTCACTTAAAAGGGTTGCAGGATGCCTGTAGAAGCTTTGTGTAGTTATCCAATGCAGATAGGTGAGGAATGAGAAGAACAGAATGGTCTGGAGAAGTCGAAGTCAATGACAGGAAATTAAGGATTAGTTTGTGCTTAGATTTTTTTCCCAACTTTTACTAAACAAAAAGATTCATTCTGAATGAACCCAAATAAAGAAAAAAGAAAGTCCTCCAAGGCACTTTGATCTTCAGGCATCTCTTTGAGGATCTTTCTCTACCTAACAGTTCATGAGCTTGGAGTTAAGTATGACCTATAAAGTAATGACTGGTGTGAAAAACATCTCTTTTTTTTTCTAACAGTGTATGCAAACATGTCTGAGTAAACATAGTGGCTGAAGTAATAATGTTTCACAGTTCTTCAAACACTTAATTTAGATAAGGACATGTGCAGTTCTTCAAATAGTAATTACTCCATGTATCCTAGTTTAAACATTATAAACCAGACACTAATGGATATTTAGAAATGGATTCTGAAGTGTTTGAGTCAGGTTTTTCTAATGCAGCCTATGTCAAGGAAACAATAGCTATACTCTAACTTTTGTGTATGTGCATATTTAGATATATATATACTCACATAACACATACATTAGCTACACTTTTAGCTAGGTGTAATGAAGGATTGCTCAAAGACATGGCTATGGGATTTCTTCTCCAGTGATGAAAGGAGTGGCAACAGGATAGGAAAAGGAAGTGAGTTACCTATTTAAATCTACAATTTGTGTTTGCTGGCACTTTTGTCATTGGCAGCTATTTTTAAACTTACATATTTCTGAAAGTCAATGAAACCTCAAGACAGGAAACCAACTGTATGTCTACAATTTTTAAGTTATGTTTATGTTTTGGTATGTGCTTTTGTAGTTAGATATCATAACCACCAATTCATCTGTGTTATCACCGGGTTTGTGCAAGGTGAGAATATAATTCTGGAGTATAATACACCTTTCCAAATGGAGGAAAGTCTTGTCAACATTCCTCTTTGAGTCACAGACACTCAGGCAAGAGTCTTGGAAGCCTGCTTGAAGGAAGTCCCTCTCCCTCATCTTCTCTTTTGTTTGTATTGATCTCTGACTGCAGCTTCAGAACATTTAGTGCAGTAGAAATGAGCCATAATTAAGGATCCCCCTTCCCCAAGAAGGGAACTCCTTTATTATTATTTATATGGCAAACAAATATTTTTAAGCAGAAGAATTTCTATCCCAATTGTACATGCACGGTATTGTTCATGCACAGCCATTTTCACCACTATAAATTGCAAAGGACGCAGAAGATGGGGAGTGGGAGGTAGCTACAAGCAGGACAAAGCCAGACTCTTCTTGGAGATGTGCAGCAAAAGGACAAGGGGCAATGGACACAAGTGACTACAAGGGAAATTCTCTTACACAAATTAGAAAAAGTCAGTTGGACAATGCAACAAGCAGCCTAATCAGACTTTGAATTTAGCCTTACTTTGAGCAGGCAGTTGAATTAGCTGACCTTTACAAGTCACTAAGAACCTAAATCTTCCTGTGATTTTAAGATATCTGCTTTTCATCCTATCTGGGAGATTCTCCCATGATTAAGTCAGTAACAACAGGTTGTGCCCTCAAGAAAGCACAGCCTTTGAGCTAAGTGATTTATTATGGCTTGGATTATTCACTCTGCTGAATACCTCTACTTTTAGAATTTCAGGCTCCCGAAGGACAAAACAGGTACCACGAAGATTGGTGACCTGGCCCCACAGGACATGAAGAAAGTCTACTCTTTAGCGCTAATTGAATTAACTGCTCTCTATGACATACTTGGGACAGAATTCAAGCAGCAAAAAGCTGTAAAAATCAAAACCAAAGGTGAGTCTGAACCACGTGGGTCTGTTTTAATCCAATAAAACAAATGCATCCAGTTCTTTATAATTTCACAGCACTTTGTATTAATATATAAATAGCAATATGTGTCTTGAGCAGCATTTAATTATACACCTTAACTCGAGGCACACTTTAAGCAAGTTCACACACATAGTCACTCCAGCTATGAGACCATGCTCTTTCCCTGAAGTTAAACCTCAGGTCAGTCACTGAGCAGATAAACCAAGGAGTGAAAAAGGAGAACCGCCTTATTAGCATGTTGTGCAGGAAGAATTGCTTCTCAGAAGTATGTATGTGCTGATATTTTCCCTTGGAGGGTGTGGACATTCTTTTCCTGCTTTCTGGAAGGTAGGTACAGTGCTACTGTTAAGGTTGAATTCAATGATCTTAAAGGTATTTTCCAACCTTAATAGTTCAGTGATTCTACCTAACTTTTTTGATGTCATTGCCCTTGGCTGGAGATGCTGGGAGACTTTTCCGTCTGATACAGACTTTCCTGTGTCACATAGGTCATGCCCATCCAGTATTTACTCAGGCCATGATGTAGGTTTTATGCTGAATGGCATCATATTAAGTGGAAGATTTGGGCTGTTGCAGAGGCTGTTGAGACAGCTGCAACATGTCATTTTGCTCTGCAAACCATTGGAGCTGATGTATAAGTGTTTTCCTTTGGCAACATAGGACCCATGGAAACTTAATTTCAAGATGTCACAGGTTTTCAGTGGGTTTTCTTTGTTTTCTATAGTTCTGGCTTCTGCTAAATGCTTTACAAGAGTTTGAAATGCATTAGCAGTTAATCACAAGCCTGCTTTGGTCAAAACCCTGTTGTCAAGGTTCAGTGAATGTGGCAGTGCAATAGCTCACTTTAAATAATTGAAAGCAACCCAGAGGGTTGAGAGATGTACAAGGTACAATACATTCTTAAGAATATGTTCTTTACTTTATAGTAGTAGAAAATAAATTTTTAAACGCAAAAGGCATACACAGAAACGTCTACGAGACTTTGATCCCTTAAATATATTTTCTTCTTGTAGAAGTGCTTGTACTGCTTTCAGTGTTAAACAGAGACAAAACACTTTCTTCTCTTATATTTTCTGTATTAATTTTAACTGATTCTTCTGATCAAATTTATCCTTAATTGGATTTCACTCATAGCATTATTATCTGAGTGACAGACAGTCGTGAAAAACATTGAATTGATGAAAACTTTTAAAAAGTTAAAAAAAGATGGACTGGGCTTATGGAAATATGTAGGAAATAGGCAATGTCATGTCACCCTTTCTGCCTACAAATCTGCTTCTGCATTGTAATACCTTCAACGCCTTCTTCCTCTACCTGATCGTTTTCACTCCTGAAGTGTTTGGCAAATTGATACATACAGTAGGTCTACTGGCTGTCCCCCTTTGTGCTTGAGTACATAAAGACATTGAAAACATGATTTTTCTCGGGAATACTGTGCTGTGTCATGCACTGCCTTTCTATAACTCCCACTACAGTTTGTCTCTCCATCTCAGCAGAAATGTTTATAATTGACAAGGTCTTCAAGATGATAGAACTGTGGAGGTGTGGATATTGACTGTATGTATGAGTCCCTACATATTTTATAGGTGGACTTTTTGTGTTGATAAAGATACAAGAACTCTCCAATTTGGCAGTGAAACTAATGCTTCTTTGACATATATCACATTCCCTTAAGAGCTGGCATCCTTTTAGTAATTACAGCTGTTCTGTGCTCGATATTGGCACGGTATCATACCAAGCAGGTTTTAGTTAGGTGTAGTTTCAGAAAAACTGCAACATAGAGCAATTATCAATACTTCTGACAGAGAAATTCTATGTCAGCAAACTTTGTTAGTCATTACCAGTATAGCTTTCTTTTAATGATCATTCCCTTCTATTCAACTGAGCCATGAGCACATGGGAGTCCCATTTGCTTCAAGACTAGGGCTAGTTTTGGATTACAACTAGTTTAACTGATATTAGATTTTTTTTTTTTTTTTGGTTTATAGTGCCTTGACACTATTTTAAAGGATATTTTCTAACAAAGACTTAACTGTATTTTTGCTTTTGTTTGAACAAGGTGGTAATCTTGATATCCTGATAGTTTTGGTATAATGCAAGAGCAAAAATGCAACCTGATCTAAGTGAGCCTACTTCTGCAGGGGGGTTGGACTAGATGATCTCTAAAGGTCCCTTCCAACCCCTACCATTCTATGATTCTCTCTTCTTGCTAAACTCCCTCGAGATGTGTGTTCAGAGTAACTCTGGGTGGTAGTTACATCTGTTTCATTTTAGTAGCCAAATTTCTGGATATTTTATTCATGCCATTTGCATTTTAACTGCAGTAACTTGCATTGGGTGATGACGATCTGCACCACAGCGCCATCACACCCATTCTGCAAACAGAACCTTACAGATGGTTCATTTATGCAATTTGCTTCACTGAACTGCAGAATGTGTGGATGGCAATTTGAAGTCAAAGCAGAAGACTCCTAATTTATGGTTGAAGGAAGAGATGAATGAATCCTTTTAGCCAGGATACTTTGTATAATAACTTGATTTACAAAGACATTCAAACACTTTGAACCGAAGGTCAATAGCTCTGAATTTATCGAGTAGGCTTGTTGCTTTAAAAATGTGGTTTTGGGACATCACATATACTGGAAGAGATGTGGACAGTGTCTCAGTTTCTTTTCCTTTGTTCTTCAGACTCTGGCTTGTTTGGTGTCCCACTGTCAGTTTTACTGGAACAGGATCAGAAGAAGGTGCCAGGAACCAAGATCCCACTGATTTTTCAAAAGGTAAATAAGTGCAAACAAGTCAATTTGTTACATACCTGCAAATGTCAAACAGATAACATTTTGTCCTGAATTTATTTGCTCCCTGAAGCACAGTTTTCAGAACTGCAGCCAAATTCAATTCCATTTCATTTTACTGCAGCCAAATTTCCATTTCAGAAAGGTTATATAACTTCCATCATCAATAAGGCTACCCTTTATTTTTTTCAGAACAAGTACTGGAAATTCCATAAACAGTCTCAGTCTCTGACCCACAGGCTGAACCTACCTTTCTAGGAAGTGGTTTTCTCCTTTCAGAAGTTATTTGGGCCACCAGGGAGATGGCCACGGTATGGGAATCAGTCTGGATAAATTATCTGGGTGACACCTTAGTGCTATTTTCTAATCTTGTGGCTTTTTCTGCCTGATCTTTTTAATGGCATTTATCAGTGACATAAATACAGTGGTAGGTAAACCACTCTAGAAAATGTGTTGCACTGTTATTCTTACTCAAGAGCTGGCATGGGAAGGTGTGTAACAAAGGCACTCACCTAGTTAAACATTGTGAGAACCATTTGTGCTAAAGTGATGTCATCAGCTTTTGATGTTTAGAAATTTCTTTTCACTACTCTTAGATTCATCCTTCAGTAAATACTTCTAGCCATAACTTTTATAGAAACAGAAGTTAATGATATGTGTTTTAAGTACTTTTCCAGAATTTCTACTAATGTATCTAAGCCATGTGTAAGACTGCAAACTGTTGAATTTGTTAGGAGAATGCCAGTGTTTGAAAAAATGACACTTCTTTAAAATGAAGAGTACTTAGTTCTTCTCTAGTAAAGTAGTAAAAACTACTTATGAGAAAGTTAATAGTGTATCTCCAATGTTACCTGAATTGCTTTAATTCAGAAGCATTTTAACAAGGGTAGTAATTGGAATTTATTTCTGAATTCAGAGTAATTTTATATAAAACTTGCTTCACTCTTTAAAGGAGACTTGATGAAGATCTAAAGGATACAGTTTTCTTTTTTAATAAAATAGGCAAACTAGTCTTTAGTAGTGTTCATTAAACAGGTGAGAGCCATAATGAAATGTTTGTTCTACATCTACAGCAATTGTAATTCATTTGTAAACTGTGTGTTGTGTGTCTACTTGTTACAGATGTGCATGCACAAATGACTCCAATAAATCAGAACTGTCTACCAATAATTTTTAATTAGCGTCTTTGTTCATGCAATTTGATTTGTTTGACAGCTGATTGCCCAGATAGAAGAGGGAACTCTGGAAACAGAAGGACTTCTTAGAATACCAGGAGTCGCAACAAGAGTAAAGGTAAAACATTGCACAGATTCTCAGAATCCCTCAAAACTTACCTGTGTTTGCCGATTTTATTTTGTCATACAAATATATGTTAACACCAGCTTGTTATTAAAGTCTTCAAAAACAGAAAGCAAAGTCTCTTTACAAAGAAAACTGAGTGATATTAGCCAGAAAGCTGATAGTTTTCTCCACTGTAGTTTTGGGAAGAAGACTGAAGCTCAATTTTGAAGGAGAGTCAAGCCTATGTTACAAATTCAGTTGTGCCAAAATCTCATTAATTACTTGGCATGAGCTTTCCAGCCCTTTGCTTTTTCCCTGAACCACTTTAATCATCTGAACAGTTCATACACAGTCTTTCTACCCCAGAGGAAGCTTTTTCTCTGGTATTATGTGCCTATTTTAATAGCTAGACTTAACCTATGTTAAGGCAGCCAATGTGCACTGGAGAACCTCTCGCAATTATTTTTATGAACAGCAATATAACTACTCAGCTCACTGAGTACAATCTTGTTAAAGGCATGTCCGTGCACAGCGACACTTTGCAGCGTGAGTGCCAATTACATGCAGACTTTTCCCCACCATTTGCCTCCATGCAGGAAACTAAATACACAGTATGATTCATGCCAAGAGTCAATGTGTTAAAAGGATGGCCTGAACTGGCTTTAAATTCTGAACAGAAAGGGACATTTAAGTGGATTCAGCTGTCTGAAGATGTCTGCCAGCCTCTGTCATGCAGAACTTGATGCAGCAGCTGGTTCATTAGAAACAAGTGAAAGAAGAGAATATTATGGAATTTTACTTTGTTTATTTACCAGTAACTAAGTTGATTGGTGGTTTTTGTTTTGTTTTGTTCTTTACATTTTTCCTCCATTCTTTATTTTCCACTTTTCATCAGTTCTGCAAACAGGAATGATTTTGGAATGATTTTGTTTATTTGTCTGTTATTGAATTTAATCAGTTTAATGCAATTTCCCAGGCAGGGGATCATTCACTACTTGACTTTCATTAATTTTTTACTTCTTTATTTGCTGGAGCTGCTTCTTTGAATTTCTTTGACTTGGCAAAGATGTTAAGTTCATTTTCTTATTAAAAATGTATAGAAACCCCAAGAATTTAGCATCCTAAAGAACTGATGTTTTGTCTGAATTTTCTGAATTTGTTTTTCTCCTATAGAACAAATATTTTTCTCATTATGTACTTTTACAGAAAGTAACTTTTACTTAATCTCAAGAAAAAATACTTTCTTATCTTATTCTGTAGGTTTTAGAATGACTTATTACAGGAATGTGTTGCATATACCATATGGTTAAATACATTTACTTTAAGCATTGGTGCATTAGGACGCATTGTTGACATTTCTGCTCTTGCCTCTCAGATAAACCAGTTCAATTTATCTAGATGTTTAATACTGTGTTTGCCACAGTGCTTTGGTCTGAGTGTGGATGATGGAGCTAATGAGAGTCAGGGAGAGAATTTTCATATTCACTTCTAAAGATTGCTGTTGTTGATGAGCAGGAAGTCGTACCCACTTGACTTTAGACATATGATTTAGGATCTCTTCACCTTTGAACCTCCTACATAATCAGTGGAGACAGAAGATCTCTCTGGAGGACAGTTGAGAACATCCAACTTTTCCATCAACCTACGTGTCCATATTTTCTTTGGAAATAGATCAATTTCCATTGGGATAAAGTTAATGAGTGCTGTATCTTAAAAATGTATCTAGTATCCTCTGTCCGATGTGCCCTTCTTATCCAGATAAATAATTAAGGCCATATTTTTCCATAGTGCTTTTCCTCACTTTGTCTCACATACTTTACAAAACAAACCAGTGTCTCTATCCTCCTCTTCTGTCTGGAAGAACTGAGGCAAGAGGAGAGACTTATGGGAGTGCCTCAGAAACACTGACTCTATATTGAGGCCACTTCCCACGCTGTTGGACTGGGAAATAAATGAAGTGGATGCAAGGCTGGGACTGACACTTAACAGGAGACTAAAAAGGACTCAGTCTTTGCATTGTGTTCTCGTTCATACGTCTCTGGAAGCCCAATAACAACACTGCCATGGGAACAGGGCAGTTGTATGGTAATGTCTGCTCCCAACAGAATCTCACCCTTTCACAACAGCAGAGTTGTGAGGTATCACTGAGAGACTTTCAGTGCTGTTCATTCTGCTGCATAACCTCATGTTTTTCAGTACAGTCCTCTTCTACAGAGTGCATGTTTGACATCCATTGCTAGGCAAAGCTGTACAGGTGCAGAGCCGTGGAGTTCTGTGTAGATGGCAAGACATCCAGCTATCTAGTCACATAACTCATTTCTCCGTGTTTTAAAAAGAGAACCAACCTCACCTTAGTTATTATTTTGATAAGAAACTGTATGTCAGCCCCCATAATCACCATATATGTTTATGCATGCATGTTTATTGCATGCTTTATAGCAACACCCCTTTTAGTAGTTTCAGAATAGTTTAAATCTGCCATATCTTAATGTTTTGTGGGAGGATAAGTCATAATAATTCATTACATGAATTACTATGGTATCTTGTTCCTAGAATATATTCTGTATGGCCCTGAGGCAGGCCCATGGGAGTTCTTCCGATATGATTTGGCCATCTGCTGCCTATTAGTGTGTGTTTGCTTGCAGTGCTTCTAATCCAGAATTTTTCTTTTTGTAGAAAAATATCAGGTACAATTCAGGAACTGGAGTTAAGTGATATTTCAAAGCTCCCATTTTTGTCCCCTCTGTCAGATTATAGAAAGTATTGCTGCGTGTATGACTTCCATCAGCCAAGTGTTACTGGTGTTTTCTGTATCTCCTGCCTTTCAGAGTCTTTGCCAAGAACTGGAAGCAAAATTTTATGAAGGGACTTTCAACTGGGAAAATGTAAAGCAACATGATGCAGCAAGTCTTCTAAAACTCTTCATCCGCGAGCTGCCTCAACCACTTCTCACTGTAGAGTATCTCAAAGCTTTCCAAGATGTACAAAGTGAGTAGTTTCCTTTCTGTCTCAACTGTGAAGAATTGACACTAGTGCAGAGAAGTACCTCTTTGCCATAGCAGTAGTTTCACTAATAATATGTAAAACTGAGAAACAAATTGAATAACAACAATATGACTTCTCCTGAGAAACGACTGGGTTATAAGGAAATTGTGTATGATGGTGTCAGTTTATAAACAATATTTACTCTAAAAGAAAACAGCAAAAATTCATAAAAGTAGTTCTGCAGAAAATCAAACAATTGGTAGTTTACACTGTTTAGGGTATTTTTTCCATTTACAGCAGGAAAGGTTAGAGCAGAATAATCAGAACTGCTGACATTCCCTGGTCCCTTGAGATTGGCAAGTTCCTGTGAAAACGTCCTCCTTGCCAGCTGGTCACCAAGATAGCAAACATAGCAGCTGTAATTGAAAGAATATGCCTTGGTGATAATCAGGAGTGGGAGCCCACATACATTATCTCCCCAGTTGGTCACAGGAACGCAGAAAAATCTTGTCTTTGTCTGCAGGTGGGACAATGGCTCATTTCCAAGGGACACTTTCAGGGAATTCCCATGGAGGGGCAGATAGTCAACTATTCTTTGAAACTGTGGGCTGTGTTAGTCTCCAGGCTGTGAGCTGCCTTTCAACGATGTTAAGCTGATGGGAATAGGGGGCTAGTGCTTAGGCCAGCTACAGTGTTGTTGATTTTGCAGTACTGAGTGGAGAGGTAACACTGGCTGGATTGCATTCAAATGATGCTGGCAGCAGACAGCTCCTCTCCACTTATAGGATAATGATTAGAGCCAGGAGGGCCCTGCTTTACTGCTCCTGAGTTGTCTGAAGGCATATGTGATTTTACTTACCCCAAAAATACTCAGGTGTGAGGATCCAAACCGCTTTCTACATTGAGCCAAAGGATTTGATGCAAAACAGACATAGCACTTCATAGCCTCCCATTGTTGAAACTGCCTGCCTGTCTTGTTGGTCACATGTAATAAGATTAAGTGGAAGAGAAAAAAGGCAGTCTTTGTGATGGTATTCAGTGCATTTTGTGATATTGTGACAAAGTAATGTAGTTAGCATTAAATATTTAAACAATTTAATGTGTTAATTTGAATAACTAAAATACTGTCATTGTTTAGGTGGACAGAAAACCTCGATTTAAGTAAAAATTTTTAGTTTGCAATTTTATTTTTTCTGGCTTTCCTAGGAAAGTGTTGATTCTCATTGTCTTTTGAGCATTGTGACACGGTATTTTGGAACTAAATTTAAGTTTTACTCTTAACATATGTCTCTGGAGCAGATCGCTGCTATCACTACTTGCATGTTTTAAATGGCTGTATAATTTATCACTCATTCAGATCCTTAATTTTTATTATGGTAGAAAGTAGTCAGCAAGAGGTTTTTTAATTTCATTGATGAGCTTTTCTTTTTGCATTTTATGCCAAACTAGTTTGGGCAAAATGTGTTTGAAATAGCAGTTCAGTTGGACTCCCAGCAGGGTGCACAAGAATAGTCCTGTTGAATTTAGTAGTGTGATAAAACTATATCAAGTGAAGGCAACTCCTTCTTCACTTGTTTTCTATATGGCCTGGTTCATTAGGAGTCTGCTGAGAAGACTTGCCAGAGCATGTTGTCTAAAGCATGACAGGAGGAAGTTTATCACCAGTGACAAACATGAGAGAGTCATGACTTTCTGCTGCTCAACACTGGCAGAACATGGGAGCTCTTCTAGGAGGTGGAGGAGTGTAGGGATGCACTCATCCTGGATCTTGGGTGAATGACGCACCACTGAGCAATTGAGTAAATGGCAGAAGCAATGTCACTTTTATTACAGCTTACCACATTTGGTACGGCATTCACCACTGTAAATATGTGTTAAGCTTTCTGCTCTTGGCTTTTTATCCCCACTGGTTTGCCACTGCAGCTACTGCTGCTTGCATCGCGGGAGACCTGCTTTATTCAGCAACACGTGGTATTCATTCTGTGTGAGTGACTTGGGAGACCATGCAACTGTTAAGGCAATCAGAGAGACTGTAAAAGCAGTTTTGAATATACCCTTTCATGTGTTGGGGCACGGGCTCAAAAAGGGAGGAACCGTTAGCTGACTCTTTCTTCTTGTAATATTGCAAAATAAAGAATCACAAGGCATCTAGAAAATATTGCCAGAAGACTGCTGAGTCATACAGCAACTGAATGCTAAAAGAACATTGGGAAATGAGTATCAGAAAACAAGGATCTGCCAGACCTTTGTCATACTGTGACAATTAGCCATGTGCATGCATTCAGCACTTTGCAAGAACTTTCCACTCTGAAATCGTGCTTTTTAAAGAGGAAAAATGTCAACTTCAAAATACTGAGGTTTGTGTGCTTCACTGGCAGATCTTCCAACGAAGAAACAGCAACTGCAAGCTTTGAATCTTTTGGTTCTCCTTCTACCTGAAGTAAACAGAGATACTCTGAAGGTTAGAATTACTAATACTTTTTTCTGGCACAAATATTTTTGTCTGTTTCTATGAATCAACTGTAATGTATGCTATTGTCTTTTAACATTCTTTCTTATTCAAAGTTAATGCTGAAACTAGTGATTCTTTCTTTTTTCATATTTTGCAGAACTTCAGAAAAAAAAGCCCTTACGACCCTAATTCCTCCCAAATGACTTTGAAGAATGTCACTTGATTTTTTTCCAGGAGATTGCAATAATAATCTCCTAGTGAACAACCTTTTCCCTTACAAGTTTCATTCCTTTTTTTTTTCAGCAATCATTATTTCCAATGTGAAAAAATAAATGATGTTTGAATACTATAGTTGAGAGTTCGCTCCAAAGAAATGGGTTTAGCTCTTCATTTTCATTTCTCACTTTTCTTTGCACTGTTCTTTTCTACCCTCATTCAAAATATGCTTACTATTAAAATTGCTACAGTCAGAAACGAATTTGCAGGATTTTTGTATGATGCAGAACATCATCTATCCCAGACAAAATGCTGTATTAGGTCTTATTGTTTAAACATGACTTTCTTCTTGAGTTTATTTACTGTGTGGAAGCAGTCAGGAGGGCTCATGAATTGAGTTACAATTAACTGGAACCAAATTAATTGGAGATTGTCAGTTTCTAAGTGACTACCTGCCATTCACAGGCAGTGGTTTATTCACAAATTGCTTAACTTGCAGAACTAGCCATACCGCGTTTCCATAACCATGAGTGCTGACACTCTTGTGTTCACTTTCAGTTTACGAAAAGCCAACAGTAATGTCTCACAAACATCTGTGGGATGCTACTTACACACCTGCATAACAAGGGTTTTGGGAAAAAATCTTACTGTGCAGGGCTTTGAAGTTACTTCAGTGCTTTTGAAAATGTTATCCTAAAGAATAACAAGAATTATTTAAGGAAACAAAACTTGCATTACAGTTCCATGAACAAACATATCTGTACTTCCTATTGCTGACTGCTTTTAATGTGACTTTATTAGTAATTAAGAATTTTTTAACCTTGCATTTGTAACTTTCATGTGCAGAGTTGAACTGTAAGTTCTCCTGTTATTTCAGGTACTGCTTGAATTCCTCCAAAGAGTAATTGATCATCGAGACAAAAATAAAATGACGTTAAAGAATGTCGCGATGGTGATGGCCCCAAACCTTTTCACGTTTCATGGCTTTGGCTCAAAGACTATTGAACAAAGCGAGTTTGTTATGGCAGCTGGAACAGCAAATGTCATGCGCTTTATGATTCAGTACCAAAAACTGCTCTGGACAGTAAGTGTATTCTTAAGGAGCGTGAGGGGGTGGATCATAAATTTTGCAAACAATGCATCTGAACAAAAGCATAATATGAGCTTATTTCCATGGTTTACAGAAAGATTAGCCCCGTCCAGCTGGATTCTTGTTCATAGGTAACTCTTAGGAGACTGAAACAGAATTATTATACTTTATGGTACAGTTAAGCTCTGATGGTCAGAGTTTTAATATTGTGTGTACCATATGTGAACTCAAAAATAAATCCTTTGGGGAATCTTTGTATTTGGCCTATCGGTATATATTTTTATCAGGAATGTATTCTTTTCTGCTTAGAGATACTAGAAGGAAACATAGTGTTTTAGTCCATTTCCCTCTTGGGTCAAACTTCTTGTTATATAAAAGATGTTTTGATGAAACATGAAGTTTTGTCATGATCTCAAGCAAAGGTCTAACTTACAGAGACGAGAATTTCAGGCTTTGTTGTCCATCGGCAGCTTTAAACAATTATGACCTTTGCTGCATGTGAGGAAAAGTTATTATCACCATTGTACAGACAAAGTGTTGAGTGAGTTTTTTGGCTGTGGAAAGTAAAAACACTACATGGTTCCACTTCTCTTCCCCTGAGAGCTTACAGAATGGAATGTAAAGTCACAAATGGAATGGTTTTTAAATTGTTTCACAGCTTTATATTATTTGAATCTTTAATTGTTGCTGAAAATAGATACATTTTTTTTGAGTTCTACTTGTCATCCATCAATTTACAAAGCTACTTACTGAAGGAAATCATGAAGATATTTGTACTTTCTGTATTCATCTAGATTCCTAAGTTTATTGTTAACCAAGTGAGAAAACAAAACACTGAAAGCCAGAAGAAGGAGAAAAAGGACAGAGCGATGAAGAAGCTTCTGAAGAAGATGGCGTATGACCGGGAAAAGCATGAGAAACAGGAGCGGACCCCTAATGATGTAAGGAAACTTAAATCTGCAATGCTTAATTAATAAGACTATTATCTCAAGTGAAAAAGTAGATATAACAGATGAGATATCTACATTTATTTAACTAAGAATTTCAACAGATAAGAAGTTAATATGGATTTCTTAGTTTGATGGGTTACCAGCATGACTTATCAGTGTGACATTTAGAGGCTTTGACTGCTTTTTTGTTTTCATAGATATTTCTATGGTGAAAAGAGAAGTCCCAGAGATTGCTTTAATAAGTACCTGAGGTCTGCATCTGTAGAGGTGGCAAGTGTTGTGTCTCAGTATTACTGTACACACATTTATATGCACTGCTGCCCAGTTGAAGTCACAGCAGACCATGCGTTTACTTAAAAAATAAATATCTAGATTTCAGTACTTGATATTTAATAGTGTGTGGAAACTAAGATAACATTTAATCCTCCTTCCTCCAACAGGAGTCCAGAAACTACTGAACTCTTTGCCTCAATATATCTTTAACTATTCCTTGTAAGCTATTACTCTTCCTTGTAAACTATACTTGTAACTATTCCACTTGTAAAGTTGAACATGCTAGAGCATGTACATCCTGCCCACCTCAAGAACCCCCAGAGGATGAAACAAATGTAAAAAAACCGCCAGACTGCTTCTTACACAGCTATGGTCCAAGTGTCTACTCCCAATTTGCCCATGTGTATGTAATCTACAGTTCAGTATCTCTCCGTTAGGTAATTGACTTCTATCACACCCATCAGTGGTGTCAAGGTCTAAGTTTCAGTGTGGGACTCTTCACACATTCTTTACAATGAAAAAAAAAAGTCCTGTGCCATTATAGTATTAGGTTTTCCTGTACTTCAGAAATATTTTAATTGAACTATCACCACAGACATATTAAAGCTTTAAAAAATATCTCACATACCTTGAAATTGCTTGTTCTTTACAGTTTCAATTAAGTTAATAATTCAATTTTTTGAAATTAATTAGCCTGTACAATATGACATCCTAATTATCATGCATTTGATTCCAAAGTTTTTTGGATACATAAAAACAGGTAACACCAAACGTGTATCCTGGTAGTACTGTAATGAATACGTGTCAGATTTTGGTGGTATGAAAATACCACCTTGTGGCATGAAGTCATATTGAAGATTCTGGTGAATTGGAGACATCTTGTGGTAGCTTGTAAAAATGCATTGCTCTGAACGGTCTATTTTTCTTGCCAAGTATGTTTTTGGCAAACTTACATAAAAGGATTATCATATTCTAATAAAGCTTTTTTTTTTCCAGTTATTTAGTGAACAAATAGAATGTGGCAAATTAGTATGCTATGATATCCTTCATGTGTGCCTAATTTGATCTTGCAAGTATGGGGATTTTTTTTGAGTGTGCACATAGCTGGACCCCTTGGACAACTGCATCCAATATCTGCTGGAGACTTATAGTTCAGTGTTCCTACCTCATTTTGTTTGCAAGATTTGAGACATTTCTTAATGTCCAAAATTCATTCCCCAGGCATCACTTTACCTTACTTTAATTTCTATCCCTATGAAGGAATCTCTGTACAGAATGAGGTCTTATATAGAATTTTTAAATAAAGCTAATTAAACACTGACATTTGCTTTACACTATCTAATAAGAAAGAATTCTTTGAATGCAATTCAATGGAGTTACGATGAAATGACACTTAATGCTGCCATCCCCTGTTCAACCTAGAAATAACACTGAACTAGGCAAGTGCTGCTGCAAGTCCAGGTATTGTTTAGTTTTTTTTTTAATATAGGGCTGTTGGTCTTTTAGAGTAAAATATACTTTTTTAATCTACTGGCAAGTTAAGGCTGAAGTCTTAAGCAATGCATTCTTACTCAAAATTCTGCAGGGAGTTCCGTGAAAATTAAATGGTACTATTTTTCAAAAATCCTTCATGCTTATTTGAAGCATTCAGTAATTTGAGTGAGAATATATTACTCTTAAAATCATATTCACAAATTGATTAAGGCTTCATTGTGAATGACAATTGTTTTTTCCAAGTAAAAAAATCATCTTATTCTTGAAGGAAAATTTGTTCCTCCCCCCCCCCCCCCCATTTTCAATTTATGCTACCTTAATTTGACATTGTGGTGATTTTCCTGTGCAATTCTTGAACTGCATTTCACTATTAGATGGCATATGAGGCACTCAGACTTGTGATGAATCCCCACTCCAGTTAAAACTCTTTAAAACTTTTAAGCGCTAATTATTTTTCTTGCAGCTGTATAATAACTGAGTAAAAGTTGCTATTTTGTACCACATGCTGTGGCACCTCACCTAATTAAACACAGATGGACAGAGTTTGAATCACTTCCATACTCTCCAGAAATACCTCAGAATCTGCATTCTTAGTGGTAGTCAGCTCATTTGGATAAAATTTCTTCTTATCTCTGATGAGGCCTCTCTATCATTCACAATTCCACTTTTAAGTCAGAAGTTAAGTGTAATTTACTGCATACTTTGGGCAAGATCTCTATACAGTCCTGAGAGTGGTTAATATTAGAGGACTTAAGAGGGATAATAGGGAGTAGTAGTTAGAGGGCTTGTGAGGGTTAATTGCTTTTTGAGATACCTATGCATACCTATATCCTTAGATGGTGTTAGGGATTTAGTCTTTGTGTTGCTGTTGGGGTGTATAATGCTCTGGCCAATCAAAGAAAGATGCCTTGTGAGTGGAAGTTTACCTACTAGCATTAACCAGATTTATACCATCTGTCACTGTATTTCTATGTGTGTGGCAGTTGGTCCGAAAAAAGGAGCAATTGTGTTTGCAACAGAACACAATGCTACTGGACTTACTGAATACAAGTTAGAATAGCCATTGTATCCCATAACCATTCTGTTTGAATAATGTGTTTGAGTTTTCGCAGTATAATGTTACTGCCTCTTGCTGAATTTGTTATTTGCTGCAGTGCCAGGTGAGTTACTAAAAAAAAATTGCTACTTACTAAATAATTTCTCTTTGTGTAGTTTTACAGTTGTTTGTCCAAACTAGGTGCAACACTTTGCAGTTCAAAGAAAACAACTGCATCACATTTCCTTCAGACTTCATCTCCCATGTAGTAAGATCCTTTTCAATTCCAGTTTTGTCCTTCATAATGCTTGTGCTCCATTCTTGCTTGATATCGTTCACACATTGAATAGGTATACATTGTATTCTCACAGAATCACAAAATGGTAGGGGTTGGAAGAGACCTCCAGAAATCATTTTGTCCAACCTCCCTGCTCAAGCAGGTTCACCTTAGGTCACACAGGAACACGTCCAGGTGGGTTTTGAAAACCTCCAGAGGAGGAGCTCACAACCTTGCTAGGCAGCCTGTGCCAGGGCTCCCTCACCCTCACAGCAAAGAAGTTTTTCCTTTGTTTAAGTGGAACTTTTTGTGTTCCAGCTTATATCCGTTATCCCTACTCCTATCACTGCACACTACAGAAAAAAGTACCGCCCCATCCTATTTTGTCACGTGAGTCATTGGTGAATATACAGCACAGTCACTTTGTTCCTCTCTTTGTCTAGCCTGATGAATATTGAAGTGTGTCATGTAAAATGGAACAGGATAAGCTGGAAGAGACTCAACCCAGATCCTATAGTCAAGCAGCTGCATTTCTTTTGTGACATATAGATTCAAGTCGCCCTGAAAAGAAAGGATTTGAAAAATGAGTACCTCACAGGTGACTGCTGTGCCAGCTACAGACTAAATACTGTAGGCCAATGTATTTTCCATCATATTTTTAGCATATTTTCAATCACCTTATAAGTGCTTGGCTTACAAGTTGTGATATGGAGCTTTAACTGGGATGTTTTGAACTGTGCTGTGCAGAGTACAGATCCTTCTGTGACTCTTCTAGATGTCTTATGGCTACATTTTCTTTCCCACTGAATGGGCTTAGGGGATGCTCAGTATCTCCCTCTCTACAGTTGGCCACCATGAACATATTGTGCAGCTGAGCATGGGTTGTTCTGTAAATGCAGGTGGTGAAAGTGGCGAAATGCATTCATTAGCTGAGCCAATAATGATTCTATCTGAGTAAACAAAGTAATTATTCTGGTTGATCTGTGACCTTAATGTTACAGCTCTGTGGACATTTCTTGTTCTTCTCTCATAAATTCAAAGCTGGAAGGTTTTTAAATCTTTTATCATATGCCTGCTTTATAGGCAAACACAACCCTATTATCCAGCTGAAGGTTGGAAAATCTCCATTAAAACTGAGACTAAATGATACAGAATTGTATAGAAAAATGAAAACCAATTGAAATTTACCATGCCAAATTTAATGAAAGACCAAGTAGGGACATCTGTAAATAGCCATTTCATTTTTAAAAGTATCCTCTCCTTTTGTCAGGATTTCAACGATTTGGAAAGAGGCAAAAGAATTTTAAGCAGGAGTTGACTTCCTAGCAGATGGCTACAGCCACTATTTCTATAGATGGAGGCCTTAAGGAATAGATTTGACAAATTTTGGGATAAATGTGAGATCTATTGCAATCTTACGAATCTTTGATTCTGCGATTACTAAGATTCTCAAATTCTCAGTTTGGTCATTCTTAGCAATTTAGGCATAATTATTATGTCTAGTATTTTTAAATCAATAACTAGTAAGACTGAATATAGAGGGCTGTTTGGTTAAAATTACTTACCATAGCTCATCACTGGTGTAGTAATGAACCTTTAGCTTTCTCAGGAATCTGTGCTTCTGATTCTGATCATGTTTATACTTGTTCTATATTCGTTTAACTCTGGTGCTTTCAGAGAAGCTGAGAATCACAGGTGCCCAAATATGTTCATTGATTATGGCAGAAGAAATGTTCAGCCTTACAATTGCAGTAAATAAGTAGGGAGGAAAGAGGACAATGAACTGTCATAATCAGCCTTGACTATTGAGACTTTTACATTCCCTTTCTTATCAAAATTGGGTACATTTAGTTAAATGGAAGTGTAATACGAATAGAAAAAATACCTCAAGATTTCCAGGAAGAGAAAGTAGGATCTTATTCACAAATAAATTGCGCTTTTTGTAACTTAAAATGTCATGTACTGCAAGTTGAAGTGAAAAACTCTCACTTGGAACCCTCCTTCTCTGTAACTTATGTGATTGATATTCATCATAAAGGATTTTGGGGTTGAAATAAAATACAAATCCATTATGTAGTCAGACCTGCAGGTTGACTAGCTGAATGTATTCCTGAGAATAAAAAATCAGGAGAAAAAGCTGCAGTAGTGAATATCTGTTTTTAAAAGGAAACGATATATGAAAAGAGTATCACTTGAAGTAGACTGACCTGTGAATACTTTGTGATTTCTTTTTTTGGCATGAAGTTCAGATTAAATGAAACTAGAAAGATTTCTTTTGGAAGCTTTAGCCAGGGGTGTGGGGGAAGGGGGTTGTGCAGTGGGGTTACCTAGCTTTCAAGCCTGCATAAAGTCTTTTCAGTGTCATTTTCATATGCTTCTTATCATACCAAAGCAGCTTCTTTATATAGCAGTAATTGTTATTCTTAACATCTTTGAAAAATAATTAAACACTAGTGTTCTTTTGTTCTGAAGTTCTCCCTGCTATTGAAAAGAGCTTTGAAGTTCTGATGTAATTTACTGAATTACTGTCTAGTTATCGTATTTCTGCAGTGAAATGTAGTAGATAGGAGTTAAGTACAGAGGGTTGTACTAAGTTACTTATTCCATACTGTATTTTGAGAAGCTCATCAAAGCCAGCTGCTAGCAGTTTTGTTCCAACACCGTTATTGCTTTGCAGGCTGATGTTCCTCAGGGAGTGATACGGGTGCAAGCGCCTCATCTTTCGAAAGTTTCCATGGCAATACAGCTGACAGAAGAATTGAAAGCTGGTGATATAGTAGCCAGGTTTCTCAGCCAGAAAAGGTACAAACACATTTTGTTTTGTTAGCATTTCGGAAGAAGTGGCTCTTCATACTTTATATCAAGAAAAAAGTTTTAAAAAACTTGAAGTCCATATGCGTTTATGAGCTGTTCAGACAAATTTAGCCATTAGAACACACACTTGAGGAATTAATGCGCCTAATGTCATTAAAGTTCACAAAGCCTTCAGAATACGTGAGTGCTGTTAGTAAAAAATTAACTGCTGTTTAATCTGATGGGTCAGGAATAGTTTTGTAATTTTCTGGGGATAAGACAGAAAAGAACACCAAGCAAATAAGGTTACAAAACTAAGGATTGAGGAGAAGAGAAAGAAAATATTTTATTTTGAAAACGCGCGCATATGTATATGTGTAGCAACAGTATAGATGTTGGGATACAGATCTGTGTAAATGTCATGCATGTGCACAGCTATGTTTGAATAATCCAAATCCATTTAGAAGGGTAGAAGTTTGAATCAGGCTTCTACATCTATTTTTTATATATATATGAGAAAAACAAGAACTCAGACATGGAAAAAAAAGTGTGTACATCATATGTAACTATTCCTGCTAAAGCAATGATACATTACTTGAGATTAAGAAGCTATTTTTTCCATAACGCTGTTGTTGACTTTTTACAGAAAGTTATTTTCTGGCTGTGTCTTAGCATATATTATTACAGTTAAGCAGTGAGTGTAATAGCATCTCTTTGTAACATGGGGACTTTATTCTTCCACTGTCTGTTTTTTACTTATTTTGGTTGCAGCAAAATTAAAAACAGCAAGAATGTGGTTTCTTCCAGCCAACTATAAAGCTTTTTCAGAAATGAGAAGTATTTGAGGGGAACACTTATTTTTGCATCAGCAGCAAAAGAAATATCAGAGAATATACACTGGGCTACTTACTAGTAATAGTGAAGTTTCCTCACATCTATCATATTTTACCTTTTCTGTAGTGTATTGCTCACTTGCAGGACTATTCACTTGCATTAGCATGGAATGGTATTCCTATTCGCTTACTGTGTCAGTAAACAAGTATAAATGTGAAAGGTTTATGACAGGTACACTGCCAATCTTAATTATTGTGATTTCTCCCAGGCATGTCTAAGTGACTGATGTGCAAGCTCTTTTGTAATGTGATTTTTCACTGTGTTTTGTTCCTGACAGTGGAAATGTCCAAACACTCGAGAAAGAAGAGGTCTTTCTTTATGAAATAGGAGGAAATATTGGTAAGAAAGGCTTTTGAACAACTTCTACTAGAATAGGATTTCTTGGCATGTCGATGGATTTCACTGTGGTTGCATTTTTCTCACATCTTTAGTTACCACTGGCACTAAGGCAGGCTGTTAACCTTGGGGAGAAAGAAGCAGAGATGTTGGTGTGATCATTATATTAGTAGTATCTTATTATCTCTCTTAGAGGAAGAAGGCAACTGTAACAGATGTTCCTGATATATGTGCACAGTGAAGAAGCCCAGAAAGGTTGGAGAGGAAGGTTCCTGAAGTTCATCTTATTCATCTCTTTATATTGAGGCATAATAAGTGAACTTATAGCCCTTCATGCTCTGCATTGGAGTGCTGCTTGCAGATTCCTTTGGGGAAAAAATTGCTCAACCAGAAAGATGACCTATTGGTCAAATTAATCTTTCCTTCTCCGTGTTTTACAGACCCTCTTGATTAAAGGAAATAGCTAATCAGCAAGGTTAATGCTAAAGGATAATTTTGAACACAGTTCTGAAATTTTCTTCAATGCATACAAAGTATTTTTACATTGGGAATCGGTTTCTAATCACAGTAGTTTTCATGTGCTCAGAAAGAGGGGGAAAAAAGAACTAGGAAACAGTAATGGATTAGACCTACATTTACTTTTATTAACCCTGATCTGTTAAACTTTATTTGAAGTTATAAAATTCCATGAATACTCAGTGATTGTCTACCCTGCAAGTTTAAGTCCTATATATATAAATTACTACTGCTAGCATTTTCCGTTTTCACCTAATCACCATTTTAGATCAATTATTTTTTGTGTCTGTGTCTAAAACAAAAGACTTAAAAGTAAATGAAAAATAGCACATTCCTATGTTCCTTACAACAGATATGTTTTAGTGTTTTTACTAAATCTGATGGCAAAAAAGAAGTTATGAAGATAGCTGGATGGCACATTAACATATTACATGTTCTCTTGCATATCTTAGTATATACGTACATTTGCTATACCTATTAAAACATGTTGTGATCACAGATGTAAGACTTAAGGAGAGAAGTATCTTGTTTACTGTACAGCGGTGTAATCATAGCAGAAAAAGTTTTTGTGACAGAACTCTACTGAAACTGGAACAACCTACTATCACTTGAAACATGTGACAGAAATTGTATGTCTCTCTGAGAAAATATATGGCTAGTTACAGATTTGTTTTGTTACGACATGGGATAGAGAGCTTAGATGTTTCCACTCTCTGGATGGTTTGTTTCCAGACAATTTCAGCTTTCATCAGTCCTTACAAATACTGGTCCTCTTTAGTAGTCACAGTTGAGACAAGAGAAACTGCTCGACTTTAACCTGCCATACAAGTTTTATGTAAACTAGTCCTATCTTTGCCATTTCTCCACAGGCTCGTAACGCACTCATGTGCTTACACTTAGGCTCATAATTGTAACATGTGCAACACTGCAATTCTGTCCCTTAGCAGATGGAGTTACTGAAGTCTCCAGATGTTTTTTGGGTACTCGGTATGCTATAGGGCTTCAGGGCCCTGAGTGGGACTTTTGCCATTGCTTAGTGACCAGGGCTGGGTAGGGACATGGCAAACCACCATCCCTTTGCTCTCACCACCTGAGTGTGCAGCACTGTGGCAGGGAGAGGATCTCATTTGGCAATATGGGATGCAACAGGTCATGTAGGGTGGGATGAAAATCCTAGTGGGAAGACAGACTGCAACTTGGCAAGAAGAGTGGATGGAGAGAGAGCACATGTAGACTGAGCCTGGATGAGCAGGAAGTCTTGCTGCCTTGCCTTGTCTGCACAGGGAGTCCAAAGAGCTGTCAGTCCCAGCTGCAGCATTGCACCTCTGCTTGACTCTTTCTCCCTGCTGGAAATGTTTGGCTGGCACACGAGCCACCTACCCCAGCCACTTGCATGAGGGTGTAGGAAAGGGGCTGTGATACAGAGCTGCAAATGCATGAGATAGTGCTTTGCCTGTAGGGGAACAGAAGAGTACACAGATCTTGATGGATCAGCATATGTTATTTTCATCATAGCTACTAGACATAAATTAGTTGCATGTAACACACCAAGAACACAGTACTACTTTTTGTTTTTAGGACAGTGACCATTACAAATGCTATGTAGAACTGCTAACAAAGAAGAGCAGGGTAGGGAGTAACACCTTATCGAGGATGAACTTTGCTCAAACTTTCGATTTAAGAAGGGGAGGATAACCTGATATTTTAATGGGCTTTTATGCAAATGTGAATGCAGTGTTTGGATTTAACAGCGAGAGGACCAAGGTATTGCTGCTTTTTTCCTAGACTGTCACAGAGAAGAGTTGCTATGTGCATGGTCTGTGTGAAGAATCTGACCTAGAATGTGCCACAGAAGTGGCAGAGCCTCTGCTCTCTCCTTCTACTTTCTTCCCCAGGACAGATGGGAAGTGATTCTAGGTTTTGGCTGCATTGTCCTTTGGTTAATGCCATAGAGAGCTTGAAAAGCAGCATGGAGCAAAACAGTTATGGGAACTTTGAAAGTTGTTTCCTTTCTTTTTTGGTATTGATGTAACCATATATGTCTTCGATTTCTAGGAGAACGCTGCCTTGATGATGACACCTACATGAAGGACCTATACCAGCTCAACCCAAATGCTGAGTGGGTTATAAAACCTAAGCAGAGCTAATCTCACAACTAATGGTGAAAGAACAACCTGTGGACTTACTTTGTAAGGCTGAATGTTTCAAAGGGATAGTGTATCCTTTCAACATTCAGCTGTGGTATATATATTTTTAGAACCTCATCCAGTAAAGAAAAAAGAAGTGATGGAAATCCTACAGTGATTAACAGTAAATTTTCAGTTTTACGTGCAGGAAAATGTTGGAAGTAGCACAGTTTTGTCACTCATATTTGAAATAAGTACCTTAAATATTTTAATGGCACTAATCTACCTCCCATCTGGTAGGTCTTGTTTTAGAAGAATTTATTTTTCAAACAGACGTTTTACCTCTTTATATTAGAGATCTCCAGTCTGTTTGTGTAGAATTATGTGTTTATATAGATCTTTGCAATGCTAGTACACTGGAGAACCAAATCCTGATCAGTGCTTCTGAATGGTACAGTATTAAAAATATCTAAGACCAGTCATATGAATTTCCCAAATAAGTGAGAAATTCACAGAAAAAAACTACAATGCAATATATTTTATCTTTGGAAGTCCTGGTTTTGTTAATTTTCTAGGTAAAGTTTGATGAAAACTATTTCAAAACAACTGTGAACGTGTTTTCTATGCAGCTTTTATTGCCAGGTCTTTAAAATATTTTTTGTTCTTACTGCAATTGATTGTATTCTTGAGATTAATTTTAAAAATGACCATCTGACAAGGTGAGTCATTTTTAAAGCTCACTGCTCTTGGCAGTGTCCTTTCTGGAATACTGTCATTAACTAGAAAGACCTTTAAGTTTTTCAGCAATGATATGCAGCCATGTTCCAAACATTGATTTCAGGCTTTTTGGACATCTGATAGAGTACATTTTGTGAACTGCCAAAACCTACCAATTACTAGTACAATAAAAACTTTCAGGAAGAAAAAAACAACCGTGGAGGGAAACTGTAGTCTAAATTTCATAGGCAGAAAACCATCAAACTTTTCACTCAAAATAAGTGTAAAGGTCTACTGCAGAGTTCACATAGGCTTTTTGGATATTATCTGCCATCAGCTCACTGTCTAGTCTATCTTGAATGAGGCTAGAAATCAAGTTCTGATTTCCCTTACACTTATGGATGCAGTCTAAAATACTTCAAAAAGGAATAGTCCAACGGTGAACTATTACAAATCCTCTTTGCAGAGGAGGACTGAAAGCTCCCTGTGGAATTCACTGATAATGAATTATAGACTGATACGACTTGTTGCAGCAGTAAGAACTATGGACTGTAGCTCCAGAGTCTCAGTCCCACAGCAACACTTCGGGCTCACTAACTTGTGTACCACTTTACAACTTAATTGTAAACTAGCTCAGCTGTGCTTAAGTGCTTACACTTATGTGATGACTACCTGAAAAAATGACTGTGAAATTATATCCTTGGAATGAAACATTTTCTTACAATGCACACACAGAATTATAATGACCTCATAGGGAATATTCTACACACAATCAAGGACAGAATTACATTTTTTTTTAGGTGATCAAAGCTGATTAAAGGAATAAAGGGCCTTTCTGCTGAGCTTTGGATACAGGCCCTGACTGTATTGTTCCCAAAGCAACCACTGGAACTCTCCCATTTATATATAGACAGTGAAACAGAACTCTGAAAGGTCATAGAAAAATTAGACATCTACTGATTAGTTATTCACAGCGTATGAACAATTTGGGGGAATGTAGGTATTTTTTGTTTTTTAAAGACAAAGGCTGTCTTCCTGTGAAAAAGAATCATTGAAGGATTCTCAAAAGCAGGGTGAATAAATTGTTCTGATGTGGCTGTAATGCCCTCAATGCTCCAACCACTCGGTTACCCCTACATGGTGCAGCGCTGTGCCACTATGGGCCAACCCTGTGAGACACATTGCTTTTGTCAACAGAACAAACCACACTCCCTGTTCTTTAAATGTAACTAGAGTAGAAAACTAGTACAATGCTTAGGTAAGTATTTATGGATCTAATGTAATAAATATAAGGGGGTTTTGTCATGCAATACAAAAAATATGTGTGTTTTGGTAATATAGTTCTGTAAAAGATTATTTGTTACTGGAACTCTAGATGTTATTTTAATCAGGAGCAAAGCGCAGATGATAGGAACAGCTGTACAGTTTCAGTGTAAAATTGCAACTGCCCTGTGGCTATGATCTCTTAAATAACTTTGTTGCTGGTTTAGTGCCATTATCTTTTTTTAATTTAAAAAGCTCTTTTGTAATTAAAATTTGTTTTTTCTGACTTTTTCTTCTCATTTGAATTCTTGTACTTGTATATAAAAGATACACAATTGACACTAAGTGGTGATTATTTTTAAATTTCACACTTTGTAGGTAGTGTTTAGTTTTGTGTGTGAAAAGACACGGAATTGTGCAATGTGTATGCCAGCTGTAAAAGGAAATACTGGCTAGAAGTTTAAAATTTTGCTGCAGTCATAGCACACCGTAGCTAAATCCATAATATAACACTTCCTCGGTATATGTGAAGGAATAGCAACCCTCTCAGCACTTGTTGGAAGTACTGTCTCTTAATTCTTCCATTTTGAGGAATTAAACTAGGGCACAAGGGAGAAGTCCAAAATGGATTCAGGTAAGCTGATAATAATCTTTTAGAATTAAGAATACAATGCTGCTTGGGTTGCTTATTTGGGGTAATTTGTCACCTGACCAATGTTTTACTGACTTGGGGAACACAGGTTCTTTTTTTTGTCCAGCTGACAGATTAATTGATTTAACACTTAGTGTGCAACCCCATGCAGGACTGGGATGGGGGGCAAGGAGGGAGTGGGGAGGCGGGCAGTGGCCCCTCATACTGCTGCCTAGATGTTGTGGAGCATGTAAGGATGGGTTTGTGCTCAAAAATATTCTTCCTACATATATTTGGTGGGGGTAGTGAGAGAGTCCATAATGCTTGTCAGGGATGTTGACACCTTACACTGCTTGTCCTCTTCAAAGACCAAAGAATTTGCACTCATTTTGTATAGTCTCCTGTATTTCCCCACCTTGCATGGAGCACACAATCCTGGATATCCCCAGGTGCTAAGGAGAAAACTGTTATCCAAACCACCTGTCCCTTAGGTGAGCAGCAGTGAGGCAGGCAGCAGGTTCTTCTGACTTTGCAGATCAGCAAGCAATGTGTGTGAGTGTGCTGGTGAGGTTTCAGGAAGGTGGTAGGGAGCCATATGATGGGTTTATGTGAATCTGCTTTTTGCTTGGACAGGGAGAGAGCTGCAGTGCTGCCCCTGTAAGCAGTTCTTGAAACTTCCCCCTGGCTCTGAGGTGGACCCACTTCCAGCCTGGCTGGGCCAGTCTGACACCTCTGTGATCATTATTTAACATGGGAAATCTGCAGTGGAAGAGGAGGTGAAGGAGTGGTAAAAGGTGGAGGTAACCATGTTGACCCCACAGTCAGGGATGGAGGAAGGAAGGAGGAGTGCCCAACTGGAGGCCCCTCTGCAGCAGATGGCAAGAATGCAGGTTGTACCCCTGGAACCCATGGAAGGGAATGGCAAAACTGAGAGCCACCAGCAGTTCTGGGTGAGTGTGCCCACATGGACAGGAGACTGTGTGAGGAGGCAGTCATGGCACAGGCTGTACTGGAGAGCCTGCGGGCCCCAGATGCACACAGGAGGCAGAGAGGAGCTGCAGCCCTTGGGAAGAATGCACATCAGAGCCGTCTCTGCAGGACCTGTGAGGAGTCTGCCTGCCCTGAGGCAAGACAAGCATCAGGAGAACTTCAGGCCTCACTGAAATCCTCATCCCTGTCCCCCTGCACCATTCAGAGTGGGAGGAGGTAAAAACACTGCAATCGGGGACCTGAGCCTGGGAAGAGGGGAGAAGTGAGGAGAAGGTGGTCTTGAAGACTGCCCAGGGAGGTTATGGAGTCTCCTTCCTTGGAGGTCTTCAAGACCTGCCTGGGCATGTTCCTATGTGACCTGATCTAGGTGAACCTGCTTCTGCAGGGGAGTTGGACTAGATGATCTCTAAAGGTCCCTTCCAACCTTACCATTCTATGATTCTATGATGAAGGACTGGTGATACCCTTCATCATTGTGCCACTTGCTGTTGTTTTCTGTTTGCTATGGTTTTGGCTGTTGTGGATTAAATTAATTTTTGCTTTCTTTTCCAAGAAAGCAAAAGTAGTTTGCTTTCAAACTACTTTTTGAGTAGTAAAAAGTAGTTCGGTCTGTTTTGACCAGAACTGTAAGTGGTGAATGAGGCCTTCCTGTCCTTAGAGGCTTTCAAAGGCCCTTGGGTACTTTTCTCTTCCCCATCCTACCAGGAGGGAGAGGAGTGAATGAGTGGCTGCTTATGGTCCTTTGTTCCTGTCTGGGCCTAAACCACAGCAAGCAGGAAGATAAACAGGCCTAGATGCTTTGGAAGCATTGGCTGAGTTTCTACCAGACTTTTCAGTATGCAGTGGCATAACTGATATGAATTCAAGGGGTAAGGAGATGCATTTCTGCCCAATGAGTACCAACAGAGAACGAAATGTTTGAAAAAGGCCTGCTTGAAACTTTTTCCAGCCCCTTATTGCAGATATTGTTCTTAAAAGCAATGGAATTGACCAGTAAAATCCACTTTTTCACTAAATACTGAGTTAAATTGCAGCAGAAAGCTAAATTGGCAGATTTGCTAAACAAATTATTTCTTCTATCACTCTTGAGTATATCTGAGGATTAGACCACTGTTGTGCTTCTATTTTTAGAAGGTTGCAGCCTTTCACAAAGAATAAAATCTGTATGCACTAGTCTTGCAGCATTATTTGTAATATTTTTTTATATATATATAGCGCAGTGTGTTAAAGAACCACTGTTTGCGTTTGCAAACAGACCATATCTGAGGTAGGTAAGTACTTATTGCCACTTAACAGATGGGTAAAGTATTCAGAAATGGCCGACGTGCAGCTAGAAGGTGTGAAATTGATCCAACTTGTAAAAACCAAGTAAAATTCTCCAATTGTTTTAAAAATCTGCCATATTGCCAATAAGAGAAGTACAGCAATTACAAATCTGACTTCAGGGGACTGATTTAATAAATACAATACTGTCGGGTTTAGCCAGATTTCCAAAGAGGAGGCATCTGGGGTAATCTCGCTGGCTGTGTGTGTCTTCCCCTTTTGAATCTGTTGGCAGACTTCAGTCATTTTTGGGTAATGGAGTGGGGGGAAGGAATGTCTCAAAAAGAATTTTCTACGAGCTTATGTTCAAAGGGAAGATGGCAGTGTAAGCTTGACCTTTATTTGGGCAGCAAAACAGAGGCAGGAGACAGACCATACACACATGCTCAGGCTGTGGGGGGAGGCTGTGCTTGGAGCTCTCAGACAGCCCTTGGGAACTGACATTGGGTGTTTGGATGCCTGTGAAAGCCCTTGCTTGTGTTGACTCCTGACTTCTTTGGTGATGTGGTGTAAGTGATTGTTGCTGAAGCTGTAGTTACTCTCCTGTGTTGGCTTTTGTGGTGTTGCTTCTCTGCCACTTCTGGTCAGTACCGAGTGAGTGACCAACTGAGCACCTTCCTGGCCTAAGCTGTGCCTGCAGCTAATGGATGTTCACACCGGTGAGGAGGTGGGTAGGGAAATGTCTCCTGTCTCCACCTTCGTACTGGACAGAAATCACATCTAAAATTGATCAGTATCAAAGGACAGCCTTCGCGTGCAGAGTTTCAACTGCAGTGGGAATATAACCTGCCATTCAGAGTCTCTGTTCTGAGTCATACAGAAGTGGAAGTGGCTCAGAGTCCCTGCAGATGTTACCACTCCTTGGTTAGTCCATTTTGGGATAATTAGAGTAATAGAATCATAGAATTGTTGGAAACAACCTTTAAGATACCAGATCCAGCTATTAACCTAGTACTGCCATATCAGCCACTAAACTATGTCCCTGAGCACCACATCTACAAGCTTTTAAAATACATCCAGGGATGGTGACTCAACCACTTCCCTCAGCAGCCTGTTCCAATGTTTCATAACTCTTTCATTGAAGAATTTTTTCCTACTAATTTAAACCTCCTCTGGTGCAACTTGAGGCTGATTCCTCTTGTCCTGTCACTTGCTTTTGAAAGAATCCTTCATTGTTCCTGTGCCACAGTCAAACCAGTAAGTAACACTCATTCTTTGTGTTATACCTGCCAAATGAGCATTCTCATCTGTTACCCTTACATGTTCATAAGGCACTACTCTTGAAAATGCTTGGGTTTTGGTTTGATGGGTGCTATTCCCATGAGCAGTTCAATCCTATCCTCCCCTACTAGATTGAGTCCTGCAAGCTAGTTGCTTCAGTGCTTTTTCCCGTGGGATTTCTTGTGCTATCAGAACAGTGAAACCAGGCTGTTTCCCAAGCATGTGTTTGCTGTCTGGTGTAATTCATTGCCCATTGGGCAGAAGCAGAGGGTCAGCCCTTACAGTGTCTTTTCACACACAAGGAAGTAATCTCTGTGAGCTGCCAGGTGTGGCCAGGTCTTGGGCCCAGGCCTTGGGTCCTGGCCAGGCTCTGGCTGAGCCCTCATGGGCTGCAACTACCTTTTCTCATGTCTTTTGTTTGTTTGTTTTTCACGTAATCTCTGTAAGTGGTCATTTGTGTGCTCCTGTCTGCTTTTATGCTGTCTGCCCTGGCAACTGCACAGAGAGCTTCTTGACTTTATGAAATCATGTATTTCATTTGGAGTATTTTACTTGCACCTGTGGCTAGTCCCACAGGATGGCTCTCACTACCCTGAGGTCTGGGGCATTGGGCAGGTACAACTTTGGTATCCAGTTGCCTGGACACAGGGAAACCATGAGGATAGGATGCTTTGCACAGCAGAAAAGTGCATGCTTGTGGGAGTTCCTGGAGTATCTTTTACGAGTTAGCAACCTGCAGATGTAGGACTTTTTCCAAATGACCCAGAATAAATGAGTACAAGAACATTGCCAGAGCATGCAGGAGTGCAACCAGGAAGGCTGAAGCCCTTTTGGAGTTAAACCTGGCCAGGAAAGTAAATGAATACAAGGAGTTATTCAGGTACATCAGCAACAAAAGGAAGATCGGGGAGAATGTGGGTCCACTGCTGAGGGTGCCCTGGTGACAGAGGATGCAGAGAAGGCTGAACTACTGAATGCTTTCTTTGTTTCATTCTTTACAGCCAAGGCCAGCCCTCAGTCCAGCAAGAATAGTAGAATGGTCTGGACAGCAGAGGAATTGCCCTGGGTGGATGAGGAAGAGGTTAAAGACTTGTTGGGCAAGCTCAACGCTCATAAGTCAATGGGACCTGATGGGATGCATCCAAGACTGCTGAGGGAACTGGCTGTTGTGATTACTAAGCTGCTCCCCATCATTTTTGGACATTCATGGAGGGCAGGTGAGGTGCCTGAGGACTGGGAAAGGGCCAATGTCCAGTCTTCAAAACACTGAATTTCATCTGCCATTTTTTTCAACTATCAGTCATGAGATCACCAGTGTCATAAAGGCTGTCTGGAGCTCTCTGCAATTTATTTCTTCAGAACCTTCAATAATTCAGTATCAGCAACCAACCTTATTACTTTGTGTATTTAACTTCACCTTTAGATCACCATGAACACAAAAAGTTCCACTTAAATACAAGAAAAAACTATTTCACTGTTCAGGTGAGGGAGCCCTGGCACAGGCTGCCCAGAGGGGTTGTGGAGGCTCCTTCCTTGGAGGTCTTCAAGACGCCTGGACATGTTCCTATGTGACCTGATCTAGGTGAACCTGCTTCTGCAGGGGGGTTGGACTTTGATGATCTCTAAAGGTCCCTTCCAACCCCTACCATTCTATGAACAACATGAGCTCAAATGCTACACAAGTGACCTGCCTGCATTTCTACCTTCTCGTTATAATCTTTTAAACCGATTTATCCGTGTGAAAAGTTTGTGTTTATTAACTTCTTTGAAAACCCTAGTAGGTTCATGAGTCATGAATTTATAAAAGTCTTATCTTCATTAATGGGTTAATGCAGTTAACAATTCAGCTGTATCATAGTTGAGTTCTTGTTTATTTGTGGGTGGAGACCACCTGGGGCTGGTAACTAGCCAATGTTAATGTTCTCAGTTTGTGTTACAACTTTTTACTGAAATTCTGTTTGAGACTGTTCCTCCAGAGCGACTCCTGTAACTCCTGAAGAGATAATATAGATGCAGAAAATTTCTTTTTTCTATTGTGGTCCTTTCTTTGTTCATTCCATTTACACATTAATTATTGGTTCTGTAAGTTGGTCCTTTTTATGTATGACCCTTGCTGTTGTGCTCATGGTTGGTTCTTAATACCACATTCTTCCTCTCCCTGCCTAGAACTTGAGTCCGTTGAGAATATGTGTTTCTCATAGGGAAACTGTTAATTTCTCTGTGCATGCCTGTCTCACTCCCTTGTGTATGGAATTTGAATCTCTTATTGGTCTGCAGTCTAGCAGTCCCTACCCCCAGGTATTTGATATACCCATCATAGTAATACACTTAATTAAATCCATGTGTGTGATATCTATATATGTTAAGACTTCTAGTCATCTTTACTTCCCTCTGCTGTTAAATGGGACTCTTCTGCTTCTCTCTTCCACTTGCCTTTCTTTTCAATTACATAGCCTTTCTGTAGGTGACACATATGTCTGAACAGTGTGCTGTTCTGCACCTGCCTTTGATTTTTAAATTAGCCTGTAACCTTAAAACCGGTAGCAATGTAGTTTTTATTGTCTTCGATAAAGAATGTCTTTCTTATACAAATTTCCTCTGTGTTCTAGAAGTTGCTTACTGTGCCACTTCTGTACTGCAGCGATGGTAGGAGCACTTCAGAGAACACTACTGTTGACGTTGTGGCCTTTAAATTCCTACCTGGTAATCTACCCTCTTCTGTAGGTTTACCATAAAAACAGATCCACTCCCCTCATATCCTTCTTCACAGCTATGAGGTCAGCTATTTTTAACCATTTAGGCCAGTTGTTACCCAGGGATCCCTAACATCACAGATATGACAGGCTTCAGTGGTATGTCACACTACGGGCTGTCCCTCTCCTAACAACTAGGATTTAGGGACTCATTTTTGTTTTCATTAATGTGATCTACCACTGTGAGACTTCTTGCTACATCAGCTGCAGAATGGAGGAAGGAAAGCACTAGTTATTTACAGTGTCGTCCGTGCATCTCTTCAGCCCTGTGTTCCTCTCGTTTGGTCAAAGAGGTAGGATTTTTTTTGTCTATGTGCATGTCAGTTGGCCATGAGGTAGACAAGGATGTATGTGACAATCATGCAGAAGTCTGGGAAACCTCTTACCTCTGGGTTGACTTCCATCAACGTTTTGTTTTATGTGATGTCCAGCTGATCTATACTCAATTTCTTCCTTTCTACCACCATTACTCATGATTGGAGGGGCTGTGGTGACTTCATGTTATTCTCAGCTGAAGAATGGTCTCTGTGCATCTCAGGTAGAGTCTGTCAATTTCTAGCACCTGCATAGGCATAGAGCTGTCGTGGCACACAGGCTGCTGCTTATCTGAAATTTTTGATCTTGGACAAGTTGAGACAGGGAACTTGCTGATGCTGATACTGTCGAGTTGTTCTGAAGTCAAGTTTAGTATCCAGATCACTGGAAGAGTCCTGGGGCCCTTGAGGAATCACTGTTATTTCTCGCCTCTGAGCTGTGCCTTGGCTACTTGTCTTGTCCCTTCTGCAATGTACAGGGTATGTGTTTTGAGGCTTTTGCCATAATTAGCATTTTGGATATTGTTTGTAGGGTCAGCAGTGTTGCCTTGTGCCTTTACACTGTTACAGTATGTAGCACACAGTGAAGGAAGTTAAAGTATGTCCAAAACCCTGCAGAGTTTGCCTTTGAATGCTCTACGAATAATAAATATATATATGTAAATTTTGCTTCAGCCATGTTAGTGCAGCTCTAAGACCCTTCTATTCTCTTCTGACACCTTCCCTGTACTGCTCTGCTCAAAGGATATGTTTGCCACCTGTGGGCAGCTCAATTCTTTGCCTTTTAAATATTTTTCTTTCAAGCTTTGCAGCCAGTCTCTGCTGAATTCATGCTGGAGTAGGTCACCCTTCACAAAAGCACATCAATTCTCTCTTGGAATTCAGAAAAAGTGTCTGGGTCTCTGACACTGTAACAACCTGACAGTTTATGTCAAAGTGTGCTTTGGTAAACCAATGAAGGAGGAACTGTGCTCTCTAGATAGATTTTATCATTCCTGTGCCTAATGGTTAGCAAAATACTTTGTAATTTTTTTCTTCCCCTCCCTCCAGTTGTGCAAACAGTTACAATGCCTCTGGAGATGGAGGTTTGTCTGTCCTTACAGGCTGTATTGAAAGCACCAGTGCAAGTTTTGAACTATAGACTCATTTCACTTCTAGGACTCACCTCTCCTCTGTAGCAACTCATGTTCAAGACTTCAGGTCACATTTGAAACCCCAGAAAACCTTGTCACCATCCCTCACCCTACCACATGCTTGCCCCAAGGGCTCCTGCTTAAGAACTAAATGTGCAAAAATGCAGCAAACAGCCAGTTTTCTGTCTGCTTTTTAGGAAGAGTGTCTCTGGAGGGTCACTGCTGTGCCCATCTTGTTTCTGCAGCGCCTGCATGTTTTGGTGGGGTACCTCAGGGTGACATTTCAGAAGCTGAGTCTCATTAGACTATTGGCTTTCTTGTCAAGATTTTGCTCTGACACTGGTTCTCTGTTTTGTGACAATTTGATTATTAATTGCTAACAAAATATATATACACATATATATATATAATGATGAAATGCACCATTTTCCCTTCTTGGACTGTTTGACTCCTAGTATAGTATTTCTTTGTGTCTGTCCTGTGCAGAAATGGTTTATTTTCTTTCCCAACTGTTCTTTTTCTCCTCCTTGCACCCTTTTCTTTGTCATCCAGTCCGTCCATGCTGTTCCAGTGTCCCAGTGACCTTGAAGGCAGCGGCACTATGTGAAGCAAAGCTGTACACAGGTCTTCATTGCAACTCCACAGTTCAGCTTCTGCAGGCACTCAATATATTCAGGCTCACAGAGACTGCAAACCACTAGCAGTCCTGTCCCTTTATGGTTTGTCTATTTAGGCTCCTAAATGATCATCCAAAGACCTACTTAGAAATAATAAACAACTGCTGTAATTACCCAGTCTTTCTTAAATCCCTTTTAAGTGGCACACTTCCCACAAATGCCCTTTGTTTCTCAAGGAAACAGCATAGGTACAAATGATCTTTTCTTGAGCTATTAATTTGTTTCTCCTCTGACCTTTTGTATCGCTTCTAAGTATTTATAGTGTCAGGAGTGCCTTGTCTCACTGAGTTTCAGCATGGCTTTTATCTGCTTATGGTTTCATTTAGTTTAATTGGTCCCTCATCAATGCATCTCCTGTTTACCCTCTGGCAAGACAGTGTGAGAACATGGAAGTAGTTTAGTGTTGGGTACAGATATTAATCTCAGAAGTTGTGGCAACGGCCAGGTCTTCAATATGGAGCCCTAATTTTACACTACGTATCTACATATCTAATGTAGACGTCTGGTTTAGCAGGGAGATGTGCAGCAGTTTCAGAAGACTGATGGCAATTTGATGCAAAATTCAGAGAAATCTATTAAATCTATTTCTAAAGTAGAGATTCTTGCAAATTTACCCTAATACAGTATTTCCTTGTGTCACTTCCCACAGAAGGAGATTGTTATTATTCCCCTTCAGACTGTCCCAAGAGTGTAGCTAGCTGCCTGTGAAAAAAGAAGAGAGTTGAATAGTTATATATCAGAAGACCAGAAAATGTGAAATAAGCAGAAATATTCAAGCTACTTGTCTCTGAGGTCTCATTAAGTTTATTAAGAAACAGAAGGGCCAGATCTAACCTTTATGAGCCCAATTTTCTTAACAACTTCATATATTATGTGCTGCCTTCTTTATATTGCATGTGTTACACTGGGAACTTGGTTCTGAGTGTATACGTGGTTCATCCCTCTTTTTCCCCCCAAGAGTATCATCCTACATGCTCATTAAAAAATGATACCCAAATACTGACAAACTGGTTGGTGAGTAGTCTTTTAATTATTCTTTATGGCAATTCTTTGTGGCACCTTTTTTTTTCCCTCCCTTTCCTTGCATTTAGCAAAATACTTGAAATAATTTGATTAAAAAAAATTCACAAGAATTTATTTGCTTTTATGGTGAGTGTTTGAGAAATAGTTCCTTTTTGTATTACAGTGTAGTCTTTGGGAGCTGGAGGTAGCTAACTGGCCAAGCAATTTCCAAACATAGACACTTGAGCACATTTTTAAGTGGCTGCTTTTTCAAAAGTTCTGTGCCCTTATCTCTAAAGTTACCCTTTGGTGTTCGGATTTTACAGTCTAACAAAATCTACCAAAAGCAAATAAAACCCAAACCATTCACCCATTTTGATCAAATATCAAGTGCCACCGTGCAGCCCAGAAGTGTGCACTTTGAATATCCTGCTTGGCAGAGTGAAGTTCTAGTTTTCTTTGCTCAGCATTGTAGAAAATGAGATTGCATTAGTTATGTAGGGCAGAAAAAGATTTAGACAAAGATTTATGCTGTGCAATGTAATCCAAAATAAAGCATCCCCATTCCTTCTTTTACAATACATGGAGAAGGGAACATTCAGTAGAATAGAACAGTGATAAATGGCTATATCTCAACATCTGAAACTGAGTATTTACATACGTGACAAGGCACTGATGATGTAGCACTTGAAGTGATATTTGAACAGACTTGGTACTTGGTTTGGACTGAATGTTGCCTTGTTCATCTGAAAGGGACAGCAGTCTGATGTTGCACCTTGTTTGCTGTGAGCTGAACACAATCACCGCTTCAGGGAGCTGTGTAGAAACTGGAGGCTGATGTAGTTTGTTCTGTTGGGAAGGGGTCCTCCTTGCTCCCTCTGAGCCTCATTGAGATGAAGAGTGCACCATGCTGCCAGAACCCACAAAGAAAGTGTTTGGGATAAAAGCCTTGGGGGTAATGTAAACAGCTGGGAAAAGTTTTCTTCTGATTGGAATAATTGTCTTTTTTTCTGTGAGACAGAGACCTTCTATGCAAATCTTTGATAGCTTAGGAAAAAGTGGGAGCTGGGCTGAGTCTGTGTGAGAGTCTGCTCTGTGTGCTGTGTTGAAACTTCAGAAGAGTGCTTCTGCTTGTTCAGTTGGTTTAAACCATTATACAGTTGTCAGAGGTTTGATGATTGAGTCGAGTTGTCCATGGGGGCCCATAGTCTCTTGTTAAGTCTTTTGCAGTGTCCTTAAAGCTAAGAAATTGCTGATATGCCTGTGGCTGCTCTCCGAACACTGTTAGAGTAGGTGGAGCCTGACTACAAGTGGCAATTCCTGTGTTCTAGTAAGCTGCTGATGGGCCCTCATGGTCCAAAAGGTGAAGTGGTTGGTAGACACTATAAACTATATTGGCAGTGGTGTCAGGTGAAAGAGAAGAACTGAGCTGAGTTCATAGCTCTCTGGAGCAAGGTGATCTAGGTACAGTCATGGTCTTGAGCTGTGTGCATCAGAGTCATTGCAGAGGGACAGTGGGGGCATTGAGAACTACCAGGTTCTCAAGGTTATTGTAGAGATGAGGAAGGCCTTGTAGGACTTGCTTGTTTAGGGGAAAGTATTATGCTCTGTGCCTTGCAATGGAGGAGCTGTGTTCTATATCAGAATATCTTGGAAAGGAAAATCCTTCATGCTCTCCAATAATAAAAATATCTTGGAACAACATAGTCTGTTCTTGCTTCTGCATCTATATGTATGCAAGAAGGGAGATTTATGAAATGCACACTGTATAGTGCTTTGTTTTGTATTAACAACAGTTTCCAGATCATCATTAGACTGAATCAAGCAGCTATAATACAGAGGGTGGCACTGATAACCTTTTCTACCAGTAACATGGTCATGCTGCGGTTGCACTTCAGGGTGGGTTGAGTTGCAGTTTTCTATTCATGAAAAAGAGCTGAGATGGAGGTTGAGACCAAGAACTTCCTTCTGTAAAGATTCCCAGCCATCAGCTTGCTTAGAAACTAATATAAAAGAGTTATTCAGGCTTTTAAAATTCCTTTCATAAATACAATGTTTGCCAATGTCTGCAACTCTGCATGGTTCTTTGGGCTCCTTAGGGAGGCAAGAAGGGTGGGGAGGTAAGAAAAAAAAATCTATTCTAGTATTTGGAACTCATTCACATAAGGATTTGCCATTTCTTTAAAGATGTAAAAGCTGCACTAGACTTTTAATTCTGCATCTGAGATGCCCTGACTTACAGCAGGGAATAGAGCAGATGTATACTTCTATTTTTTTTGGTTGTTGTTAATATGGAGCTTCTCACCTGGTGCCACTGAACATCTTAAAACATCTTAAAGAAGGAGTGTTAGTGAAGGATGGTTTTTATATGATAATAAGAGGAATTCCATAGTCTCTGGGTATGGATCCATAGGAAACTTGGTAGTAATTTACCAGATTGTCAGCTGGAAGTTTATGTTACAACACTGAAGTGAGGCAGATAACCCTATTTGCAGCTCTACACATTGATTCTATTTTAGCTGTGAAACACGTGCTGTACAAATATATGAAAAGTTCCAGTGGCATCTGACAGTTTCCAAAAATCAACTAGGGAGATAGTTGTAGAAGAGTATAATCAAATTTCTTGTGAATCTGAAGCATTTAATCTCTTTTTTGTTCCACAGAAGTGTTCTTGGACACCTTCACCTGTCATATAACTATTTCTATAGCAAGAAGTATAAAGGATACTGAAGAAAGTTTTATTTCAGTAATGTCTGACCCACTATGATTTTTTCTTAAGTAGTGTTTGTCTTGTTTCCCTGTTATGAGATAGAAGGTGCTTGTGATGCAACTCTCTCCATTGCAAATTTACACACTTTAAATATAAGAGCTTGTGAAGTTTCATATTCTAGCCACTCCAAATTAAGATTGCAGTGTGTTAACAAGAATGTTATTTTTCACTTGGTCCAAGTCTTTTATGGAACAAAAACCCCTAAAATATAGAAGAGAAGCAATGAAAAGGTATTACTTAGAGGCTTGAGCTTTTTCTACCTTGAAAGATGGATTTTTCTTTTTAAAAAATGCATTTATATTTCTTCTAGTAGCATCAGCAGCAGCATTTAAAAAGCCACTGCTCATTACTACCTGTTACAGCTGAACAACTTATTTCCTCTTAGAAACTTAAGAAAATAATTAAATTATTTAAAAACTAAAATAACTTTGTGTAAGGACTAATTAATTGTTCCAGACTTAACAGCTGCACAGATATCCAGATCTTATTAACATTTATAAATATCTAAAGGGTAGATGTCAGGAGGTTGGGACATCCCTTTTTTCTATTGTAGCTAGCAACAGGACAAGGGGTAATGGGATGAAGCTGGAACACAAAAGGTTCCACTTAAACACGAGGAAAAACTATTTCACTGTTCAGGTGAGGGAGCAGTGGCACAGGCTGCCCAGAGGGGTTGTGGAGTCTCCTTCCTTGGGGGTCTTGAAGATCTGTCTGGACACGTTCCTATGCGACCTGATCCAGGTGAACCTGCTTCTGCAGGGAGGTTGGACTAGATGATCTCTAAAGGTCCCTTCCAACCATTCTATGATTCTATGATTTGCTTGGTTCTAAGTAGCCCTTCCACCAGGCTCATGAGTATATTTTGGTAGTCTGTTTGCAGAAATACTGGAGAAAGATAGCTAATATGATGATATTAATGCAAACTGACATGCACAGAAATTTATGTCAAAAAAATGAAGCAGAGTACCTCACAGTGAGATTATACAGCAAGCAAATCCATCTGTCACACCATGGCAGGATTTGCAAAATGCGAGTGGTGATTACAATTGACTGACTTGTTTCCCATAAATGGGGCACCTCAGAAGGACTTTTTGGGAGAGCAGGGCTCAGAAGAGTGTACGTGGCTCTTTTTTTTTGCTTTTTAATGACTTGACACCTATTACTGTGTCCCAAGCTGGGCATCTTGAGATGGTCACAGTCACTAGGTGTTTATGAAAAGCTTTACCTAGTTTTGGATCCATGAATAAAACCAGAGTAGATATGCTCCATTGTGTTTCCTCAGTGACAGAGAAGGTGGAAATAGCAAAAATGTGATCACTTGGATTCTGAATTTTCTTCATATTATGAGGGTATATAGAGGGTTAATGTACCAAGAGCATCAAGCCACCCCCTTATCACCTTTATCTCCTCACAATTTCCAACCAAGGAGGCCAGCTTTCCAGAGGAGCAGCCTAGGAGACTTATCTGGATTCCCAGGCTGTGAGGAAGGACAGGAGCATGCCAGTGGTGCCCCAGTAGAGGCTCTCTAGGGGGCAGGTTAATGCAAGGACCTATTACCCTTCTTCCCCTCACACTGGTGCCACCCAGTTACAAACTAGAAGCAGATAGCCTGGTCCTGAACATCCAGGTAAGGGAGGGAAGGGAGGAAGTGAAATTCCAGTTACATCTTGTTTTTTATGGCTTCACCTTTGTGGCACTGTAATTGTAGAAGTGCCAGCATTTTGCCTACTCCAAGCTTGAGCAAATTCAGAGACACAGTTTGATAATGCTTATATTCTGTATATCAGACACAAGATAAATTACCTTCCCCTTCTGAAAGGACCAAACAGTGTTTGACTTTATTTTTTTAATAATTAAGAAGGGTAGAATGGTCTAGCAAGAGCTGTCAGGGAAGGAGGAAATCAGACTGCACGTCTTGCAGTGCCTGGCTGCACAGTTCTGTCCTGATACGGCTTCTGATGCTTCTGAGAAAGAAGCACTGTGACAAGCTTAATATGTGCTGTACATTCAATAATTATGCCTTTGTCAGCTGGTATTACTTTAAACAAGCTCTTAGAACAAAATAGAGGGATGGAATAGAGTGTCTGATCGCGAACTGGAAGAAGGCAATTTAGAAATGCAGTAATAGTTGCAAGTGACTAGAGTCTTGCTCACAGTGAATTACCTCAAATATATTTATCTCTTCTACAGTGTTTCCTCTAATTACATTGTTGCCTTGGAGGGACAGCAGTTCTTCATCAACTCGTTCAAATTGGGACTGGAGACAAGATGACAAAATGTTGTCTTCCTTGCAGTGAAATAAGCCAACTAGAAAAAAAACACCAGTTCCTTAATGCAGTTGCTCATTACCCATGAAGAGAGTGATTTTTGCTACAATGGTTGACTCTTCCAGCCCTTGTCTCTCCAGTCGCATTAAATGGGCTTCAAGGCAAGGGAGCAAGTGATGAATATTTATTCAGTTTATTAGTTTGAAACAGCATGAACTATAGGCAGATCAGCAAGAGTCAGGCTGACAATATGCATATGTCTAGCTGCTGTCAAAAATGAACACGCACCTTTGCTAAATAAGTTTTTGTTCATTGCTGTAGACAAAGATATCTGGTGTCGAGGGAAGGCACATGGTTGAATTGGATTTAAGTCATATTGGTTTTTAAGCCAATATAATTTACTGTGCAAGTGTAAGAAGTTTGCAGTGTATGTAGAACTGTACATACACTGTAGAACTGTACATACAGCCTGTACAGCTGATGCCAGTGTGCTAATCCCAGTGTTGGTGGCAGGCCAAAGGGAAGAAATTATACACAATGTCCCCTTCATATTAACAACCCTCTGAAAATCTGTCTATATCATCTCCTAGATGAGACTGTGAGTTTTGGAGATGTATCTGGACTATATCTTGAATGGTAGATGCATCACGGCATGTGTGCCACTAGCAATTTTCAGCTTTGCAGTGTAGTTGTAGATCACACAACACTTTTTTTAGCGTCTAACAGGCAAAGTAGTGCCAGTGGAATACACTCTTGAGGAGAAAATAAAGTGATTAGACCTGCTACAGCTCATTTTTGTTTTCTAGATCTGTGGTGCCCTGTTGCACTTCAGGCGTGTTGGTCTTGGATAGGTGGCTTCTGAGAGTGGTAATTGTTTTTCCATAAAGGATGGAACAGCTGCTGATGGGTTTCAAGAAACCTGTGCTTGCACAGTAGTTAATGCAGTAGTGCTACTTTGGCTTTCTTTATGGCCTTGCTGGTTCTTTGCATCATGTGTTTCCTCAGGATACAGCAAATTAATACATGAATTTCCCTTAGTGCCTGAGCTATCCTAATTGTAACTGGAATAAACCCAGAATTGAAAGTCTTTTAGCCTGAGGGCTGTGAAAGATATGATTAATCCACGACCTGTTCCAGTGGGTACACTACTTATTGGACTACAATTTCTATATAAAGGCAACAAAAAATAGCAGGAATGCTCGGTATAGAAAGTTGTGCATTTTCTAAAAAGTCTTTAAAAATGAAAAATACCAGGACCCAGATCCAGGAAGTTAATTCTAGACACAGTATTTTGAAATTCTGTTCTCCCTTGTTTACCAGAGAAGAACCTTACTGAGTAGCCTGAGCTGTTGCATCTGGATTTATGTGCTATATATTAAGCAGGAGATTCATAGCAAATCTCAGATGCAAACTTAGAAAGCAAATCAGATGAGAAGATGCATTCAGAGGTCCTAATATTTGTGGTCCTAATTTTCAGTCCAGCAGACAGAGTTGCTTTGATAGCAGATGTTTGAAGAAATGCTCTAAGTTCCTCTGCTGTCACAGCATTGCCTCCCACCTTACCTCCTGTTCCTTTGCCTGCCTGTGTTTTCAGTGTCTCTTTTTTTCTCTCAGTTGTTGAGTGAAGACCTGTCACACATTGGCCACATGCACAAATCTTTATAAGAAATGTTGCCTTTTGGCAACTTTTTCTACCACCAAGGAAGAATGAACACTGAACTACTAATATTGCTGCTAAGAGTGTGCTATGCCATGTTCTCAGCAGGCAGTCATCCTACAAGCCCATGTTTAACATCAACTGCCATTAATCCTTAATAGAAATATTAAAACAAAATAGTTGTTTCAAAGCACCGACTATTCCTAGACCCTTCCTGTTCTTGTCACCAGTGCTGCGGAGAGTCAAGATCCCCTACAGAATCATTTCTCAATCACAAGACACCCTTTCATTATTACTGCTATCGCTGTTTGGGACCAACGTATATGAAGCTGCAGCAGAGCTACTCAGGCATGTCTGAGGAAAATCTGTCTTTATTAGATCTGTACATAATTATTTGATGTGTTATCTTAGCAACCACAAGAGAAACCACAATCAAAGTCTTATTTTTGATGGAAATTAGCACACAGGGAACTGAAGTTTCAAAGGAGAATCAGATAAAATAGAATGGTGTAGTTATTGCATTGGATAAGTTTCCTGGGGTTTATGAGTTTGCCTATGGCACACTATACTAATCCCAGATTATGACTTTGGATTATCAATGGAAAAAATGGATGAGGCATTTTAAATATAAGAATTTCATAAGTGCTTGTAGTGATTTTGACTGGGCCAGGTTTTGGTAGCAGGGGAGGCTACAGGAGTGGCTTCTCTAAACAAAGATCTTCCAGAAGCTTCTCCTGTAGCTGACAGGGCTAATGTCAGTCAATTGTAAGGTGAATCGAACAACTGACCCAGGCCTGGACAGTTAGCGACTGAGGTAATGCCTCTGTGAATAATGTATAAGAGAAGGGGAAGAAGTTGCTATGCAGTTGCAAAACTTCAGCAGCAACAGGGAGTGAGAATGTGAGAACATCTCTGCAGATACCAAGGTCAGTGGAGAAAAGGACGAGGAGGAGGTGCTTAGGTCCTGAAAGTAAGACTCCCCTGTGACCTGTGATGAAGACCATGGTGAGGCAGCTGTGTCCCTGTAGTCTGTGGAGGCCACCAGGGAGCAGAGACCCCCTCACAGCCCGAGGAGGACCTCACGCTGGAGCGAGTAGATGCCTGAAGGAAGCTATGACTCTGTGGGAAGCCCAGCCTGGAGCAAGTTACTAGCAGGATCTGGGAGCCTGTGGGAAGAGAAGAGTCCACATCAGAGCAGGTTTGCTGTCAGGAGTTGTGATCCCGTGAGGGACTCAGGCTGGAGCACTCAGTACCTGAAGGACTGTTCTCCCGGTGGATGACCCACACTGGGGCAGGGTGTGAGGAGCTGCCCCCATGGGAGGCCCCACACCCGAGCAGTTCATGAGGAACTGTAGCCACGGGAAGGACCTATGCTGGAGAAGTTCGTGATCTCCCTTTTGAGGGACCCCACACTGTAGCAGTGGGAAGTGTGAGGAGGCCTTCCCCTGAGAAGAGGCAGTGGCAAAGTCCATCTGTAATGAACTGACTGCAATTCCCATCCCCTGAGCTGCTGCGGGGGAAGGAAGGAGAGTCCTGGAGGAGGGAGAGGTGGGGGAAGTGTTTAAGATTCGGTTTTATTTCTCATCTGCCTATTTTGATAGTTTATTAATGAATCAAACCCTTTTTTTCTCCCTAAGCTGAGTCTGTGTAGCCCGTGACACTAATTGCTGAGTGATCTCCCTGTCCTTATCTTGATTCACAAACCTCTTGTTATATTTCTCTCCTGTCCAGTTTAGGAGGGGGAATGATATTGCGACTTGGTGGGCACCTGGCACCCAGACAGAGCTAAACCACCACAATGCTACATTTTATTAATAGCTTATATTAAAAACTTGTCAGTTGTCCCCAAATTTAATCTGCTAGTTTAAGACTTCAGTTCTGTTTATGTATTTATTTGATACTTATAAGAAAAAAACCAAACTTGTATTGTCTTACTACTTTTGGTAACACATATTTTTTTCTTCATGACAATTAGATACTTGAATTTTGAATTCCAACTTAGAATGAACTTTGCTGATTAACCCCCATTGTGTCATAGCTTGAAGGTGTACTCATGGTAGTAACTTCTAATGAGAATATTTAATGTAGCACTGCTGCCCTGCAATAGTAATTCTCAATGTTAGAACAACTATTGGTATGTGTGGTGTACTATGTGCTGTTAAATATGATTTTCAATTAAGCATGAAGCTTTAAATACTTTTAATCCAACATAGTTTCTGTATAGCTGGTCTAAAGTGCTAAATTGTTATTGCCACTGTTATGTTTGAATTACAAAGCAGTGTAGGATGCTGTGCAATTGCTAAGCTCTTCTTTCCCTTTTTGGGTGGATCCTGGTTAGGGCATCCTTCATTAAGAGGATGAATGCATTCTTGACTGATGGGAGTGTGTGTTAGTTTTTAAATGGTTACTTTCCAATTGCAAATCAATGTCCCTTTCTAAGCGCTGAGTGGAGGCAAATCAGTATGACTCAACCTTATTTGCACTGCTATAAAAAACGTGTACTGGCACTTCGCTCCAGTAATTTTACGACCTTCTTGGCAAATGGATATAGTGTGGTAGGTGGTTGAGATCTTTAAGAGTGGCTATGGCTTAGCTGATGTATGCATTAACAGGGATATTCAAATGTATCTTTTTCCACTGGTTCCTTTTCATTACACTGGAAAATGAGCTTTGGTTGCAGTACTTGATAAAGCTGTGTATGCTTCTTGCACTTCCGTTTAAAGGGGGGAAAAAAAAAGAAAATTAGAGTCCTCCGAGTGGCTAATGAAGTAGAGGGAGAAACGTGGTCATTAGCTGGAGTGGTGGTTGGCTCCTGAGCTGACTCTTCCAGTGTAAGGAAGCATTTGATGCTCTTAGGAGACTTGCTTGTTTCAATGGGTAATGGTTCTGTTTATTGCATTTGCGCAAATGCATTTGATTTAGTCAATTTAGGCTCTGCATTTAAGCAAATTACAAGTTAGGACTTGATCAGCGAGAGGTAAATTAGTTTGAATGCATATAAAAGGATCTTGCTGAGGGTAAATTTACAGTCAAGCCATTACATGGAAATCATAATGTGCAGTACATGTCAATTTTGATAAATGAAGCAGGACTGTAAAATTGTGCTTATCTTGAAGTGTGCTTGCATTTGGCTAGCTACAGAGCTGAAGTGTTGTTACGTCTGGTGTCTTGAACTGGCTCAGGAGAGAGAAATCTCTTCCCAGTTGGAATTACTAAATTTTTCAAGGATTCTTCAATGCGTCCTTTTAAGTATATTAACTACCCATCTCTTCTTAGAATCATAGAATCATTTCAGCTGGAAGAGACCTTTAAGATCACTGGGTCCAGCCTTCGTCCCAACCCCAGCTGCAGCATCCAACTGTCTCTTAAACACCTCCAAGTACTGTGGCTCCACCACCTCCCTGGGCAGCCCGTTCCAATGCCTGACAACCCTTTCAGTAAAGAAATTCCTCCTCATATCCAGCCTGATCCTCCGCTGGCACAACTTGATGCCATTCCTCTTTCTATTGCTTGTTACTAGGGAGAACAGACCAAAACCTGCCTAATTACAATTTCATTTCAGGTAGTTGTATACAGCAATAAGGTCTCCCCTGAGCCTTCTTTTCTCCAGGCTAAACAGCCCCAGATCCCTCAGCTTTTCCTCATATGAGACATGTTCCAAATCCTTTACTAGCTTGGTAAAAGCTTTACTAGCTTTCCCCCTCTGGATCCTCTCCAGTACCTCAGTGTCCTTCTTGTAGAGGGGCCCAAAACTGGACACGCTATTTGAGGGGGAGCCTCACCAAAGCTGAGTACAGGGGAATGATCACCTCCCTGCTCCTGCTGACAACACTGTTCCTGATACAGGCCAGGATGCCATTGGCCTTCTTGGCAACCTGGGCACACTGCTGGCTCCTGTTCAGCTGCTGTCAGCCAACATTGCCAGATCCCTCTCTGCCTGGTGGCTTTCTAGCCACTCCTCCCCAAGCCTGTAGCACCGCTGGGGGTTGTTGTGGCCCAAGTGTAGGACTCAGCCTTATTAAAACTCACGGTATTGGCCTTGACCCAGCCATCCAGCCTATCCAGATCTCTCTGTAAAGCTTCCCTACCCTTAAGCACATTGACACTTCCACCCAGCTTGGTGTCATCTGCAAACTTACTAAGGGTGTACTCTATCCCCTCATCCAGATCATTAATGAAGATGTTAAACAGGAGTGGCCCCAGTACTGAGCCCCGGGGGACACCACTTGTGACCAGCCACCAACTGGATTTAACTCCTTTGACCACAGCTTGTTGCACCCAACCATCTCACCAGTTTTTCACCCAGGAAAGTATATGCCCATCCAAGCCAAGAACAGCCAGTTTCCTCAGGAGAATGCTGTGGAACAATGTCAAACGCCTTACTAAGGTCAAGGTAGACAACATCCACAGCCTTTCCTTTATCCGACAAGTGGGTCACCCTGTTATAGAAGGAGATAAAATTTGTTAAACAGGACCTGCCCTTCATAAACCCATGCTGACTGGGATCACCTGGTTGTCCTGCATGTGGTGCATACTAGAACTTCGGATGGTCTACTCAATCAGCTTCCTGGGCACTGAAGTCAAACTGACAGACCTGTAATTTCCCAGATCATCCTTTCCTCCCTTCTTATATATGGGTATTACGTTGGCTCGCTTCCAATCAGATGGGACCTCCCCAGACAGCCAGGTCTGCTGATAAATGATGGACAGTGGCTTGGTGAACACCCCTGCCAGTTCTCTCAACAATCTCGGATGTACCCCATCTGGCCTCATAGATCTGGGGGCTTAAAATAGCATATGCCTTAATGCATACAAAGATGTGATTGTGCATTGCGGCCATGCTTGCCTTAGTCTTGCACGAATACATTAGCATCCTGCAAACTTGGCCTTAGAGTTATGATATGGATTAACATTTTGCTTGCTGTACCTCTTTAAACCTTATGGTACCAGATTTAAAGTGGCTATGTTGGATTTTGGTCAGTGATGGCTGTTTAATCCTTCTTTAATGTTACTGGAATGCAACACTGTTTTATTTTCAAGTGTAACATCTGGGTACAGATGTTTTTTCCTCTCTTATCCCTTTATGGATGCTAAGCAACTTAGTAGTATGAGAAGCAGTGTTGAATTTTCTAGCCCGTAATAATTTAGAAAAAACAAAATCAAACCAAACCAAACTCCAGAACACTGTTGAAAAACCTACCTCCACCCGTAACCGTTATCTGCTTGTTGAATAACTGTAATCTTTGGGAGAGTAAACAGTCAAAAGCATACAGACACACTGAGTAGAATTTTATTTTACTTTTTTTTCTCATTCTTTCATTTACATGAGAAAAACCAGAAACAAACCACTGAGAGTCATTTTGTATCTGGCCCTGGTGCAGATTTCCAGATCAAGTACTCCCATCTGTAGCAACCGTTTTCTGTGCCCCACTATAATGACATTCCTGACCTGCTTATTTCCTTCTCAGAGCTGTCCTTTTGGCTGTATGAATGTGTAATCTCATATGTAGATGTGATTTCAGTGTTTTGCATGTGGTAACCTTTTCCTTCAGTGTACACCAGCTGTATGAAGCATCAGATGAAAGCTGCATTTTCTAATTTAGGGCAACTCACTGTTGCAAGTAGTTTTTCCCTGCTTTTCTGTCCAGCTGTCCATGGCATGGAGGGGATGCAGCACAATACTAGCAGTACCCTGGCCTTTTAGCCTTGAGAATTTCTACAACATGATGGTTTTGCAACAATAGTGGCAAGGTATTTAGGGTTTTTTTTTTCCCTACTTATCACAGTATCAGTGAATTCTCAATCAATTTGATAACTTATTCCAACTAAATCCACCTGCTTTGTTAAAACTTCTGTTATGTAATGGGAAGATTTGTTGAGATTGTCAAAATTGAATGAGTAGTGGCAATAATGCAATCATTAACAGAAAGGAATGGGATTGAGGGAATATATATGTGAGATTATTTTCTTAAACAACTCTTTGACAAAGATGTAAGCGATTGTGTTTGCATCTTAGTTTTACTGATGAGTTCATTTCTTGTTGGCAATGTTTGATATATACCCAGATCTGGAAGCTTTTCCCTAAGCTGGGGTTCTGTTGCATTCAGTCAAGAGTAGCCCTAATGCTAGGTGCTGTAGTGAATTGCAGCAGAGCTACCAAGTCCAGTTGGCATGAAAGTTTTTACCAGTGATGTGAAAAGAAACAAAACATTCCGAGTGATATCAGGCCTGTTGCTGCTTGTTGGTGACTGTCACAGTCTGGGCATGTGGTCCTGCTGTCTCAGTTGATGAATCAGCCTCACCATTTGGATTCTTGGGCAGTAGGAGCCAGAAGAGATGGCGTTTGCAAATATATTGAAAATAAAGAGCCTCTTGTTTCCTCTGGTTATTTGAAGTAAAAACTGTAGTCTGATGAGTATATCAATAACACATTGATGTGACATCATTTGTTTCCAAGCAGCAGTATTTCTTTTCAGCTAACGATTTACTCTTCCCTTAGTTGCAGGACATAGATGTCCACAAGGCAGGGAAAGAAAAAGAAAATAAAAAAATCAGAGGAGTAATGACTTTTCCTCAAGCAAATTTAACATAAAAATAGAATTATTAAGAGAGGAATGAAATAGAGATATTGGTTGAACAGGTGCTAAATAAGAAATAGAATAACTTTTGGTACTCGGATCTTTACTGAATTTTCAGGTGGGGTAAACTGATGTGAACCGTGGAGATATTAGTCAATGCTATCTTAGGTCTGTCTATACCTCCAAGCCTATGAGTGATTAAGAAGGCTCTAACTTCAAATCATTTGAAGTTATGGAGGAAAGAGCCCTCATTTTTATTCCACCTAATCTTATACCCTTGAGGGATGTAGAGGCCTATGTTGCTCCGTGTGCTGCATTCCTTCAGTGCCAAGGGATAGGCACACACAGAATCAGTTTTTCATCTCCCAGGGAGACAGTTTCTTGACATGAAATTTAAGTGAAAGAGTGAAGCCTTTGGCTGTTTAAATCAAATTCATGTTATATTGTAGTACAGAATTGTAATGAAGAAAACCACAGGAAACTTAGCTACTCTAGGGCCTCAACTGCCAGTCATCCCTCCTTGCTCATGCCAACTAGAGGTACCAAAGTTGTCAACGTAAATTATGATTAAAAGGGGAGTTGTCACAGCACATTATTCATCTTTGCAGATTTCATAATATTTTATATCATAAAAGTCTTTGAAACTCTAGACATTAACATTCATTATTATTTTTATCACAGAGTATTAAGATAAAGACAGGGCAAGCAGAAAGCGTCAGTAGACTTTTGTACTCAAATACCCTTTCGATAAAGAAGGGAATATGGTGACAACAGTAGGTAGCAAAATTTTGTGCAGTTCTCATCAAAATAACTACCTTTGTAGCCCAGTGAAAATTGTGAGACTGTTAGGTTTGGGCTAAAGGTTTTGATGTTGGTCCCAGGGGAGCATGAAAAATTAACAAGGACTGACTGTTGGAAATATTTCCCTGAGATTTTCTTTCTTTACTTAAATTAGATAGATATTTTACTTTCTAAAGGGCTGTCATTTTATGCTCTGTTGCCCACTAAGCCTGAAATGGAGAGATTTGGTTTTGGGAGTTGAAATACGTGCATCATATTAGGAATTATCTGGGGCTTCAGGTAACTGAAGAATTTATTTGAAATCTCAAGCATGAAGAATAACAGTGTAGAAACAGATGGAATAATTTGTGGTTTTGTTTCAATTCCATTGTATAACACCATTACCAGCATATTTAAGGAATTATTTGGAAGAAAAGAATGGATGATTTTATGTCTGTTTATGAAGCATGTAATTGTGAAAGTCATGTTTCTTCCTACATATTTACACCAGAGGTCCAGCTTACATGTAGTCTGTGTAAGAGGAACTAGCTGGGTTTTGTCATTGCCAAATGCAGATAATACAAAAAGCAAAAAATCGTAGGTTAAAAATCCAGTGGTTAAGCTATGGCACCTCATTAAATTGCTCTGAAAAGAACATTTTTCATCACATAGTATATTTTTGTTGTATAGGATTTTTTTTCAGAAGACTTTTACAGTCTTTTATAGAATCTTAGATGAAAACTGCAAGGTCTTCTTTAAAGGTTTAAAAAAATGTTGTGTATATGGCTGTCTTCTGTGGGTCCTTGGTTCTCATGAAAGGTATGGCATTCAGTTTTCTTGTTGGTCAGAAACAGGTTAGTGAAACATTTCACTTACATGTACTGAGCAAGCCCTTAGCAGACATCTGAGATCTCCCAGAAGCCCCGTAGGTGAACAAGGGAAGGCTCGAATTGGCATCCTGGTAGTTTTTGTGTTCTATTGAGACGGAAAATGGTGTGGAGTTTTAAGCATTTTTTAAGGTTTTCTTGTGCATTGTAAAGAAAGTTTCTAAGCCATCAAATAGTTTTCCTCTTTATAAGCATCTGTAAAGAACTGAAAATATGACAGGGCCTACTCTAGGTGGTCTGGCTCTGGCAGAGGGTTTGGACTAGATGGTCTTTTGTGATCCCTTCCAACCCTTGAGATTCTGTGATGCTGTGATTTGAGAGAAATAATAAGTAAATTACAAAGAGTGTAAGTTTTGTATTTAAAATTGAAAACACAACTTTTTTCATACATAGCAGTTTTTCTAAACCTAGGGATGAAGAGGGATTTGTCCCATTCATAATGAATGTTCCTCATAAATGCTTGAAAGTTACCTGAGTCAACAAGGTCAATCTTAAGCACAATTTAAAAAACATCTGGAGTGAAGATTTTAGTTTTCAAGCTTAGCAGCTAAGAGTAAGTAATGTGTGCACACATACAAAAAAAAAAAAAGGCAGTAAAATTTTTTCTGTAGGTGAAAAATCCACAAATCCACCAAAATAAGGGTTTAAATACTCGTCTTCTGTAGATGTGTATTAGTTTGCAGTGTTGAATTGGGAAGATACTAAATTGCTGCTGCAACAGTCAGCAGTGACATAATCTCTAGCAGTTTGTTTATGGCTCTGAGGCTCACAGCCTGGTAGTTTCAGGCAATTTTAGTCATCATCTGGAGTCTGTCAATCTATGATTCTGTTGTGTAGCAAAAGGTAGTAATGGGGAGCTGGGATCATTCCCAGATGCTCTGCTGAATCTTAAAAGGCAGAAAGCTTTACTTGGTGCATCCAGTCAGTGATCAGGCAGGTTTTTCTGTTTCCTTTTAGCTTGGCTATTTGCTGAAGTAGCTGTTGTTTCAGCTTACTGAATTTATTTCCTTTAGCAGGGGACAGCAGCTGGTTGATTCTTTCCACCCAAAAGTTAAAGAAATGTAATAATGTACAATGTCTTATTGCTTTTGCTCTGCCCCACAGTTCCTAGAAGGCCATGCAAAGGAGAAATAATGCAACAGAGCAAAGAACATAAAGGCTTCTTTTTCTTTTTTCCTATTTTTTTTGATGCAGAAACTCCAGTATTTGTTTTGAAGGCAAAGATCATCGCTGATGCAGCATTGCTCAGCAGAGCAGGGCCAATTTCCTTCCTCTGAGGCATGGTGTTAACTCCTGGTACACTGGTCTCAGTTGTTTGCATTTCCCTTGTGTCTTCAATTCCAAAAAAATAACTTTGCAAGCAAGTTTGGGTTAAAAAAGAATCCAACTTGCTGAATAGAACCTAGAGGCTAGGAATTATGTCTCTAAGCTCAGTCATATTTGTTTATGGGTGTAATGGGCCAAGCAGCTTGTCTGTTCTGTGTCATAAGAAATTCACAACAGTAACCTATGTTCCTGTGTAGAAAAGTCTTGGGGCTTTATTTGTTCATATTTTTCAGGAATTTTGGAAATATTCAACTGTATTTGAAGTGTAGTGGCTTTTTTCTTGAGCTGCTTAAGAAAACTATAGGGATTATAAGGATGAAAGGAGGTGAATACAAGGAACATAAAAAGAATAAAATGGAAACACATGAGTATTTTACAGTGTATGTCAGTTGCTCTAGCATGTAGAAGTTATAGTAAGACAGTAAGTCTTTCTAATTCTTAGCACTTTGAATGTAACTTCGCACAGCCATTAACTGTTAACATTAAAAGGACAGTTGCAACTGAATACTAGGATACTTACTTGATGATGTCAATTACTTCAGAGCTTCACTGGCATTTTCTTCAGGTTTTCCTTCAGCTGTATCTGATTGAAGCTAGACTCCCCAGATTGTTGGATTTATTACCATTTCTTTCATGCAGTTTCCCAGCATAAAGGTGTTTTTTTCCATGGTGGTTTAGAGAAGTATTGTATTCTAAGAAGCCTTTTGTAAAAACATAAGGGAGTGCTCTCTGGCTGCACAAATATTGCAGTTAGCCTAAGCACAAATTTTGCAAATAGCCTTTTTAAGTAATGCCAGAAATTCTGAAAAAGTGTATTCAAGGCTCCTGGTCCCAAAAAAAGTAAGCAACCCTTTTCTTTTAATTGCATGGTTATGATACCTTACTGCTGTTCTTTTTTTTTTCCTATCATTTTTATCTTTTGTGTAGGTAGTTGTTTTTTACATTTGTTAAGTAGATGTCGTGCACGTCCAAGCACAATGTTTGGGAAAGTCAAGTTTAACAATTTTAAATGATAATCCACACGTGGGTGATGATTTCATAGTCCTCTAAAATATACACAATACTGAAGAAAATCACCAGGATTTGGCAATGTAGTGACAAGAAACTTTACTCTTCCCATTTATGTTTAAAATATTCTTCACTGAGCACTCTAAATTTTATTTAAGGAAGACCTGGGATGCCTTCTGCATCATCACAAACTGACAGCATCAAGCAGAAGTAGTAGAGTCTAATTTTGGAAGCTGCTTTTATCTCAAGGATTTAATTAAATAGATGATAGTAGATTAATTATATGTGCCATGCTAATATCTCTGGGATTCTCCTACTTCACCTCCATTCTGTTCCAATGCAGTAGTGTCAGATTTCATCTTGCTTTAAAGACTAGGCTTGTGAATTTTACTATGTGTGACTTACTTCGATATTGTGTGTAGTTAGAGAGAGTCGGTAGCAAACTTTACTTATTAAGGATCATTTAAAACTGCATTTCCAGGTATGTGATAGACCTGGTTCTACTTCCATTAGAGACTACATCTGCCAACATCAAACAACATGTCTCTTAAAATCTAGTACTGTTCAAATGATATAGTGGGCATTTTAGGTGCAATACATTTTCTTTAATTATCCAAAATAAACTGAGGAAGCCATAATGTTTTCATTCCCTGCACTTGATTCCATGACTACAGCAGGACAGAATTTCTTAGTGAAATTTTAATGGGAAATATTATGGTTAGAAGAATTTTCTATAAGCTCTTAGACGCCATAAAAGCAAACTTCTTTGAAGCAAGGTAATATGTCTGTTTCTAATAAAGGACAGAGATGTGCATGCACATAGGCACACTGTATTTAGAATGGTAAAGGAACAAAAGTTTATAGATCTACTTCACTAAAAGCATCTGGGGAGCATTTCAGGGCATTGGACCCCAAGATCCTTATGGGTCTCTTTCCATCTTGAGATATTCTAAGTTCCATAGTAAAGGAAGATCCTGCATAATATGTGGTCTCACTCATCAGAAGGATATGTTTCCATTCCAGGCTATAAGGAAAAAGATAAAAAATATTGTTCTAGTTCCTGAGTTAAGGGGATGGAGGGAAATGATTAGGTTCTTGCATTCTTGAGGAGGTACTGTGAAATAGCCATTTGAATATTCTACAAACACTACCCAAATACTTGCATAAAGGCATTTTATTATGAATGCGATGTATACAGAGAGGGGTTTTTTTTCTTTTTTTAATCTGAGGTGCTTATATAAACAGACCCATATTTTCTGAATGACAGTCAGTTTGCAGGGCATGACAGTGGTTGAACACCCTTCAGCTCCAGTGCTCTGCTGAAGTTAATCTCTTGAGGTTTAGCAGTACCCTTGGTGAGCTTCAGAAATCGAATACATCCTTTAAAACGGATATTAGTGGTCAGCCCAAACTGGGTCACGCCATCTGAAGGGAGAGAAAAAAGGCAAAATGTTAATTTCAGTTGATACTTAAGTTTGCTCTTTGAGAGTCCTGCAGGAGACTGGACGTCTCCAGCAATAGATGAATATGTTTTATTTACTGTATATATTTATTTTAAAAAAAGGACAAACCTTATGAGTGAATGTGATAAATGCTTATCTTAGCAGTAACAATCCAGTCTTTTTTGCTTTTTCTGTGCTAGCATGACAGTGGCAGAATCTGAACACATTTAAAATGCCATTGTAAACCATGTAACTCAGTTCAGTGACTTAGAGGAAGTTAAGGAAAATGGCCAAATGGCAGCTTGCTACCTCCAAATGGCATATGGTGCATATGTGCTAGTCCTGCACACTTCTCAAGCTATTTCTCCACAGAATAGCAGAGAAAAAAAATGGCTAAAATGGGTGCAATTCACAGTCCTAACACCATGAGAATGCCAGTTCCTTAGTATGGACTTTGCGTCTAAGGAACGGTTGTGAGAGTTTTCAAGCATTCTGATTTTTTTTTTTTTTTCCTTGCTGATAGTAAAGTTGGTGATTTGAGTGTATTTCTTCCACTGAAGAAGCAAAGTATATATATGAGGATTGGTTTGACTGAGAAGCTGAAAATATTTCTCTCAACTGTCTGAAACTCATGGACCAACTTGTTCCTTGGTGTTCTTCTAAGTGAAAAAGTGGCCATAGCATTACGCTGTTTGACAGAGGATGAGATAACTGAATACATCTCTCTATGCACAGGGGAAAGCGATAGCATGGCTTTTACGGGTAGCCAGGAATTTATATCCTTGCCCATGCTTTGGTGGCAAAAGGTTTCTCGGTGCAGGAAATTCTCAACAGGCTCATTCTAGTTGTTTTACAACTCTTTTGCACTATTTTATGCAGCTAGGAGAAGCCTCAAGAGGACTAGGAAATGCAAACGCTTACTAATTTTACAAAATCCTGTGATATGGTGTTTTAAATTTATGATAAGGCTGTCTACATATTGGAAACGTTAAAACAAATCTTGGATGAACTAGACTGGACAGCAAGAAAAGCGTGAGGTATTTAAATGTGCATGTAGGTTTATTAGCAGGAATGTCCCTCCAACATGATGTAAGTGTAGGCTTGTTTAGTCCAGACTGCAATGTTACTTCCATTTGTTTCTCTTGCTATGTTCCTCTTGAGGTACAGTCCAGAATGAGACAGTAACTCCAGCTGCAGTGCTTCTTTAGTGCTAGCTCCTTTGCTAGAATCCTGGGTTGTTACAAAAAGTCTACCACAAAGCTGTTTTCCTCGTGGCACAAAGTTGTTGATCATTATCAATGGTTTCTGTGACTGAAGTACAACTCTCATCTTAGTATCAAGAACATTTTAAAAAATGTCTAAAGCTTGAAAGAGAAGGGTTTTTTTTATATGCACCATATTACACGGGCGAGGAAAAGAATCATTTAGGAATTAAAGCAAGAGGCATCTGCTGTTGATCTCAGTATGCACTAGCACAGTCATACTTTGCTTTCTTCTTTGCAAACTAGAGGGAAACTTTATCATAAATGCAACAAAATTGGTACTTTGCAAACAACGGTGTTTTCAGAAAGTAAACAGCTGTTAGATAAACGTACTGATTGTCTATGAATGGATGATGAAGCTCGCTACAGAGCTCAGCCTAGTTCTGGATCCTGTTCCAATTATCTCTGCATGACACAAGTTCTCTCGAGGGCTTCCATAGAAGCACATTTTGGTTATTTTTTTCCCTTTCCAAACCACCAGACCATTAGCAAAGACATTAATCAGAAAGAGATGGTGTCCCGTCACCTCTCTGTGCAAGCCGTTGTCCACATTCCTCATGTTACAGGTTGATTTACACACACAGTGCCGTGCCCTCCCAAGGATCTTTGTGCATTCTTTAGTTAAATTTAATTTTTCCAAATGCTGTTACTATTGAAAGAAAACTATTCAGCTGTTACTAAGCAGGAATTTTTAAAGCAACAGGGCCTCCATTTAAAACAGGGCAGGACGATCTGTGAGAGACCCTTGGTGCTGGAACTTCATGTTCCGAAATGCAGCTAGATGCAGAAATGAGTATACATGCCCACTGAGACAAACTTGGACAGTCTTATCTATCATCTTTAGCATTCTACTCTTAATTGCCTTTAAGACATTAGCAAGGCAGAGTTGCTAGAGCATAAGTAAAGCATCATTTATATGTTAAATGCTTACCAGGATATCCTCCAACAAAGATAGGGTCGTTAGTGTCTGCTGAGGTGGAGGCCCTGTTTGGACTGTTACCATCCACCTGTCTGTCATCTACAGTCAGCTCTAAACGGTGTTTGATCTTGTTTGCAAGAACTTTGTGCCATTGTCCGTCGCACAAGCTTCCTGGGGCATCGGGCTCATAGATAGCAGAGAATCGGCCTGCACCATTGTCAACATGAAACATCACCTGCAAAGTGTGACACACAAGGCAGATACTTCTCAAAACAGTTCTACAATTTTCTTATTGTTTCTTTTTTGTTTACTCAAAGTGAAAAGGCTCTGACTGAACACACTAAATCTCTCATTTAATACCAGACTCTATTTGGATTGCTGTCCCTCTGGGATCTGGGTCATGTCACTGAGATAAATACTAGTGGAAATATGCAAAATTGTCTTATAGGTTGTTATATTTCCATTTTCATGTCTTAGTTTTTGGGTGTTTTACCCCCTTGCCCCAAGTTCTAAAGAATCTAGTGATAGATTACTGATTGGTTTTTCAGACTGTGAAATAAGAGATATATTCAAGAAACTGGTATTATTAATGACAAAGCTTTTCCTCAAAGCTTTTCATATTCTCACTAATTTAAGTCCTGATGTTGCAGTTTGAGAAAACTCAAGTGTTACAGAACCTTCTAAAATGTCTTTGTAGAATTGTAAGAGCCTCTTGATGTATGGGAAGTGGCAAGTGCTGTATAAAGCAGAGCACTGATACTGACTGAGACGCCTTAAGATTGGGGTTGTGAGCTTGCATTTTAAACTACCTGTGCTTTCCAAAACCCATCTCTATAAAGGGGCAAAAATGCTTTGCCACTCACTTTTCCATCTACTAATTCGATGCCGAGCCCATCCATTTTCTGGCTGCTGACTCCCAGGAGAACACCATTCATTCGTGTTGTCCGGAATTCAAATTCCACGAGCAGGTCTGTTCCCACTTTGTATGCACCCACTGGCAGAGAAAAAGAGAAGCATAATAAAATGAAGAAAAGCATCTAACATGTTATTCCTGATAATCACAGAAAGTCTGCTGCCAGTATTGCAAGGTAAGGAACTCATCATTGTTAATGCAGTCTATTTCACGTGAAATAATTTCAGTAACTGTTACGGTGGCTGCACTTGGTGTGAGACCTCGCGAGAAAGTCATATAGTCTATCCCTGGGCAAGATAACTAAAACTAATCAGCCATAGTTTTGAGTATTGGTCTCAATTTGCCTCCAGTCAGCAGGAGTTAATGTAGCTGTGGAAGTTTTTGAAAGCAGCATCTCCTCTTTCCCTGTTCTTTGCCTGTCAGCAGAATTGTTGTTCATTACCTGTTTTGGCAAAGCCTGTCCCATCAAAGTATGTTCCTTTCTGGGCAGTGACAAAGCATTTTCCAACGTTGAAGCTGGAAGTTGGATTATCCAGATCAACAGGTGACTCTGTCATTTTAAAACTTCTGATGCAGCCATTGATGCTATAAGTGACCTGCAGTCAAGATTTCAAACAAAATGTATAACTGTACAAAGCAAATTGAAATGCTCAGAATAAAGGCCTAAAGTATGTCATAGAAAAGTACCTTTCCTTTGCTTCTCTGCTGGATTTATGGAGCTGACTAAAACTTGAATTTTACATGCCTAATCCTTAATATCTGATCGTAATTGGAATCTAATCTCAGTCATACCGAGGACAAATTACCTTTTAGAGATGTGATCTGAGTCACATCTATTTGGCTTAATGGAGGGGACATAAAATAATACACTGCATAATGAAACATAGCAAATTACATCAGCAGTGCAGGAATTTAATGGCCTATACTTTACCTTTTTAATTGACTAGGTTATGGGGTTTGCGAGTAGATGAAGATGCTGAATATAGCTCTCTAGGCTGCTGGTAATTGTACTAGGGCTTTTTTTTTTCTTCTTCCCTTTAATCACTTTACGATGGGCCTAACGTTGCATGGCAAGACAGAGCTAATGCAGGTAACACAGCCACTAAAATGAAAAAAGCCACTATGTAAAGGTTGTTGACTGGACATCATTCTTCATGTAATAACCATATATAGGTCTGGTGACCACAGTGACACGGCTACTCTCTGAGGTGTGCAGAAGCTGTGTTTTTATTCGCAGCTTCAAAGGCATTGATCTTTGAGTTAGTTAGGAAAATTCACACCTGCTTGATATCAATGGGAGAGAGAAAAGTGATAAAAACAGACTCCGAGGCAGAAAAGGAAGACATATTCATAAGCAAGAAGGAGGAAAATAAAAATCAGTGTATGAAAGTGTAAAAATATGTACAAACACAGAAAGGAGAAGGTCACACTTGCAGAGAGAAGTTTTGACTCTGCACACTACCTCTAGCAATATCCTGACTAGCAATCTGAAAGAATTTCCAAAGAATTTATTTCTTTGTAAATCAAAGCTGAATGTACTATAGAATGGCATAGCTTTTTACTGCTAAATACATCTGCATAAAATTTTCAAGAGAACTTGAGCAGTATCAGTGAAAAAATTCAGTTCTGAGCTGAGAAATTCTGTGAGATTCTTCATAAATAGACCCTTTTCTAATTTCTACGTGAAAATCGTCACCAGATCAAAAAGGTTTGTTTTAAAAAAAAGAAAAATGCCACACAAAAAAACCAATCTTGCCCTCCTCACTGGGACACTAAATCACAGAATGGAAGCTTTGTGGACAACTTGGTAACATTCTCTAAATTCAAAAGTTCGCTTTCCCTATGGGAAACCAAATCTGTTTATACTTGAGCATGGTAACAGGCAATATAACCTCTTCTGCTGAAAGCAGAGTTTTGACTGATTAAAATAGGACATCTACAGAAGCCAAACAAGTAAGTACCTGTCTTCTGCACTGAGTAAGAAGCCAACCCACCTAAAGTTATGTACTAGTGTCAAGAAAGGCTGATGGGAGTTTAGAAGAAAGCCCTAACTAACATAGTATGTCCTTTCAATTTACTTTGCTTCAGAACCTTCACACTGTAGCCTACAATACAACGCTCTATTAATACATCAAGCGGTGTATTTTACTGAGAGTGATTGAAAGGCAAGCACTGGTTTTTACCTTCTGTGAATGATATTTGAAGTCACAGCTTCATTTAAATCTCAAAGCGCATAAGGCTGTCAGGATCCAACATGACTGTTACTGCCAGACTGAGATGTTTATCTACACCAGTTCCCTCCATTACTTCTGACAAGAAGCAGTAGGTAAGCATTTAGTGTTGCCTTTCTCTTCAGATTTGTATTTGAAAATTGCAGATGTATTTCCAAGAGCATAATGTCGTAGTTTTAGGAATTATGGTTTGTGGGTAGTTAAGTATTGCGTAACTTTTGTTTTTCAGTGCCTTGGATCTGTTTTGGTAAATACAAGTGATAGGTAGATTTGCCTTAATTTGGGCTTTCTGCACAATCCATAGTTGGCTTGGAAATTTTCTTTATGGAATATAACTCTGCAGTGGTTATTCTTCCTCTTCATTCCCCATCCATGAGTTATCATAAGGTCTTATTTAGGCAGGATCTATGAATTCCTTTTCAGTATTTATTTTGTCCACCCAAACTAGTGGGCTTTTACCTGTCTATAGACTAGTATTTGCCATTCCACAACCATCTTACTACAACGGTGTTCACTCACATGCAGGTTTTTTGAAAGTCTGGTTTGTTTCCTTACCAGGATTTGTGACTTTGCCTCCACTTTAATGAGAAGCACATAGAATGAGCCTAGACATAGCTACTACTGACATTCCAGGTTGTTTTTTTTAATCCAATTTGTGCTACACTACATGTCTAATTTGTTGGTTGCTGTAATTTAATTCACTCAACTTCTGGCTTCTGCTTTAAAAGACCTCTCTGCACAGAGAGAAAAATAGTGCAGGGAATAAGTTTTTCTCTGATTCTGATATTGGCATATCTTGGAGGAGTGGGAGGGCAGCAGGAAAGTGAGAAGATTGGCGTGGAGCGGTGCAGATAGATGCAGCAGATGGCCTTGGTGAGGGAATACAGTGTTAGTACTTAATCCTACAAAATTTAGGCCAAAATGATATTCGCCTCTCTGGACTCTCTGGTTGACAAGTTACCTTCTGTATCAGCATGGAAGCTGGGCATTTAGACCAAAAGGGTGACAAATTGATATATGTGCATTTGTTTTAGAAACAGAAAGAGGACAACAGAGATTTCATGGCATTACTTCAAAATAGGTTCTCTCCTAGTTCAGTAATAACAACACAAAACCAATTACCACAGTAAGCAGCAGTACTACTGGGTACTTTGTTCAGGGTAAAGCTTCTACTGCTTCTCCTAGCAGACACTTTCAGTGTTTATTAGGATTTATTGCTAGATGAATTACAGCTAAGAGAAAGGGCAAGCAGTATTCAGGACCTTATACTCTAGCTGCACAATGTTCAAGTAGATACAAATGTGTAGATCTTTCTACTTTTCCACGACAGTAACTAACTCTGTTAGCTGTCTCTAGTTCTTTGCATTAACTGGATTCTGAGACAGATCTTTCCACTGAAACACTGTAGCATACCTCCAGCGAGGTTCACTTTATCCCTATTCCCAAGCAGTCTGAGGGAAAACCAAACCAAACTGGGAAGACAGTACTGAAGGAGAGTAAGATAATTTAAACAAACTTACTTACCGGACCAATTCTCCTGGTTGTGTAGTTAACGGGTAGTCCTCCCACATACAGCATTCCTACAACATCCAATATATCGGCCTTCTTGGGGCTAACAGTTCTGTTTGAAACATCATCTACTATAAGATTTCCTTCTTGCTTCGTTCGAATTACTTTTATCTAAAAAGACACACAAATGCAACACATTTAGAGATAGTTTTCTCAGATCAAAATGTTTATGGATTGTAACTAGCCTTACAGTCCAAAATATATAACCATACAGGAGAAAGTAGCTAGAAGCAGTTAGCAGAAATACCCTGGCAGCAACTATGGGTAATGTTCATGGTACAGAGCTCCTGCACAAGGTTTTGGGCAAACACATGACTGCCTTTCAATTACATCTGAGTCAGAAGGCAATATGAATATAATTTATTAGGACTACTTGAAAAGGCTTGAGGTTTCTATAAAAAGCTTCATTATCATTACTATCACAGGCACGCGACAACATTGTTTTTCCCAGAATCAAACAGCAATTTTATGTACTGGGAATAGCAAGTGCTGAATGTTAATGGCACCAGTTGCAAATCTTTATTGCAGCACATGTTTGCAGACAATATTGAGTTTATGATTCTACTAGTTTGGATGCACCTCAGATCATAGTTCATGCTAGAGTAAATATAATACCAACTATGTTCTGTTGGTATTATGGCTTCAGTTCAGACAATTGGGATGCGAATGCATGGAGGACGCACAGTTGCTGAGGAATTGAGGAAACTCTACCCCAACAACCACAGGCCAATTTCTTTCCAGAGATTTATACAAATCACTATAATGGTTTGGTATTAAAAAAAAAAGGGATAAACATAAAATGCAACATGCATATTAGCAGATTTCTAAACAGCACAGTAGTTTGCTACTCTGGTGAGCTAAGACAGACAAACAACAATTTTCTTTGGCTTTTCTTTAACTACTGCTTCTGCTTCATGGGAATGACTGAACACTGCAGGATGGACTGCAGGTGAGGGACTGAACTTGGAGCTTACAGCCAACTGTAAATTTGAGATGGACAATTAGGCAGAAGCAGGATTTGGTGAGACAGGAACTGGGAACACTCTTACAGAGGATCTATAGCAGCAGCATGATGTGGCTTCTGGAGGCTGGATGGAAATGTTTTAACCTAAACCATTTCAAGTGGAGAAAAGGTAGTCACTAAAGGATTATTTTAAGGAAATTACCCTGTTTTCTTAAAGAGTGTGGACAAAGAGTCCTTCTCTTGCAGAGTGCTAAGCTGCATGCCCAAAGAGCACAGTTTTCCATTAAGAAATATATGCTCCAGTTAATTATGTCAGAATCTAGAGAAAATGGCTAAAAGGGCAAAACATATATTTCTGTATTTATAGAAGGTCTGGCAGAAATGTGCCCTGGTCTACTGCTAGTGTTCCAAAACATTATATAAACTAGATAAATAATGACTACAACTTTATTTTTCCCCTCATGAAATACCTTGGTATAGAACATTTGCTAACATCAAAAAGTCCATGAATAAAAATACAGTGAAACTAAAATTCCTGCAGAGTGGGAAGGAAGCAGAGAGGAAGTAACGGTAACTGTGAAGAGGGTTTAGTGAGAGTAATTCAAGTGTAACAGAAAACGCAATTAGGTTTTTTTCTCATTTACTGATAGAGATGCAGATAGTTACTTTTCAAATGCCTGTCCAAAATTTAATGTCTCATATATAGTATATGTAATATGTGAATGCGTAGTTACAGATGTTCTTTGTCTTTATTGGTACCTTCAAGCATGTTACCTAATGAATATATTATTTGTCTGTTCTTGTCCATGGCTAGTAAACTTTGTGGTTGTGATGTTCTCTCCCCTACCATCCAGATTTCTGTGCTGTCCAGTGACAGGACAAGGGGTAATGGAAAGAAGCTGGAACACAAAAAGTTCCACTTAAATCTAAGAAAAAACTATTTTATTGTAAGGATGAAGGAGCCCTGGCACAGGCTGCTCAGGGAGGTTGTAAAGTCTCCTTCTCTGGAAGTCTTCAAAACCACCTGGACATGTTCCTGTGTGACCTAATCGAAGTGAACCTACTTTAGCAGGGGGCTTGGACTAGTGATCTCTAGAGGTCCCTTCCAACCCCTACCATTCTGTGATTCTGTGAATGCCACAGGCATTGTAAACAAATGCTTCCTCTCAAATTCACAGAAAGGGCTGCCAAACACATCAATGAACAGCATATTTATTTCCTACTGAATTTAATTAATAATGCAGGGAAGATTTACTTAAATGTTATTTATATTTTTTTTAGCATTATGGCTAAACAATTACATTAACACAAAAATAACTGGCTTTAAGGATGTATTCTGTCATCATGAGCTGATATTCATCTGAGCCCTATTAAGCAGGAAGGAACACTTTTAGCAGTTCCTTACCATATATGGGACATATTCTAAATATGTCCAGAAATATGTGTTTCCTGAAGGACAAATTTCCAAGATCAGCACTAACTTTTTTGTTAGTGGAATATGTATGGTGTACTTGACAGTGAATCTGAAAGCATAAATTGTACAGACTACAGAAAATCCTCGTAATAAAGTTTAGTTTGTATAAACCACATTTTGCAGATATCTTAAAGCAAAACAAAGCTTGCTGTTAACATTACAAAGAGTAATTTAGCATTAGGAACTATTATACCTTGTGCCACTGGCCATCATTTATTTTGTTGGAAATCATTGTATTGGTGTCTCCACTCCCTAGATCGTAGCTGAAGTAAGGCTGCCCATTCTTTATCTGAACTGTAGCAAAATCAGCATGGTTGATGCGAGCCATATAAAACAGCAAGCCAGAATCAGCTGTTGTTCGGACTTCAAATTCAATTGTAAGTCTGGAAATCAAACAAACAGGAAAACAACAACAAAAGAAGTTATTTAGAGTCAAGCAGGAGACAAATCTATCTGCTTCACCCTTTTGTGTTCCTCTCAAAAACTTTACAGTTAGGGGCCCCTTGTCCATCAGAGTTTAAGAAAAATAATTTGGTCATACATGAATAACATTTCACACATAGCTGATCACTGACGTTCGAGTGTTCATTAGTCCCTTTGCTGTGGAAGCACAAAAGAGCAACCTTGGCATAGAATTTCAAAATATAATTCTCAGCTGCGGCTGTAGTTGCTAGAAAATCCCAGTGCTTGTAAAATTCCAGCAGCGTTATCCATCATCCACACACATAATGCTCACAAAGAGGAGCGAGCTGCAGTGACAGCGGGCAAATGTTGAGTGTCTAATGAGTTGAATCGCCTGAAGACAGGTTGCAAAACTTCTACAGATGTAGAGTTTACAATGAGGATAGAAACCACTTATTCTCATTTCTCCCAACAAAAAATGGGCATGTGTCTGAGGAGGCCTGCTGAGCCCTTGGACAGAACGGTGATGCAAAGAACCTGGGAAGAAATGGTTGAGATTATCTAAATGCTAAGGTTGTACTGGTAGCACACCACTAACCCAGCCCAAGCTGAGCTGCCACGTCAGTACCTGAAAGCAGTTCATAAAATAAACATGAAAAATCATTGCATGAAAATGAGCAGGCCAGGATTTTCATTGAATCTCTCCTCCAGGAAATGACTGTAGGATTACCTATTTCTTTTAATTATATTCCTAGTTTTCTAAAATCAGCATATGTGAAAAAAAGCAGCGCTGCATTTTTATAGGTAAAAATAAGTGTGAAGCTGATGGACTCACAAACAGTAAGGCAGCAAAAATGCTTAGTGATGTTATATGGTGCATTTGTTAATGATTATGTGCATTCAGAGCAAAAATTAACAAACTATAGCTTCACAAATCCATTGTAAACAGCTGTATTTTTTTTTAAGTAGCTCTTGGAATTCCTTTGCATATCAATATATATGTGTATAGTGTTATACTTTCGGAGGGTGATGCTATTTTCCCTGTTTAACTGTCAGAGGAAAGGGGAAAAACCATTTTGCTTAGTATAAGAAATTATCAAGTTACTGAACCAAGAAATTATCTACTGCAAAAACAATCTATGAACTCTGTTGCATGACTTGGTTCCATTCTTGTGTTTGTTTTTCTGCAAATCAATCTGGGATCTGTGTGTTCTCCAACCTTTACAAAGAGGTGATTTTTTTTTTTTGTGAGAGGCACTTCATGGCCTAGATTTCATGCTTTAAAACTTCTCATACTGTCTTAATGAAATCAAATAGCCATGAGACATGTTCTTTTTGAGACTATGCCCACAATTTTCGTAGATGCTTATTAGGATATTAGGAGGGGCATTTTATTTTGTCACTATTCTATCAAAACTTGTTGCAGAAATAAACAACATACCTGTTTTTTACTTTGGTGTCATCAAAGGCAACTGCAATGTGGCTGTTCCTTGAAAGACCAAATTGCTTGCCACCTTCCAAAATGGCTGGTTCTGTGTCAGCAGCACAGGAATCCTGCAAGATATACAGCAGTCAAACAAACTTTGTATTTCGTATCTGTGTCAGCTGTGCACATGCCGGGAGCCTTCCAACTGCTCAGGACTGAGAATATAGTCTGGACACTGGCCCCGCTGTTTTCCAATATGTCAGTCTCATCACACCAGCTAAAGTTATAAACCAGTATGACAGGATCTTGGTGTAAAAGCAGAGCTTGTTAAGCTGGCTGTAAAAGCAAATAAAAGTAATAGATGAACATTGCTGCTTTCATGCCACCACTGGACTTTTACAAGAGTCTTAAGTGATTTCCAGGCAGCTCAGCATACTTTTAATTCACATAACAGGTTTGCACACTTGGATGCCCTCTTACAGAAATGAAGCAAGAACTTAAGTTTTAAAAGAAGGCTTTGCTGTCGACTTGATATCTAGCCACCTTCAAAATGATGAGTTAAAAGTAGTTTCAGATCCTGTATCTGTCAACAAGTCCTCCATTTTGCTTCTTTATATGGTTTTACAGTTGCACTCTTTGTTTAATGTGCTGTTGTCTCCCTTGGTGCTGTTGAAAGGCTCCTACAAACAACAAAGGAACCTGAATAACTGATGGTAGAAGTAACAACTGTTAAATTCCCTGAGCTCTCTAATGTAGACACATTACCCAGGGGGTACAGAAAGAAACCCCTCCCTGTCTGTTCCATTTCTATTTATCTTAAAGTGGTGCAACAATGGAAGGTAAAATATCTTCTGCCCAGTGTAATTTTCTCCTTTTAATTTGACCAGATCTTTTAATCTCTGGCCCTAAAGCTCTTGTATAGGGGTGCCTGGGGCAATGCGAGACCATGGTAATTACCAGCTCCTACTCTCTAGCTTTTACCTCCCACTGAGAGTATTGTGAAGAAACTACTCAAAGGATCTACCACAACACAATGTCAGGACAATACCACTGGGAAAAAAACAAACTTTGATAGCTGCAGCTCTGTTTTTAAGCACTGTGGCTGATAGCACTTTGGATTGGTGACAGTCTCTTATTTGAGCCCTGACTCAGCAGGGACCTGCAAAGCACAAGGTATGATGCTTTGCTGACAAAGAGCTCTTTCTGTGAAACATTTTGAAAGTGTCATGATTGACTCATCAGGCACCGAGATTTCAGCCACAAAGAGGAAATTTCTTTCCCCTTCTCATTCAGTTTTTAAGTAGTGTTATTGTTCTTTTGAGCTTTCAGGTGTCACAAAAATCTTCACAACAGTACTTCACAAAGCAGTTCTAAAAGTCCATTTTCCACAATGAATGCTCTGATTTGAACATGACAGAGTAGAACACCCTGCCTTACAAGAAGTACGCTACAATGTGCAATGGAGGGAAAAAATTGAGAAACTTCAGCAGGACCAAGCAAAGGTATCAATACAGTACAGCAGTCTTCCAGTGACCATCAGAGGAAAAATACCATATTCTGGATAAAGTTTCTAACTATTTTAAGCTTTACAAACTTATCTCGAAGTTTAACCACTGTGTTAATAATAATGCTGTGTATATAATACTTTCAATAGCATTTGGGCTTGCTGAAATTCGAAGATGGGGACTAACTACTGGTACTGGAGCAACAGGAAAGAATTGGAAAATTAACATGCAAACACACACTGTTATGTGGCACACTTTTACATATTACATAGTAAAAGGACATATTCTAACAGTAAATTCAATCCTGGGGTCATATATGTTAGTAAAAGGTCTGGCCATGACACTTTAACTGCACCCCAGTATCAGCAAACATTGTAGTTTTCCTTCATCCCAACAGGAGGACTATAAGGGCAAGGAGTGGGGGACAGTCCCAAACACATCATGATGGTTGGAATCATAGCAAGCATACACTGACTATTCACTGATAAATAGTAATTGATAATAGTGAACATTCAGTAGGTTGACGTGGAAATTTCATTGAAAGGAAAAATATATCAGTAGGGCACGTTTAAAATACTTTCAAGTGTTATTCACAAGTCTGTCTCTGCTTTCACTTTATCTACGGGCCAGACTTCACAAGATTGTGAACTGAGGATGGATCATCAGCCTGTAATAAAATAGCTCAGCTTTGTTTTTTTGGTAATGGCCTTAAAGTGTGCTGGCTGCTTAATAATCTCACATATTTCCTGAGAGTCTTAAGACTGAACTCTTCAGCTGCATTTTATTTCAGTTTTGTGAGATGTCAGGGACTTGACTGGTAAGCCAAGAAGCTAGGTGTGCATCACAGTGGAAATGAGGAACAGAAAAGCCCACTGGTGGACACATTCTGTACAAACAGTAGTCTATTAGTAATTACAAAGAAAGCAATTAAGGGGAAAAAAAGACCACCACAGAAGCAGTCTCCACAGTTCATTAAACAGTGTTAATAAAGCAATGAAGCAATGCATGGAGAAACAGGGGAAGATACCGTCATGGAGACAAGTGCAGAAGTAACGCTGGCACTCTTCATTTCAGTGGCAAGCGAATCCTGAGAAGCAATGAATAAGATGAGGGAGAAGCAGCAGTTACCTAATGCAGAGAAACATTTTGGCATCCATAGCAAGCAGCAGCAGACTGGTGACCAGTGTATATTCCCACTGTCCTACTTCTAGATCTTGACTTTAGCAGTGGATAGGTGTTTTTCAATGGGGATTAATCTCCCCTTTCCTTTTACATGCAGAAGGACAATAGAGATCAAAAAGGTACAGATATCTTAGAACAGATATCTTATTTAAGTCTAGTATGAGGAAATTATTTCTGCTGTATATTTCTACATACAATCCTTCTACACTGAGCTTCTGCATAACTAAATGAGTACTTTCTTCTTATTAGATTGTAGCTACTTATTTTCTTGCAACATTCCGCAGGAAAAAAAATCTTTGGAGAGTTCACTGAGATGAATGTAAAGACTACAAAAAAATTTGCCTCATTTAAAATATTTTAAAGTCTTCAGAATACTAAAATGGTTTATTTTGATCTCCTGTTTCAATTTGTTGCTACTATGGATATGTAATATACAAAATTCTCCTAGTTGCAATGGGACTAGTTTCTGCTATTAATGAGTGGGTTTATTCCACTCAATTTTGCTATTTAAAAGTTAATGCCTAAAGACTTAGAAAGTGTGCACTTGGCTCTCTCACATGCTTCTGTGTCTTTTCATTTTGTTTATGATGTCTAATCAAGGGATAACATGTCCACACTTTTTCACAACATTGATAATTATAGTGACCTCCTTTATCTTGTTGTTGCCTTATCATACTGCACATTTGCTTACTTTCAACTCTAGAAAGGTGCATCAGAGCCCTCGTGTTACAACTACTCCACCTTGTGGGAATGATTAAAAAATGCTGCCCTAGAGCATTAGAAGGCCGATAAATCTGACTCTGGGACTTAGGGTGGGGTAGTAACTGAGATGGAGCTTGCCTGTCTTGAACCCTAGGCTTCCATTTCCAGAAAAATACAATACAAACAAACTCACTGACCCTAATGAGATGTCAGTGAAGAAATGTGAAATGGGAATGAAGATCAAACTTGACTTTGCATGGAAGTGCCTCCCAAAATGGTTAAACATCTTATAAGGCCAATCTGGGAGAAACTGTCAAAATTATTGACTTGTTTGTATTCGACATATGAAAAAAAGAGAAGCTAAGTATTCTGGCTGTTAACTTTTCAAAACTGTCTTCTTACTTCTGTATAAATTATGGTAGTGTAAATAGGCTCCTAACTGCAAAATGTGCAGTCTTTTCACGTTGCTTGGAAACATCACCCATACTGAACTATATCCTCCATAAACTATGAGTTGTACACAGGTGTAACAAGATGCAAAGGATTTCCCCCCCTCATTAATATCTTCCAGTGGATATATTATTCAGTTTAATATTCAGATATCTAAACATATAATTTCTGGACAATAAAATACTGCATCAACTTGTAAAACTGCTACACTTGTGACAAAAGAAGTTTCTTCCTGAATTTTGTCATGTAGGACTGCTTGCCTCTATAGAGCTATTTAAGATTTCTGGCAACAACAGCTGATCTCAATTTAGTGGTGATTGGTATTTCAGTCCTTTAATTTTGTAAGTCTGCTGTCTAAAGTTATAAAATAGCAGTGGAGGAATTGCCATATCAAATAGACCTCTCTGGTTTAACTGTTTCTTTGTCCTGTCACTGGTATGGTTGTTATCATGTGTTTCAGAGAACAGCACAGGAAATGCCATAATGACATGGATTTCCCTTCCAGCCCCCATCAAATATTGCTTGGCTTACACCCTGATGTGCAAGGGTTTAGGGCTAAGCACGCAAGCCAAAGGAAGCTTTACTCCTATACTCGTCCTTTAAATGACTGCTGTGATAATCCAAGCAAATGACATCAACCAGTTTTCAATTATTTATAGGTTTTACTGACCTAGAAGAAGGTGTTCCCTTTACAATATCATGCTGAATTGTTACTATTCTCGTGACAAATTACTTCATTACTCTTGATGGCTAACTTTTCAATTTTACCTGGAAAGAGGAACTTTTCAAACTTTACCTGAGTGAAGTGATCTGTACTTACAAGTGCTGAAGGTAGAGATGGTGTTGGAGGAGGAGTCCTTGGTCTTTCTTTCTCCCCATTAGTATCTGGTTCAGGTTGGATCAGGACTGTTGCATGGATGGGTTTATCTTCGTCCTCAGGTGGCCTAACCTCTGGTTCTAGAGAGGGGCATCGTCCAATCTCTGCATTTTCAAAGGACACGGGTTGAGCAAAGTCCATGGGGCTGAGAATGCACAAAGAAATTTATGTCTATTATTAGCTTTTCTGCCATGTTACCACCCATTTATAGAGAAGAGCTACGTACTACATGCATATTGTAGCATGCACTTAACACAAAGCAAATTAATTCCCATGGTGCTTCTCAGAATTTGTATACTCAACCTTACTTAAAATAAATTTTTATAGTATACCATAAATACCCATAACTGAGGCAAGCATTACTGCAGCATTACTGTTGAATTCATCAGATTTAATGGATAAATAGACAGGTGTTGGCTTGTCTATGAAACAGTTCATTAATTGCATAGCCTATGGAGTGTATATCGTAGACAGAAAAGGAAGGGTGTAGTAGGAACATAGATCATTTTATCTGATGACTAGATGATGATGTTTCAAGGTCCATTCCAACCCTTGAGATTCTGTGATTTGCTGTTAGTATGATTCCTCCCAACAATGAAGTTCCTTTTTGGGAGCCAAGGTAGTTAACCAGACCTCTTTAACTGGACATTTGTTGGCATCAGTGAGACTTACGTGGCATTAATGACAAGATTCCATATACAGCCCTCAAATGGTGGTATATTTCTGACAGGTCCAGTCTGAAACTGGGAAGTAGTACCCCCCACAAAGAGCTTCTTGACAGAGACAGGCAGGTCTGTTGGCAGTCTCTGAGTCTGGCCTTTGTCTTCATCTACTTGAACAGTGAACATCCTGTGTAAAAGATTTGAAAGCAAAGGAACAGATTATTTTACTTTGGTTATTGCTTGTATTGAAATCACCACATTGCAGGCCCCATTGACTTCTACACCAGCTGTAACACTGAGTAACCCAAATTATGTAATTAGAAGCTCACATTAAGCACGTATTAACCACTAGGAGGTTTTCAGCTACTGCTGTGCTTCCCTTTACAGTTTTATGGCAGAGCTTGGCAAAGCCAGGCGGTGGGAAGCTGATAATGTTAAGTCACTGGTTGACTAGGAAGAAGTGGTTTGTAGTGTGGCCACAGTGACAAGGTAGGGGCCAAGCCTGCTGTCCTGTGATGGCAGATGCAATCAGTGAGTGTACAGCATGATGGGAACACCATGGCATCATATTTTGTTTGGGCTCCCTATTTCCTGGCTTGTGCAAGTTATTATCGTCTTGCTAGGGTACACACACTGCTATAGACTGCTCTGATCGAAGAATCCACTGCAGATACATACTGTACACCTTTTAAAAATTCTGGCAGGTTTTTTTCTGGGGGAGATGTGAGAGTAGGAAAAATGTGGATTGTTCATCATACAAGTGTTATAATTCATTCTCATGGGTAATGCACATGCTGTAAGACAAAGCAGTCCCATGGAAGACACTGCTAAGGTTGCACAGAGGAAGGTAGAAGTCTCTGAAGCAGAACATCACAGGCTGTCTGAGCCGAATCAAGGAATGGGTAAAAGAGCCAAGAGGAAAAACAGAAATATGGTGAAGGGCATCATTCTGGTAAAAGAAAGAAACCAAATGTGAGAAAAAAAAGCTGAATGCTTTTGCCTGTCAATGCTACTGAGATGCAAGTGTTGCCAGTTTGTACCGCATTTACAAGGAAACACAGTAAAGCAGTTGCGACGAGAAAAACTAGTTTGCCAATACATACCTTGTGTGTTCTGAGGAAGCAGCATTAATGTAAGGACTGTGTAATCACGAGATGGTGCATTATTTTGATGGGTAACATATATAAAAAGGTATAGCAACAAGAGTAAAAAAAAAAAAAAGCCTGTTGTCTTTGGGACATTTTACCATTGATGAAGTATAGAAAATCTCCAACTTCTGAACAAATCCAGCTAAGGTGAGCCGGGTTGCAAAGGATGGACAGGAACTTCAGAGTTTTTGAAGGTGAATGTAGAATGCTAGTTGACAGAATTTTATTTTGTTAACTAACAGAGTTTAGCCAGGAGAGAATCAGGACCACAAAAAAAGAAAAAACTATATTTATCTGCTAAACTCTGACCTGATTTAAGAAGTGAAGCTTTTGTTTTAGTCATGCTAAACCTCAGGACCTAACTATTCAAGCATCCTTGACCACAATTAGTTATCTAAACCCAAATTGGGTACCTCTAAGTTAGTAGGTTGATTTTTCAGAATTGCTGAACAGCCTCACAGCATATTATAAACAATAACTTTCTGGCAAACAACCTGACTTTTTTTCAGCTGCAAAATTATAATGAAATCAATATCCTTCCTTAACAATAATTAAAAAGTTAGCAACTAAATATTGAAAATGGTTATTGAAAAAAGGCTGGTTTTCACACGTGGAATGCTTGACTTTATTATTTACACAAGTCCTAGACAGAAGTGGATATTGATGTGAATTAGATAACCGTTGTACTACATGCAAATTGTCCAGTTTCCTCATAGTTTTAGATGGATTAATTTGGTCTAGAAAGCGGTAGAGTAAAAAAGTGATTCATCTTTCAAGAGGTTTGTAGGAAGTAGGTATTAAGAGGCTTGTCTTTTGGGGGCAATCTCTAGCATTTCCACCAGAACCACTCTTTGGCAGTGGAAACAGGAGAGAGGCAGTTCAGAGCAACAGACTAATTTATGTTCTGTAAAGTGTCCCAGAGAGGACACTTCTCTCCACTGCCTTCAGAGGAAGTGTAGGGAAATCAGACTGTCAAGACGAGTTACGGTTCGTGCTGCTGCATGTTAGCCATGGCTACTGATTGTCAATATTTTCATGAGCACTGCAATACTTCATCTCATGTTTAGTCATTGCCATAGTAAACATTTGGGCTCCAGGCAGAGGCATACAAGGATGTGCATTAGTCTTCTACAGTAACCTATAATTACCTTGGAAAACAAAGCAAATATTTCATAATTATATGGGTAATTTTATCTCTGAAGCAAAGGGTGTTCCTCATCTTTAATCAAATAAAGCTTGAGTTCGTGATAAGCAGAGGAGGGGTTAATATTAATTTACATCTTTTCACATCCGTTTCAGGTTACATAGGCAGCAGAGTTCAGACAATTTATTTTGTAACAGAGCTATTGGAAAACATCAAGGTTTCATCTGAATAAGCATCATCACTGGATGGCATTGTACAGCAATTGTGTCTTGTACTCTCACAAGCCAAGCTTGCTGTAGCACTCCATAAAATAACTTTCTTTGTTGCTTAGAGCGTCTTATTGTCATCCACATATTTGTGTTCTGCATAGTGGCACAAAATGTTTTGCAAAATGCAGTCATCTATTTCCAAAATAATTTTTTCTCCCAAAGAATCTAGTTTTACCTCAAACTAGTTTCTGAAGCTACTAAAGATATGAAACTAAGAAGAGATATTGTCTGAGGGCATTATTTATGAGGTTTTTTTCAATGATACAACAGAAATTCATCCAGAAAATGATATTGACAAAGGACAAAGCAAAGACAGAGGACAGAAAGACACCTCGGGATGAGATAGATGGAAATTATTGTTCAAGAAGGCTGCAGCATTGTGGGGATAAGAGGGTGAAGCCTAGTGTTCAGTGTGCTTGGATGAGCACATTTTGTAACATGCTGGATGTCACATCTTCTTTCTGATATATTTTTAAACAAAACAGAACAAGACTTTGCATAGTACACTAATCCACCAAATGTCTGTGCAGTATGTACACATTTATACATCCAAATGTCCACAATAAACCCTACTTGGAACAAGGGCTATTCCAGGTCATAAATAATACTGACCACCTGAGTCCTACACACTACAGTAGTGCTATTTCTAATAACTTTCTGAATGGTGAAGTGCAATTAGCATTTGTTTACAATGTCTCCAAAAGGGCAAAGGAATTCAAGTGAAATTCTAGTTAAAACAATACAGTCTGAGAAGGTCTGCAATGGCTTTCTAACAATAAGAATGACTGCCTCTTACTGTGTCTTCATTGTTTTACCATATTTAGCTTGGCACCCCCACAACCCTATGTATATGCACTAGCACATCACATGTCAGAGAAGGCTACAGGCTGCTGTGCTATTGCTGTTCATATACTTCGAAAATGTTTTTTTTCTACATGTCTTAAAAAGGTGATTTACTGCACCACACCACCATTTCTCATCCACAGATTTGATTAATAAAATACATTTGCCAAGAGCCAGAAGATTAAAGATGCCAATTCAGACAAATGCAGGTCTCTGGAGAAACAGGCTGATAGCCTAGAAATGCACGTAAACCCAGCTCTGCAGAGTAATAAGCACTGTCAGAAACGAAATTCTAACAAATTTTTGGATGAGGACAGAATTACACTAAATTCTTTGCCTCGGCAGAAGCATTTACATGGATTGCTTTGTTGAATTAGCTGTGCTGTGTGGTCCGTAGCACTTCTAGGTATTTTTTACCCTTTAGCTCGTTCTATGCGAATGGAGTGTGCTCTGCCATCGTGAAACTCGCCGGCCTCTGGTCTGACGGTGATTCTGTGGGGATCCCGGATCCCGGTGGAGATGTGCACTTCTAGTCGACCTCTGTTCAGGAACACTGCGTAGTAGGCCTGCAATGTATATGTTGGTATGAGAAGGTGAGTTAATTGGGAGGCAATGATTTTAGTTTTACGTTAGTGTGTATGTTTTCTTTTCTTACACTGGTTATCAATTTGCTCACAACAGACATGATGCTGCAGTTTCAGTTCTGTTACTGCTGCCACATTCAAGCTTTCTTGTATTTTTGTAATGAGGAATGGGTAAAATGAAGTCACACTGGAAAGCCTCGCTAAAAGATTTAACTCTTTACATACCTATTTGCAGGGAAGGACAGAGACTTCTAACCTACAATTGCTCTGATTTTTGCTGTTACCAGGCCTGGTCTTAAATCCATCAAGTCCTGAATAGCATTGATCTCGGTGTGAGTTCTGCATTTGGAGAGCTGACAAATCAACGCTAGTAGTTACTCTAGCAACCAATATCACATTGTAGTGGATTTCAGGATTAACCTCCAGTTACTATAGCAATGAGTGTCATACTCACTTCTGTGACCTGAAAAGCTGGGTAATGATAAAGGAGCCCCCACCCCAAAGTTCATGTCATGTAGGTGAATGATTACAATGTGCAGTCCCTGGAGTGTCTTTCTCCAGGTCACTGAGAACTGTCTTCCAAAACAGCCAGAATGGAGAATAATGAGATACCATTTCCCAGAAGTCCTGAACAAAGAAAGCACCAAAATACTCTGTTTACCTCTGTTGTAATGTGTCTGTCTGTAAGGTTTTTAACCAGTCAAGGTTTGAATAATTTCTAACAGCAAATACACTTTTACCAGTCAGCCACTTGAACTCTGTAGGTACTTCTTCTGAAGAGACTGACTCTACTCTCTTCTTCAGAAAGGGTTTATAACGCAGATGTGCATTTCATGGGAAAGAAGGAGAGAACGGAGTACTCTTAAGTCTCATATCCCACAATAGTGATCCCAAGCAAGAGGCTTATATTGCTTATAGTGCTCTTGAAAACTTTCTTTTTAACTACACAAGTCCTCAGAATGAATGAAGAGCAGTATCCTTTAATATTTAGGTTTGATTAAAAAAACAACATACAGCCATCTATATGATAGGAAAACAAGTTTGTTGTTTAGCAACAAGCAATGGATGCCTTGCTATAAATCTTTAAGAGAAAGTGACTCCAATGCAAAAACCAGTTCTGAGCCTTTATCAGATAAAGGATAACATTAGAAATAACTGAATCCCAAGCAATGAATTTTAACTGAAATATAAATATATGATTCTATCTTGAAATAAACCAAGTGGATGAAGTTCAGAAAAACAGTGGGTGTTGATCTTTTGCTAGGATCCTCATACCTGTCCTGTCTGTCTGCGCTTTCTCTTCAGAGCAGCAGCTTTCCTTCCAGTGTACCTGCGCTTTCTCCTGGGGGGAACAACTGTACCACTTGTGCCAAACAAGATAATCCCGGACTCATTCTTGGTGCTGAAGGAGAGGTTGATTTCTGTGCCCACATCAAAGGAGACAGGCTGCAGTTCCACAAAACCGGGCTTGGGGAAGCTAACGGTATAAATGTTCTGTAGGAAGAAGAGGACAGGAAAGTGCATTGCTAGCATGAAAAGCGAAATTATGAACAAGCAGAAAGATTTCTTAACTAAAATAATAAACTATGTAAATATAACTAGTGTGAAGAAACGAAAAGAAATAATAAACACTTAGCAATTTACTTCTCAAAGTGTTGTGCAAACACTAATTTGCTTGTTTATAGCTGGCATCATTAGAGTATTTCTGGAATCGTCTCTCACAGGAAGGCAAAATTCCAGTTTTATTTCAGTATATCCTCTTGAATTAAAAATAACTGCTCACAGGTGTTTTTTTTAATACAAATATATTCCATAGAGTTAATAAAGTAGGATTTTGGTTTTAAATAAATACAATCGATAATAACAGACAATATGAACATAAACTAGATTCGATTATTTTCTGTGATTACTGCCAATTCAGGTATTCTTTTCTCTGCAGAAGACCAGTCTATAGAAATAGTCACTTCCAAAGTAATACACCATTTTTTAAGTACAGTAGAACTGTGTTCAGGTGTATAGATAGTAGACTATGCCAGATCAAATAATTGCTGATGATGTTCACCTTTCTCTGAAATTTGAGGGAATGGAAAACATTGAGGATATGTCTAGTCTTTTGCTTTTAAAGTCTTTGTCTTTTGCTTTTACTTCACCTCTTAATTATTCAGCATACCCTGTTTTGTACAATTAGAATATTTTATTTAATTCCCCAATAAATTGGTTAATCCAATTAGATTTTATACTCTGAAAATTTAAGTGTTACAAAATAATGTGAAAAACAAAGTACTTTAATTCATAGCAAGAGAAGAAAATTAATACAACCATCTTTCTTTCCTATTCAGGATAGAATCTACAATAAATGGAAACAAGTATGAATTTCTGTAAAAAATTGTTACTGAAATCAAATTTGTGACTTTATCACAGACTTAAAATTGGCCATCTCATGACAAATCCATCTAGTCTAATATCCTGACTGAGAGTTCTGTTGCTGTGTGCTTTTGACTTTGATGAAGGTCAGAGGTACAAGTGATGAACACAGCAAAAGAGAGTCCTCATCTTTATTTTGACCTGGTCAAGTTCCAATTTCTGTCCAATGGCAATTTTTAATGTTTTGCAGAAAAATGGTTAGAGAGCTTCAGGTTAATGACAACTTAGTTGGGTTCAAAAAACAGTAGTATATAGTTCCTAGGAAAAGCTACAAACTATTTACTAGGATGCAAATGTCACTGTTATAGGAAGACTATGAAATATGCATTGAAAGCCTGTTAATTAGAAGTAGTAACAATTGAAAACAAAAACTTGAGTTGTATTGAAAGTGAAAATAACTTCATGAATTTTGCACATTCTTTGTGATCAGTAAGAAATGTGCCTTCCAGCTCAATGGTAGCTCATAAGAGTATGTGCTCTATAGTTCTTATCCTAAAGGTGACTTTGTTTACAGTTACCCCCAAATACTGTGTTTTGCAAAGCACCTCAGGTTTTCTGTAGTGAATGGTTTTACATAATATTTAAATAAAATACCCAAACCATCATTTAAATAATTGGATTTTATGTGCATCCTGTTTTTTAAGGTTTTTGTAATATTGTTGGTGCCTAATTTTATCCTCATTGATGTCAATAATTCCCATTTGAGTCCTCCAAAACAAAGCTAGATCATTGCTAAGTGTTTCAGAACATCTTACCCCTTAGGGACCAGGATATCACAACTGTCCTGGGATACTGTCCAAGAAGTTAGGATCTGGAAAACTGGTCCACTTTTTGATCAGACTCCTTCATCTTTCTCTTAAATGCAACTGCTCTAATTTTCATGCTAGATCCCTACATGCATCTAAACATACCTTATACAATTAATATATTATGCCATAAAATCAGAAACCAGAAAACATTTATACTATTTATATTTAGACTAAAATACATGGAAGTCAGACTAACCTCTAGTGTGCATCCTTTGGTAAGACCAACGAAGTCAGGACTGCTCAATATATTATACGGTGTCCTTGAAATTTCAATCTCTTTGAGGCAACCTATATATTTCTTTAAGTTCACTTCAGGCCTAAAAGACAATTAGAAGTACAATGTGTTATTTCAAAACAGAGTTTAGGGAGAACACACACTCTTCCATTTTTTTCCTTTCTTTTGTGTTTTTTTGTTTGTTTGGTGGTGTTTTTGTTTGTTTGGTTGGGTGGTTGCTTTTGTAAAGAGCTGTCATCCTTGGTGTTTAAATGCAGTGACCTATGAAATATGTAAGTAGTTGTTCTTCAGGCACAGCAGGAAGGTACTAGTGTAGGAAATCAATAATAAGGAAAGATTAATCTTTTTGCATTCTAGATTGTGATGAAAGAAGAACTTCAGCAGTATACAGATATTTGGGATAAAGTCCTTGACAAACACTGAAGACTTTATATTTTTTTTTCCCCCAAATGCTTTAGGAATTCTTTATGTTCATGTGAACTGACATTTGTTTTCTATGTATTTGATATTCCCTCTATCTTTCCTATGAAAACTGCTGCATAATACAGCAGTACATTTAATTTTTTCATGCAAGTAAAGAAAATAAAATACATGGGTTTGTTGCAAAATCTAATTATCCATTCAAGATAGGAAAATATTGTAATAGATTTGCAAAGTTCCACGGTTTGGCTCAACAAGTGGTTGACAGAAGAAATAAGAAACCCCCTGAAAGTAACAGGAAAGGTAGCATGCCTGAATGCAAAAATATAATTTTCAAGGCCTGGAAACACCAGAGAGAGACCATAAATGCTGGCAACATTTGCCATTCATGCTACGGAGAGTAAATACCAAAAGAAAAACAGCACTAGTTAGTTCACTCACAATATTACCTATGAGTGTTTACTAGAATATCTGAATAATATGAACAGCTCAAAGAATGAAAAATCAATTTGGAAAAGAAATCAGGAGTTAAGACTGTGGGAAGGAAAAAGTCCCAAACACTTCATCTCCCTGGAAGGAAAGAAAATATTTTAAAGAGTATTAATTACAAGATAAAACCATTTTGCACAGATGCTATTTAGCTGCGTATTTTGGTACTGAAAGCCATTCTTTGCATTATAGCCATCCTAGCAAGCATAATGTATTCTCTGGCAAGTCAGCATCCTCTATGTAAGTTAAAATAAGCATCTAGTTTACTTAAATAATCTATATTCTGCCTTATTTCCAGTCATATAGTTAAGGTCACCTTTCATTGTTATTCCTTAGCTTTTCCCCAGTTCCTTTATAGCTTCATCTTCTGAGCAGCAGAATAGTTTTGCCATATCATTGTGAAGCAGTCCCCATACTCTCCTGTCTTTGCCCTCCATAAACCACTTGTGTTCCTACCCTCTTCCTGCCTGATCCAGTTACAGACTGCCCTCATACTGTCTCATCACAAGCAGTGGCTGTTATCTTGTAACTCCCAACCCATACAAACTCTACATCCTTGCAAATTGATGTTTTCTTAAGACTTCCTTTTCCCCCTTGTTGCATTCCAAAACATACAAAACAAGGTCTAAGTTCACCCAGATCTTGCATAAATTCTTGGCCTTTTCTTCTTGCCAAAATAGGGTAAGTCTCAAGGGAAAACATACAAAGATTTCTTGGAGGCAATAATCTGTTTTGGGATTGGGGAGTGGTGGGGAGTTGCAGGGATGAAATTGCATTTTTCTAATTCAAGACAGAAATTAAGTTGCAAAGCATAGTAAAACGTTGGAAATGTTGAGAGGGTGGATAAGCAATGAAACAGGCTGCCCTGGGAGGTTGTGAAGTCACAATTCCCAGAGATATTTTAAAAGATGTGTTGATGAAGTGCTGAGAGACATGGTTTAATGGTGGGCTTGGCAGTGTTAGATTAGGGGTTGGACTTGGTGGTCCATCTTAAAGGTCTATTCGAATCAAAATGATTCTAGGATTCTGCAAAATTGAGCTCATATCTGAGTGTATCAAAGTAACAGACACAAATACTCGCAAACTGAAAACACAAGCAGAAATAGATAACTTCCCTCCTCATCCTCCTGTTCTTAAACACTTTGCTCTCATACCCTACTCAGTAACCACTTTACTGCCTCAGAGTGCAGCCCGACCCAGGACTACACCGCTCTTACTGTCTGGAGGCCAGAACCAAGTTTGACACTACAACTTGCTGTGGCTTTGCTTCCAAGGTATTCCAGCATCATAAACAAACACAGCTGAAGTAAGCAGCTGTGTGAAGAAAATAAAAGTTGTGTAGGTGTGTGCACAGCATGTAAGATGACAGCGTTAAGCACTCGGGAGCAGCTTTGCTTGTTTCAGCAGGAGCAACTTGCTGAATTAACAGCCTTAGCGTAACAGCTGGTATAAATACTGCCCACACGCTGCTTCTGCCTTGCCGCCTGTGCTTTCAAGCTGTACTTAGTAGACACATGCAAGTCATGCAAGTAATCTGATTATTTTTACCTTGCTTTCATACTAGGGTGAGAGAGAAAGAAAAAAAAAATCAAAATTACTTTAATTGTAGCAAACAATACTTATTAGCAAGGTTCAAATACTTCACAGTGAAGAAGATATAAATCATTCGGAAGCAACATATAATAGATGGTGAGATTCTATACACACTGTCAGGCTATAATAATTAACAGGGTTACTCTGCAAACATCTACCTTAAACTATATCAGAAAGCTTTTATAATTTGTTGCTACACTTGGTTGTGAATAAAAGCAAACCATGGAAAATAATTTGGCAGAACTGCCATGACCTGATAATTACAAAGTCATGGGTACCTTAGTGTCTATTGTTTGCAGTAGCTCAGCTTTGCCCTAATCCTCCTTTCACTATTTTTGATTCTAATTTACCATAACATTCATCTTGCCCCACTGACTGATGAATCATAGCTGTGGGCAAAATGGTTACCACAGGCTCAAGTAGCTGTGGTACACTGGTTTTGTAAGCAACCACAAAAGATTTGCTGGAAGATAATTGCTCCAGACATTTTGTTGTGCACTGGTGTGATTTCACAATTGCATAATACAGTGTTATGTTTCATGAGTAAAACAGATCTTAGATATTTCTATTGACAGGTGATTTGACATCTGAGGTCAATTATTAACCTAATACATTAACAAACATGTCCATTCTTTTTGTAGCAGAACAGCTTCTGGACTAATCACAACTGTTCCTTGTGCATAGACCACTTCAAGGCTGTCATTATGCCATGTAGCTAAAGCTGACACAAATCAATGGGCTTGTTTCTGTGTTCATTGTAGCACAGAATTCTCTTTTTTCTTGTCATTGCAAAACTGTTGAATATTAACTTAAATAAATAAGGGTTTTTTTGTCTGTTTAAAATCATGTAATATAGTCACTAAATTCAAGTATCTCTTAACCCATTTCTTTAGTAGATTAAAACTCTAAGTTAGTAATATAACGCAATATTTTACAAATAAATACTGGGAATTCTATTTGTGTAAGAAGTTCGGGTCAAGCTTCTGAAGGGACAAGGTTACTATACTGCACTCTACTTACATTAAATATTATCAAGAGTATTATATTAGATGCTTAAATTCCTGATAACACTTTACAAAATAAAAACACTGTTTAAAAAGTCAGCTACACTGTAGTTCTTGCACAGCATCAGAAAGATGTACTGCACCATTACTGCCACTTCCATTGTATTTGTGTAATGTGAGTTGTGTGAAATACACATTATATGCAAATAAAGTGTTGGTCTGTTGTGGCAATATAGGGTACATTGGGAATTCACTGCCTACTCGACTTGAGAAATAAATATAGAATAATATTATAGTGCTTTTACATCTCTCTACCAAAGGTAAAGAAATTGGTCTGAGCCACATTACCTTAGATTTCTCAGGGTTGGTAATCCCCCAAAATATATTTTCTCATGCCCTTTTAAGTTGAGCCCAAAGTGGCTGCCTGTAGAAGTTGTTGCTATGGTGTCTTCTTCATTGGTGTCAGTGTCAACAATTGATATGTTGGCTGGAAGAGATTTGAGATTATTTTCAAAACACCAGGCACAAACAATGATATCTTATTAGAAGAAACTGACAGAGAAATATTTGGGGGGTTAGAAGGTGGAGAGAGAGGCAAGGAGGGGTTTATTTTGCAATTAAGACACTGGATTTCCAAATTGTCAATTATGGGCAGAGGAAGAAACCTGCATTTTCCTCTGTTTCCATAACAACCTAAAAAGCTATAACAACGCTATGTTTCATTTTTATGTAAAAAAAAAAGTATAAAAAATATTTTATGTATTTTTATTTTCTCTAAACCTGTTTCACTTTGGTATGTTCATTGTGTTGATGTAATTTGGAGCTAATATTCAGAACAAAGTTAAGACAGAACGAAATTAAGACACTTAACATTTAATTTGTGATTTCAGTCCAAAGGTTGTCACTTAAACAGTATTTTTTTGTGTAAAAGAATGTTAAGAATTGCCATTATGTTCCTTAGAGATTGGTGATAAACCATTTGCAAAACCAAAGCAATCAGTTGCTGTCATGTCTAATCTTAAACTGGAGTCGGTGATGCACCACATACAACCACCTTATTTAAATGCTTGTTCCACGTATATTGTTAAGGTACGGATTCATACAGAATATAAAGTTCAATAAGAGGGACAAGATGCTAGGAAGCCCTCAAGGAAGAAAGGGATACTCTACCATAAGGAGGCAAAGAAATCCTTTCTTCTTTCCTGCCTGCCTGCCTCTTTTTTTCTTTTTCTCTTTAAACAGTTGAATGCATGAGATTTCTTATATATCTATAGTCTCCCTTGCTTCCTCGACATCTCCAATCTACATAACGAAGAAAAGAAATGAACCTTTATTTTAACTAAAAAAGTGACCAGACTGATTTCTGGTTAAAGATGGAATAGAGCCAGCCTGGAGATGAAAGACTTATCAACCTCTTAGGAGATTTCAAAGGGAGGACTGGCTAGAAGAGGTAATGTATAATCCATGGAGAGGAAAAAGTGATGAGAGGACGTGAGTCTTTTCTGACAGAACCTCTCCCTACAGGTGAGTCTCCTGTAGCAGCAGCTGACTAAATAAATGCCTTAAAAATGAGAAGGAATGTTGTAAAACTTCAAACCAAACTACTGTTTTCAGGACTGAAAGAGAACTGAATGGGGGATGGACTTTCCTGATGTACCTTACTGTAAACAGATTAATTTTCCTATCTTATCTATAGCTGTATCTTCTTTATAAACATGTGATATGTTTGAATGTTATTAATATATGAATAATTTAAATTATGTGACACTGCATTTTCCCTTAACATCTCCTGACTTAAGTATGAACTAACATAACTGGCTAGCACCAAGGCATTCCTCCTAGAAAGAGGCAGTGTCCTGGTTTTGGCTAGGATAGAGTTAACTTTGAGGAGGAAGTAGGAAGGGGCACAGCATGGGCAGCTGACCTGGGCTGGCCAACAGGTATTCGATACCATACTGACATCATGCCCAGTACCTAGAGGCAGGGAGCTAGTCGGGGGCGGGGCTTCGGGAGCACAGGCGGGGCTACCGGTCGGAGGGGAAGTCGCGTCGGGTCCCGGGTGGTGAGCAGCCGCGGCACGCGCCATTCCTTTTGTATATTCCCCTCGTGTACTGTTAAAACTGTTCCTTTTTCCCCCTGAACCTGTTCATTCTTATTGTTGTTCTATTAAACCGCTCTTATTTCAACCTACGCGGGTTTTTTCCCCCTTTTCTCTGGTTCCCCTTCCCACTCCACCGGGAGGGGAGGAGTGAGCGAGCAGCCTCGTGGCTCTTTGTTCCCGGCTGGGCAAAACCACGACACATTTGGCGCCCAACGTGGGGCCCGCGGGGTTGAAATAAGACACAGTAGGCTGAAACAATTGTCACAATGTTGATGGATTTGCTTAACTGCTGTTGGCCCGTAATTTGTCATATGCACTATGTATTCTCTCTGATAGTGTTTATGTCCTTTGGAAAAGGGACAAAAGCACTCGTTCTGATGTACTGGCTGTTACTGGCTTATGGCATGGTTGTGTCACTGGGTATGGAGCTAGGCCAATACTTGTACATGACTGGATTGGCATTTCTGCAACTTGGACATTTATTTTCAGAAGGTAGTGACACTAGTGACACTCAGTTCATGGGAAAAATGGAGGGACGTAATTTTTCCATTTTTTCCATCCTCCCTTACTCATTCAAGTTAACTGCAGTAGCTTTTGACAATTCCGAACGCACTTGGGATGTCCCAGCCATTGTGGTTTTATTGCTCTGTTCCCCAGGTAGGATGTTTTTCTTGGGTAGAGTTGTGAAATGTGTTTTCCAGACTGTTATGAGGTTGGGCAGCTATGGAGGGATCGATATACAGAAGAATATGAACCGGTATTGGAAGAGTTTTTTACTTGTACAGATTAGGAATGCCACCCCAGCAACCACTGTGGCTATTCAAACTGAGGCAACTGATGCTGTTGCTGCCCTAACTCCAACAGCAGACACTGATTCTGAATCAGAGGATCAACCTGTGGCAGTGTCAGTTGCTCCTGTCCAGAAAAGGAAACACATAAAAAAATCAGTTCGCCTTGTGAGGGATGAAGATGAACCAGTATCATCACGGGAACGGGAGGAAGAGTCAGAGCCAGAGCCAGAGATAATCACCCGATCCTTGTCCCTGAGCGAACTGCGAGAAGTACGAAAAGATTACAGTCGCCACCCAAGCGAGCACCTTGTTGCCTGGCTGCTCCGATGCTGGGAGAATGGGGCCCACAGCTTGGACTTGGAGGGCAGGGAAGCCAGGCAGCTGGGCTCTCTGTCCCGGGATGGCGGCATTGACAAGGCGATTGGAAGGAAGACAGAAGTCCTCAGCCTCTGGAGAAGACTTTTGTCTGGTGTGAGGGAAAGATACCCCTTCAAAGAAGATATCATATGCCACCCAGGCAAGTGGACCACAATGGACAAAGGTATCCAGTACCTGAGGGAGTTAGCTGTGCGGGAAATGATTCATAATGAGCAGTTACCAACAGACCCAGATGAGGTCCAGTGCACACAGTCTATGTGGCGAAGATTTCTGCAGAGTGCACCATCATCTTATGCTAATTCATTGGCAGTCATCTCCTGGAAAGAAGGTGAGGGGAAAACAGTGGGGGAAATGGGTGTTCAACTTCGGCAATATGAAGAAAGTCTATCTTCCTCCCTACAGGCTGTTGTCTCAGCTGTAGATAAAATGTCAAAAGAGTTCCACCAATTCAAAGAAGATATGTCCCGCACTCCACCTGCCCGAGTCCGTACTTCAGCCATTAGTAGATGTCCCTCTGTTCAAGAGAGGGAATATAGAGGGCAGACACCACGAGGTGCTTTGTGGTCTTACCTGCGGGACCAGGGAGAGAACATGAACAAGTGGCATGGGCAACCTACTTCGGCCTTAAGGGCACGGGCACGGCAGCTACGGGGAAAAACCGCTACAAGGAGCAATTTCTCTTGGAAAGATGCTGCTCCAGTTTCCAGTGAGCAACTCCCTAGACAGAATAGAAGTGTTGAGCTCTATTCTAGTCCCCTCGAGGGGACTTCTAGCTCTTTTCTACAAAAAGTATCCAATGACTGCCATGGCCAGTACTAGGGAGGCCCTGCCTCCAGCCAGGTGGAGGAGAGGGACAATCGAGTTTATTGGACAGTGTGGATCCGATGGCCTGGCACATCAACCCCACAAGAGTACAAGGCTTTAGTGGATACTGGAGCACAATGCACTCTGATGCCATCAAGTTGTAAAGGGACAGAATCTGTTTGTATTTCTGGAGTGACAGGGGGATCTCAACAGCTAACCTTGTTAGAAGCTGAAGTGAGTTTAACTGGAGATGAGTGGCACAAACACCCCATTGTAACAGGCCCAGAAGCCCCGTGTATCCTGGGCATAGACTACCTTAAGAGAGGGTATTTTAAGGACCCAAAAGGGTACCGGTGGGCCTTTGGTGTGGCTGCAGTGGAGACAGAGGAAACTGAACAACTGTCCAGCATGCCTGGCCTTTCAGAGGACCCTTCCGTTGTGGGTTTGCTGAAGGTTGAGGAGCAACAGGTACCAATTGCGACCACAACAGTGCACCGGCGGCAATATCGCACCAGCAGAGATTCAGTGATTCCCATTCATAAGTTGATTCGCCAACTGGAGAGCCAAGGGGTGATCAGCAAAACTCGCTCACCCTTTAACAGTCCCATATGGCCAGTGCGAAAGTCTACTGGAGAGTGGAGACTGACAGTAGACTATCGTGGCCTGAATGAAGTCACGCCACCGCTGAGCGCAGCTGTGCCGGACATGCTGGAACTCCAATATGAACTGGAGTCCAAGGCAGCCAAATGGTATGCCACCGTTGATATTGCCAATGCATTCTTCTCAATTCCTTTGGCAGTAGAGTGCAGGTCCCAGTTCGCTTTCACTTGGAGAGGGGTTCAGTATACCTGGAATCGACTGCCCCAGGGGTGGAAACACAGCCCCACCATCTGCCATGGACTGATCCAGGCCACGCTGGAGAAGGGCGAGGCCCCAGAACACCTGCAATACATTGATGACATTGTTGTGTGGGGTGACTCAGCAGAGGAAGTTCTTGAGAAGGGAAAGAAGATAATTCAAATTCTTCTGAAGGCTGGTTTTGCCATTAAACGAAATAAGGTCAGAGGGCCTGCGCAGGAGATCCAGTTTTTAGGAGTAAAATGGCAGGATGGACGTCGCCATATCCCAATAGATGTGATCAACAAAATTGCAGCCATGTCTCCCCCAACTAGCAAAAAGGAAACACAAGCTTTCCTAGGTGTTGTGGGTTTTTGGAGGATGCATATTCCAAATTACAGTATGATTGTGCGCCCTCTCTACCACGTAACACGGAAGAAAAATGATTTTGAATGGGGTCCTGAACAGCAACAAAGTTTTGAACAAATTAAACAGGAGATTGTTCATGCGATGGCACTTGGGCCAGTCCGGACAGGACCAGATGTTAAAAATGTACTCTACACCGCAGCTGGAGAGAATGGCCCTACTTGGAGTCTTTGGCAGAGAGCACCTGGGGAGGGTCGAGGCCGACCCCTTGGATTCTGGAGTCGGGGATACAGAGGATCCGAGGCCCGATACACTCCAACTGAGAAGGAGATACTGGCGGCATACGAAGGGGTTCAAGCTGCATCAGAAGTGATCGGCACAGAAACACAACTTCTCCTAGCACCCCGACTGCCAGTGCTGGGCTGGATGTTCAAAGGGAGGGCCTCCTCCACACATCATGCAACTGATGCTACATGGAGTAAGTGGATCGCATTGATCACACAACGAGCTCGTGTAGGAAGTTCTAGCCGCCCTGGAATTCTGGAACTGATCACGAACTGGCCAGAGTGTGAAGACAGTGAAATATCACCAGAAAAGGAGGCAATCCGTGCTGAAGAGGCCCCATCATATGAGGAACTTCCAGAAGATGAGAAGCGGTATGCCCTGTTCACCGATGGGTCCTGTCGTCTTGTGGGGAAGCATCGGAGGTGGAAGGCAGCTGTGTGGAGCCCCCTACGCAAAGTTTCAGAAGCTGCAGAAGGAGAGGGTGAATCGAGCCAGTTTGCAGAGGTAAAAGCCATCCAGTTAGCTTTAGACATTGCTGAACGAGAAAACTGGCCAAGGCTTTATCTCTACACTGACTCATGGATGGCAGCAAATGCTGTGTGGGGGTGGTTGCAGCAATGGAAGCAGAACAACTGGCAACGACGGGGCAAACCCATCTGGGCTGCCCCAATATGGCAAGACATTGCTGCTCGGCTGGAGAAGCTGGTTGTGAAAGTGCGCCATGTAGATGCCCACATACCTAAGAAGAGGGCCACTGAAGAACATCTGCATAACCAGCAAGTGGACAAGGCTGCAAAGATTGGAGCAGCTCTGATAGATTTAGACTGGCAACACAAGGGGGAGTTATTTTTAGCTCGGTGGGCCCATGACACCTCAGGTCATCAAGGCAGAGATGCCACCTATAAATGGGCTCGTGATCGAGGGGTGGATTTAACCTTGGATGCCATTGCACAGGTTGTCCATGAGTGTGAGACGTGTGCTACAATCAGACAAGCCAAGCGGTGGAAGCCCATATGGTATGGAGGACGATGGCAGAAATATAAATACGGAGAGGCTTGGCAGATTGATTATATCACACTGCCACAGACTCGCCAAGGCAAACGACATGTGCTCACAATGGTGGAGGCGACCACCGGCTGGTTGGAAACGTATCCTGTGTCTCATGCCACCGCTCGGAGCACCATCCAGGGCCTTGAAAGGAAAGTCCTCTGGCGACATGGCACCCCAGAAAGAATTGAGTCAGACAATGGGACGCACTTCAGGAACAACCTCATAGATGCCTGGGCCAAAGAGCATGGCATTGAATGGGTTTATCACATCCCCTATCATGCACCAGCCTCAGGAAAAGTTGAACGACACAATGGACTATTGAAGACCACACTGAGAGCAATGGGGGGTGGAACATTCAAACATTGGGACACAAATTTAGAAAAGGCCACCTGGCTAGTCAACTCCAGAGGATCTGTGAACAGAGCTGGCCCTGCCCAATCGGAACTTTTACATACTGTAGAAGGGGATAAAGTCCCTGTAGTGCACGTAAAAGATCTGTTAGGGAAAGCAGTATGGGTGAGTCCTACCTTGGGTAAAGGTAAACCCATTCGTGGGATTGTTTTTGCTCAGGGACCTGGGTACACTTGGTGGGTGATGTGTAAGGATGGGACAACCCAGTGTGTACCTCAAGGAAAATTGATTTTGGGTGAGAATAGCCTGTGAATTCGTTGAATCAAATTGTATTATGTTAGTTGTTAAATAACATTGTTGTTATATGTCATCATTAACATAGTTGCTCTATGCCATACCACTAACGCTACAGTAAGGACCACCCAGATCACCGAAAGATGGACATGGACAAGCAAGATACAGAATAGCAGAATGTGAATTGGTGCCCAGTGACGTCCTCAAGATCAGTGCTTTCAACTTACAGATAAGACACACCTAAACAACCAAATGGACTTAACGGGAATGTTAGGGGGGTGGCCTATAAACTGAGGGAATGATATACTTCTCTGTGTGTGCCCCTATTTTTTCAGGGAGAGGAAATGTGGTGCTCAGATGTTGTATATTGTGAAACTAGGCATGATGTAGATGGTATAGAATAAGGGGTGGAATGTCCTGGTTTTGGCTAGGATAGAGTTAACTTTGAGGAGGAAGTAGGAAGGGGCACAGCATGGGCAGCTGACCTGGGCTGGCCAACAGGTATTCGATACCATACTGACATCATGCCCAGTACCTAGAGGCAGGGAGCTAGTCGGGGGCGGGGCTTCGGGAGCACAGGCGGGGCTACCGGTCGGAGGGGAAGTCGCGTCGGGTCCCGGGTGGTGAGCAGCCGCGGCACGCGCCATTCCTTTTGTATATTCCCCTCGTGTACTGTTAAAACTGTTCCTTTTTCCCCCTGAACCTGTTCATTCTTATTGTTGTTCTATTAAACCGCTCTTATTTCAACCTACGCGGGTTTTTTCCCCCTTTTCTCTGGTTCCCCTTCCCACTCCACCGGGAGGGGAGGAGTGAGCGAGCAGCCTCGTGGCTCTTTGTTCCCGGCTGGGCAAAACCACGACAGGCAGCTAATCTACAAGTGAGAGCTCGAGTTATTTTGGCCAGTGTCTTAGCTCCCATATCTCCTTCAGCCAAATGACAAGAGAATAGATCTGTTAGAGATGTGAGGGTCAGGTAGAGAGCTGACACTGAAGAGATACTGCAGGAAGAGTGTATTGAGGGGCTCATGGTGACACTGAAGAATCAGAATGCTGTACAACTTCAGGAGGTCACAGATACCATAAATAGAATTAACTTGGCTCAGGTAAGATTCCATCCCACCTGTAACTAGATTAAAAATGAACCAAAGAAAAACAAGATTTCTAGCATAATAACCAGCATTCTTTGCAACCTTATCAAAAGCCACCACTACATTTTGCATCAGTAACAAGATAAAGAATTAGTAGCACTTTTGAAGATGAACCTAGTTGTTTCTATACAGGTTCAGATCATAACACACTGCAGATCATTAGGAATATTAAATAGTTGTTGTGTTTTTCTACTGAAATACCGTAGTATCAGTATCAGTACTGAAGTCATTACTTTTTTTTAGCTCATTGGGATATGCTGAGTATGATAGGACTGTACAGTATAAAAGTACATTGTACAGCATGTACATTCCTGTCCTAACAAAAATTGCACAGGTGTGTTTTATGATTTTGAACATCATCACGGAACTGATGAAAAAGTTGTTTTGTTTTATTTTTTTCCTCCATCTCAGAAGCATTTTGGAATGTAATTTATCCAACTGTAAAGCAGAATTACGCTTGAAAATTAGGCTACCTGTTCATGAAAGGCCTGTTTGACAGTGCAATCACTCACATCCAACTCAACACACCTGTAATCTAAGGAAAAGGAGTTGCTAAATCACTAGAACTTTATAATTGCAGCAATTTTGCTCAACACATTTCTCATAATTAGATGGTTAGCTGTACTGCACAGGTAACTGCGAAAAACATGGTGTTGACATCACAAGAACTCACCTTGCTTTTGAATTCTTGACAGAGTGAAAGATTTCCATTTGCCATCATTATGATTTTGGTTGCTGATAACAGAAGCTGTACCTGAACCCAGATCATAGCTGACTTTTATACGCCCACCACTGAGTTCTACACTCATGAAATCCTTCTGTTAATGAAAAGGATTAATATACACAAGTTACAATTCTTGTTCATTTTGCTAAGAGGTATGTGACATTAAAGAAACACTTTATTTTCTAGGGTGACAGCAGATGAACTCGTAAAAAAACCTAAGCATTTAGTTCCCAGGACTATAATCTGCAAAAGTCAGCTGCCAATACGTTGGGTTTTTTTTTTCCCCCCTTTCTTCTCTTTTAGATTGCTAACTTAGTTGTAAGGTTGCATACAGCTTAGCTCGAGTTTTGGTGAGATGTCTCCTGCATATATTTTCTCAGACTGAAGACTAAAATACACATTATAATTACCTGAAACTTATACTCAGCTTTGAGTGTATCTCAGTACTACAGTTTGTGCATTTACTACCTACCTCACCTAGATTTAAACTTCCAAGGTAGAAAACAAGAATACTAAAAGATACGAGAAGATACTAAAAACAGGCTTGTTTTACCATGGTTTCCAGAGAATAATCTGTACTGGTGGAGCAAAAGAGAGCTATGAACTGTTATTTTCATCTATCACTGCCACCAGTATCCAAGCAGTTAACTGGAAATGGCTGAGTGAAGCAGTGATATACATTGCGGTATCTACAGAGAAAGAGCTGGCAGGAAACAAAGAGCAGAACAAATAGCGAGGGAACTGGACAGCAGGAAAGACATTACATAAATAATGGTGGAACTATGGCTCAAAACATGGATGCATCCAAATACTTTACCATGTGGTAAATACACATGCAAAACTGTAAAAGTTATGTTATGTATACAAACATAAACTTATTTTAAGAAGAAAAGAGTAACATTAAACAAACACAGTATTCTAGACACTTATGCATCTCTATCTATGCATAACTACAAGAGTATTCTCAAAGTTTTCATAGAGTGGTACAGTATCTTAAGAGAGAAGTTTTATCAGTGAGCAGTTGCCTTCCAGTTCCCAGTGTTTTTCAGAAATTCAAGCAAATGTTTTTTATTCTAGAAAATTACATAAATTAATTTGATTATATGAAACAAATATACAGAATAATTTAAAATAATTACATTAATTATACCTTCAATATTAAATGATAAAATTAATTAGAAAATCTACATAAGTACTTCATTATTTTTTACTATAATCAGTCAGGAGCTTCCTCCTACTTGATAATTCCAGCAATTCTGATATTTTTTTCCCAAGATACAAGAATCTGAAATAAGACTGATTCACACAAACACAATTTTGTAAAGTAGTGAGTGCTCAGTAATTCCTCAAGACATTAGTGAGGACTGCTGTGCATAATTGCTACTCCATATGAAAAGGCTAAGGAAAGGACTCTTCCCCATCAGGTGTGCAAATCAATCTGGACCAGAGATCCAGAGCTGAGTTATTCCCGATGGAATATTTGGGAGATCTGGTCAGATGTCTTTACGAGGAACTTTGCCCTGTTATCTACACATATTTGATAATATGTGTGAGTAAAAACCTTGAACAGCTTTATAACTATGTTTCTCTTCTATACCTTAGGTGTAAAAGGCACTATTTGTAGACCTTGTAAAAATGTCATCACCATCACATTCAGTTCCCCTTTAATGCCACTCACATGAAACACATATCTTTTCTTTATATCTGTTTAATACTTGACTCTTCCCATATTCTCCCTGCCTTCACACTACAGTATTTTAAATTGTGAATGTACAATCAAAACTGACAATGTTTGCATGGATAAAGAGCTGGGATAAATGAAATTAGTAATTTCAGAAAAGCTGCAATTCCCTTCAATAGAAGAGAACGTTCTCCAGTCAGTAAACACTAGGTAGAGTACAATGTCTTCATCTGGACAGCAGCAAAGCATCATACCAGGCAACATCATACCAGGACACTGCTACATTAAATCCCTGTTTCTTTTCAGAATATGATGAAATCAGGCACTGCAAAGGCATGAAACCTATAAGGAGCATGGAGCTTAGCTAGTTATTCTTACCAAGTCATCAGTAGCAAGATACATAAGCAGGGCATTTGATGAGAAGGTCCTGAATTTAAACATGACTGTGGAAATATTTGGGTTCCAGCGGATCGGGCGGCTCACCATGGCATAGCTGTCGCCATCGAACTGGACTGTCCCTTCGCCGTCTGCCACCTGAGGGCTAAAAAGGGACAGTTCTAGTCATTTTCCTTTGCCATGTGAGGTTAAATGAAGGAGGGACTAGCAGAGTGAGGGGACACCTCTCAGGAGTCTCCCTGAACTTGGTTTGATTTCATATCAAACCCCCATTCTGACAAGTGAAGCTGTTAAATTGAGATATAGATAGCAAAGTAAAGATAGAGAGCAAAAATGTAAGATAAACTTTGTATCAGTAAGAATAGAAAGTCTCATTTATATTTGAGACTCTGAAGAAGGCCTAGGCAGAAGGATTCTCAGAGAAAAAGGAGCTGTACTCGCTTCCACATCGTGGTCAGCTTTCCTGGCTACTCAGAGAGCTGCTGACTCCCACTTCTTCAAGGCCTGTCTGGGGTTCTGTTTAAGACTTGATAGAAAGGATTATGAAGAATGTTGCCCACAATACAATAAGGGAGATCTTATTAATATTTACAAATATCTAAATGGTACGTGTCAGGAGGTTGGGGCATCCCAACAGTTACAGGACAAGGGGCAATGGGATGAAGCTGGAACACAAAATGTTCCATTTAAACATAAGAAAAAACTATTTTACTGTGAGGGTGAGGGAGCCCTGGCACAGGCTGCCCAGAGGGGTTGTGGAGTCTCCTTCCTTGGAGGTCTTCAAGACCTACCTGGACATGTTCCTATGTGACCTGATCTAGGTGAACCTGCTTCTGCAGGGGGGTTGGACTAGATGATCTCTAAAGGTCCCTTCCAATCCTACCATTCCATGATTCTAAGCAAAGTGTTTGTACTGTACTTAATTCTCAAAACCCTGGAAACTGAGCAAATTGTCCATTTCTGTTATGCAGATCAGAGAGCTGCAAGACAGTGATCTTTTGATGTAATCACAAATGTAACTGGATTTGAACAAGGGACCTATGTGTGAAATATTGGCCAGGAACCTGTTTCCCATTTATCTTAGCACACATTCAAGGAACTTGAATGTACTCCTCTCACTTTCTTTCCATAGCTGCATTTAACACTTCAGCTTTTGCAATTCGATTTTGCAGAACAGGACTCTGTCTGGTTCTGGGATAATGGGTTAAGGCAAACGAAAGCTTTTAATAGAGTTTTCCACAAATCTCAAATCTAGTATTCTTTCTTTCAATCTCTGTCTCATCCCCCTCACTCCAAACAAGCCAATCTACACTATCAGTATTGAATGAGAAAATTAAATTTAGGTAGAGATGCACATAAAGGTTCAGGCATTTCCATTAGTATCTGTTTGGAACTGAAATTAATATATTCATCATCAGGCCCCTCAAATTTCCACCTAAGTGTCAAAGGCCTGCAGTTCTAGTCAAAGAAATCCTCTGGTATTTCCAAAATTGTTTAGATTTACAACTGGAATTTGCATCGCTTGCAAAGGGCTAAGCCTTAGCTGGTTATCAAACTAGGCTGCTAGTTTGAAAATTTGACTAATCTTAACATCACCCTTGCTCAGGTTTTGACTAATCCTGGTAACTGGTCAGCAGAATTCTTTACATCACAGCACTGTTACACTGTCTTAACTCTGTGAAGACACTGACCACATTAACAATCCAGATTGGGTGCATCCTCTCTTGGTGTAATTGCAACCTGAGTGCATATTTCCTATAACTCTCAGGGTTGCATACAGGCCACAGCTGTCTACTGGAATTTGATGGCTGCTGTGGAAATTCTGCTGCTTACCACAGAAGCAGTCTCACCACAGTCAGGTTCCCAAAGAGGCGTAAGAAACAGTCAGCCCTTTGCCTACCTGACGGCACATCCTTTGCAGTCACCTTCAATATCCCTGAAATTCCACAGTCCTATGGGCTTGCTGTCTAGAAAGGTTTCACCCATGCATCCAGTAAAGGTGGTGACTCTTACAGCATCTGACTTCTGCAACAGAAAATATAAACCTCATTAGAATTCCATTTGAAGTTATCTACTGTATCTGAAGGCATAACGGTATGAAAATCACAAGTACTAGAAGCTACTTATTATTATTTTAAACATCAAGTGTAATATTTACTCTGGAAAGATCTACAGAACAAAAATGTAAAGACAGAGCAAAAAGATATAGAGAGAAATGTAAAGCAAAGATAGAGAGTAAAAATGTAAGATAAACTTTCTATCTGTAAGAATGGAAAGGCTCATTTATATTTGAGACTCTGAAGAAGGCCTAGGTAGAAGGATTCTCAGAGAAAAAGGAGCTGTCCTGGCTTCCACAACATGGTCAGCTTTCCCGGCTACTCAGAGAACTGCTGGCTTCCACTTCTTCAAGGCCTGTCTGGGGTTCTGTTTAAGACTTGATAAAAAGGACTATGAAGAATCTTTCCCACTATACAATAAGCAAAGTGTTTCTACTGTACTGAATGCTCAAAACCTGGAAACTGAGCAAATTGTCTGAATTAGAAGATCAACCGTGAACTCAACTGGCTACATTTGTAAAGTTCCTGCTGACTTCTGGATGCAGAAAAAAAGTGCAGGCAGCAAAGCAATTAATACTCATATCCCATCAAAACCCATTAAGTTGAGGTCATGCACATGGGGTAATGCCCATTAGATCATGGTGCTACGATCAAGGTAGTACTATTTGACAGTTCAGAGTATTCTGCTACTTCTAAAAATACCTAGTTTCATTTAAATTTCACTTCATCACTATGAGCTGATTGAAAATCTATATACTTAGCTATTTGAGATACACAAGCACCTGCTGTTTTCCATACAGCAATTACAAATATTAAGACCTTGCAAGAGAATATGGAGAAGCACAACTTGAAAATATTCGAGGAAAAGTATGACTCAAAAGACTTAATGTGCTAGTGATATTTCCCAGGGTAATTGGGAAGGTTTTAATTAGCAACAAGTATGAACTTAATGTCACTTCGGAGAAATTCATAACATCTAAGTATCATAGCCTTCTACTCAAGTCAGATGAAAGACGTTTTTAGAAACTGAAGCCTTCTTTTTGAATACACTGCAAAGATGCATGCAAAAAGGAATGTGGATAAAAGCTAAGAATAAATCTAAAACACTCCAAAACCCAATAATATTAAAAAAACAGCTTTTGGAGATAACGATTTAAAAAATATGAGTGATCTAGATAAATGTCATGGTTTTAGAAGAGAGTCCTAGTTAAGGTCTTCACTTTGTGAGCCTGACAACTATATCACATGACAAAAAAAAATCCTCCCCCCCCTAAGTAATAGTCATTTATCTTTTAATTTACAGACTGTGTCTGAACACAGAAAATATGATTATTTTTAAAATTTGGAATTGTGAACACACCAGCCATCCCAAACTTGCAATACATTGTCTTTCTGCTTCTGCCCTTGCCTTTATTTACTTAGAGAAAACAAAAAAGATCAGGAATATTTTCCTAAGATGAAAAACTGGAACATTCTCCAGAAAATATCTGGAGAACTCTTACCGAGGTTGAAAACAACTGTTCTAGCTATCAGACTTTTGCAGCATCCACAATTTCTGTCCCAGTTTAGCATTGCACCTCACAGTCGATCCTACAACTGTCTTACATGCTGAATGCAAGAATGCAATGCCTCTGCCTCACTGTGTCTAACTAAAGGAAAAAAGAAAAACATTCAGAAAAGTTTCTGTGTTCCAGATCCTTTTTTTTTTTACCTTGAAACATTAAGAGCCATCAAAGCTTTTTCACTATAGAGATTATGCTAAATCTGTAACTTTTTCACAAGTACACACTTCATGAACCTTCATTGATAGGTAATTCTTGTTGATTAAATATTATTCAAATACTCTTAGTCTTTGCAGTAAAAGCAGTAGATATAATAGCAAATATTTTAAAACTCAAATTAATTTTTCCTTTGACAGTGTAAATTAATTGAGATGTTAGGAGTGGTGACATCTTTTTTTTGGGAGCTGTAGGTACAAGCTTTGGGACCTGGTTACTCACATAGTACATATGAACTCTCTTTACATCTTTGATTCACTTTTTCTACCATTAAACTGTAGTAATAAGAGCTTTTTATTTAACAGCAAAATATTTAGAATGCTTAAACCTAGAGGTGTCAACAAGAAAAACATGCATTTTTATTAGTTGAATGCGACAGCATTGCTGTGGAAATTAGTTACAAGACTACTTTATACTGTGGCACAGAACAGCTGTTGCTGAATTTCTGAATCATCTTTGATTCTCTGGACTCTTACTGTAAACAGGATTTTTTTTTCAAAGTAGAATTCAAGTGAAAGCTCTGGTCTCAATGTTTTAATGTTCTGGGGTTGTGCAAATATAAATGGTATTACTATGTTTCAGTACTTTTGTCTTCTGATAATTCAAAAGTGAAATCTAAAATAAAATTAAAGTAATGTTTGAGTTTAGGCACACATTTCAGGTTCAAGTTTCATGATTCCTTTGGGGCATCACCCAAAGCCGAGAAGCCAAAAAAACACCTGACCATGAATTTTGTAGGATCTTAACAGAATCGACAAAATTTAAGTATTGCTTAAATTCTTAATTTAATCATAATTCTGGCACTTACGATTGTTGCCTGAGCTAGTCTGACTTGCAGAGCCTGCAGTCAAACAGTTAAGCAATTTACTCAGATGGGCAGACACAAAGATGTCCTATAGCCTATATGGACTGGTGTGATTGGGCCTTTGATCATTGCAGCTACACAGTACTGCAAGAACTGAATAGTTGTGATTCATCTGAATGGTATGTCTATTCCACTGATTTATTATGGTAAGCAAAAAACAGGACAAAACACCAATGCAATTAAATTCATTACTGATGAAAACAACAATAGAAAATATAATTTATCCAACATAGTAAAAATCCAGGAATCAAAGAAAGTTGAGAAGTAAATTAGGTCTGGATGATAAAGCATCTCTACCTGGTTTCTTTTCATTCCTTTGAAAAAGCAGATCAAAGGATCAGAGTACATAATACTAGTGAGGCCATTCTATTTTTTTAATGGTCACTAATCTGCAGTATAGAGCCACTTTAGCAACTGATGATTCATTAATTTTAGAATGATGTTTCGAAGGTTCTTGTTTAGTGCTAACAGGAGAAGGCGAACACCTTTAGTGGCCTCTAGACAGAAAGCTGTAGAGAAAGCAAACACCTTTAGTTGCCTCTAGATAGAAAGCCTTAAGGCAGAGAGCAAACCAGAACCTCTTTTTAGAGCTGTAATAAGAGTAAAGAAAAACAAAAATACATAATTCTCCAAGAAATTCTTCAATTGAATTCCTTATCTGTTTCTGAAATGAAATCAAATTATAAAAAAGAATCTGCATGGCAGATATTTACACCCTTCAAGTTCAACAAGAAACATCAAGAGTCATTGCATCTGCATCTTTAGAACTTTAAAATATTCACGATTTTTTTGTGGATCCATTTCAGATAAAACAGAAAGATTACATTTAAGTTCTACTAAAATGGACTGACTTGCAGTTTCCTAGCTCAAAAATACCATGAATTTTTTCCTGTTCTCATGAATGCTTGTCAAAGGCAGACATATATCAGTGACATTAGCTTGCAGTTGTTCAAGTCTGTTAAGTGCACCTTTTTTTGCATGAAGAAGCTATGATCAGTTCTAAAATGAAGCTGACTGTGCTCTTTGAAGCTAAAGCTGGACCTTCAAGACATTGATTTCAAGCAAGCTGAATCTACATTCTCTATTCCTCTTGTATCCTTTTGTCTTCGTGTCTCTTGAAATAAGCAGTCAAACTATTCTCTGCAAGAAACGATATGTCTAGCCACATGTTCCCAAACCAGAACTATTTAGAAAGTTAAAGTTTCTAAAATCTAGAAAGTTAACCAATAAAATATTATGTAGTTTTGAACATGTCAGAACATATACAAACTTGAGGGTAAAAACAGTCCATTGAGTTCACTATTTGAGAAAGTCTAAATATTAGCTTTTTAATGCTAAATAAGGATTTTTTTTCCCCAAAAAATAATGTTAACATTATGAAAAATTAAACTACTGATCAAGAATAAAATAGTGCATTTAAAATGTCTTGTAATGAATTCTGCTGGAAAATATATGCTAGTTAGTATTTATTGGAGAACATTTTTTTGCTGAAAGATTTCCATCCATTCTTTTTGGCATAAATCTTCATTGCCATTAAGTTAAGAAATGTAGAAGCAGCCACCAGAAGAATGAACAGGTGAAAAAAATGCATCAGGGATCTGATGCAGTCAGCAGTTAAAAATAGGCATAGTACAGGAGGAGAAAACTGGAACAAAAATTAGGAAAATAAAGCAGAAATGCCAAAAGTTGACTGGAAAGAAGGAAGTGCTACTGTAAGTACATGATAAAACAAGACAAAAAACCTGAATGCAAATGAATATTTATTATTATATAATTTTTCAGAGGACCGGGAAAGTATGGAAACAGAAATAAGTTCCTGTCACTATGATACTGAAAGCCTGTTGAGGCAGCAGTATGTCTAAAGTGAAGCACTCAGCTACCAATCAGGAATTAGCTGTTTGGGCTTAAATGCTACATCAATACAGGCAGCCACCAGGCTTCTGATTGGAAGTTAATAGCATGGGCAGAGAAACTTCATCTAGACACCTACACATCTAGGCAAATTTCAATAAACTTCCAAGACTGCAGGTGTACTATTTGCTACTAAAGCACTTGCTACAATGATGCCAGCATATTATTTACTATTTCTACTGTAAGCAATAACTGAAATTGTCCATGTGAACAACCAGCTGATACACTCACACTTGACAAGACATTACCTTTATTTTTTCAGTTAAACCACCAACGAAAAGCACAGCATTAGCATCTACATCTAGAATGGTATATCCAGGTGGAGATACAGCACTGAATGTGGCTGGCACAATGCTGGCTTTAGGACCATCCAGAGCTCGCACAGATATTGTGCCATTCTTCCCAGTCCTAGAGAGTTTAACAAAATAATTGAAGCATACAGAGTCAGTAGTTAAATCAAACATAGGAAAAATCTATTTAGATGGCATTTTCTAGTAGAGGCAAATATTACTGATTTGATTCTGTTCCCTTTTGATCCAAATTAATAGACTTTTATGCCTGCGTAATTTAAAGACATGACCACAGAACCATTTTTATTTTCTCACCTCAATATTCTTTTTGCACAAAATTCACTATATAGACAGTAAAATTTGGACTAAATCAAAGAATTTTCATTTTTAAAATTATTGTGATGAAATTAGTGTATTGTTTCATGCCATCACAAATGATGCAGGCAAGGTTCCACATGAAGTTTCTGAATTTCATAGGTTATATTTGAACTGAAATGATCATGTGGTAATGTACTGAAGTTTCATTCACCTTGTTGCACAGAGTTTGCACTTTTTGCAGTGGGGCTCCCTGGTTTCTTATCACACAGATAGAAACCATATTATGTTTAGGGATGTTACCTCATAGTCCTCTAAGGGTCATGTAAAATATTAATGGTAACAACAACAAAATAATTTGTCATTTGTTAATATTTTCTACAGCAGTTTGTTTTCTACTCCTTAGGTTACATTGGTGTAGTAACTGGCATGGAAACTGCTGACACACTTTTGTAACACAAGGAATAGAATGTGGAGATGATTTCTCCTAGTCTTTCAGGTACATAGAAAGGTATTTCAAAGGAAACTTAAATAATTTTGAGTCCTTTGCAATAATTTGTTTAACATAACTCTAGTTTACACCAGTATGAATAGTAGCTTTCCATAGAAAACTTGTTCCTAACCTAATAGAAGTAAAATATTAGGCCTTTATATTCATACCATAAATTAGCGTTCCATCCCAGACAGATGGACCATACTAAACACACATAATTTCTTATGGGCTTATAATATGATTGTGGAAACAAGCATGGAGTGTGATCCAGATCCTGTCACATGCAGATGAAGTATCTAATGTGTTCAATAATGTGGTGGAAAAGTGGCTGGGAGATGAGTGACTTTGGAAATTGCTGTTTTATCTCATTTTCCATAGGATGCTGGATGATTTCATATTAATTTGGAAATTGCTAACGTAGATGCCTGTTCTTGATACCCTAAGTAGCACCATAACAGTCAGCATGGATACCAATATTATACGGAACTATTGTAACTTATGTGTTTGATACTTCATGTAGAAATACACTAGTTAAAATAAATCTTACTTTTTTTTTTTCCCCTATAACAGCTTACAAAGAGTCACTACCTGTTTTTTTTTTTTTAGGTTACATGTGGTATTCTGTTGGCTACCTGATTGGACTCTAAAAATTACTCAGTACCTGTTCTCAAGCTAGACAAAACAGATTTTTCTCAGGAAATGGATTTTATATCTGTATTTGTGAAAAAGGCTTCTAGAAAAAGGAAGCCAATTAAATAGAGGTGATAAAATCCACAAAAAATTTCCACATGTAGCTTTTCTAGATGAAAAGTTACACATTCATCCTATTAAGATACTGAGAATTCAGAGAGAGAAAATGGCAAAAAAAAATTCCTTTGATTTTTTAAAGTCCTGAACTTTGCTGCACATGTAAAATTCCTTCTTGTCTAATTAGGAAAAAAAAAAGTTTGCCTTGGGGTATTGAAGTAAAAAGCAAACTAAAAGTTAAAAGCATACCTTTCAGGAAGAAGTGTCATTTCTGTTAAAACTTTACTTGAAGAACTTACATTTAGGACATGACAAGGAATACTGCATAACTTAAGCTACTGAATATGCTAAATGAAGTCATTGCTATTCTGTTCTTACAGAATTCCTGGATTTAGAAAGTTTACTGGAGTAAAAAAAGGTAGAAAAATCCAATAAGACTATGTATTTTATGTCTAAAAACCACTCTTTAGAAATTCATTTCGCTCAGAACCTACTACTCAAACCCCAGAATGAGTTGAGAGTTTTCTTATGAAATTGCATAGAACTAGAAAAAAAGTGACTTAAAAATCAAAATGAATTAGTTGAGATGTTTCCATTTTTATACATTTCTCTTGAATTGTGAAGCAGAATTTCAAAATAATTTTGAGGATTTTCAAACAACCAGGGATATCTTTGCAAATCTATGCCATCTTGCCTGCTTTGTAGTGATAGATCTCAAGGATTTCAATGTAAAAAATACATATTTGCAAAAAGACACTGGGGCTCCTCCATTAACCCGTACCTTGACCTGGCAGCTCTGGAAACCATGTGGACGGGACTCTATTTCCTAGGGAATTTCCTATGTGACATCTGAGATACATTAAAATGATTTCCAAATACCCACATAATTCTACAGATTTTTTGAATAAAACTTCATTTCAATATTTTACCTTTTATTCAAAAAATCAACAGAATTCTAAGTACATAGTCTTCTGAGCAGCAGAAATTCCAAATTTAGACTTCATTTTTTTTTCAGAAGGCTTATTGATGTGTATCCTTTAAAGGATACAAGTTCTCAGCGTAGTAATTGTTGAAAGACTAATGGTTGCTAATGACTTTTTAAAAAACTGCTTAAATTGGATGCTTTTTGAAGGAAAGTCATTGTCACTTTCAACCTATATCATGCTGAAATAAAGATTCCAGGTTGAAAAAATCAAGTACAGTAATGCAGAAGTCACTGAGCAAACTGACACTTTTTAGAGAGTTTAATATGTCACAAATAGGACAGATGTCTGTCATCTTCAAAAAGTCTGAAACTGTCTCTTTCACAAATAATTCTCTCTTATTAAGTCAGGACAATTGAGCTTGAAAAAGAATTTGGCCAACTTGATAGGAAAAAGACATTGCTGTCTTGTGCATGTTAAGTCATCAGGTTAGATGATATTCTTTCAGTGATAATTCTGCAGAACAGGAGGATTACAGAAGACGTACCAGCACTGTGTGGCTGATCATCTGAAAAATCTACATAATCCATGTAAGCAGGGTTTGCTCTTTAGGATATGCATGATGTAAATGAGATGACTTTTGCAAGTTATCAACATTAGACTACAAAATACCACATAGAAATCTCTGCTCCTTAAGCCCTTGAGAGCACAGAAAGTCTTCATTAGAAAGTATGTCTTAGATTTGTCACAGTAGTTTAAGACTGAATTCTTGTTGAGCTGAGCTGGATGTATCTACAGTGAACTTGTGATTCAAGTGTACTTAAAGTAAGGGCACTGCTTAAACTCTGTCATTAACAATTAAAACACTAGTAGTACTTAAATCACACTTGATTAAAATCACAACTAATCAGGTCCTGCTCCTAACTGAGGCACACTGAAGTCAAGTGACATTGTTTTACTGATCTAGTGAGTCTCAAAAATACTCTGTTATCCATTTGACTGTTTCTCAAAACTGACATTGTTTGCATGTTGTAAACTTGCTTCAGACCATTTTGTCACATACTCTTATGTCAGATTTTCCTTTTTAAATTGATACTTTGATTGATTGTGGTTTTTCACACCAATCAGATTTGCTTCTGTAAGCAGGTAAGTAACTCTAAGTGAAATCTGTTACATTCTTGTACCATCAGAGTATGGGGAATTCCTTTAGGAATTCCTATAGGCACAAACAAATTTTACTTCAGTTCCATTAAAAATATCAAAATATTTCCATTAGAACTCCTGTATATACAGCAAAATGCAAATTATCAGTATATTTTAAATTTTAAAAGTGATGAAAAGCTTCAAAAAGATAGGTTACAAGCTCTTCGTCTTAATCCCCAAATTCCAACCAATGTCTCTGCAATGTAATTCTCGTAAACACTTCTCTGCACTTCAGATTTGTGCAGCTGTAATTGTTCTAAATAGCTGATCTAGCAGTTTGTTCAAAACTAATGGCATGCACACTCTATATATCCAGAACAACCAGCATAATAGGCACTGTGCTTTTGTAGCATACGTGAATTTTTATACCATGTCCTGGCTTCATATTCTGCTGAAGCAGCTTTCTTGTAAATAGAAATCTGGCATTACTATGTCATGAGGCTGTTTTAGTATGCATAATATGAACTGGTGAAGATTTCAACAGCTCATGTTGTATCCTGGTTTGCATTTCCCTATCAATAAGCTTTCATTAAGCCAGCTTCTGAGGATGGTGCCATAGTTTTTTTTAATTCTCTGCCCTGAATGGCTGATTTCTGTGATTTCATTAAATTATTAAAACTGGATGCCATCTCCTTCTCTACGAGCTATGGATGTAACCAGAATTAGAACGCTTTGTCTTCTTTCTCCTTCTTTTCCTCATGTTCTGACTGATGATAGTTAACACTACGTGAAATGAACTGTAATGGTGCAGGAGGAATTACATAACTTAATATCAAATTGCAATATATATGATAGCTAAATTACTAAGATCTGCTCACATGAAGAGGAAAAAAGGATATAAAGTTATGTAACTCTTATGTTGTAATTACTACACACCATTCATTTGCTACTTAAATGGAAAATACAAGCTTCAACTAACAAATGTGAAATTTGAATATTATCTATTTTTCTAAAGTTCAAAAGCTGCTCTCAAACTACAAAGTATAGTTGAAATTTCCAGAATAATTAATCGTTGAGCATCTATAAACTGTGTGGTTTTAAATATCTCCAGTTTGAAGAGACATTTTGCCTATGGAAATGGCGTTTTCAGTAAGAATTAAGAGACTGCTGTGTGACAGACTACCATTTGCAGTACTCTATCCAAACCAGAAACCTAGAAATGCTGCAACCCTTTGAAATCCAAGGAGAAAAGAACAGTGGTTACCTGTTTACATGTCAAAGCCTGCAACTGATTTTAAAAGGAAGCTGTTTGAATAAGAGAATCAATAGAATGATAATAAACAGATGGGAATATAAGCAGTCATAGATTGTTGATGCTAGAGGGGAAATATGCGATGAAAACAAATTATCGACACAGAACAATTCACATTTGAATAGTAATTGTAGTGTATACACTGTTGGTACTATTTGGCATAGGTTCAAAAGCTTCCATTAAACTAGACAAAGAATTTGTCATATTTGTTCCATTATCTTTTAAAACAAAGTCAATGTTTCAAACATAGCAAACATTTCCACGTAAACCTGAGATATGACAACTTGAGGACAGTGGATTAGAAACAGAACTTGTTAAATTTAACTATTTTTTCTTTAGGAACCAAATCTTGGAAGTTACTTGCCTTGAGGCTTCAATCCGGTACCAAAATCCATCATCAATGGTCAGATCTGGATACTCTACTCTTCCAACACCAGATCCCACATCCCACAGGAAGCTCACCTTGCCTTTGCGCATCTCTATGGCCAAGAAGTCAGTCTGCATGTAAAATATGAAAATAGAAGCAATCTTATACTTTAATTAAAGGAAGTTTTCCAGAACTCTTCACATTTCAGAAGGTCTAATGAGGCATCAGAAACCCATATATAGACAGTAAAGTATGAACATTAATTCTCACAGTGGTCTAAAACAAGATCCAATTTTTCTGCCTTTTGTTGCTTCAAAAAAGGAATCATAAGCCAAAGGTGGCAAATAACTTGTCAGTGATATGCTGCTAAAGAAACGTTAATATTGTAGCCATCAAGAGAAGAATTTAAGTCAGTGTAACATTGTTTTTAAAACATCCATTTGATGGCAGAAAGATGTCAGCACTCTAGGCTAATACATGATGCCATCTAGCCTCTTCATTTTGTATTATGTAAATAAAATATAGGGTTTACAATGTTGGAAATAGAATTTCCTATTCGCTGAATTACTATTGATTATTCTAGAAGTCTGTCTGCTATAGGGCTCGTGGGAAACGGAATCATTCATCATTATTATGCTTGGAATTGTAATCTTGACTTAAAATTACAGTAAATGGGAGCTTTGACAGATGCAAGATGATTAGATAGTTTATTCCCAAGAGAAAACCCATAACAAACCCCTAAATTACCCTGGTTGCACTGTGAATTTTAAAGCTCTAATGCAGTCCATTTACAAGTCTCCCATTTCTCATGCAGTTAAAATGAAAAAAAAAAACCCTATATATAAAAATTTGCTGTTCACATTCTAGAAGCCCTTATATTAATATCAAAGATAGCCTCTAGGAGGGGGAAAAAAATCCAAAAAAGCCTCTCATCTTCTGTATTTGTCTGTAGCCTGATTTGATCAACATGAAAAGCAGGAGACAGACTTACGAACTTGGCACTTCCAAGGTAAAAAAGCAGATTGTCAGCAACTACAGTCTTCACGTTGACAACGATGGTGTTGTATGTTCCCTTCTTTATTTCTGGTCTGTATGTGCGAATACAATTGCCTCCAGAGGACACAGACACTTTGATCTTCAAAAAAAGCACAGCAGAAAGAATTCAATTTACTGCTTATTATTCCAGAAATATCTTTAGATGTTTCCACATAATTATAAGAATCTTATACTTTTCTTCCTTTCCATGTTACATGTCCCAGGAAGTTACTTGGATATGCATAATAGGTAGAAATGGATTATTTTTTTTTTTTCTCTAGGATTGTTTACTAAAATGAAATAAAAGCTCTTTCTGGGATTCAGATTTGAAAGAATGAACTGTATGGACTAAAAATAGCTAGAAGATATGATGCTGTAACACAAGCAGCAGTGGAATTGCAGCAGTGGAATTCTAGTAGTAGTCTATAAGTAGAAAGTGCAGCCAGGAAAATAAGCAGCACTCCTGAGAGGGATTTGCAGCACACTGGTATCAGGTAGACAGGATGATGAATTTTTCCTTGTAATATCTTTGATTATGCCGATTTAAGACAGCTTTTAACAATTATTTTTAAACCAACAGTTGTGTTTATCACTGCTTTTACCAAGCTTCTAATGGAGGTGGAGTTCATAACTGTTTCATTTTCATGGCTATGGGACATATGCATTTAGATATAGATGTTAATTTCCTCAGGCTCAGAGCACAGATGAAAACAGTATGCTCCAGCATAGGTATAATGACAGTACAATGGTATTTCCATTCCAGCTAGGCATGTTTATATATTACAGTAGATGTACATAATGGTATCACCTTATGCTTATCACAAACCTTGTTAAAAAGGAGATCCATTATATAACCCAACTCACAATTTCCCCATCTCAGCAATGCTGAGCGGTTAACTACTTCAAAGTCTTCAGTGAGAAGCTGAATGTAGCGCGACCATATCATCACTATAGCTTGTCTTTCTATTGTGTGCAAATTTCATCGAGTATATAGAATATATGTCTTTCCCCAGATCCTGTTATTTGTAGATTTTTTTTTTCCAACGACTTTTTAGGATTTTTCTTTAGCTCTATCTTCAAAATGATTTTTCCTTTGCCACATTGGGTCACAAGCTGAATAATGTTACTATTAACCATCCGATCCTTAAGTTTAGAGTATTACTGAGGCAGGGAGATGGACTCCGAACTCAAATAGACTAGAAATATATGTTAACTCAAGTTCAAATCCTCAGAACTGTTACTGGACAAAGAAAATCAGGAATATGGGAAAAGTCAAACACATTCAGCAATTGCAGTGAATTTGGGATGGTATCACTCTCAGGTAATATAAGTTGTACAAGATGAAATCAGATGCTTAATATCATTGCAGAGGTAAAAAATTACATTTTTGATTTCACAAAAAGACTCAATGACATTGATTCTTCTGCTGTACTACATCATCCACAATACTTAAATAACTTCTCCAAATACATTCCTACAGATTTTAGCCAGTAATAAAGGCATATTTTAAATGAAGAAACAAGATAGAGAGTGAAAAAGAATATTATCATCTTATCTGAGAAATTGTGCTCAACTTATTCATGTTTTCAGTTAGAGAGGATTCACCTCATGTAAAAGAAATGAAAAAATAGAATTTGAAATCCCATCACTGCTCCAAAGGTCGTCTTACTGAGAAAGAGGGCTTACCGAATTGGCTTGCTTCCGAGCTTGGTTTATCAGCTCTTTTATCTGAGAAATGTTTTTCCCTAAGTTATCCTGAAGTTCTTTGATTGGCTTGATTTTATCTAGCAGACGATCTGCTTCCTTTTCCAGGGTTTTAATACTGGAATCTGCATCAGCAACTTCATAAGAAAGAACAAGATATTTTTAGAGAATAGTGTCACAGCAGAATTATACATTGTAACAATGAAATCCAAGAAAAGTCTGCATAAACAGTACTCAGGTGATTGTATATGCTACTCTGATGTACACACAGACCAGGAAGCTACCTGAATGCAATAACACAAATTGAGAATATTTAGAATCAAGTTAAAGTAGCAACAGTAGCAAATGTGGGTGGTTAAAACAGGATTTTGAAGCAGTCATTATGCTTCAGCTCAGGATGATACTAATGGAAAACATGTCCCAAAATACAAATACACTTCTGAATGAAAAAAGTAATATTTTTTTTACCTCTAGTTTAGAGAAGAAAAATGCTAGATTAATGAAAAATGATTAGTTTCCATTAGTAATTTCTACACAGGGTTAGACTTAAATTGAACTTAATTCTTGAATTAACTATAATGGCCACAACTAGAAAAATGCATTACCCTGGTCACAAGTTTAAAACTCTGCATGTGTACTAAAAGCAGATTAAAAACACGGTGGCAGTAAACTTGAAAATATTTTCTTTTTTTTCCCAGGTGAATTAATACTTTCACAAATATATTTTTTCCCCTCTTCAAATTTCTTTTTTCACCTGTCAATATATAACCAATGAGCAATGCCCTTTCTTTGACAATTCATCAGCAGATCTAAGGACTGCAACACTTGGCTAGCATGAGAGTATGGGTTTGTAGGGATAACACTCAAAGAACAAACCTGCACTTGCCAGAAGAATGTAATTAAATCAAAATAATGATAACAGTAATGATAAAGCATGAAAGTCTGCATATCTAGTTGTTTAATAGTCACCAAGACACTGATACAAGACATTCAAGATTGTTCATAAAGTTTCACATAAATCAAACTATTTACCAAGTCACTTTATCTCAGAGCCTTCAAAAAGTAACTATTTAACTATTTCAATGAATGTGAAAATGTAGAGCACCATGCAGAGGCTTTGGAGGTAAGCAGTGAATCATCATTTAGTGGAAAGGCAAAATAAAATCAGCAAGAAAGAAAACATACGTACTGATTTCTGTAGGCAAGATATGGAGAAAAGAAAAGAGAAAGAAACAGAAGATAATGTAAGAAAACGTTTTGAACATCTAAATGGAAATGTTAAATAAATTGAGGGACAGCATTAGTCTAGAAAAAACTTACTACTTTTTTATATATTGCACATATACCTGATGAGAATCCAGAGTCCGAATTTTGACATATAAGGGAGGCTATATCTACTTTGGCATGTAGTTGTGCCAGTGTACTTACTGTATACCTTTGAAGTGGTTTAGTTTGCATTTACTTTAATCTCATTTTGTGATCTGAGTATCCATTAGCAGTTGGAGAGTGGTAAAAAATGTACTTCTGGAAAATATCTTCCAGTTAAACTTTATCTGACATGGAACAGTTTGCAGATGTTAAGATCACTCCCCAACATGAATGAAATATCAGTCACTGAAGAGAATCAAGAAATTATTTATAAATTTATCTCAACTACAAGGCTAATGTACACACAGTCTTAGAATACTTCGTCTGGGACAGAAGGCCTAGTCTAGTTGCCAGCAGTACCAAGAAATTACTGTTTTTAGGCCATTTCTCAGTTGTTTATCACTACTCTGACAGAGGTCATTACTTCATTGATCTGCTTGTTCCATAACCCACTGTAATCTAACCACGCTATTTCAATCTATAACTGCTTTTCATGTTGTCTAAACTAGTATGGATCAGTCTGCCCGACGGGGATTATACATAGGGCTCACACACATATCCCAGTTGATGAAAGATTGGGAATTTGCAATAGGCAGGCAGTGACTGCCATCATCATTAACCTCTTTCACTGGAAAAGCAACAATTTGAAGAGGATATTTCTCTAGAGAATGACAGTCTCCTAAGCTGGATGCCTTTCAGTGCCCAGCTTCATAAAGCTGACAACAATCTGAGGATCCCAGGTTAGTTGAAAAATTAGTTATTCAGTAATTTTGTATAGACACTTTGGTTTTGTGGTCAGCCTTGGTTGTACACCCCTATATCATACGTATCAGTAATCTACCATAAAATGTATTGTAATTTAGAATTTGATTTTATCCAACCTAACTAAAGTGTAAATGCTAAAGCAATTGTCACATTTGATCACAGAAATTTTTTTTACCAAAAATAGTAACATATATGAAAGAAGTCATGTAATTCTTCCAGAACTGATTATCTGACTGACTTAAGACAGTGTTAGTGTATGGAATTTTGCTTTAATCAAGGGGTGAATTGCTAGTCAGAATCTTTGATCATTCACCTCCTACATACTTTAAAAAGTCTGAGGAACAAATCGATCCACATGTTCATCCTGCTGACATTAGCTTTTTTTCCCAGTACTAGCAGTAGTCCCTAAGATTTAAAATTTTTTTGGTATATACATTCAAAAAAATAGAAGTTATAGAGAGTCCTTTTATCTCAGTATAGTGTAGTAATGCCATAGGAGTGAAATTCTGGAATGTTTCTGTTTCATTCAGAGATGTGAAATGAAAACAACAAACTAAAAAGAAAACCCCACCAAACAACTCAGAAAAGATCTTACTGTTCTTGATGGGATCTTTCACAACAGCATTTGTTTTTGCCACGTCGTCTGCAAGTTTACTGTAGTTAGTTCTCAAGCCCAGGAGATTCTGGTTGAGGTCTTTAATCTGGGCCAAGACGTCATTTGCAGTATCGTTGGCTTGTCTTGCCTTGTCTTTGGCTGCCTGTATCTTTACAGCTGTATCTGTAGGTAGAAAAGGATAATGAAATGATTGCCTGGAGTATAAAAGTTTCCTTCACACAACTTAACAATAAAGTTGGGTCAAAATTCTACCATCTTAAATTGTGCTGTTCAGCTCTTTGAGAACTGCTACTTCATATGTTTTAAGACATTACTAGTTCTAAGTGTGGATTCGAGAATCTGGCCTTTAATGCCTTTGAGACATCAAATGCTGAAGAGAAAATACTCTAGCCTCTTTTGTACATAAAGCATAAATAATTTGTTAGGTACATTTTTGTGCAATTTTGTTGTTCCTGTTGACCTGCTTGTTCACCTCTGATCAAGTGTCAGATACAATAGATGATACTTAAAATAGAATTTTCAATGTTCAGACGTAGAGAGTACAGAAATCTAACTCCAAATGTTTCAGATGAAACGGTGAGAAATAATTTGTGAATTGGGAGACTAAGAGTCCATTGACTGCGTCAGTCACATACATCTAGAGACATACTTGCTGACTTTAGGTAGAACAATTAGTGCAATGCTGCCTCACCTCTCTGCCTGAAAAATGGAAATTAATGCTCTGCCTTTGGGGTGAAAATATTCAAGTATGGAATGTTTTTGATTCTGCTATTGATAAATGATAAAACAGTCAGCAAGGTATTTGAAGTAGGTATTTACTCAAATCCTATGTTAGTAAACCAGACTGCTTTAAAACTTATCATGCAACTGAGGTGCTGTAGCCATGCTGGCATTACATCACATGATAAGCCAGTAGCAAAGGTTGTGCTGGGCTAGAGAGCTGCCATATTTACCGAATTCCCACAGACAGTAGGAAATGAGCAGACAGAAAATGTTGTGATGGACACTCCAGCTCGCACAGGAACTCATGTGAACTGCATTCTACCACCACACCACAGTGGAGTTGTGGGACCTGCAGGATCCTACGCTGTCACCTGCTTCCTATGAAACATTTCTTGGAGTTGCTTTCCCCTTGTGTTCTCCAAGTTCTTCAGTCATATGAGTCATAACTTTGGAGTGCAGTTCAGAACCTTGGACATCTTTGAAATAACAATGTAGAAACACTGCCGCAAGTCACATTGACCAAAGTTTCCTGTGGTAGTTCACGAAGTTAATAGACTGAATTGCAGTAGTGGGAAAGGCACAGGAGGTTGTGACTGATTTCAGTTTCTGAGTAACAGTTGATAAGAGTTAGCTTATTCCAATATTTGTTTGAAGCAGACTGCACACTCCTGATTCTGTGACTGTATGAAGATACGGGAAACACTAACATTTGCTTCATTTCAAGGGATCAACAGTATGGTTTCCAAATGGTATCCTACACAGGTCCATCTCTTCCCGTGGAAGATCTGATGCAACCAAGCCTGTGGCCTGAGGAGTACATGATGCTTCCTAAGGCTGTAGAGAACTGGTGGGTTTGTCCTGCACAGTGGAGAGTTACATGACCCTTTCTACTTTCTTGAGTAAAGTGATATTATATCTGTGCTCCAAACAATTCCATCCTTATTTCTGAAGATTCGGCTCTGAAAAGTCTCCAAAATAGAATAGCACCTTGAAAATAAAACCGAACCTTTAACAAACCATTAGCACCATTATTACTGCCAAGTGAAAGAATAGAGAACTTTTTCACTTCCTTTTTTTTCATCATATCTAAGTATCATTTTTTTGAGGCCATTATTAGAGGTTGTGCACCTTTCTGGCAGAGTGAAAGTTTGCATTACTGTGTTACTTTCCTCTATTGGTCACACAAATTATATTTATTTTCAGACATTCCTGCACATATGGGCCCTTGTCCTAAGGTCATCTACTCATCTATCTCATTTTGAATCTTTCTACTTTTATGTGGCCATTAGTACAGCATGGACACAAGAACTATTAGTTTATGTTGCTCTCTGCTTTCTTGAATCCTTGAAGAACAAGATATATGACAGGGTCATTTCCTCATCCATCCTCATGCATTATTTCCCTGTTGGACAACTAATTTACTGCATTTTCTTATCCATGTCATTTATTTGCTCTGAATTTAATTCTTAATACACATCTACTTGTTTTTATGAGTGTCCTTGTCCCAAGAGCAAGCACCTTGTAACTCTAATCTGACAAGAGCTTATTACATTGCTAATGGTTGCACATTTCATATTTTGTTTACTTGTTTCATATTTAGTATTTGGTACCCTAAGGTCAACTGGCCTTAGAGGCCCATTTTGTTTGACTGAAACAACTACCTGTGCAGAAAAGAAGCAGCACTCACATGAATATTTGTGGTCAAAACCAGAGAAGTGGTATAAGATGAGCATGATATATTAAAACAAATTTTTGTGAATGTTTGATTTCAAAGATTACTGAATCTAAACAAAAACTTGTAAGTTATCTGGAATCTTAAAGCCACAAAAATGTGCAACATGAATATTTAGCTGTCTTCCATGCCAAATTTTTACTTGCAGCCTGACCCTTCTAGACCATCAGGAACCCAACAGAATCAAGTTTTTTCTTAAAGACTTTTCTTAAGGCATATCTTCAGTTTATAAAGTGCTCCTTGGTGAGAAAAGTTGTAGCAGATGATGTTGATAAAAACTTTATTATTTTCTAATTATTTTCTAATTATTCAGTTTATCACTGGTTCAAGAAGAACAGAAAGCTGCTGGAGAGAGCTCAGCGCAGGGCCACCGAGATGAGGGAGTGTAGCATCTCCCTTATGATGGCTGAGGGAGCTGGGGCTCTTTAGCTTGGAGGAGAGGAGACTGAGGGGTGACCTCATTCACGTTTGCAAATCCATCAAGAAGATGGAGCCAGGCTCTTCTCAATGATGTCCAACAATAGGACAAGGGCCAATGGGTATAAACTGGAACACAAAAGGTTCGAAAAAATACAAGGAAGAATTTCTTCACTGTGAAGGTGATGAAGCACTGGAACAGGCTGCCCAGGTGAGTTGTTGAGTCTCCTTCTCTGGCGACATTCAAACCCATTGGTGTGACCTACTCTAGGTGGTCCTGCCCTGACAGGGGGGTTGGATGATCTTTCAAGATCCCTTCTGACCCTTAAGATTCTGTAAGATTCTGTGAAGCAACACTGTATCTTCCTATCTCTCACTACCACAACACAAAGTAGCTAACATCTCAGCATTTCAGGATTTTAATGAGTATTAAAGATTTTGTTTTAAAAATTAGCTATATAGAATTACAAATATGCACAGCATCTCAGAGTTCACTGAAGAAAGCCTCTTGTATTTCTAAGCAATTCACTGTCTAAAAAAGATACACATCACCAGTGCAGCATACCACAGCATAAGTCAATGAGTGTGGTAGAAAGGTAAGACAAAATCCAAAATTGTGCTTTTTCCATAAAGTCAGTAAGTCTTTACTCTTCTTGGGTTCAAATATATTTGTTTAATTATAATGGTTCATTAATCAGTAGATTGATAAGGAAAAGACTGTCTCAAATTGTATCATAATTCCTAATATCATAATTCTTTTCTCTCTGAAACTTTTGCAAACTGCAGAAGCACAGAACCTTTTAGAACGTCAAAACAGAAAGTGATACCATGTAATTGTTTTCAGTTCAGTTCTCTCTCTCACATTGCTCGTCTTCACTGTACTAGAGTAGAAAATGGTCAAAGCGGACACAGCATGGACACAGACAAGAATTAATAAGACAGATATTATGTGATGGCAAACAAAACAAAAGAGCAGAGGATGAGTCAAGCTGCAGCATTTTTCCAGCTTACCGTTAGGAATGGCTGCCAGTTTTCCTAAGGTTTCATTCAGCGCTCTTAGGAGGATGGAATTCTTCTCATCAGCATCTTTCAACCTATTTTGCATGCTGTCTAGGTTATCCCCATTTTCTGTAAAAAGTGCACATAGTACAGAAACATTAACTCTTTTTTTCCAATATCCTTTCTTTGCACATAATTTAAAATGTATAATAATGAGCAACCCATTTATCATTAACACTATATCGTGTAAATAAAGAAGTCCAGTAAAACTGGTTGTAGGGTTGACTGATAATATGTTTCTTTAAGTTCCCTACTTCCATAATGTTGAAATGCTTGAGTTCCTTGTACTGCTGTATATTTACCAAGGCTTTTCCTAAGGTGTACAAAGAAAAGAAAGAAATGGCAATCAATGGTAAGATTTATGCAAATTCATACAATGACCCACTGATAGACTCAACAAGTGTGATCAGTCATAGCTTTGATTCCTAGATTAAGATACTATTAAAAATATCTTACTGTGGTTGTCTGGGTTGAATGAGCTGAATACAGTGTGAAAGACGCAAGAACAGTTAGGTTATCTTACTCTTGCAATTAAGCTTTCCAGAGCCCAGTTATCTCATATTTTCTAAAAGATAACCAATGCTGACACAACATCTAAGGAGAACATGAGATCACCCTACCACTGATCATCAAGATAAGGAGAATACACCAATAACAGGCTGTTATTAAAAAAATGTACTATTTTTTTTAGCCCATCTAGTAAATAAAACTCAATGCTAAGAATTTGTTCAAATCAAAGAACTAGTATGAATCGAAGGCACAGGCATCTCATATTTGGTACATTACAGATAAAACTGATTATCCACTAAAAGTCCTTATTCTTCAATAGTTGTTCTGAGTAAAAGTTAAGAGCTTTGTGGAACAGTATCCAGTATAGCAGTGATTTTTCAAATTTTCAAAGTGAGATTCTAGCTGAGTTTTATGAATAGTTAAACAGACATGATTTCATTTAGAAGTAAATGTTGGTACAGAAAATGGTTGTTAATGCATAAGCTACTATATTAAGGGGCATTTTTCATAATTTCTTTGTATCTATATGGAACTCTCTGGAATCGATAACTGGTAATTTCTTACCAGCTTGCCCTACTGGGAAACTAATTCAGCATCAATGTGCTTGACAGCAGGAAGAGGAGAATAATTTGTAGGAAAGGAGTTCAGGATACAGTGCATGACCGTGACCTTCAGATATATGACTAGCTATTGAAAATAAACACCTAGTTTTTCAATATCTATCAAAGTAGATACTGGGATAGGAAAACATACTGGAGGTGAGGTTTCTTGGTGAGTTATAGCCATATACACCTGTAAAAACCAAAAAACATCTCTATTTATTAAGGGACAATAATTGGACTTATCATTGGTACTCCAGCATCTCCAACAGCATTGGGCTGTAATCCACTTATGTGACAATAAACAGGATAATAGACCAAAATGAGGGATTGTGGTTCACGTTCCACAAACTCTGTAAATGTATTATTTCTTAAAACTAGGTATGTAACAAGCAATTTAAGAAGAAAACTGAAACAAAACGTAACTTGACTACAAGAAATCATTAACTAATTTTTCCAAGACTATAGCAAGGCTGAAATGGTGGAGGGAATTTAAATATGAAGCACACTTTTGTTGTTAGACCCTTTGAAATGTCATTCAGGAAGAAATCATTTTGCTTTATGTAACACACAGGACTGGAGGAGTGCCTGGAAAGAAGCCTTCATTACTGTAAAATCTCCTGCAGAGAAACAGGACATTTGTATGAACTTTAAGAAGCACAGTTAACACTTGAATGAAGTTGGGAAGAATTACATAAAATATAAGATCATTTTTCTCCTCAATAACACCTTTATTTTTAAATGGCAGGTTTTGTCTCAGCTGCTGAATGAGGCTGGTAACGTGCTGCACTAAGTCAAGATGAACTCATGCGATTCTGGTCTTAAATGCTTTGAGACTTTATCTGAGTTAATTTCTTGTTAAATAAGAATATTGACAAAAATGTTTTAATTTCCTCCATTACATTCTCAAATGACAGTCTGCTTGATATTTCCTTGGTGTCTCTGGTTAGAGCCCTTTGGGATGTTAGTGTCTATAAAGAGTGTTACTATTTCTAAGATAATTTGATTCATTTCTGGTGGTGGTATGCTAATTTTGTTACATACTCTTAAATCATCTTTTTTTCTCCTCTTTACTCTGCCATATCCAACATTATGCTAATTACTGTCTATTATCTTTCTGAAGAATGATGTTTCCAGACTTCTGTTTTCAACTTTGTAACCATGACAGCAAACTGATTTTATTGATTTTAACAAGTAAAGTTTCCCTAGAAGTCCCAAGATGGAATACTGAGAGTCCATCTGTTTAAATTTTTTTTCTTTTAATTCCTCAAATACATTTTAATCATGTTTTGGTTTTTTTTTAATACAATAATAAAGGCATAAATGCATGCCCCAAATGAGGCTCTTACACAAACAGATGTGATGAGATCCTAAGGCCCATGTCAGCTTTTCAACGAAATTCTTCTTTTTGCACATTGATATTAACATGACGTTATATTTTGAAGTAACTTCCCATACTGTAGTCCAGATGGCCTCTTCAGTAAGCAGTGAGCTAATTTCATGTATGAATCATGAACTAAACTGAGTACATTTCAGCCTTTCCCCATTCTTTAAATGTTAGCATTTATGAAAAATGCTAGAGCTATGATATGGAGACCTGAAATCCTCCAGTTGATCGCAGAGGATAGAGAAAATACAGGCAGCTACAACCCAAGACTTTCCAAACTACATAGCTTATCTGACTTGGATGAGGTTAGTGAGTCTGCACTGAAATATGCCAGGCGCTGCCAATTCATATTAAAGTGTAGGTTGAGAAGTATCCTGAGAAATTTACCTCCATCCTGCTTTCACTTGATTAGCTCGGCACAGAGATGGCACAGGATGCCAATCAATGCACTGTTTATTGTTCAAATCAACAAAATTATTCATGCATAACTGATGATAAACCCTAGAGAGTGTGCAAGATCTGGAAAGACTTTGCAGGTATGGGCCTTTAGGTTTTCTGGCTTTTCTGTTTATGTTTCCATAGTTAAACACAGTATTTACAGAATAAAACATCACTCCTTTTCCCTCTGAGCAAACAAACTGAGTCAAATGGGAAAAAAAAAATTCCCTGCACTCATATATTTCATCTTAAGATAAACTTAAGAACTTAGTTACTTACTGTTTATGTGCAGTGATCTATTTTTACAAGAGACAAGTTTTTAGAAGTCTCTGCAGATCACATACACGGGTAGCACAGGTTAATTGCTGGTATGTGCCACCATTGCAAGGCTGGTAGAAAAAGATGTCTTTTGATAGCATGACCAAATTCTGTTTTTCAGGCAAAACTGTCCAAGAAGATATCATAAGGCTATGCTACACAATGCATATACACCAAAATCAGAACAAAAGTGGAAATCTATCAAAGAACAAAGTATGCAGCTGTTTATTCATTGGAGACTACACAAATGAACTGGCAGTTACACATATCTTTTTTTCAGTTATCTGAGTTTTGCTTCTTTCAAATAGAATACTTGCTCCCCAAAGTCTCATCCTATTAAAAGGAAGATGAGTCCCAAGCTAAATTTTTTCTCCCCCAAAACAAGCAAGACTTAGAGACTGGCATTAGGAAAGAACAAACAGCAGAAAGAGGCTAGAGAAATGAAGTTAATGATGGTTAACTTTAAAAAAAAAGACTACTTTCAGCCTTGACTGCAGTTTTTGTATGAATATTACATTGATCATCAAACTAGTGCAATCATTTGGTGAATGCAATATGCCAGGTCAGCAAAAATACAAAGCAGAGGAGAATACACAAAAAAGGGATTTAGTTATGCATATCAGCTAGAAAATGTTTTAGCTAAAAATATTCACATGTTGTCAGACAAGACAAGTCCCCCTCAAGTTGTCAATTCTTAAGCAAAAGAAACGACATGAGCTGAATTTCAGTAGCCACCTGACAGCACTCTCCAGCTGAAAATGAGTTTATACATCGTATTTTCCCTTTTCATTGATCAATTTTGACAAAGCCTGTATATAGTCTCAAATCTGCACCAGGGCAAGTATATTTTTAAAAAAGTAAATTCAAAAATTACAAGGAAGAAAAATTGCTTCTGGCAAACTGATGATCCCTCAAGGCACAGAGAGAACGAAACCAGCAGGCAGCAGCATTCACTCATTTGTAACCAAAATTTCAAAACTCCTTTTTAGCCAGAGCACTATATACAATTCTATTCTATTCTATACAGATTTAGCTTCTCTCACCAGGGTTATTCCTTCTAAATTGTAGTCCCACAGAGAGAAAAATGACTAAATCTCCATTTTAATAGCTTCTGTCATAAGCTTTGCTTTGTAAGGACTGTTTCAGCAGTTTTTGGTGGTAATATAAAGCATTTCCATGATTAACAGTCATTTTATAACTTGGGTAATTGGCCACAAATCAGGGGAATGTCATAATGTAGCAAGAAAACACTCCCACTTCCATCACTGCCCAGTCTGAATTTTTTGGAGGGTATATTAGTTGAGTAGCTTCATTACTTTAACCAATGTACTAACTCCACTGCAGACAAAGAAATTTTAAATCAATGATTACTTCTGTACCAGATTTTTATAGAGTTTCCATCATCCATTCTGCACGTCTAGTTGAGACTCTGAATAGGATATCTTTATGAGAAATGTAAGAAAACATCTTATTATAAGAGTCTGACACTAAACTCACTTTCTGTTGTGGAAACATACAGACATCCAGGAAGGATTATGATCATAATTCTAATTTTGCATCACTTTGGAGCAAAAGCAGAGGGAGGAAAAAAAGACATTTAAGAAATTAAATTGAAAGATGGTAGATTTAGATTAGATATTAAATTGTTCTTCACTGTGAGACTGCTGAGGCACTGGAACAGGTTGCTCAGAGATGCGGTGGATGCCTCATCCCTGGAAGTGCTCCAGCTCAGGCTCAGTGGGGCTTTGGGCAACCTGGTCTAGTTGAAAGTGTTCCTGCTCATCGCAGGGAGGCTGGATCTAGATGATCTTTAAGATCTCATCCAACCCAAGCCATTCTGTGATTCTGTCACTGTATTTTATTCTTATACTTTCTAGGCACAATGTTTACTGATCTATGTGGGTCAAACTGTGGATCATGGCCATGTTCTCTTGGAAAAAGGCATTCTGTGAAAAGTTCAGAATGTTTGCCTGTATGAAGCACTTTAAGACATATCTGAGAGCATTAAGAAAGCTCCACTGCATTGCCCTTCAGTATGGGGCAAGAACGTAGACAAATATCTAATATGTGCATTTTAAGCACTGCTCCTTGCTTGTATTAGGATTGCTTTATGCATCTTTAGACTATTTAGTCCTTCTCTTCTGAATTCTGAATCTGTCATCACCTTAAAACCTCAGTGGTGTAAAATGGGGCAATAACACAGGTTTGGGTTTTTTTTTTTTTCAAGTCTCTGATGAGATTGTAATACATCTTTTCTCAGAATTAAACTGGACAGTCTTGTGGGCATAAGAAATTCATCTATACCCAAATACAGATGCTATTTTACTGTCCTTGAAAACAGGGCACTGAGTTATGTGGAACACAGGATTACTGCATTATAACTGCCTGGGGAGCACACAAAGCTATGGATCCACTATGGTCTCATCTGCTCTATAGTAGGGAAGAGGCATTTCTCTATGGTATGCCATTTTAATGTTTCCTCTACATCAGCGATAACAAACTGCAGCAGTTTGCATTCCAGAAAGGGGCACTAACAGCATCCCTATTCGTTCTCCTTCAGCCATGCTACTTAAATTGCATCCCCAACAAAAATGGCCCTGCAGCCCTGAATCTGAACTGAATCTCGCAGTAAAGAGTTTCAATAAAGAACACCCTAATTACACATTCAGTATTTACTAGCAACTGCAGACATACTTTTTTCCTCAGAGCTGCTACACAAAAATAACAACATTTTCAACTTTAAAAGTGTATGACAGTGAAGTGTAATTAATGACCTTACGAAACATTTTGCTTTATGACCTTATTAAACATTATGTTTACTTGTTAACTAGTTCTGCAGCTGGAAATCCTAGAGCTGCCAAAACTAAAGGAACTAGCCAAAAGATGACTCTAAGTTGTATGGATCTTATCCTTCATGCTGTGTGCCTTCCATAATGAACCTCCCAGGAGGCTAATGGAAATTTCGTATATTAAAACCTGAGAGACTAGGCTCTATTATAGAACTCTCTCTTTTAATAAAAAGCATTTTAACTACTCTAGCATGAGAAAGAAGTTTCAAACATTATCTCTGTGACAATGACCTCTCAGTTTAAATCTGAGTCTTGAATATTTAGTGTGCATGACTTTTCTAGTTCTGATGCATAAAAGAAATAAACAAGCTTGATTTTCTGACCATACGATGAGCAAAAAATATCATATCATAGCTGTTTTACTCTCATCCTTATTTCTTCTAAGCCCTAAATCTGTTTCTCACATAGGTTTTCAATTGTTATGCTTTTCCCATCCTTGTGGTTAATTCCAGGTGAACCCTAGTTGCAGCTTCAGCCATGTATCTAGTAGGAAAAGACCAACAAAAACTTCAAAAACTGCAGTCACTGTTTACAAGCTTCTCAAACTATGCACAAAAAACTTCAAATTACAAAGGGAGGTGTTTACAGTGCACTAAGTTATCAACTTGAACTTATTCTGTTTAGGCTAATCAAAATATTACTCAGAATTTGTGTGACTTTCAAAACAGTTGTATGGAGGACTCAGTTAATAGATCCCACTCTCAGACTTTACTATAGCAGTGGCACAAATACTGAATGCTCCTAAATTGTTTTCTCTGTTATATGTAAAAACAAAGCAAATAAAACAATAATGATCAACAGTTTTCACAAAGGCAGATGTGTGAAACTCACTGTTGTCCTACTAGAAAGTACATAATTGTATCATACTTATTTCCCTTAAGATTTAGTCAAAATGTATTATTTTTTTCAATTCCTTTCTAAGACTGCTACGGACAGATGCTTCATTAGTTCTGCAATAAGTGTTTTCTTAGAAGACCTATAAAACAATCTGTCTGGATAAAGACAGAAGAAATAAACAGCTTTTGGTTGGAACGATCAGAAGATCATTGAATCATAGGCTCAGAACAGATGTTTGTCCGAGGATAATTTTTCTCCTTCTGACCAATAATCATTCCTCACTGATGTATATCTCTAAGCTGTTTTTAAAGATTTTCAAAAGTTGAATCTCCCTAATCTCCTCAGGAATCAATCTCAGTACTTCTGTATTTTAATTGCAAGGAAGATTTCCCAATATGTGATCTGTATCAGAGCATTTGAGATATGTTAGTCTCATCTTCTTTGGAGAAATCTTGGCATAACTGAAGAATATTAAGTCCCTATTCAATTGTCCCCTTTTCAGTTCACAAATTTAAATTACTTCCATCTTTCTCCTCATATCTCTTCTGCTAGATCTTCAATTAGTCTTCATGGCTTACTGCAAACTACTTCAGCTCTCAAGAAGTTTGGTGCCCAGGACAGTAGTCAACTTAGCTAAAGGACTAGGAATCCTGAACAGAGTAGAATGATTGTTTTATGTGTTTTGGAAAGATATGCTCCTATTCATCCATTCCTGTGTTACATTTGCCTTTTCCACCTCTACCCACACATGATCTGTGCTTCTCTTTAGTTCTAGAGAAGTACGACTCAGACAATTACTCCTTATCCTGCAATTCTTCAGCTGATTATTCACATGAAACAACTCAAATCTGTCCATACTGACATCTGTCCTACCTTCTCACACTATGGCATTCATCAACAATACTCTCATTTCTTGATGGGAAAATATTAAGTATGTTACAAGTACAGTTTGACTTGATTTACCAGCTTTTACATCTCACCAAGCAATGTAGTTCAAATAATATTTTTCCACCATTGGCAAATACTTCAGTAGAAATCAAAGATGGTTAATTTTCATTGAGAAACCAAACTATTTGTTTTGAAATCTAAAACCTTTATGATTAGAGCTGCATTTAGACAAGTATTTATGCTTCAGAAACAAAGAAATCTTTCTCTGTCTGTAAACAATAACTTTTCTCTAGAGACATGCTTTTAGCTTCATTTTTTAAAGATGCTTAGCAATTCCCTCCCATGACTCTATTTGACAAATACTATGCTTCTCTTTTGTAGAATAATCCTATTCTAGAATAATGTAGGCTATTTAGCCTGCAGAAGAGAAGACTCAGGGAGAATCTCATCAGTGCATCTAAATATCTAAAAGAGTGGAGGTCAAGAGGATGGGGCAAGTCTTTATTCTGTAGTTCCCAGTGACAGGAGAACATGAAGAAAAAATTATTTCCTGTGAGGGTGAGGGAGCCCTGGCACAGGCTGCTCAGGTAGGTTGTGGAATCTCCTTCACTGGAGGTTTTCAAAACTCACCTGGACATATTCCTGTGTAACCTGATCTAGGTGGACCTGCTTTAGCAGGTCTAGGTGCTAGATGATCTCTATAAGACCCTTACAATTCTGATCATTCTATGATTTTGTTATACCATAAGTATCCTGAAGAGATGTGGTATCTCTGATTGCATTACACACCCTGCTTCTGCATTGACAAGAATAAAAATGTAATGCTGGTTTGTTTTTTATACTAATTTTAGTAAATAAGAACCAACATTTCTACTCCCCTCTCCTCTCCACTTACTCTTGCCTTTACTGTATTTCACAAGAGAAGACCAAGGCTCCATCCTCCTCAGTCCCCCTGTCCAAGAAATGGACAGAGAGGACAAGCATTCTCCTATAATGTCTGGACCCAAGCCCGGAGGATCTTTTCCACTGATACAATGCTCAATTTAAAATCAGATACTGAATTATACGTTTTTTTTTTGTCCCCCTACCAATGATGTTTTTTCATACTGGAAGAGTATAATTCTCACAATGTTTTCCTTCTATTTGATTGGCCAGAATGCCATATACTGCACATACCTTTAACATCATCTTCTAACATCTTGGCTTCATTAAGGACCCTGAAGCTTTTCTGAAGTGAGCTCTTGGCGCCATCCTTCAGTGATCCTTGAGGACCAGATGTCTGTAGGAAAACAAGCAGTGAGATACAAGAGATATAGCAATGATCTCAGTGAATAGTTATCTAAATTTTAAGTTAATGTCAGTGTGCTCTAAATGAAATCCCACATTACTGTTATATCAGTCCACAAGAAAAAATTCTCTATTTAAATTTCTTAAATTTTCTAAAAAGTCAGATCTCCTTTGGAATACCAGTGATGACTTTACTGAAAAGAGAAAATATTCATAGTGTTAAAGAAACAAGTTTTGCTTCTAGAGTCAAATCTATTTCAAAGCAAACTAACAAAACAATATTTCAACTTAAACACGGGATTCTCCCTCCAGCTATGTACACAACACTGTGCCATACAGTATTTCTCCCTAATGACAGCTACAGTACCCTCAGAAGCCAGACTGGATCTGATGATCCAAATTCTAATACTGAAAGCAGAGACCTTTATGGTTAAACTAAAAAATTGTAATTGCTAGGTCAGTAAAGAAAATATGATATAAAAGAAACAGAGCTTAAAAAGAAGGGCAAACTGAAAGAGTTTTATTAGTAAATAACCATCCTTCATCATATCATCCTACTTAATCTTTGAAAAAACATCCATCTGTATCTTCAGCACAGAGAGTGATCATTAGATGGAATGATTTATCTAAATTAGATTAGTATTTTCAGCAGGTAGGAAATGCTCTAGGTTCTGAACCGCTTGCTGTTCAGTTTGTAAGACTGAACTCAGGTCACACATCATACTGAATACATTTATTGGAGAATACTCCTGACAGACAGATAACATTCTATATTAGTCATGGGTCATAGCCTTGTAACTAGTATATAATTAAGAGGTAGCTACTTTTCATTTTCCAGGGCAGATATGTATACTCAAAAATTAACTGTGTGTCAATTAAATGACACAGTTATTATTGCTATTCATTATTTATATAATGAGCAAGCCCAGAGGTGATATTTTGCATAATGTTAAACCTTCGGGGTTTTTTGATGACACAAAAAACCCCACAGATTTTACTCACTGATTTCTTTTTCTTTTAAAAATCTTAGGGAATGCTTTGGATACTTTCCAAATTCTGAATCAAATTTTTAGTTACATGTTGCCATATCACAGGGATATAGCTATTAAAGATTCCTTGTATTCATATGGGATGTAAATGTATGTTTCGCTTCCATCATAGGCTAATATTTTAAGAAATAAAGCCCATATGACTAACCCATTTCCAAATTCACTTGAAATACTAAGCTGTGTACACAAATTCCTTTCAACATCAACAGAAAGTGTACATTTGAGAGATATAAACAAAACTGCTTTTTAATGGATTTTCTTTATCATGTAATACAAGTAACAGTGGTAATAGAAAAAAACATATCAACCCAGAAAACACACACACACACACACACACACACACAAAGACTGTACAATTAAGCAAAAGACTGCTCTTGAAGGAAAAAAAAAAAAAATTTGGCCAGATTTCGGGACAGATGCACCTGTCAAATCAGATAATGCTTTTATATTTCTTTTCCCATTGGAAGAAGAATTTAGGGTATGTACATTATGATCATAACTTTCAAAAGTAAAGTCTGTTATAATTATTAAATAACTAGGCATTGTTGAATGTCTTTTAAAGCAGTTTATATTCAGTAAAATGAAGTTGGAAGGTCAGTCTTACTATTCAAAACCAAGAAGTTAATCAAATCAGGGACAATAATTGGGCATGTGCTGACAACGACTGAGAAACAGATTTCATCATAAAAACACTAGAAAAGCCCCTTCTGAGACAAATACACTTGTACTTTAAAGCTTTATATTATATTTATTTAAAAATAATTCTGAAAAGGAAGATTAATCAAGACATCTGATGTAAAATATATTGATTTTGATAGGTTTTCTTGTGGCTCATGACACATTGAGTTATGATGAAGTAAACAATGAATAAATATACATTTTCTGGCTTTGTGTGAGATGAATTTGGGTGCTTTTGGAAAGCCTGGGTCATAATGAATCCCTTTATTATTCCATAAAACTGATAAGCCAAGTGTTTTTGATATTGTTTTGTAAATTGGATCACCTGCTGTAAGAATGAAAAAAGGAGTGTAAAAAACCAGATTGTGATCCAAGATAAATTGGGAAATCTCAGGGTTTCAGGAATCTAATCTAATCTAATCTGTTCTAATTCTGCCTCTTCCAGAGTGCCCATAACCTGAAGATTGTACCTTCTTCTCCATGTGCCTTCCTTCATGCCTTTATACTCTCCCTATATGAACTCTGTGCAGCCTGACTGCTTGTAGCCTCTTGAGACAGAAGCGGGATCTCATAATGTATCCAAACAATGCCAACTCAATTGTGATTTAGAGACATAAATGCTGTTACAATATTATGCAAAATGCTGCCACTGAAACTATACATCATCTTTAATAGTCTGGTTTTTACTATCCATGGATTAGAAGAAATTTTAACAAAGTCAAAAGAAAAATATCTATCACATTACAGAAAAACTCTATGAATCAATAATTAGACAATTGATAAATGACAATTTTTACTAAGGAAATAATTTAGGAAGAATAACCGCTCCATCTTCCTTTTTCTGGTATTTCAATAAACTCTGTATTTGTCAAATAGCTCATCTACTGTGGGAGGGGCACAAAGATTTCAGTTCACCCCGTAGCTTCATAGGTTATAGCACTCTTCTGAGATGGAGGAGATCCCTCCAGATCTCCTACGGATGACTGAGTGGATCATTGACTTAGCACGTTTCCTTACTCATGTGCTGTGTGCTGTAAGTTTGAGTAAGATAAGCCATAGTTTCAGCATTGTGAAGACTTCCCTGAGAGCACGTGCTGGGCATGATCTGAGTATATACCACATTGAGAATTGTTGGAGATGTTGCAGAAAGGATTTTTTTTCCTGAGGTTTCCTGAATGGAAAGCACCATGCTGTACAAATTTGATGATGACACATTGATGATTTTGGTCACATGCCGAGGAACAGCTCCAAGCACAGATGTAAATGCACTAGGACAGTTTTGAGGATCACATACTTGAACTTACACATGTATAAAGTACTTTATAGACCTAAGTGCTAATTTACATCAGTTAAAAATAGCTCTGCCTTATTCTTAAGTTAAACGCTTTTCTTATTACATAGACTTACATTCTGAGACGCTTTCATCTATGCAAGAATTAGAGCTACTCTTATTTTTACTGGTCTTGAAGATAGCTGAGTATTCTGAAGTACCAAAATATTGAAAATGGTTTGCATCTCAGGACATTCTCAATAGGAACGATGGCTAGGTAGCTTTATGCCATTACCAGGTAAGGAAACCTAGACACTCAATATAACTGATGAAGCAAAGCAAGTGAAAAGCAAAGATAGAATTAGGACCTTAAACATCAAACATGTTTCCATGTGGTTCTAGTTACTAGCCTATAAACCCTCTCTAAAAAGTCTAATAACCAACACACTTTTTCCAAGATGTATTGTAAAACTATGATTCTGATCTGTGAGCCACAAACTGGATCTGTTAACATGACTCCTCTCCTCAGTCAGTTACTGTCTTGGTTAAGTAATGGCGTGTTGAAGTTTCTCGAATGCCAGAGACTTCTCATCTGTTATAAATTTCTTTTGCTTTTAAAGCAGAAAGCAAATTCATCATAAAGGCTCAGGAGGAATTCTCCTGTCATATTTTTAATACATATTTTTCCAGTTATTTATCAGGCTTCCCATAATCATGATGGATTTCAAGCATCTTTTTGTTCTTGCTTTTAGCAACATTAGCTCAATTTGAAAACAAAATAATTTTTCCATTACAAGGAGGCACGTGAGCTTCAGCATTCTTCTCTGTTACTTGCTGGCATCTGGAGGCAAGAATCTTTTACAAAATATAAGCACTCACTGCTCTCAAGAAGAAAAAAACATAGCTTCACTTTTCAAAAGAAGGAGAAAGTTTTTTTTCTTCTACACGGGGCCCCAAAGAGCACCTTCTTAGAAAGGAGTGGACTTTGTTTCTAGGGGGTCCTCAATCTGAGGAGGCTCAAATCCACAAATGCTCCGGACAGCCTTCAGAGAGGGTGCACTACAACTCTCATGCTGAATCTTAAATAAACACAAGGTCTGTGGGGCCTGTAGAAAGAGGGAACTTGATTTATCTAATTAGCAGTTAAGTGCTTCACTTCAGATGAGCAAATATTCAACATTCTTTGCATAAACCCCAAAAACTAGAATAGGGAAATTATGAACTTCACAATTTTAATATTTTTTTTAAATCTGGCCCAAATCCTCATATGATCATTTACCAAATAATGGTTAAAATCTACCTTGCTCTTCAGCAATTTGATGGTAAACCACTCCATACTTCTACTCTATATCAAATCAATTACATTTAAAAGTCAGCCACTCCCTCCATGTTCTTCTGTTACACATACATAGCTCATAAGACAAAACAAGGTCCCCCTAATGAATACATGCAATGAAGGTGCTTAAAACCTCATCTTACTAAGGTAAGATATCTGAGTCTCTTTTCTTCCTGTTCACTGCCTCTATTTACATCATATTGCTGATCTTCACCTCCATTCCTTTCAAATTACCTGTCCACTTTCTCTCCACAGTGTAACCAGCCAGTTTACCATCTGATATATACTCTTTTGTAGCCATACTGTAATTGCTTGCTTTGTTTCTTGACTGTCGTGTCTTTTTTTCCTATTCAGTCCTTGAAACAGCTGCCTGCCTCACTCACTTTGAATCATCACAGTAGCAAAAGAGAACTATCTGTATTAAATTCTAATAATAAGAAGAAAAATAAAATCCACAGTTCCCTTTTTACTTCTGCCTTGTAATTAGGAGTTCTGGTGAAACAAATAACTATTTACAGAGAACTAACAGATACTAATGCATGAGGTGAAATTTTTTAATTGAGAAAGAAATATAGTAATTAGCATTATTTGAAATAGATGTTGACAATGTAAACAGACTAAAAATATCTTGTGCAGTAGCTAGAGTACTTTATCTCTCTTCTAAATACAGACTTTTAGAGCCTATGATTGCTTTTGCCATTCATGTAATCCATTTGACTGAAGTAGCTTTCTGAAAGCTACCTTTATTCATGTAAAAGTGCTATAACTACAAGTTGCTTCTGTTCATTTACATTTCTGCATCAAATATAGAGCCTGGCAATTTCATATTACACTATCATTTCCTTGTGTTTCTGTGTGCCTGTGAAGTGCATGTCAGTTGCTCTCTGATGGACTTCCACAAATTAGCCATTAACTGGCTATGCTCAGAACCTTTTCTGCTCACAGTACACACATTAAGAAGCTGAGGTCCTCGTTATGACTCAGGGTGGAGAGCTGACTTTACCTTACAATCCTATTTTTAAAAGTTCTCTCCATTTCCTCTAAAAATTTACATGCAGTACCTCATTTTGAGAACAAGACTTCTCTGTGAAAACTGGCAGAGTTCACAAAAGAAGCTGCATGGTTTCTATGAACAAAACTTTCCACTCTCTTCTGACAATTCTCCAAATCTAGAATACTACCAGGTGCATGCTGTTCATCTTATGTGCAGAGAAGTAACTGAGCATTTTCATGGGACTAGAGAGTACAGAAGTATGGAGCTCTTTAGATGTGTGCAAAACATTTTTAAAATATAAATTAGTTTTAAGGAGTATCAAATGATCTACATTCCTGACTCAAAGATGTTGTCTTGAGTGAAAGGCAGAAGATTAAGGAAATATAGTAAATGAAAAGAGAAAGATAAATAAGGCACGAGAGCCAGGAACAAATGAGGATGTAGTCCAAAGGTACACGTAGCTGTAATAGGCGCATTAGCTTTCTGATCTCACTGTAAGAATCTATGGTGGCAGGGGTCTCTAAACAAAGTTAAAAGGCAGGAAAACATGAATCTGAGAAAAAGTGTGGCATAGTTCCACAGAAAATCTAAGCCTTCTTCTCAATTTACTTGTTTTTCTTACCGCTTGCATAGCTTCATTTGCAAGAGCCTTGGCTTCCTTGGCAACTTTTTCAGCTTCATCTGTGTAATCCTTGATGTTAGTATAAGCATTGAAAGCAAGTGTGGCATTGAAAGAGAGGTTCTTAGCTTCAGCAAGGATTCTGTTGGGACAGGAAAAGTAAACACACCATTAAACCTGCTATCAGAGCTCAACAGAACATAGCATCCTACTTTTTCAAACCCAACAGCTTGTATTTCTATGGCTATTTCTATGGCATTTCTTCAGAGAGTAATGCTACACTTGACATTTCAGTATTTCTGGCATCATGTGTTTAATAGAATTCACATTTTATCTATGCAGAAAGACATAAAAAAACAATGTTTGATAAAAGAGGATGTTCTGCGAGATAAAAATAGACCAAACATTGAGAAAAGACAGTGCAGTGCTTAACATTATAATCCAGATAACATATATTTATAATGTAGGTTTATAGGGTATGTGCTGAGTCAGCTAACTCAATGAATTTTGCACTGTATTAACATAGGGGAGCATCACAGGCATGTTTTAAAGTAGACTTCCTGAACAACTAGTTTCTTGGTCTGGCTACCAAGTACTAGATTTAAAGGAGATCACATTGTCTAAACCAAATCCTAAATGTTAATTTTGCTGACCAAATGAAAAACATAAGTCGTAATGCTTCATGTTGAATGGGATACTGCATTTACATGAAAGACTCCATTCAAAGACCTATAATTAAATTAAAAGGAAATTATAAACAAATAGTATTTCGTGGTGCAGGGACTGGGGTTCAGCTGATGTCCTGCCAGGGGTATTTCACAACAGCAGGCTGGAGACTTCACTTTTCTTGCACTATTTCTGATACATTCAAATATCTTCTATGAAGTAATTCACCTACAGAATTAACTTGAAGACATCTCTCTCAGTATACACATACATGATGCCTGTGATGCTTTTGCTGATTAAAGGGTAAATGGGCTAAAATTTCTCACTTGAATTGGACAAAACTTGGATTTTTGCCTCGCTGGGAAATGCTTTAGTCATCAATGTGTATGGCAATATAAGGGAGGCCGGGATTACTCCTGCTGGACCTGTTCCAGCTTGTATAACATACTTAGTCATTTAGACAGAGTGTGTGTTGAAGAAAGAGGAATTAATTCTCTAACCTGGTAATTAATCTATTCTCTGGGGAGCTTGGGCAGCTGGTCTTCAATCCTTGCTTCAATGACAATTTAATGATTTCTACAAAGTGCAACAGGAAAGACAAAGGGAGTGGAAGGTTTACGTCCTGGACTCCACATGTAGTTAATAGAGGAAAAGAGATTCCCTTTAAGGCTACTCCAGAAGCAGCATGACTGAGCTGCCTTTGCATCTCTCCTTCCTCAACTACAGATGGAGCTCAGTAGGCTATAGTAAATTTTTGTGATGATCTATTATAGAAATGTGCAGCCCAGAATAGCTATCTAGCTAGTAGCTCAAGTACTGCTTAGAAATACAGCTCAAGTTGCTTCCAGTTAGGGAAGAACTGAACTGAATTTGCAGAATACCAATGATGTTTACTTATGAGCAGGTGACTAGCCATAATGGAGAAGCCTACACAAAAAAATATAACAAGACATCTCCTTGTATACAGGATTTTTTTTTTTTTCCCTAGGTTAAATTAATGCACTGTTCCATGTTCTAACTCTCAAGAGAATATCTTCACCATCAATCAATATACTATTTGAAGCCTTAGGGGGTGACTAGGGAGAAAGGAGTCTCCTCCAATTTCTCCTGTAAGAAAAAATAGTATTTTCCAGCAAATTTAGAATTAACTGAAAGACATTCAAGTGTCAGTTGTGAAGACAGATACGTTTTTGAATTCTTAAGACAGATAGAGACTGCATTGTCCTGTGAAGTATGACTGTTTAATGTCAATGCATGAAGTAAACAAATTTATCCTGACTCAGGATTACATATCACCTTGGTATTTCTTTCTCCTTTGAAATTATACATCTATCTGACTATAATAGAAAATTTAGTTTTGACTAATTTGCTTTTAGATATACTTTTTAATGTCCTTAATGCTGCATTTTTTCTTTATATCTTGAGAAACTAATGTTGATGTCTGGATCAGACAGAAGTATACATAGTACTGTTATACCACAGTGAATATAGCTTAAAACACCACTCTATGATATTCAGGGCCGTGCTGATAACCTGCACTACGATTGAAGTACATGCACAAACCCTTAAAAAAGTCTATTTAGCAGAGTTAAAAACTTCCATCTCAAAATATACCTTGCCCATATTTCATTAAGGAGGCCAAATATTCTTTTCTGTCTATATTTGCTCTATTTAGTTCCTTCATGCCAACTGTCCAGGTATTTGGATATTTATATTCAAATTCAGTACTGTGGTTGGATGTCACTCTAGTCACCAACTTTAGGCATGGAGGTGCACCACAAAACTGATGTGTCCTAACCAGACAGTCCACATACTATTTACAAAAGCCACATTTTTCTAGAAATGTTGCCTTTAAAATCCTTTTTACTCAGGAAATCACAGCTATCACTATTTTGTCTACTCCTCAAAACATAAATGTGACTGAATATCTAGAGTAGTGTGAATGCACTGTATATGAAGCCAGTAATTTTACAAATATCAAACACTTTAGTATTAGAAATAATTCTATGCTTTTTTTCCTCAAAATTACAGATGCTGGCAAGAAAAAAAAATCTTAAGTGTCTGCTTGGGATATTAAAAATTTCAGACAGATCTAAAAAAAAAGACTTCAGTACAGGGTCACCAAGATGATGAAAGGAGTGGAGAAAATCCCTTATGATGAAAGGCTGAGGGAGCTGGGGTTCTTCAGCTTGGAGGAGACTGAGGGGTGACCTCATTAATGTTTACAAATACATAAAGGATGAGTGTCAGGAGGATGGAGCCAGGCTGTTCTCAATGATGTCCAATGACAGCACACGGGGCAATGGGTATAAGCTGGAACACAAGAGGTTCCAAAGAAATACAAGGAAGAATTTCTTCATTGTGAGGGTGATGGAGCACTGGAACAGGCTGTCCAGATGGGTTGTGGAGTCTGCTTCTCTAGAGACATTCAAAACCTACCTAGATGAGTTCCTGTGTGGCCTATTCTAGGTGGTCCTGCTCTGGCAGGAGGGTTGGACTAGATGATTGAGGTCCCATCCAACCCTTAAGATTTTGTGACTCTAAGATTCTGTAAAAGATGTAAACATCAAAAAAGGAGCATATTGTTGATGTTAAAAGATTTTTAGATTTTTTTTTTATGCAGTGGTTTTGAGAAAACAAAACTCTGGAGCTGTGCTGTGGGGACAGATCTGAGGCAGAATATCCATGATCTATTTCTGCATATTGTTGTTGTTGTAAATTACACTTCTATTTATGACATGTCTTCTTAAATGCAAAGCCCACAATAAAATAGAAGACAATTCTTCTGTCCCTTCCCCATACCCAAACAAAAACAAAGCAAAAACAACCCAAAACAAAGCAAAACAAACCCCTTACCTTCTGTTTTTTCCAGGAAACTATTCATGCTGAGTTATAAAACATCATTCTTCTAAAGGGGCTGTAGTTATATAAACCAAGGGCATTGCAATTCTCACATATTTAGGAACGTTATAGTGGTAAGCAGAAATTGAAGTTTTAAGTTTTACGTAGGTTTAAGCATTTTGGTCCATGACACCTACTCTACTAATTTTGGGATATTGTTTTGAAACCACTAGAAGGATTACTGTCTGTCACTATTGGGGATTTCTGACAATAAACAAATTAGTACTACCACAAAAGTCACCCATCAAAATGGTCATCTTAAAAAATAAAAATCCTGCTCCTTTTTATTAAACGTTTGTTAAAACACATAGTGGGCTCTGTAAGATAAATTTCAATTTTATTTTTTTTTCTACATCAGCATAGCAGTAAGCACATGGCAAGTTAAATTATGTTAAGAGTGCATCTGAGAGGACTGCCTGCAGCTTATAAACATCGTAAGATGTGGGAAGAGGTTTACAAGACGTCACACATTCACAGAATCTTAACAGTTGGAAAGGACCTCGAAAGATCATCTAAGTCCAACCCTCCTAGAGCAGGACCACCTAGAGTAGGTCACACAGGAACTTGTCCAGGTGGGTTTTGAACATCTCCAGAGAAGGAGACTCCACAACTCATCTGGGCAGCCTGTTCCAGTGCTCCATCACCCTCACAGTGAAGAATTTTTTCCTTATGTTTCTTTGGAACCTCTTATGCTCTAGCTTGTACCTGTTGCTCCTTGTCCTAACAGGATACCTGTATACTCATACAGAATACTGGTTATGTGTATACTCCCAGTGACCGATACTAACATCTAAGAAGAATGCTCTTCAACTTCTGTCAAGTAATTTTATAAGCCTGCTTCACGATTTTATCATTAGCAATGAACGGATGCCTTACCCATCTAATATAGCAGATGATTCATTCAGCTGGGCTGCATGGTTCTCAGCTTGCAACACCTTTTCTGGAAGCATTCTGTCACGAATTTCTTGTGATAAGTCATCTATTTTATCCTTCAGTTGATCAGACATTGGCTGTATCTTATCTGCAACACCTTCTACATACTGAAAATGAAAAAAGAAAGGCCTTTAAGTGGCTGGATGGAAGTACTCTGTAGTCCTTTATGTATATATTATTTTCCCTGTGAACATGTCATAATTTACCCATGCATTAAGACTTCAGGTAAGTAATCTGGAAAGAATAAAGGAATGGCTGGATTGGAGAGCAGAGAAGAGACAAAAGCTACATGCCTCTGTTGAGATTAAGTTTTTATTTTACAGTTAAAAAAATTGTACAGTTTAAAAGTTTATAAACTCTAATTTCGGTTTCTTTCCTGAATGTAGATGAATGTAGTTATACTAAATTGTTGTCATGCTTCACAATAATAAGTATCTGATGAAAGAAGTTTCATGTTTGAGAATCCTTTGAGTGACTCCAATGTATTTTCACTTATTAAAGCATCTTAATAAGAACCATATTTTTGAAGACCTGTCATTTCTCTTCCAATAAGCCTTCTCAAAGTATTCCTTATTTTTCCAAAACACATTTTTCCATTCATTATAACATTCATTTCCAGTGCAAGATGGAAATATTTCCAGAACCAACAATATCTCAAGTTTTGTTTTGGGTTTTTTTTTTTTTTGGTAGATAAGGCAGTGACCTCAAACTCTGTTGATAAAACTTTTACGGCAGAATTTTCAACAACATTATGTAAAATGAGAGTGCAATCCTCTCCTCTCCCTGATCTCTATAGTCTTAAAATTGTTGCCACAGGCAACAAATTATTTCAAAGTGTCCTTCTGATATTCCACACAGTTTTTGTGCAGATAAATATATATCCAGATCACAGTGGGATTGGAAATGATTCTGCTGCGTCTGCAGTTCTAAAGATAAAGTTAGTACCACAATCATCCATGAAAAATTAAATCTCAAAATAATTTTCTATACCAGATTAGCTTTTTTCCCCATTTTTCAATGGAAAAAAGATTTCTTATTGATCAATAAAAAGGCAAATCAGGTTTTACTTTAATTATCTGTTTTGCTTCCATAATGATTCTTCATTGTGATAATTCTCAGGTAAGAAATATAAAATACTCACCTCTACACCTAAGTTGATTTCATTTGCAAGTTTGTTGGCTTCGTTAAGGATATCATTCCCTTCCTGCAGACTCTTTTCAACATCTTGTCTCCCATCTTCTACAGCCTGTTTCTTTTTCTAGAGGATGTGTTCACACAAAGGAAAATATGAGGATTTTTTTTTTATAAGAATGGGGATGTCAGTTCAAATACCAGTACCCCAATATAAGACTGCATTTTGTTGCTATGCCACAATGCCTCTTCTGGAATTCTTTCAGCTTTCAGAGCAAAGTGACAATAATAAAACACATACAACATAAGGCATCTTTTCTTTGTCTTCCTGTCCCCAGCTTTATAATGTCCTCCCAAACAGCAGGGGTTTTGTTGCTCTATAACAGAGGTAACCGACTGTAGTGCTAACTTCTCTGGCTATGAAGGCAAAATTTGTCAGAATATTCTGCTGCTTTCCTATGTATGTACACTGGTTTTTCACTAACTACTGAATGTAAAAGAAAAGTTGATGGCTTGGAGTAACCTTAGGATTCTTGAACAACACTGTGTACTGTATAGTAAGGGTGGACTTCTGAATAAGGAACTGGCAATTTCCTGTGCAAGATCCATTAAGTGTCATAGATTGTTAGGAGTTTGACTGATAGGTTGGATAGGAGTCCATGGTATTCTAGCTTTGAGTGGCATGATAGCTTCTTGGTCCAAACAGAGTCAAAATACAGCAAAAAAACTCCTTGAAACAAGTGAGTGGGCAGAATTGCTGGAAAAGATGCCTTCAGGCACCCTGATACTGTGATGCAGAGACTATTTTAAAACATGAGATAGCAGGTAATTTCTCCAACCTTTATGCATCCATCTTTGGTAAGAAAATGCAAAGAAAAGAGATCATCTATCCTGTTTACAGCACTGTGTTTCCTTTAATTCAACCCAGCTCTCAAATCTCTGCTGAGAACTGAGGTCTCAGAACTCTAACCTCATCATTGTACATAAGGTGAAAGCTCACCGAGACACAGAGTTGAAACATTTATCTTCATTAGGTTGACTCTGCTCTTTATATCTTGGTTAAATGCTTGTTAATGTACAGGATAATATGCTCTTTATGTCTCCGCAATTTCAATTTAATCACAAGCAGACCTCTCTGCTATAAGGGAGATCATTTATAATAGCTACCAACTACAGAGGATAGAGTTTGATTTATTACTCTCTAATATCCACATAAACCCTTCAGTCTTCTTCCTAGGGACTGGAGAGGGAGATGGAAATGTAAGTTTTCTAGGAGCAAATATATGACAACAAAGATTTTAACTGAATTCCTATTTAAATCGTTGAATTTTACATGCCTGTTTGTACTGGGATTAATTTAATTTCTGTCAGAATAATAAATACAATGCATTCTCCACTCATGTTTAAAAGTAGATGATATTATTTTTATAAAGCCGTGAAATAATTCTATTTTTAAAAGCCAATGCATTTTCTCATTCTGAGGAACATATTTCTTTTTAATTACATCAGATATGATTACATTTTAATAATATTGTTGTTTTGCTTATATTTTTGTTTCAAGATTTAACCATGTAAAGTTTCAGACTTTGATCAGACTCTGTGTAAACAAGGACACAACTTGTCAGTACTCACCTCTACCATGGTCATATTTTGCTGGTTGACTGCAGATAAGCGATCAGCCTCCCTAATTTTACTCTTAGCTTCTCTTAGTAGATCTCGGGCATCATCAACTTTTGTGTGATAGTCTGCTAGTTTGTCCCGGACCTCATTTTTGAGATCCTCATTTTTCTTGCTGGGGTCACCAAATAATTTCTTCACCTTGTCCAAAAGATCTTCTGCATTCCTGCAATACATTGCCACTCATAAATGCACTGTCATGCAACTTCATGTTCCCTACACTAAATAATCTGAATGTTTCTATCAATATGCAAACAAAATAGACTTGTAAATTAAATCTCAAACGAACTTTGAAGAGAACATATGCATAATGAAGTGAAACAATTGTTCTTAAGCTCTTTCTTTAAGAAGTTTTTAAAATGCTCTAAAGTTCTACTTACAAAGTCGCAAATATTCAGAAATTCTCTACTAAAGACCGTTTTGAAGTCTGATTTGTCTTTGTTTTTTTGGTTTTTTTGTGAGTTGTCATTCTTGAGATCTGTCTATTAAGCTAAGTTTTCTGTAACTTTTCAACTTGTCAAAAAAGATTCACATTAATGTAACACATAACACAAAGTGGTTTCCTACCTTGAAGTGAGGGGTATATGTAGATTTCAAGCTGTCTTGGAGCAGACAAAATGCTTTAGACACTCAAAAGTCATAAATACTTTCCTGTGAAATAAACAATCCCCAAGATCCTTGGATTTATGGCTTCCAGCAGCCAAAGAATTTTGTTAATCTATAATAAATTCTGGAATATCTTTAAAGGACTTTGGCAACGCGGAAACAGAAAGTTCACAAGTGTCTGATTTTGGCAAAGGATGCAATATTGCTTGATCATCAGAGAGTTGCTGTACTCAGTTTTAAAGGACTGGAGACTCTATGCTCTGTCATTTCTCTGCCTCACGATACCAGGCTTTTGAATCAGTTTTGTGTAAGGCAACACCAACGTGTTAATGCAATGATACAACAAGTATAGGGAAAAAAAGAAGATGACAGACAAAAAAAAAAGAGCCTCTTCTAAAATGATGCTTTAGAGATACAGAAAAAATCCTAAGTAAACGGGGATCTGTAGGATGGACAATACCTACAGAAGAAAAGTATCACACTTCCAGTTAGAACATATAAAGGTTTTTTTCCTGTCTCATTATGGCAAAGCATCTTAAGAAGCTGTGTGGAAAACAAGAACAGTATTTTCCGAAAAACAGTTTGGTATACCTACAGTCAGTTACATTAGAAACCTTCTAAAAATAAACATATAAATAAACACAGACACAAAAAGAAAATCTGAAAGGTAGAAAAAATATGCTGCCACTGGGCATAATTTAGATGAAGGATCTCAACTGGAGCCTGTTACCTTAGCTTTAAGATTTCTGAGATTTTTTTTTTTTTTTTTGTGCCCCCCTCCACAATCTGACCTGCTTTTGGTTTTCATGAAAAAAAAAATCCACATTTTGGATTTGCAGTTTCTGAGGACAAAATATTTAATAAAATAAATCTCATATTAGCATGCTGTCACAGAATAAGTGTGGAAAGGCATCATGAATTTTCTTAATACCTCCTTCACTGTTCTTTGTAAATTTTGACACCCTTAAGACTCTGTAGTGCTGGAAGAACAGTACAAGACAGATTTTGGTTTTATGCCTTTGTATCATAGCACAGTCCAAATTACCTACCTGTCCAGTAGTCTACCTCAAAACTCATTATTGGTGCTCTAGAGACAACACTTTGCATATTGACCTGTTATGCATTTTCCCCTCTACTATTTCTAATGAAATAGAAGGCAATACACCTGCTCCATGTAATCCTGTGCTCTATGTAGCAGAATTACTGTGTCTTTGGACTGCACTATCTTGTATGTTTAAGCTGTGGTATTTTCATTAGATACTTAGAAAAAAATAACAAAACTATACAAAATGCTTGAAATGATAGAAGAAATGACCACAGGTCTGTCCTAACACCTGGATTGCTGTATGGTCTGGATCCTCAAAATCGGTACAGAGAATATAAGGAAGATTCAAAATTGAGGACAAAATGATTTAAAAAAAATAAGCTGTATATATATATATGAGTGTCTAAATATGTTCGAATTGACCAATGAGGAGAAATGAGGACTATAACATCATGAGTAGCATGGAAAAGGTGATACTTGTCTGATACCGTTCCAAATACAAAAAGGAAGCAATGTCAAAACACAGGAGATATCTCTTCAAACACTGTATGGCTGAGTTATGCAATTCATTTTTACAGGAAACTGCAACACAGAAGTTCACAGTGACTTGAAAACCATCAGACAAATCTATGGAAGAAAAAGTCACACAAAATCAAAGCTATTTATCATAACAAATAGAAAGATAGAATTCTGATGGACAGCATCCCTTGATAACAACTCAGTGGGATTGGAGAAAATGTGTATGAATGTTGTAAAGTATTGAAAGATTTATTTCATATGTATGAGAATCAAGGTGGCTTAGGACAAACTGGTATATTTTTAACACTCTTTTTAGAGATAAATGGTTGACTAATATGCCTTTTCAGTACACTGGGACAATCAAATTATAGACTTTTATTTGAAAAGTTTGAAGGAAAATAAACAAGGGGAAAAATTCCAAAAAGGTTTTGCCATCTATGAAAACAAGATGACTTTATTTGATTTGTCTTCTTCACTTAAGTTTGGAGAATTCACTGAAAACAAAGAAGATATAAAAATAATCCACTATTCTCATAATTTTTTTCTTGGACAAAATTCTGAGAGAAGAATACAATCACTGACAAAAGACATCTCACCAAAGAGTAAATAGGATTACCTGCTTTGGAGTGATCATGAGACTTGCAGAGCTATTAAAAGTAAATACTTCTAAATGCCTCTGTAAGACACATGTGAGCATTGTGATCAACACACACATGCACAGTTTGAAAAATGATACATTTCTCTTCATCCTTTTCCTTGCAGAATGTATCCTATTCACTATCTTTTTACAATATTTAAGCAGATGTCATTTTTTTAATAGGCAGTATTTACAAAGAGTTTCAGAAAATATTATCTAAGGCCCTTTCCTCACCTGCCCTGTAATGCACAGTGACTGATTTTCCTTCTGTTGTGTTCACTGCCAAAATTTCTTGGATCTCTGTGACTCCCTATAAAGAGGTAATCCTATCCTTAAGACAAACTATACAACTTTGGTGGGAATCATTGAGTATATTCATGTATTTCACAGTAAAAAACATATTCTTTTTTCAGGAACTGAAAACACTCCCACTTTGCACATTTCAGGAAGAATGGTAAGAGGCAGGGAAGTTCTTTCCCTCCAAAAAGCCCAACTACATTTCCTACTCTAGCTACTGGTCTAGAGTAGGAAACTATTTCACACAGTTTCACATTGGCTGTAGCATTTGACCTCAAAAAACACCTTGTTTGAAAGGTCTTCCCTCAGTCTGACCTAAAATTGCAGGCAGCGCTTTGAAGGGTTTATCTGAATTTTTCTCATCTCTGCTTTTTTCTGCATGTGAGTGGAGAAAGGACAGATGAAGTTCAGTGGAATCACCAGAAAAAGCCACAAAACGTTGCAGAAAAATAAGGTTATGATATATTTTCTCATGAGAAAAGAAAGCGGAACGATCAGAATTATGGGAAGAAATACTGTACTGGTAGAATTTTAAGAAAATGATCCCATTTATAAAGATTAAGATGGGCAGTGCAAACCTGATTCTATACTGCTTGGATTTCTCAGCTAACCTTGTACGCACACACCTGATAACCGACATTTTCTAGCCTGAATACCTCTGTTTCAAACACTGTTCTGAGGCATCAGAACTTCAATGAGCCACATACCTGTTCAGATGGATTACCTGCTAGTTGTTTGATTGGGTGAAGTACTAAGCATAGCCCAGTTCTAGAAATATGCCTGGTCTGACTGATACAACAGTAACAGACTGCTAGAATTTTAACTTCAAGATTGGGTTAAGTTTTCAGCATTCTGCAAAATGCTTTATAAAAAACTACCAATATAATTATATATATATATATATATATATGCATAGCTTTTATTTTTACAGATAAATAAATAATCAAAACTTGTGCTTCTGAACTGCACCATAGAGTTGGACTATTCTGAGTTATGGTATTCTATATAAGGCAAAATCCATCAATTTTCAATGTCTATGCTACCGGACAAACTTTGGAGATAGTATTTTTATTAGATCAATTAGTTTTCCAGAAAAAAAATCCAAGCTTCTAGACAAGCTTTTTAGTACAAAAGCTATTCATCAGGCCTACAACAAGGACTACAAACAAACTGAGAAAAATGGCTTAGAATTTGATTAGAAATCTTGCCAGTACCTGAAGAGAAGTAATTTCCTAGGGATTTCTTTCTACATATGCAAGCATTTCCAAAAACGCAAGTGTTACATGAACAGATATGAAGAATTAGACTGCTTTTCTTCACATTTCTGTAAGCGTCAGCTTGAAAACTTCCTTGGAAGACATGATAATTACATTTACAAGAGTCAGGTATTATCACTGGGAGTCTGAAGACTGAGGTGTCTCTACTCACTTTAACTCATCTTGAGCTATTCTTTCTTGCATATTCAGCTCTCTACTTCTCATCTCGGCAATCATTCTCTCAGCCTCACTCTGTAGTTCTGGAAGTCTCTTCTCCAAGGTCTTGTCTTGGGTTCTGAGTGTCTCATTCAGTTTTATAGCTTCCTCATTTGCAGCTGCAGGAAGCCAAAAATATTTATATACGGAGTTAGTAAATAAAATAACAGCGGCTTTAAGCATTTGCCCATCAACTCTATCAGCAAGTGGAATGCAACTTGCACTGGTTATTCCTGCTGTGAAATGCAAAGGATGGTTAATACAATGATCAGTACAGTAACAAATGAGAAAATGTTACATGTTTCATCAAACCTTTTATTATAGTTCACTTTTAAACACAATAATTAAAGTCAAAAAGTCTTTATATCTAATATAAGAGATATATTGCTCCCCTCCTCTTCCTCCTTCTGACAGAAAGAATTTGCACTGATGCATTGAAACAGTAGAAAATCATCTGTTATATATTGCTCATAGAATTAAGGAGCAGGAAGTACAAGCAATGAAAAGTTAGATTTAAATTACTTTAAGAGAACTTTAACATATGTAAATTTTAGCATTCAGATGCAGTAGTGGTAGGAAGAAGAAATGATTAAGAAATTTTGGAGAAAGGAGGAGAAAGGAACAAAAGACACTCACAGATGTCTAAACCCCTTTAGAAGTAGATGCCCAGAAATAAGAAATAAGGATATGAAGACTGCAGTGATGGTACACTGTAAATGTATGTTTGGAACAGTAGAATTATTCCTAACTGATAAGGCTGTACACATGGTATCATATTCAAAATTCATCTGCCAGAGCACACCACAACATATCAAAATATACAGTTTCAGAAGGAACTAGAACATTTTCATTCCACTTTCAATTTCAATAGTTAAGATCACTTTAATATTTAAAACTTTTAAATTGAATCTTTAATATTTAAAATATTTTAAATTAAATCTTTAATAGAAGTTTAAATCAGTCCTCCAAACTACGATGAGTATTTCATCTACACATTGTGTAGGTTTAGAGTAAATTATGAAAAAAACTATGAAGATAAATGATGTCTACAGTTTGCTAGTGAGAACTTGATCTTTAATCGAGAGCGAGTTATGTGTGGGTTAGTGAGGACTAGACCTTGGAACACTTCTGTGCATTATATTATGTATTATTTCTAAGTTACCTTAGTTCAAGAATAGACTTTTTTTTTCCCCCTTTTTTAAAAAATCTGGAATAAATGAGTATTTATTTCTCCCTCAATATTTAACTTAAATGAGAATTGACATGTTGCTACCTCAGCTTTTATTGTGCTCAGGAAAACTGGTATCTTTATTTTTCTCCTCCATCTTCCTCTTATGATAACAGTATTTACTTTCCAGTCAGACTGACTGAGTCCAGTGGTGGTAAAAGATTTGGACATGGACAATATAAGGAAGAGCAAATCTGAGGAAATTCATCATTGAGAGCGAGAGATAGTTACAGGTACTCAAAAGCGCAGAAATTCAACCATCAGTTCAGTAGAAATAGATCAATGGTCAGAATATAGTTGTTATAAGAAACCACTGCAAACTTTGCACTTGTAATAACGAGTTTTTATGGTTTGAACAATGCCTTGCCTCCCTGATGTTTAAGGAGGCATCTTTCAGATCTACAATCATGTACTTCTGAGAACTGCCATTCTTAAACGTTGCCTTCAGTCAAGACAAAGAAACAAGTTCATTTCATCTTAAAGTTGTTGCCTGTTGGCAACAAGTACCAGGGAGCTCAGTGTCACAGATACAGGCCTGCATTCCTAGAGATTCAAAGTACTATATAGAACTTTCAGAAATCTGCAGTCTAAGGATTTGGTACAAGTAATGGGCATAAAGAACACCTGCAAACTGGTTGGTCATCTCACTCAGGACATCACAAGTGGACATAAAGTTTTAAGGAACAATCTGGTAATGTTTTGTAGGCCAAAAAGGGCTGAGGTTAAGAAGGTATGGTGCCAACAGGCAGTTAAAATAATGGTAAATTTTAATATAATCTAGGAATGACTAAACATATGGTGAAAATTTAGCCTCTATTTTTTAAAAGATGGTGATCTTGAACAAGAAGGCAATTGAGGATGGCAAGCAGAAGTAAGGACACAGAATTATCACAACCAGAAGAAGAATATTTTGAAGAACGCAAGTTGGAATAGTCAGAGAACTGTCATTCCAGAAACTTGAAACATCTGGTGCATGACATTGCAAATCCAGGAAGAAGACCATTTGACTGAGAACAAGAAAACATAGTACCAGTTTTGAAGATACAGGAATTCAATTATGGCCTGAGAACTTTCAAAAGAGTCTTAGTAGAGAACGATTGGAATCTGATTTGGAAAGAACTGGGTGACCTTTAAAACAGAACTAAGTAGATCAGGGTGAGGGTGAACAGTGGAAAATATAAGACAGTGAACTAAATACCAACAGAAATTTTAGCTGTAAACTATGGCTTTGACAGTTAGATATAAGGTATGAATGAGAAGAATATAGCTATACTATGACTCTCCAATGGCACACAGCCGTGAAAAAAAAAAGAAAATGCTATCACAGAATGTACTAGGAGAGCTGACATAGGCAGGTTTTACTGCTACTCAAGTGCAAGACACCGAAACAACCTCATTCCAATGCTTGTTACCTGTGCTCAGGAAAGATTAACCTAATTTTGACAAGAGGAAAGGAAGTTATATGAAAGTGAGCAGGGCATTTGGGTAAATATGCTTTAAGATTTTTGAGTGTAGAAAAAATGAGGGCCAAAGAGGAGGATGATTCCTTTCTATGAACATAACTGGGAGTAGGGGAAGGAGAAGAAGCACTAAGGGAGAATAATTTGAACTAAAGAACAAGGTTGGCAAAAGAACACATTATGATACACTGAACATGAATAATTTTATTTAGAAATTTGAAGGTTTGTAGTTACGAAGAGTTCTGAAACTGCCTAATCTTCAGATTGTTTGTATTTGTGGAAATTGTGTGTATTTGTACTTTGAAGAAGAGCATTAGAAAATTTATGGTAGCAGGGGAGTAGATGTAGCAACCCAGAAGCTATCATTCAGTCTTATGATCTTACATTTCACCTATTCTTAAAATGTCTACTTAGCCACTAGGCAAACACATTGATTTTGAAGTCTTTGTCTACTTCCAAGACACCGCATAAATTTATTTCACCTCCTCAATGTCTTCTAACTCTGAACTTCCTGTTGCTAAACCTGCTTGAAGAAACTTTTGCAGGTTTACAAACACTGGGAATAAACTTTGTTGAACAAAAATTCATTTAGCTCTTGTCATCCTCATCTTCAAATAAAAATAACGTGGTCTTTTGTTTAAATAAAACCAAAAAAAACCCTTGCAAACTGAAATCCCAACTGTAGTAGGATTTTTGAGGAAGAAAGGACAGATTACTATTTTTCAAGTAAAGAACATGTCTATGTTTGACAATAATTTTAATAATTATCTGCCCTTATTTTATTTAATAGCTTCATGAAATATATAAGGCTTGCTTCTCAAGGCCAACTTTCACTCCTAAGTGTTTATTGTATTGTTAGCTTGTGGAAGAGAGAGATTTGGCCCCATGCCACTGCTTAGGTAGGGTTAGGAGTCATTTGTAAATTCCAAGCAGCAGATGTTCATTAACATCAAGTAGTAATATATTTTTGAAGTAATTTTTGAGAATTAAGATGAAGTGTTAATCTATCAAGTGCAAAAGTTACACTTTACCAATACTTTATTTTATACTGCTTTGAAAATAAACAAAAGCTAAGCCCTCCCAGTTACTTCATCATACTAGCTTTTTGTCAAATAATTGTACAAATTCTAAAGGAACATATCCAATGTTCTGCTAGTCTTTCTGCATAATGACCAATACACTAACTGTTTATATAAATGGCATCTGTAGATTGGAAAAAGTCTGAAGAAAATTGACCATAGTTTCTTCACTCAACATTTAAAGCACATAACATTTGTCAGTGAATAAACTCTTCCTCAGTCTCAGACCCTCTTCCCCACCGTCCTTCAATCTTCTTGAGAAATAATTGGCATATTTTTGTTTTCCCAATACCTTCAGCAGCTTGGAGAATGCCTTTGACGAACCGTCCAAGAGATTTTGCTCTGTCATTAGTCCTCTCAGCATCCTGCCTGGTTTGCTCACCATCCGCTGTCACCTTGGTAGCCTAGTGATCCAAATTCAGGAAAAATATAATTAATAAACAGGACAAAGCTGTGATATTCCTACTAGCTGAACCTATATACAAAACTTTCCTCAGGCAAAAGATAATCAATGAATTATTGATCAGATGCATGGGAAATGACATGCTTTGTTCAAGTATGCAATTAAATTTTATTACCTTTTCCTTTACATGGAAATTGGAAGGCTTTATTTTAGGTTCTTGGAAACCCTAGCTGTGTGCAACAGCACACAAAGGGAGACAGGATGAAATTATTCACTGAATTTGCTTAAAGAAACATTGTTTGGAACCTTTTAATAAATTCTTCGGGGAATATCTTCCATAGTTTCACAATTGTACACTTTTTGATTGGCAAAATGCAGCAAAGATCATGACCTGTTTGCTTCCTCCCTGGAGGCATTCTCAAAGACACAGTTCATGCCAACAAGCAAGAAGAATTTTAAATCAATACATTAATTAAACCAAGCAAGAGAAAAGAGTTGGTTTTTCATTTCTAATGCTTGAAGTTGTTTGTTCATAACATATTGGGGTGATTAGTAAGATTTTAGCTTTATGTAACTAAATACTTTCTAATTTTATTGAATCACAACAGTAGCAGTAGGATAAAGATAAAATCTGCTGCAGATGTGAAAAACATGCCGAGGAAAGGAATAATCTTAAGATATTCTACTTAGCTCTCAAGGTCTTCATTTACAAAATGGGCGCATTTTTATTACAAAGCAGCTGATAGTTTCAAACAACAAAGTCTGGTAAACTGTATTGTACGGAAAAAGAAAAAAAAAACACCCAGATTTTTCCTTTGTGGATTGCATTTCCAAGAAATGTCTCAAAGTAGAGCATTATGGTCTTTTTGCTCTCCTGGGAGTGACTAGAAGGTCAATAATTCAAAATTAGCTTAGATTTTTCCTGAGTCAAGCTGTACAAACTGTTTTCTCACTTACAAAAAAACCCCTACAATTTTCATTAATAGTCAAATAGCATCACTGTAAAACATGTATTTTTGCCTGATTATCTTCTAGATATATCAGGAGATATATCAGGATAGCTCCATTTCTGAAAGGAAATTCCTGGTGATATCATACCACTTCTAGTTTTGTCTACTTCAGAGGAGTTACTCTGAAAGTAATATGGATATGATTCAGGTAAACAGAATTACACAAAAAGAATTAAGAACCCATACTGACTGGGAGGAGTTTGTTCTGTTTCATCCCTGTATCAGTAGAAGAACATGGATTTTAACATTTATACAGCTTTAATCACGCTGTTGGTTACTTCCTCTGAGACTTACACAGCCCCTTCCTGGATACAGGACTACAGTGAGCCATAAGAGGCAATTGGGATAGAAAAAAGGCAAATATACAGAATGGTCTTGATGGATCACTGCACTAACCCAGCTTGGCATTTCTGATGTTGTTTCATTCTTCATGTAATTGAGAACTACTTTACTATTTATTGTCAAATCCTCCATGATCAGCCTTTTATACTTTGGCTTTTACTTGCTTGGAATTCTTTTTTTTTTTTTTTTTTTGTTTTTAAAATTTTATAACATTTCCAAGTCTTTTACTACAAATAAAGTTTCATAACTTACATATACTTAGTTTTGATTACTCTTTCCACATTTGTGTTAATTCCAATTTACTACTTTAATCTCTCAATATTTATGACTGAATGCCATGTACCACATTTTTAATGACGTTAATATGTCATTGAACCGTTTTCATTTCCTCTCAGTGACAGTTCTTTTTAGTACTTAAACCCCATTCAGACCCACTGAAGGTTTTCTGTATTTTGCCATTGTTTGCTTAGCTGAAAAATAATCTTTCATTTCATCTAGCTTTAACTCCATAAACCAAATTAAATGGCAAACATCCTTCACACTGTATCTAGTCACTCCAGGCCTAATTAAATGTTCCCATAAAGCCAGTCTTCAGCATCTCTTTAAACAGGCACAACAAACTCTTTCTGGTTGAGCAATAAGGGTCAGGCAGACTGGACCCAGAGTAAGAGTCTGTAATGTAGATTCAAGAGGTCTGGTCATAAATAAGACTTTCTGGAAAAAAGGAGATCCTTAGTGTGCGAATCCAGTAAAGACAGTATCTCTGATCAGTGAAACTGTTTCAGTGACACTGTCAGCTTGTACTTGGTGATGACGGTTCAGTGGAAGGCCTTGACCCAATCTTAAGACTATTAGTCACATAGTAATTTAGACTATTAGCAAGTATTAACAATTACACATACATTTTTTGTGTTGGCTTTGTGTGCTTAGCCTGAGGTCTTAATCAAGCCATAAGAAGCTCCTCAGGGTGGCATCTTGAAGGAAGCTGTACAGCAATTTCTCTACCTAGTAGCTATAGATCACAGAAGGAGGAGTAAACACAGATTTTGCTGTACAAATGGATGTTCTTGTGTCTCCCTCCAAATGCTTCCAACTATGGCAAACTAAGTTGCCTTTGCTACTACTTCCAGAATTTTTTGTCCTCTGAGAAATTCAATGGTTCACCAAGTCAAAAGAAGCATTTTGATCAAGAGGAGTGATTCTGACCCTTGTCTGTAAGGTTTTGAAAGTATCTAATTAGAAGGGAAGAGGAGGTTTTGACTAAAAGCAGTGAACTGAGAAGTAAAGAGTTTGAAGTCTGCCTCTGGTAGTAGAATGTAGGAATGTGCATGCAATCATGTAAGAATGTAATTAGTGTAGAAAGATGTAAAGATCTTCAGTATGGTAGAGTGAATAACGGAAAGAATATGACGGAAAAGAAAGAAAAAGAAGTGCTTCACTGATGTAAGAGATCATTGGTTGATAAGACACCACAAGGAAGCAAATCCTCCAAAGGTTTTGTAGCAACTAAATACTACACTATATATTTTATCTGAAAATGGAGATAGATATATATATATTTACCTGAATAGGCTCCTCACCAATCCTCATAAACCTCCTTCTTCATCACTACTGGTTTCACTTGGAAAATAATAGTGAGCCTACATATCAGATACAGGGAAAAACTTAGCTATCTGTGGTTACTGTGTGCTCCAAATGTCAGTCATTGTGTGGTTTTAAGCTATCGTCTCCACTTAAAAATAAGACCTGAACACACTACATCAGGACTCACTCTACTTTTTGGGACATTACTCCTATTTATAAACATAGAAAGAGAGGGTAGGACTTGCCACCAGTTTTCAGTCTCCAAATTAAAAAACCCAACTGTAATCCAGTTAACAACTCTCTGTAAGGACAACTGGAAATTATAAGGCTACTTACTCATTGAAACAACAAAAAACTGCAGAAAGAGAAGCATAGATACTCTGGGCACTGCATTGATTCCCCTAAGATCACACCTTCAATATTTTTCCTTCAAAGACTACTAGTCTACAGAAAGTCAGGATTTTCAAGGTCATCTCCGTGGTGGTTAAAATTTCTTTAATTTTTCAATTTTTGTTGGGGGGGCAATTGAAAAAGGATACTAAAACTATTAAGTATGCAAAGGAAAAAATCCAAACTTGTCTAAGACTGAGAAATTTTAATACAAGAAATATCATCTTCCCTGCCTGTAGAATTGTCAGGAGTTAAAAATCCACCTAGACTTAAAACCATTATAGCTATTTTTGGCAGAAAAATAGAAGATCATATAGGAGTAGAAACCTAAACTTTCTTTACAATTGCAATGAGAGGGTGTATAAACAGATCCCTACATATGCACGTGTGTAGGTGAACAGACTCATATGTACATGCACACATGTGCAAAAATGGTACAGATGATTTCCTATTCACTACTCATAATAAAATTTCAATAAAATTAAATATAATACAAACAAACAAACCAGTTTCTGTAAGAATTTTTTGTCACATAGGCCATGAACAATTTTAACACAGGATGCTAAAACTGTATGGGATTTAGGTAAATTGAATATCCATCAGTAGAGTAATCCATGTCTTTGTTATTTGTCTGTTTCAATTCACAGGAGAACATCCATGAACATGATTTTTGTTAGTCCTTCATATTAATCTGCTTTGGACAACTCTATTTTTATTGTAGCTTGTCAGTTTCCCTATTTTTCCTCCACTAGGTGGCACAATTTATACTTTTTTCTTAGACAATATCTTTTAATGACCAGTCAGCTCTACTTCAAAATAAAATCTTCCTAATAAAGAGTAAATAGCACATAATTTGAAATCCAGAAGATCCTCACTACATTCATTAATAAAACATAGAATAAATACATTTAAGTTAACTCACACATCTTGTGCATCTATTTGAATTTCCCCTTTAAACACTGCCCCCATTTCAATTACTTCATTCACTGACTCATAATAAGAATTTGTTATTTGTTAAACCAGGACCACCACTTCCTTGCTATGAAATTTCTTTAAAGTCTGTGAATTAGGGCAGGCTACCATTTGCTCTACAGTTCCTAGTGAAACAAGTCAACACAACAAATAATAAAAAATGGAAAGTGAAACTGAAAACCAGCAAATCTTTGCCCTATAATACGCTTTAAATGGTTGGGCATGAAGTAACTCTGAGGAAAGTAAGGTTACTTGTATTGCAATGGGAAATCCTAAAAGAGAAAGAGGCTGAGAACTATCTTGAGACAGTTAGCTCAGTAGATTTGAAAGGGAATATGATGAGATGATCTTGCTCATGCAGAACAGTCTTACCAGAAACAGCAATAATATTGAGAAGAAAAGGAAGAAAACTAGGTAGTTTAGCTTCTGAAAGCCTCAGATAGTGAAAGAACTACTCCAGATACATGAGAAACTGTATGGTAATTTAATGGCTTTGTTGCCATAAAGTTTGTAATGTAACCTGTAGCTGAAGTCCTGAGAAAGCCTCTAAATGCTGTATCAACAACTACTTCCTTTAGAGTCAGCTTTTACAAATAAGCTCATTCCTGGGTGCTGTGTATGAACATTATAAAGTTTGTTACATGATTGTAAAGTTTTCTAGAAAATGTATCTCAGTGTATTGGCCCACAAAAAAAAATGGTTGTCATAATTTGAAACATTGAGACTAAGAAGCATCTTATAATTCATCTATTCATTCATGTTTAATTCATGCTCTGAAGATTTCTGTCATTATGCAGCCTTAACCAAACCCATAGACCCCAAAGTGATCACAGGCTTACTCTTGTCAGTAGTTCATCCATTTCTGTCACCAGGGTATCCAGATTTTCTTGTGCTAGCTGAAGAAGTCTCTCTGGTGCTCGCTGAGGTGAAAGCAAATGCTGTTGGAGAAGTGAGGAGGAAGAGTGAAAATCTGTACTTAACAGATCTCAGTGCTTCCAAATATTGTAGAGAAGCAGCATTAAAAATTTCCTTTTCATTACAGTATGCAACTCCCTTTTGTCTTTGACTTGTGTCAAATCCATCCAACATATTTTCTCATGAATCTTGACAGCTCTGCATAGTTTAGTGGAAAACTTGTAAGCATGGTAGGGAACATAGAGTATATAAAAATACATAACCACTTTATGGACCACCTGCATGAATACCATTTTATTTGTATGCAACACGTCTTCTGTGCCTGAAGTGTAACTCCTTGCATATATATGCATATATAATATATAAATATATATATTTACACACACACACACAATTACTACTGCAAGATTTCTTCATTAAAATAAGTAAAAATCAATAATTTCAATAACTACCAACCAAATCAGGATGGAAGCAGATTTGCCAGTCTTATTCAATATCTTCATGAATGACCTTGATGAGGGGACAGAGCGTATCCTCAGCAAGTTTCTCATTGACACCAAACTGGGAGGACTGGCTGATTCCCCAGAAGGCTGTGCTGCCATTCAGTAGGATCTCGACTGGCTGGAGAGTTGGGCAGAGAGGAACCTCATGGAGTTCAACAAGGGCAAGTGCAGTCCTGCAGCTGGGGAGGAACAACCCCATGCACCAGTACAGGCTGGTGGTAACCTGCTGGAAACCAGCTCTGTGGAGAGAGACCTGGGAGTCCTGGTTGATAATACATAACCACTTTATGGTTATGAACATGAGCCAGCAATGTGCCCTCGTGGCCAAGAAGGCCAATGGCATCTTGGGATGCATCAAGAAGAGTGTGGTCAGCAGGTCGGGGGAAGGTTCTGCCCCTTCTCTGCTCTGCCCTGGTGAGGCCTCATTTGGAGTCCTGTGTCCAGTTTTGGGCTCAAGACAGAGAGAGAACTTCTGGACAGAGTCCAGTGCAGTCCATACCAAGATGATCAGGGGACTGGAGCATCACTCTTAGGAGGAAAGGCTACAAGATCTGGGTCTGTTTAGCCTGGAGAAGAGAAGACTGAAGGGGGACTTTGTCAATGCTTATAAATACCTAAAAGGATGGGTGTCAGGAGGGTCATAGAATGGTAGGAGTTGGAAGGGACCTTTAGAGATCATCTAGTTCAATCCCCCTGCTAAAGCAGGTCCACTCACACCAGGTCATACAAGAATCCATCCAGGCTGGTTTTGAAGATCTCCAGAGAAGGAGATTCCACAATCCTCCTCACAGTAAAATAGTTTTTTTGTATGTTTAAATGGATTTTTTTTGTGTTCCAGCTTCATCCCATTACCCCTTGACGGGGTGAGTCTTTTTTGTGCAGTACTCAGTGATAAGACACGGGATAATGGCCACCATTCTGCAATTCGGTGAAGTAATTAAATATTAAATTTTTCTTTTCTCCTGAACTGTCTCATGACTTTTGTATGTTTGAACAGATTGAAGTACAGATGTACTCAAGATGTGTTATTTATGTATGTGAATACTGTGAACATACCTTTAATTCCTGTGTCATATTCTCAAAACCATGCAACATTTTATATGGAGCAGGCAGTGGACCACTAAGATTAACATTCAGGATCATCTGGTTTAGCCGATCCAGGTCACTGAGTAAGAGTCCCGTACATTCATCATCACAAGCTGAGGGGAAGAACGGGAAAGCTTATTAATTCCTGCTAGATGTTTAAGACCTATGTTTAAGTTAGTAATTTTAAGGCACACATACAATTCTGTGGGAGGTAATACTCATGTCAGATAATTTAACCCTAAACTATAACATGAAATAAATGGAAACAATAATGATGGAACAGGAAAGACTTTATTGCTTAGGTCTTGGGACAAGACCAAAATTGGCAGGTTTATCTCACAAAAAAAGGAAATAATGTTTTCCATTATGGACTAGCTAATATAAAATCCTAAATTAGACAAGCCATTTGTATGAAGTTTGCAAAAAGTGGACAAATAATTTGGAAAACTTAAGGAGCACTTCAAGAAGTATAGTATGGTTGTGGTTGAGCATATAAAAAAAAAATCTAAGGAAATCTCACAATTTACATTCCTTTTAGCCATATAACAGTATGGCAAAGCATGCTAAACTCTCAAGGCAGACGGTAGAAAGAGTCCAGGTAAAAACATTGATAATTAGCTTTTAAGAAATATTTCCCTGCCTTCTTCCATTAACCAGCCTACAAACATTACACATAAGGTTTCTTTCTCGTAAACACTCTTTAGCATGAAAAACACTGGTGTGTGTTGTGTATACCAAAAGAAGCTTGTATTCCATACCCCACTTCCTATTACCTATCACAAGAAATTCTCATAACCTTAAACTTTTGCATAATTTATGCTGCTGACTGAGAAACGCTTCATCCTTAAGAACAGAGTTTTGGGAATGCCTTTGTGTTTCCCTGCACAAAGATGGTATATAGAACTGGCAAACCTAAGCAACATCTCAGGAGATGGAGCAAACTATGAAACAATGAAGTCACTGGTGGTGTTAAGACAGACTGAGGTTGTACCTAATGTTTTACAAGAATGAAAAATGTATTTATTTCAGGAACACTCCTAAGCTTCTTAATGGCTAAAACCTCCACTAAACAGTGTGTATGGTTCTGTAGAAAAAGAGAATTAATTTTCAAGAGAATTACAGTGGGCTGGGTTTTCTTTTGCCCTGAAATCTATTCCACATGTAGCTTAATCTCTTTTTTCTTTAAAGTTTTCAAAGTTATTTAAACTTTGTTCTTATTCTTTAGGTTGTCTGTTCAATGCAGTTGAGTTGAGTGAAATACAGAGAAAAGAAGAATGATTACTAGTTAAATACACCATGAAACTCAGAGGATGATTGAAAAGCAGACAAGATAGATGTTGGATTAGTGCAGTAATGAAGTGGGTGTAGAAAGCTAGATATTGTTATTTTAAGGCCTCCTTCATTGCTTCCATTTGCAGACTCCTGCTTCACAGTATATTTTACATAAGCTGAACTGCAGTGGAACTTCTCTGCAGTTGTTGACTGTGAGCATGATACATTCTGATGTGTGTTTCTATGTGAAATCTAAAAAAAAAAGAGCTTGTTATCATTCCAGCTCTTGTCATCTACGTGCTTGCTTTTAGAAGTATGACAGAATGAAAGGAAATTGAAGTTTTAGAGACAACTGAATGCTTTAGCTAACAAATATCTGTTCCGTAGCTGGTCAAGAGGTAAGTAGATTTGATAATCCTTTTACAGGATACGAATAAGAGATAAATAAAGTAGATGAAACAGGACTAAGCTACTCCAATGTGCAATCTAAAATGTACTGTAGCATGATTATATTTTGTGAGACAAAATATTTCTGTGTCTAACTATAAAATTATCAGGACAAATCTATGTCTAATATTAACAAAATTCAGCACTAAATTCAGATCATTACAGTAGTGCAAGCATGTACGAGGCAAATCATGCAGTCAATATTACAACAGTCCGGCAAGCAATTAATGCAAATTACTTCATTTTGCATTTTCACCACACTTTCCCATGCACAGTGAGACCTGTCAGAATTTTGACTTACCTCTTGTGAGAAGCATCTCCAAAGTATGCATGCCAAAGAAATGTTTTTTTAAAAAACTAATTGCTCAAGTAATAAAAGATATTGATCAATCTTAAGAAGAGAAAATAAGGTACAATAAAGGAATCACATGTTTGAACCACAATGTCGTTCTCCTTCATAGAATCATAGAATGGTAGGGGTTGGATGGGATCTTTAGAGATCATCTAGTCCAATCCCCCTGCCAAAGCAGGTCCACCTATCCTCCTTGAATATCCAACACAATTTTGCTTTAATACATTCAATACTGTTAAGATTCATATACAACTTTTGATCTAAGGGCAATCACGAAATCTCTTATATGAGGTGGTATCCTATGATAGTGACTTCTCAGTTTCTTCACAGTTTCTTCAGTATTGTTGCTTCATAATAAAGTGTTGAACTACTGTTAGACTTGTTAATCTTTTGGCTGTTACCCCATTTTTCCCCATTTTGGCAGTGGCCTAGCACCAAATAATAAACAAGCCCTCATTTGCCCCCCAAAACAGAATCCCAAGGAAGTTTTAGCTCCCTTGCCATTGCTGCCAGTTTCAGAGAGTTTGCATGACTGCTCTCTCAATTCTGTGAAAATTCAGATCCAGATCACAGTCTTAAGTACTAACTCAGGTTTATTTCCCATTTCTATTATTTGGAAAGTCTTATTTGCTGGTTTTGATATATATGAGTACTGGTTAGGTTTATACTGTGCTTGAGTTGGGAAAAAGACATTGGAGTGTGAGATTAAGCTCAACAGGACATCAAGCATCAAAAAAAAGGGAGAACAACTGATAGCTTATGAGGGCCTAGGTCAAGTAGGGGTACCTGGCCCTTATTGAGCACATGTAGACAGATAAACAGTTGTTCAGCACACAGGTAACATTAATTCTTATAGCTCTGACATAAAGGCTCACAATTTCTGTTGAACTCAGAACACAACACAGCAGAAGCTAGTCCAAAACTTCACAGATCTGATGTTATACATGGTATCTTTCTTTTTAGCTCGCTCTGTGAAGGTTTGTGATAAGAAGCTCCCAGCTCCTGCTGAATTAAGGACTGTGTAGGAGCTAGGAGATGCTTCTTTTCACAGATTCTTCAAGATCTGACTCTGACAGAGGTAGCATCTCTGATTAGTTCTTAATTTGGAAGGGCTGAGATCATGGAGCTACTCCCTATTTTAGAGGAAAAAACCTTGATTCTGCCAGGACTAGTGGCTAGGTGCTCCTTTGTTCTCCTGAGAGCAAAACTGAGTGGCAGCTGGGAAAAAATCCCATTGCAAGCATCATTCTATGTAGAATACAATATTTAAGTGTACAAGACCTGATGTTAAAGGAATCTGATTATATAATTTTCTCCTTCTACCAATATCAAATGTTTAAATTCGTAAAGATGTAAGTTTGCTGACTGCAGCATGGTTGAAGGTCCATTTATAAAAACAAGACTGAGTTACAGAAAAATTCCTAACAACAAAATACTTGTTTGATCTCTCTATGTCATGATTGCTTCTTGTTAAATGTTAATCTTGTACAGCAGAACCACACTTACTGCCTTAGGTTTTCACTTGACCCCAAAGAATATTTGTGACAGGTGCATACATCTGAGGAAAGACTTCCTAATTTGTATTGCAACAGAGCTCAAAACGTTTAAGCCAATTTTTTTTAACTCCTCATTGTAGTTATGATTGGTAGTATGAAAGCATTCAGAGGTGAATTCTGATGTCCCACATGCTTAAAAATAAAGCCCTGCAGTTCTCAATAGGATGAGTTTTTATTTCCCTAAACGCTGCAGAGTAGCAAGCAGTCACTGTCCTAATATTGTAATCTAAAGTTCTTAATTTTAGGTAATACAAACTCTACAACTGAAGTGGAATGTCCCAAAATATATTAAAAAAATACACATTAGAATTACTAATCTGCAGGCTTGTAGCTCCATCTTTCCACTTAGTCTGGTCAAAGCTCTTTGGGAAGGATGAATGAGCAATACATACTTTGGCTTGTTTACATATTTCTGGTATGTACATGTAAAATATGGATCAAGCAAATACTAATGATCTCAGTACACCTAAGTGTGCTGGGTACAAATTAACTGTTCATCACACAGTTGTGTTACAGACTGGAATGGTAGAGTATAATTAAGAAAACAGAAGATACATATCTTCAATGCTGTAGTGATTATAAGCCAGTCAGCAATTGCCAGTTGACAACTTTCAGTAGAAAAAATATGGAAAAATATTTATTACAATAAAAATGGGTGATGCATAAGGAAGCATCAATCATTCAGAGGATATTTCATTTGTAGTTACAAATAAAAATAAAAGTCTACAAGCATTAGAGAAGATCTGGGACAACTTTTGTCATATTTGACAGAATACAAAGATGTTTGCAGCTTTATTAAAATTAGGTTGCAGTCATCAAATTTTCTTATTGACTGCTGACTGTTTCAGAAGAGAAGAGAAAATGAGCCTAAGAAACAGATTACTTGGAAGTCTTCATCAGCAGAGTATTATGAGTATCTGGCATACAACAATCTAGATGGACACTTAAGCTGAGGAAATAGTCCAGTTATTAACTGTACCAATGCAATAAAAAAATTAAAGAAATATGATGTGTTCATACTCTTGTATAAGGAAATTACACTTTTTGATTATCATTTTCCATTCCCTAATGTCATCCTAGAGAAAACAACACTGCTCTGTTCTAAGAATATAATGGGAAGCGAATGCTGTCCGTGTCATGCACCTATAATACTCTTTCCATTGTTATTTAGCAGTAAGCAAATTTTTCCTTTTGTACAGTGGCTATTAAACAACATATTCACTTTTCTTTCTACCTCTAGCTTCCTAAAAAATAACTGTTATAACATAGCACTGAAAAGTGGCATGTCCTAACCAACTAAAAATCACACATGAAAAAGCTAGTAAGAATCTGGTAAAACAGATTTTCAGGAATATCAGAAATAGATCACTTTAAAGAACATGCATGCCTCTCTGGGTTTTTTGGGGCTTTTTTGTGGTTTTTTTTGGTCTTTTCACTGCAAATTTTTATTCTAAAGTCTTTAGAATACTTTATCATGATAAGGAATATGTAAAAAAAAATGTAACATTGAAACAATAATACATTATAACACTATGGCTAAAATACCCCTCTAATTGGATTTCAATATTCACTACTTAGCTTTCATGTAATATTTGTAGTGATCTTTTATAGAATTTGCCAAAAATTCATTATTTGGATGCTTATTCCTTGGTAAATATTCAAAATCCATTTTCACTTTCCTAAGTATTAACTGCCACATAGTAACACTGGACAACTTAATCACACTGTGGAGTTTTTTTTCAAACACGAGTGATTGTATTTGCCTGTATTTTCTTTAAGCTAGACCATTTTGCCACCTAAGTAGGGGGTTTTCACACTTCTGACAGGTACAATGCAATTCCAGTATTTGAAATGGAACTCTGCAAATGAGCAAGAATTGATACATGCGTATAGCTCATTTGAAATTTTGAATACAAATAGGATTCTGCATATGCCATTAATTTTCTGTACATTAAGAGTACTTAACCACTTTTAGTATTACTTTTTTTTTTTTTTTTACAACTGAAGCTAAACAGAAGGGCATTTTCTGGGTATTTTTGAAGTGGCTGATACACAAATGTAAAAATATATTGTATACAGCACCAAATTCTCAGATGCAATAAACTCAGACTGGAACTGATAAATCTTCCGGGAATAGGGAAGGAGAGCTTTAGGGTTTCCAATGGTTCTTTGACAGCATAATGACTACTGAAGTACATTAGTGGCTGCAGCAATGAAACCCTATCTGAAAAAAAAGCTGTACTCTGAAGTCTGTGACATACTGCTTGGTGTTAATCACAGGCAAATTCCCACCAAGTCTATGTTTGCCACACTCCCTTTGTCTGCCACAGACCCTGAGTTCACCACAGGCTACAAAAGGTAAATGGTTTCTTGATCAGGCTGGTTTTTGTGCCAGGATATTGTCTTGCATTAGCAAAAGGGGATTGGACTAATATGGGGGTTAAGGAACCCTTAAACAAAGAGAATATCGTATCATGAGAGCAAATAGGCATAAATAGCCTACTAAAATATTTAACTACAGTTTTTTCAATTTATGAAATGGAACTTATCAATATGGTGTCAATAGTAACAGACTTGTTCCTCTGATAGGGGAATACCTCCCCTACCTGTTCCTTTAAGTGGTTCTTCTTTTTATGACTAAAGGAAAGAAATATTTTCATCTGATTCTTCACTTCTACCAATGACATGAAATGTTCCTATGCATGGGCAAAGGACTGTTTTTAAGACAAAAACTGATAATCTACTTTAAGTAAAAATGCCACTACAGGTAGTGTAAAACACCGTCAGATTAATATGCTGCAGTTAAATCGGAGATTATAGCAAACCACATCTTTGAAAGCTAAAAGCTGGAAAATTTGATTTGCCTGCACACAGCTTTTCCCATTCATAGTGAGGATTTTTAACCTTATTATCCACACAATGAAATGGTCTGATTAATGAACTGGAAAACCATTACAAAAGATATCTTGCACTTCAGCTGTTTTGTACATCCATCCTGGATATTCAAGAGACTTTTCAAAATACTGATAAGATAAATGACCAGTAAAAACCATACTAAGCAGTGACACAGCTTGAAAATATTGGCTAGTAGTGGAAGTAATGTAACAGTTATTCAGGATGTTGAAAAATTAACTAATTTTTGTTTAGATACTACTCTGGAAAATACAGTCCTTATTTCAAAATATGTAGCTGTAACACTTACGGACTTAACTCACGATTACAATTCTCCTTGACATGTAGGCCACAAAATGGAATTCAAAGTGATTATTTCAGCAAAGCAGTTTCTTTCTCTATTTGCACTCATTTTGCTGTAGTTTAAAATACAGCTCAAGATATACGGTAGTTCAGAATTACCTGACTGAAACTAAACTATGTCACACTGCACGGCATTAGAACCTTATTTCCCTTAAGTACACTAAGCTTTTTTTTCCATCAATGAACCAATGGCATATTATTAATAACATAAAAGTATTTATGCCTATATTCACAGTAATCTCTATATTCATTTTCAAAGAAGAGTTGTACCTAGGATCAGGACTAATGCAAAAACATTGAAGACAGTAGACACATTTAGAAATTTAGTTTTCTTGAGCCCCAATCAACCACCCTCAGAGCATATCATGACCATTAAGTTGAGTGAAACAATATTCTGCACTGTGTAGTCCCTGACCTTATGTGTATAATATCTTCTTCTTTAACCACTCAAAGAAACCACATATTTCATTCTTGACCTTCAGCCATTTTTAGCACTTCTTCATTTTTTTTTTTTTAATTTTAGTTGGATTTTAAAATGTTTATAATCTATTTGAGCTCTATTGCCTGGTTTTAATCTCAAAGAGTTGTATACCTCTGGCTGTTGAGGTGAAGACTGAACGCATTCTGGTAAAAAAAAAATAAAATTAAGAGCTTCTTTTTGTATCTACTTGCCCTGGTGTCAACTCCCTCAACTAAAATGCTCCAACTAAAACCCTATAAAGACCTATTTTCAAAGAAATCCACACTGAGATGCACAAGCAGTGACAAAAACAGTAAAAAAAATTCAAAAATTACATTAGTATACATACAAATGCATTTCGTGCCATCACGTGCATGCCGATGTTCACAGCCAGCACACTTCCACCCTGTGAACCCAGGCTTGCAAGTACACCGTCCAGTGATGGGGTCACAAGGGACAGGCAGGGAACCATATCGATCACACTCACATTCCCGGCAGGAGCCTCCTGCAGTTTGTGGGTTTCCCATGTAGCCAGAAGAACATCTAGACATTGCAAATACAAAACCAGGTTTGGCCAACTGAGATTTGTAGTGTACTACAATGAACATTTGGCAAAATCGTAAACAAAATATATACAAATATTCACTCACGAACCATTAAAAAAAGATCCTTAGTACTTCATTTATAGAGGGAGGAATGTTAAAAATCATCCAACTAACTGATAATCATTTTTAACCAGGACATGAATCAGGATGGGGAGTATGGTCAAAGTGATTCCACATCTCTAACAATTTTCAGCTAAACTATTGAACCATGGCAAAAAAGTCTCTACATTATCAACATTCGGTCTCTAGATCTTTTTTTATTCCCACTGGCCACTTGTGTTTTGTGTTAGAAGCGAATTCTCATAGTTGACAGTTGCTAATTTTGATCATCTTAATCCCACAGCTTTGCTATGGATGGGACAACAGCTGCTGTTTAGGTGATTAATTTGCAATTTGATTACTAATATGTTTACATGTGAATGTCTTTCACAGACAGTGGTCACGAGGACACAAGAGTCACTAGAACAAAGGATGTGAGTAACATCGAGATACATTATATGCATGGCATCTAATTTTAGAAATTTTGTATTTTCTGGTTTAAATTCTGAGGCTCAGGGATCAAAAAAAACCCCACAAATCAGCAAGTAAGACTAAGACAATATCTGTGATATGAATAACACTGACTATGAATTTATAGCTAATGTAAATAAAAATTGCCTCTTATGACTGACTTTTAACAATATGTAAAGGCAAAATAACTTACTCAAAGGCATGTATTTAAACATTAGTAGATATATATTTATAATATTGCAGGATATTACTCTCCTTCAGATCTTGCCTGTCTTTCACTGTCCCTCTTTCTTCTTTTTCCATTCATCCTACCTTTCACAGTACTGGCCTTCATATCCAGGTGGGCATGCAGTACACCGGTAATCACTAGGTCCTTCCGCAACACAAGAAGGGCTAAAGCTAAAACAAAAGCAAATAAAAACCTTTTTACAGTCCATTGCATCATTTCATTCTAGTCAACTGTGCAGAAGGGCTCATGGTAAACTCCACTTTTAATGTAAATGGCATCTGTCTATAAGCGCTTGTAGGATTAAGAATAATCCTACACTATTAAGAATATTGAGAATGCCTTGCTGTGATACTGGAGCAAGGTGCTGGAAGGTAAGAATCATCAAGGGTTCAATCAGAAGGGATGGAGGCAACAACACTGATACTGTAGGCTTGTGTGAAGGGTGCTGTCACAGTGATCTAAAAAATGTAGTACTGGGAAGGATGGGAAACAAAAGATTAAGAAACTGAGCTAACAAACATCCAGCTTTTCCAGTCTGATTTTAGTTTGAATAAAAGGAGATAAGCTGGGAAGAGTTTACTCAAATGGAAGACATAAAGAGAAAGAACCCAAAGTCATAGCAAAAAGACAGCATCAGATAATCTCCTCAAGGACAAACCAAAGAGAAAATACTCGCCTACACAGAAAAATACCCAGTTCTAAAAACTACCTCCTTCATGATCAAAGAGAGGCCATATTTTAACCACAGAAAGCACTGGATTATTTTTATCACCCCATGACATAGATGAATAACTAGTGATTGCAATGTGTACTTAGGGAAACTATGCCATTTCTGGAATCAAGTTGCTAGAATATTAGTGCATTAAGTGTCTGCACAGACAGTTAAAAAACAAACAGACAAAAAGGTAGGTAAGGGAAAACAAACACAATTAAACAGTGAAATGGTGCAATACTGTAAAACTCCCTCAGCATTTTACGGAAGAAAAAACAGAAAAGCACAGAGGTGGCTAGTGTTGAACTCAAGAGCTCCTTATTGGTACGCTATAGTCAGCACTCTAACTTGCTTATAATGCATTAAATCAACATTGCTTGAGTGAGTATATAAAATTATAGTTTTGTAAAAAATGTAAACAAATTGGTCTAGTACTCTCAAAATCATTAGCCAACACATTTTCAACTCTATAAAAACAGATGTTCACCCCTAGAAACAACTCAGTTTTTCAGCTTATCCTGTTTGACATTGACTGCTGTACAGGAGTATGAAACTGGTATTTAAAATCTTAGTGAAGTTTTGGAGACTTTCATAAATAAAAATAATTGCACCGTACTAACTCACAAACATTATCACATCAATCATGACACAATAAGATAATGAGATAGTTAGGTATGTGCATTTCATACATATTATGATTACTCAGCTACTATGCAATAGCTGCAGGTAGTTACATTTCTTTTTTTCCTTTATAGTATCTTGTAGAGCTTTCACTAAACAACACATACAAACTCAAAATGTGAGACCCTCATTATCTGCCTAATTCTGTAGCTTTATGAAATGGATCTATCCCACCTAGGCCTACTCATATAAAAGTTAGGCATGTAGTCTAAGTCAACTGTTCAGGTATTCTCTGTCAGCAGTGGAAAATGGAGATGCATAGACAGGCATATAGATACAATTGAATCATCTCTTTCCCTATCCTCTCTCTAGTGGTGGTTTCCTTCAGTTCTAACATGGGTGAAATGTATAGTTATGTGTCCCTGCATTTACTATGCGGGGACTAAAATTATTGATGGCTACAGCTAAAAGAAGTAGAAATCCCATCCATGACATCTAAAGACATATGATACTCAACAAAACTCAGGCAGTTCTATTTCTGGACATGCTCAGATTTGACTTCTCACTTGACAGCACTAAGAAATTGTATGACTATCTCATCATTAAATGTATTTACTAATTTCAGGCTAGGCGTTATCCACTTATTTCCTATAAAAGCTTCTGAACACAAAAAAAGCGCCTTATGATCACCTTTATGTGACCATGACACAAAGTTGTGACAACGCCCACAGCCATGCAGGCTGCATGGCTACATGAGGTATGGGTGCTTTGCTTGCTCTCCCTTTCTCAGGCAGCTCTACAATTTCAGTGTGTACCTAGGACATACAGACTGCCTGGAGTCCACACATTTCTCAACTCTAAAGCCCCTCAGTGACACCTAATTCCTATTTTTACATTAGCTTATAGATTAGATACTGAAGTGATTTCTGGAGCATAGTGTGGAAAGTATGTCTAACTTCTTGTATCAAGATGCTAATAACCACCCAGGTGAAAAGTCCTGCTCATTTTCTGATCTGACAGCTGTATTTCTGTGCAACCAAGGGTATTTTAAGTCCCAGAAGATACTCGCAGAAGCTTCCTACTGCAGCTATTAACAGAAAAAAGTTTTTTCCAGTGTAGTTGCTGATACAAAGAGCTGAGAAACTTGGTCAATCTTGTTCTTTGCAACTTGATTCTCCATTCCTAATACTAGTAGGTAGAATACACAGTTAAGTCATAACAGAAAATGTTTATGAAAAAGAGTACAACTTAGAAAAACCTGCAGTTAAGACCATATGATAACTTTCTGAGATCAAGGGTATTTCTTTAAGCTCCTTCTATAATTGTTTTGGTTCCCAGTTTGGTATTTCTGAGGTTTGAAAGTCTTGTATTACAGAAGTTTGGAAGTCTCCTTAAACACTTGCTTTGGATGAAAGATCACGATGTGTTTAGCTACTGATGTTTGAGAAAGGGATTCCCACCTTCAAACTAAACCTTAGACCACTTCAAAATGATAAAATGAAGAATAAAGAAGAACAAACCCCAACCTGCTCAGATATACTGGGGCTGAAATACTCACTAAAATATCCTAAAGGTCACTCAAAGCACAGAAAAATGGTTTTAAAGTACATTTCCAAACTTTCAAGAGAAGAAACATGAAATAGAAACCTTTTCATAGCAGTACTACAGTATGATGCCAACTATCATTAAAAACTTCTCAGTAAAAGAACAAGCAAACCTCAAGTGCTAAAGTATCATCTGTTGGGAACACATGCAGAGACATTGTGGCAAGGCTCATTAGCATAAAGTAACCAATAAAATTTATGCTGCAATAACTATATTGCTTTTAAATTATTCTATCTTTCACAAATTGCCTAAACCTCATGTAACATTAAATAAGGAATCAATAAATTCCACAGTGGAGCAAGAAAGGCACCATAACACATTTATACCAACATAATAGATGAGCATAAGACTTTTTACAGCTCCCTTGTGGCTCTATTGTACTTGAGTTCTGCTCTAGCTTCATTTGTGAGAATATCTTTATAATACACATTCATTATCTGTTGAGTATTGCATTTTCTAGCACTTATTAATTTATTCATCACAAATTAGCAAGGGAGAAATTTCCAACTTATAAAGGAAGACCAATTATCAAAAGTAGATATAAAACTTTTTAGCATGGTTACATAAGACAGTTTTCCTGCAGCAGTCTGAAAAAGGACACAGTAAACCCAAAACAATGGTCTTGCTCTCTGGAAAGGTAACTCCCTGTCCTGAGTTTGCTTACTTACTTGTTACTAGAAATGGATAGGGGACAAGCACAAGGTTGACAGTCACCCGGAGAGCCTTGGACAGTGCCATAAAATCCCAAGGCACATCTCTCACAGTGGGGGCCAGCAGTATTATGCTGACAGTTCTGCAGATGAGGAGAAAGAATGAAAACTGTATTTGATAATTTCAAGAAAACAGACAACATTTTGTTCCCAGCCTCAGGGATTCAAAGTTATTTTGATTCATAATTTCTCTCTCCCTGATATGATTCACAGCAGGACTGCTTGCTTTAAACATCTATCAAATGCCTGCCGAGTTATATATGGGTTTACAAGGAGAAAGAATGGAAGCCTGCAGCTATCCAGATGTATCCTATGGAATTTCTTATCCCATTCATCCTTTCTTCCCTCCTTTGTTCCAGCCATTGAAGCAAGAGAAATAATGAGTTAAAATTCAGTCTTCCTGTATCAGGTCACGTGTATTATTTGCCTGTAAGAGCAGTGCTGTGTTTATTACAGAACACATGTTGAATTCCATCTAGTTTGCAGGTATCTAGTTTTTTACAGAAACAGTAATTCAAACCAACAAGTAAACACGCACTGTATAATATGAACTCTAGAAAATTGGAATGGAAAACTTTAAAAGGTACACGATTTACTGTTACGACCTCTCCACCCAACTTTAACGTTTAAGCAAAATTGGATTAAAATATTGTCCTCTCTTTTCTTAGATCAATTATATAACTTCTGAATTTTACATTAAGATTACCCTATTGGATAAGTTCAGAAATACAATACCTGACAAATTGATGTTTCAGAGTCACACATAGTACTGTGTCCATGACATTGACATACAACACAGGCACCTAAGGACTGAGCAGGTGTCCATCCCACAGGTGGAGATGGAAGCCTATAAAATCCTGGAGAGCATGACTGTAATAAGAAAGATGCAGAAGAAAACAGATCATTACAGAGTGGACTGGGTATGGGGAGCATTGCAAGCTCATCTTTCCAATTACCAGTTTTTACAAGTTGTGAAAAGAACCTGACAGGCTTCCAGCTGTATTACAAACAATATACAGTACTTTACAGATAACAAGAGCCAGCCCTAATTGGAAACATGGCTGAAAAATCCCTGGAGCACTTGACTGGCACCAGGCTTTTCATATTACAGCTTGAGAGACCTTTCATTCAGATGCAGAACATCTCACTGTTCTCACTGTGCATAAAGCATCATTCCCTTCATTTCTTAAGGTTTGTTTTTCGAAATACATTTTTTGCATGGATTGTGGAGAGCAAGTATGTTGATTCTGTTTCCTTCACCCTTGGTAAGTTTTTCAGGTTTGACAAGCTAGTATCTGCCTACATACTGCCTGATGGGTAACAAGCAGAAGTTGAATGATGATAATAAAAAAATGGCTGCATGGATGCATTATTTATAGGTATATAATGTAAAGACTATAAAGGTACAGAATTCAAAATATTAAAGGTTTTCCATGTATCGAGACCATCAGCCTCAAATCAAGTTTATCTATCACTAAGTTTCCTCCACCCCAGCTTGGCAACAAAATTCAGAGAACAACCCAAAAATTACTATGCAAAATCAAGCACTTGATCTTTATTTCAGGCTTATTACACAAATTTATGGAAGTGTCTGCACAGCTCCCAGAATGCACACAGCTATAGCAGTATAAAAACACAGATAGGACCATTTTGATAATTCATCCCATTAGGGTTAAGTTCATACAGTAAAGTCTTTGACCCATGTATAAACACCACCTTGTGGTGCTAGGAGCCTATGAAGGCTGTCTGATGAGGTAATTTCCTACTATTAACTACAATTTCTGCTTTTTTTTTGAAAGAATGGTAATAGTACACTTTTCAAACAGCAATAAAATGGATGCAAATAAACCAAAAGAGAAGATGGAGTGAGAAACATTTCATATCAAAAGCAGAATTCTTCAGTGAAGCACTAGCTGACATGCTAGATGCTATTCACATGATACCGCTCTGACAGTTTTATCATCATTGCCAAAAGCTCCAGGAGTCTACGTTATGGCAAAAGCACAAACACAATTCTTTTCTTTAGAATTGCAAAGAAGTAATCTAACTCACTTCTGCTTTCCCCCTTTTGTTTTGACTTAGACTACATTAAGATCCCTGAAGCATAGAAAGAGTCTATTTGCTGTTTCATGGTTTGTGAAGAACTCCAATTTAGATAAATAATCTCAAATGAAAGTAATTTAGTTTCTTACTACAATTTCCTAATTTTTTCCCTCCCTCTCCACAGAGTCCTTGTCCAAACATGGTAAAGCCTTACAAGTTCTGAGTGACTCTAGGATTGAGGCATTAATATATGGTACATCCTCAAAACAAAGAAATCTAACCTCCAACAGTTTTTTTCTGAATATGCTGTTGACATTCTTCTCATGTATTTTGATCTAAGCATTTCTCAGATGAAATAGGAAACAGATAAAAGATGAAGCAGATAACATTTTTAATTAGTAGTTTGGAAGTTTTTCAGAAGTAACCACCCAGGTAATTCCTACCACTGCTTTTTCAGCCTGCTAGCGGATTAAGATATTTAAAAAAAAAAAAAAGATATAAATGTAATTTCTAGTAAAAACCACTGTGCTCATAGTCCTCGCCATGCAATAACAGGATATATCATGAAATAAACACATATACTCTGTTAGCATTTGCTTTAAAAATGTTGGGGTATCAAATGCTTATTTTGTCTTGCTAAAATGAAATAAACCTTTACAGAACACAACATAACCTTCACTGAGCACACTAAAAATAAACTAAGCTATGATCATGTGAAGATTACACAATTAAGCATGAAGTAAAAAGGTTGCAACTGCGATATTTATTCCAGCCCCTGGTGGATGTGAATTAAACTAAAGTTCCAATCACATTATTTTCCTTCAAAAATGCCATTTCATCCAGTAATTTTGAAAAAAAGAGAAAAATCCCAAAAAACTGTACTGAGTAAATGCTGGAGCCTGTTAATTTCTCACATGTGTATTTATACACATTCAGGTGCATGCTCGTACTGTGTCAAAGAACATGACCTCATTCACTTCCTTGTACAGATTTCCCGTGAACTCACTGTTCCAGTTGCCCCATTTGCTGAGTAACACCATCCTGTGCAGCATCTGAAGAGAGCAGAGTTCTCACAGATAACACGCATCTTTCCTTCATTTCCTCACTCCAAATTTTATCCCACTGCTAGCTTGAGGGGAGCCTTTACAAGTTCCCACTTAGTCAGGATGTCTGAGGGATTTGCAGAATACTTGAGGTGTTGTTACCTGCTACCTCCATCTAGCAATTGCAACAAAGGCAACTTGGAATTGCTACTGCAGCAAAACAAAAACTTGTTGTTTTGTACACAGAAAGACCGACAGTCTCATCATCAAGAGCAAAACCAGTCAAAAATATTAACTTCTATTCTGCAGTCAACATATTACATCTTAAATGCTTTCTCCAGTACCTAAGATCCATTTTACAAAACCATACAAGTCAGATGATTCTCTATAAAATTTGGGTACTTTTCAGACATGTAGTCTTCACCATGAAAATATTTGCATAAGTTAAAAAGAAATGTAGTGCATCTAAAAAGAGCACCAAGTTGACCAATACTTTCTCTTAGTGTTCAATGTGTTGAAAATTTAACAAATTTCAACAGTTCAGTACAAAACCAAACAAGTTTAAAAGTACACAAAAATTAGTGTCATATATTTTATTCTAAGGCACAGTGATTTGACTCCTAAGAATAAAGCAAAGTACACTATTTGTACCATGTTCCAGAATTTCTGCTCCACTTTAGAAAAAGCTCCATTGTTTATATAAATGGGAGGCAAGCTTTTGTACATGGACTGAGCAAAATCTACATATGTAAGTCCTATATCAGCACCGGAAGAATAACTATGAGGGAGTAAAACTGAAAAGTATCTGCCAGAATTCAGTTGCCCTTTTGATTTTCATAGATCCACTTGGATAAATTACAAGTTGTCAGAAAACTGACAGTTTGAACATGCACAGTAGGTATTTCCTAAATCTTTGAAAACATCTTCCATACATGCTACAGAATGATTCTCATCTACATTTTTAATGCATTTGCAGTGCTATTTTGGGCAGTCAAGCATATAAAATGAAGGCAAAATGGACAACTTCCCTCCTGTTAGTGATGATCCATAAAGACATGCTATTGGTACAGTTTCAAGAGGAAAGATCAATGTGAGGAACTTACAGATTCTCAACTATGAACTGTCTTTTTCTCCAAACTTATAGTTTTGCTTTTGAAATGACTTCTCTTTTTCATTTTTTTAATTTAAGTTACTCATAATATAGACATTTGAGAAATCAAAACCAAAATGCTGTTTAACTTTTTTCAGAACAAAATATTTCAATCAATCACGCACCCGTTAAAACTTAAATAAGAATTGAAATGTCAAAGAAAGCAAACTTAAAAATCTGGAAAGTCTTTACAGAACAGAATTTTATGATTCTGTATGGCTCTGTTCAGAATGATACAATTTTAACTACATTCTTTTTAACTTTTTTGGTTTTGAAATTGCTTTTATACTTTATTTGGTGAATTTCATTCAACTGATGGATATTTAATTATAAGGAACGAGTTGTATGCAACCTTTAATTATTCACAATTACAAATGTTAATTTGTAGTTTACTTAAAACTGTCAATAATTTATAGAATCAGCTGTGAGTTTGCTTGTTTTGTTTTTAATTTGACGTGGCATTTTCTTGTGGTTTTCTCCATGGATTCTGTGAATAATGACCATAATAAAATGATTCATGTAGTTCTGCCTTTTGGAAGATATATCATAACTGTATTGTGTATTATGGCCTCCCCATAACATAGTACAACATGTACAATCTGTTATACTGCTTAAATTTCTTTGAGAGAGATACTGGCAAAAGAACATAAGTAATGAAATTCAGAGAGTTGTTGTCAGTTGAATGAATTGAAACTCTAATTATATATCACATCTTATTAATGAATGGATGAAGAAGGTATAAACATTTTCACTGGAAGTCAGGCTAGTACCGTACCTCACAAGACAAACCAGAATAACCCAATGGGCAGTCACATTGCTCAATCAAGTAAGCCTGAGGAGTCATCCCAGACACAGTACCATGCTCAGCAACCTCCATTGAGATCTCAGAAATCCTGAAAAAAAAAAAGAGCAAACAAATCCAATGAGATTAGTCAAATATTAATTCAAATCCAGTTAGTTCATAGTCAGCAGGCACAGGAAAAAATAGTTTGGCTATTTGTAGCCAAACATCTTGATCTACAGGAGACAAACACTACTATTTTTGCCTCTCCTAAGGAACCAACAAAGCTACCACCACCTCCAGTCTCATATTCCATTTCTAGGCAATAGTATAACTTTTTTTTTCCTGCTTCACTCTTCACTCTATCTCTTTTTAAATTTTTTAAAATATATTTCTTTAGCCAAACTATTAGCAAAAGCTCATATCTGACTCTTCATTTGGAGGGACTCATTAAAAAATTGAAGTGACATACTAAACGCAGTTCCAATTCACGACTCTCAGAAGTACGGCAGTAAAACTGTTCACTAAATGAGCTTTTAATGAGGCAACTATTTTAAAAAATACAATAAAATCTATCCTCAGCAAGTAAAGCAACCTAACAGGCTCTAGAGCAGACTTCTCAGATATTGGGCACATGCCTTTTTAGCAGGAGTTTTAAGACCTGTAGTCAGATACCGTTTTCTTTATTCCCTCATGATTATTCGGATGCATAAACAATTTAAAGCAAAAAAGAAATCCTACTGCAGAAACTTATGCTAGTATCAGAAAGGGATGTGTTTCATGGTAAAACTGCTGATGTTTTAACTTTCTAAATATTTGACTGTATTAATAACAATATCCTTGCCTCCCAACCACTCCCTATCTTTCCAGCATGCATACTGCCTTGCCAAATACAACCGAGTACAACATGCACAGAGACAACAAATGTAATGTAAAAAGAAATACACTTAATCCTCATGTAGCACAATCCTATTCTTACAGCTGACTTCTTCATTTTGGGGATTTGTTAGTTTGTTTAAAGGAATGCTATAATCTGGAATCCCTTACTGTCTTTGAGAAACAAAAAGGGTAGAACAATGTAAATTTTAAGGCTTGAAGTATAACACCAAACTAAGAAAAAAATGTCGAAGAACATGTGACTGCTAATCTCCCCCTCAAGCTCTTAGTCCATTCACCTGCTCCCAAACACTGAGTGACTGCGAGGTGGTGTTCTCCACATTGCAACATAGGCACCAGTCTCAGCCTAAGTGGAGAGAAAGCAAATCCCACTGCTGAACTAGATGAGTTTAGGTGATCAGACCTATATCTCTTGATGCTTTGTGTCAATGCAAATCATCTAGTAACTTAAAAGTTGTGTTCTCTTCTTACTACTTGAAGAAAGAGGTTCAGCAAAGCAGGGGAAAAAAAAAAACCAAACAAACCCCAAGCACACAAAGCCGGGTCAGAACACAAGACTGAAAATAAAGAGGGCAAACCCATTCAGATCTAATATGTCAGCGTAAGCTTACATCAAAATCTCTGTACATTTAATGGAAAAACAAAATGAAATCTGCCTCCCTGTCACCTTCAAGGCTTAGGCAATGGTCTGTGTATTCAAAAAAAACCAATCCTATTTACTGTCAGAAAGCTGTATTTACATAATAATATACTCTGGGACCACAAAGCTACCTGTTGTTTGTGTGAAAATGTTACTTAAGGAGGGTCAGGCTTGGATGATTCTTGGAATATGCCTAATAGGCGGCAGTCCAACAACTGCTACCTGATCAGTGTCAGGGATATTGAAATAATTCACAGTCAAATTGAAAGCATACTTCCAATTCAAACTAATTTATTATCACAGCTCAGTTGTCTGAAAAGCAACTCAAAGTCTAATAAAAGAAATCTTTCAATTTAGAGCAGTGAATGTGAAAATGAGGGCAACAAAATGAACAATATATGAGAAAAATGTTTGGTTTTGGATTCTGAGCAGAAATCTCTAAATCACTAGTAATGCTGCAGCTTTGAAGCAGAAATATCATTAACATTGCTGCTAAACTATATAGCTAATACGGCGCTAGCACTAGAGCTAGGCTATTTTTATGTTTCCAACTGCTGCCACTGCTTTGACTTTATTTTAAAATACATTTCTTGTAGTTTATCACTTATCTGCAGCTTTTAAATTCTGCCATTGACATTAAAGCACCATTAAAAACCTTACAAAATTTCAAAAGACTTCATGTATAATACTTTCCTCTGCTCATCCAGAGTTTCCTTTGCTTTATACTTTCCTGTACAGTCAGGTAGAAAGAGAAGCTGTAGTTGCTCAGAACAGGATCCTTACTTAGAAAGCATACTGCACTCTATTTAAATAAATGCTTTATTATAAGTCACTTAATTCAAATATATGTTTAAAGTTGAGCATAAATATGGTCCTTTAGATGTTGTCAGACTATTTTTAATAAAAACTCTGACGTAAGCTAATATTCCAGTAACCTTTAAAAACATTTTGGGGGATTTATGTTGTGGTCTTAAGCAAAGCTTTCTCTGAAATTATTCAAGGGAATAACTTGAAAAAAATAGTAAGGTATTCCTGTTGTTTACTTTCTACTTAAAATCTCCAATAACACATGACGAGTGTTACCCATCTAATGAGACAAATCATAAAAATCTCTTGTAACATAATAGTCTCCAAATCAAACATGGTATTATAGGCAACGTTATGACTTCAGATGGAGGGTTACCAGAAAGACCAGATGAACTCCTTGCTAAATTCTGCTGTCATATAAAATGTCACATTCTGAAATGTGATGTTGTAAAAATACATTTTGGTTCTTTAAGTGCCACCTTGCAAATCTGCCCTGAAACTAAAAAGTCTTCCTCTGTTCTGTTCTATACCTGATTACTGGGTAGACTTGATAAAATGGTGGTGATACTACAATGCATCGTATGCATCTCAGAACAAAATCATGAAAACTGAGATTTGTTTTCATAACTTTGCTTATGATGCCTGAGCTGAGATACTATCCATTTTGTGCTTCCACAGCTGTATTAGGATTTGTAGGGCACAAAGGGAAGACAGACATTAAACACAGACATGCATCTCAAATTTTCCATATCACATTAGAGTTCCTTTTTTAACTCTCTCCATGGGAATCCCCCACACTTGTAATACAATATCGTAAATGGACGACACCAAAAATAAATGAAACGAATGTAAAACATTTATGACATCTGTTGTTATTACTTAGTATCTAACCAGTGCAAGCTGGAGAAATACTTTTTTTGTAAACTTAAGAGACAATAGCAGCAAGAACAACTGTTTTCTGTCACACAATGCTGCAAAGTTGCATGTCCTTACTATTCATTCTCCAGTCCCATGGGAAATTTTCTTATAGACTGATTTGTAGCTTAGAAATGCAGAAATCATTTTATCCTATCCCTTTTTATGTCAGAGTGATAACAAGGATCTGTGAAGACCTTTCGAGTTTATCTCCAATTATTCCTGTGTTCTCGCTAATAAATTGTGCTTGGAAAGGGTACTGTGAATTCCTTATTAAATACTTTTAGGAATAGTCTATGTAATCTATTCCAGAACTTCTTTACCTCCAGGAATTTTTCTCTCATGTCTAATGTAAATCTTTCCTGCTGAAGTTTAAGTTTATTTCTTTTTTGACTTACCCACAATGGCAAAAGAGAACTGATTATTTTCCAAGTGACAATATTTTAGGAATATTTAAACAATTTCTACTTTCTAAATAAATCTAGTTCTTTACATTTCCTCTCACAAATCATATTTTCTTAACCTGTGATGATGTTCACTGATATCCTATGAACATTGTAACATTTTTTTTCTTGAATTCCTGAATGTTCAGTCTTTGGTGGAAGTAAAAGACTATTTTCCACTTTGCAGGTCATATCTGTTTATATAGGCAGCTAGAATATTAGTATTTCTCAAAAAAAGTATCATTACTGAATCATGTTGACCTGGTGATACGATGTAAACAGCAGACCTCTCTTTGAAGAACAAAGTACTCAGCAGTTGTCCCTTGTTTGCTCAATTGACTACTCCTGTAAAAGTGTAAAATCTTACAGATGACCTTCAGCAGATGTTCGTATTATTCCCCTCATCTTCTTGTCTGATATCCACTTCAAATTTAGTAAGCATTATCTTTATTTCACTATCCAATTTATTAGTGAATAAAATTAATAGAAAATGTGGTATATTTCTGCCTCTAATATACTGGATTAAGTAGCATGTCATTAAATGAGCAGTCTTTCAAAGAATCATAGAATGTTAGTGGTTGGAAGGGACCTTTAGAGATCATCTAGTTCAACCCCCATGCCACTTTCATCTTTGACTTCTTACCTGATTTCCCACTTGCAATAGAAAATACCTTCATATGTAAACATTTATATTTCATTACAGAATCATGTTTTCATAAAGTAGACATTTTTTAAAAAATACTTTGGATTAGTTTCAGGGTGCATGTGCTTACATGTGTTTTCTGTTCTAGGAACCTGAAAACAAAGATTTCATTTGCCTATTGTGATTTAAATTTTCTATTGAATAAAATTCTCCTCTCCTGTTTCTTCTGCCATGATGTCCTGTTCTCAGCAGCTGCTTACAAGTTATGAATACAAATTCTACTAGAAACAGTTGAGAGCTCTATCAGGTTATCTATCACTACTGCATTATTTCAGACCACTGCATGAAATAGTTACCTGCTCTGCCTCATGATATTGCCATGAGTAGCCTTAATAAGAATGTAATGAACATCATACAGCACATTCAAGAAGTCTTCCCTGGATACAGCTCTATTTGGTCTTGAGTCATCTCCATAATGTTTCCAGGTGAAATCTGCCTCAGATACTGTTCTGTTAATACCTGGGTCATCCTGATAATATTCCCAGGGAAAAGTGTTTCTGAATCTTTGGTCATCACCATAATATTTCCATTCATGCTGAAAGATAGCAACACAAAACCAGATTATTAACAGCATTAAAAAGAAACAGATGCTTAAGTTCTTGGGGAAAAAAAGCAGATGGAAACGTTACCTCTGTCATTTCTATCTCATGCCTCGTCAGCTGCCCAATCAGAGGGGCAGCCATATGCCGAACAATAATTCTTGGATGGGTGGGAGGCCCACCTCTTATGATGACTTGTGGGTAGTACGTAGTAAAACCTGTCTCTTCTCGTGCTTCAAAGTAGATTGCATATTTCAGCTTCCCTCCATAAGCAGTCAGCTAACAAAGCAAAACACAAAAAACAAAAAGAATTCTCATTTTTGGTTAGTTGCACGTCTGTACAGTCTTATGAATGTGTGTGCAGTAGCAAGTAGCAATACAGGCTAGTGGAACTATCTGGGGAAATGGGTTGTGTTCTAAAATACCTGTCAGCAAGTTGTTTTTGCACTACACAAAACTAAAAATATTATCTATTTCTCTATATGTGCCTTAGTGCTCCTCAAAGTTTGAGTTTAGAGAAAAACACATCTGAACCAAGAAATATCGAAAGTACAAAATAAATTGTCACAAGAATCATAATAATATCTGAAAGGAGAATTATTTCAATGATTTTACAAAGATGAGCATGTTTTATTTAAAATGGAGAGAAATAAAAATTTACAAGCAAGTTACATTAAATTTATATAGGTTATTTTTTCAAATAACATTTTGATGACAGAATCCATTCTGTAGAAAAATACTACATGCTACTGTCAGTATCTATTTAAAAATAATGTTTATGTAATAGACTTATGAATGTCCATGATAATGGTGCAAATAATTTTTAGTAATGGAATGGCATCTCCTTTCATTTGTATATACAATACCTTTCACTGTAAGAGGACATACTTATTGGAATGGAAAAAAAGGCATTGCAGACTACAAATATAGAATTAAGAAAATATATATAAGTCCAAGTTAATATTCAATAGAATTTCATGTTTACCTTTCGTCCCTCAAACTGCTCTGGAAGTCTCCAGTAAATAGGTTCTGACCGAAGATCCTGCATCACCTGTTCTATATTTGCTACTATTTCAGGAGGCTGGAATGCAATCCCTGAAACAGTGCTGCGCTGAAGCTTTTCATCCACCAGTGGCAGAATCATTTGCTCTGGTTTCAAGGTCACCTATTCATATTAAAAAAAAAAAAAGGTAAGAAAATCAAGCCCATTATTTCCACATACAGCATTACTCCTTAATTTTTAACTCCTAAAAAAAAAAAAGAAAATAATGTTTCTAGGTAATTTCATTTCACATCATGAGCAATTTGTCACAAAACAGTCTTACTACTCTTTCAGGTATAAAAAGTGACAATAATGACATACCTGCTTCTGCTCCTTTACAAAGAACAAACTAACATTGGTTAAAATAGTTTCATCAGCAAGTAATCCCATGAAAGTTATCAAAGCAATTTTCATAGCCTCACATCTCTTCTGTTCAGATTGTGAGAAATGCACTTTAAGTGTTCTCCAGGAAATATGCAGAGAGTGAAGGCTCAGGATTTCTGTAACTCCAAAGTCAGATTTAATGAAAAATACAAGGATTCCACTTGCAATTTTCTTAGACTTGTTGAAAGAGTCTCAATAGTATTATAAAGAAATCATTATTTTGATCAAAAACTGTAATAAGAGTCCTAGTAATTCCGTGCAGATGGAAGTATTACTGTAAATGTGTGAACAAATGCAAAGGGCTGGTATCAAAATTGCTTTCCCCCCAAAAATGAGGAAAACAAAGAAAACAAATGCAGAGTCATATCTCCAACAGTCATCCTATTAATAGGCTGTTCACAAGATAGGGATTAGGTAATGAGGAATCAACCAAGCCCTGTACTGTACTTTAAGCAACTTGTTATTTCCATTTAGAGCAGCATCTATGGACTAATCAGACATAGAAGCATTCCTAACATTGTCAGTCCTAAGAAATTTCCTGAGTTCCTATCATAGTCATATTTTACTGTTTAGTACTTTAGACATCAAACATCAACACATTTGAATTTCAGATCAGTCTTTCCTTATTGTCATACAGGATAATATTTTCTTGCTTAAACATGTCTAATGCCATTTGAAGCATCTGAAATATCTGAAATAACCACTAGCAGCTGGCAGAACTCAGTCTCACCTGGTTTACAACTCTGAATCAATTCTGAAATAGATCAGGGTACCAAAAACTAGATGAGACATGGACATACACTTGTTTAGCTGTGAGCATAAATATGAAAAGCAATTAATCAAGAGACACAAAAGAATCAGGAGGTTTAAACTATATTCCTGCTTTGTGCTGCCACAAAGGTCAAAGCACAATTTTCCAGAACTGTTGCTGTCACAGAACTTGATTAAATTTTGTAACTTGTCAGCCTTCTGCAGCGTTTCATCTCGAGCTTACCAGCATATGATGGGCAAAACAGAAATAATGTGAAAAATTGGGTCACAGCATGATAAATCACTTCATCCACTGGGAAGTGAAAGAGGTGCTATTGGATTGAACAATGAAGGGGAGAATGGGTGCTATTCATATTACTTTAACCAAGAGATATGAACTCTTTAGTAAGAGATCAAACCTTGATTTTGGCCTAAAGTGTCCTTGTACATGACAAGCCAGGGCCTAATTTGCATTAGGCATACATTCTCTCTGTGGTTGACATGCTTTCTGGCAGAAATATGACTGACCATATATGGGGACTGAACTAGCCATTTTCCATTATAAATAGCTCCATAATGTAACCAAGGAGCTGGCACAGGAATGATGAACAGCAGTGGTCTAACTGTCTTTTGCATTCGTTGTACGGATAAATGGAGACGTACAGTCTGCCTTATTCGTCAGTCCAGCACAGGTCTCAAGGCTCTCTTCCTCAAAAAGGTGGAGAGTCCTTTGTTTGCTCTGATGGATCACACCTTCCCATTTTTGGATTTAAATAGAGTTTAAATGGTCTGTTTCTACAAAAAAATAAACAAACCAGAAAGTCAACAGCGATCTTAAAGGTCTTTTCCAACTGTAATGACTCTATGATTCATTGAAAAAAAACAGATTAATTGAACCATGGGACATATATATGCTGGACAACACGCATCTGTGACCCTTGAATACACCTGGGTAAACTGTGTATCATATACCAGAGATTACGTTACAATGCACTGGACTGTATAATTTCCTCATATGAGCAGCTTGCCCTTTTCTGGGTTTTAATAGCTTGACTTTGGCTTGATATCAGCTACCCTATCACTGGTTTTCTTATCATTTTACTTTTAATGCCTTGACACTGATTATCTAATGGAACACAATACTCTCTCCACTTCTCAAAATATAAAGAGGAAAATGATTGCTTAAATGTTTGGCCATTTTCTAGCTACCTCTCAGTGCCTGACTAAAAGATGCCAGCAGGAAACAACATTATCGCATTACATGGCTCAGCAGTTTCTTACTCACCCACATGCGAATCAGTCCCCTTGCCTCACTGCACTGTGTAGTCAGGCCAAAGCAATAGCAACTGCTGCAGCCAAGTGGGTTTCTGGCAGAGAGACCAAATGTACCAGACTTGCACCTGTCACAGTGGACACCTTCCACATTAACCTGAAGGGGAGAAAATTTTAAGAAGGAATAAAAGAAAAAAACAAAGCAAACTCTATTTTGAGATAGTAATAAGAAAATCATACCATAATAATGATAGGGTGCAAAAATAATCAGAAGGGTAAGGAAATATTCAAAGAACCATCCACCTTATCACATGTGTATGCAAGCATATACAATTAACATAATTGAGGCATTTGCATTTGTGTCCACAGAGTAACTCTGAGCAATGGATTCTGGCTTCATACTGACAGTTGTAAGCACAGAAAAATCAAATGGCACTTTGGGAATGACATGCTCAATAAATGATTGATAAGAAAAGAAAAAATATGTCCAGAATTAATCAAGCCTTTTGTTTAATAGGAATTAGCTTTGACAAAGATAGAATGCATAAGGTACAGCACTAAATGTTCTTGCTAAGAAATGCATTTTAATGAAAAAATTGTTGAGAAAAGCTTTCTGTACTTTATGATTGTTTTCCACATCACTGAACAGTATTAACAAGGCTGAAATGTTTCACTGTTGTAATTTCAGTGCTTTTATTTTCAATTTTTCAATTAGTCCAAATAAAAAGCTATGTCAGATAGGGCCATTTTCATACTGAGATCAAGGTATTTTTAAAAAAGTCTCCAATATGAAAGCACTGGTTGGCCTTCCCTCCTGTCTACCAACCACCCCCCACCCTTCATTTTTTTTCCCCCCCTTGGGAGTAATGTGAAGAAGTCAATCTGAAAATCAGATTTAAGTCCCCAAAGCTTATTCAGGAAACCAACATTATTTCTGAGAATTTACCATTTTTAACCCTCATTTCCACACGTAACTCCATCAGGAAATGTGCCTGCACTGTATTTGGGTTAGATTTTGCTGCTTTTTGTCATGACTAACAAAGGAGCTCCTGAGTGTTTGAAAGCTCACTTCTGTAGCTATAACAGCAGGTTTAAATGGGAATTATTACCATTTTCTAAAAAAATCTAGCTTCTTCAAAATATAACTCTCTCAAAAATGTTACAAAAAAGGTTAAGCAACCCTAGATTTAAATTCAACCTTAGATTTAAATTTGAAAAAAAAAAATCTGATGATCTAATTCAGTATTTGTACATTTTCTGTCACAAATTGTGAATTCTACTTACTTTGCATTTTGCTTCACGTCAGTTGTAATTTCTTATCATTAATCATCAGCTAAATAGATACCGTTAATTTGCACTCAGAAAACATAAAAGTAACTATATTAGCCTTCAAAGAATCAACAAAGAAATATTTCTATTTAAAAATGCCATAGACTCCCATTCTTTCTCCTTAGTGCTTACAAGAGGTACAAGAAAGACATTGACATGCTGGACATAATCCAGAAAAGTGGCATCAAGATGGTTAGAAGGGTTGGAGCACATCATATATGAGGAGAGGCTGAAAGAATTGAGACATTTCTATTTTTCCATTTCAGAGGACGACATAGAACAGACCAATGACCTTGAGTTTTACTAAGATGGTCCATGTAATCAACAGATTCAGTTTTCTTCTGCTCTCATCATCAAATGAATCAGTACTTGTGAAACAAAACATGATGTTTTCCATCCAAATACACTAGAAAAATGGGAATGTGGTCAAGCAGTTTGCACGAATCGGTTATGAAATCTATACCCTTGGAAGTACTTCAGCAACATCTTTCAAATAAGGTGCAGGACTAAATGACTTCTATAGGTCACTACCAGTCTAATTTGTTCTACAGTTCCTCAATTGAGTCTATCCTTTGAACTCCTAATTAAGTGACTGGTGCATATTTAAGAAAAGAATGATCTGGCAATTCGATCTTTTAAATTCATCCTTTCATTTTACTAGCTTTTTGTGTCAATGCAATCCCTATAGAATATGAATGAATCAAAATTGTAGAAGGAATCTCTAGAGGTCATTTTAAAAATCATCCTCCTTTAAACAGGACTATCACCAATAGTAGATCAGATTACCCATTCCTCTTTCTAGACAAGTCTTAAAAATTCAGAACCTTGAGATTTCAGAACCTTTCTGGATAATCTGTTCCAGTGCTGCATCACCCTGCTAGTGATTTATTTCCTAATGTCCAATCCAAAATTCTCAAGCTGCCATTTGCCTCTGTTGTCCTTTGTGACACCTTTTGCTGCTATCAGAAGACACTTGGCTCTATTAACTACTCTGCGAAGCGGCTGTATGCTGCAATTGCATTTTCTCTTAGTCTCTATATGTCTTTTCAGACTAAAAGAGCCCAGCTGTCTTAGTATATCCTTACAGATCATTTGCTCTAAGTCTCTTTGTAGGCCTTCACTGAATCTTCTCCAGTTTCTCAACTACACTCTTGAATAAGGTCCTAAAATTAGATCACATTTCTAAGTGCAGTCTTACGAGTACTGAGTAGATGGGGATAAAGACTTTCCTCTGCTACTCCTGCTCTTCATAATGTTCTGCTTTGTAGCTGCATTTGCCAGTATGATCAATGCATCCAGCTCAGCAGGCAGTTAGCCTTATTTACAATTTGAGTACATGGTTGGCATATACTCAGTTTGCCATTCCCCAAAGCCCATATGTGCTTTTCAACAGGATTACCACTCAGTCTCTTTCTTCCCCAACGGTATTGATACTTGAGATTATTCCACTTCAGTTCATGACCTTTCTGTTTTCTCAACCATCAAGCTTTTCAAGGACCCTCTTGACTGCAGTTTATTGTTGAGCATATTCAACCTCTACCTCCTCCCAATCAACAATATTCTCAAATCTGCTGATGGTGCATTCTGTCATCTGTGTCACTGAGGAAGGTATTGGCTCTGGGATACTCTGCTTGCTGGCTACCAACTGTATGTCAAACCACTGATTATTGCCCTTTAAGAGCGGCAATGTAGCCAATTTTCAAATCACCTAAGTGTGCTGTTTTTCCATGTGTTTTTCCAAGTGTGCATGTTCTTCCAAATAAGAATGCTGTGGGTGATGATGCTTTGCTTTTAAAATCTTTGCTTTAATGATCCTGAACCAGCTACAGTCTACTCAGAAGAACAGATACTACTGCAGTGAATTCTACTCATAAAATGATAAACATTGACTCCCTCTAAGTCAATATACTATATAGAACTAGAGTCGTGATATACTGTTATTATGATATGTTTGCTTTTAATTTGCCAAGTAAGAACAAAAATTGTATTGAATGAGGTTAAATGGCCAATGGTTCCGTGGGAACAGGAGGAAATACAAACAGAAGGCAGCCTTAGAGGATCCTATCCTAGCAAGGGTTAGTGTGTGAAAATCCAGCTGACAAGCATTTATGCCTTTCTTTATGTTAGGTTCCTCCCACAGTAGTTAGCGAATGCACTTTGAAAACCAACGAGATTTGTCTGCATGTATTGTTGGAACAGTGAGTGAAAATGTCAACAAATTTTGGATTAAACTTCTCAGTAGCTATAAAATCAGCTTACAACTTTCATTGTCTTACCTTGCAGCTGCATTGGCCAGTATGGTCAATACATGAGCACTTCCCCAACTCTGTATCACAACTCTGTGGATCAGTCCCTGCCAGAAAGCACTGACAAGCAAGACATTGGGGATAATTCCAGTAACCCAGCCTGCACTCAGTGCATTTGTCCCCAGAGAATTCGGGGCGGCAGAAGCAACAGCCTGTATTTAAGTCACATTGAGAACTTAGGGCTCCAATAAGGCTGCAGTCACAAGGCTAAAAAGGAGAGAAACAAGTTAAAAATTGCAATTATGCTTCTGAATAAAACCAAAACCACTCCAACAAAAAGCAACTCACTTCTCCCAAGTAGCTATAAATGCAGTACAGCAGTGAATTTAAATATCTGAAGGCAACATATCTGAATTTTAAGGCTATTTATCTTTATTCAACAAGAGTCAAGCAATTATATTTACAACACAGGTTTGTTTTTGAATACATATTACTTATCACTGATAAGTTAAGCAGTGAAATCAACTAAATCTAAAAGGGTCAGGACACTGGGATACTTTCTGGACAAAATGAACTTTAAAATTATACGTGCTCTCTAAAATATGCTTTCTATGTAAAATCTTCTGCAGAGCATGTTCAGATCACTTTGCTAGAACAAACTGCTCAAAGGCAGTGGTCCCAGTGGAATATAGTTCAATGTTTATTACTCATGTATCAGGCAGGTATCATCTTTGTACAAAAAGGACTCTTGGATGACAGTTTACATGGTAAGGGACAGAGATTTAGTCAAGTGGTGTACAGCAAAGTAAACACTCACAGAATGAGACTTGCACAGGCAGGGAAGGATAGACTTAGGTGATTTGCCAAGAGTTCTAGATATTAAATACAGAAATAAGTAGCACAGAAAGCTGCAGGCTTCCAAAGAACAGAAGAATCCCTCAGTACTCTTAATGTGACTGTACTGATAAGTTAGCATAGGACATTTGCAATGATTCTCCATTCTGTGTGACCAGAATCTCATACGGAGAAGTTCAGTTTGCCGAAGCAAACTCGGTGCCAGTAGTACAGGTTACCACAGTAACTGACAAGGATAGACTCGCTAAAATTAAGGACACAAAGCATAAAATGAGAGGAGAAACATGTGGATTCCATTTCTAAGCAAAACTGTTTATTACACAAATACTCATGGCATCTTTCTTCTGATCTGAAAAGACTAGTTATAAAGAAGGTTATATATACAGGAAACATTCAAATTCAGTCTTTGCTGAATGCCAGAGAAACTATTCAACTAGTGGTTAAATGTTAGGCTGCTAGATTACTACCTAAGAAATAAAACCTTCTGACAGTAAGAACCTTATTCTACAAGATACATTTGAACATAAAGCTCAGAAAGCAAATTTTTCACCATACACTGAAATGGCTTGGTATGCAATATCAAAACCTAAATTACAATCAGATGCTAATGTTTGTTTTGCAAGCAAACAGTTTTACACAATGCTCTGTAAGGCCCTGAATTACGACAGCCCTGGCAATCTTCTACAAAGAGCGAGAGCAGGAGATTCACATTTCACTTTGCAGAAATTAGCTGCAACACAGAGATGTGGGCCAATAGATCATTATTAATTTAGATGGTGTCATGGAACTGTCATAGTAATGTGCTCACATAAAAGACAGTCAGAGAATATACTTCAAAGCTCAAACAGAGGTCTTCAACTTCATTAGGCTGGTTTCAGAAGCCACGAGTTTATATCACATCAGCACAGCAAAGGTTTCATAAGAGAAGTTTCCCATACATATAAAAAAGAAATAATTCCTGGTAATTAGTTTGTAGCCTGAGCTACACGACAGTCTTTTAAGAAAGAGCATTAACGGTGTATGACCACGTTCAGACAAGATATAGTTTTATGGATTAATTGTATCAGTAGTTTGAATCCCTCTTTGTCTATGAGGACAGCAGAGCGGGGATGGCATTTGAACTTGCACAATATTCACTGTCACCAGTTACCAAACTTAATCAAATGCTGCTTCCCTTAACTCAAGAGTAGGACATTAACAACAGCTTTCACGGCCTCATCATTGTTTTCCTATTTCTTCTTCAGATTTTTTCTCAACTCTGTCACACATTGGAATGAGAAGGATTTTAACACTAATGAGGAGGTGTATCACCCCTTAAGCAACATAGGAAGAAAGTGCATTTTACAATTAAGGTGGCTGTTTCTTCCCTCTTCATCGTCTTTTATGCTCAAGTTGAAACCCCTCTCAAGTACAAATTCCCAGTGGTATCACAATGAGGGCCCAGGTACATTTGTTCTGCAAAGGCACTGTCAATTACTACCAACTACATGGCTATGTACATTGTACAATACTGCTGTAGTCTCCTCAATCATGTTAAACACAGCTGTAAGAGAAGAAACCATGCTTAAGGAGGATGCTAACTCAGTGTTGACAGCAGTATAAAAAGGGTGTTCAGTGTTACAGGCTGCATACTTGAGACAGAGGGTCTGCAGTGATCAGTAACAGATTGCCAACCACAGTCTGACAACAAAACTTACAATTTAGAGACAAATCATGATTTGCAAATGTAAAATTGTCTTCCACTTACAAATTACTTTGTTTACCTCCCATGAAAGAGGTAACACACAGAGAGAAAATACAGATCCACTCACCTTGCAGCCACTGACAATGTCATGGCCCCAGTAATTTGGTGCACATTTGTCACACATATCTCCAACAGTATTGGGAGGGCAGATACAGCGGCCACTGATGGGATCACAGTTATTACCAAAATGTGAACACTGACAGGCTTCATGGGAAACCGAGAGGAAAAAAAAAAACAAACAAGTTACCTCATTATGTGACATCAGGAGAGCAGGCCATAACAGTGTTAGGATAATTCCCCCAAAGCCTTTTTCATACAGTGAGCTCTCAGTGATATGAGGATATAGTGGGGCAGGAAAGGTAGGGTAAGCTCAGAGAAACCAAAACCAGGAATGATGCAATGCAGGCCAACTGAGATTGAAATAACTACAATGAGCACAGAAAAATAAAGGCACTGACTGCAGAAGTGCAGAGACTTCTGAGATGGTGTACTCATGCCATAGCTGCAGAAGTACTGCTGCAGTTTCTGAGCCCACGCAGTCTTGTGCAAGAAGCTATCTGACTGGCTCTGAGCCCTCTATGAGGGGAACCTGCAGTGGACTTCATCTCCTTCACCAATCTGAGCTAACCACTTGAAATTTCTGCTGCTGCTTTAAACAGATTTGCCCTAAAGACCAAAAGAGGTGTTTCAGTTTGTTTTTCCCATTGTACTCCTTTTTTCCAGATTACATGTATTCTGCCTTGGGAAGACATCAACAATATGCCTCTTCACAGGAAACTGGCATTCTTTGCAGATTATATTCCCTTAAAAATATGTTAGTTTTGAAAATGGTTACAAAAATGGTCTTTCTCTTAAAGCATTATTCAGCAAACTCCTCAGTGGCAAATGCAGATGAAAAGTATGTAAAGTGATAACTAGTTATGGGGCATAAGACACCTAATTGCTTGAAAAGCAGAACTGGTTCATGTTTATTTTCATATCCACCATCAGCATTAGTCAAAGCAAAAGCATCATAAGCAGACTATGACTTTGAGCGATAATTTTTTTCCTTGGGGTGTTTATAATGCAGTGTAACATAATGTTCATTTCTGAAGGCTGTGTTTATGTTCATTGCCTTTACTGTAAAAAAATACTTTGGAGTAAAACTGGAATATGAGAGATGTACAAAGACAGAACTCGTATCTATAGTTCAGATAAGAAGTGACCTTTCTTTTACCCTCATCAATGCTTTCAAAATAAGGTAACTAATGCAAAGAATTTGCATGTAATTTTTGCCTCCATCATGCCAGGAACAAGATGTTTTGCATGCTACATAAAATCTCTTGATGCACTTTGGCTTGAAGATGTTTCAGAATACATCTCTCATAGGGAGATTGAGACTTTTGGATACGACAGCTCTTCTATGGGCTTCCAGTTCTTACACAAAATTGGTTCAAAAGGCAATATACCAGTATTCTTTTGCATTCCTACTTTTATCATTATTAAAAAGAACATAGTAAAAGTACAACACATTTGTTGAAAGTAATAGTGACATAGAAACCTCTTCTGTATCTTTGCTGCTACAATGTCAATGCTAACAGATGATGCTTCAGGGGTTTTTAAAGGCTTTCTTATTGCAAAAAGAAAAAAAATCAAATTATATTCCCTTTTGATAAATGCTATATAAAACAGGTCCAATATTTTATTCAATACTTAACTGTCACTGTGGTATTCACTTTTGTGCACTTTCTTCCTAGCCCAATTTCATATACTTCTATTAAATTTGTGATTTTCTCAGTGATTCATAATATTTTCTTTCTTTTTCTTTTTTTTTTTTTTTTTTTTGTCATTTGAAGGAATACAGAAAAACTGTACTAAAAAGGAGAAAAAAACCAAACCTTCTGAAAACAGAATTCCTCTCCATCAGTTGCATTAACTTGGGAACTCTTAAAAGTCTGAGTGTTCTGAACATCTGTAGCTGTTCAGGTTATTTAAAATGTTTGATGACCACAGGCAGACACAATTCTATTTAAAATATTGTTTGGATTTACACTACTTTCCTGTTTCATCACTGTTCCATAAACCCTGACATTTCAAGTTTGCCTAGAGAGCAGTTAAAACTTTAATGTGAAATCTTGTTAATTGCTCTCTCATTTTCCTTCCCCAACTGTATGAGATTAACAACATTTTGTAGTATTTCACAATAGTAGTGTGCTTTTAAACTGTGAAATTTTACAATAGGAAGCTAATCATGAAGATAAACTATAGTATTTTTCCCCCTCTATTTATATGCTAAAGACTTTAGTACTGCAGTTACCATTTGCATTTAATTTCAGGCTAGCTCATCTGCGAGCCTATGAACCAATCTTTCCCTTTTCCAAGGTGCCCACACTTTGCAAGTCAGTAAACTTTTTCTGAGCCCTTCCTTCCCATGGGAGGCAATACCATAAAGTAATGTTTTAAAATATGATCTGTAATCCAGCCTGCTGCGCAGATGTGGGTCTTGAGGCCTCAGTGTTCTTTCCATAAAAAAAAGGAGCAAAAAAAGGCAGAGTCAGGTGTGCTGTTTCTGCTGCCATTCTGGATGGGAAGGGAGGAAGGATAGGATAGCAGATATGGTGATTTATGCTTCATGAGAGAATATGGTTTATGTTTGAAGAATAATAGCAGCAGTACTTGTGGCTTTATAGCACTCTGCCATCAGCAAAGAATGCTGTGGAGCCATCGCCTTCTGGCATGCCAGCATGTTAGGCCACACTAGACAGCCATCCATGTCTCCTGTGACCACATCTAAGTGAGTCTAAGAGATTTAAAAAATACAGTTCTATTAGCAGAGATAACTATTTCCCGGTGAAGGGACCTATCAATTAGGTTCTTTTCTATGTAGCAGCCTGTACTGCCTCAAGGACAGGAAGCATTCATTTCATCATTTGATCTGACAGTGAAAAGGACAAATACAAAGGTAAAGAAGTGGCTGGATATGTTTATGCATGATGTCAGAGTTTCACCATCTGGAAAAGTCTACTTTTCATCTATTTACTCAAGAGACACAGGAAATAATTTTATCTGAAGATCTTGTACACAAAAAATATACAGGTGAGAAAGATTCTAAATATTACTGTATAGAAATTTAATTTTAAAAGTTCAATCATATAAGGACAGTGAAAAAAATTGGGATAAAATTAGAAGCAAAGTGATTTTTTTTTTCTTTTTTTCCATTCACATCCTTTCAAGCTGACATGGCAAGCACTTATCAGCCTTCTGTGATACTCTCACCATAACCAAATTTTGGCAGAAATTTCCCGGAGAAAAGGACATTCCTGTTCCTTCTAAATGTGGTAGATTAGCCATAAACTGACCTTAAAATACCAGGAAATACTTGAATCTTTTGGTCTTGTCAATTACCATCCTTCCCAAATGACCAGTTTACAAGACTGTCTATGAAAACACCTACTTGTCAGGAAAATTTGTTAGGCAATCCAAACCCAGCAAAACTAGAATCTTAGTAATAAACAAGTCTGCAATTGGTTTTAAAGAATTTACATACGAGTGCAGCCTCCTTCTTCAAAGTTGTAAAATCCATGAGCGCAGCGATCACACTTCTTTCCTGCCACTCCAGGCTGGCAATAACACTGTCCATCTCCATCGCAATCAAAGGACTTGGAACCAAAAGAGTTGCAGTTGCAGGGAACACATCCTCCTGCAGATTGTAGTCCAAATGTTTCAGGCTGCCACAGAGAGAGGTAGAGCAGTTAGTACATGGAATGACTACCAGGAGAAAAGAAGAAAAGCTGAGAGTGTATGGAGACTGGAGCGGTTATTTCCTCTTCATCCCTGACATGCTACTCTTAACAGATTGAATTGTAGCGATAAAACACTGGGGCAAGGACCTTATATATCCTACAAACCTGAAAAAGAATAAAGATATCAAAATGTTACCTGATGTTATAATGAATATTGCAATATAACACCTTTCCCATGAGGTGGTGTTTCCATAAGTACAATTCTCACAAGAAATGGAATGTGTATTATCAACTATATTAATAAATTAATAATTAATAGTTAGAAGTAATAACTAAAATAATAGAAGAATGTAATTCTGCTAGTGGAGTGCAAAAGTATACTTGTAAAGAAGGGAAGACACGCTCATTTGTATACTGCAATACGGAGCCAACAGACCCAAACACGGGTTTCACTACACCAGCTAACAGAGTTTCCTAAGAGTAAACTGTACTTGATACTCAAATTCTCCACCACCTCTTGAGCCAGAATGACTTAAAATGAGAGTGCTTTTCTCCCTTTTTTTTAAGGTACAATAATTTCCAAAGAATATTTAAATCCAATTCATATTACCAGTCTCACCTTAAATTGATATTACAACAGTTAAAAGGAAAAATGTATCAGAGATTTCACTAGGAAAACAAAATGTAACAAATCAGATACTAAAAAGATCAGTGCTAATGAACATAAATGGAAAAAAGTAGAAAGTATTTACTTTTACTGCTGTGTAACTTAAGCATGTGGTGTTAGATTTTCATCAGTACAGATTTTTCAAGTCAGCTGTGCTGCACTGACTTTCATTTTACATGGATATGTTCCATACTGGAATGTCTAACCTCTCATGTAGGTGAATTCCTAGATATTTCATCAGTTTTCCATGAAAAAGTCCTGAAATCTGATCTCTGAGGTAAATGTGGAAGTTACATGTTCCCATAGAAACTCTGCTGATAGGTATCAGAATACCAGACCACATCTACAGTCAGAGTTTGGCCTGAAGAATCATATTTTCCTAAGCAAATGCTTGATTATATATATCATAAAGAATCACACTAATTTTCTTTTCCAAATTCTAACTCAAATGGTTGGCCAATTACCTACTTCTGCATGACAAAACACAGTGTATTTGAGAGAAAGAAATACTCAAACTCATATAATTAAACTCCAAGGTTCAATTAAATATATTGATGATCTCTAAAGATTTCTTTTCTGCAGGGAAAAACACACAGAAATGTGAATATGCAAAAATCTCAGGACAGACACTCAGATTAACGCAATTAAGTAACCAATGCACAGCATGCATCTCAGTCTTCAACAGCAAGTTTGATAGGATCTAATAAATTCTGTTTATAAGGGTGAAAGCCAGAAATAGTCTGATAGACTAGCACTCCATGCTGTGTGAAGGAAGAAAAGATCACTACCATGCTGGGTTGCATTCTGTGATGAGCTCTGCACAAAGACATTTTGCTCAGTCATGTAAACCTCAAAGACAAAGCCTCAAATTAACCCCTCAGTGAAGCTTGTTTACTCACAGAAATTCCAAGAATCACATTTACTGAACAAGAGATAAGATCCTGTGTGACAATGTGGAAATACAATGATCTTTCTGAAAATAGTATTATATTCTGTCTCTGTATGTCAAGTATTTGCATGGGTGATAGAGTTACATAAGGTGTTAAATAGGTGAAAGCTCGTGTTCTTCAAGCTAGTCCATATGAGCAAACATGGCATGTGTCCCATAGTCTGGCTAAGGAGGAAAAACACTGTCAGCTACTTTTAAACAGGGCATAGTAAGTGTGGGGATATTGAGTTGCAGAGGAAAAACCCCTACCACTCCAAAAACACTGCTCTGTGAGAAGCAGTTGCACTGTAGTTACCTCATTTTAGAAAACAAGTGCTTTGCTGCTGTGTGCTAAACAATAAACACATCTGTCATTTTGGACATTACATTCAAATAATGGACACTTCACCCAGTTAAAAATAACTGAGGCTGTATTCACTAATGAGGACTTTTAATGCCAGTTATATTTGATATGTTAAGATTAGATCTCAACACTTGGCCTCTGGGGCTAATTCTTCTTGCAAACTCTGTTAGTTTTTGGTTCTTGAATTGTTAGAAGATTCCATTGATGCATATACCTCACCCATACACTTTGTGCATGCTGCTGTTGATGGTGTTGCTTTTGGACTGCTATTTGATCACTGTTCTATATTGTCTTTTGCACTATGGGAAGCTCTAGGACTAAGGAAGTATTCTAAGAATCTGTCTGTCTTCTGAGTCTGTTTCTTAGTAGTTTCATTTATTGTAGCACGTGTATTTAAAATTAGAAACAAAACAAAAGCTTGCAAGAGCTCCAAACACAAGCAAATATGAGTTTTCAGCCCATGCAATGCACACAGTTTCTAATTACCAGAGTAGCAGGCCGGTAAGCACCCCGTGGGCACCCACTGGCACTGCTGATGCCCCATCTCCGAGGGGAAACTCTGATCTGCTGACTGCTTTGTGTATTTTCTTTCAATTTAGGCATCTGTCTGCTGATTTCACAGCGTCTGCCCATGAATCCTGATTTGCAGATACATCTTCCTGACATATCACATTGCAGTGACGTGGATCCTAAAGCACTGCAGTCACAGGGTATACAAAACAGCTTTTCTGGGGCCCAGAAGTAGCTGGGCTTTAAGAATGAAAAAGAAATGCTGTTAGAAAGTGGAGATAATGAAACTACACCACATAAAGAGTACAGGAATAGAGACAGTAGTAAACAAAGACTGATTCCAATCAACCTCCAATATTATATTAACAAGTTTGAGGTATTTGCTGTGCATGTTACGCAATCTAAGCAAACTCCTATAAATACTGAGGAATATGAGAAAATAAGTAACCCATTTCTGAAATTATGCAATTCTAAAGAGTGAAAACAATCCTGTGAATTTCTGCAGAATTATTTATATGCTTTAAATTGCACAACCACAGAGGTGTTCTGAGGACACAGGCCTATCCCACAAGTCCTCATGCTGAACTAGAGAAACATTCAGCCAGCTACAACGTATTCCTTAGTAGCCTGAAGACAACTCTGTGCAACTTTATGAAACATTGTTTTTTTGCATTGATTTATGGGACAGCAAAACAACATCAAGGCAACAGACACTTTCACCAAAAAAGAATATGATATTTGGACAATACAAGAAAACCTAAGGAAAAGAATAAAAGCAGAACATTCACAGCAGAGGTAAACTAGCATCCTGGTTTTCCTTTTTGAAAATGAGATGCTATCAGACATCTTGCAACTTTCTTCATAGAGATGTTAGCCCCCTTAGCTGCAGTAATTTTAACTAATTATATCAAACATTCAGAATATGAAGTGTGCATACCATATATAAAATTGCATTCATATGTATAGTGAGACTTAAAAAATACATTCATTGCATGCAAATGCAACGTTTTGCGTTTTGTTCTAGAAAATCTTTAAAACATAACCATTTTACCTTTCAGTACATAAAAACAACCCATATATGTTCAAGTGAAAAATAAATAAAGAAAAACTGTGCAAAACCAGACTCTATGTAATTACAACAAACAGGGAAGAAAGCTAAAAGAGAACACCATTTCCTGTCAGTCACCTTGCAGATGTCACACCGGCGCCCGATCACATTGACTTTACATTGGCACTGGCCCGTCCGAGAGTCACAGATCTCTGAGAAGGAGCCATTGATGTGACAGTGACAGGCTGCAGAGGAAGAAGAGGAGCTGTTAAATGTTCCTGAAGCTAAATTGAGTAGACAAATGTTTACAGTACAGCTTTTGCCACCCTAAGAAATCCAGGAAGGCAGGACTGAATAAAGCAGGAAGGTATCACTCTCATATGGTGACAAAACACATTAACCTACCCATATTAATGTGGAATTCTGCTCCAAATTGTAGCAGTGATAACTGCCTCAAGTTCATAAACAACTTTTAATGCTCCTCTTAGATCAAAACAGGAGGTCTGAGAGGCACATTACTGAAGATGTGCCTCAAATTTTGGAATGGGCGAGGCAGCACTGAGAAAAAAATAGAAAGGTACAGAACCCTACTGCCCTGAAGTCCAGTCCATGTTAACGTATTTAACATAGGAAGGAAACGTTGGAAGGCTGACGAATCAGAATGAGGTTGCCTCCAGGGCCTCACTTTGGGGATAGTATCTCCTCAGCCCCCCAAGAGCTCCTCCTCATAGGCAGTGCCTGGGAGTACAGCTGAAAAAGACCACGGATTATCTGCCCTGGTGAGGCCTCATCTGGAGTACTGCATCCAGTTTTAGGCTCCCCGGCTCAAGAGGGACAGAGAACATCTGGAGAGAGTCCAGTGCAGGGCCACAGGGGACTGGAGCATCTTCCTTATGTGGAAGGGCTGTTGGAAATGGGGCTGTTTAGTCTAGAGAAGAGGAGACTGCGGGGGGATTTCATTAATCTTTACAAATATATAAATGGTGGATATCGGGAGGTTGGGGCATCCCTTTTTTCTGTTGTATCTAGCAACAGGACAAGGGGTAATGGGATGAAGCTGGAACACAAAAAGTTCCATAAGAAAAAACTATTTCACTGTGAGGGTGACAGAGCAATGGAACAGGTGGTCTGAGGAGGTTGTGGTGTCTCCTTCTTTGGAGGTCTTCAAGACCAACCTGGACATGTTCCTGTGTGACCTGCTTTTGCAGAGGAGTTGAACTAGATGATCTCTAAACGTTCATTCCAACCCCTACCATTTTATGATTTTATGACCACTCTCCAGGATCTCTTTCTCAGCAACACTATCACACTTTCTAGAGGAAATGTAACCCAACTGACTAGTCTAACTCATTACAATGCGCTCTTATGAATTTAAAATGGCAATGAAAAGGAATTGCTTTTTCTTCAGGAAAATAACAATGCTTCCGACTTCCAAATTCTTATATTTTAGGAGAACAGAAATTTTGGGGAAGCTCTCTGTCCTCTTTTATGTTCTTTAACCACAATTCTTTCGGCATGCAGAGATTAGGAAAAAAATCCCTTTAGCATTCATGCTAGGGAAGAGGGATGCAATTGGTGTCAAAGAGACTTGAGTGCAATCATCCAATCTGTCAGTATGAGCTGGTTCCTGTACATCCTTCTTTTTTTTACCCCCAGAGGGGAATGAATCTCCAGTTCTATAATGATTATCAATTCACTCTGTAAATCAGTGCTCCAATCCACATTTTGCCTTCCTGTGGTGTCCCAACTACATGAGTTGGAGTTTTTTCTGTACCTGACAATTTCATTTTAAGAAACAAGAGTCTCAATAGTGAAGACATGTGGTCATATACTTGCATGTCACAAGGTACCGTTTGAAACAAAGCTCTTATATTTTTTCTATATGTAATCTATCAAAACAGAAGCTTCCTTCTTACTTTATTGGACTTGCTAATTTACAAATTTCAATTATAAATAGAAAGAATTTTTTTTGTTTTTCTCCCCATTTTTGAGGTATTCCACAAAAGTTGCTTCTTTTAAATGAAAGTAACTTTCTGGCTTGCCAGTCTGTTCATGGCATTATTTCTAAATGTTTGCAAAGGTGTCTTAGATTATTGAAAAAAATAATGAAAATGTTGATCTCTCATATCAGTCTGGTAAGAACTTCAGAGGTTTTGATCTTTCTGTTTTGCAATAATTTTTTACAATGTAAACACTTAAATCCACTTCTGCTGTAATTAACATTGTTTCTCTTTTCCTTTTACTCTCATTTGTCAACACTGAATCCATAATTTACTCTTTCATCCTGTATACAGCCCTCATCTGTACCATAATATTTGTTTTTGAACTGTCTACACTCCAAACTGTACACAGTGATAAGTATCACATATATATGTCCTGAGTTCCTTTCTAATTAAAATGGTCAGCAGTGAAAGATGATGCAAAAGCTCAGACTCAGAAACCACAATTCTCAATGAAAATTAAGAGTACTTGACCAGTCACACAGGCCTCAAAATCAAAGTCAGTCTTATTTGTTATGTGCTTATTGGGCATATAACACGACAAGAACCAAAAAGAAAATTTACAATGATTTTATAAACAGATGACTTTGTCCTTTTTAGATTATATGCTACCACAAATAGCATACAATGTGTTCTTAACTCAGCCACTAATGACTCAGTGCAATGCAGGTAAGGCAGAATTTGGAAGTCAAGACTTTGTTTTTCTTGGCTGTGGCAGTATGTACATACAGAAGAAAGGTTAAGTCAGGGTTATTCATCCAATAAACTGTCACTCAATCTGATAAATTGCATTTATCTCACTTAAAGCCTTCCCATTCTTTCACATCTACTGGGAAAAATTGTCCAAACCTCCAAATGGTTGCAATAATACAATACAGTCTGTCATAAAATTTTGTCTTACTTTCTCCCAGAATGACAGTGGTCAAGACTCTTCATTCTTCCTAGAATTATATAAATATTTATGACCATGTATTTATAATGAACCTACACACTTCTCCTCCAACAGTAATACTTATGCACTGGCACATAGGCACACTGAATATTTACTTTTTCATTCATCTCATGTCATTTAGCTCTATTACCACCAGCATAACCTCCAGGTACTTGCTTTAGCATACTGTACTATTTCATGCCAAAAACCAAACTGCTAAAATCAAATCAAATAGCCTAGGACATTTGCTCATTGTTCTTAGATTTATGATTTTGTACAGATACACCAAGAAATTCAGAGATGCTCTGGTGGTATAAAGTTTTACTGTCTTTTGAAATGGTTAATGCACACAACAACAGCACTGTACTGGGAAAGAGAAAGAAACATTTTAAACAAAAATTTGAAAGCAAAATTCATGCTTTGCAATACTCTTGGATTTGGCTTTTTAATAAGGAACGAATTTGAAAACAACAAAGTAAAAGCAAAGTCCCTCTGATATTGTAGCCGCAGGGCAAACTTCATAGAAGTCTGCAAAGGAAATAAAAAATCATATGCAAAAAGAAAGTTGAAAGATGGGGAACAGATGAATATAAGGTAACTGTGAGCACAAGGCTACGAATACATTAGGGGGCTCTCCTTGTCAGTGATACTAACAACAAAAGCAAAGCTTCTAATTCTACATTAAATATGTATTTATTTTTATTACTTTTTCCCCTAATTATATGTTTTCTGAACTCTCCTCATATTGCATCTCTTTCTCATGCAGCTGCCACTACTGTAAAAATGTTCAAAGCAACAGCCCTATCGATGCTTCAGGATTGGTGACAATCTACTGGATGCTATGATTTTTGAAAGGCACTCATTTTTAAATCACATTACACACTTGTCATGTAAGTTAGGGTGGTATCATTCATCATGAATGGTTAAATCATGTGGAGAATATATGTAACTGTCCAACTTTTATCCATCATTGTACAAAATAGGTACAGAAAGCATTTACACCGGTATATGTCTTCATGGTTATCTATGAGGTTACAGATATCAGTATTTACCAGCCATAGCTGAGTGATGTTCTGCATCTTGCTGGCTCCCATGAAGTCTTAGTTGGTCCAACAGAACTTAGTAATCTCACTGACAAACTTCAAGAGCAAATCCTGAAAATGGATGCCCGTGGCTTAGGATTTCATGCTTCATGACATACTGTAGAAGTGGTCTTACATACACAGCAGTAAGATAATGGCTCAGCTCTTTTACTTGCATAATTTTATCATGATATAATACTTTTGTATTCAATCGAGTTGGTCAGTTTATTCCAATGAGTCAAAAGGATTAAATCCTTGTTAGTGTGAAACAAAATGCACTGCTCTTTCATGGCAGTTTATAGCCTACTGTATTCCATTCCCCAGAATGAGGTGAAAAGACATGTGAAGAATGTTTTTAAGTTAAAATCAATTTTTCTGCCTAATAGCTAGCAGTGCCAGCAATGGCTGACGGACAGCCACTGCCTCCTATGGAAGCAAAAACTCCTGTTCTTACCAAATCCTCCATCTGCTCCAGTGATTTTTTTACAATCACTATGGAGAAATATGAGCTGAGGCTAATACTTAAACAACATGCTGCCACTCAGTTGAGAAGTGACAGGTGTCTTCCTCCAGAGCATCGTAAAAATTTTGCCAGGAGATTTTAGATTGTACTTTGCAGATGGTTGAATCTTGCCCTCTAACTCTTCCTGAGGACATGTACTTGGGAAGGTCACAAGTGCTGCCAGAGTTGGATGCTGCAGTAACTGAAATATCACTCTCTCTTTCCAGCACCTCTAGTTAGTTCAGTACCTCCCTCTTATCAATCTCTCTATTTAATGGTATTTCCCTGCATGACTTAGTGGTTTTAGTGAATCATTTTTGTTTATTTGTACTTATTTTTGGACATATGACATTTAGTATAACCTTTTCCATCCATGCAATGCTCTGCTCTCCCAAGTTTTTTGCCATCTGCTTCATTACTGTTTCAACTACAGCAGGAAGTTTTTAATAGGTTCTACTTTTTATTTATTTTGAAGCCTCCCTTTCCAGATGCAGTTGCAAGTAAAATGTTGTTATTATGAGAGGTGTAAGTACACTGTATCATCCTCCTACTCATACAGAGGCAGAGTCTTCCTCTCAGAAACAAGAGTTATAGGATAGATCAATACTGTCAGAAGCAGGAAAGGTTCATGACTTACGTTGACAGTTCCTCGCATCAAGAGCATCGCCAAAATATCCATCAGCACACCTCTCACAATGTTGGCCTGTTGTACCTGGCTTACATATCAGGCAAGCACCAGACAAGCTGTCACAGCTGCCAGGAATGGAGAAGTCAAGGTTGTTATTACACTGGCATGGCTGGCATGATCCCCCTGGTATTAGGGGTTGTCCAAAATAGCCTTCTGCACACCTGAGGTAAAAGACATAGCCAGTTAGCACCCTTAAATAATCATTGTATTAGCAGTATTTAGTTTTGTTGCCTCATTAATCACTAAACACAATTTGATCTTTCAAGTATTACTTAAGCGTCTTTGTTCTCTCTCCCTCCTCGTCCTTTTTAACAAGACTGTAGATACAGTACCAGCTGAAATCCTGCCAGTTTGCTAGTAATTAGATTTCAGTGGGAGAAAAATCTTGTCACTGGCACTGAAGACGAGACAAAGCATACCAAGAAATCTGTCTATTGGCACACTAGAGGAATTCAGGTCCATGTTAGACAGGCTTTGTATTTCAGCACATCATATCTAGATATTCTGTATTCATTTACCAGCAAGCTTGATGATTTTTTTCCCTCTACCCTAAAAACTTGTTTTGTTTAGGAAAACAGGTTTAGAAAGTAATAGAGAAATAATTTTATTTACCTAAAAAGATTCTCCCCCTACTTAAGTGTTCCCCTGATCTACTGCAGATTTGTTTAATTAAAGGATTCCTAATCTCTGTGTATAACCAGGTAACAAAAATATTGCTCATTATCACAAGAACTATGTTAGTCTGTACTACACTTTTCATAGTTTAACAGAGATGTTTAAAAAATACCACCTTTTCCACCTTGCCCACTAGCAATTTCCTGAGTGCCATGTAAAAAGATTAGTGAATCTGGCCCAATATGAGTATGTATTTAAAGCAAATTTCTACCCATCTCACAGCTTATTTCCTATTTATATTCTGGTCTGCTTTGACTTTCCATTACATTTGTTCACACTTCACAGTAAGAGCAACTTGTAGATAGTGAAGAAAAAGAAGAAAAATTTCTTCGTTCCAGCTAATGAAGTTATTAACGTGTATCTCAGATGAATTCCAACTAGTGTAAAAAAAATAGAAAATACATGAAACACATTGTATGAATTAATGTTTTCTACTGGTTTAAAGTCAGTCTTAATGCAATTCTAATCTCCTCTGTGCTCTGTAATGGTACTGGATGGTATGGTCACGCAAGGATTTTGCATACTATCATAATATGGGAATATAGAGCTCCATTGTGCTTTTCACTCTTGTCCCTTCATGCCCATCAAGTTAATCCTTTTGCTTGCATCCAGAACATCTCATGAAGCTGCCAATGGGATCCTAAACAAAGCTTAAACACCTAAACATTCATTATTATTCAATATCACTAGTAAAGACTACGAAAATGGATAACTGACACTATGGATGAAACTACTTTTGGATCTAACAAAACAGCTTTTTTTAGTAAGATATTACACAATGGAGGATTTTCCCCATTCTCTAGAAATACGATGAAGACTATAGGTGAATAATACTTATAATGTGTCCAGTGGTTTGTGTGCATGTAAGTACTCAAGAAAGTGAATAAAATTTTCCCAATCTAACCTACCGTGCTTTACTCCTTTAGCATAGCTGACTCATAATTTCTTCCTCATAGCAATACCCCAAAATCTTATCATAAGTATTATTCAGGTATTTTATTTTCAGAACTTGTCATGGATGTAGCTGTGTATTGTACCTTAAAAAAATAAAAGATATCTGCCATACAAGGAGAAGGTATCTCAGCAACCACAAAAGACTTCTTTTTAGCTTGCTTTCACCAAAACGATTGACTTTTTTTTCCACTGGTGATATCTCAGTTAAAGGCCAGGAATGTCTCTTAATACATGCAATAATTAATAGCCATGTTTTATAAAAGTCAAAGAATAAATGAGTAATTTATACAGTTATATTGTTTGGCCTAATCAGATTATGTCTGAAGTTCATCCACGTTTTGCTGAGATGCTTCTCCTTTAGTGCTGGTGTATTTGTCACAAATCTATCTATCTTTTGATACTACTAATCTATTTGACTTGACTTAAGGAGTATTCATTTTCTTCTTTCACTTTCATTTAGTGTTACTTCTATATCTGACAGCATTCACAGAAACTTACCAAGCAGTTCACAGAAAAAATACTCCAGGGATTTGTGAGAAAAGCACTACTAATCATGTCCTTCCTTGAAAACTCTTTGTGTTCTCATTTGTTTAATTTGTTTTTGTGAATTATCAACCATCCACTACCATAACATAGTCATGTTTGACATATACATAATCTCAAATCCAGGTTCAGGATAATCCTGAAAGTAGTGGCTAAACCAGTTAAGCTTAAAAGGAAATTGTGTGAATGTACATATGTGTAAATTTTTCCACTTCTTCTACTTCAACTGAAGTTGCAGGAAAAAAAAAATCCACTTTCACTAATTTCATCATTACTCCATTAAAGACATTTCTAATTCAGCTATTCTTCTTAGATTAAAACCATTAGATGTTTGGCAAGGTTCATATTAAAAAATCCAACACAATAAGATATGTTGCATGGAAAATTACATTTATTCATTACACAAAAGACATATCTAAATAAATGACTGCTAAGTCCAACAGAACATCTTTGATATTAAAAAATCAACAGAAATAGGAGTAAAAGCAGTGAAGAAACATTGTTGTCATTTTTCTTTCTTTTTCTATGCGTACCTTTACCCTCAAAATCAGGTCTGTCCTTGATTGATAGTTTTTATTTGGCAAAATTGGTGCCAAATACACAGCTACTATATAAAGATATGTATATGTATGTGTACTGAGTCTCTCTCGTACGGAATTCATTTTTTCCATAGCAGCCTGGATGGTGTTGTGTATATATACACATATGGACACAAAGAAAGTAGTATTTTATATGTTTCTTTATATTTACTAGGAAAAAATGCTCCTTGAGGCAGAGCTAATTTAGGCTACAAATCCAAACACTTTAAAATCGGCAAATATCATCTTGGCAATTTCTTTGAACCTCATGTACATTCAACCTGTGCACAAAATTGGGCAAAAACAATTGAGAAACAACTTGTGCACTTGATTTAAGATTTCTAACTTCTTGTTCACAACATAGATGTTATTGTTTCATGACCAGCTATAAGTCTTACATTTTCTAACATCAGAATGCCTATCTTTGCAAGCTGTAAACAATCCTGCATAACACATTTGTTGTATCAAATCTTCTGAACGTTTGACCTTTTTCCCCATCAGCACTGCAATACAGACTTGTTCTTCTGGCACTAGTGGAAGAATTGTATTAGCTAGAAAATATCAGGGTGTTGAACCCAAGAGACTCACAGGGGACTATGTCTGATGTCACTCTGCACTAGACCTGAAGAATGGGGTAGTGGGGAGGACATGACCCAACCCATCCTTCTCCTCCCACTTAAGTTACACTGACCTGTCATCTCTCCTTCTAGGAGGAACCCTACTGATAAATGTACTGATAAATGGAGTAAAATGGGAGAAGCTAGATTATCAGCCATTTTGCTTCTCTTCCCTAAAACTGTATGCTTTTGTCTATATCAATGCTGTGCAGTTGGAAAATGCATATCATCATCCTGTAAATGAGCTGGGGGTAAGGGACAGATTTTTGACATTTTCATACAGCCTTTCTGTGGAATTAGGAGTCTGTCTGTCCTACTTCATACCCTTTGACTGGTGAGCAAAGGAAAAACATAAGTATAATTTGCTAAGGAAAAGGATTAAATGGAGAAGTTAGTTTTTCCCTATGATTATAGTTATCTGGTAACTCCCAACATAGTTTAAATCCACAGTTACATTGATGATGTTATGAGCTGGATCCCTCAGAACATTTATCAATTTTGGTAACATTTTCCTGAAGAGTTCAAGTGAAAGAAGTAGCACATTTCTTTGACGTTTTATTACTCAGATAGGTATATATATCTGTGTATGCGTGTGTGTGTGTGTGTGTGTGTGTGTGTGTGTGTATATATATATATATATATATATATATGTTAAAACACCATATCTCCCTAGGGAGTGGAGGATGACTTTGGAGCCCAAATGAGTACAGTACTGCTCACTTCATGATACTTGGCACATCGTGATAATTTAGGACTGTTCAGTTAATGAATCATGTGGCTCTGATCACTTGTCACTTTGCAGTTGCTAAAATGAAAGCGAATTTCATGTAAACTCTTTTAGCAATTATACAATCACTATTAATAGTAAAAGGCAACATGTTTTCTCCTGTTCATTATTACTGACAGAAGCAGCCATTTCCAAGCAAGTTGTTACAAATAAAAGCAAACAGTTCTATGTGCATTGGAATTAATGGCCTGATTTCCAATGGATTTATATCTCATGGTTAAAAGGCTAAGGGCTGATTATTTGCTGCAGGATGTTGTTATTCAGCAGGGAGTAATCCCTCAGGCTATAGCAGCACTTTTTCCTTGCCCTGTGAAAGTTTCCTTATGGGCAGAACATTTAATAATCTCTCTTGTTCTCTCTCTCATGTATTCTCTACTGTTTAATCAGGTGTGAGTTCACACAGTATTCTCTCCCTTAACTATGACATATCCTGATTTATTAACCTCTATTCAGCCACTTCTTTTCACAAAAACTTCAGGAACAATTATTATCTTTGAGACCTCCTAGTCTTCTCTCAAATTTGGTTGAAAACGACCTACAAGTTCAAACGTCTTTGCAGGCAGACAGATATGCACAAAAAAACACCAAAAAAACCCACCCCACATTACCGTCATTTCCTTAGGAAATCAGGCTAAAATCCAAGCCTGCCACTTATTCAGATTCTGTCCTACTGCAGATACAGTCAGAAATAGCACTTGTTGCTAATGGAAGCTGTCAATGACCCTGCATTGACAAACTGCCACGAAAGTGCTCTTGATGTGATTTATTCCTGCCATCATTAACTTCACAGCCCACTAGCTGAAAGAAGGTGATGGCTTCCAAGACAGACAGGAAAAGACAGGCAGAAATAGCACACAGCAGGAGCAGACTCAGTGATGATGGGTGGAAACAGGTGACAGCCTGCACTCTCACTTTAGGACAGATATAGCACAACAGGGGATTTAAAAGGAAGTAGTTGTAAACGTAAATTGGAAAGACAGGACTAGAACATGATTCACAGCCTACAATCAGGTTCCTGCTTTCCTGGATGGCTCTTCCTCTAAAATCATTCCTACTTTTCCTCATCCCAGCCTGGATGTCATTGTCAAATGGCAAAGCCTACCAAGAAATAGAAGTGGCAAGGTTTCATGCCCCATGACTGTCTAGCTAGGTGTTAGACAGTTATCGGGCTTCCCCAGGCCCTCTTAAAAAGGTGTCATTTGAAGGGTCACAGGGGACTGAGATCATGGAGACGAAGCCACTGCTGATTCATCCAAACAACCAGCAAAGGCCCCTTGGCACACTAAATCCTCTTGAAAGCTGTTCCCTCCATGTGAAATCCCAAGAGACGGAAAGGCATGCAGACACAGTGATGATATTCCCTGTCTGTGCAGTCTTACTTCCTATGGAAAAGCGGTCCCAACAGCTTAGCACCAGCACTTACACTAGCCTTCTATTTCACTTAAATTCTCCTGTGATCCTTTCAGAATAACAGGATGTAAGAGGAGACAACTTTTGCTCTAAGTACTCTAATGTCACTCAGACTTGTCATAGTCAGACACAGGCTAGACATTATTTGGTTTTATTTGTCTTTTGTATAGGTAGTAATAATTGTACAAAATATATATTAAGCTTTTTTATGTATTTGGCATAGAAGAATTAACTTTTTTGTCATTAAAGTCTAGTTTGTTCTACTTGCTAAATACAGACTCCAACAAAAAGCAAAAAGCAAGAAAAAGGTCAATAATTTAAACTAATAACTAAAATCAACAAAACAACTTATTAGAACAACTGTGGTTTTGCTGCTTATTGAATTTTCAAAAGGAAGCATCAGAAATGTATTGCATACTTGATTCATGAAGCTCTAAACATTCAAATGACAAAATGATTACAAAAATCTTAAGAGTGACAGAAAAGCTAGAAAAATATTTTTTATTAAAAAAGATTCTTCTTAGCCAACGCTTCTTGGAAGCTTTGCAGTTTACCACAAAGTAATGAAAAAGACTAGAAAGACTTAAATGCATGGACACATTATCAGAGGAAGATGCATGAGAATTTCTTCAGTGAGTTTCAGAACACAGGGATGGAGACGAGAAGTAACAAAAAGGTATTACAGCTTCATGCAACCAATACTTTTGTTTTGGATTTCATATGGTTAAGCATGGGGTGCTTGCTTACCTTTCACAGCGTGGTCCCACGTACCCAGCTGGGCATTCATCGCATAGTAATCCACGACTGCGGTCAAAATGGCATGTTGGGCTAAAACTGTGTTGTGGACGTTGGGTAAGAAGAGGGACAAGGAAGAAAAATAAAGAAAAGACTGTTAGCAGCATAGCTCTCTTCTCACTTCAGAGATTGTTAATTTGCAAAACAGTGCCCAGGAAAAGTGGCTCTGGTCTAGGACATGGGGCTTAAGTTCGACTACAGCAAATAGAATTTGGAATGACTCTGCTATTTCTGCGACACTGACTATAGATAGAGTAACGGATGGCAGCATCCCAAAAGCCTGTTATTATGGGACTTGAGTCTGCCACCGAGTGGTCTAGATAAAGGCAGGAATGGACAGCTGTTTGTTTGTGCCCCCACGGACCTGGCAAAACAATCTGCGCCATAACGTGGCCCCTGTATAAATCTTGCTGAAGGACAACTGATTTGAAAGCTCGGTTAACTTTGTGTATGTGAAAGGAACTCAGTGAACAAGAAAGGGGAGGGGCAAAAAGGGAAATACCTAGTGCAGCTTCCCAGAGAGTATATTTGAGTGCAAATGACCTCAAGCAACAGGCCAGACAGGCACACCAAAGTTTAAGAATAGCTTGCAGAGTAGTAAGCTTTACTTCTCTTTGCTATGCTTTACTTATTTTTTAGCTGGTTTGGTTTTTGGAGTTTTTTTGGTTTGTTGTTTTTTTGGGGTTTTTTTAATAAACAGGGATACTGGAAGCAGTTGCAAGCTCCACCTCTTGATGTCTGTGTTTAACTCTTAACTGTGCTCCTTCAACATTCAGCATTTTGCTTTCTGTAATCTCTCTCTCTTAACACATTTCTGTGAGGAAACCTCCCGAGGCTCTAAACAGCACCACACAGAAGAAGAGATAATCTATCACTCTGCCAAGATTAGTAGAGATAGAGACATGTGAACACGTTTATAGGGCCTCATATAATTAATGGTAAGCAATTGTGGTCAATCAAACAGAAAAGTAGAAAAACAGTAAAAAAAAAAAAAGCACCTATATGAAAAGGCAACAGTAAACATATTTTGAAACCCGGGAGAACAGAAATTGAGAAGGAATATAATTCTCTACCAAAGACATCAGGAGGAAGTTATATTGAGGGTAAAAGGTCATGCTACAATAGTAACAAATAGACATAGTCTGACTTCAGATAAATTAAAGCAGCTTACATGATGAAAGCTTCTGGAAAATAATAGGCACAGGGAAGACAAAAGCTTAATTCGGATCATGTAACATGATTACCTGCTACTGACTGAACCCCACTTCTCAGGAGTCATCCATCCTGTAATTTGACTTCAGTTACTTTTTTTAATGATTTTGTTACATACTATTTCCATTTATAAATATCCTGTCTGTCATAGGGCAGGTTATTTCACAGACAGAAAAGATCAGTAAGAAAAAATGTGGGAAGGTCAGGTTCAGTAAACTCAGATAGGTATTGGGATGTTACCCTTTCCCATAAGGATTATTTTTGTGTTATCTTGCAATGTCATTCATTAAGAATAGATTCATGAATACACAAGGAGCCGGTTGAAAAGACAATAATTGTTTGTTCTATTTTTAAATAGCAATGAACACAATGAGGCATACATTATCATTCCACCTAATCAGCAGTACCTGTCTTACTTCAAATAAGATCCTGCTTGTCAATCCCAACCTCACTCTTTCCAAGAGCTATATGGGAAACTTTGTAGAGATGCTATCACAGCTCATTACAGCATTGTACAAGATTGACTGTACCACAGTTCCACCAAGAGCTCTGAATTCAACTGCATAAATTTTAAAGAGAACAGTAACTACTTATTATTACTAAGCAATAATTTCCATGTTTTAAGGGTTATCCTCAGACCTAGCATCCTTTGATTCTTTCTCTGACTTTTCTCTGACTATTATCAGTCCACATTTCAACGCTAAATATTAATACATTAAGAAATTCCCATCTACATACTATAAAGGAAATATATGATACCAGGGTGACAAAGAAGATCTTATCTTCCTGATTACTTCGAATCTCATTAATCACTCATGAGAAATACTAATCAACAGTGTATATTGAGCTGTCAAAACGAGCTTAAAAAAATTTTCATCCTTCTTGATTAATCAACACTTTTTTTCAGAATTTATCTAAGGTAACAACATTAATACAAGTCACAACATGGGACAAACGTGAATACAAAATATAGGTATATATGTGATAGGTCTAAGTTGGGAGACAAAGTTTCCTAAAAGCTTACAACTATGTCACAGAAAAATCGTTCTTAGGAATAGGTTTGTGATTTTAATTCATCAACTACATATTATTGTTCTCAGACCAACCTGAATTCCTAGTTTGCGTTCTGTGAGCATACTTATGACCTTCCCAGGCTGAGAGAGTTACCTTCTATCTATATTTCCAGTGAAATAACATTCCTGACAGGATCTTCCTTACATGTATTAAGTTTATTGCCACTTCAAGACAAGAATGGTAATTATCCCAGCCATCTACATGTGGTAGAAAGAATTCTGTAATATTATACCTAATAATTCCTATGGGAAAAAAAAACAGTTTATTTGAAACTTTTTAAAGATTCAGAATGCTAGAACAGTTTGTAAGAGTGATGCACTAATGAGAAGAGATAAAATGAACAAGTCAATCGTGCATTACATATGCCATTTCTAATAATCACTGATCTAATTTGCATCACATAAGTGCAAATATGGAGATATATGCAAAAAAGAGGAAAACATAGCCCAGAATTTAGAAAACAAGCTTAGACAGCTTAATTTTAGTTTTCTGATTTGGCCAAGCATTCTTTCCTGACAGATAGCAAGACACTTATCACTGCTGTGCCTCAGAAGGTAGTAGATGATTGGCTTCAGTGATTGCATATGGAAACTACTGCAAATAGGAAACAGAAGAGGGAAGAAGCAGCTAAGTTAACTATATAATGACACCATTAGCTCCACATTTCTCAAAGGGTTAGATCAGTTCTCCTTCACTTTATGTGGAGAAAGAGACTTGGGTGCTGTGAAAACAGCAACGGGAATTAAGACACTGCTATTAAAGGCAAAACTAATTTTTATGGAGATATATGTCAGAGTTTCATTACACAGACGATACTGTGTGTTTAACAGGAACTTTGTATTTCGCTTAGAGATCTATATATGCCCTGGCATGCCATGGTAGGAATTACATATCACAGGAACTGAAATCTATGGTCAGATATTTATAATCATTTGTACATAACTTTGTACACTTGCTAGGTTGCTCAGAAATAAAGGAAAGTCAAGCAATCAACATTCTGGTGAACTACCTAATTGAGCTCTCCAGGTACTTTGTCAATAAAAACCTAAATTCAATCTATTTGACCTAGTTTGTTGCCCATCTACTCAAGATATAAATGTGATAGGATTTTCCCTGCTTTGTCAGTAGTGTTCTCAAATAAGAGGAAAAGAATGAATTAACTAGGCAAGGAAATACTAAGTAGGTGAAAGCAATGAAGACATCAGAGGAACTATGCCTGAGCAGCAGACAAAATAAACACACATATAGCTAATAAAACAACTGAAGAGCTGTGATAACAGGAAGATAGGCTCCCATACTACCATCCTCTGGAATTTCTGCTGATAAGTGGTTAGATTATTTCTGCCCTGATCCATGTAATTTTAATACAACACAATGCCACTGTAGGCAACAGCATTAGCCTGAACTACCCAAGAGCAAAATTTCTTTCAGCTGTGCCTTATGTTGGCACACTGACATTCAGATGATCTGTCTCTGCATTTTGCAGAGCTCCCTTTCTGCATGGGTTGTAAGCCATACATTTTGCCCTATAAACCTTAAGAAGTACTCTTTGTATTCCTAAATAATAAAGTGCATTTCATTGACAGAATCTGACTGCTGTTTCAGGAAAAGTGGGGTGAGAAAAAATCAATGCTGAAGGAAGGGGAAAAAATAAAAATAAATTACTCCAGTGGACTTATCAGTTCTTATAGCCACTTAAAACTTTTACACATAAAACTATGTGTATATAGTTTACAGTCTTCCAGTACAGTCCTTGTAAAATGCTTACACGGACTAAGAGAGCCACACGCAATTTGTGTCCAAAACTTGGGAAAGCATTAGTTAGCACTGCAAACATATCAGACAAACTCAACAGTTACTGATCTTCCTTAATAATTACTTTATGTGTTGCACCACGGTATCTCTTCTTGTGTAATCTGAACACGTTAGTGGCACTAGGGCTCCTTTTATCTGAAGCCATACTGGATAGAATAAGCCAAATGCACTAAGTCAAAGTGATACACATAGTTTCTTCCTTTATTTTAATATGCATATAAAAAGCTAGCCAGATGAGATTCAGGACAGTTTTCTTCAACTACATGCATTAAATTATTTTGGTATTGTTATTTTTCAGGTACTGACTGGGACAAAACTCAAGCACCAAGTAGCATAGTCAAGCTTTTGTAATCCAGGAAATATTTGCTCTTAGATCAGAGTTTTGATTCAATTTTTCACTGTTTTCATCAGTTTTACAGTGATAATTCTGAAACATGCTGACTAAATATTTTCACTTATGAGATCTAAAGCTGGATTCATACTTCAAACAAATCAACATTATCACTGCACATTGACCAGAAGAAAAAAAAATTAAAAGTAGGGAAAAAAATCACTGATCAACATAAATTGATTTTCAAAGAAATTATTAAAACACTACACATGTCATATGTGTAAATTCAGCCTTAAAAATAGAAACAACTACTTTTAAGGAGGACAGAAAAACAAGTAAAATTTTTTTTTATTCAAAGAGCAACTATCCAAATTCTCTGTTGTTTCTAGCCTAGGTTCATCCAATTTTTGTCTTGATCTTTGCTTCTCTATGAAGCTAACTACTCCATATATTGTAAAAAAAAATAAAAGTTCATATTACAGACTACATTATTTGATTAAAACACAAAAAATCTCTAGTGAACATGTAAAAGTATAAAAAGTTACGCAGTTTACTAAGTGAAAAACTGTAATATACAATAAATATAGATCTTACTTGTTAGAAGGTATATTTAGGGGACAAGCACACAATTGACAATCTTCAGCTGTCCCTTTAGTAGGATCACCATAGAAGCCAGGAAGACATCTATCACAATATGAACCACCTGTGTTGTGTCTGCAGTCCTAAACAGAATATGAAAAATCACAATTAAATAACTAGAACATGGAAAGCCTTTGAGGGTCTTTAATTTAGCCCATTCTTTCATTGGAAGGGGTCTGCAATGTATATTCTAATTTTCTTCTGCTGGTTAAGAAACAGTTCTAAAGGTTTGGGTAATAAAAAGAAAGAATATTTATAATAAAACAAACAAATAAAAAAAGATAACATTAACCCCACACACCAGTACAGGCTGGGGGTCAAACTGCTGAAGAGCAGCTCTGCAGAGAGAGACCTGGGAGTCCTGATTGATAATAAGCTAAATATGAGCCAGTAATGTGTCCTTGTGGCCAAGAAGGCCAATGGCATCCTGGAATGCATCAAGAAGAGTGTGGCCAGCAGGTCGAGGGAGGTTCTTCTCCCTCTCTACTCTGCCCTGATGAGGCCTCATCTGGAGTACTGTGTCCACTTCTGGGCTCCTCAGCTCAAGAAGGACAGGGAACTGCTGGAGAGAGTCCAGTGCAGGGCCACCAAGATGATCAGGGGAATGAAACATCTTTCATAGGAGGAAAGGCTGCGGGAACTGGGGCTGTTTAGTCCGTACGAGACTGAGGGGAGATTTTATTAACATTTATAAATATCTAAAGGGTGGGTGTCAGGAGAAAAAAGGGTGTCCCTTTTTTCTATAGTAGCTAGCAACAGGACAAGGGGTAATGGGATGAAGCTGGAACACAAAAAGTTCCACTTAAATATAAGAAAAAACTATTTCACTGTGAGGAAGCAGTGGCACAGGCTGCCCAGGGAGGGTGTGGAGTCTCCTTCCTTGGAGGTCTTGAAGACCCGCCTGGACATGTACCTATGCGACCTGACCTAGGTGGCAATGCTTCTGCAGGGGGGTTGGGCTAGATGATCTCTAAATGTCCCTTCCAACCCCTACCATTCTATGAACATTAATATAAATAATGATACTAAGAACAATAGACTAAAATAAGCAGCAAGTAATAAAATAAAGAATATTTTACTGCAGGTCTGTATCTTTCCACCATGCAACAGCTGCATTATTGTTTAAGCTTGCTTAAAGGAAACCAACTTTAGAAGCAGCACTAGGTTTAGTATTACAGTCTTGCAATAGCCCATATTTTGTGACAAACAGTTTTCAGATGTTGATCCCAGAAATACAGCCCAGGATATATAATTTATAAAAATGAGTTATTATATTTCACATCTAATTTCATTAGCTCATTTTACAAGGCACATGGCTAGCAGTATACTAAATATAGACTAACTGACTTAACTAATACTTGTTTTGCTAGAATAGGATCAGACTATTTTATGAGAAAAACTGAGGATTACTGTGAGTACATAAGGCCCTCTCCGACAGTTTGTGTTCCTCTACGTGACTGGCTTTCATAGCAGAAGAGGCAGTTTATTTACATATATGAAAACAGACAACATAAAAACATCAGCACTAGATCTGCATTTTTGTATATAACCTTTGGCCTGGTCAGAAATTAAATTATCTTTTGGCAGAATGTGAGTTTGTCCTCTGAGAATAGGCTTCCTATGATGACATGTAAAAGACAAATTTTAATTACCTCTTTCACTCTTCTTCCCATCCTCACCATATAGGATTTAGAAATTCAATTGTAAATTATTAGCAGGATCCATGATAAACTCAGCAAATTACTTTTCTGGCTTAAACTCTTTTTTGGCCACACCACATGATTGCTTTCACTGCTATTTGCCACAAGATACCCTAGTGTAAGCCTTTCACAATGAAAAATAACCAGAGAGAGCAGGAGAAACATTTTTGGCTCCTAAATGCCAGCTTGATGTCCTTGAGTATAGACTGAAAAAGCATATGGCAACTTCAAAAGGCCAAAATGAAAACCATTAGAGAGGCTTTGTTTAATGGGGTTTGTTCTAATCTGATATAGACAACAGGCCAGATCAAAACTAGAAACTATTTCTCCTAAGCTGTTGCTCAAGAATTCTTGAGGATTTTTTTTTTGTTTTGTTAAAAGTGTAGGTAATTACAAATGTATGATTTAAAGTATCTTTAAGAATACTTAAAATATTTTTTTTTCATTTTAATAAGGTATGGTACTGTTACTTAAGAGTTCTACTGTCCAAAAGGCATAATATATGCTTAAAAAAGGATCAAGTAAATGTTACTATTCTAAAACCCACTGATTTATTCTTCAAGACTTTCCAGGATTGCAATGATTTGTACAAAGGTTTTTGCACTATACTGCATAGCCAGTACATTTGGGCAGGTGAAAAAGCACAAAACCCATGAGTGCACTGGAGTCAAAGGAATCCGTTTCCAGAAATGCTGTTTGCTCTTTTAAAGGGTGCATTTTAATGTTTTTGTGTATACAATCAACATAACATTGACATGAAATATTTAGTCACAGTATTATATTTTCACATATTTGGTGGACTGTGAGCTAATAATAACTATTGAGACTCTTAGTCAAATAAAATTATGGCTTTACAACTGTCAGCTGGGTTAAATTCAACTTCATTAGGTCATTTATGTTCATTTGATAGTTACCTCAAGTGCTGTTATTGAAAAAAAAATCTACAAGCCATACTGAAAAAGTAGCTGGGAACATTAACATGTGCTTTAAAAAGATGTGACAAAAATAATTTCAGTGTTTTAAAAGAAAAATCCTTTGCAATTCAAATTTTTAAGGCATCATGTCAAATTATTTGTACTTTTTCTGAAAAATAATGGATTCTTCTTTTGTGTTAAGTTTAGCTTTAAATATCCTCAGACATATCTTAATGTTTTTGAAGAATATGAATGGCTTATATGTCGAGCATGTTATTAAAGTGAGAGAAGCTAACATGCTATTTTAAAGCTACACATCTCTTACAGAGGGATATTTGCAGCTTCTGCATTTTTTATAACCAAAAACCCAAAACTTTCATTTTGTAGGAAAACGGTTCATGTTACAAAGAGGTGATCTTCCTCCCTTTAATGAATTATAGTCTGAAACTCTTAAATGTGTCTAATTCCTCCCAATCCAGATCTCTGGATTTTCTTACTTCCTCACTATTAATCAGTAAATTTAAAATAAAAAAAGAATCCCACATATTAAAAATGAGCATGTTTTGCACTATGTATATGTTAGAGTTTAACTGAGAAATAACAATCTTGTGTGGTCCTATATTTTTCTTCACAAGCCAGTCCGGACTTTGCAAGACAAAGAACATAGACTATGTAGCACATAGTGTGACATAATTAGCCTTTTCTCTTCAGTAAAATTAGCCTTTTCTCTTCATTCTCTTCAGATGCTTTAAACATCACATAAATTTGCCAAATTTACAGATCACTTCAAGTACTGAAGTAGATGAGTTATTAGCCCTTCTAATGATATCATAAATACTCATGAGAAACTTCTGGTTTCCTTACATCAGTTGGTTGAATTGTTATTCAAAACTTACCAAATTTACAGCAATGGGTTCGAGTACCATCTAGTTTGAGAAATGTCTAATTAAACTGAGATGATTTCCTTAAAACATATTTAAGTCCACAAAATCTTAATTTCAAGTCCGTAGGAGCATTTAGTTTTTCCTCTGTGTGTGTTATATGTATGTCACAAGACCAAGTATAAAGATCACAATCAACTGTCCCTAACCTGAGCAGTACATTTTATACACTTTCTTTATACTCCCTTGGAAATAAAGTTTATTCCAACACATTGATCCAGTAGTTTTGGTAAAATCAATGTCTTGTTTCACAGTTCAACAGAACTTGTGGCCAGGAACAATTTTATGCCCAAATCTTTATGCTTTCAAATTCCAGGCACTGGATCTCAAACTATTTTGAATGCATCAATTTTATGGACCTTTTTTATCTCCAATCACCATTAAACTTCACTTAGACAATGTTTGAGTAAGTAAGATTTTGGCACTTATTTTTGTCCAAAATTTTATGTATGACTCAAACATTGTTGCCCAAAGACTTGATAGTCCTGGAATGTTTCTCCACCATTTTCTACAGAGCCAATTCTCCCCACTTTGGAAGAAACCAAATGAACATTTTTATCTCCAGAATCTAGGAACCCTAAATTCACACTAAAATCTCTCCTGCTTAGCTATATATGCAGCTGAGTTTATATGAATATGGAAAAAAGCTGTGTGAATAGAAGGCTAGTGATAAAAATATAACTCTAATTGGGGAGCATGACTGAGTCATACTCAAGATAGTGCCTTTGGCACACTGCTGCCCTTCCTCAGGATCTCTGTCACAGAGACAAGCAGGGAAGTTTAAGCTAGTTTAAGCTAGTTAAAGAAAGCAAAAGGGTAAGTCTGGGTGCCTATTTTAGTATATTCCCTAGCCATCTGGATCAGACAATGGTATTTCATCTTTGGAACCATGAATACACTCTTCCAGCATTATCAAACTACCGTAATGTCAAGTTTACACGGGCAATTCCCTTTCCTAGTGTTACAAATGCAATCAGGATGGTGCAAAGGCTTTACATAGTTTTCACCTGCAGTATAGCCTGTGCTGCATTTAGCTTGGGATCTATCATTATGTTACTGTCTATATGAAGATAGACTCCTGTGATCAACACTGTCCACTAGCTCTGATACTGGCTTCAATCTATAAGGTTTGCATATATATATATATATGCTGTTTACACACAAAGGAATAAACCACAAAATTGAAGCCACTGGGGAATACCTACTTTGCAATTTCAGCATATCTCCGGGGAGAAATATGTGCATTCTCTGGGCTTACTAATGGGAACAAAGTATCTTGCAATAAAGGAAACACCTTGAAATGTGTTCGTTTTTCACAAGGTTTAGGTTCAACCAACCTCCTAAAGATATGGTAAATGTGTGTCTAACACTACAAAAGAGTATTTCTGAATGTTACAACTTGCCCTATGTACCACAGAAGTTATGTATATCACAATGGTAACGAGAATCATGCAGCTCTCCATATGGTTGCTTTGGAGATCAAAGGGTTTTGTAGGTTCCTGCAAGGTATGCGTTAAAATGGGCTTTTTATACAGGCCTATGTTGAAGCAGATGATTTGAGCTTTTATCATGAGTCAAAAACATATTTCAGCTGCTTTTCAACTGCATTTCAAAGCTAAGGAAGAGCAAAAAGAAGTATCATATCAGTAAATTAGGTGCCTAAATTGTCTGTTGTATTACTGAAAAAAACCCATGAATAATAATAAGAAGGCCAAAAGGCTGTGTAAACCTCAATAGAAAGAATGTCTTTGATGTGCAACATTTCTCTTTTTCAGCATTCAGACTTCTCTCTCTTTCACTTCAAAAGGCTTATGATCTAAATTGAATAGCAGCATTTAATAGCCTGCATGGATACTAACCAATCTAACTTCACTTACAGTGTTTTCAAAGTAAGCTGCAAGAAAATTCAGAACTGATTTTAAGCTCTCTGTACGCCTCTTCTTTACAGCATGATCTAGTGTAAGCTCAGATAGAACACATAAAATACAGAATGCTTGATAACGCATACAGATTAAAGTATGTTTTGAACTGGTTATTCTTTCCATCCTTGTACTGCTGTGTTATCTTACACCAGCACTCTTAAAACATCAGAAGGGGGAGCTCTGCTGTCTCAGTCAATAGTTCACATCAGCTGAGAAGTGCAAAAGCACTGCAGGATGCAACTACGTGGCCTCTGCTCACATCCAGGCTGGTGGTACAGATAAAAATAAAGATGGAACTTATACAAGGGCTAAAATTTGAAGACACAGAAACAAGCAACCTCATAACTTGCATCTGGCTATGCAGTCCTAAGTAAAATAGTCAATAGTTGTAATATACAATAAACAAGGGTTTACTTTCCCTTTCTTTTCTGTTAATTGATTTTATCCCACAGTGATGTTACAGGCATCATAGCTGGATGCTATGGTCATTAATGCAATAAATTTTATCTTTGTTGAGAAACAAAGGTCTATGTCAACCTAATGATAATAATTTTCATTGCATATAAGCGAAGGATTCAAAACATGACTGTCATGTCATACAGATTTTTCATCCTAGGTACTTTAAGGCTTACAGTATAATCAAACTGGGAATAATTTTAAGCTTCTATTTGGGAAAAAAATTCACTGATACACACGTTAAGGATACCTTGTTTTGCACTGTAATGCAATGAAACATCTTGTATAGGCAAAACAGGAAGTGCTAAATTACATTGAAAAAAATTTTCATTTTGGATTTTATCCAGTAGCTTTTTTTAAGGGAAATAAAATGGAACATTTAAAAGCATGCATAATACAGACTCTGTTTGAAATTCTGCAGGGAAATGAGAGTATCATATCCCATTAAACTGGCACTGGCTCAAATTGTGTTTCTGCAAGACTAATGAAATGAGAAATGTTGTTTCAAGCTTCATGCCATGTCAGACAATATAAAACTGAAAATGCCCTTGAGTTAATCAGAGCAGTCTATTCAGCATAATTCACCCATTCCTAAAGGCTACTGAACAAGCTGAAAATAGTGGTGTGATGGTAGAGTTGCTATGGATAATATCACAGATTTAATTGCTGACTTGTAGGTAACTACATAAAATTTCCAAAGCTTATAAGAAAAATTTTTAAAAAGTTTATTTAGTCAAAATCATATGCTTTTATTGTTTTTAAAAGCACAACTTATTATGTGTTTCTTCAAGGTTTAGCAGGAATTCAGACGAAGGAAGCCATTAACAATATATTCTTGTCATGTTAGAACAAAATTTGCAAAGTTACCTGCTACATACTATAAATTTAGTACATGGTGAGAGACGGATGGGAGGGGAAGATAAATCTTGCATGGAAGAATATTGATATATTTGCTGCTTTCTGAAGGCCATAACTTAGACTATTGATTCTATTTCAAAACATAAGTCGTATGTGAATAAAAAATTCCTTTTGTTTAACTGTTGAAGCTACCATATCTTGATATGAAGGCACCCTTAACTTCAGTAACAGTTCAACATATAGATCCGTTCAGTGAATTGCTGACCTTTTTCTCCTTGAGTACTCAGAGATCATTAATTCAATTGCATATGTAGATTGCATTGGTGTTGGCCATGTTAAATCAGATTTCCTGTACTGACACTTACCAGACATTCTCCTGTGATATCATCACACAATTCTGCATGACCAAAGCACGTACATGGTGCACAGACTCCACCAAAAATTGTACCATTCACACGTCTGTGTCGAGGCCAGCAAGACTGTAAGATAAATTAGATAAAAAGTTAAACTCTCTTGAATAAAGAAAGGAATGATATTTTAAAAATATTGATGAATTTTGTACACACCAAATCAAAGCAACCAACCAATCAAACAAAAAAACAAACAAAAAAACCCCAACAACAACCTTGCTCTAGAAAGTTGTTCTTCCTGGTGCCATGGCTTTGCACTGACCTTAGCCTTATTAGCAGGTGTGAGCTTAGAGGAAGTCTTAACTTCATCATTCTTCTGAAATAGTAGAATAAAGCAGAGAAATAAAGAACTGAAATATGGCAGCATCAAAGCAAGAGGTACAGATAAACAGCCAGAAGGCAAAACACTGAAGGAGAGAGAAAAGGAAAGAAAACCCCACAACAACAAAAAAATTTTCTCAGTTCAGCTACAAAGAACAATTAAAATACCATTTAGTCTTTCTTGTTTGGCATCTAACAAAAGCCTACACTGAAATAAAGCAGAGACTGAAAACAAAGGCATCTTTTTAGTTACAAAATGTTCTTCACAAATATAAAGTATATTTACTTCTCTTTAAGAAAGCACTCTGATTTTTCCTTTTTAATGTTAAATTCAGATCAATATGAAATGCATGGCTAGTTTTTTCTTAGGAAAGGTGACATCATACAACTGTGATTCATCAGCAAAAATTCAGCTATTCCATTTCTTCATAATAAGATGTCAAGCAGCAGCCTTCCTTACTATATATCTCACAAATTGCTTTACAGTTTTTGCAAACTATCTTTCCTCAATAAGACTGTTCATATGATCCAAGATTTGATTATGCAAAACTAATATAAAAATGTGCATGACAGAGTGCTTGACCTTCAAAAGCACCTGGCTAATACAAAGAGAAAGTTTTGTGGTAACAAAATGTTACAAGTATCATTTAACAAAGAAAATCTCTTTCCCTTCACTTATATTCTCCAAAAAGTATCAAAAGATTCTCCTTTATAAAAATTAAGATCATGTCCCTTTTTGTCTTACTCTTCAAAATGTGAAAGTAACTTGAAATGAATTGAAATTATTCTTAAAAAAATTTTCAAAAATATGAGACATTATCCTTATCTTTCCTTCTTTTCATTCTTGGTTACGCATTCCTAACAAAATCCATAAATACTAAAAATTAAAATTCAGAGTTATAAAATAAAAAAAAAAAACAGGTGAAAATAAATCGCCCTATTTTTCCTGTGTCATGAGATGAAACTGCCTGAGCTATTTCTCTATAAATCTTTTACTTTGTTTAGTGTTTCTGAAAAGAATGGAGCACAGATATACATGATGTTGCATAAGATAAGGCTCCAAAAGTCACTAATTCTAAAAGCTTAGACATGGAATATCAATAGCAAGGCTTAGAACAAACGTAAAATAGGAAACTATAGATTGGGATCTTAACAGAAGATATGATGTAACATCTAAAAGTCAGGAAAGTTCTTAACCATGGTAGTGATGCAAGCTAAACACAACTTCTTCCACAGTGGAAGTAAAAGAGTAGACAGAAAAGGAATAAATCTGGTGGAGAAGAGCAAATAGATGTGAAGGTGTTGAGAAATAAAAGCCAGAAGATTCACATGCGTGAGCAAAGTAGCTACCTCAAGTGAGTCCAATTGATTTTTGAAATTTAAAATTTGATCTGCTTTATCCGTGCTCATGCAATTCTGTGTTCATTCCCAGATATACTAGCAAAACTATAACATTGACTAATATCCTGTAGAAAATTAATTCCAAATTTGTGTAATGGAATAATCTCACAAAAGACAATATTTTACACGGGATTGGTTGTCTTTTGAAGATTGATTATGCCAAAACATTCAAGAAAATAAGTAAATAATGGTTGTTTTTAGTGCTACAGCACCTATGCCATGTACTACAACATCATTATGCAGGAAACAAACACACATGTTAAATACAGATGAGAAAATAAAACTAAAAACTCCACAAAATCAGTAACAATGAAACACTGCTAGGTTGAAACTGGAAGAAACAAAATGGTGGACGAGGCTAAAAGTATTCAGAGCCCAGCTAGAAGTCAAACTGGCTTTAGAGGTAAAGGGTAATAAGAAAAGTTTCTATAAATACATTACTAATGAAAGAAAAACCAGGGAGAGTTTCTTTCTCCTATTAGATCTAGAAGGAAAATTGGTATTAAAAGATGATTTACAAATATCTAAAGGGTGGGTGTCAGGAGGTTGGGATGTCCCTTTTTTCTATAGTAGCTAGCAACAGGACAAGGGGTAATGGGGTGAAGCTGGAACACAAAAAGTTCCACTTAAATATAAGAAAAAACTATTTTACTGTAAGAGTAACAGAGCAGTGGAACAGGTGGTCCAAGGAGGCTGTGGTGTCTCCTTCTTTGGAGATCTTCAAGACCCACCTGGACATGTTCCTGTGTGACCTGCTTTTGCAGGGGAGTTGGACTAGATGATCTCTAAATGTCCCTTCCAACCCCTACCATTCTATGATTCTATGATGATAAGGCTGAGGTGTGTAATGCCTTCTTTGCCTCAGTAATAGGAACACTTCCACTGGGGAAAGTCAGCCCTCCAAGCCAAGAGATAGAGGTGAGGAGCAAAATGTCCTCCCTACAATTCAGGAGGAGATGGTCAGTGACCTGCTGCTCCACACTGATATGCACAAATCTATGGGGCGGGATAGAGTGCATCCTAGAGTGCTGAGGGAATTAGCAGGGGTGCTCACCAAGCCTAGGGAGGTCTCGTGATTTGAAGTCAGTCAGTGTAACACCCATATATATGAAGGGATGGAAGGATGATCCAGGAAATTACAGGCTTGACAGTTTGACTTCAGTGCCCAGGAAGCTAATGGAGAAGATCATCCTAAGTTTTATTATGCAGCACAAGCAGGACAATCAGGTGATCAGGCCCAGTCAGCATGTGTTTATGAAGGGCAGGTCCTGTTTAACAAACCTAATCTACTTCTATGACAAGATGACATGCTCGTTGGCTGAAGGAAAGGCTGTGGAGATTGTCTACTTTGACTTTAGTAAGGTATTTGACACTGTTTCCTACAGTGTTCACTTAGGAAAATTGGCTGTTCTTGGCTTGGATGGGCATACACTTTCCTGGGTGAAAACTGGTGAGATGGTTGGGTGCAATGAGTTGTGGTCAATGGAGTTAAATCCAGTTGGTGGCTAGTCATGAGTGGTGTCCCCCAGGGCTCAGTACTGGGGACACTCCTGTTTATCATCTTTATTAATTATCTGGATGGAGGGATAGAGTGCACCCTGAAGTTTGCAGATGACACCAAGCTAGGAGGAACTGTCAATCTGTTTGAGGGTAAGGAAGCTTTACAGAGAGATCTAGATAGGCTGGATGTCTGGGCCAAGACCAGTGTCATGACTTTCAATAAAGCCAAGTGCTGGGTCCTGCATTTAGGCCACAACAACCCCTAGCAACACTGCAGGCTTGGGGAGGAGTAGCTGGAAAGCTGCCAGGCAGAGAGGGACCTGGGAGTGTTGGTTGACAGCGGCTGAACAGGATCCAGCAGTGTGGCCAGATGGCCAAGACCACCAATGGCATCCTGGCCTGTATCAGGAGCAGTGTTGTCAGCAGGAGCAGGGAGGTGATCATTCCCCTGTACTCGGCTTTGGTGAGGCTGCACTTTGCATACTGTGTCCAGTTTTGGACTCCTTTTAAAAGAAGGCCACTGAGGTGCTGCAGAGGATCCAGAGGCTGGGCTACCAAGCTAGTAAAGGACTTGGAGTATGTCTCATATGAGGAATGGCTGAGGGATCTGGGGCTGTTTAGCCTGGAGAAAAGAAGGCTCAGGGGAGACCCTACAGCTACCTGAAAGGAAGTTGTATGAAAGCAGGAGTTGGTCTGTTCTCCCTAGTAACAAGCAATAGAACAAGAGGAAATGGCCTCAAGTTATGCCAGGGGAGGTTCAGGCCGGATACGAAGAGGAATTTCTTTACTGAAAGGGTTGTCAGGCATTGGAACGGGCTGCCCAGGGAGGTGGTGGAGCCACAGTACTTGGAGCTGTTTAAGAGACAGTTGGATGTTGCATTCAGGGAGATGGTCTAGTGGTTGACAGAGCTGGGACAAAGGCTGGACTCAATGATCTTAAAGGTCTCTTCCAGCTGAAATGATTCTATGATTCTATATGCTGAACCTTTGCTATAAAAGATTCATGAGAAATGAATTCAGTGAATAAAAGCATGGAAAAGAAAACTTTTAACTCTGCTCTTGTAAAAGAGGCCAGCTTTGTCAAATGGTATTTCTAAGCTTTCCAAAATGCTCTGAAATTGAGGGAATACAGGAAAAGTGTGCTTATGTAGAAGTCTGTCATATCTTCTTGGCATATTCTTGGGAGGAAAACCAACATACTGGTTGGGACTACAATATGATTTGGTTCGGTAGGTCTGTGGTTAGCACTCAGGGCAGGAATCAAAGAGTGCCCATTCCCACTAGTGTGCATAGAGACTTTAGATTTGGAGCTATCTATATATGTATTTCTATTCTGGAATATGATCTTATGTATATATCGAATTTCAGGGTCTGTTTTGAAATTGAAAGTTTAGCATTGAAGGACACAATGCTGGACAGAAAATTTTAGCAACATCAAGGCAGGAATTCTACCCAAGTCCCTCAGCTTCTACAAAAGTAGATATTTAAACATCTGTCATCCAGGTATTTTTAACCGCTTTCTGGGGAATTATACCCAAATCTGAACTGAGAGAAAAAAACAACAATTAAAACAAAAAAAGTGTGAAACACAATGACAGTTCATCAGGCTTCTTCAAAGAATAAAGATTAGACTTAAAAACTATTTCTCAGACAAGGTAGGCAATATTCTTCTATAGATTTTTTTTTTTATGTCTGTACCATTTTGGAAGTGATAGGAATATCCATTAATTCCTTCAGGCCTTCTTTCTACATTAGTTTATGTAGCCCCAGTAACAAGCAACCACATTTGGCATGAAACTAGACTCTAAGCCCTAAATATCACATATAAGCATGGAAGATTTTAAAGAAAAAGAGAGTTGACAAGCAAATGCCTAGAGTGCCTGTGTAAATGGCATACTGTTTGTAGTTTTGTGAAGCAGAGCATCTTGGTGTTTGAAACTATTTCCTTAAAGGCAAAGCTTCTGAAGAATATTTTTTGGCTTCTATTAACCCCAAGCTATGCCCATGTGAGCTAGCTAATCATATGTATAGTTATATGAACACATTCTGTGTGAACTAATGAATTTGTTAGGGAAGTGGGTATTTTCTGAATATCTGCACGTACACACACAATCCTCAAAGACTCCAAGGCAAATGGCAAAGCCCTGGGAGAACAAAAGAGGGAACTCAGTCAACCACTCATATAGTTTGATCTGGCTTTGTTGTGCACAGGTCAGGTAACTGATAGTTTCGTGCATTTGTAGCAATTGGCTGAAGGGTACATATACTACTTTAATTTTCTTTTTATCAAGAGAAATGTCTTTTCATAACTTTGGAATCATCATAGAGGTGCAAAACTTTAGATTTCAAATAATACCAAATATAATGCACCACCCTCTAGAAATAAAGATAACAAGACAAGTTATATCAAATTTCTAACAAGAATGGACAGCTCTCTTACTACTTTATACCAACACAGGGCCAGTGGCTGCTTACAACTATCACAGTGTTAACACAACTGACCTATGCTGGATCGCGATACTCACCTCACATGAGGTACCATCATACCCTGGGGGACAGTCACATAATTCCACTGCTGATGCCATCTTTCTCCCAGCTGAAGTATGGTCAGCAGCTTCAATGCTAACACTTCTTAATCTGGAGGTAATATAAACAAAACAGCTAAAATACCAAATTAGATGGAAGTGTATGTGCAGCTGGATAAAACAAACATTATACAGTGACATTCAATGTCTTGTTTATGCTTTCCTGTTTAAAAAGGAGGAGGTTTTCATTTTAATCTGTTTCTTCCTAAATTACATGTCTGTAGGCTTATTACTATTTTTGTCCATCATCTGAGTGAGAATGGTCAGATACACATTGAAAAAATAGATTAAAAAAGTCTCACAGCACTGCACCAGTAGATGGAAAGCTATTCCTGGTCTACCAGCCACATATGCCAACTTGGATTGCAGCTGTATATATAGCAAATGTGACACTAAGTAGTGTCTTAAAAATTTATAAAACATTGCTCCAACTTTCTGAAATATTAAATTGCTAAGTTTGGTTATAGAATCATAGAATCATAGAATGGTAGGGATTGGAAGGGAACTTTAGAGATCATCTAATCCAACTCCCCTGCAGAATCAGGGTCACCTAGATCAGGTCGCATACAAACATATCCAGACGGGTCTTTTTATTCTGGAGATTTTAGCTCTGTAAAAGATTTCAGCTCCATCCAGGTGGATCTAAGTAATTTGTGAATGGAAGAGAAAGTATGTATATGAAAGAAAAGAAATCTTCCACCATATACCTTGATTTTCTCAATGAGAGAGAATTTTCTATTCCATGCACAATTGCCCTTAAAACAAACGCTAGACATGGGCTAAATAGCCATTTCTTGGCTAAACACTGAACACGATTTCTATATAAAAAACATGGAAGTATCATGAGAGAGACAGCAAAAGTCTTCTGATAATTTTACAGGTAATAAGTGAAACAGATGTTGATCTCAACAGTATCCATTTGGGGAAAGAAACTGGGATTTGGGATTTAATTCTTAGGAGAATTCAGAAGAACCACTAAGGTATCACAGAGGTTCAATGACTTCTATTTTCACCCAGCAATCTTAACAAAGTGATTACTCGAGCTACTTGAAAAGCTTCTTTTGAAGTCTATTTCAGCAGAAAGTATAAGGATGACATGCGTTTTGTAAATAATCAATTTTCTTTGGAAAATGTAAACCAAATGTTTTTCCTCCATTTACTCTTTGGCTGATGAAAAAAACTGAAAACTATTTGCATGATTATGGATGAAAAAACATCGAAGAAAAATATTTTGTTGTTACTGCAGTACTTGGAGGAAAGGTAAGGGTAGGATATTTTCCCACTCAATTTTATGACAACTCTCAATAAGACAGAATAGAAAGGTATGGATAAAAAAAAAAAGATTTCTGAAATTGGGATAAGAGCTTCACAAAAGGAGAAATTTTACTATCAGTTATATGACTGGACTTCAGAGTGACTACCAATGTGTATTATGCAGTTAGAAACCTGAATCTAATTTGCTGGTTCTAGAACCTCTGTAAAAGATTCTTGAAACTATTTTAAAAAAAGACTGCATGTTCCTATCAAGATCTTCAGTAAGATCTCTCACTTTTTAATATTCTTCGTTCGTTCCATTGCTGCATGCTTATTTTCCAATAATATTTTTGAGTTTTCCTTACAAGAAGATAACCAATCTCTGGAGTATTAGATATCAAATGGTGATAACTTTAACAGTAAAAAATAATCTAATAATTTAAGGAGAAAAATCTGTAAGTGAAGAAACAAATTACAACTAAAAAGCCAAATTTTATTTATCCTTCCAAGCATGAATCTTAGAACAAAGAGATGCACTTATAGACAGAAACAATCCACTCAGTATTATCCCAAATTTATATTCACCGAATTGTTCCAATTTTCATTATATTCTGCTATTTGCTAAATGGGATTTTAATGTGTTTAACAGTTTTTAGCATTAGCAGCTACTCAGTGAAGAAAGCTACAGTGATTTCTTTTTCCTCTCATTTTGATGTTGCAGTTTTGATTCCTCAATGCCATTCTGCATTCATTAAAATACATAATGCTGGCAGTAATGGGGCACTGGATCTTGGAGATGCATGAACAATTTGAGATCTGACATCACAACCAAATATTTAAGCTGACTGCTGCTACTATCAGCAGGCAACTGTTGACTTCTAAAAATAAACAAGATTAAAAGGGAAGGGACATTTCAGGCAGTATCAGCATAGTTTACTGTCTGCTATGCCAGGTATATGAATCACATCAGCTACATTAAGTCACATGAAGTACTAACCCAATCATTGTTCATTTGTCTTGAAACCAACCCTGTACATGTAGGGAAACCCTTGGCCTTTCCTTACCTCTTTTTCCTTACATCTAGCCCTGATTCTATATATGGTTGTATGCAATCCATCATCTTTAGCACAATAATGTCCAGCGCCCATCTGAGCATCTACAACATTTACCATTAATGGCCACTCTGAATGTTAAAATCGAAGAAACAGTGCTACCAAGCTTTCTTTGAAGTGCAAGCTAACAATATTAAACAAAATTTTAACGGAAATGTTTTCTCCTGAACTGTTTTTTCTACCACAGACCAACTTAAATGAAACAGTTTGGAAGATCTGTCAAGTTAGGGGAGGATCTCAATTTAAAAACAGAAAGCTGTAATTGCTTTCAAATTACAGCATTTCTATGTTCTTATTTTTTATCCTAGTTGATCATCTAAACGAAAGTCCACTCATTTGAGGAAGCTTCCCAATTATGCCATAGAGGAATTGCAACATTCTAAGCTTAAAATGACTCAAAACATGTTTGAGTTAAACTCACCATTACTGCATTAGTATTGTTCAGTAACTACTTCGAAGTGCTACTGATAACTAATCCTTCTATTAGGTTAAACTAAATAAGAGTGAAAAATACAATCGACTGGAGACTTCCACTTTTTAAGTCTCTTTCCACACTACTGCAAGAATGTTGCTTAATCTTACAATGCCTCAATACTGCCCTCTTCTTAAGCATAGATAATATGCTTAGTAGCACCCTTGGAAACCCTTACACATGTGGTGTCATTATCCATTTTGAAAACTTTCAGTATTTAAATGAACAGGCTGCTTAATATAGCAATCTCTAATTAGTATGTTGCATAATTCTCCTGATCCTTTGAGGCAGAATTTGTCATTCATGAAGGATCTAAAAACTGCAATATTTCTGTCTCTCTGGCAAACCCTCCTACTTCCTCAGAGGAATATCCATCTGTCCACCATACATACCTGTTTCAAAGACAATTAAAAAACAAGGGGAAATGGTGTCCAACTTGCTATGTAACCACAAGTCTGCAAAGGTGGATGGGATCCACTCAAGGGTACCGAGGGAACTGGTGGAAGTACTTGCTAAAGACCTTCTACCTTCTCATGTACAAGGTGTGAACTATAGACTATGACATCTCTACATGTGTGTACAGACCTCAGCTCTGTGTTGTTGCCCAGAGGGTATCTGATCCATCTCACTCCCACTGTTCCATAGTAGTGGCAATATGGAGCTTGTATGTATCCAGCAGTGCACCTTCTTCATAGATTTCAGATGCCTAGCCAAAGTGGTTTGTTTTTTTTTTAAGAAAGCTCTCCTCATTCTAGTGCAAATGTCAGTACACAAATGTATGTAAATCACCGTTTGCTGTTAGCCCAAACAAAGTCAAATGCACATATATCCTTTAAAAGAGCAGAGCATAAAAGCCTCAAAACTGCTCCCTGTCATGGTTTAGCAAGGAGCCACTTTTGCTTGGTAACAGAGGGAGGGGGCTGCAGTGCAGACCCAGTAAAGAATTCTCAGACTTTCCCCCAGCTCTTGGATTCAGACCCACCTCCGACCTGGCTGGGCCAATCTGGCACCTCTGCCATCTCTACTTAAGGATGGGAATTTGAAGTCCTTGGTAGGAGGTGGAGGAGTGGTACAAGATAGAGGTGACCATGTGGACCCCACGTGGAGGAAGGAAGGAGGAGCAACAGACCAGAAACCCCTCTGCAACTCGTGGTGAGAACGCAGGCTGTACTCCTGCAACCCATGCAGGGCAATGACAGGACTGAGAGCCACCAGCAGCTCTGTGAGTGTATCTGGGCAGGAGACTGTGTGAGGAGGTGGCCATGGCGCAGGCTGTGCTGGAGAGCCTGCGGGCCCCAGAGCAGACCCACACAAGAGGCAGAAAGGAGCTGCAGCCTTTGGCATGAATGCATGTTGGAGCAGGGATGTGTGAGGTGCTCCACGGAGGAGCAGGGAGGACTGGTATGGAGCCCGCCTGCCCTGAGGAGAGACAAGTGGCAGAAGCCATCAGGCTGTTCCTGACTGCAATTCAGTGGGGGAGGAGATAAATACCTGGGGATCAGGGCTCTGAGCCTGGGAAGAGGGGAGGAGTGAGGAGAAAGTGGTCTTAAAGGGTTGATTATGCTCTTCATCATTGTACCACTGTCTTGTTTTGTGTCAGTTATGTTTTGGGGTTTTACGGTTATGTTTTAGTTGGTGTTGCATTAAATTATTTTCTCTTTTCTTCCCCAAGCTGATTTGCCTGGTCTGTTTCGTCCTGGGCCATAAGCAGCAACTAAGCCCTTCCTGCACTTTAGGAATTCTCAAGTCTTTGGTACTTGAGGCTAATTGTGGTCTTTTGTTCCCTGATGGGCCTAAACCCCGACACTCCCTTAGTTTGGAAAATTCAGACTATTTTTAAAAATTATTTTAATTTGAATGAGAATGGAGGAACAGTAGTCACTGAATTCCCATTAGTCTCAGCTGTAAACTGGGGATTAAGAGCTCCTCATGGTTTGCTCATAGTACATAAGAGTTGAGCTCTGGCCTCTTGTCTAACTCTAACACCAAGGCAGGAAGATAACAGGCTAAACTGGATGCTGCAAAATGCAGGACTGATGACCAAATGAGCAAGTTAGGAAACAGTCTGGCTCAAACTCAAGTTAGTTATGATTCACACACTTATTTACAGAGAGGCAAGGCATGTTATTTAACCAGAGAAAGAGAAAGATTTTGAAGAAACATGAATTCTTTTAGCAGGGAAAAAATTTACACTGCCAGAACTCAAATCAGAAAACTACATGCTGTTGACACAATCTGCCTTTCAATTTAGGCTGTGTTTTAATTACCTAAGTATTCAAATGATGGTTAAACTGCTTAAGAAATTTCTCAGTAGCAAAAACTATATCTATGCACTCAGCAAATAATCACTAACGTGCTATTGGCTCCCGCCATTCCCAGCTTGCTTATGCTGTTGAATCAAGTGATGTGTAGGTTATAGAACATTTCAGGTTTCATACCTTATGAGTAGAAAACTACAATGCAATCAATTAAAAAATATTATTTAAGATACCTAACAATGTGTAGACAGAGTACAGTCATATAGTATCTGCAGAGATGCTGTCTTCTAGCCTGCCTGGAATATTTCCTCACGTATTTCTGAAAATTTTAAATGCAAGATGAGCTTTACAGGTTCAACCACACTGCAATCACTGAGACAGAACAGCTGTGTCATCTCGTATAACACACTTTTCTTTTTTTTCAGAAGACTCAGAAGAGTTAGCATGAAATCATTGATTTTAAGCAGTCCAGATAGCAACTTGACATAAATCAAGGGAAAGACTTTGGGATTAGCCAGTTCTGTATGTGGTACTGATTAAAAACATAGGAAACTTCCCTCGAGTCATTTTTCCAGCTTAGAGACTCAGGATGTTATTCTCTGATCCACTGTTAATGTGACCTTGTATGCTCATTAAATGAGGAAACCAATATACAAGCAAGGTATCAGCTCTTATTTCAGCATGTCATTACTGCACTCCATGATTTATCATATACATGGGAATTAAAGTGTTCACAAAATAAACATATTTCTAGAACTGTCACTCATGCCTTAATAGTCCACATGATTTCATTTTCTTACAAGGTTGCTTCTTTCTGTTATCTCTCTTCCTTCTGCTTACCCAAAATGAAAACAAAATTGTATCTGTATGAAAGTTTAAATGAATGCTATGGATTTCATGATAATAAATTACTGTGTTTTAAATTATATCAGTTTAGTTCTCTGAAGAGATAAAATAAGCATTCTGAGAAGCTGCCTGTGGCAAACAGCCAAGTTTCCCACATTCACCTGTAGATGGCATTCATCCCATTGCTGTATGTGGCTCTTATGAGGATTCTCTTTATATTTGCAAGGATAGTCATGAACTCCCTCCTGCTGACTGGAACATCAGTGCCATGCACAAAGAAAGACTCTGGTTTCAGCAGAATTTCTTCAGTGTGCTCTTTGGAAGGCTGCAGGTGAATCCCCCCTTTCGGAGTGCTGATTGTCAAGTCACCTCCCTAGATAGAGCCATGAGAGAGACATATTTAAATATGAAAAAAGTCAGGAAAAAAACTCTATCTGTAGCCAGCTGGAGTACAGAATTTATCGAATAATATATTTTAGAAGAATAATAAATATCACGAATAATATTCACCTTTCATAACCTTGAAATGGGCTTGCCTGATAAAGTTGAAAGTCAGTGCTAAAGAAAGTTTAGGTTATTCAGCTAGAACCTAGTGTCATGGCTTTGAATAGGTAAAAGCAAATGGAAACAAGGCTAAGCAGCACAAGAACACGTGTGCTGAAAGAATGTGAAAGTGTTATTCTTTATTTCTCCCAAAGAACAGGAATAATACAGTTTTGAAAGCTACTGCAATATTGCCAGATTCCTTGAGATACTGAAGATTTTACTTCTATAAAGTGTGTCCATTTTCTGAAACTGTAAGTTAGCTGAAAGTAAATGTGTCCTGCTGTTTTGTCCTCAACCACCAGGCTTCACACTGAACATCTGAAGAAAAAGACAAGTTTCGGTTTGTTTTTTTCATGGTTTAAAAAAAAATACAATCAATTTACCTCTATAATGACATCAGATTGAACCATGAATTGAACTGACTCTTCTTCCTCTGTGAAATCATAGGAGACTGTAAATTTCAGATGTCCCCCAGCAGCTGCTACCTGGCAAGAAAAATGGCAAAGAAAAAGCAGCAATTAAATGAAAGAAAACAGGCCTTATCCATTTGGGGGAAGTTTTCTCTAGCATCAGTATTTTCCGGAAAAGACTTCTAGTGTTGCAAAACCACATGCAGGTTCCTGGGGATTACAGCCCTATGGACCACCCCCTTTTGCTCAGCCATCTAGAAATCATGCTGAGTAATTTTTCTTCTGTGCGTGTCAAAGGTTGCAAATTCCTTGAATACGCAGATTAACAAAGTACCCAGAAACAGATTTGATATAATGCAATTTTCCACTTGATACTGACATCAGGTTTTCACTATATTTCGGTTATATGCTCTTTATTTAGGCTCAGCATCTCCATCAGCTGCCTTAGCAATCTTTAGAAGGTTCAATCACTTCAGTTTTATTGATGGGGTAAACTATGTTTTCCTTAGAATGAATTGTAACCTAAAATTAAGTAAGAATTTTCTCTCATGGAGTTCAATAAATTTACCTTAAAAGAATGCTCCAGCCCTTTATATCAATTTGACTCACTCTCTAATGTGAGAGGATAATTAACAGTCTTGTGTCAAGCCATTATATTTTTTATGTGCTCTTTTAGCCCCCCAAAACCTGGCATTGACTTTGGAAAAAGAGGATCAGTTTTAGGATGCAAATCAAAAGCTGCAAATTGAATGACAGAGTTCAGTACAAAATCGGTGCTTTTTGTTAATTCCTTGAAAACAGCATAAGTAAATCAGAGGTTGCTAGAGCTACATTTTGATTTTTAAATGCATGTGCCTCACACTTCAGTGCAACATGAGCTTTCTCTCAGAGACTATTAAAATCACAGGGAACCTTCTGCCCTTCCAGTGCATACTGTTGCCCACAGCCAATTCATGAGTCTTCTACAAAGAGAATATTCTGGTTATTCTAAAGGACACAATATGGTATCTCTTGTTCATTGTACTACATAGTTTTGTACATAGAAACACCAGCTTCATTATTCAGTGATGCACCCAATCTAACAAGATTTTTAAAGTTCCAGTATTTAAGGCATGGAAATAAACAGATTTTGAATCATCCACAAAGGTATAAAAATCTATAAACTGCATTAGAGGGTGTACAGCCAATGGTAGGTTAAAGCCAGAAAATTTATTCCAATTCGTAACCCAAAGCTGAGCTTCTCAAGTTGGAAGGGACCCATAAGGATTACCAAATCCAACTCCCTGCTCCTTGTAAGACTACCTAAAACCAAACTATATGACTGAGAACATTTTCCAAATGCTCCTTGAACTTAGTTTTGTTCCATGACCCCTTCCATGGTAAGCCTGTTCCAATGACCAACCACCCTCTCAGTGAAGAATCTTGTCCTAATGTCCAATCTGAACTTCCTCTGCTACAGCTTCATTCCAGTTCTTTGTGTCCTACTGCTGGTTACGAGAGATCAGCACCCCTCTCTCCACTGCCTCAAAAAGTTTAAAACAGTTTACCAAAACATAGAACACTGGAAAAATGAAGCAGCCTCTTTCTTTTTGCTTGTGGGTTTTTGTTTGGTTGGTTGGTTGGTTTTTTTGTGGGTGTTTTTTTTTTTTTGTGGCAACTGAAGGGAAGGCATAAAGAACATTCAGCTTGAGTATACAGAAAGCTTTCTGAATGTAAGGAGGGTCAAAATGGTATCAAGCTACTTGAAAATGCTATTGAATTCCTTCATGAAATGTTTAACAACAGTTCAAATATGTTAGAGAGACTCTGTGATGCCTAAGAGTTGAAATATGACTAAGAAGTCTCTTGAGGTCTCTGCAAGCCACAGCAATCTGAGTTTCATGGTTGCAATTGGTAAGATTTGCACATCACAAACAGGATCACACATTAAAGTCAAGGTCAGAAAATGGAACTCAGAGAAAGGATCTAGCAGCTACGAATGTACATTTACCTTGTATACTGTATACTACCAAGAAAAAAATCCAAACTTATATAAACCAGAAAGTACTACTTCCTTCTGCTATTGTCTATAAAGGTAATTTCCTTCCTCTCTATATTTAAAGTTCAAATTAACTCATAGGCAAATATTTTAGAGGTCAATCCACGTGCTGCATGAACAATTACGTCTCATCTAGTACAAAAAAATACTTTCCACTGAATTTTGAATACAAGGGCGATACAGAAGTTGGGCATCTTTGAGATCCATTCATTTTCACGTTGTTCTCTGTATCACTGAAAGACTCAGAGTTCTGCCTCAAGGATTGTCGTTCAAGGCCACATCAACACCAAAGAGAACAGAGCATAAAAGTTTGCCTTGATGATGACAAATGCATGTATTGTTGAGACAAGAATAGCTGACTAAAAATGTCAAGGAAGTTCCATAGAATTTTCTCCCTCCCACCTGTTTTTAGATTAATACATCAAATATTTCTTCCCAGCTCAGGAAGCAGAATTTACATGTTCAAGAAAAGCCACAGGTTCCCATAGAAATACAAGTATAAGAGAGAAAAATCACAGCTTATCTTAACTCTAATTCACCAAGTTGCTGGCAGAAAGTTAATTTTTTGTGGTTGTTCACAGTTACATGTGTTTTTACTATTATGTTACAGGTTGTTAAAGGATAAAACCAGAGAAAAGACGAGACTGGTTAGGACATCCTGATATGTGCATTCTGGGCTAACCAAAACCCTTTGAAGCAGAAGAGCTGTCTCCTTTCCTGTGAACAAATGTCCACACTCGACAGGAAGAAAGCTGGAGGGTAGGAAGAAGCATTCAGTAGTGCCTTGTGTAAAGCATGCTTTGATATTATACCTGTCACACTAAAATCACTGTAAATCAAGGCAAATGATAGTAAATCACACATATTTACAGCATCAAAACCCAACACCATTGTTATAATATTTGCAAAGCCATAGATGAGGCAAGCTTGCCTCTCTTCATACAGTCTTTCTCCTCAGTCAATCTGCTGTTAATGCTTTTCTGAGGCAAGTTATGAGGATCTCTCCTGCTGATATCACTGAAGAGCACCTCTTATACAGCTTTTGTAACCAATCTTATTCTTGAATCATTTACTAATTCAGACTTTCTCTCTCCAGTGCCTATTGTTACTCTGTCTGTAAAGTTTTAGCACTTATTCCACGACACTAGAGGCTGTCTCATTTCTTCTGAACATCTGCCAAATGTACCTTTAAAGATCGGGAGCTATTTCCACTAAACAGGGTGGTGTTTGCAATTCCTTATCTCATTAAGCAGTATAATGCTCTTCTGCCAGCCAGGAAGAGACTTAGTTTCTAATTAAAGCATTTTAACATAGTTGCCCTTTTGTGACTTATATGTGACCATGACCCTCTTGAGTGGAAGTGAGATGGAATATGCTATGGCATCTGACATGGCACTACATGAAGACAACCAAAAGAAGTCATTTTTATGGTCAAAGGAATCTAGAAAGTAGGTGGTTTATGGTTTCCCTGCTACAGAGAACTTTCTGGTCCCTTCACTTCGTATTTATATTTTTAAAATAACTTGGAAGACATAAATTTGACAAATTAATAAGTACTACTCAGCAAGTGCATCACTGAAATAAAACACATGCACCTTGCTCATATTTTTAGCAGTAAAATCTGTATCAGAATGGATTTAGCTCAGAGAGGCTTTGATCTCAGGCCTAATCCAAGAGAATACAACACCTTCAAAAACATTATTGACAACTTCAAAAGTGTATATTACTGCATTAAAGTAGATTTAGACCAATAGTCATACAACATCAGACTTTAGAAATAAGCAAAATAAAAGGCATCAACAAGTATGAACAAGCTGGACAATCTTTTTGCTCTTCACTGTTAATGATTCTAGAAGAAATATAGTCACTGACATGTGACTATAGAGACAAAAATTACAGAGAGAGTTAAGATTTTTATTACATCAGTATTTTATTGCATTTAATGCAATACAATTATTTCATCACGTTTAATGTATTATTATATTATTCTATCTTTCTATAGCTACAATACAGCTACAGAAAGGTGATATGCATTTGTAAACATGAACCCTGCTTGATGTTACATAATTGTATATATAATTAGAACTATACCAAGTGAACTAACACTGCCAGAAAAACAACCAACCAAACCTAGGAATGGGCAGAACATTTCAGTGGAGAAAGCTAATACAGGTGACACAGAATATAAAACCAAGGAAGAGTCTCACAGGGAAGCTGCTGATAATAACTCAAGGTTCTAGGAGATAGTAATGTTCTCTTATTCCAGAAGACATTCTCAAAACAAACCAATCCCCTATTTGTTTCCTGGTACACTTCTGAATGTTCTTTTGCTTGTTGTCATGAATATAAGAAATTACATGGATGCTCACTCAGTCTTCCATTGACTCTGTCATATTCCTAGTAGCAATATCTACCACTGGATACAGTGCTTAAAGATAATGAAATCACATTATATACAGTTTAACACTCCCTGCTAGCAGTCTTGAGTTTTCTTGAAATAGAGTTGCAATAAAATGTTGGCATTTATTTGGACTCCTTCACCTTCTCAAACTCTCCAGGTACACATTTCTTTTATAATACAGATTTCAGCAAATATAGAGATATTTGCCAGAACATCAGCATGTGGAGAAAATTCTTTTTTTAAAAAATAAGACTGTTTCCAGTTTAATAGTGGTGACTAATTTAGTCCATAATCGATTGGCACCTATGCAGTTGTCATATGATTTGACAAGGCACTGAACAATGTAACTTTTTAACTGATGGCTAAGTCTATATGTGTTCTAGCCACCTGCTCAATGCAGAAGGGAATGGACAAAGGGCTGTTTTCCCAAACTTAATTTACTTACGTTTAAGAAACTATTCCATTGTTAATTCAGCTCTCATCTGGATTATTTTATTCTTTATGAAAAAATATTGTCTGTAAATTTATTATATTTAAGTGAGTTTTGCTGATTCAGACTTCATGCTGAGTGAGAGAAGGCAGGGGCTAGAAAGAATTCTGATAGAACCATCACCAAGAAAATGTCACACTTTCATTTACTTAGTAATAGCTCTCACTAAACACTGCATGTTTTAGTTCTGCTCAAGATCCAACTAGAGACTAAATGGACTTTCCTCTCTTAGACAGACTTGAATTTAGATAGGATATAAAAGCTCTTCTGATCATGGGACTGGAGTATCTTTCTCATGAGGAAAGGCTGTGGGATCTGGGACTGTTCGGCCTGGAGGAGACTGAGGTGGGACCTCATTAATACTTACAAGTATTTAAAAGGTGTATGTCAAGAGGATGGGGCAATACTTTTTAATGTAGGTGTCCAGTGATAGGACTAGGGGTAATGAACAAAAGCTAGAATACAAAAGGTTCCACTTAAAGTTAAGGAAAAACTTCTTTACTGTAAGGCTGACAGAGAATTGGCACAGGCTGCCCAGGGAGGTTGTGGAGTCTCCTTCTTTGGAGGTTTTCAAAACCCTCCTGGACATGTTCCTGAATGACCTGATCAAAGTGAACCTGCTTCAGCAGGGGGGTTGGACTGGATAATCTTTAGAGGTCCTTTCCAATCCCTACCATTCTGTGACTCTGTGATTATAATATTTCAGATAAATCAGGGAGCAGGATAATCATGTTCCATTTTAAATGACAGTATAGTTCTGTCTAGCTTTAAAAAAAAAGGCCAAAGTTTTCTTCATATGGAAGTTAAATTTCCCTTTAGAAAGAACAGACTCTTTCCACCATATCTCTACCACCTAGAGTTCTCCCAACTCTAACTCAGTCAATTCAGAATCCTACAGTTTCCCTGCTTAAGTACACTCAAAATTCTTCAATATAAATTGTACAAATTTATGCTACATTAATTTATTCAGACTACTGCTTCCAGAGAAGTTAATGGAATAAGGAGGGAATATGCTTATATAAAGAAGCCTGACTACTATATTGCTTGGCTCAGTTGCTTTCCACGAGTGATTTTCTACAATGATGAACCACTCAAAAGGTAAGCTGAGCATTTCAAACCATTCGCTGTCACCTCTAGTTTCTTGAAACAGACACTTGGATTAGCAAAATTTCCATTTTCCTCTTTAATTTTTTGGATTTCCTCTGCTGATCCTACGCAAAGGCAGAGTTCAGTCAAATATAAAGGAGTTTTATTCAATGTAGGAATCCATTTGATCACAGAACATTCTCCAATATCTAAGCTATGTGCTAAGAAATCAATGAGCAAGTTATAAAGCATACGAGTGAGAAAACACTTGCTTGCTCTACCTCGAACGACCTTTATAGAAAACTAAAAATAAAACCTTTAAAAAAATCATTCTGTGAGATCTTCAATCATAGACTGGATAATGGAACAAGGTATTCAGAATAAATCTGAGTATTTTAACATTTCCCAGCAATGAAAAGAACCATCCAATCCGTGGCTTTATTTTTTTGCCCTTAAGAGAAATTTTCCCAATTAAGAGATAAATAACACCTGTTCACTGAGCAAGCATAACTGATAAGTAGCTACTAACACTCTGTCAAGTAGTACTTCATATGTACCTTGACTAATTCTTATTCATATCTTTTATATGAATGTGTCAGAAACTGGGATCCATTCCAGAACACATATTAGTCTCAGCAACATCAAAGTCTGTACATTGCACGTGAATGCTAAACATTAAAAAGAATACCCTGGCACCTATCAGAGAAATACCATGCATTCAGATTCAAACACAAAGGAGAAGTTGTTATATTTCTGGTAAGTATCTCCTTAATCATCCCTTGCAAGTATCCGTTGGTTTTGTTAGAATATGAGTAAACCAAGTGTAATTGGACAAATGTAAAGCTTTTTGATATTTGATCCTGCTGGCTTTTCCTTCCTGCTGCAGGAGATGCAAGGCATAATTTTTGTGAAGTGATAACTCTTGCCATGCTGAGAATGGCAATCTGACACTTATTTCCAGGCCCTTTATATTAAAAATAGTTTGTCTTTTGTAATGTAGTCCAATTAAAATCTTACACAATTCTTTTAATTCAATGTATCTGCTCTAATATGAAACTTTTAAATAGAAAATATTAAAGAATTCATTAACAATCTTTTATTTGTGAATTTTCTAAATTATACCCGTAAACTAAGCTGAGTCTCACTGTCACTGAGATGTGATGTATTAACGTTGCCATTAACATTGCCATTCTCTTCCTCCTTGGGCAAATTAGACTGCATTATTTGGAAGCAAATCAAAATTCTATGTCTACATAAAAGACAATATTTCATTGTGCTTAATACATGATACCAAAACATTCAGTGAAATCATGGAACTCTAAAGGGAAAAATGAAATAAATCTCAGTTCCTAAGGAAAATGAGAACTGATGGACATCAACTCTCCTGTAAGCCTTGTGCTGCTACTCTTGTTGAGTAATTGCCCTTTCTGAACTTAGCATTGAAAAAATGGAATCAGTGAGCGATTAAAAAATGTGCACAATAAGATTATATGCTGTTTCTTTAAAAGTACTTATGAATCTAGGCATTTACTCTACAAATTCCCAAATCTGTACCATTATTCCCAGCTTCAACTTCCTCTCACTGAAGAAGAGGCACAGAGCTGTCTGGCCAATCGTTCCTGAAATCTAAAATCCATTTTGCTAATAAGCCTTTACAAAATTTAGAATATATTATTACTTTGATATACCTAACCATAGTAACCATAGCACATAACCTTAGTATGTGTCACTTTCTTCTTCCCCCTTTGCTTTCTGTATGATCAAAATCCTTCTGTGCATTCCCAACCACTCTTCCTCAAGCTGTTGAAACTAGACTGAGGATTCAAAAAGATATCCAGAAGTGATCTGGTAACTGTAATTCATGTACAGTTACTGCCCATGCCTGTTATTGTAGTGGCTAGTAAATCTCAGTCTTTCTAAGTCTTCTAGTCTGACAAAAATATGTCAGAAGCTGTGACATTGTAGCATAATATGTCAGACACTCATCATAGCGGGATATTTTTTAAAAAAATTATCCTATATGTCATCAAAATTGCAGGTATTTTTCCCTGACTGAATACAGTTGAACTGAATACAGTTAAAATGCAGAGGAGAAAAAAAAAAATCCAGCTAATACAAACTCACCAGCTGCTGACTAGTTTTTTGCAACAGCTGCTCTGATCTTTATAAGCACCAATTTAACAGGGCCAGAGTGTCTGAAGGGTGTAGGACTAGAAAAAAATATCCCTATAACTATGAAGGTGTTCTAGACTACTAGTGATATTGAAATCAAACTCAGTATTTGAGCATCAACTCAGACATGTTTCTAAACAACATATCCTCATCAAACATTTCTAAACAAAAACTGTTTCTTGCTGGTCTTGTAGCTGCCAACAACCTCATAACTGAAAGCAATTCTTAATTTTACTGATTAAATGTTCATTTCCCAGTTCCATGTCCTTTGGTTCAAAAGGGGCAAACAATAATTACAGTAGACATATCAATAAATGCCTTTCTGTAATATTAGAATGAAATACTAAGTAGAACATTTATGTCAATATTCAATTTCATTAAGTCACAAGAACTGACCGTTACCCTCTCATCTCTAGCTGTACTCCTTCGTGAGTATTTTAACAGGAAAAGGAATTTGCATAATTTGGAAAAACTAAAAAAACCTCATATTTCTATGGCAACAAAATCCCAGCATGCCAGGTTTATTAAAAAACAAAATTCAGGACTATAAAACAAGAGCAACCGTTCAAGCCCAAATGAAAAGCCATCCTTAGCAACAATAATTCCCTCGGTCTTGCTACTGTATTTAGGAGTAATCAATATTCACATCCAATATTGTTGAGAACATCCCACTGTGTGATGATCTTAAAATCAAAATCCATGACTGTTTCCTAAAGTGTTGAATTACTGTTGAAAAAGATTAATGTAAGTAGTAATAACAAATAGTTAAGTTAAATTTCTTAGTACAGTTCACCAAGTTAGACTGCAAATATTCTTGACCTTAGGCTTTCTTTAGTTTCCATGTTTGTAAAGCACCAAGCAAAGTAGCTCAGGAATGTCATTTCCAATCTTTGCCACACAGAAAATAAAAAAAACCCCTTGACTTCTAGCCAGCCAAAAGTGATTTTCCTACTTCCTTCTACTCAACTGTTTTGCAACATTATTAAGGACAATATTGTGTCACAATGATGGCTGCACAAGTAATTCAAAGCAAAGTACGACATAACTAGCACTTTGGGATCCTTTAGGGAATTGAAAGATATCATAAAGTTTCAAGCATGAAAGAGTTGTATAACTGCAGTGTCTTTTGTGCAAAATTATTCTGACAGAAAGAAAATACTCTTTTTAATATCTGTCAGTGTTTTTAACTTTTAAAGTGGGAGATTTTGAATGAAATAGCATGCAAAACATCAATATTTTTAAGAAAAATCCTTCTTTTCTAACTGAAATGCAAGGATATGCAAAGGCTAAATCTCTGCTTTTAAGAGGTGGCTTACCATCTGTATAACAAATGCAACAATAATACATTCTTATTTAGTATTTTACTGTATATTGTGGGGAACTCAAAGGATTACATATCAAAATAAAAGCAGTAAAAGTAAACATTTGAGTATTAAGAAAAGATATAGATCTGTTTAAACATGTCTTTGTGCACTACAATTCACTGAGACTAATAATAATAATAAAAATCCCCCAAAACAGCCTTGTATTTTGATTTCATTTTTCAGGGCAAGGGAAAACAAAGCTGTGAATTAGAACTCTTGTGATTTTTCCTCTATTTTCAGTCATCATAAACCATGTTTTGAATTACTTTGTCTCTGGAGCCAGTGTTTTCTCATGATTAAACTCATGGCCTTCTTGCTGGCTTGTTAGTTTTGCAGTTTTCCTTCACTAATCTTATTAATGACAAATACCTGCGGTGCTTTTTTTTAAAGAAAGAAACTTGTGTTTGATGTTATTTGAAATGCAGGCTGGTTAACAGTAACTAAATATAAGCATGATTACACAAAACTTGTATTTTAATATTGTTTTACTCCAGTGACTAATATTTTTCAGAACTGTACAGACAGCACTTAAATGTACTTTAAGACAGAATTTAGTTAAAAGAAATCTCTGTAGATACATTCTGCCTTTCCATTCTTTATTGTACTAAAGAAAGCAATTCTGCACTTGTTATCACCATCACAGTAATACACAGATGATTCTGTCTTGAGGCAACACAGTCATGTATATGAACATTGCATGTGCACAGGTACACATACACTGTACATGCATATGCACACAGGGAAAACAAAACTTGATGGGCACCCATGTTTGAAAACTATAAAACTGTGTTGCTGTTTAAAAAGGTAAGGAAAAGCAAATCTGTTTCAAAACAATCTTAAAGAAAAGGTCCTTTCTGAAAATCTTTGCAGGTCATTTTTTTTTTCTTATAGTTCAAAGTCTTTCTCTTTCTCTACATATGATCTTCTATGAAAAAAACTATATTTCTTCTCAGAAGGCTGGAGGGAAGGTGAATAGTCAAGCTAATGAGATTGGAGGGCAAAAAGATAGACAGAAGGCAAGTGAATTGATACCCAAGAGTGAGAAAGGAGAAATGGCATAGCTTTATAAGACTTCTATAAAATAATTTCTTCTTTCAACTTCAATTTGCCTTAATGGGAGCTGACAAAAAGAAAAAAAAAAATCTTTTAGTCATTGTGAGGATAATCTAGTTCTATGAACTCTGTGGTTTCTGCATTACTCTCTATTATTTTTCACATTATTTTTTTTTATTTCCTTAAAGGAAAAACATAACAAATAGCTGTTCTATGTAAATTATACTTACTAGAAAAATTACATTATTTTACAGTAAGATGATACAAGCTGCCAATTCTTCTTACCAGTTGCTCCTACAGGTGCAGTACCTTCCATTTACAGACTTGAAACAATACCTTTTTCTATCAATTTTAATTTATAAACTATATTTTCTCTTGGGGAAAAAAAACCCCTTATATGGATGAGTTACCTCTACTTTAAAGGCAGAATGATGGAGAAAAACCGCTTTGGATGAATTAATAACTATCCAGAAAAAGGGCAAGTATACTGCTCAAGGGTTAACTGCACTGAAAGAATCAACATCAATCTTACACTGGCATAAACTCTGTGGAAGTCATATACCAAGTCCCATTTGAAGGAGTCATCATCAAAAAAACATTGTAGTTCCATGAGGTATGTTAACATAGTGTGATTAATATAACATGACTTTGAATTCACACAAGGTAAGGAAAATTTCTACTGAGATTAAATGTTCTCAGGCCTGTCAAATTCATACACTTAATCATATGGATATTTTGTAATTTTTTTTACAGAATGTGCTATGTGGATTTAAATGAGAGCTATATTTTCAAGAAAGCTCGTTTTCTTCATAAATTCATCTTACAAAATATCAGAAATTCCTTTACTTTTGTTTACAGAATATACTGCTCAACAAATTGAGCATGAAAACTATATGATAGTATTTTTCCTATATACACCTTATTTTTAATCTTCTGAAAATATTAGAGACATCTAAAAAGTAATACAACCCTCACAAGCTTAGAGGTGAATAAATACACAAAGTCAAGCTATCTAAAATGATATACAATATGATCGTAATGCATGTACAAGATTAATATAGTAATGAAAAAAAAGAATGAGAAAAAATATCTCTGATGAAAAACTATCTTCTATATATACACATTAGTCATTTAACTCTACAGTATCTTTTGCACCTTTCCAGAAGATATACTTGACCTTATGACTTAAAAGAGATCCTTTCAATTTGCTTTTGAATTTAATGCCATCAATTTCCAAGTTTATGGAGACTTTTTATACAGAAATTCCTTGCCTGGTAGTACATAGACAGTGGGTATGTTGTATCTGGTTGATGTTATTATAGATGTCGGTACTTCTCACCTATGATGATTGGCAGGTCTTTCCCAGACAGTACCTCATTGAAAAAGATATATTTAAAACTTTGTTTTTTCTGAGTATGAAAGAAGGAAGGATAGATCCATCATCTTTCAGACAACTCACTGACTCAAATTCAGATATGCTTGTACTGATGCAGAAAAGGCCACTGGAATAATTAGAAGAAAAAAAACCTACACAAAGGTCCTCAAAGAGTAATCAAGATAAAGGAGGGAGTTACTGACAGACTACTAATCTAGACCCAGAAGTTAAGTGATGAACCGCAGTTCTTTTCTTGACTTTGCCTAAAAGCAAGAATGCCATTTTCCATAGCTTATTTAATGATCAGTTAGAACTAAAGTTTATCAGCTGAGGTGTTAACAGGTAAAGAGGGAGTAATTCCACCAAAATGAGTCTGGGTATGATGCTTGATCTTGAAAGCTTGGTGTTGTTAAAGTATTGTGGTTTAAGCTCAGCCAGGAACAAAGAACCCTGCAGCTGCTTGTTCACTCCTTCCAGCCCTTCCACCCCTTGGTGGGAAGGGGAAGAGAAAAGATAAAAGCCTCATGGAAGTCTATGAAGACAGGCCGCAAACTATGGTCCCAAGAAAAGACAGACTTTTAAGACCACCTTCCCCTATCCTTTCCCTCTTCCCAGGCTCAGCCACATGCTCCTGGTATCTACACCTCCTTCCCATCAGCAGTGCATGGGGGTAAGGAATGGAGGCTGTGATCAGTCCCTCACAGATGGTCTCTGCTGCTTCTTTTTCCTCAGAGAAAGAGGGCTCTTTACATTCTTCCTCTGCTCCAACGTGAGGTCACTCCCATGGGATACAGTTCCTAAGGAATCCCTCAGGTATGAGTGCTTCCAGAGGGCTGCAGCTCCTCACAAACCCCTCCCCAGGGGTCTTCTTTGCAGCAGCAGAACTCCAGGTACATTGTGCTCCAACGTCACCTCTCCACAGAGTCAATGGCTCCTCTGAGCACAGCCACCTCCTCTGCCATGGGCTCCTCCATGAGCCTCTAGCAAATCTCAGCTCCACCACTGCCTTCCATGGGTTGCATGGGGACATTCTCCATCTCACCATGAGATGCAGAGGGTTTGCTCCAGCATACCTCCCTCACTCACTTTGTAGTCTGCTTGGTCACTTCTCTCTTGCCTCACTCCTTCCACCACTATTCTAGTTTCTCCTCCTTAAATAGTGACCACAGAGGTGCCTGACTGGCCTAGCCTGGGCCACAGGTGGGTCTGACTTAGAGCAAGGGGAAGTTTTGAGCACCTTCTTACAGGGCCCACCACTGCCAACTGCATCCATCCATCTTTTACCAAAGACACACTTAACACATAAAGCTACCGATTGGAATATTGAGACTGAACAGATTCTCTACATTTGTGAGATTTTGTGATCAGTTGAAATTGTCTGCCTCTCGGGCGCCCATCAAGCCCCTCTCTCACTGTCCTTCCTCAGCAACACAGGGGAAATGAATAATATGAAAAAGCTCTTGAGTCAAGATAAGGACAAGGAGATTACACACTAATTATTATCATTGACTTGAGGAAGATGAATTTAACACCAATTAGAAATATACAATAGTGATAAACAAAAACAAAATTAAAATACCCTTCCTGCCATCCTCCCCTTCATCTCAGGCTCAATTTCACTCCTGATTCCATCTCCACTCCAGAAGCAGCACAGTGTGATAGGGATTGTGGATTGTGGTTGAACCAGAACACTTAATCTCTGCTGTTCCTTCCTCCTCATGCTATTTTCCTGCTCCACTATGGGGTCCCTCCCATGGGAAATGGTCCTTTATGAACTTCTCTGACAAGGATTGTTCCCATGGACTTGGGTTTCTTAACAACTGCTCCAGTGTGTGTCCTCTCCATGGCGTACAGGAACAGACTTCTGCATGGGATGCAGTTCCTGACATAAAACCTGCTCCTGCATCAATTCCATGAGCTGCAGCTTCCTTCAGGACACATCCACCTGTTTTTTGTGGGGTCCTCCACGGGCTGCAGTGTGGATATCTGCTCCAAAATGGTCCTCCATGGGCTGTAGGGGAAAACTTGTTTCACCATGGTCTTCCCCACAATTGCCCAAGGAATACCTGCTCCAGAGATTGAAGTATTTCCTCTCCCTCCTTCTTCTCTGACATTGGTGTCTGAAGGGCTGTTTATCTCACATTTTTCTCTGTTTTGCTGCATCTTTCCCCCTTTTTAAAATACCTCATCACAGAGGGCCAAACAGTTTTGCTGATGGGTTCGGCCAAAGGCGTGTTTTACGACCATGTGGATTCAACTGCGTCCAGCAGGGGGCAGCCCATAATCTATTCTCACAGAAGCCACCCTTGCTGTCTCCTGCTACCAAAACCTCACCACCTAAACCCAATACAGACTTAATTAACAACAGAGATTCTGCTTTAGGACAATTAAATATTCCAGATGCTCTGCACATCAGAGTGTCCATGGCTAATGTCCACTGAAAAACTGAAATGACGGATCATTTCCTCATCTCTTCTTAAATCCAATTCTTCTTTAGGATCCCTTAGGGCCCTTGTTTGAAAGGTTGAGAGTAGAGAAAAAGGGTAGATATCGGCATTATCATAAAGCAATTTTAACTGTATTATTAATGATGCCTTTCTATATCAATTTGATAATTTAGACCTTTAGACTGTTAAAGCACTAACTGGACTAACAAAAAATTCTTAGCTCAACATATATTTGTGTATTCCTTTTCTCTCACTAGTATTTTCAAAGTAGTAAGAATCCTTCAGTTCATTTCTTGTGTGAATTTGGTAATAAAACTGGTGCTGCCTCTGTACAGTAGATCTTGATCAACAATTCCTTTTTCAGTAAGTATATGGGATTATAAATCTGGTACAGTCAAGTCTGTCAGTACTAGAAAAAGAAACCAAAACAGATATGATGCTGAAAGACAAATGAATTTCTATCAAATAAACTAATACTGGAGGAGTATGTGCCACTGGGAATGTTATCGAACACATCCATGATGAAGCTGCAGTAACTTCTCCCATTTATTTCCGTGATTAACTTTTATTGATCAAAAGGTAATCTAATCTATAACTTTTACCTTTGTTGCCATAATTTCATTTTACTCATTTTTGTCCTATTCAACAGAAAAAATTGTTCCTTTCCTCCACACAACTGCTGGTTTTTAGTTATTTTGAGACACTTGCCACGGTCCTTATTCATTTCATTTATGTGTGTTTATCATTAAATATATGCAGTTCTTCCTGATGATGAAATTGTTCTGTGTTTTGGTGTTAAAAGCAACTGTTTGAAGAATGTTTGCAACCTCAGATAGTAAGGTCTCAGTACAGAATTTCATTACCTGCTCCAGGATCTTTAAACCTAAATAACATTGCATGAATCTTGAATCTAATAAAATCAAGGATTTTGTATTATTCATTATTACTTGTTCTGTTTCAATAGTTTTCCTGAAAGTTATCCTGGATTTCAATATTTTAGCCAGGATACCAACCTTTAACTTCGCTTCAATATCTTTTGAATTCTTGGTGTAAGAAATAGGTATAAACCTCACAAAGAGTCAACATCCTTGTATCTAGTTCATATATAATACACAAATACAAGGTCGTGCAAGTGTGATTAATGTTATTTATTCATCTACATGAATTTCCTTTAATTGAATGTGTTCCTTCCTTCCTTATTACTACTATTAATGTATATTTTCTGATTAGTTCTAACATAAGCCGGGCTGCTAGGTCATAATAAAACAAGTTTTGACTAACAATGTAAATTTTCTGCCTCCATTTTAAACTCTTTAATATTTAGCAGGATTTCATAATGCCTTAGATGTAATGCAAATGGTATAGTCTGAAGCACCAATTAACTTTATAGCTGGAAGATAAAAGGTGGATAATAGAGCTATACAAAATAGCATTAGGAGAAAAAATTATTAAAAATGTTGAACTTTGTACTGTTTAAAATATGTGTTAGATGAGTATTGTGACCTACAAAAAGCTATACAAGTTTCCAGATTCAGTAAGAACACACCTTAAATCTTTTACAAATAATAATCTGTATATAAAAAATACTGATGTATTAAATTAATCACATATAATCAGGGAGTGGTCTAGGGTCTTTTTTTGCCATATCACCTATCTTCAGGTTACAAGTAATTATTTTGACTCAGTGGTATGATTCAGGTGCTCAGCACTTGGTTGTGGGAAAATTTCCCTTCCTCACTATTGAAAGTACAATTTTTTTTAATCTACAGTTGTTTAAAATTTAGAATAGAGATTAGATTCAACACTACCTTTCAGTCCTCCACTAGCATGATGTCCACTATTAGTGTAGGAATTTTGTTTCTTCATCTGTCTCTTTCCACACTCTCCCTAGCTGTACTGTCCCATTTGTTATTATTTCATAATCTCATGCATTAACTACTAATTATGGTTTAAGAATTTAAGTAAACTTTTTATCAAATGCTGTGCATTTTCTAAACCATTCAGCACTTCATTCTCTTACCTCATGCTAAAAGAGTTGTCTTCTAGCTCAGGAAATGTGTGAGTTGCTGTGTAACTGGGTTGGTGTGCAAAACAGCATTGATGTGTACTTTCGTGCTTATACTATTCCAAATGCAGGCAGTATTGGTCACTGTTGGAGACCAGTTCCTAGGCTAGACAGACCTTTCCTCTGACTAACTACAGCTGCTTTTATTTCCTCATAGATGTCTCAGAACTGATCTCCTGCTGATAGAAACTGCTTTATCTCCATGAACTTAAACTGATTTCTGAAATTTCTGCAAACAGAAGATGTCTTTTCTTGTAGCACCATGTGCCAAGCAGGGTGTCGATATCTCCCTTCTGAAGAGGTAAAGACAATAGTAACAATCTCTGGGGAGTGAACGAGCATCCAAGGCCAGCTAACAAGAATTTCTATTTCTTAACACTTGAAAAAATGGCTTTTTTCTACTAATTATCACAGATGGTGTGTATTGTTGTGTCCACTTAATTCCATTAAGAATTTTGTAGCTGCTGCCTTTCATTAATTAATATTTTGGAACAGAAAGCAAATTACTTTTTTCCTCAAAATAAAAACATTTAAACATCTTAAATTAGGTAAAAGAAGGACTGGAATGTGAAACCACAGGGAACAAACTGCTAAATACTAAACCTCCTCAGATCCACACATGCAGGCCATTGGGTTTTGTTTTTAAAATGAGAATGTGCTGCGCTTGGGAAACAAACTTAGAAAAGCACACAGTCCCTATGTGACTCAAGTTACAGCCAACCTGAGTGCTCATACACCTGTCTGTTTCATTGTCTTTGTCACTGTCATGACCTAGTAATAAACTTTGTACATAAAACTCTGTGCACCTACCTGCATACAATTAATAATGTTAGTAAAAGGAAAAATGAGACATATTTATGTATATTTGGAAAGACTGATAAATTTTGCAGTCCTGTACAATGCATATGGAATTCCATTGTGTTCTCGAAATGATTCTAAGAGATTCTAGCTTAGATAAATAATTTTTTTTCCCAAATATTTTTCCATACTGAAGTTTAACATCAGGTGAATAGCCATCTCTACAAATAATGCTGCTCAAAAAGAGGTATCAGGGCCTGCCATTTGCTATATGTAGGTATTCTATTTTGAAATATTCAGATAAGAGCACTGTAAGTCTAATTTTGTTTTCAACGAAAAGGTGAAATTGTAAATGTCACATTGGTAAAAAGTTTTCCTTACACCTGCACTTAGCTTGTAATAAAAATTTCAGATCTACTAATTCCTTCAGTATTCCAGCCACCAGTAAGTGATCTCCACAAAACTTTTAGTTTACTTGGACTGCAATCTGAATCATCATAAGCCTCAGATATGCATACTTTTCAGATCCTTCTGTAGCGAATTTGAAATGTGTTTCAATGGAAGGTCAATCTATTTCCTGTTTATATTTGCCTTTAAATATGCTTCAGGATAAACGACATAAAGAATCATATTAGTTACTTTAGGATTATGGGTCTGAAAACCACAAAAATACTAGGTTAGCAGATGACTAACACTAATGTCCCATAATATCTTTTATATCCAAATAATTCCTTCAAGGTATTTGGTAAGAATTCATGGAATCAAGAGCAACACACAAAACCATTAATACTTGAGACACAAAATCTGTTACATTTCTGCAACTACAATTTTAACAAAATATGGTCATAAGCATTTTAGTGGTATGCATGAAAGGCACATAATACAACAGCCACATCTTCTGAGAAGGTCAAGTTATCAAGGTCTAATTCAATCCTCACACATTCAAAAAATCATAGGGATTTCTGCCTATTGACTTAATGATTTATTCCTCAACATTTTCTGTAATACAGTATATTTTAGTGTACTAGTGGATATAAATCATGAGATTTTGGTAGCAGCAAGACTGCTGGAGTAATCTCTTTGGGAAGTGGTCAGCTGCTACATTGCGCAAGGCACAGTATGGTTCAGCTAGCTCTGCAGTCGACCCACCACAGGCCCATTGAGCCAAGTTGGTGGTGGCTCTGTGGAAATATATTTCAGAAAGAAAAAAAAAAAAAAGGATGGAGGAGATGGAGATGATTGAGCAAATTTTCCTGTCTGGAATTGCAGCCTGTGGAGAGCCCATACTGGAGCACATTTTTCCTGAGGGACTGAAGCCCATTCCATGCCAGAGCAGGGGAAAAAGTGTGTGAAGGAAGAAGCAGCAGCAAGGAACCATTATGTACTGACCATAACCCCTTAGTCTCCTCTGCAACACTCAGGTAGGGGTAAAGGAAGTAGAAGTGAAGTTGAGACTAGTAAGGGATGAAGGAAAGGTATATTTTAAATTGTTTTCTTTGTTTCTCACTACTAATATATATTCAAATTGGCAATTATTTAAGTGTTTTCCTCCAGTGGAGTTTGTTTTGCACACAACAGTAATTGGTAAGCAATCTCTTTGTCCTAATCTCAACCCATGAGTTTTCTCTGCCTTTCCCACTCAGAAGAGGGAGTGAGAGAGCAGTTAGTGGGAGTTTGGCCCTTAAATCTACTTCTCATTCTGGAACAGTGGATTTCAGATTAACATGTAAAGTTTGGAAACAGAAGGAAATGTCTTGATGATATTTTTGTTTACAGCCTGTGGAAAACACTCTGTCATTTTATAAGAAATGTCTGACAAATACCTGAAGGTAAGGAATACAATCCTTTTAAAATCCAAGGAATCTACGGTCTCAGTAAAGTCAATGCAGCAAATTGAATTACAATAAACTGAATTGAAGCTATGGTGTCTAAGGTTGCCTAGCACCTCATGGCCGTACCACAAACAGTAGAATTAGAAAAGTCAAAAATATACTACATCAGAAAATATTCATTAGAAATTAAGACTCAAAAGAAACAGGTAATTATTCTGGAGGACTGATCTCTCAATGTGGTGAACAGTAAATGGTAAATTTTACATGACATTATTTGTTCAAACAGTTTTCAATATAAGATTTTGCTTTCACAGTAAACCTCAACATGGCATGATCAGACTCAGGCTCTGCAAAAATTTCAACTTGCAGCTAACTGAAGTATCTAAAACAGTTTATCAATATCAATACATTGCTTTTACATCTATTAATCTCAGTTTATTTACCTACTGACTGAATCCACCAAAATGAGCACGAAGTTTAAGGTGCAGCAACTAAAAGCACTTTTAACTTCTAATGTCAGCCATTCACCTCTTAAAAAAACCCTCTAGCTTCATCAAAGTCCTATGCATTTCTCCCTGTATTTTTGTCTCTGTAGATCAATCTACTGCCATTTAACTACCATGAACTCAGGCACTGATGAGACTAGCTGACATTTATCATTTCTAGTATGATTCTTAACCTTTGGAATAAGTCATGGCACCATACTGCACCAGAGAAGAACAGTAATGTCTGGGACAAAAAAAGCCAAAGAAGAATGCAATAATTTGCAATACAGTGACTAGTCAGCTGTATCTCTGTGATACACGTAAGTTGTAAAAACTTTTAGTTTCTATAATTTAAATTATTTCAATTTTAAAGTAATTACTAGTTCTTAATTGCCTGTGGGTATGCACCTATTCACAGAACAGAATCATAAAATAGTTGAGGTTGGAAGGGACTCTTGAGACTATCTCATCCGACTCCTAAATCCAAACAGATGGACAATTTAATTGAGGTCTGTAGCCTTGCAGCTAAGCCTTGTCTGGAAAGATGGAGTCAGACTGCTAGCATTGGAAGGCCTAGAAACAGTGTTCTAATACACCATTCTGACCACACTGTTCTGGAACAGTTTAGTATCCTCTGCAATAGCAAAGAGCTTCTTATTTTTGTGGGAACGCAAAAGAAAAGACAAAAAAATGGCAATATCAATAGGTGATTAAAAGAGATCTTAAAAAAATTTCCTACTGTCTCCACTATTCCTCAAAAGAAGCAAGGAGAAGTACATAAAGAATGTAACATTGATTACATGAAATTACTTGGAATAAAGGTTAAGTTGATCTGAGGAGCTTTGTAACATTTTAATAATGAAGTAATTTTACTTTTAAAATGCTCTTTTGTTTGTCCTGGAACTATTCAGAAAATCTGAGGATGTTTGCCTGACAGTTTCATCTGAAAAATATTTCTGAGGCTAAAATGACAAAACAGAATTTACCAGTCTTCCACAGCTGTGCTTCTAATTCTCTCTATTTTAATCAACACCTGCAAACCCAAAAAATCTGCTCCAGGTCAAATGAAATTTTTGACCTGTAATGAAATCCTTCAGTTTCTCATTTTAGCTGGGAGGAAAAAAGAAAAAAAGAAATCCTTCAGTTTTTTATTTTAGCTCAGCAAAAAAAAAAAAAAGTTTGATCCAAATTCCCACTACCCTTTGCCTCAACTTCTTTATTTCATGGCCCAATGAAAGAAAGATTATCTTGAGAATGACTCCCATATTGCTAGAATCCATAGTCTTCTTTCATGGTTAGATCTTCTCACCCTTAAAATTAATGCTGCCCACTTCCAGTGCACATGAATTATTTGCAGTGCAAATTATTACTACCCTTTTTCAGATTAAAAATCTATCTGCTACAGGGAACAAGAGATGGCGAGAACATCAAAGTGTAGAACATATATTTGAGCTAGATAATTTAAGTGGATCTACAACTAACTGTTAGTTTGGCTACTTATCATAAACCACAGGGGTCTCCAGCATGCAGTATGATTTGCTGTTTTCTAAGAAAACAGGAGTTTCTGCTTGGTAAGGGTAGGCCCCCAGGACACAGTAGAGTTTCTGCTAAAGTTCAAAGCAGGGTATGAAAGCACTGACTATCCATCAGGACATGAACTGCTGTTACATTCATACTCTCTTGGGTGGCACAAATATTTATGCAGCTTTCAGAACGTTTAATTTAAATTAATTCCCACAGAAGTAACTCTGTTTTCCTGGAAATCTATCTCAGAGCAGGATGACCTTGTTTTTACTCAGGGTTCCTACGTGTTTCCACTTAATTAAAACTGTTTCTCAACTCTCATTTTTTGAGGTATCTTCCTATTTAGATATGCCGATTCTCTGTATTGTGTTTGTCTATTATATAAATTACTTCAATTAGATTTTTTTTAATTGATGCATGACATCAAGTTGGTGCAAAATTATACGAAAAATAGTGGATTAATGCATGCAGAGTTTCTTGAAGACTGGGAATATTAATATCTAACCTAGAACACTTAACGTTAGTTCAAAACACTTACACCACCCTGTAGTGGCAGTACAGCTAGGGCAATTATTTAATAAATACCACTTTGGACCACTGAGAATCTACACACAGCTGACTGATCATGTGCTGTTGCTGACACATGTGCTGTTGGCTAGTTTTCAGTTGCCTCACCTTATGCAACTGAAATACAGAAATTATTTAAAGCTAAAATACAGAAATTATTTATTAACGGTACTTTTTTAATACTCAAACAATATGCAGCCATGGACAGACGATCTTTGCAAACATGAGATGGTTCTAGCAATGTATATACATCTTGTGTTTTGCTTTAAAGATCAAAGTTTATGAAGCTTCTGTTTGATAATCTGCCACACATAAACATTTCAGTAACATACATATAAACATTTCTGTAACGTAAACCATTATTCACAAGTCATATTGACCATAGTTTCCTTATAGTCACGTCACACACAGGACAATGTATCTTAGTTTCATGTGTCAAATGACAAGTAATTATTTTTCTGAAATGTCTCACCTTATTGGGAGATGTAAGTGTTATTACACGGGATATAAATGGTGGATGTCAGGAGGTTGAGTCATCTCTTTTTTCTATTGAATCTAGCAACAGGACAAGGGGTAATGAGATGAAGCTGGAACACAAAAAGTTCCATTTAAATATAAGAAAAAACTGTTTCACTGTGAGGATGAGGGAGCAGTGGAACAGGCTGCCCAGGGAGGTTGTGGAGTCGCCTTCCTTGGAGATCTTCAAGACCCACCTGGACGCACTCATGTGTGACCTGATCTAGGTGAACCTGCTTCTGTAGGGGGGTTGGAATAGATGATCTCTAAAGGTCCCTTCCAATCCCTACCATTCTATGATTCTGTGATATCTGACTTGTCTGTACAGATCTCTATCAAAAATCTAATATCAATGGCACAATGAGACTTCCTATATTTAAGCTCACTTTACAGGTTAAGTGTCCAGTGCAAAATGTCAAAAATATTTGCAACAGAAATGAAAAATTTGTTACTTCTGATGAATGAGATAGGGGTTTGAACCCTTTAATCAACTTTTTGTCAGCATGTTTGAATATTTTTCCAAACAGAATACTTCAAATTTAAAGTAGGAACTGCAGGGACCCCAACCCCAGTTAATGTTAGATGCCTCGTTTAGTTCTAGTGATGATGTTCCTCATGGAGAAGGAGGGTTCACGTAAGTTAGTGCTATGAATTGTCCTTCAGAGGAACTCGTCTCTCTCCTCCAGTTACACAGGGAGCCATCAAGACTGGCTTGTGAACTTAACACACCAGAATAGAACTAATTATTTGGCAACATTTCTGCATTTCCCATTTAGGAAGTTAATTTGATAAACTGCATGGTGAGCCAGCAAATCACAACTGTTTAAATGGCTTAAAACTGTTTTCCCTAGTGAATTTTGTCTTGACAAACAGTTCATGTGAAGTTTTTCTACACTTAACTAGATGTATGTAGTCCTACTTTTTGATGGAGAATTTCTAAAATATTAGCACAGAGGGCAGAGAAGACAATAACAAAAGGAATGTCTAGGAATCTCTCCTAATTTCTCCTGGAAATAGTCTGGGAGGCAGTATGGGCTAGGAGCTATTCTCAAATTACAGTTTGGATGGGACAATTCTCTTTTGGAGGATGAGAGATTTAAGTATGGTGAAGTAATGTAACAGTTTTATTAGTTACACTATACTGCTAGTTCTTTAAATAGTTGCTACTAATTCAACAGCATAGTGTTTCAACAGTATGCCCATACTAGTGGCCTCAAAACTGGAGAACAGGTGGCAAGAATTCTTAGTTTAATTTATTAATACACATGTGTCCTTGAAGTACTCCTGTGGCTAACACTTCCAACAGTATAGCTCAAAAAAATACTTTGCAAACTTCTGTTTTCATTTTTGGTAATCTGTGTATTTAAAACTAATTCCATCCAAGTGCTATCTTAAGGTAGAATACAGAAGTTTGTGTGTTAGGTTTTGGCCCAAGTATCACTTTATTATCCCAGCTTCAGCCTACTGGAATGAGAATGTAATGATGAAAATTGTTGCAAAATTATTAGGCCTTCATCTCAGTACAGTTACAACTCTAGACTCTGCTCAATACTGTACAATTTAAAGTAAAATAAGGAAGTGTGTGATATTTTAAGATCATTTTAAAATGTCTAAAGTAATAGCTGTAAGTCCTAATATGCTGCACAAGGCGACTTTTCCCAGACATAAATTAGTACCATATTGTACACATGTTGTATGAAGATAATATCCTGCCAAGTAGGAAAATGTCACCCTAAAATAGAAACACACATTTCCTCAGGATATTGGTCTAGTTTATCTGGATTCTATAAAAGATAGAAAAGTCGATAATGTAACTTCAGACATGAGAAGTTATTAAGTAAATTGACTTTTGGAGCAGCACCTAATCCTCAGTCCCTACAGCACAAGAATCTCTCAGTTCAGACTGTTTTTATAGCTCATATCTCCTAATGCAGCTTACTTTTGGGAAGCAGGAGGAACTCTGAAGTGATTAATTTTCTACGGTGTCTGTGTCATGTATTTTTGCACAATTATTTGCTTACTTACTTCCCAAAGTCATAAAACAAGTTGCTTGAACTCCACAGTTCCCTTTCAACATTTTTTGTAAGGATTTTATTTCTAGCCATAGTGATCTAGCAGTAGTTTCTATTATGGAGAATTTTGTTTTCAAGTCCATGATGTTTTAACATCTAAAAGGCTTTAAATGCTGACTAACAGCATTTCAAGTTTACATTAACAGTTAGATACTTATATGCTTTGGCCTGGATCCTGCTGTACAAGAAACAGTAACTAGCTTTAGTGGAATTATCTTCATCAACTGAAAACTATCCACTTGCAACTTGTGGTATCTACAAGAATAGATAGCACCAATGCAGAGTAGCTACTGAAGTAGTATAAAGAACAAAAATCTCAATTCTACTTTGAGGACACACAGTGTCATTCTTGCAGCTTGCAGAAAGATGTTTAAGGTTTAAGACAAGATATTAAGAAATGAAGTACATCTTTTCTGCCTTATAGTCGATGTCAATAGTGGACAAAATACCATGCACTGGTGCATCTTTAAAGGAGTACAGGCAGCACTAGCCCAGCTGAAGAGTCGATAAGTAAAAAGTATGAGAACGTGGTCACATGCACTTTTATACAGCTACCTGTTCTACAAAACTCAAGTTCTTGGTAAACAAAAAACAGTGTTTGGAGAATGCAGTATTGACCTAATGTCCGCAATAGAAGTTAGACAATACAAGTTGGTAATTTTTTAATTTATTTCTGTTGCTTGGAGCCCTATCAAGAAAAGCCAGAATATGTCTTGAAAAGGATTCTTTTTCCGTATCCTCCGTATTCTACTGGATCTGATTTATTGCTTCCTCTTTTTCAGTCTGACTTAGATATTATAGTACTGTCTCAGATCACTTTCCAATGCTTTTATATACTCCAGTACAAAAATGTGATACAAGCACATAAATTAGAAGAGTAATAAAAATATGTTGTTCCTTCATTTATTTTGATACTAATGTGAATCAGAGAGGTTTAAAAATTCTTAGTGCATTGACACCAAAGACATGCAGATTCCTGCAGATTCCAATGCAGAATCAATGCAGATACCATAAGCATTCTAATTTCCAGAAGATTATAATATGAAGAAATAATTCATCTTTGAGAGATGTTTAAAAGGATTTTCCTACAATGTAATTTTAAAATATTTTCTTTCTTTCTTATCAATATCAAATGCAATAAAGGGCATAACGGATAAGAAGCAAATGTAACAGTTTGGCTTTGACATCATGGCAAACACCTGAGTTTCTTTAGAAAATACAAGTAATTTTGCCTTTAGACCACTTAACCTGATTTGCCAGCACAAATGGACATTGTAAAGCATCACTGAGACCTATTATAAAAACACCATGTTTTTGCTTAAAAAATAAAGAAAGTTTAATAATGCAACTGAGGCTAGACAGTTCACATTTTGATCTCCTGGATTTTCCCATACAAGCCATTTGTCAGGGACAATTCAAAATTAAATAACAATGGTATAGGGTAGGACACATAGTAGGCTGCCACAGAACCAGATTTGCTGTGCCAAAAAAGACCCTCATTTATTGCTAGATCTTTATGTGATAACGGTTTTAATGCGTGGTTTTGTAGTGTAGTATGTGTAGATGACTGAAGACCATTAAATACAAAGATGCCTCTGTCAATTCAGATGCAGTCAGGCTATAGGTTGGTTTAAGTTAGGAAAGTATAGGGTAAAGTATCACTATACCCTTGCCTGCCTCTCATACTCTTCCCTTGGTATTTGCTGCCAACCCCTGTGATTAAATAAGCTACTGGGATGGATAGACTTTCCTCTGGTACAGTTTAGATAATGTTATATTCTCAAACTTTGTAGTTTTCTGAGAAAGAAGAGGTTTATGATTCTTTGTCAAGAGCTGGAAGTAATGCACCTTTCAGTGCATGCTAATGGCATCATATTCAGAAGGTAATATGTTACAACATCTCTCTCTGTTTTCCCTGAAGATCCAAATAAAACTACTTGGCAAGAGTAGTTCTAAACCTGAATCTATGACCTCCCTCTCAGGACAAATTCCTCTTCTCAGTAGTATGAATCTTGTTTGCAGTTTAGTGCTTTATTACATGTTGTGCTCCCTTTTCTCTCAGGTGAAAGTTGCTCTTCAGAGCCACTGTAGAATGCCTGATAGAGAGCCAGTGAACAGAACACCTAATACCTATCCAGATCAAAGATTTGCAATAGAATAGAAAATATGTTAGCATACCTAATACAGACTGGGACCAAAGGGGAGAATTTTTTCCTTAGTTATGTCAAAATACAAAAAGTCTCCCATGAAAATGGCCCATACTTCAGCCTTCCAGATGAGAATTATGCCACATGTAAGCATGCATCCACAATTTTCCTAGCTACAATCACCTTATTAACACCACTTTTCCCTTTTCTTCTACCTAAAAACAAGAACTCATGTTGGTTTTTTTGACCAGTTTTTAACATCATTGTTTCTGAAGCCATTTTAATGTCTTGAAGCAATTCAAATGTCGTTGTGGAGAGCTGGCACAAAGGCTAACATGGAATAACTAACTACCTAAACTAATTAACTAACTAAATATAAGCTACTGGAAGCACTTACAGAGTTTGCAATGATAAACTCATAGTTAGAGCTAATTTATGGAGTGCTTTTATTTTTGCTCTTAATGGGATACTGAATGGTGTCCCAAACAGATGTAGTTTATTAGGGCAACTCAAACCATTGGCTATTCATACTTTCATTCATTTCACACAGGATGTAAAAACACAGTGATTACAAAATGTTTTCTTAATTTCCGTTGTCATATTTCTATTGAAGTTGTTTTGCATGCAAAAGAAAATAAGAAAAGATTTAAGCCCTTTTGGGCAATATTCAGATTATTTTCTTTGAACTTTCAGTGTCTTACATAGAACGTATGCATGTCTTCCAATGCAATGGTTAAGAACTTTTTTTCTAGGGGTCTCAAATTGCTCAAATCTTGTGCACAGTCAACTAAGGTGTAAATATATTATATTGATTACACATTTTTATCAATGAAGCTAATGAATGAAATTTAGTTTTAGTGTCCTTCCTATAACTTATTCAATTATTTTAACGCTGATCATAATCATACCCATTAGGTTTTGCAATGGCTGTCATTTATCCTTCCATAAAGCTTCCATCATAATTCAGCATAGACAGTAACATACTCATTGTGATGGATCTTTTCATTAATGAATGGATTTGTATACACATTATCCAATATAATAGCTATTCAAGCATTAATTAACATCCACTTATTTTAAAGTGGTAGTGACTATCTGCTTGGGACAAAATAAATCCTGCTTTGTAATAGAAGGTTAAATTCAACATATTCTTCTGGGAAAGTGATCATATTTATTAAATAATGAATATTTCCAGTGCTTTATGAAATTGTGCAGAAGTAGCATATATGTTGTAGTATTAATGAAAACTAGGCCTTTCCCATGTTAGAAAATTGCACATTTGACAGACAAGAAACTCTAGAATGTGGTTGACTCTAGCCACTTTACACTTCTGATGTTCTCCTCCACACCTCTGAGCATCAAAAAGAACCTCACCTACCTAAATACAAAACTCAATACGTGGCTTTTCAGTCCTCTGAAGATTTTGGCATTTGAGTATGAAACTAAATTTGTGCTGTAAAAATGTCAGAAGGACTTTAGTAGGTCAGATCAAAATCTGTTTAGACTAATGCCATCTCTCTAAACATTGAAAAAGCTTGGTGGAAAAAGCCAAAACCAGTATTTTAATGAAGAATCGTCAGTTGGTTTTAATATAAAAGCTTGAGGTTTGTTTAAGTAAAGTTGCTTTGATCATTCCTGTATTTAAATGTCCAAGGTTTTTTTATCTCCTGTGGCTAGTTTTATATCCTTGCATTCTATGTGTCATATGTTCATATTTTTTTTTAACAGATCAGACAAATGTATAAAGTTGTCTGTATTCAAATGTATATCTATATGTATCATTTATTTGAAATAAAACAAAAGACACAGTACAGTGACAAAACTGGATTTTTGTGTCGCTACCCAAACTGAACTAATATATCATCTATGAAAGAGAGGAATAATTTACTGGACTGCATGTCACATAAGATGAATTTCATCAACAAAACAGTAGAAAACACTTTCTCAAAAGGACTTTTTATCACAGCAGACTAAACAGAATTAGCTCACACATTTAAGTAATAAGACACAGCTGAGCAAACAACGTATCTATTTATTTGATTAGCTTGAAAGGCATCTGTTGTTACTAACCTACTTTGTAAGTTAAAAAATGCAGTTTCAGTCCATCAGTTTTATTAGTTTAGATTGCTTAAGTTTTTTTTTTAAGTTAGGAAATCTTGTTGCCAAAGCTAATGACAATTACTTTTTTTACTTTTCCATCTGTTTTTTCAATTTGGCAAACACTGAAAATTACTAGATGTATGTATATCTCTGTATTGTTACATTTAATTTAAAACATGTAAGAAGAAAAAGTTCCTCTATAATATGACATACTTTGATCACCTGAGCTTCAAAAAAACTTCAAAGTAAATGAAAAACTGTGCTATGGTTTTCTGGAGCCCAGAAGATACAATATTGATGTAAAACTACGGATCACTATTCACTGTATTTACACTCATTAATACTGCTGCAAATATGCTACACAGTTCATAACAAAGCAAACTTAGAACTGTATAGGTTTTGTTTTATTAACTACCCAGTAAAGTATACACTGCAGTGAGGCGTGGCTCACCAGGATACACTGCAGGAAACCTTCTAGTACAAAGCATACCATGTAAGAAAGACATGGATCTAGATAGTATTGCTGTGCTGACTGGCTGTTGCATAGCTTAAAGACTTTCATTCAAGGGCTACCCACTAGAGGCCACATTTTCAGGGCAAACTGTAGCTCTCTTATGGATAACAGATCAGTTTATATAGATTAGAACATATAAAGTAATTTCTCTTAAATAATTTAGATTTAAAACTTGAACCTTAACTAAACTTTTCCTTCAGGAAAGTACTGACACTGTTAATTAATATAATACATTGAAAACCTTAACCAAGGAGGTGGGGGGACATGGGATAGGGTAATTAAAAAGCTCAGAATAAAACTGACACAGAAAGTTGTTAAAATAGCTGCCTATACCATGAAAACCTTTTCCCATCCAAAGACGTTAAACTAGACGAGGAACTAGTCGAGAAGAGTATTTAATGATATTTGATATTCAAAGTTTTCAAAAGCTTAGAATAAAATAATGAAAAATAAAGGAAATGTTCAAGTTCCTCTCTTTTGCTTGTTTTTCTGAGGAAAATACCTTCAGAAAATAAATTGATAGGGCTAAGAGGGCCAAACAAATAAAACAAACTCGTCATTTCTAAAGGAGGATTCACTTGTATTATAGTACAGAGTGCCTCTGAGAGTGAAAAAGCATCAGAATCAGAAATTCATCCAGCCATTTCAGGAGACAGGAATGGTCTGCACATATTGTGAGAAACGTGAGGTACTTCTAGCAAAGCATGGAATGTTCATGCAGTTCCAGTAAAAAAAAAAAAAAAACAACCCAAATCCAAAGCCAAATCACCAAACAATCTCACAAAAAGTAAGTGCAAAAACATTCATTTGGGTAAAACAATCATCTATGTCTACTCATGCATGCTATCTCCTCTCATTGCTGCTACTCCTGTCAATCTGAAGTTGATAAGTAATGGCCCTATAATTCTGGGAAACTGCTCAAGTGTGTATTCAGACTTCAGTTTTGAGAGATGGGTTCATTTATCATCATAATAAGCTATTACCATTGATAGGTCACAACTCATTGAAGAGACAGTCAGTCTAATTGGCTCAATTCAGTTAGCTCTGGATGTGCCTCAAGGAGATGAGCAATGCTTTGCAGGTAATATTCGATCATCCAACAAACCACTTGTTTAATAATTCATCACAGTTCAGATTGGGGTTCTAGCACATAATTATGCCTGCAATATGCCAAATATCTGGTCTTAACCCTTTTCCCTCTTGGGTACAAATTCATTCTGTAGTGAGAGTTACCCTTATTTCTAAAAACTTGCTGAATATTTAAAATTTCCACTGAGGTTTGGTTTCTAAAGATTTTTTTTTAGTTAGCTAGAGTTTCCCTCTGGAAAAGAAAATATTTTTCCTCATAAATCTCTTCTGCTTATAGTATGTAAACTTAATAGGAATGTAAAATAATGGAGCTTGTTTTGCCTCCTAGGGATTTAACAAAGCAGTAAGGGTCTATTCAGAATCCTTTAGCCATCAAGTAATGATAGAGTAGATGAGACGGATGGAATAGTGTACAAGGCACTGGACCATCAGGATTTAAAGGATGTCTCATACGCTCAGGTACTAGATCAAAGCCTGAGTCACTCACAGTATTAAAATGTTTAGAATACTGACTCACTCTAGAATCACAGAATCTTAAGGGTTCGAAGGGAAGATCATCTAGTCCAACTCCCTGGCCAGAGCAGGACCACCTAGAATAGGCCACACAGGAACTCATCCAATTTGAAATTAAACCAATAATCGAAGCTTCCGATTATTATTGTGCTACTTTCTTGTCAATTCCAGCTACCATGACATCAGTATGCTGCAGCCATACTGAAAAGTTCCTTTGCAACTGCTGCATTGTCAAAGGTTTTAAGGTTCTATTTCTTCTATTATTTTCAATGGTGTTGTGGTGGGTTGACTGTCCAGAAACCAAACACCCACCTACCTCTCACTTAGTCCTCTGTGCCATGGGATGGGGAGGAAATGGAAGGAAAGTGAAAAGATTTATGGAGAGGTGAGAAGGCTTGGGAAGAAAGCCTTGATGCATAGCAAGCTCTGTTCAGCAAGACTGGTATGTTATCAACAGCTTGGATGCAAAACACAGCACCACAGAAGCCACTATGATGAAAGTTAACTCCAGCAAAGACAGATACAGTATAAATGTTAAAATATTAGGTTCATATCAAACTATTGGATGGTTTCCCTGTGTCTTTTTCTTATTCAACTGTAATATACAAAAGAGATAACTTTGATAGTGACTGCAAATTCAGTAAGTATGGAATGTTTCTGAAAATTAGTTTGTAAGGCACTCACAGCATAATGGCTCTATCACTCACCAATCACTTATGAAAAAGTCAAGAATATATAGAATTTACATTATTATTCATTTTATTTTTATTATAATTAGTTGTTACTTCTCATAAATGAATAAAGAGCCGCTCAGTGTCAGTTTGAGTTTTCTTTCACTGATGATATCTTAATTGAAATTGTATAATTTTTAACCATTGATAAACCAATCTCCCTTCTACTATACTCTAGTTCATAATATTTCTTTGTGTGTTACAAATGAGTGACTCCTGAAAATATTTTGTGGCATAAATATAAAACCTTTCTGTAAATGATAATGGATGGAAATTGCTATTAACAAAGTTAGTTGGACTATGCCTCTTAAATCTTTGAAATTATTACAAATTCACATGACATGCCTACAGTGAAATATGTGGTGACTAGCACTTGGATTTGGCCACCTCTGCTATACTAGTTTGGTCTTAAAACTTTGTAATGACACAAAGTAAAGCTAGTCAATCAAGTTTAGGCACCAAAACTTAGTTTCTGAAGACAGACAGGAAGAAAAGTAGCGTTAACTCCTATATGAAAAAGAACTAATGGAAGTTTTCCATCTTGTAGAGAAGCGGCATGTCAAGAACATTTTGAGATTGTCAGATGCTACTGAGCATGCCAAACTTCAAAAACAATACTGAACAGATTGGAAGTTCTACAAATCGTTGCAGAAAAGGCTGTTTCCTCTGTGCACCATTAGAAATTCTCAGCATTTCTCCCCTTCTGCATACTGTCTTTTTGATGTGGAAAGCACAAGTTGAACAGCAAAAAAATTACAAAACTAAAGCTCAGTGGCATCATGCAGTTTTACTAATGAGTTATAAACTCAACAATTTCTGTTACGTTCTACTTCAAGTTGTTTTTTAAAGTCATTTATTTTTAAAGTACATTGTGGAGGAGGCAAGTAAATCAAACATAAATAGCAACTCGGTTACCCATACAGAGAAAACTGGAAATTGCACTGAACACTACCTCTTTGCATCTCTCATATTCTGAGATTGGCCTTTCAGTAGCTCTTATGGATAAACACTTTAGTTCCAGCTAACCTCTGATCAGCAAGGAAGCCCTAATGTAACTTTGAAAGCAAATGCTTATTTGCTGAAGTACCCGGCATGCAAAAGCATACAAGAGGAACAAAACCACCAGGCATCGTCCCTGTCATAAACTTCAGTTTACCATCAAAGTTTTAGGTAATCACTGTTCAATTTAGCTACCTCTAGCTTAGGAATGACCATCATCATGCTTCTTTGCACAATGGTTATCCCTCAGTACAAATCACATATATTCTTTCTAAAACAAAGACTGTTTTTCTTTTTCTGCTTTGTTGGATCCTTCAGCATTTTAGTATTTGTGATTAGAAATAAGAAGAGTAAAACTTTTCAATCTGGCAAGCATATTCACCAATTTCCTTTCTTCATTATTTCCTAACACCCCTCAATATTTTCCCTCTAGTGTTTCACGGTTTCTTTCATGAAACTACTTTATTTCCTGCTTGTTTCTCCATTTTTCAACTGCCACTATTGATTAAAACCCTTACCTTCAAGGCAGACTTGAGTAAGCAGGTAGCACAAAGTATACTTGAGATTTATGAAATAATTTCACCAACAATAAATTTCCTCTTTTCTCTACAGTAGTATAAGATGGTTTTAGCACAAAGAAATTAAAATGTATTATGGGATATGGGAAATACTGCAGTGAGCGGACCCAGCCAGCCAGATTCTGAGCTTTGTTGCAACTCCTTTCCAAAGTGCAAAGAAGCTGTAAGTCTACTGGGCAGCTTTAGTCTTCCTTGCAATCACAATGATGGCTGTAGTTGAACTGTCTCAACAGGTTATCCAAATGTCATTGAAAGCATTAATGAGAAACAATGTATGCAAAATTTATTTATGTCTTGCTGGTGCTCTACAGCCATGGATAGCTGAAACCCAAATACGACAGTCTTGATATTGTTTGAATTTGTACTCGGCATCAAAGCACAATTTGTCTAGCCACAGGTGTGAAAAAATTGAGAGACCTTCCACCTCTTATTTTGTGGTGCTATGCTGTGAGGATGTTTCAGAAAAGATAAAGAATCTAAACCTGATCATATAATACAAATAAAGTAAACTTAAAGAAAGTATCATCTTTAAAATGTTCTGCTCTTCACTTGTATTCCTACTATGTTTGTCTCATCCTTTCAGTATCCAAATTAGCCTATTCTCTCAATTTTAGAAGCTATAGTGAAGTAGGTGCTAAAAAAATAAATACTGCTCATGCCTTCATACTCTTGACTAAGTCTGGTTACCGTGGTGACTTCATTTCAGTCAAGGCAATTTAGATCATGATCTAAAATAAAATACATTATTTATATTAGTTTGAGGTTTACTTGTTAAAAAAGAAAAATATATCAATAAACTTTTTATCAGAAGAGTTCATTCAAATATGAACAACAAGATACTGAAGTAACTGTCTTTACAAAACATATTTTTCTTTAGGTTTAAATGAACCATTTTCATTTTCTGTCATGTGCTCGCTGTTGGCACTACTTAAAAAAGTCTGAGGATCTGCAGCAACTGTGAATAACTTCAAGGGTCACCACTGAATGGTGATTTCTTGTATACTATGTGCTGCTGATGTCTATTACTGTTTGTTTTACAAATACGGATAACGTGCATCCAACTTAACTATTTTATCCCACTAAAACTTACAAGACATTAAGGATAAATAAATGACGGTACAAAACAGGTTTTGATATGTTATGCCTTACACTTAAGGATTATATTTTCTACTCCATCCTCAATTTACTTTTGCAAGCTTGGAGTTGTTCTTTGTTACACATTCAAATCTGGGACTGAAAATCATTTCTGCACAGAGTATAAAAAATGCAAGTTCCTCATGAAATATTAGACGTACCATCAATGCAGAAAAATGTCTTCCAGGGCAGGTACTTCAAGCACTGTCATGATCTTATCAAATCATGATCTGCTTAGGCTTGGACAACCCAGCTGCACTAGAGAACTGATCTTCTACATGAGGGCCTAACTGTCCATATAACCAGATGAAAGACAGAAGTATCTTACACAGGTACACAGAAACAGATCACATCAGTCCACATAATTAATTTCTCTGATTCCCTGATAATAAAAGCAATACAGACACATGCACAAAACATCAGTCTGCTGGCAACACTTGAGACATAGCTGAGTGTTGGAATTATGTGGGCTAAATCACTCACTCTTTTTCATAAGGCCCATGAATTTCAAAACAGATAGTAGACAAAAATAGTTTCCAACAACAATTTAATTTTCATCTGAGTAATTTATAGTGTTAAGTTAGATGTTCTCCTTTTTGAGACAGGCAGCAAAAAAAAGAGTTGTGGATGTACCCAACTCTGTAACGTCCTACGAACAAGAAAGTCTTGAGATCTGAAACCATGACAATACTAGATGAAGCTTTCTGGGTTTAGATGCATTAATAATTTAGGACAATTGATCCTGGCATTTCTGTTCCAGCTGATTATTGTATTATTTACGCTTCTTTATGTTTTGGGTTTCAACCTTCTCCCTCCCCTCTGGGAGCTGTAAACTGCAATTTGCTTTGCATTATTCTGCCCTTTGCATCAAAACTGCCTAAGAAATGAAAACAAATGGAAGAAAATAAATATAAAAGCCACAAGAACCTAGCTTATGATTATTTTATAATTCAATATTTAATCCTATGAGGTATTCTAGGCAGTCTGCAATATATATGTCACAAACCAAACTGCTCACTCCATCCCAATCTTTAGCTTTCCACAGTAGAGTACTTTTAAAGGCCTGATGGATTTTTTAAGTTTGTATGTATTGACTACAGTGTCTCCATTCTCAAAGATTCTCAAAGAATCGTTGACTTCCGTAAGTCAGCAAATAGGTTACACAGTTAATCACAAAAGAAAAGGCAAAATTAATGAAGTGACAGTGTCAAGTCAAACAAGACCCCTTCCTGTTCAGAATGCACAGACTTTACACAAATCCTTTCAGTTGTTTGTCTTGGTTTTAACCAGAGGTCAGAGAAAGTACAATGGATCCATCATATAGCTGATTATGTCTATTGAGTTGACAAGCATGATGTGCTATGATTTTTCCAAGAGATAACAAAGTCTTTTATTCAAGCATTTTTTGCTTTGACATAGCCTGACTTCATGAAGGACCAAATTACATTAACTTTAGTTACACCAAATGGGGCCATGCTGTACAACTAGTTCAAATTACTCCTGTAAAAAAATATTTGACATAAGAAACTTCTCAATATGAATAAAGTCTTCCAGTAATCAAATTGCCTTTAGAAGTAGAGGTAGTTTAGACTTCTGTCCTGTTGTTTTGCATTGTTCAACATCTTCATCAACGACCTGGATGAGGGGACAGAGTGTACCCTCAGCAAGTTCGCTGATGACACCAGACTGTGAGGACTGGCTGATTCCCCAGAAGGCTGTGCTGCCATTCAGCGGGATCTCAACTGGCTTGAGAGTTGGGCAGAGAGGAACCTCATGAGGTTCAACAAGGACAAGTGCAGAGCCCTGCATCTGGGAAGGAACAACCCCATGCACCAGTACAGGCTGGGGATTGAATTGCTGAAGAGCAGCTCTGCAGAGAGAGACCTGGGAGTCCTGGTTGATAATAAACTGAACATGAGCCAGCAATGTGCCCTCGTGGCCAAGAAGGCCAATGGCATACTGGAATGCATCAAGAAGAATGTGGCCAGCAGGTCAAGGGAGATTCTTCTCCCCCTCTACTCTGCCCTGGTGAGGCCTCATCTGGAGTCCTGTGTCCAGTTCTGGGCTCATTAGCTCAAGAGGGACAGGGAACTGCTGGAGAGAGTCCAGCACAGGGCCACCAAGATGATCAGGGGTATGGAACATCTTTCATATGAGGAAAGGCTGTGGGAACTGGGGCTGTTTAGTCTGGAGAAGAGGAGACTGAAGGATGATCGGGATGTTAATAAAACATTTATAAATATCTAAAGGGTGGGTGTCAGGAGGTTGGTTCATGCCTTTTTTCTATAGTAGATAGTAACAAGGCAAGGGGTAATGGGATGAAGCTGGAACACAGAAAGTTCCACTTAAACATAAGAAAAAACTATTTCATCATGAGGGTGAGGGAGCCCTGGCACAGGCTGCCCAGAGGGGTTGTGGAGTCTCCTTCCTTGGAGGCCTTCAAGACCCACCTGGACATGTTCCTATGCGACCTGATCTAGGTGAACCTGCTTCTGCAGGGGGGTTGGAATAGATGATCTCTAAAGGTCCCTTCCAATCCATACCATTCTATGATTCTATGATTCTGAGTAATGGCAGCATTAATATCTGCTCAAAATCCAGACTGAGGAGTTACAGGGGACGTATTATCTATTTTCTGTGTGATTGATAGCTGTTGACACTCAAAAATGTTCAGACATCTGGATTCTAGGACAGCCTCCACCCAAATGCTGAGCCAACCTATGACTGCTGACTAAGGGAAGTGCCCTAACCATCTGAAAGAGGCAGGGTAACTCTCTATGTTCATGATTAAAGCTGGCGTTAGCAGAGAAAGGAACATAAAATTTGCAGCAGGAAGAGAAAATAAGCCAGAGAGACTTCTCTAACCAAAAATGGATGTTCCCTCTTGTGTGCATGTGTTCATATGTTGACATACCATGTTTTCTTTTGGATAATCGTAAATGGCTTCTACTTGGCATATAAATGATCAAATTGCTTTTTGATGAGGTGTTGAAGGAAAAACAGTAGAGTATATACATAACGCCAGACTGTTGAAAAATTGCAGACACCTAAACCACACATTGACTTTAAAGGAACAGGTGTTTCATGTCTTTCTGATGAGTTTGATAACTAATTTTTAATTAATTTTATACTTTCAGTGTTCTGATCAACTTTATTGGAATGTAACTCATAACACTATCAGATAAATGTATTCAATATTTTAGCATAGATGTAAGTTTTAAATAAACTTATAGATCTTTTGTCAAAATAATTTAGGAAACTGGTAACAAAACCAACTGGGGTTTTCAAATATCAAAATGTAATTACAGTAGATAGCACAAGATAATTTTGCAGTAACTAGAACTTCTAATAGACCATAAGTCCTCATGATTGCTGCAATCCTTAGTTCAGTAGGCTATGATAAGGTAGGCAGGCAAGAAGATATAATACCAATTAAAACAACACTAGTCATTTTAAATTTGTTTGTGCAAATTATCCAGTAGATATTTTATTTCTAGAAATTAAATTCCTTCAGATCACTCCTAAATACATTCTGTATCAAAAACAGTGTCCAACTTTTGAGTTCAAATGCCTAATATATAACCAGGCATGTAAACTATCTGGCTTTTAAAAAAAACTACCTGTATTTGGAGGACAAAGTTTAAGTTTTGGTAGGAGCATATACATTTAGAAGACTAAAAGCATATGGTGATATTAAAGTAATTTGTTCATGTTCTTGTCTCACTCTGACATAAACAAGAATCTTTTATTATCTATAGCCTCCTGTTCTTTATAATGTTTTCTTAGCAACGCAAAGACCAGTATCACATAGCCTAGTGTCACCCAGATTTTGATGAAAAGGAAAAACTGAAGGGACATTCTATTTATAATGCTTTTTTTAATCCAAAAGAAGCATTTTGAGATGGATGTAAAAGAAGCAGATAGTACACATAAGGCAAACAACGTTGTAGAGGCATATGCATAACATGCCAACTTTATATTAAAATAATTACTTTAAATAAAGTTTTTGAGTCATATTTGAAAACTAGGGAAGATAGTTCCCACCTTTTTTACTCCATTTTATTTTGGGGAATAGTATTTAGGAGCAATAATTTTAGCACTAAAAAGAAAAGATAGTTTTCTGTGACACAGTGTTTGTAAAGTACATCAGAAGTGTACATCTTGATTAAAGATTTCCTGAACAGTTCTCTATATTTCCTAAGACAAAAATTCTTGGAGCAGCTGGCCTGCTTTGAGATACCAATTACCCTACTGCAACACAGCTAGAAATCACTCTCAAGAAAGGATGTTTTTATCTAGTTTCAGCTATTTAGGTTTATTCAGTTTCAGCTATTTAGAGAAACGTTTTATTGAGTTTACAAATAAGGACTCCCAATATTCTATTTCCATTTCCCTCTCCATAGCATAAATCATATGGCCTAAGCATGTCATTATTACTATAATTTACGTGATGCAACATGACAGTTAAGATGTACTGTGGTAATTTGTGAGTGCTTTCAGTATTATTGTAGTATCAAAAATTTATATGGTTCAGTTATTAAGGCAAATTGCTTCATTCATACAGAGATATCTGACAGTAACCACAAAGGACCTTCAAATTAAACTGAAAAAATATCTTCCACGTACAATAATTTGTGCACTTTCTTATCATTATTTTGCTCACTGAATAGAAGTAGGATGAAATTCTATCTGGAAAATATCAGTTCATATCTCGGGTAAGTTCACCAGACACATAAGATTATGGAAGAAATTCTCCCTTGCCCAGCTAAATAAGCCTGACTACCTTTAGCAATTTCTAGTCATGAACAGGATGCCCAATTCTTTGGAATGATGCTGTTTAGTTTCAACATGCTCACTTACCTTCTGTCACGTTGATTTTCATCCAGGAGGAAGAAAATAAATAAATAAGAGGTTGACTAGCCTGAAGAGACTACAGAGGAAAATGTGCTCAAATGTATTAGTGTTAGCATTTCTAAGAAGTTGTAGTATAATCAGAGTTACAGTAAATGGAAGTGATTTAGCTTTTTTCACATGTAGGACTCATTCAGTCCTCAATTTTTCTGGAAAAAAAATTGTACTCAATTTTACTGGGAAAAAAAAATGAAATTTTCATGACTGTATCATGTATGGCAGCAGAAAGTCTAGTGTTGAGAAGCCTGATAGACAGCTAAAGCATCCAAGAATTTAGAAAGCAAACATTTGCTATTAACCTGCAGGGCATGAATATGTGTGTATGTGCACAAATAGACACATGCAGATTTGGATAAATATACGCATTAGAATTTGCACAGAGCTCACAACAGCATTTTTCTGAGTTCTAGGGCAGAGAGCTCTCCACACAGAAGTTTCCTGCCAAACATTAAAGTTTTGTAACACACCCCCACAACATCTGATACTTGCATCTTCAAAAACCAGATAACAGAACTGGTTTACTAAGTTGAGTACAAGGTGGGAAGAGACCAGGACAAACTGAACCACACATCACATTCAAAAACCAATGCTGCAAACTACACAGACATCTCTAATACCTGATGGCAGAAGCCAGAAGAAGGCTTAAGGGCAAAGGTACTTATCTATTATTCTCTGCTTAACAGGGATACTCTGTACGTCTGATTCCTTTCTGATCAAATAGCTATCTAACTTCATCTTCCCTCAGTTTCACCACCCTTCAAAGCCTTACTTCTTTTCTCAATATATCAAATTAGCGTTTATGCAAGTGCCATCTGTACTTACTTTGTTGCCCAAATAAGAACTGGGTGCACTCCAATAATACGTCTGAGGCAGTACTTTTCGTGCAGCCATGTTGCTGATGCTAAACTGCTGATGCCCATCAAATCTTTTTTGCTTGGGAGTAACTCTGATAAGATCTGATAAGTCAGTCAGATACCAACCATTCATGTCTTCCATCTATAATGACAGAAAAAAACACAAATGACCCCCATATTATAATAAGAATCAAGAAATCCGTCATTTCAATAGTCACCGTTTCTCATTCTTTCATGTTTTCAAAAACTGATTAGGTGTATACAATTAATAGCAGTTTAGGAATATGGAAAACAACAAAGTAGTAACAGGAACAATTTATCTCATTTTATATGACAAGGCGTAATAATTTCTGAGTAGTTTGAAGTAACTGCAAGTATTTGCTTTCTCTGTTTAATATGGTTCAGAGTAAGGAGGAAATTGTATTGTACAAACATATGAGTAAGAATATCTCCAAGTATATAATTTTTCAATAAATAATAGCAGTCACAAAAGGTAAAGAAGATTAACTGACAAATGGATACACATTTTCTGATTGTTGTAGACAGTATAATTTATAATAATTTCTAATTCTAAAGCCTTACAATTTACAAGTTGAAATATTCATATTTTTTTAAAAGTCAAAGTGAAGATGGAAAGCACCAGAACTTTAATTTCTGAAAATCTGTAACGAAAAATAAATCACAAATTACAGTTCATAAAGCATGGTTTCTGGAGCCTCGATACAAGCAGAACAATAAGTTAGCTCATCCATGAGATACTGGCATGTAAATGAGCACACTAGCCATGTATGATTTTACTGACAGACTTACAGCATACCAATGCAACCAAAAGCAAGAGCTAGTAGACACGGAAAATATTTCCTACACTAAATCTACAGACATCAATATATAGCATACATCCATTCCAGTGGAATCAGTGTCTGAGCTTTGGGAACTTAAAAGTATAGAGTACATTTGCAGGCGACAGATGTGTTTCTACAGCACAAATAAGAATATTAAGTTCATCTCCCTTTCACATCCTTTCTAGGAATGCAGTATGCAAAAGAAATTAACTCAAATGCCATCTGTAGGGCATTCCCTTTCCTCACATAAGCTGTGTGTTGTACATTTAATGTTTCAAAATTCTTAATTATTACAGGTCTAGAAACGTAATGATGACTTGGAAAAGAGATTACCCTATCGATATGTTGCATTTATCTTGGAACTAATTATGTATGCACAGGACTGTGCTGATCCACATAGCTTCATTTTTTACTGTTAAAACGTGTTTTGCACGTCTCACTGTTCAACTGCACTTTTTCGGAACTTTCCCACAATGAAGAAAAACAAAGCTTAGAAATATTTTCTTCCTGATAAATGAAAAATGTATGAGGCACAGAAGAATATGCATGAATAAGATTTACTCCAGTGACAACAGACAGAGCCAAAATATATAAACACAAAAGCAATGACTTGTACTGATATAGTATGATTTTTCTTACACTTCTGTAGCTAAGGTGAGAATGTGTGCAGACGTTTGTTTTCCCAGAGCAGAAACATTCCTCACAGCCTTTGGGATTATTTTGCTGCAGATTGAAGAAACCTGGTTTGCAACGATCACAGTTTTCTCCTTCTACATGTTCCTGGAAATGCAAATTACAGTATTACTTCAGTTGACATAGGTTAGAATTTGAGATCACCAGCTTTATACTCTGGGGAGTATAAATGTGACTATAAAGCGATTTTTAGGAAAGGCTATTCTTATATGTGAATATTAGTAGAAATCCTCTACTCAATAGAAGTTACTATAGCCGCAGGTAAATAACAAGATAGAGAATTTGACTGTTATAAGATTTTAAATTTTTCTTCTACCTGTATGACATACCCGACTCTAGTGAATAAACTAATTTATCTCCTTTACACTTAAGAGTGTCAGGGAGGAAGTAAGTATGGGACACCATATTAGAGCCTTAAAAACTGTAGTTTGCAGGTATGCTTGATAAAATCTGTGTGTGCCCAACTGATGTAAACTACAGGCACACTATTGGTACTATTAGTTGTATCAATCATTCAGCATATCAGTTTTTCATTGGTCCATCATTAATAGCCAAATTCAGACTAAATTCAAGTGTTAAAAGGGCTGCAATTCTTCTTTCCATAACTAAATGTGTTTGTAAGCCATGCTGCCAGCTCTGCAAACTCTTTCTCTGCAGAAAGCCAGATGCTAAACATATATGAAGAATTCTGATCTTAGCATTTGATAATCACATATTGTGAGAAAGCTTATGCTGTTCATTAAGTCTTGCTACCTTACACAATAAATCAATTTGTCCTGTAGACAATGATAAAGCTAGATTTTCTCCAAGGAGTGTATTGAAAAAAGGCTCACACTATGGTGCTGGCTTAGTAATTCAGTATTTTTCACAACATAGCCCAGAAAATTCTTTCCCTTTCAAAAGTGTTATATACAATCTCTTTAATCCTGGAGACAGTGCTCTATGTTATGCACACAGGACCAAATTGTTGGCTACACATCAGTAGTGAATGAACACATTATAAAAAGCCTACCCACACTGTGTAGTCTATGACTGCTTGAAACACACAGCTCTGAAGTAAGCTCACCAAAAGAAATTTGATAACCTCCTGGGTAAGATCTAGTAAAGACGGAAAAAGTAGGGCAAAGCATGTGGAGGTGTGGGAAGAAAGGATAGTCCATATGGATTAAGAGAAAACAGGGATCATGAGGGGAAAGAGGTAAGGACAGGTAAAGGAGGAGAAAAAAATGAAAACGTAAAAAGAGTTTCATCAATAATTGTAGAGTAACAATATATATAGCAAAATATCTTTGTTCTATCTCTATTGCTATGCTGTATCTATGCTCCCCTTCAGCAACATCATATAGACTCTGTTCAATAAGCGAAAAATCTCTTTAATACAACACAAGGCTATAAGGAAATTGCTTTTAACTTCAATATCTCATTGATAATGATATTTTTTACACTTCCACCAGCAATCTCAGTATTAATCAATGCATATTATTGCCATAGGTATGCTGAAATCACTCAGCTACTCACACTTCATATGAAAAATAATGTGGGTAACAATTAGGTACTCATAGGCCTTCATATGCTCTCACTCATAATTCTACTAACTAGACTTATGAACACTGGTCCCAAAAGTTTCAGATTTTGCTGATGTGCTTAGTGTGTATAGAATAGGAAGAGCAAAATAAAAAAGGAAGTTGGAAAGCAAAAGTAGGTGTTTTAATGAAAATTTGTCCTATTCTGCACTCACAAGCACATCATCAGTGAAGAAAGCTCCTATATAAACTTCTATTGAGAGGGCAGAAAATTCAGTGGATAATATATAAAACTTGAAGTTGGAAAGAAGATCTAACTTATCTTTCAGTCAATGAAGCAATGTTTCTACAGTCTCATTTATTCCTGAATACTGTGCTTAGTTCAGTTATAAATTATGTAAAAATGAGTCTTTGACCATATACCTTCAGAGAGCTAGCTGAGATAATTAGTGATAAAACAGGCTTTGATACTGTTGCTAACGTGGTAAAGATATCAAACTAATGCCCACTTGGTTGCATTTTGCTCCTTACTGTTAGAGCTGTTTTTTATCAGTCAGCTTCCTTTACAAGAAAACTATCTTTAGTAAATTTAGACCTCATCATATGTAATTGAAAGATGTGATTAAAAGAAGGGAAGTATTTTTCCTAAGACCTACTATTAACTTGTCCAGACATCCCACTTTGTTCTTCATATGAAGCATAACTAATTTGATGATTTTAGTGTCCTTTTGACCAAAATCTGCTTTGATCTGAATTTGAAGATTGCTAGTGAAAATAAATGTGTATATATCTGTATCTCAGCTATCTGCAAAGGGTATAATTTTTCTCCCACAAGCACTTAAAAACAGATTTGAGGAGCAGAAAGGAAACAAAGAATGGACAGCAAGAAAAAAGTGTACATGGTGTGGACTCTCTGGGATAGGAATAATTATCTGTATTCCAAAGTTGTTCATTCTGGTTTGATTGTACTAGCGGGCCAGTTTGGCATTACATACCTAATGTCATAAGAATAAGAGTAATTCAGCATTGTTATCTTGTATTTGGCACGTGACACTTTAGTCAAAGCTCCCTTTAAAGTCAGAACATATCAAAAGCACTCCTTTTCTGATCTGCTAGACTTGATAGCTAAGGAATTAGAACTGTGACATGGATAGATTTTTTTTCTGACAGAGAGCAAGTGACTGTTACATAAAGTGAGGATAAAGTTAATTCTCTGAGTAGATTTCAGTGCTTTTCAGCTGTCACATCAGAGCTTTATGTGTGCATGCAGCATGAGGAGATAGATTGAACTATTTTTGGTACATTCTTGTGTTTAAGGATGGAATGTATTTTTAAATCCATATTTGTGACTAATTCTGTTAATTAAATGTTGCAAGGGAACTTCAACAATTATGACGCTGAAAAATTGACCCACCATACAGTAAATTGTCCTTTTTGCCTATTCACGGAGCATGATCATTTCTAAAACATTTAGAAACTAGGTGTTTTATAAGAAGTGGATGCATGTGCTTTTAATTTTTTATTATTTCAATATAATATCAATATGCAATTTTCTGGAGGTGTATGAAGGCATACAGAGAAAGTAATTCTTACATTTTCTTCTTAAAAATTATGACATTCATTCTATAGAAAGGATGGATTTCTTTTTTTTTAATATGTTAGAGGTTTCTAAACCATCCCAAGGCAGGAAAGAATGTCCTCACTTTGGAACTTAGCAATAACAACTCCTAAATCTAACTTTTTTGTTTGCTTTAGCATATCATCAGTTCACTTCATTTTCTCTTTTGAGTCATATTACACGTTAGTTTTCAAGTCCACAGTACTTGAAACACATAGTTTCTGAGCAGATAAGGATGTAAGTTTCTATTCATTACAGATTTCTAAGGACTTGTATGACTGGCAGCAGGCTCTTAAGTACCTGTGTCAAATACAGTGAGTAGTGAGATGACATAAGAAAATCTAAGACTTTACAGGAGAAAGAAAAAGTATTCTATGACAAGTAAGTAACAGTTACTAACACAGCTAAGTGTGACAGTGGAAGGCTATTGTATGACAGAAAACCATTAAATGCAATCTTTCAATATCATTAGTATCTTCCTATGACTCAGAAGAATTTTGACATCCTCACCTTGCAGATGCAGGGGCCTATACAAGGATCAACATTCACACTGCCTTTCACTGAGCAGTTGCAGGGCAGGCACTTAGGATATCCTATATAACCCAAGGCACATCTGTTGCAGCTCTCTCCTGCATAGCCAGTCTTGCAGTGACAGAAACCAGGCAACATATCTACAGCAAGAGGGAGAAAATATTGAAACATATTTATCATTATCATTATTATCAGATCTCTTGTGTTAGAGTACTCAAAGCAACACCTTTGGTAGGTGTAACATAAGGGCATTTACTGGTGGTCAGATCATATACCTATTTAGCTCAGTAACCTGTGTGAGAGAGGCCAAAATAACACATATAAGAATAGAGATGTATATAGTGATTTGAAATCTGAGATTCCAGAAATTCACATATTAGAGATCTTCTAATCTGAACCTCATCCCTACGTGCTTGCATCTAACAGTCCCTGAAAAACTTATCTTCCATTAATTCACCTAATTACCCTTGAAGATGCTAGTACTTCGATAAAGCTCCCTAGCAGTAAGCTCCACATTTAGTTATGTGTAGTGTGAACGAAAACACTGATGTGTGTTAAACCTGTATTTATTGTCCTCTAATTCTCACATTATAGAAAAGAGCAAGTAACAGCTGCCTATTCACTTTCTTCATGTCATCTGTGATTTCAATATACCACTGTCATACCCCATGACATGAATATACAAGTAGAACTACATTTCTTTGTGTTCTACTTTTTCTTTAATTGCTGAAGTAATCAGTTATTTCACTACCCAATCAATGACTAACTTGATATCTTTTTGAACATTTTGCAGTTCTTTCATTTCTCTATGCTGAAAAATTTTGTACTTGGTAGCTTTGTCACCTTCCTATTCATCTCTGTTCCAGGTTAAATATTAATATTTTCAACGGTTCATATTGATCATCACTCTGAAAATGGTCCATTTATTCTTTTAACCAAGTACTAATCCATGAAAGAACCTTTCCTCCTTGTTCTATTACACTTTCTTTCATGGTCTTTGGTGAGGGACCGTGTCAAAACTTTTTGAAAATCAAAATACAATATTAATCAAATAAGCCTTTGTTCACATGTTCATTGAATCCTTCAAAGAGACTCATAAGGCAACCGTCCTCTAGAAAAAAATCCCTGATCTTGAGTTTTGCTCACTTTTGGCACAATTCAGAAATGGTATAAATCATTTACAGTCGTTCTACTGATTTGCTCCGTACAGAAACCAGAGCTCCTCATTTTAGCTTTCTTGAACCTTCTGCCTTTCTCTTACAAATTTGATAAATATTTTCTAATTATGTATTATCAGTATTAGTTTTTTAAGTATTATAAATTATATTTAATGCTTTAAGAAACTCAAAGTTGAACTATATCCAGAAGCCATGGATAAAAACGATACATGCCCGAAGAATTTGTATCCATTTATCACCTTGTTCTAAAGATGATATTTCTGTTTGAGATAGTTATTCTGACTTGACTCCAAGAACAAAGATTCCCAAGTGAGAAGTTCCCTGAGCTCTTCACTGATATCACTGATATCTTCACTGCTACACAGAATTAATGTAGCTTTTCTTCTGTGTCCTTTTCTTTCTTGAGATCTCTGGTTATAACTCCATTACAATCTTAATCATAGTTAACTCCTACTGAATTCGAATCTCTAGCACTCTTTTTGATTCTGATTTATCTGAAGAAGCACTTAGCAACATTTAAGCATTTTGCCATTTATACCTTAAAATATGTATATGTGTTATTAGGAGTATATCTTTCCAGACAATTTATGTCCTTTTCCATTACTCTCAATTGGATATAACTTCTGCTTTTTCAGAGAGCTTATTTTTTATTATTGAAATAAGTATTTTTTTCTATCTTAATTGTGTTGCTTGAATAATTTTGAACTAAAAGAATGCATCTTCTCTGAATGTCTAATATGCACTCTATAAACCCTGTGCTTCCCATTAGCAAACATGGACTGCTCATTTAGATTTTCTTTTTAAAGGTTTAATTGGTTTGATTACGTTTTTCAGGAAGGTCTCCTTGTTCCTACAAGAATTTAATGACCTTCAGGAGAAGAGTTTTAAATCAGTTCCTCATGCATAAATTCAGAGGTGCTTCTCTTTTTATGCTTTCTTTAACTTTTTGAAAAAGCAGTCACCTACAGGAGTTTTAAATGATATTATCTGTTAATCTTCACAGAGATAAAATTCAGTCTGTCTTCTCTAACCTTGCAGCTTCTTTGATCTCCTGTAGCACATCGACTGTCACCTTCTTGATCTGTCATAATTATATACAGAATTTGAGTGCATGAAATTTCTGTGTTATTTCCTATCACAAAACCACTCACTCCATAGCTTTTGATGCCTATGACACTGATGATTATCAAATTTCTGAGTTAACCTCCTCTAAAGTAGCCACCCGATGAGGCCTCACAGCATAGCAGGCCTCAGGCTCTTTTGTAGTCTGTTTCAACGCATCCTATTTAGACCATCTTATATTACAAGAGAAACTTCTCATCCTTCCAGATGAAAATACCCTGTTGTAGTCCAGGGTTCAGCAGTAAAAGACACAAGCAAGTCAAACTCCTTAGAAGTAAGCCAGTTTTCTATTTGAAAATTTCAAGAACTCATTCTTAGGTACTCACAAATTAAGTCTCAGTAAACTCAAATGCAATTAAATGTTTTAGTATGGAACAACTCCCAAACATCCATTTAGATCTATAATCTCTTCTCCACTGCCTGTCAGTCCATTTTTTTAGTTACTCATCAAGAATGTTCCCTTGTTCTGCTCTTTCACTACATTTCACTATATGATAGCAGTGAAGACTGTCACAAAACTCTCAGTTCCCAAACCTCACAGCTCTTGCTGATGCTAACTAAAATACCTTTTAGTTAAAATCTAGACACCATAGCTTGAACCAAGTGTCCTGATTCACTAAGAAAGCCTAATTACTGGAGTACAGAGTAGCTGTGAATGCATAGGTTCCACCTTTGCTTCTGTATGGACAATTGCAAGTGACCAAAATAATAGTGATAGTTAAGTTTACTTATTATTTAGGATGGATTGGACATAAGTGGACAAGTTCAGTTTTAAAATTCTTACCTTTCAGTTATAAAACCTAGAGACATTTTCATCAGTTTATCAGCAACACAGCTTGCAAGCATACCGTCGCTTAAGTTTCTGACTCAATCTTTTCTATACTGCTCATGAACATGACATGTAACATTGCTATGAAATAATATTTGAAAACACTTCTTTAAGATTCAAACCAAAAAATACACTATACAAGCTAGAAGAATAATAATTCATTTCAGAATGCCAAGTGAAACATGTAATGACAAAGTTATACTACTCTGATCAAAATGGAAATGATACATGCTTAATTCACAAAAATATTTTTTTTTATCCTGAAACAAAGCTTCATCAATTGTAAAGTGACTCCTTCATGCCCTTCTGCTATCTACTAAAGCCTGACAACAACTACAGCATCTAGTCATTTGAAACCTCTTGTTGAACTTATCAGTGTACCAGTTATTATGGTATTTACTACAATTTTCCAATTCAATTGTTAGTTACCTACAGTGTTCAAGCATACAGATAATGTACAGCCTCCAGCTTTATTCTCTTTGAGAACTGTTCACGGTGACTTTATATCCCCAGTGATTTTCCTTATTATCATATTTCCTTTTATTTAAGTGTTTTTAAATCTTCCTGACTCATTTGCTTACCACACATTTAAGAAGCATATTCCCATCTTACACCAAGCAAACAATTTATCCTTAAACAACCAGTCAGCAAACAGATATATTTCAGCCTACCTAGTGTGTATATGTATATTCATTGTGGTTAGAGATTAATAGATTCCTTCAGATAGATCATGTTCTCTAGCCTTTCCTTTATGAAGCCTCCCCAATGCTCCAAACCCAACTGCTGCCCAGGGTGAGCAGTGTACAGTAAGAAGAATTTTATCAGTGTACTGAATATCAATTTGAGAAAAGAAAAAAAAAGTAACAAGTGATCTACTTTCAGGATAATTTTATGCTGAAAATTGTATCCAGATTTGGTCTTGATTCTAACACAACCTCTTCCATTACAATAAATTTTTTTTTTTAAATAAATATTAAAAAGACTCTTTTTCTTTCAACTAGCATTATTGTGACTTTTCTGTTGAATAAGACACAAATTTGGCCTTCAGGTCCAAACACTATAATTAAACATAATGTGTAAGAATTAAACAGTTTTCCTAATGTGTTGAAATCTTATTTAGTACGAGAAACATAGTAAAGCAAATAAACAAAAATAACAAGGAACAAAGAACAGAACCACTGTAGGTAGAATGGCTACAAAGCCAAATCACATATAAAGCTGACTTATTTTTGTTTTACTTGGTAACAGGAGGAGGGGGCAGCAGTGCTGGCCCCTGTAATTAATTCTCAAAACTTCCCCCAGCTCTGAGGTGGACATAACTCTGGTCCAAACAAGCCAATCTGGTGCCTCTGCTGTCATTATTTAAGAACAGAAATGTGTAGTGCATAGAAGGAGGTGGAAGACTGGGATTAGATGAAGACAATCATGCAGACCCCACAGTCAGAGAAGGAGGAAGGGAGGAGGATTGCTGGACCAGAGAACCCCTGCAGCCTGTGTTGAGAGAACAGCTGTTCCTCTGCAACCCATAGAGCGCAATGACAGGAGTAATGGTTGCCAGCAGCTCTGGGAAGACTCTGTGCCAGAGAGGGTGTTGGAGACCATGATCCAGAGAGGAGAAGAGCTACAGCCCTAGGGATGAACACACATTACAGCAGCCCGTTCAGGGCTGCCCAGCATGTGAGGGACCCTGCAATGTAGCAGGGAGGAGTCTACCTGTCCTGAGACAAGAAAAGTGTCAGAAGCCATTGGGAAAGGACTGACTGAAATCCCCTTCCCCTGCTTCTCTGTGCTGTTCAGGTGGGAGGAGGTAAAGACAGGTGCCTGAACCTGGGAAGAGGGGAGAGGTAGGGGGAAGAGGATCTTAAAGGAGCTGGTGGTACTTTTCATCATTCACCCAACTATGTATTGGTTTTGGTTATTTTTGTTTGCTATGTTTTTCGTTGGTGGTGGATTAAATGAAATTTTATTTTCTTCTCCAAGTCAAATAGTTCTGTCTGTTTTGCCCAGGATCATAAGTGGCGAGAGAGCCCTCCCTGTCCTTAGGGAGTTCCAAAGGCCTCCCATCCTGTCAGAAGGGGAAAGCATGAAGGAGTGGCTGATCACAGTCCTTTGTTCCTAGATGGGCCTAAACCACAACATTCTTGTGGTCTTAAAATAGGAAAATAATATCAGATAAATATCAGAATTGTCCTCTGGCCACTGTCTAGACAGAGCAAACTGTCCACTTCTCACTGGACTCCCAGGATTGGACAGGACACAGACAAATGTGTTTCAGGAACAACTGCATGGACTACTTTGGGGAGGGAATTCCATACATGATGGCTGTTACTCAAATAACAATTGCTGTGCTTATCGTCTAAGAGAAGAAGCAGTTTAAACAAACAGAATAACCTCTCCAGTAAATAAATTGGGAAGAGGAGACACCAATCAGTTTAAAAATTAATGAAGTAAAAAAATTACTTTATGCTTTACAAACATCAGATTCGATAGAGATTAAGAATACTCTAATGTGCTGAAAAGCAACAGGCCTCTAACCAATTGCAGCTGAATGTGTTAACTTTTGGGGAGATCAGGAGAAGCTGGTTACCGTCAAGACAGAAAACTATGAGAGTTTTAATTTTGTGAAGAGAACAAAAGAAGTCTCTGGTTTTTGAGACTGGAAGAACTGCTGTGATTTGAAATTTGTTTGAATGCCTGGGGCTAGATGAGCAGGACTGGCCGCTTGCCAATAAAAGTAAAACAAGGCAAAACAGAGAGAGATAATCCAATTTTAGACATGTTATCTTCAACATGGTGACATGGCACATTTCTTGATTTATTAGAAAGACATAATCCTTAGATTAGATGGATAGAGGCAACAGAGAAAAATCAAGAAAGGAATGAAGGGGTCCAAACAGAAGTTTTATTCTCTTCCTAGAGGTCTAGAAAGAGGCAGGAGAAGAATTTAACAGAAGGACTATCAAAGAATTAAAAAACAGGAGATACAGGAAGCAAGGTGTTAAAGCACCACTCAGATTCAGAAAGTGTAAGCGATTTATAAAGCAGCTGAGATGGTTTAGAAGTGTGCATGATCAGAGGCAAGAATAAGACATTATGAGAGCTCCTAATGACATTGTTACAGAAAATTAAACAAGATGGAAAAATGTCTTTATCCTTTTTTGCTTCCTTCTTCCCATGAGAGAAGAGCTGACAGCCTATTAACTGCCTTTCAACTGCCATGCCCCTGGAGAAAGACCTGCACTAGTGGCCAGCACAGGTGTGATAAGAACAACTGCAGCAATAACAGACAGGAACTGAGAGACAAGGCAGCCACTTAACATGCAAGTGGGACATTGCTTTTCTCTGAATAAATCATTCTTCCACCTCTAAATCATAGCCTCAGTATTTTACAAAAGCACTGAATGTCAGTTGTGGGAAATGTTTGAATAAAAGTTGTCCCATTTAATCATATGAGAGATTGCTTTGCAGTACTGAGTCTGCCATCTGTCACCTGTACATTCCCACCCATAGGTTAGGTACAGGTATTGCAGAGCCTTGCTGGATTTTTTTTTTTTTTGCCAGCTTTGGGGTTCATCCTCTCTTCTGCTTCTACCGTCTTTCCTGCCGAACTGTGTGATATACAGTAGCATGTATCTGTGCCCAGGTGCTGGCAGTGGTGGGAAAGCTGCAGGGCAGCCTTGGTGAGGAAGTGACAGGGCTGTCCTGTGCCAATTGGTTTTAACAGACCCACTGCAGGGCACAACTGAGCCCCACAGCCAGATGAGTCAGAGAAGGTCAGAGAAGGAAGAGGAGGAGGTGCTCCAAGTATCAGAGCAGAGATTCTCATTTAGCTATTGGAGAAGACCATGCTGGAGCAGATATCCACAGTCTACATCATGGAGAACCTCATGAAGGAACAGGAAGATTTTTCTTGAAAGAACTAAGTCCCATGGAGAACCCACTGTGCAGCAGATTTCTTTCTGAACGACAGCAGCCTATGAGAAGGACCCAGAGTGGTGCCAAGGAAAAGTTTGAGGACAAAGGAATGTCAGAGAAAGACTGTTATGACCAAAACTCCCATTCCCCATCATCCTGCACCACTTATGTTAGGGGAAAGGAGTGAGACAAGTTGAGGATGCAGGAATGAGGTTGAATCTGAAAAAAAAGGGAGAGGGAGGGGGAGCTGCTTGTTAAATTTTTGTCTTTATCACTGAATCGATCAGAATTGTTAGCAAGTTAAATTAATTTTCCCCAAGTCAAGTCTATTTTGCCCATGACAGTAATTGGTAGGCAACTTCCTGGTCTTTACCTCAACCTGTGAGCTACTTCATCTTATTTTTCCTCCTGTCCTGCTGAGAAGGGCAGTGAGAGAGCAGCTAGGTGGGCAGTTGCAACTGGCCACAGTCAACTCACCATATATAACACTATAACAGTAACTAGTATCATCTTATTGAACTGAGGGAATCAGTACATAGTTATTGCTATAGATTTTACAACTCTGGGCACTATATTTGCATCTCTAATACGCTGTTTCTATGTTCCATTGATCTCTATTTAAAAAAAAAAAAAAAGCTACAAAATCTCTTCTGAAAGTACTGTAATTGGCCCAATTAAAATATCTAAGAACTGACCTCGAGTTCTGTTGTTATCTTCCTACAGTATTTTCAGAAATTTGTCAAAAAAGAGACAGAAAAATATGGTAGTCCACTGCTTCCAAAGGAACAGTTTATTTTCTATTCAATGGTAGTTTTTACAGGTCTATGGTAAACACCTTGCAATCTTACATTAATAATATAGATGGCACATATATGTGACACCTTTCAAGCATTTTTTTCTAGGTTTCAAACAGAAATATGTGTAGAGAGGAAAAGAAATTAAAACATTGTAGTTGCACTAGATTTAATTGCTGCTGTAAAAGAGGAAAGCTCTTTAAAGCCAAAATTCTCCAATATATTCTAAGGGAAACACTCGTCTAAAATTACCCAAATTAGCAAGCTATGAATCTGAAAGAAGCCTCAGCAAATTTGGGAATATAAAATCTAAATTTTCCAAAGTACTGTAAGAATGAAGAATTATTATTATTCACATGAGCTAACTATTGTGGGTTTTTTAAAAGAAATATCACAACTGTGTTTCAGCTTTTCTTTGACCATTGTTGAACTTAAGCTTTGATGTCACTGTCTTTTAAGGATCTTACCTCCTTCAGCAAGTTTCTCGTCTTTGACGCAGGTATCATGTAAAGACCCATTTGGATCACAGGAACATGGCTGGCATGGATCTGGGCTATCTGGCAATATCTATGAAAACAAAGAGATTGCAAAAGAGAATCTAACCTTTAATAATTGGAATTTTTATTTACTCCTTAAGCAAAAAGTAGGAAAGACCCCTGTGTAGCTAGCTTGCATCTTAACAAAAAATAACTTAGTAACTTTAAACTTAATAACTTAAAATTAAAAAAACCTTTAACTTAGCCCATGCAGTCTAGACATTGAAGTTATATTTTTAGTTTTTATTTAGAAACATATGAGTGATTTGGATACAAACATGTTTCCAACTAAAAAAACAGGTTTAGACATATTAAGAGACTCTTATGGAAATAAAATCGATAAAAGAGGTATATTTTTTGTATTCACTATCTAAAGTAGTATTGACGAATAGCTTAGTTGTTCTGGTCAATATGATTTTAAAAACTAACTAAAGTTAGTTAGTCAGTAACCAAACAAAAAGGTAAATGAAGAAAAGTGAACATTGGGCAACAAAACAATTTCCCTTTGTTTGTTAAAAGGTTACCTCAATCAAATGGAAACCTTAGTGTAATATCACATTTGTAATACAAAGTAGAAGTTCTTCATAAAATGGATATATATATATACAAAAACTACACTATACACACATATATATAAAATCCATATTAGCTGCATTATAACCTCATTCAGAAGGAAAAATTAAGTGCCCTGCTGTTGAAAAGATCAGTATTCCTTTTTTCTTTCGAGCTATAAGGCTAAAACTTCTATTGGTGTATCAGGGAAGTGTAATTATCGTTATTTGCTGATGTTTTCTGTTTGGATTTTTTTTAAGGACTGAAAACCAATCGGAGTAAAGGCCATGATTCACCTGACTGAAACTATACAGACAAAATACCAGGAATTTAAGCACACACTAATAGCATAGCTGTCTAAAGCCCAGGAACAACCTATATTGGCAATATAGCCTAATAAAAGATTAATCTTCTGACAGCTTCAACTTAGATTTACGTACAGCTTTGTATGATGATACACAAACAATTCCTCTTGCATCAAAAATGAAAAGCATTCAACAGAAAATGTAGAATTTCAGTGGTAATGAATTCTACATTTTAGCGGTAATTAATTCTATGTTACATTTAAAACGTAAAAATGACAGACTCCAATATCAAATGCAGCAATATTTCTTTGATATTTGATAGTAAATCTTGAAATTCATTACTGAGGCAAAAGTTCTGTTTACAGGAACACATCCTCCTTTAAATTAAATTGAAATTCTAGCTGGAGGCCCTGACCTCAAGTGCATTCCTATATATGAACACAATTCACTTTCCTATTTCTGTGAGCATTAACTTTATAGATCTCCAGATGTGAAACACAACTGCTACACTGTCAGAATTAGAAGTTAACCTTCATAAAATGGCAGCCCAAACTGTGTCATCTCTTTTTAATAACTTAACTCCCCAAGCTGAAGTGATGGTTTGAACACTGAGCTTTGCAGTGAAATGATAATCAGAATATACATTTACCCCTTTTGGTCTAAAGTAACCGTCAATGCAGGTCTCACAGTTTATGCCACCAGTGTGGCTTGTACAATTCACACACACTCCGCCTCCAATGTATTCTCCATGGATATTCAAACTTTGATTTCTGTCTGCAACATCCTGATCGTAGTAACACTCCTCAGTCTTCCCATGACAGTTGCATGCTAAAAGAGAAGGAACTGTGTTAGCAAATAGTTTCTGTCTGGAGATGCCCCACTGTTACTAAGGTATTAAAAGGAGTTATTCAACATTTTATCATTAGTGCTGCATACATTCTAACTGACAGCACATTCAAGCATTAGTTTACTATTTCATCTGTGAAAAGGAACACAGTACTGTCACAGTCACAGTCTCAATTTCTATACATTGTATTTTTTCTCCATGTTTTATCCCAAAGAGTATGAAAACTGACATTTACAGACTAATTATGTTCTTGTTTTGTTTTAGGGTTTGGGGTTTTTTTTTTCCTGTTTAAATTGCTAGTCCAGAAAATCTTTTGGTGGTTGCACACACATACAGTTCATGAAGGAGCCAGCTAATTTAAAATACATGAGGAATTTCGGGGAAAGTAACAGAATGGTATGAGCAAATTCAAATAATTTCCATGAAAGCCGAAAGACATCCTAAAACCACTTGATTTGTGTGTATGTATATCAACACTGGGTCAGAAAAAAGGGATTGCCAATCTTTTGCAGTTCAGATTTTAACTCTTAGGCTTCAGGTCTGCATTTGGTAGAGCTAGTCTAATAATGTGTTACTTTGAAAATGAGGTAGCACTGTCTCTTCCTTTCCCTATAGTATTAAAACATTCATTTCCACATAAAGAGAAATTCAAAGCTCATTAACATTGTAGGCAGTCATTCTCCTCATATCTGAACCCGATTTCAGGGGACTGTTTCCATCAGGAAAACACAATTCACTGAGGGCTGAACAAGGCATAAGACATACCTCTCAAAAAATAAACACGAAAATAGAAGTACCCTGATTTTATTCCAGAATATATTCCCAGTGCAGACACTGCCCCAGCTGAAACAAAAATCTCTGTGACCAAAGTTTACAGGACACAAATAAGCAATTCTAGTTTCAATATAGGGATATCTGTTTCTTTTTATTTATTTTTAACCACTCATGGTAAAACTATCCTACATTCGAAAAAACACTTATATGTAACGGAGCATTAGATTTTATTATGTTCAGAAATATAAGTGGTATGTGACCTTTGGAAATAAGATATTAAATTATAACTATCCTTACTATAGTAATCTGAAAATGAAATTTCAACCCTGTGGGAAGGTGATATTTCAAGATATGTTTTCATTCCATCTTGGAAAACTAGATACATCATTTTTTCCATTAAAAAAAAACCCAGAAACTGAAATTGCATTTTGATCATGTAAAGATATTTTGTTTCAGCAAAGCTGAACATGATAATATATAAAAGTGCCATTTATATAAAATCATTCTGTTAAAGTTTAATACAGTGAAAAATCTGTACAAGAGATTTTTTTACTTATCGGGATACAGTCCTGTTATTTTATCAAAAAAACCCCACCATAATTATAACAATCAAGTCAAAATGGTGTCTTTCTGTAGTGCTCCACCAATATCAGCGCATTTACAATAAAGTATTTAGAGTTCCATAAAATCGCAATTCTACTTGCAACTTTTCAGTTAACTATTTTGTGACACTGTAAATAAGTGAACAACTCATTCATAAACAAATATGTTTAGAAATAGAATTAATTGCAAAATTATGTGGGAGTCAATTTTTCACCAGCAGTTGCAATAAACTTTCTGTTCTGTATTGCTTTCAACTTACGTTCACATTCATGCTTAACCAGGAAAGTGCCAGCATGCCAAGGCTTTTGATTGAAACCAGGACAACACCGATCACATGTCTCTCCGCATGTGTTGTGCTCACACTGACAGACAGATTTCTAATTTAAAAGAAAATCAAATATTTACACAATGTGATGATTTGAAGAATCTGTTCATGTACATAATCCGCATTCCAGTTCAAATTACAAAAATTATTAGCATTAAGCACGGCTATATTCTGTAAGTTTTCTGTTTATTCATTTTTCTTCATTTATGTATCCTGTATTCACCAAGCGAGAGATAAAATAGTCTGTTCAGATTCAATAGCTCTACTTTAAAGAAAACAGTCACAGTGTGAAGGAAGACAGCTGGCCAGATAATCTAAGAAGAATCTAGGAACATAGGAGAATCTAATTTCAACTATCTGAAGAAAGGAGGATGGGCGAATGAAAGTTCCACAAGACAGCAAATATGCTAAAATGCTGGTAGCCCTCAGATGCAGCTTCCCATCACAGGAAAACTGATTGCTGGGTTACACTAGAGGGAGTGAGACGTTCTTCACCCTTTCCTTAGACATAGCAATTCTGCAGCTGCAGAGTGAAATCTGTTCTGTTGGTTGATGCAATTAAAAATTGGCTCTTCTTTTATCTTTAGCATTATTTTTTTACTGGATGAGTCAACTCATCATGTGACCTTCTAACTGCATAACTAACTTTATGTGATGGATAGCAGGAGTTTTTAAAATAGTAAGAGATGAGAGCAGGACCAGCCTTTCAGACACACTTCAGTTCCACAGCAGATGATCTTGTCCCAGAATGAAAATATTGCTGTAGAGAACACTCAAATCCTCTGAGCCACAGAAGAAATTCCAAAAAGATAAGAGAAATTGTAGTTTCAAGAAATAATAAGAAAAAAATTGCCTTCCCAATAGTAACTCAGTGGAAGGGACTCTCTCTGGTCCTTGTGAACTTATTCAAGATAAATGCAGCAAGCTAACCTGGAGAAATTCTACACCCCAAAGGACAAAGCATAAATCTTGCAAAACAAGGTTAAAGAATGCTTCAGAAAGCAAGGTAGTAAATTCAAGGAAGTTTGTTTTTTGTAATGCTAAGGAAAAGATGTATTGTGCTGACTGTAGTCATGATGTTTATAATACAAAGCCCACCTATTCTGGCATGGTTTGGTTTAAAAAGCATCACTGGAGAGCTAAACCAAGTAATCGAAATCTCTTATGGCTTGTGGTGGAGTCACCATCCCTGAAAGGGTTTAAGAGATGATTGGATGTTGTACTGAGGGAAATGGTTGATAGGGCTGGGACAAGGGCTGGACTCGATCTTAGAAGTTTCTTCCAGCTGGAACGGTTCTGTGATTCTGTGATTTATGCTATTTTTTATACTAGTCAGACAACAAATACATATTTCTCATCTTGCAAATCAAGACACTACACTTGTCAAAATGCCTTTATTTTATTGAGTAGCCAAACTATCTGAAATATGCATTAATCACGATAATAGCACTTATTTTCTGAGGTAGGTCTAATTCTAACAGATGACACTGAGACAAGGCTGCAGTTTGATAACTAAGGCCATCTGTAACAACAGTTCAACACTTGCTATATATGCAATCACAGAAGGGGAAGGGGAAGGGGAAGGGGAAGGGGAAGGGGAAGGGGAAGGAAGAGGAAGAGGAAGAGGAAGAGGAAGAGGAAGAGGAAGAGGAAGAGGAAGAGGAAAAAGGAAAATACATACGTTGGTCATTGGATCCAGTGGACAAGCCTTTGCATGGCCTGAACATATACACATGCCTCCAACAGAGATATCTTTTATGGAATAGTAATACTGTAAGACAAAACAGAAATTGAATTGCTAAGTGGATTGTAAAATGTAGGTGTCAAACTGCAGAATTCATTTCTAGAGACAAAACTGTCAGGTCTCGATTTATTTCTTTTTTGATGTATTACAAATATAGCAGACAGTGTAATCCAAACTGTGTCTTGATCAACAGAGTCAGGCTTAGTGAAAGAAAGGGTATAAATTGGCACAGCACCATTTGTTTGAAGTCACAAGAGTCATGTAAATTTATACACAGCATATACCAAAAACGAGAATAGGAAAAGCCTATATGCACACTAGATAAATAAAAGTCAAATGCTATATAATTTATTCCCTCCAGAGAACATGAAAAAGGCATGATGATGGAGAGAAGAGAAAGGCTAGAAGAAAATTAAGAAAGAAACAGCTTTGTTTGCCTTAGTTGAGTCTTACTTGAGCATTGACTGGACTACTGAAAGAACTATTTGTCACTATTGGCCTTTTAAATGACTGTGGAATAGTGTTCATTACTGAAATTTAAATAATGCTTGACCTGTTGCTCTCACGTTTTACCATTTCTATTGTTTCTTTGGTGATGCTTAATAACCCTAACCAGAAAGAATGATGGAAAGATATTTATAATCATGTATTATGTCATCTGGGAAAAGTAAGTGTTACGTGCCCTCTCGTTCATTTTCACCTGTTTCAGTGAGGGTTCTGTAACATCCTAACAATTAGCTACTCAAAATAAACATATGCAACTTGCAAATTTTGCAGTTTCTGTGTTCAACTTCTTTTTCAGATCCTTAATAAAGGCATCAAACAAAATAGGAACTCATATAACTCACAGCTAACCTTCTACCACACAGAGAATGTATCATTTGTCACTACCCTTCGTTTCCTGTTTTGTGGAATAGTGGCTTGTTTAATGTCTTCTATAGGAAAAGACAGACAAGGATGGAAAGTTTCTGTTGCTCCTTGTTCCTTTCTGGAATGATGTCATACAGAAGTTATTGTTCTTTTGTTGGTTTGAGAAATCTGTGGATCATCTTGTACCAGGTTTTCATGAGTACACTATGATTTTTGAAGTATGAACTCAGTTTTGTGTTTCTGTTCACCTAGAATCAGATTATTCCATCTGCACTCTTGCATAAACACAGTTTCCATCATTAGTGAGGCTACAATAACTATACTCGGCCAGAAGGGTTTCTAAGTTTGTAACACAAAACAGAATGGCACATTCCAAGCTTTCAGAAATAGCCAACACTCAATGTATTTAGAGGAAGAAATGGAAATTGAAAATAGGAACAGAAGAAACAAATTTTCTCAGCAGCTATCCACCATTGATAAATGGTATTAATTAAAGCCAAGAGTAACAATACACCTTCTTTATAACAGGATTTACTATAGTGGTACACTAAACTTTCCAAAAGAAAAATAAGATGACCAACAGAATGAGTAGAAAGAAAAAACTGTGGAAAGCTATATATATCCAAAACAGCTTTGTACTAATGCTTGGTAGAAAAATCAGAGGAAAAATAGAATAATATGCATTTGAGCAGCAGAAAATCAAGGAGATATGGCATAGGAAGAAAGATTGCAGAAAGAAGAGATAGATAGGAGTGTGCACACACAAGGAACGGAGAGGATCTGGGTATGGTGTGAGTGCTGCATCCTTTCTTTTAAGCTAAAGCACAATGTAAAATTTTTACTGTTAGCAACAACCATATAATAATCCTAGAAGAGCTGCAGTCAGGCACTGTGGTACTGCTAGTAGAAATTCCCTTCAAAGCGTTGAGACAATGTTAAAGGTAGCAAAGGGCTGAGCAGCAGAAGGGACAAGAGGACACTATCAGCTGCCGCTTGCTAAATATCTGCATCTGAATGCAACCAAAAGAGTTGTGTGCTTATGTTAATAACACTATTAACCAGAAACTTGTTACTTCTTTTAAAGAGAAGATAACAAAATATTGTGAAGAGGAAATTCTCTAACACTGGGATTTTGACAGACAGCAACAGATGTTCATCCTCTTCCAAACTTTTAACAACAAAGGCAGATACAGCACTAACAAGTGTAAGAGAACTTCTACACATGCATTTCTACCGTATGACAGAACTTACCCTCCTTGTAACAATGGGATCAATTTCATTTGGATCTTTGTGAGCGAACATCATTAAATCAGCATTTAATGTTCGTATCCTCTGAAATCTCAGGCGAATAAAGCGAGCAGAGGTGAATTCTAGTAATACACGTGAAGGATCATCAGCACTAGGCCTTCCATTAATTAGAGAAGTATGAATCTGAAGAGAGAATTATTAAAGCAATAAGGTGATAGCAATGCTGTCATGATTATGCCAAGAAATGTTACAAGCACTGTGTGAATGTCTTTTTGAATGTAAAATACCTTCTATTATTGGAAAGCAGATTTCCCTCCCAAAAATACTCCATGTACTCATGGACCCCAATTATTGAGATGATCTACAGTAAAAATATTTTGAGTAAAAGCAAGTCATCAGCTACAGAGAGATAGGAGCACAAACTGAATATGTTTACCAAGGCCCTACAAAAGTGTCCATGCCACAGACAACTCATTTCTCCTCTTCTAGTCTGAAATAGGTATTTTCAAGTTATCAAACAACTAAAGGGCTCAAAAATTTTGAGTTCAAGGAATTGATAGTTGGAATGGGACTCAGAATTTAACTAGGGTCAGTTTCTACCTCTTTGAACAATCATCATCAAAAGAATTTTGAATTAGGTGTTTTGTGTCAAAAGACTTTTGAACTAGATGTTCTCTAAAGTCAGGATAAGGTAACATTTGAAATACTGAAAACTACAACAGCTAGATGAGGCAAAATAAGCATTCATAAGCATCTCCCCTTTACCATTGTCTTTTTACAAAATACATAATTTCCTTTGAATCTTGGTCTTGGCAAATTGAAGCAATTTCCTGGGTTGCAATTGTTTCTACCTTGTCCCAAAGGAAAATCTTTATCATTTCTGAGAGCTCTGTTCAACATTTGTTTTCTAAAGACACTACCAATTTCTGCTTACACAGTGGTTTCAGTGAAGATCACTCCTCTTTCTCTGCCTGCCCTATCCTGAAGTCTAGAAATCTTCTAGTTAAGTATGCTCTGTGTTTTTTTTCATAAAAAGACTCTCTGACCCTGACTGCCATCAAGGGCAAAGCAGCAAAAACAAAAAACCTTCTTCCTCTCCTGCCTTTTTAGCTGATCATGGCATACATTAACTGAGAATCAACAAAATAAAACAGATGGGCTGCTACAGAATTTTTCTTGGGAAAGGCCTACAAGAAGAAGGTCAGGTAGAGCAAAATACTGTTAATGAGCGCCTGGGGGGAGGGAGGAAAGAAACCATTAATTTTCCTGTAGTCTGAAGTGTTACATTTTAATTGGAGCATTTTTATTACAGGCTGATACACTGAGAGAATGTTCAGATGCTGAGCCAAATGTGTGGAACATTATAAGGAATAAAATTATTTATTCCTTGCAATGAACATGTTGTGTACCTTACTTCAGTGCTCTGAGTGAGAGGTCAGGCCACATAGCCACGTTCTATCACCAAACATGATCATATTACCACCGTTCTAGGCAAACAGCTGCACTCAGAATGCCAGCTGGCACTCACTCAGCAGTGGCTGCCTCACACCAAAGAAAGAGACAAAACTACTTCCAGTCAAACAGTAGTCCTTTCCTGGAGTTTTTGCAGGTACTTGACATAGAAGGTTCATTGAGCAACTCCTATCTTTTGCTGGCTAAGCGCAATTATTAACTTAATTATTTTCACCACCAACAGGGATACACTAAACTTCATAATGTCTAGCAAACTACTCCACTGAATTCATAGGTACAAAAGATCAATGGAAAATACTCGATTCAAGTAACTTGGAGTCATACAGGAGTCATATCTTAGTCATGTCTTGCCTAAGTATGAATCAGCACCTCAATGTTTCTGCCATGTTATCTCCACGCTACTCCTCCTGAAGTCCTAGCAACCCTATTACTTTGAGCTCTGGCTCAATTTTGCTCTTGACTACAAGTAATTAACTTAAAGGAGAGGGTTGGAAAGGAACAGAAGAAAATGCTATGAAAAAGAAAGGGTACAAACAAAAGATTATAATAAAAATCCCAGAGCAAGTGAAGAAGAGTTCTTGAATGAGAAATGACTGGCTACAAGCAGTACAAAACCACACGACCAGAGAGAGCAAACTGCACAAGTCCCCACTGAAAGAGTAGAAAACATGTGTGGAAAGTAAACTTCAAAAGAAGCCTGGTTGTGGTGGCAATAGGTGCAGTGGAAATTGATAGATCTTTCCAAAAGAAGCAAGATTTTAGTCAAAACATATGCCTAAAGATGTCTTTGCAGAATATTTACCTGGAAGCAAAGAAATACATTTCTTTTGAGTGTTTTTTTACACTGTCACCTTCTTCCTTTAAAGAGGATCCAAGAGATTCCTTTCTTAGAGGCATCAAACACAGATAGGTTATGGTTTAAAGAAGTAGAGTACTAAAGACTGAACTTTATCTATTCCAGAGATAAAGATGAAATATATCTGAAGTAGAGCTGAAAACGTCCACTAGCTCACACTGAAATAGCAACAGCACTTTGATTATAAGCACCATGGAATTTTTATTATCTCATCAAAAAGACCAAAAAAAAAAAAAGCTTTTGGGGGTGAGAGGAGAAAGATGTAGGTAAAAGTCCATGTATGAAAAAACAAATCCTCACAGAGAGTTAAAATATTAATCCCAAACAAAACTAAATGACACTGCTGAAAAATAACAGTCATATCTTTTTTTTCTTTTTTATTTTTTGTAAAGAATAAATTTAGTCTTAGGACAGCAACAGGAAAAAAACCCACCACCTTGGAGTGGCAATTTTACAGAATTAAAATGTAAATTAAGAAAATAAAACAAGAGGGATCCTTTTTAGAACAGATCCCCTTTTTAAAATGTTTCATGGGTCTATCTGCCAGCATCACATCTATTTAGCAAGGGTAAACTAGTAGAGACTATGCCATTCACTTATATTGTCTTTCATACTTGTTTTAAATGTTTCACAATTCACTTTAAAATAAAAAATAAGTCTCATAATTACTGAAATGGATCTATGTCCTGAGTGAAATGTGACACCTGTTCAAACCTGTACACCAAAATGACAATAAAAATAGGAAATTAATCTGAAAGGAAAATTTTACACAGGCAACCTCACTCTAAATTATTTCTCATCTCAACATCTGTGATGAAATCATTAATTTCTCCCTAGAAACATTTAGAATCAACTTGAAGAGTGTCCAACTAAGTTGCTCATACTCTTCAAAAAAGAGAATAAGAAAGAAACTAAGAGTAGTATAGTAACATTTGTCATTAATCAGGAATGAACAATAAGAATTTTAAATTGGATCATCTGATCCAACTCCCCTGCTAAACAACCCTCTGGTGTACCTGCTGAGGGTGCACTGTGCCCCACCATCTAAACCATGAATCAAGATGGTAAACAGGATTTGACTTAGCAATATATATTCAAGTTACTTTAGTTATAAAGTTGTCTGTCTTCTGTGTTTGATTTGAACAAAACTTCTACCAGAAAAAAATGCATACCCTAGTTAAATAGAAAAACATAAAAAACATTTTGTAACACCAAAGATCTACCTAATTCAATGTCCTGTCTCCAAGAGAGGCCAGCAGAAAATAATCAGGAAGGAATATAAGAAACAAGGCATTTAGAGACTGATTCCTCTCATAAAATATCACCTCCTCTGACTGAACAGTCTAAATGTTTCCTGAGCTAGACCGAATCTGAGTCATAGGGTTTAATGTCTACCAGTTGTCCTTTTCTTTATTACTAGTCTACGCCCTTTTTTTCCACAATTATGTTTTTCATCACTACAGACCAATGTCCCAATGACAGGAAATTTGCTTCATACAAAAAAAAAAAAAAAAGTAAAAATAACTGGTTCTAGTGGGGTTCAGATTTTCTTTTTCTTTTTTTCTTTCAGATCTGTAAATCAGATCATTAATTATTTCTGTGACAGTGTTCCATTTTTTCATTTGAGGAAATTATGAGTAGTCAAGAACTTTTTATCTTTGAACTTCACTATGATGTTAAATCAACTTTTTTTTTTTTCAGAGAACTATTTTTCTACTCGGAAGATAATTTAGTCCAACATTAGCCCATCAGCATTCATGTATAATTCTTCTATTTTGCTTTTAGCAAGACTGATTTTCATACAGTATTTTTCATTTAGTATCATAAGCTGCTAATAGAGCAAATTATCTAGTGGTTGATAGGGCTGGGACAAAGGCTGAACTCAATGATTTTAAAGGTCTCTTCCAACTGAAACAATTATATGATTCTATTATTTAAATTTTGCATTACCAACAAATGCTACTATTACAGAGTTTTCTGATTTTACAGATTGCCCAGAAATGTGCTGAACAACATAAACACTACTAAAGAAATTCACAGGTCATCTCAGTACATAAGAATGTCTGGACCATGACAGAAACAAAAGACTTATCAAGCATGGTAGTCTGCCTTATACAGTAGCCAAAACAGCATGCTAACAATAAGCCAAAGACAAGTATACACAATACTTCCTCAAGAATATACTGACCTATAGGTAGTTTTTATAGATTTGGTAAGGATTTCCATCAACTTTGTCTCGCCTTCAATCCAGGTCACCTTCTAAAATCTACACCCATCATATAATAAGGATTTTCTCATCTCATTTATGTCATAGGGAAAAGGATCTTTCTTTTGCTCGTTTTAAACTTGCCTTCTACTAAATTTACTGAATACTTCTTAAATTGGAACAAAGAAATACATCTTTCTACCAGATCTATTCTTCATTACATTATTACTAACTAGCTTGACACAGGTATCAGGTTTCCAGATCTGTAGTTTCCTTGGATTCCTAAGGAAGTTTTCTAAAAAACTGGTGTTTCTTTTGACATTCCACACTCCCTAGATATTGAGAATATTTGTAAGTCAGAAGATAAATAATAACTGTTGTAATTCACCTATGTTAGCCTTGAGTTCCTTTTCACTCTCCAATTTATGAATTATTTCTGTGTCTCTTCAGTTAACAACCTAGTTTGTGACTGCTTCTCCAACTCCTTTCCTGTAAATAATGTTTCCAGTACAGAAACCCTTCTGACAGTCTCCATAGCAAAAAGTGATTCAAATCATTAATTTAGTTTTTCAGCAATGACCTTATCTTCCTTGAATGCTCTTTGATCATCTTTCAGCCCACCAATCCTCTGACAGACTTCTTGAATGTGATGTGTTTGAAAAAAGGTTTATTTCAGCTTCATACTCAGTCACTCAGAATCTTTTTTTCACATCTCGATTGCGGTTTAACATTTCATTTGCTGGAGCTTATTTTCCTACTTCTTTTTCTCATTTGGAGGAAAATACATGACTTCTATTCATAAATGATGCTCGTTTACTTTTAATATCTATTATCTTTCCTTAGTTTATGGTTTAAAGACGCCGTAGGATTTTTGGAATCACTCTGAAATGTAGCATACATGTGAGTGCAACATATCTTTTAATGAACTGTAGGCTGTCTAAAACGTTTTTAGCTGATTGAACATCTCTTATGATTTACAAAATGTACTTTGGCAGATTTTATTCACCTGGGATGTTGCATTTTGAGTATTTTCAGGTTGTTTTTACATAACAGTTGTTTCACTGTTAATACTCCTGCTAAGGATCTGTCAACCATTTTGGACTAAATTTTTAGATTCCTTTACTAGCTGCACCAAGAACATTCAGGTGTTAAAGAAATACTCTTTGCACTACATTCTATTCTGACACATATGCAGTCTGCCAAAGGGCTACAGAAGGCTGATATTATAGTCTTCACCTGCCTTTGGCAAGATGCACTTCTGTTTGGGCAGTTGCTGATATAATGTCAAATCCATGCAGTCCTAATTTAGGTGCTGAATTTTATTTTATAGAGACCTCATGCATTGTTTTATTTCTGTTGATTTTCTTTATTCTTAAATCCACAGTGCCTCTCTTCCACAAGACTCTCAGTCATTCCTAAACAAGTTCTTGTTTCTAATGTGCCTATTATATCACCTCTTTCCAACACTCTTTAAGGGTAGGTATTAATTAGCACAGTGAGTAACTTGCAGAGTAAGCTGCTGGGTATGGTTACTTTTGCAGATGCTGGGGTAATGTAAAACTTGACTACTGAGCTTCTGCAAAACAGACACTTTAGAGGACTTGAAATCCGCTCCAGTTAGATTTAATTCAGTTTCTGCCACTGAGAAATGATAGATGTAGCCTAAGAAACTTTCTGCCATTTTTGGCATTAGACAAGTCTCGTACACAGATGAACATGGACTTATTTAGATTGTATTTATGAAGGGTCTCCAGAACAAAGTATCACCCTGCACCCCATCACATATTTCTACACTTTGATAAAATCTCTGTGAGACTTCACTTCTCAAGGATAAGCAATTCCAACCCTCTCAGCTGGAATATATAGGACAGATACTCCAAGTGCTTAACCATCTTCCCAGCCATTTTCTAGGCTTGCTCCAAAACGTCCACGTATCTCGTACTAAGGAGCCCAGAACAGGATACAGATCCCCAGGTGTGCTCTGATCACTTCTGACCATACAGGGAAGGAACACCCCCCTCAACCTGCAACACTATAATGCAACCCAGGATACTCTTGGCTTCTTTTGCTGCAAGGGCATGTTGCTAGCTCATGTTCAACTTGGGGTCCACCACCAATGTCAGTCACCATTTCCTCTTGGTGCTCCTGGATGATTTAGGCAGAGCTGGCTCACAGGCCTCATTGAACAGAGCTCCCAGCCCATTACCTGCCAGCAGACACAAGTATCATGTAGCTGTCCATCTGCAGGCATAGAAGGAGCCTTCCTCCTGGTATTGGAAGTCACCAGTTTTTAATCTTCACCACCATGGGAATCTCTATTTTTGAATCAAGAGACACAGACTCTGCTTGCCTTTATTTTGGTACAGTTGTGGCTTTAGGCTGCAGAGTGCAAGAGAAAAGTCAGTCACCTAAAATATTGCCAAGAAAGGTAAATTTCTCACTAAAAGTTAATCTCCAACAGCAGCATAAAGGAGAGAAAAGCTTCCTACACGAAAAGACCTGCTACTCGATAGCAGCAGTGGAGAAGACAGGTATGTCAGTCTTAATTTAATGAGAAAGGTACTCCACAATTTACACTCTTGAGTTACGCAAGCACATCAATCTGAAGATGGACCGTACGAAACATCAATTTTTTCCCAAGTGATTCAATAGTTCTCATAATTCTCCTACCCAATACCAGCCTTAACTATCTGTTTCAAGTAGCTCATTTGCAGTAGTTGTAAAATTACTGTTAATTAATCTCTTGACACCTTATATATAACCCCTAAAGACTGAAGTTCTTTGAGTTTTGTTAGTGCAAACCTTAAACCAACATCAGAGTTGGTTTCTTAGCAAGAATAGTAGATGGAAGCATATGCCAGAACTCAGCACTCAATTTTTCATTGTAAATATATATTTATGATAATTTTATATAAGAAATAGTATATTTGGCAAGATTTGCTGTATTTCTAATAAATATCTCACTATCTTAATAAATTAATGGATTAGTAAGTGAAAGCACAACTCCCTTCTGTGCCTTGCTAATGAGTACAAGAGCTGCTTAAAATGCAGTGCTTAAACTTACATTGAAATGTCAAGGGCTATGCATGTCAAACTCTATCTGAACTAACTCATTTCCCCTAAGAATACAGGCAAATGTCAGCTTAGTGAACTATTTAGAAAATACTATTGTGTCACTGACAACTATACCCTACAGCTTAAGCCAAATAATGCTTCATCTCTTCAGTTCTGATTAACTTGCTTTTGTCATTTTCCTCTTTGCAATTTCACTTGAAACTTAAATTGCTTATTCTAGCCACTGCTTTTCTACAATTCCTGTAATTCTCATGCTTGTCATTTTTGGACAAGAAACAATTTGTCAAAGACATCTTCTTGCATACTCTTAAACAAACTGCTCATTGTCAGAACAACAGTTATTAATACGTCACAGAATAATAAGAAATTTTATTACCTTGAAAGTGTATTTGTCAATTCTAGTTTTTATTTTCTTTTTGTTACTCTCTTAACTAAGTGGGAACACTACACCACACTGTAGTTTCAGCAACAAGTGTGCACATTGCAGGCAATAAGTCTATATCTGACAATATATGAGGCCTGAAATACTGTAACACAATTACGACAGCCTGTCTTCTACTGGCACTACAAAGTGTATTCACAAGTGAGACTCCATCTCTTAATACAGTAAAAGGTTATTTTGTGCTTAGCAATAACTAACAAGGTAGCTGGAGAAAAAGTTAAAGGCTTGGCTCTTACAGGAACATTCTCAAAGATGAAATACACAGAATCAATGTTTTTAAGAGTTATCTGCAAGTAGGTAAGTTGGCAATGTGCTATAGAGTCTAACACACAATACCACAGGTGAATTAGGATTTTAAATCATCAAATGATAGTGATTTTAAATGTCACCATATGTAACAGTGGTCTGACCTCTGATGTCTGAAAACATGTATGACCACTGTTATTCTGGTTTACGTTTTGTCAGTATCATACAGTTGCTCCCCTTAAGCAAGCAGATTAGAACAAGAAAAGAAGACATATGAAGTTAATGACATGTGGCAATGGCAGCTCCAGGTGCATAGCAATTCTGAAAATCATTTTAGTCTCAGTTTTGATCAAGTAAAGGTAAAACATGCTGGCATTACTGAGTTAAATGACCACTTGTCTGTTTAAAGGACGAAATATAGTGGTATGTCAAATACATTCTTCATAAGTAATCAAAAAGCACAACATAAGAATCCAAATTAGTTTGTTTTTTTTTTTTTTTTTAAGCATTGAAGTCAGATGGCACATTATCTGAAGAGGATATGTTTTCAGTACTACTTTTGAAAGTAGTACACTTCCTTTTGGACAATGACCATGAATGGGATATGTAATTCCAAATGAATGACTAAAACATGAAAGTTATGTTTTCTTGTGGATTATAACAAGAAGTAAAACTGAGCCCCAGATTTAACTAAAAGGCTTCTAACTATGCCAAACCAAACAGCAATTTTTTTTAAATCCCCCCAAAAAAACAAAAAAAAAAATCCCCAAAAGACCCAAAACAAACCCACACATCTCTCCTCTCCTACTAAGATCTTATGATTTTCCTAATATATTATATGGTTTTCCTAAAAATTCATGGCACTTTCCACTAGATTTTGTCCTGAATGAGATGTACTGTGCAGTGCACTGTGGAATTTTAGATAAATACTGCCAGAATAGAATGATGACCAGTAGAAAGAAAATCCACGGGAACTTGTCCAGCTGTAAGTAGTTGCAAAGGGCTGCCAAACACAACTGCTGATGTTAAAGAGGGAGAATGTGAGGATTTAAGCTGTTCAAACAGTAAACAAGTACATCTGCTCCTGAATGTTATCATTAAACAAACTGCTGTAATATGCTTTACATTACTGCTGCATTCTTGTTTTTCACTGTAACTCTGAAGTTTTGAAGTGGGGAAGTTTCAACAAAATTTGGGGTTTTTTTTATTGCATTGCAGACCCATATGTGGAAAAGCACGTTACAATTACTGTATAGTGTTGGAGTCTAAGTTCTAGCAAAATTTGTGTAATATTATTTGGAACATGCGTTGATGAATGCTTTTGAAAACCACATGGGATCCCTTTGATTAGTGAGCATTCAATGCCTTTAAAACCATTTACAATGTTTTAAAAACAAAGAATAAATAGGACAGTCAGCTGTAGAACACAAGAAATTTTGATTCTTCTCCCACTCTGAACTTGATCTTTCCAGACTTGGGGATATTTTACTGGGGCTAAAAAAACAAAAGTCAGGGAAAAAAAATCCATTTCTAAGTAGTACACAATGAATAGCCCAAGCCAGGAATGGTAACATAAATCTTCTGTAAAACACAGGAGATTAAAGAATGATGTGCATGAAAACAACTTTTTGTTCTTTGTCCCTATCATTAATTGCTGCACATTACAAAAATAGTTGTGCTTACTTTGGCTACAAAAACTAAACTTGGCAAGGTTTTGTCAAAAAGTCAACTGTTTGAGTTTTTCAGATGTCATTTCTGATATATAAAACATATATATGACACGTGTAGTAGACTAGTGCACTGGTTTTGGCTGAGCGTTAATTTTCTTCATAGTATCTTATGTGGGGCTATGTTTTGTATCTGTGATGAAAACAGCATTGATAACAGAAGGATGTTTTGCTTATTGCTGAGTACTGCTTGCACAACATGAAGGTCTCTTCTGCTTCCCACACTGCTCTGCCAGTGAGTGGGCTGGGACGACACAAGGATTTAGGAGGGGACACAGCTGAGACAGATGACCCCAACTGACCAAAGGGATGCTCCAGACCATATGACATTGTGCTCAGTAGTAAAAGCTGGGGAGCAAGTGTGTTAAGGCCTTTAAACTGTTCTTTTAAAACTGTTTCTCCTTCAGACTTTCGTGTAACTTCTTCAGAAAAAAAAGCTCTACTGTGGCTACTTCTTTATGTCCCTGTATAGGGAGTTCAAGCTACAGAATTCACCTGCTATGGACTTAACTGTTGTTGGTAGTCCTATAGTATCTCAAATGCCTATCATCTTCATTATTTTGATGTGCTTGAAAAACCTTCTCATACTGTTTTTTAGGCCTTCAGTACAATCGTGTTCTTGGTATAGAAGGGCAGTATTTTGGTTCTTGCATTTTCTCTTGCTTTTTTTTCTCCCAGTAATTTTCCATGACTGTTAAAAACTACTAAAAAAAACCCAGACAAAATAACCCCTTATAAAGCTGTGGTTTTATCTTCTTATCTCAGTACAACAACCCTACACAAAATGTGATAGTCAAAGTAAATAAATGTTTGTGGTTTTACCTCTTAGTGGATAGCACTTAAAATCAGTATTTAATGTAAGCAAAATTTTCTATAAAGTATTTCAGTTGTGTGGGTAAGGTCTTCAAGTATCAATTCCCTGACTCCTAAAACAATCACCCACTGGGGATCTTAAGTTCCCCATATCAAGCAGAAGAGCAAAAAACCTCACCAAGTTCCCAAGTACTCAGTGTTCTTGTTTTGCTGCAGAAATTAAATCTACTACTGTTCAAAAATCAGCTACCAGATCCAACATGAAGACAGGTTTAGGTCATTGTAGGTAAATGCAAAGACTTAGATGTACCATTTCCCCTTGCAACACTAAAAGAGTATGTTGAGTTATAAACCTCATTTACAGGCATGAATCCTCCTTTTATAATTTGGTAAAACTACCATACATCCATATAAATATGTGCAACATTCATTTCTTTCCAGTAAGCATTGCAATCAATAAAGGAAAAAAGGTAAATCATCTAATCAATTTGACTCTTTAAAGTGAAAGACTGCTCTGCACAGTCTGTACTTCATATATTGCAGTTTTACTATGATTCATATGATTAATCATATTTTCTTGTTTTTTTCCAGAAATGGTAGAAATTACAACAGAGTTTCTGCTCAGGGACAGAAGAAATACCAAGACAGAAAAGTGGAGTGTCTAACTACACAGAAGAAATTATCATTCCAACTTGGCCCACACAGATGTATCAGTAAATGTCCTTCCTCTTGTTTTTACAATGAGGAGAGACTGCTATTCTACTTAAATGTAGGGTTTTTTCCTGTAATATTAAATATCGGAAACTCAAGTTCAGTATGAACTAACAACTTTAAAACGTTACTCCTCTCCTTTTCTCCCGCAAAAACTAACAGTGATTACTGCTATAATGTAATTATAAAATTACTGACTTGCAAGATTAGTTGCACAAGATTTGAATAAATTATGGTGAAGACTATTCTTATCATGCAGAATAAAATCATTTTATCTTAAATTAAATTCTAGATGTTTTCAAAGTTATCCTACGATATTGAACATGTAAGTGAAATGCTTACTTAATTTTTTTGCTTTTCCATGTCTATGAATGTCTATTAGGAAATTAGGAAATACTAATAATTTTATATTAGTGAGATAATATAGCATTATCTATATGGAATATGGAAAATGTATCCATTTGTTTGGCAACAGTTTAAAATGTCTTTATTTTCCTGAAATTAGCTACTCAAGTTTACTTTTACTAAATCACAAAGAGCAACAAAATGCTTTCTCCAAACCTCAAATCTGGTTTATTTCTTTTTTTTCTTAACTGTTTCTTTCATGATTTGTCAAACTGAAAATTTTGTGACAAAATTATTGAAGAATATAAATATTCTTTTTAGGCTAAGTTATGCTTTTAAAAACCACTCAAAAAAAGGATATTCACCAGCAGAAGTTAACACAGTCATTTCACTGAGATCAGCCATACACAAAAAGGTAATCAAAATTACCTTGACCATAAGACTTCCTGAAGCTACTGTAGCTCGAAGTTGGGAGTGGGAGGGGAGGCAAGCAAAATATAAACCAAGACCAATAGGAAGAACACAGTATGAGTAATCCAGATGTTGAACATGTAAGTGGTTAACCACTTACAGTTACCAGTGGTTACCAGTGACTGTTTAACCACTGAAGTGGTGGGACACTGGATTAAATGAGATAAACAGATTCAAAGGTTATAAGACTTCAGCTGGAAAGATCTTTAATAACAGGTACCATTTATGTAAGGATCCTATTGGCTGTCCCCATTACTAATCACTACAAAATCACTTATATGCACTAATTGTGCATGTAAGACAGAAAAGCAAGATTAGAATGATCCTAAGCTGATAGAATACTTAGATATCAGTCCAGAGAAAGCCTCATTTTATTTTTTTAAAAATGAAGCTATGCCACCTGGCTAGGTAGCCTGACCCATGCTAAAAAACTGGGATGCAGGACATATTCTTGGATGCAAGGACTGCATCTAATAAGAGCTCTACCAGCTGAAGCTTTCTTTTGCTTTCTAGGCAAAAGACTGTCACATGTCCTTCATTCACAGTTTTTTTAAAATTTGTTTTCATTATCTTTGCATTTAAAAAAAGAAAGTGACTGAATAAAATGTTTCCAATTTGCCTCACATTGAACAACTCATATCAATCAAAATAAAAAATTCTATTTAATTTTTTGAAAATAATATAAATTATTATTTTCCTTGTTCAGATGTCAAGCTGAAAAAAGTTATTCAATAAGCTCTATTTTTAAATTTCTGACTCAGATTGCATTAATTTATCTATTTTTTTTGTCTAAACTGTGATGCTGGAAGTAGAATCAGTTTAAATTTTTTAATAGATTGTTACCCAGTTTCTTCTGTTATGCATTTTTTGCAATGGCAGTATATAAAAAAATACTGGTACAAGACAACACATGTGATAACCACAAATAGTCAAAGGAAATGTACAGAAATGCACCTCAAATATATGGAAATTTAGCATACTCATGAGAAATGCCTAAGGTGATTGCAGCTGAAGGCATGAGAAATAATACTGTCATTACCTTTACCATACTGTATTCCTGGCTACAGCCATACAGTAAGCAGGAAGAAATTTCTTTTTAAAGGCTAGCATTAAGACTCAAAAAACCTTAGGCTCCATTGTTCACACAAACAGCTGTTGCCAAAGTCCTTCAGTCTCCAGTTTTTACCTTTGAGAACACGGAAATAATATCATGCTGTTTACTTATGAAGAGCCAGCCATCTCAGAAATCCTTCATAAGCACTGCATATGAATTTTAATATATTTCTGAAAACACTGCCAGGTACTTTTCATTTAACATCAGATATGGTTTAAGAAAAAAAAAAGAAATTAAGAAGCTGAATTATACCACAATGGGATATTTCAGTTGGACAACCATCTAGTCCAACTGCCTGACCTATTCAGAGTTGACCAAAGTTAGAGCATGTTAAGGGCATTGTCCAACTGCCTCTTAAACACTGACAGGCTTGGGGCATTGACCAGCTCTCTAGGAAGCCTCTTCCAGTGTTTGACTTCCTTCTTAGTAAGGAAAGGCTTCCTAATGTTCAGACTAAACTCTTCCTGGCACAGTTTTGAACAATTCCCATGTGTCATATCACTGGATCTTAGGGAGATAAGCACCTTTCTCTCCCAAGAAGCTTTGAAAAGCAACGAGGTCACCCCTCAGCCTCCTCTACAAATTAGACAAGCCCAAAGTCCTTGGCTGCTCCTCACAGGACATGCATTTCAGCCCCTTCATCAGCTTTGCTGTCGTTCTTTGGATTCACTGAAAGACGTTCACATCTTTCTTAAATTGTGGGGGCCAGAACTGCACACTATTCAAGGTGAGTCCACATCAACTGAGTCTATTGTCTGGTATTCTCTCTTGCTCAGGAATTAATGTCTGAAATTCTCCCTTAGGAAATTTGCTAAAATGGTCTGTTAGTACTACCTCTCCCACTGTAAAGACATGACAATTCATTCTCTGAACTGAATTATTAGACATATATAATAATGATAAATGACAATAAAGTGGTTACAAATTAACTGCTCACCAAATCTTTTAGTATAAGGATGGCAGTTCATCAGATGAAACCAGTGGTAACTAAGTAAATGAAAAAAAAGGAGATGATTCTTTGTACAGCAGGGACTAGATATATGGAAATAATTGCCAAAAGATGCTAGGAGTGGAGGAACTCCAGAGAAGTCTGATGTAAAGTTGTAAAAGTATTTGGAATATGCATCCATCAACACATCAAGATGAGCTGAAAAAGTGACAAAACTGACAAACTGACAAATAATGCCTAGTATTTATAACTTCTTTGTAACCTAAATTCTACTCAATTCTAGAAATATCCTTTGAGGCAACATCTTCCAAAAACACATTCTGCCCCCAAAGACAGAGGGATTTCTTCTGCTTTTACATTTACATACTGCCCACAACACAATAATGATTATAACTTTTGAAAACTAACTTTCTATCAGAACTGCTGACTGTGATGAAACTAATATGGACAAGGGAGTCAGTTATTCCAAGTAAGATTTAATGAGGTGGAAATTAAATAAAGACTCTTCCTCTTGGTTGATTGTTCTGCTTTTTTTTACTTTCAGAAAGTCTCATTGTACCAAAACTCTGTTTCCCAGAATACAAATCTGTTCTTTACCTGACTTCTTTCTCATCAGATTAATTATAGCTTTCTCTCATGGTCTTCACTAGCTTTGACTTTTAATCTCTTCTCGCACAGAGAAGTACTTTATATTAAAGAAATAACAAAACACTTGTTTTTGACCTAAATATTTTCTCCTAGCCTATACAAAAATATTCATAATCTATGTATGTTTGAAGAATATTTTTTTCTAAGTATAACCTCCTATTTTATTTCCTATCAAACTACAGGTCATGTAAAATGTGTCATTTTCTATGAAAAGATATATATTTCCCTGTCATCAGTGATCAGCTGATGCACCTAAAATCTTTGGAGGGTCCAGCTCTGAAAAAAAACTGCAAGTAAAAGGGAAGATACCCATATATGAAAATACAAATACTATGCATGTTTTTTCAAATGAGCATTTCCTAAAAGAAACCTTCACATATCTCAGAAAAACAGAAATTACAGCATTGAAAGCTAATGTCCAGAGCCTTACATCCACCTAGTCATCAGGGTAAAGAAACTGTGACACAAATTGTAGTCTAGCAGAAGAAAGATTTCAATTAAAAAAGGTGCAAATTAGATTTAAACATCAGAGGCTCCTATGCCAGGGAAATGAAGCAAAAATCACTATAGTAACCCACTAATTTTTAGTTCTCAACCTAATAATCACCCGAGGAAGTAAAGAAAAAAACAAATGTCATTCCGATATAGAGTTTAAGTAAAGATGAAAATAGCATAAATGGTCATTCTTCTTTCCTAGAAAATAGCAGCTTCATCTTGCCAGTTCTTAACCTGTACATAAATGGCTCTTTTTTAGTTAATGGCAAAAAAATTACTGTTAAAGCAAGAAACATCAATTCAGTAAAGTTAATGAGTAACTCATTAACATGACTGATTTCCTATAGTTCTTTTTGTGCCTTGGGGACACTGAAATGGTGAAACTTGCTTTTTCATTTTGAAATACTCTTTAGGGAATCTTTAGCACTTACAGTTATTGATGGCATACCAGCAACATAGATGCTAAAAGTCTACCTTTGCCAGTTTGATATGGAGACACTATGGTCTCCTTATCATTTTTTAGGTATCACTGGTCAGTGATAAGACAGTATAGAAACTGGAATGCTAACAATATTTCTGCATTCAAGTCTACACTTTTAGAGAAATTTCCTTATTTGAGAATTTCTCAATTTTGTTCTTTGAAAAGCTGTCATGTAGTTTTGCATTAATTCATAAAGATATTAAATAAAATTATTTTATGTAAATAATTCCTGGTATACAGATCGTTTATGCACATTTGACTGAGCAAACTTAAACTGGTGCTAGTTACACAAGTGCAAGTTTGGGGTTTGGACTAGATGATCTCTAAAGGTCCCTTCCAACTCCTACCATTCTGTGATACATTGACCTGAAGATAAATCTAGTTGTTGGTTCTAACTGTGTGATTGCTCAAGAGAATATTTATTACTAGTGCAAATAATGACATTATTAAATGCACAAAATATTTTGCTTAGAAATAATATTTTTGGAAATACTCTAATTAGTCAAGTCACTGACTAAATGTTCACTGAAAATCTAACTGAAAAGAATATATTCTGCTTTTTTCTAAGATGACAAGTTTTAACTTCAGGCACTAGTGTAGATGTAGATTTTACTTTTGAACTGGATTGTCGACCTATGTTCCTTTTGTACTTCATCAGTGTACATCAGAATGGTGTGCCTAAACAGTTCATGAGTTTTGAGGCAAAGGAAAAGTACTAAATTTATACTTCCTAACTCTGTCATTCTTACAGAATGTTTGTAATATCTGGTACATAGAACAACAGTCCTAACCTAGCTTAAAAATAAATGATATATAGATGTAGTTCCACTGAAAGACTAAAAGCCAGTCAAATAACACAACACAATTGCAAGTAACTCTGATATTGCTATGAATTGCATTATTTTTATGTTATATGTTTGATAAAATATGAAAAAGAATCTGAATTAATTCTGTGTTAATGCTATGTATTTCACAATGCACTCTATAGCTACTCAGACAGATTAAAGTAATGTTTTACTTAGGAAAAGAATATGTAAGCTGATTAATTTCTGAGGAATTATACTCTTCCAGTCTCTAGTTTTAGATTTTTCATTTTAAGATGTTCTCTCTTTGTTATGGTCATGCCTCACATTAATAACCACATGTGTGAGGTAAGATTAACAGGGTGGCTTCAATCATGTGACTTTCATATAGTGTACTTGTATCTAATAATTTCCCTTTTCCAAAAGGAATGGAACAGATGCATTTGTCCCTTCAAAGTCTTCTTCTTCTCATTTAAATAAAACGTTTATCAGATGCTAGTCATTTGCTATGTTCAGGAGACTACAGCACATCAGGCCAAGTTAAAAAAATCTTAATTGCACATTTAAGATTGGAATCACATTCCACTTAATTCAGCAGGCTTTAAGCCAATGCTTCAGTCATGGATATATACAGGCATGCTGAATAAAAGCCTTTTGCTGTTTAACTCAATGAAAGCAAATGAAGCACACAAGGAGGCATTCGTTTAACTAAAAGGACAGCAGACTGCTGTAATCAATATCTGTCTGCAAGAAAAATAGATAATCAAAGAAACTGAACAATGTAAATTAAATAAAGTATTGGAGTATTTACTTTGGTGTTGTATTTTCAGTGTTCTCCCAAAGCCTCTGTATAAAATTTCTTGGCAAGTGATAAACTGCTAACTCATGTTGTGTTCACCTCTCAAAAAGAACCCAGTTGGAAACCTTTTGAAAATGTAGCACATATATATGCATTGTTTCTTTAAACAGCATTTCATCTACTCCTGCTCAATTTTAAAAGAACAAATACCCATTCAAATGGTACAACTACAAATAATACAATGATAAACACAAAGTAGTTGTGATGATTTTTCCTAGATGTACAAATGATTTAAAATCTGACAATTCATATATGACTACTTTTGGTCCAAGCTTGCATCTCCTTAAAGTGTATCAGCAGGATATTTTCACTGAAAACTGTATTTTTCTTTGTATTTTGTAGCTTTGAAAATTTCCTGTGAACATAAGCAAACTACATATATCTATATCCAGTACTCAGAAATAAATATATTTTTTAAATTGTACGTGAAAGTTGTTTGGCATGTAGAGGAACAAAAGAGTTTGTATCTCTTTATATGGAGATAAGACATTAAAAAAGTGATACAGAAAAATTAAAAGGATAAATATTGAGGCTAAAATTTCACAGAGCATCATTAGACATCAAAGAGTCTGCAAATTAATAAATGCTTTAGATCTAGTGTACATTCAATTCATGTTATTTCCTAGAATTACCAAGCTGTCTGCAACACAACTGTTGGGGAAAAAAAAATCTGTGGAAAAAAGATGCAGTTGTTGGAATTTGTTACGCGTAGTTTTCCCTCTGTTCCTTTTAGGGGCTGAAAACACAGTATTTGCAGCCACAGTTGTTACATTTGCCTTGTTCTTCCAACCACAAATCCACATTCTCACCTCCACCACATCTGTTTTATGCCCTCGGTTAAAACAAATGACTGTCCCATGACTCATGTTGCCTGGACTCATGATGAAATAGCTGAGGTCTCTGACAGGAGAAAAATGAATAGGCATATGCAGGGGCTGAGGGTCAGTTACAAGCTCTTAAATGCAATAAACTAAACCTTGAGTAAAATCATTACCTAGCTTATACACAGGGACGGCAAATGTAACTCAAAGAAAAACCTAATGACTTCACTAGGTCCATGATTTTTCCCAGTATTCTCACCTTTGTTCTCAAGTGACAGGAGAACATATTTCAAGCAACAAAAGTTGACTGAAAGTACTAGTGCCTACTTCTACCTAATAACTCTTTTACCTCTTGGTTTACTTTTTGGAATATACTTATTAGAGTGTATCTTCTACACATTTATATGGGTTAATGTAAAATAACTTTTTTTAAATTGCACATACACTACCTCTGCATTTTTCAAGCATACCAAACCACTGTCAACTCAAGGCAGATATTTTCCAATTAAGCAAAGGTTGTTTTTTTTCTGCCAGGTTATGGTGCATGGATCTGATCTTACCTCTCCATTCTCCAGAGGATGGATTTTGGAATAATAAGAAGTGCATATGACTTCATCATCTTTTATGTAGGATGGAGTTCCAGGACGGGGATGAATGCTGTAGCGTGTCAGGCACTCACTGTCTGTAATTGCATAATATTGCCATGGTTGATAGTTTACACCATCCAGTGAACGCTCTAATATCCAATTCCCAGGTCGAGGTGAGTTAGCTGCTTTCACAATAACATAAGCAATCTGGAAAATCTGAAAAACAGACAAATTGTTAAAATCTATCTAAATACATAATTATAAATTTATTCTTATTTCTTAATACCTACTAAACTAAGAACAGTAAATATGTTTGATTTTTTCCCCTAAAAATGCAATATAGACTCAGATTCCATTGAAGCTAACTACAGAAATAAATTCTTCACTAACATTTATGAAAAAAGATTAGTTGCATTAGGCCAACAGTGACTTTAGAAATGGAATTAAAAAGCACTCTAAATTCCACAGAACTTTGTAAGTGCTAAGCAGTAGTTCCAGCAAAATATTTGCAAAGTTTGTTTTCAAGTCTTTTCAGTTTGTAGAAGTGGGTTTGTTTCTGTATATGTATTTATAGACATATAGTTTCTGCACTGTTTATGAGTTGACAAACTATTACAACTTTATTGGTGTTAAGAAAAAACATAGGTTTAGCTTATTGAAAAGCAACCACATCATGGTGAAATCATTCTATAAAACATAACTTCTTCACTGTGAGTCTGATAGGGCACTGGAATGGGCTGCCTAGATGGATGTTGAGTCTCCTTCTCTGGAAACATTCAAAATCCACCTGGACAAGTTCCTGTGTGAGCTACTCTAGGTGATCCTGCTCTGGCAGGAGGGTTGGGCTAGATGATCTTTCGAGGTCCCTTCCAGCCGTTAAGATTCTGTGATTCTTGTTTCAATCACATGACTCAGTCATAAATAAACTTTATAGGACAGAAATACATCAAATATCACTATAAACAGAATGTAAGCATTTAATCAATACTCATTATAGTCCATTTCACCTGCCTACTCGATATATCAAGATTTATTTCTGTTCACAGACTTGCTAGAAACCAAGCCACAAATGATACATTTGCAATTGCTGAATGACATATGTTAGTGACACAGTTTTGGTTTGGTTTGATTTTTAAAACCTAGTAAGATCTAGATTCTCCAGAGGAAAGGAAACAACTATTTCCATTAGAAAAGTGTACCATGTAGCAAGTTTACATTTTTAACTTGCAGTGCACATGAAGATGCCAGAAGTAATCATGGAGAAAACAGTGTTAATTTAATACTTAAGGTTTGCTATATCAGATAGTCATTGTAAAGAAGCTACCTGATTCAGACGTAGTTCACACAAAATCAGTTGTGAATACTCCAACAATCAGTAACACTGATGAAAGAAGATACTACAATAATCAATTAAAGAAAAAGAAGATTCAGATTGGCTTTTTAATTAAAAAATAGAAATTCTGTGTCAACAGATGTGACAGAGTACTGCAAATACTACAGTATATTTGATGATGGAGGCAAAGAAAATGTTTATCTGCAATTCTCATTCCTGCCCTCAGTGTAGATGCTGAGAACATGGATAAGATCCACATCAGCTTCATTCAGGGAATCAAATCATTAACAACAGAAGTTAAAGTTTTTCAGAGGGAATAAGAAGTGTGTGAGTTTATTTCGACCTGAAAAAGAATGTGCGTAACTGGGCATTTGTGGAGGATTATCTCAATTTGTCAATATTTTTCTTTAATAGTAAAAAAGAAAATCTCCAGAGACAAGGAAAAACATGTTTCATTCCATTTTTTCACTAAGAATTATGAAATCCTTTGTCCCCTATTTCACAAATGTCCTTAAACTCATGTATAGTTATATTCCACAGTGAGTACAAATAACTATTAACTGTAACTACACTGGATCAGTGTCACTGACACTGTTTATAACAAACAGAGAAAAACACATTAATATATCTCCCCAAACTGTTCTCCCTCAGTTAAGCTCTTTGAAGTGAAAGAAAATAGCTGCTGTGTTTAATTATTTATTATTTTCTAAGAGAGGCAACAAATAACAGCTATATTTTAAAGAACTAGTTTCTCAAGAGTTACTTTGTACACTGTCCTTTGCACCAGTAAAGAATCCAATGTACAATGTAAATTGTTTTTACACCACCATGATCTAGTCATACTACATAAACACTTTCAGCTCCAGATGTTCAAAATAGAGATTTCATCCTACAGTACTTCTAAATACTTTTAAAAACCTTTTATAAATAAATGTTTCCCCACAAATTTTCACAGCAAGACTACTGCTCATATGTTGAATGGTTAACAACCAAGGTTAAACACATTGCTAGGGCTTCTACTGTGGAAGATCTGCAGTTTAGGGCACAGTAGACAATAAATTCATAATCTTAGGTGTGTATACATGCTTTCCTATGTGGAACTCCTAAAATCCACAAAGCTGAAAAGATTCAATGTTAAAAACCACCTTTAGCCAAATAAATACTCAGCTATGCAAGCATCTTGGCTGCATTGGCTCTGTGGAGCCACGAGACACAGGAAATTCTTTTTTGTTTACTTGCTTTAAAACACTAGGCTTTGTGAGAGAAACTTTCTACAGTTACTTCTCAAATTAGAGCCCTATTTCAATAACATTTCCTGCACATTCTGCTGAAGATTTGCTTGAAGTCTCATTTCTTACCTTCTGGGATAGTGTGCAGTTTAACTGCTATTTATTATATACCCTTGGCTTTGATTATTTTTAGCATACTTTGTAAATGAAACTGCAACAAAATGATATTAAAAAAGCAGTGGAGATGAAATAACATATTGCAGATCATAATGAGGTGAACAATATTTCTCTTAATCTAAACCTGACAATGAAACAAGTTTGTTAACATAAATGAAAGAATGCATAGGAAGGGTTGGTTTCAACTACTACTCAGTTACAGTTTTTGGCCCAATACAGTCTACTACTACTGTTCTTGCCTCTGAGAGATCCTGTAGTGGCTTCTGCAGCAGCACCAAGATATCTGCAAACTACTGACATGTGAAACATTCACTTTTCTCCTTTATGTTTCTATTAATGAGTAGAACTGAAATATTGTTTCATATAAAACAAAATTATTTCCTGGGCAGAGAAACAGAGTTGCAAGTAAAGATCAGAATTTTTAAATGTTGGCTGTTAATGTTTGTTTTAGTCACAGGAAGATGAGTGAGCACATGTATCAAAAATATGCCCTAGTTAACAGTATTCCTGATCTTCCTGACTAAGAAAGACGTTAAATCATGCTTCTTAGAACCATCTTTTCTTTGGGGGCAAATGGACTCGTACAGCTTTAGCATGAATCGAGAAGGTGGTTATCCCCTCACTAGTCACTACCAGCTCCTCACGAACCCATGACACAGACAATGAACATATTGTATCCCAGGTTTTAATGTGCTTTGTCAACAAGTTGACAATAACAACTAGTGCAGAAAAAAACAGACTAAAATTAATGGCAGGTGTATGATGATTCTCAAAGCAAGTGAATGTCAATGGAAGTAACACTTGACTTTCCAAACAACTGGAAAACTGTCTTTCTCCAGGCATGAGAGTAACACTTCTTTTATTGTGAAGTTGATTAGCAAATGGTGTTTTGGTTACTATAAAATAAACTGTTAGAATGTAGTGGCATGAGAATACTAATACCAATAAAGTCTAATGTATCAGTAATTTTTTCTGTATTTGTTTCTCCAATCAAATGAAAAGTGAACCTCCTCGGCTTTCTGGATCCAAGTTTCCTAGTATACTGTAACTCTGAACTTCTGTTTCCACAAAGTAATTGAAAGGGCAGACCTTCTTAACTTTTGAAATAGGATCAATAAGCTGACATATGTCAATTGGTGTAATAGTTGTATAATCTTAGAGCACATCTGGTTTGTACAAGTCCAACAGAATGCAACCTTGAGACCAAAGTTTGCTGATACAAACGTGAAAATAGAGCAAATACCAAGCTGCCTTGTATCATGTAATAGACCATTAACATAGCTGGCAAAGTGCAGCTGGCACTTTTTTCTACTTGCTCTGCTCATGTGACCACAGTGTAATTAGGGGAGCAGGAGGGAAATAGTCTAAATAGTCCTTTAAGCCTTTCCCAAATTATAGACAACATAATCCTCAAGATGAGAGACGAAATGAGTCTTGGGTCTCATTTTCACTGGTAATTGTCTCAGCAGTGAGATCTGCAAAGCACATTGAGAGGAACACTTCCATAAGTTATAGCACTGTATCTTCTTATGAATGCCTCATAAGACATACAAAAGTGCATCTTACTATACAGGATAATTTGCTGCACTAATATTATTCAGACAGAGCTGAAGTGAATCATTAATCTGCATAGGGTTAGCTAGTGAAGCAGGAAATCTCATTGTGCCTGACTCCCACCTGCACTTCTATTTAAAAAATAAATCCTTCAGTTAGAAACCACTCATGTAAATCAGAATATCATCAGAGAAAAAAAACATACCACACAATTCTATAGGAGTATTTCCATCTCATTTTCTCAACAGAAGAATGTAATAGCTCTAATGGAGGCTTCCATCAGCAATCTGGTGTAAACTGTGGATCTGCTTATTCACCATAATCATATTATGTTCTTGATTATTATTCCAGTTCAGTGGTCAAGTAAACATGGTATTTTTTTATTGAGTGTAGAATTTGGGAAAGGATTTGCTTCCTTATAGGCTGGCACAAACACTTATAACTTGTGGCCTTAAATATCCTATAGATTTATTTAACCAGTCATTTAAAAGTGCTGTTAGAGACAGCAAAGCACTGCAGACCATCCTTGTCCCAGTGCAAAACCCATTTGGATGAGTCAACTGAGAAAGCTCATTCAGAACACCCTGAAGGCTAATGAATGTTATTGCCTATGAGGGGGAGTGTGTGTGTGTACATGTGTACAACTCTGTAAAAGAAGCAGTGGAAAGAACATTCTTGGATTGTGTAAAATTTATTATGGGATGTGCTAAGGGGACTGTGCAAATGAATGAGACTTACTATGGAACATTTAGGGGACAGAATAAAGGTGGGGAAAGGAAGGGATTGAGGTGGATCAGAGAAGAACAAGTGTAAAATAGAGGACATAGAAGGTAAAAAGAACCAGTTGACTGTAAATAGCTAGCTGGTCACCATATTGGTCCTCATATGGATCATTTTAGTCTGTCATGATGTGGGAATGGCACACAAAAGGTTTAAAGTGCCAGTGCCTACATAGGTCTTGGAGGCAGAGGCCTGAAAGATGGGCATGAGAAGCAGCCGAGGGAGGAAGTCTTGCAGTGGTAAGACTGTCCCGTTTTGGCTATAAACCATGAGATGAAGCAGACAAACAGTTTCAGAACAGTTTCAGCAAGGTCATGGTGCCCACAGTGAGACCTTTACCTAATTAAATGTAATATTAATATTAAAGTTAACACTTCTGAATGTGGTAATGAGCTAAAAGAGGTACATGCTAAACATGCATGACTATGTTCCTCAACTATCTACCCAAACCATGTTAAACATCAGCCCTGGGAGGAGGCAGAGCAGTCTGGGGTATAAAAGTCTCCAGAGAGAGAGAGAGATAGAGTTCTTTGAGTTCTTTTACTGTTTCTAGCTTTTTGCTCTTTAGGAAAAATCTTTTGCTCTTTAAAACAATTCTTTTAGTTGAAACAACTAAAAGGCTGAAACAGCCTTCAGCTTTTTAAGCATTTTCACTCCACTTCTCGATTTAGAGGGAGGTTGAGACAGTCAACAAGCTGTACTTCTCCTCCTCCACCAAGACAGTGATGCCTTCCTGTAAGAATTGCGCTGCTTTTTTGCTCTGTGGTGAAGAATCCTCAGGTTAAGTATTGTGGCTCATAAGACAAATTCTAAACCTTGACTTGGAAAAACTGTTTTCAGTGAAAGTTCCCAGGAGGGATTTTGACAGACAAATATCAAGCATCTTCACACAATGTCTATTTTCTCATTAAATCCTGTTTCTAAGTATCTTCCATTTAGGTCTTTTGAGTGAGTACATGTGAATAAGACTTAACTTGAAGCTTGACTGGACAGCAAGTAGAAGACATCTGAGTTAACAGCAATTAAAGTAGGTCTCCAAAACTCCAAGGCTCTTCTGTTTGGGTGCCAACAACTGGAGACACCAGTAAGGTCTATGGCCAGCCCTTTGATTATTTAAGACCAGCTACTGAAGTGTTGCATATTGTGTACGTATCCATAGATGTACATACATACACATGTGCACATCTCTAGCAGACTTCTAATCATCTGGAGAGGGGGAAGCAGCCTTTGCTGTGTTTGCGTTCACGTGGGTGCTGATAGGGCACTGTGGTCTATGTTGCTCTGTGCAGTTGTGTGTGTATTTCACTATCTCAGAAATACAAGCTCTACATTGCTTTACAGCCTGAACGTGAAGACAGTGCCCCAGCAGCCTTGCACTCATCAGACTACCAGATTCAGTCACTTCTAGTACCCAGGAAGACCAGCAATTGGAAATCATAGATCTCAATGCAAAGCAGTGTTCCTCAATAGGCAACTTCTATCTTTATGGTAACGTATACATGCAAGACATAAAGCACTTGAAATTAAATATCACATTTGCACTATTTTTTATCTTGGAATAGCCTCTCCTACAGGCTTAAGATATGAAACAGATCAAATCCAACTACTTACACTAATGAGCTAGAGCAGAGGGTTTGTGAGTTTGAGAAGCAGTTCCTCACATTCTCAGATGCCAATGTCAATTCCTTACAATTCTATGTGATCAGTCATATTTCAATTCACATATGCTCATATAGATTACTGTTTGTTTCTATTATCTATGAGAGAGACTAGACAATTTTGATGCAAAAAAAATTAAACAATTGGCTATTTAAGAACTAACCTTCTCATTTTAGTCTCAAATACAACTCAGAGAAAAAGACTAATTTAGAAATGGAATGGCTCTCCAGAATCTTCAAAAAAAACATCTACCGCAGATCTTTTCCTCTTGCTGTCCTGAGAGATTAGTGGCCACGGTTTCAAACATCCTGCTCACAGTTAGGAATTCCATAAATGAAAATGTTGGCATGGGAAAAAAACAAAACAAAACAAAAAAAAATCCAATCCAAAACAACAACAACAAAAATATGCTTGGCAGTGTTCAGCTAATATCAGTTTAGAGAGCTGAACAGTTCCTAGCCATGCTGCAGTTTGCCTTTTAATGACAATGTCTCTCTCCAGTTCATCTGAGTCATTTACAACTAAAATGCTGCTACCAGATGGGGAATTTGGGCTGAAAGATGCACACATTCCAATACAGTTGTGTTTTTTTCCCATGGTGTTGCAAACAATTTTGGTAACTAGCTAGCAGGGCATCATCTGTCCCAGAAAAATTGTGGCACTTTGTGTGAGAAAGCTTTTACTATAGCAAACTTTGAAAAGCTCTAAGGTAACTTTCTTCAAATCAAGCCAAGTTTCAGTTAGAAATATTCTATCTTTTCTAATTATACAAAATTCACTCATGTACAATTCTCAGTCCCATTCAGTTAATACCTGCAGAATATCCTTTTTAAATAAACACTTTTAAAATACCTCAACTTAGAATAAGCTCAACTTTCTCCCTCCCCTTTATATAAGTGCTAGAGAAGCTCAGGTTCCTTTAAGAACATTTTATTCTCCTTGAGAAAAATAGATCCTTTATTAATACCTCTCAACTTTTTCTCATGTTGTAAGTAAAAGATGATTATAACTTGTGTCATTTAAAAAAAAAAAATCTTAAAGCAAAAGGCTATTAAAACACTACACTTCATAAAATGTCAAACTGTAAAGCTCTCGAGTTGTCCAGCTGTTGAATATCTAAGATACATTAAGTCAAAGGAGGGAGTCAGTACCTGTAAAGTTTCTGGCAATGTCAGCTTTGTTCTTTGTAATTTTCTCTGTTGGCTTTCTCCATTACCTACTGTTCAGTTGTTTGTGAAGGCCTCAAAATGAATAGCTGCTTTCCATTGACCAGCTTTGCTGCTCATCATTGGCCTAGTATACACTGAATTGAGGGCTAAATTTAGTAATTCTTTTTCATAGTGCTTTCAAATAATAGCAGAAAGCAATTTATTTTCTCTGCATTTCCTAAGGCTAATCACTTCTTTCCATGGAGAGGGAGTATGATGAGGAAAGAAAAATTGGTGCAAATGCCAATATTCATACTTTTCTTCTTCCAATCTAGACAGCAGAAGAGAAGAACTGAAAAGGTGGTTCTCCTATTTTGGTGCTAAACCAGAAAAAAATCTGATTTTTTATTTTTCTTGATCCAAGAACTGATGCTCAGCCTGGGTCCAGCAGTGTTGATAGTATCCAGGGTAAAGTGTTCTCATTTCCTTCAGTGAGGTTTCCATGCAATGTGCTCTCACCAGCTGCATTTCAAAGTGACCTGTCTGCTCCTCTAGCTTGAGAAGAAAAGAACTATCAGAGCCATTTTTTAGGCTCTATTTAAAAGTTCTATAATGCACAAACCTTGAAACTTAAATGTTTAGAAACTATTCTCAATCTCCTTGCCTATCACAGACTCGTGTCAAGTCTTTACATTTTAATTCAATAATGAGAATTTTAACTTTAACATAGATAAAACTACTTAGTCAGATCCAGGAATAGCACATAATAATCTGCTTTTCCTAGAGAACAATTACTTTTCTTTTAGAATTGTAGAATGATTTGAGTTGGAAGAAACCTCTGAAGGTCTAGTCCAACTCTCCTGCCTTAGGCAGGGACATTTTGCTCTAGAGGCTGACTGCTTGTTAGTTCCCAAGGTCCTCTTTATTACCTTTTTTAAAAATAGGTGTGATATTGCTGTTTCTCAAGTCACTGGGGACTTCATCAGACTTGCATTGCTTTTCAAATATGATGGAGAGTGGCTTAGCAACTACATCAGCCAGTTCCCTATGGACCCTCGTATGTATCTCGTCAGTTTTTGTACAACAGAAAGCAAATACATAGCTGCACTGATTTTATCAATGTAAAATTAAAGATCTTCTTCAATGTTATGGTTTCTGACTTTTCTGCAGAGTATATAAATAAATATGTGTTATTTAGTGAAGCAACAACTATCTTATCCACCTTGTAGAGAAGGAAATAAACACCTGAATCTGTTATAAGGCATTACAATATTTAACATTTCCCTGCTGAAACCTCCACAAGCTCTTACTTTTAGTTGTCTGGAAAAAGACATGTTATTCACCATACATAAGGTATGATAAGAGGAACTTCTTGAGGAACATCTTGAGGAACTGGGATTTTGATTGTAAGCTCCTTGAAGATCACTGATCCAAATATGAAATAGGCATTCCCTGAACATCACACAATATTCTCTTCATTTCAATCTGGATGAAATACAAAGAACTTGAACAATAAAAAAATGAATGAAGCAGTAGCTTGAGCCTTCAAATAAAACTTGGAGTTTTTTTTCCAAAATATTTTTAGCCTCTTGTTTGTTTCTTACTTTTCTTCACATTCTCTTCATATAAACCATGCTTTCTTTCCTTAGCTAAACATGGTAATACTTACAAAGGCTTAAAAATATATTCTGAAGGTGATTCTAAGCTGTCTCATGTCACTGAACCATGGAAATTTCAAAAATATACACAAGGAAATAAGAAAGTGGAAAATAAATGAGATTCTGAATCTGTATTCCAGATAAAAAAAGTGCATGCATGTTCAGTTTTCATTTTTGCTTTTAGGGTTTTTTTTTTTGCTTCCTAAATTATCCTGAGAACTGCTTTAGATGTGGATATGTTGCTGTATGGCACAGCAGGGAATATATGGAATACAAAAATTTATAATATGAGTAATTTTATGTAGTTCTATCTCATAGCCTCCTTTTACAATGAGAGTTTACTTATGAATAATTACAAGACAATATAACACATTAGGACTCCCAACCAGGCAAAAGGTTTACCTCCATCATGAAGCTGTATGTTCTATTTAAGAACAGGCCAAATCTCCATTTTCCATATTTTACAAATGGAGAGATCCAATATGCAGCTGTCCCTAAGCTTCTTCAGTCATTTAGTCCACTTTAGTCCAAATCAAATAAAAAGAGCTTCATTAATGACTGTTTTTACTGTCTAAACTATGTCATTAATAAACGAGTCCCGAAGTGCTTCCACAGAGTATGTGAGTTGCTGCACAGGAACTTCATGGAACACAAAGAGAGAGAATAATTTTGCCATCAATAGATTTTATGAAAGAAGTGTATACACTTACATTCACTCTTCATTGTTCAGAACAAGGGATGATTTTATGCAGCCCCAAGGCCTATTTAAACATTTCCTTTATGGCCTTTACTTTTTCCTAGAGTGGTTTTAGATCCACCAACAAATCAAGACCATTGCACAGATGATAAAAAAAGCTCTTGGCAAGTCAGATTCAATGCTCTTGACCAAGCTCTGACTTACTGCACACATTGTTAGGAGTAGCAGGATTTTACCTTGTGTCATATATTGCTATCACATTTACATCCTGCTAGCTTAAAGAAAAAAAAAAAAAGGCAATTAAAAACCTTAAGCATATTTCAACAAATCATTATATAAAAACTGGCACAATGCTGCAAAGCACTACATGACATTCAGATGACTAGGTACTTTGTTGCTATTAGAAGTTGCTTCTACTGCCCTAAATCTTAACTTACACACAAAACCTTACAAAACACAAATTAGTCAATTAATATCTTACTTCAGCACATATTCAACTGTACTTCTTTTACAACAGTTTTCATCACGTGTACTACAGAAACATTTTTCCCACCTTGTAGCATAGATCTTACCTTTCAATAATAATTTTGTCATAAACAGCTAGCACAATAGAAGCACTATTTCATGACCTCCACTGTCAGCTGCAAAACTCATTTTTTCAAATTCGCTTTTTATTAATTATAAACTATTCAATGACAACATATTTATTTAGTAAAGACAGCAAAATCTGTTGAAGATTGAGAATTCTATGATCCCATTATTAGTCATGCCAACATTTTCCCAGGCTGTGTGACTGCCTTTAAGACCAGAATTGACAATAGTGCAAAGACAGAAGTAAACTTCATATTCATGTCAGAACATGTGCGTTACTCTGGATTCAAAGGCTTTAATAGAGTATAGCACCTATGTCCTGAAACTATTTGCCTGAAGGATGGAATGGTGAATATCTCTCTTAGTTAAAGCCAAAGTTAAAAAATGAAAGTGTTATGTATATTTATTGTAGTTGTCTGGGGAAAATGTAAGGCAAGTAACCACAGGAAGAAAAAAATACAAATTCTCATCACTTTTTTTTATCTTTGTCAGTGTGTTTTATGAACTGAGCTCCTAAAAAGTGAGCTTGAGTTAATTTCACTAACACTTGTCTGTTAGAACATCTAAAAGCTCTAGCTCGAGTTACAGCTGACATAGATGCATAGGAAAAAGTCATTCATTTTTCTTTAGGTTTTTGTCTGAAAGATATCTACGTGGAAAACTTAATTCTGAGAACTGAACTCTGGATGACATCTGTTACTAGTGTGCATGTATTCTCTCCTTCCCATGAAGAGAAAGACAGGTGGAAAGTTACATAATACATACTTGCTAATAGTATATAAACCAAGTAATTCTTAAAATGTTCACTGGCATGTCAAAATATTTACCACAGTTTTTTTTCACAGTTTGTTTGTTTTCACAATTACTAATAATTATGTTTTCTAGGTATGCTTTATATGAATCCCCATTGGTACATTTATGTGTTATTTTGCTTTCTGGTTTTACTTTTTGGTTGGGGTTTTTTTTCAATAATTTCATTATAAACTAACTTCAAATCCAATAGTTTTGCTCTGATTTTAAAAAAAATATCAGAAAGATAAAGTATAGAATTGTTATGATTGGAAAAGAACCTTTCAAATCAAGTCCAACCACTCACCTCACACTGACAAGCCCATCACTAAATCATAACTCTCAGTACTTCATTTGTGCATCTTTTGAGTATCTCTAGTATTGGTGATTCCATCATCTCCTTGGTGGAGTCATGTATATGAAGATCAAATGTCACTCAATTTTACTAATCTGGTTCTTGTATTCCAAGACTAAACAGTGTCATTAACCTTCTCTTTATTCCTTTAGTTGTTCTGATATTTGGTATCAGAAGTTATTAAATTCTGTGTCTTTTTTTCCTCACTGTAAAATGTATTTGACATTCCAGAGCAGAGAAAATATAATGTGAAAACCAAATATCTCCTAGTGTTATACATATTCCTATACTACTTTGCAGATAATGTGTAAAGACTATTTTAATATGACTGTATTGTTCAATACATTCTAATTCCTTAGCCATTGTTTGCTAAACAGTAATTAGTTTTAAAAAAATCTATAACTCTGTATTAAAAGAAATAATATTGTTGGAAAAATGCCTAATTATCCAATTTACCTTATTCTTTAATATGACCATAAGATCGATTTCAGTCAGTCCCTAAAATATCAGATTGACTGGATCTGATTCTGGGTTTCAAATTTCTATAGAAAGACCTCCACATGGGTTCCACTAGTCTTTTGAAACCAGAAAAGAGGTAGATGGTTCCAGAATCCAAAAAACATGCAACAACTCAATGGTCAAGACTCAAAAACTTAGTTACTTTTTCTTTAAGAAGAATATTAATTGGACACGGACACAGACTGAGAGATTTCACAGTCTCTGCTCTTAACTTGCAATACAACACGGTTTCTAGAAGATGTTTTCAGACTGGCTTCAGAAGGGATAATAAAGCACAGGCAACCTCATTTACTAGAAACACACAAAAAAAGGGATAGTCAGAGAGGGCAGCTTTACTTTTCAGATTAAAAAAGGACTTCAAGACAGTTCTTCCTATAGCAATCTTCTTGTAACCTCTTCAGTCCAACACTAGAACTAGAGACAGTGGTAATGGACATAAGAATTTAATTGCTCACATAATTTTTTTTTTAAATCATTCTTTAAAACAAACCAATTAAAACAGGTAGTCTGTCAGTCTGGCCACACATCTTCAACATACTTCCCTCAAATCATCCTTGGACAACAAACGTGAACTCTGCTGCTGTGCAACAGTGATGAACTCTTTCTGAGAGAGTTGTGCTCCCTCAAGGGATGTGGCTAATGCTGTGAATCAAAGGAAGCGACAGCTGAAATTTCCTCAGACAGCTATCAACACAGCACAGTCATAGTAGCAATGCCAAGGAGTAAATGATAAGCAACATCCCACAAGCAAAGTCTGTTTCCAAAAGGTTTCTCTTCTCTCATATCTCACTTCTATCCCAACAAAGGTCACCAATACTGCATTAAGACACAGAGGCATACCATCATTTTGGTGGATGTAGGACTTAATAGGCTTAACATAAAATCTAGACTCTCTTCAGGCATAGAGCTTACAAGAGTACATCCACATTAGCTTTTTAACTCAGACAAGGAATATGCTTTTGAGATGAATCTCCTAACTGTCTCAATTTACTATGCTTTGGTTCGTATCATCAATAGATCATGGAACTTACAAACTAGATTCAAACTAAGCCAGGAGAACAAGCTTAAACATATCTAATTAATTTTAGCTGCTAATGGACATTCAATCCATGGTCCAGAGTAGTGCTAGTCTTAAGCACTGACAAGTTAGTCCTGACAAGTGAACTGGGTCCTCAGCACCAAATAAACACAAGTCCTTTCTCTCCCTGCCGTGACATGGTCTTTGTTAATGCAGGCAAAATTGAAATAGCAATATTTAGGGGTTTTTTCCTCAGTTGGTTTCAAATTTTACCCAAATGCTCAAATTATAGGTCACATTTCACATTATATATAGTAGTCCCCAGCATAGTAGCAGATGTATAAACACATTGTGATACCCAAAATTTAAGCTTTAAACTAAAAATAGATTTTTAAAACCAAGAATTCTAAATCACTGTAACAACAAATCACAGTTCATACTGTAAATGTGGTATCCATAACACAGTCATGACATATTACTTTCAGAAATGTACATTATGCTATTGCTGATGTTTGTAGCTGTCCTATCTATAATAGGAAAGGGCGAAAATATACTTCCCATGGGACCCTTCCTCCCTAATAATCTTTTTTCCAATTTGGTGGCATACAGATTCTGTTTCCCTTCATAGATAGGAGCGGCTTTTTCCCCTCCCTTTTAAACTCTTTCCATAGACTATCACACTGAGCTTTTATAACGCTACTCTTGACTTCTGTCCCAGCCTGAATCTCATCTATTCATCTTGACACAGTTTTGTAGCTCTCTGATATCTGGTTTTTTTTCAGTTTTACTTCATTGTATAGTCTCACGTAGAAATACCAAAAGCAATCTCTTACTTTTACAATTCTTTTTCTCTTCCTAGCATTATCCTTATTAAGGATACATGATACATGTTTGTGACTGTACAATGAAGTAGAATATTGCTGTTTGCTTTTTGAAAATGCTCTTCAAAATGCTTCTGAGCACGTCAAGCATTCATCTCGTACTTCCAGTTATTCAGTTCTCTATATAGTTTCAGAAATTATGGTTCCCAAAGTATAATATGTGCCACTCAAACAGTAAAGTTCATGAAAGAATTGGACACTATCAGAGCTTAAGGAACTGAAAACTGATGTATTGCAATTGCTTTATAGAAAAAAGCAACTACACAGCTTAATCAGTTATTCTTGTTCCTGCACCTTATGAGGCGCACCTTGGGAGATCTTGCGAGGCTCTGTGGAGTAGTAGCTTTTTTCCTTCAGAAATATATGCCTGTAAAGGATTGCCTGGACACTGAAATGATCTTCCACAGGCTCAGGCAATTAAGATATACTTATTAAGTCCAGAATTTTCTGCTTGAACTCTGTGTCCAACTGAGTTCCACACATCTGCAAGTCACAAGATATTTCACCACCATTTAAAAATATATAAAGTGTACAGGCAAAATCAACAGAAATATACTCCTGGTACAAAGATCTTAGCAGTATCAAGGATATTGCCAATGTTCTTACTCCCCACATCAGCAAGGAATTTGTTAACAGAAGTGTCCTGAAGTGTATAAAAATCATAAAGACATGGGTGGACCATATCACCTCAAATTGCCAACTGGTAACTGGCATGTGTATTTGCCAATTTTCTTTAATAATACTCTTCTAATCCCCCATATCCATATGAAACAAAACCAAATGAGGATTTGGAATAGCATGAGTACAGTGAATATATTCTCCCTGGAAGTCTAAGCATTTGTGTTTTGCCAGCTCCCTTTTCTGCACTTCTTGAAGAGAAGGCTTATTCTCTGTCCTGCTAAACAGTGCACTGTATCAGTTTAAACTACCCACCACTCTTATGGCAAAATCCACAGACTCTAGCAGGACTAAGAGATGCAGAACAGCAGACAGCTTCTCTTGGTAATTTGTGAGTGTTTCATAAATGAAACAATCTAGTACATTGATGAACCTACTCTGGCAAACTTAGAGCTGCAGTTTCACTTTCAGTAGAAAGGGTAGCTCAATCTCTCATTTCAACCTCCATTTAAATTCATGTAGGTAACTCCCATATAAATCTACATTCGTATTTTGACCTCCTATGCACTTACTGGATGAAAAAAAAACTGTAAAAATTATTTCCCATATACAACTATGAATGGTGTTGCATAATATTCTTGTGAAATTGATGACTGTCAAAATGGCTAAAATATCTAGAAAAGAGAAGGGCTAAAAACAAATTAGCAAAGATAGTCAGAAACAAATAGTTCCGATTTTCAACTTATTTTTATAACAAAAGGGTACAAATTTCAAATGTATTTTAATGAATTTGGAACTTACCTTCCATTATAAATAAAAGCTCTTTATAACTATTATGGTAAACCTCAACTATTAGGAGAAAAGGAAATAAAAAACCCAACCTGCATTTTTCCCAACCTGATTGATAATAGTTTGGATCCTTCTGAAGTTAAATATATTTCACTCCTTCAGCTTATTGTTTATTGCTAACTAGTATACATTATTTTTGTATAGCCACATTGCACAATAAATTAAAAAAAGAAAAGAAAGAAGCTGTCCCAAAGGCTAAGCATTATACAAATGAAGAAATTGTAATTATTTTCCTGATTTTTTCATGAAATTAGGATTGCTAAAAGCATTTCATGTACTATTATAATTACCAGTAATAACATACAAACTAATGGATTCCTGCAATTTTCAGTCCATTACTTGAATATTTGTTGTTAATTCAATCTCACAAAAAGAAGTTAAGAATTTTTATACTTAAAGAAAGAATTTATCAACACATAGCAATTATTGAATTTCCTATAAGCCAAAGGTAAAGAATGGTGCTTCTTCTAAGTGAAGTCTTAAAGGTATTTAGTGACTTTATCATTCATAGTCAATACCACACATGACACTAACTGGAAGACAAATCTCTAATTTTACAGACTGCTTCAATAAAGCATAAAATGCCTTATCTAGAATACCAAATAAGCAAACAAAAACTCCTAATGCTCCTCACAATCCAAACAACTCTTATTTCTTACTGAGAAATGTAAAAGTCATACAAATTTCAACAGAGCTTTAACTACATTTTTTGGGGAAAAAAAAAAAAAAAAAGGCTTGTTTAATGTAGTGAGTAAAGATAGCATGCATTCCTAAATACATGGGTTAATCAGATCATAGTGTGCCAGACAGAGTTATTGTCACAAGGTTTTATCTCAGTTCTCTGATATTCACAGAAACCTCAACACTGCTCTTATTCCAGACAATATAAGTGAATGGGCTGAAAAGAACATATCCATTTTAGAACTCCAAGAGGACTGACAAGCTTTCTTTGAACAATAAACAAAAAAACATGGGAAAGAAACAGCCTTATACTTGAGTCTTGTCTCATTTTAAAAAAATAACACCAAAAGACTCAAACCCACACAATATACAGTACAGTATTCTCAGACCACTCTCAACTGGCACACAAAGAAGCCTTTTAAATACATTAGCACAACCCAGACTTTTTCTCCAACATAGTCACTGACCCTGTAGTTGCTAGCTTATTAGAAAATCTAAAACTTTAGGAAGTACATAAATTTTCTTATTTCCTATGACAATATAGATAAAACCAGAAGTTGTAAAGCTCCAGTTTAGAAGACTTAAGCTAAACAACTCCACAAGTAAAATCACTAGGGTGATGAAAAACATGGATAATAATTTAGTTCTAATGCCTGAGAGCTACTCGTATATTAACAGATTACAGCCAAAGAGATGCATAATAACTCTGAAGGTTAAAAATATATTTTAAAAAAACTAGATTTTTTTAATGCACGGAAGTTTAAACTCAAAACTTTAGTTAAAAAGTTTAGCTCTGCTGATTGTAAAATAAATGCACACTGAATACTTGCATATACAAAGCCAAACACACAGAAATAGGATTGTTTCTACCAATAGCAATGACGACTCCGAAACCAAAATGGTAGTACTTCTCCCAGGATTCAAAGGCTTTTCCAGGTATACTGCCCTCCAGGTACTTCAGTGTTACAGAAATAAGATATTACAAGAATTTTTACCATTAGATTATTTGGATGGCAAGTTTTCTAAAAGACCTAAACAACAAAAAACTTGAAATCCAAGTGCTACACTTCATTAAACCTTACTAAAGTTGTGAGTTCTGGACTAACTTAAGTCTAAATTTGATTTCTTACAACCAAATTGTACATATGGATGCTCAGATATCTCATTTCATATCATTCTATTTAATTTTCTGACAAAACTGTGCTTTATAAAAGCCTCTTTAGTTTCTAATTAACTATTGTCCTTGGTTTAGTGGTGGATGTGGTGGTGCGAGGTTTACAGTTGGACCTGAGGATCTTAAAGGTATTTTCTAACCTAAATGATTCTATATTTTCTGGCTTGATTCAAGTTACAAACAAATATGCGTCAGCCACAGACCAGAAAAGATTTTAAGATGCAGGAAGTGAGAATTAAATTATCTATTTTACTATGAGATTGAGGACGCCCTGGGAGGGTGTGAAGTCTCCTTCCTTGGAGGTCTTCAAGACCCCTCTGGACATGTTCCTGTGCAAATGGATCTGCTTCTGCATTGGGGTTGGACTAGATGATCTCTAAAGGTCCCTTCCAACCCCTACCATTCTATGATTCTGTGATACTTTATTTTTTATTTTACTTCAAGTTTTATAATATGATGAATAAATTTGGTACTACTTAATTGTTCTGTATTTATCTTAGCATAATAAAAATAAAATTGATTGTCTATCTACCTTCAAATCCTCTTGCTTACATATCTGGAATTCATGTTGCATTTTCTTAACCATCAAATAACTGCATTCTCTATAGCTACATCTGTTAAGCAATATTCCACTAACAAGAGGCAATTCATTTAAGGATCTCATTAGCCAAACTCCTCCCTTTACCCAAGCTATCCCTCAAAATAACCCATTACATGCATACGTATTCCTAGCACAGATGAATTATTTTTAGTGTACTTAAGTATTTTTACTTATTATGTGTATTCAAGTATATAGGACTATGTTACTGAAACAAAAAAAGTATTCTGAACACAAAGATTTATTCATACAATTTTTTTCTCTGAAACAATTTTTTACATTTCTTTACAGATTCAAACCGAAAGTTACCATGAAAAGAATACTGAAAATGTTATACTTAAAATAATTTAAAATATAACTTCATAAAAATATATATATAAATGTTTCTAATTTGTTACATTATGTTGCAATTAAGGGGTCAGTCAGAATTATCCATACAAAATATATAAAGTGATAAAAAGATGAGTGTATCTTCACAATACAAAAGCAATACAGAGCAAGAGGAAAATCATTCAGGTAATCTACTGTGCATGAAAGAAAGCCTTTGCAGAAACAAATAAGCAGAAATCTACCTGTTGTAGGTCCAATGTAATCGTCACATAATGATATTCAATTCCATTCTGGATACTAGGGCTTTGCCACCAAGTGTTCTTGCCATCAATTGCATTTGTTATTGGATGTCGTTCTGTTTGAACAGTAGAAATATATGCATATTTCAAAATTATTAGAAATTTAAATGGTTTTAGATCTAAAATCTAGATTTTCATGCAATTACAGAACTAATGACGCAGCACTTTACAAACAGGGAAATTATTTTTTCTTTTACTCTTGGGGCACAGTCATGCTTATTATTACTGGAATACTCAGCTAAGGCTAGTTGTTTAATTTTAGTTATGACAGAAGATGGAGATTCAGGACTTAAATGTACTTGAAGGCTTTCCTGATTCTGCAGAAAATGTAGGCTTCTAAATCAAATGAACACTTCTTGCAGTCTTCCAAAATTTCAAGTACTGTAAAGTTATTAATTGTTGCAATAGAAACAATAAATCAGGAACCTGAGATATGGTATGCAAGGAAATCAGAGATTACAGTAATACTGGTACTTGCATTTTAAGACATTTCTAAGCACATATGGAAATAATTCAGAAATCATTATAGAGGAAATGATTCAGAAATCATTACAGAATATATTTCTCAGCTGGAAAATTGTTTGACTTGCATATAAAGGAGGTTCGTTATAACCCATATAAAGGTCCAAGATGCCTTACTTTTCGTGTCTACATTTACTCTCCTGTGGAGTCTCAAATAAATCACAAATAATAATGATAAGAATTTATTTACAGAACTGAATTCTTCCTAGATTTCAAGACCTTCTTAATTATTGGAGTACTTTAGTGTTATTTAGACTGAGAAAAAACACATTCAACATTTCCAGTTTACCTTTTGTGGTCAATTCATGTTTCTCTCCTGCACAAAATGGAGAATAACGTAACCCCAATTTTAAAAAGTACAAGCGTCCATACTTTGAAGTCCCCAATTGTCTAGACCAAATCTGTACACTATGGTGAAAGGAACTCCAAAGAAAATTTGAGTAGGTTTATTCTATGCAAGTTCTGTCTGTAAGAATGTAACAATATAGGAGAAACTGTACCCCTATCATTAAGGACGACTTTATAAACTGAGAGGTTTTCTTGATACAAAACTGGAATATGCTTCATTACTAGCTTTTCCTAGAATTGCAAATAATTAATTCATGAACCGATTAATTTACTTACTATTTTTTCTACTTAAATCAACCAGTCAGATTGATAGTTTCTGTGTCTCTGGCATTTTTGGCCACATCAACCACCTGTGGAGGACAGGAGTCCTAGCTCATTAAGGAAAGCCAGTATGGCTGAACATATTTAAAAGATACAATTGAAGTGCTTTGTGAGAGTGAGGGAAGGCATAAACCCTCAAAATTGAAAAAGGCAACATTTCATTTAAATATCAGATTATTCAGTGGCATTAGTAGCCATCAACTAATGTTGGAATACTGGTGCTACAAGTAGTGGTTATTAGTAGCTTTGTCTTTATATTGAAGAGAATAGTAAAACACATACATGCTTTACATGTTGGTAATTCTCACAGCTCAGACCATTTTCATGAATCTTGGCTTTAAATGAGTGCTAGCAAAAATCACCTGTAAATCTAACTAAGAGCTTCTCAGTGACTGTGACAGAAGCTGTCTAATTAGAAATTTTTATGTAAGTCTCTCAGGTGAAATTGATATAAAGGTAAATCAAGAGAAAGAGGGTTGGGAGATGAATCAACAGTTAACTGTAATCACTATTATGAAAGTTTAATCAGAATGAATTTGAAAATACTGGTTAATTGCTAGCATGTTTTGCCTATTTTGAAGGTAGGGGACACTAATATAATATTTGTAAAAAGGACTGGATTGCAAATGCAGTTCAAGGACCAATCTCCCTGATGGATGGCAAGCAGAACTTACAGAGTGAGCCCGTCAAACTGTTCTCTTTAATTTGGTCTCACATGTGATTAACCAGGGAATCTGTGTTCATTTCCTACTACAGTAATTAAGGGGAGGCACTCCAGACTCACACATTCCAGGGGGATCACTTAAAGTCTGGTTACATTACATGGTTCTCCTATTAATGAGACATCTCTGTTTAAATCAGGCACTTCCTTCTGCCAAATGAATTTTTAAAAATCTTAAAATGAGAAGTGGTTGGCAACAAAAAAACAGACATTATGAAGCTGAGCAAATTCAAGTTTTTAAGATAGTAGGAGTGAGGGGAAACACAGATATAAATCATTCAGATGGGGTTGATACATATACACATGTCAGTGTATATACACACATTAGCATACACTACCTGTTATCATAGGCAGGGCATGGGAACAATGCAATCCAGCTCTGGTTTAGGTTTGGTTTTTGGATTAAACTTGATAGTTTTGAATTAAACTTGATGGAAAAACACTTGTATGATGTGCAGGCATCTCTAAATACCCATTCATAAGAAGGGAACAATCTATTTCAGTGTTTCTACCAGTCAGGAGTGTTAAAAAAAATCCCTGAAATCTTTGAATTAGACACAGAACTATAGTATAACATATTTGAGTATTTGTTTTGCTACAAAATTGTATGACCTTCCCTCAGAAGGTGACATTTCCTACAGTTAAAGAAGATGTTGAAACTATCTTGGGAAAAAAATAGGTTGCAACTGTGTTCAGACAAATGAAGTTGTCTATACTGGGGTAATTATAATTAGCTTCACAAATACAGGACGGAGAACAAATGGATAGGTAGCCATTTAGCTGGAAAGTGTCTGGGGGTTATAAATGGACAACTAACTATATATCTCTCAGTGGTATCACACTGTTAAAAAGCAGAAATATCTAAGTAAAACATGTAAACAGGAATATATTCTCTCCATTCTGAAGTAAATGTGCATCTCTGTGCAGTGCTGGTAAGAGTGAATTTTAATAAAGATGAAAACCTCCAGAGAATTCAGAGAACTGCAATTTGCAGAGTTATAGGTACAGAAAACACAACATATGAGGACAATGAAAGAAAATAGATAGTTTAGTGTAGAAACTAGATAGAGCAATACCATTGTAGTGGTTTTGCCTGGGCCAGGTTTTGGTAGTGGGGTGGCTTCTTTAGAAAAAGAGCAACCAGAAGCTTCCCCTGTAGCTGAACAGGGCTAATGCTAGTCAGTTCTAAGATGGACACTGCAGCTGGCCCAGGCCTGACCCATTGGTGACTGAGGTAATGCCTTGTGAATTAATGCATTTGAGAAGTGAAAAAAAAGTTGTGCTGTTGCAAAATGGCAGCGGCAACAGGGAATGAGAATGTGAAAACATCTCTGTAGACACCAAGGTCTGTGGAGAAGGAGAGGGAGAAGGTGCTTAGGCTTTGAGCTTCCCCTGTGACCCATGGCGAAAACCATGGTGAGGCAGCTGTGCCCCTGCAGTCCATAGAGGACTGCTGAGCAGAGATCCACTCACAGCCCATGGCGGACTCCACGCTGGAGCAGGTGGATGCCTGAAGGAGGCTGTGACTCCATGGGAAGCTCATCCTGGAGCGAGTTCCTGGCAGGAACTGGGAGCCTATGAGGAGAGAGCAGCCCACATCAGAGCAGGTCTGCTTGTCAGAATTTATGATCCTGTGAGGGACTCAGGCTGGAGCAGTTGGTACCTGAAGGACTGTTCTCCCGGTGGATGATCCACGTTGGTGTAGGGTGTGAGGAGCTGCCCCCACGGGAGGCCCCATGCTGGAGCAGTTTGTGAGGAACTGTAGCCCATGGGAAGGACTCACGTTGGAGAAGTTTATTGAAGACTATCTCCCGTGGGAAGGACCCCACACTGTAGCAGTGGGAAGTATCAGAAGGCCTCCCCCTGAGAAGAAGCAGCAGCAAAGTCCATTTGTAGTGAACTGACCGCAACCCCCATCCCCCATCCCCTGCACTATTAAGTGGGGAAGGAAGGAGAATCCTGGATGAGGGAGGGTGGGGGGACATGTTTTAAGATTCTATTTTATTTCTCATCTCCCTGTTCTGATGGTTCATTTTTTTTTTTTTTTTTCCCCCAAGTTGAGTCTGTTTTGCCCGTGACACTAATTGCTGAGTGATCTTCCTGTCCTTACCTAGACTTACAAACCTCTCATTGTATTTCTCTCTCCTCTGCCCAGTTTAGGAAGGGGAGTGATATCACAACTTGCTGGGCATCTGGCACCCACCCAGGGCTAAATCACCTCAACCATCAACACTCAATGAAATAAAACACATTTTTTAAAGAAAAGGGGAATTTTCCATTCCTTGTATTGACTGAAGTTAGGACGCAAATTTCTGCAAGGACAATACAGGTTGTTTATTGGGAGAAGACTTTGGAATGAGTAAAATAACTCTAGGAAGGGTGGCCCTGCAAGAAAGTTTCTAAGAAGTAAACAAGCTTCAGTTTGGAAAGCTACAGATACAGGTTGCTCATCTTGTCTAGACCTAGCAGACAGAGTAAATGCTGTCCCTTTTTTATTCTGTGGTTTTAAGTACATGCTTAAACGTGCTTTGCCATGAGGTGTAAATATATCTGAGCTAAGTTTTAGAGGGAAACAACTGGAAAAAAGAGATATTTTTCCCATGTTTCTATGGCTGTGCTTCTTCCAACATTTTATCTATTCCTTTAAAGGCTGTCTTAAAATCTCCACACTCTCTACCATACACAGTGACAATATACTCCCCAAAACCTAGCAACATTAATGCTATTCATGTCTTTCACCGCAAGGTCACATGAAATGAAACTTTATGACTTGACTAGGAAATTTTCTTAATTCTAATCTTCCCAACTATTCAAACTATGCATTTCTGAAGCAGATGATTACAAATTTATACTTGAAAACTCATGTCGCTTCTGGGTAGTTTAAGAAAGCAGTGTTAGCAAAGATCAACTTTCATATGAAAAACTAAGTAATTAAACCAAGCAGGGCTCCATTATCTTCTTTTTACTGGCTCAGTGAAACAAAGTTAATATCAAAGGAAGAAAAATATCCTAGAACACAATAAAATAAAACAGGAATTGTCCCTAAACTAGAATTCCAGATGCCCACCAAAGTCACTCTATTACCCCCTCTCCTCAGCTGAACAGGGAAAAGAAAATATAACAAAAGGTTTGTGGATTGAGATAAGGACAGGGAGATCACTCAGCAATTACCCTCAAGTACAAAGCAGACTCAGATTGGGAAAATTAACATAATTTATTGCCAATCAAATGAGAGTAGGTAATGGGAAAAACCCTAAATCTTAAAAACACTTTTCCCCCACCCCTACCTTCTTCCTGGACTCAACTTTACTCCTGATTTTCTCTACCTCCTCCCTTCCACAAGCACAAGGGGACAGAGAATGGGAGCTGTGGTCAGTTCATCACACATTGTCTCTGCTGCTCCTTCCTCCTCTGGGCGAGGACTCCTCATATTCTTTCTTTGCTTTAGAGGGGCATCCATCCCATGGGAGTAGGCCATCCATCCCATTGGAGTAGGTCATCCATGAACTTCTCCAAAGTGAGTCCTTCCCACAGTCTCCAGTTCTTCACAAACTGTTCCAGCATGGATGCCTTCTGTGGAGTGCAGTCTTTTAGGAACTTCTCCAATGTTGGTCCTCCACAGGGTCACAACTCCTGACAGCAAATCTGATCCTGTGTGGGCTGCTGGTTTCCACAGGTCCTGGCAGTGAACCTGCTCCAGCATGAGCCTCCCCTGGAGTCACAGCCTCCTTTGGGCACCCACCTGCTCCAGCGTGAGGCCCTCCCCAGGCTGCAGGTGGATCTCTGCTTCCCCGTAGCCTCCACAGTTGCAGGGGCAGGGCCTGTCTCACCATGGGCTGCACCACAGGCAGCAGCAGAATCTCTGCTCTAGAGTCTGGCACACCTCTTCTCTCTCATTCTCCACTGACCTTGGTGTCTGCAGTTGTTCCTTTCACATATTCTCATTCTGTCTGGCTGCAATTGCTGTTGCGTGGGGTTTTTTCCCCCCCCTTTCTTAAATATGGCTTCACAAAGGCTGTACCGCCATTGCCTTGGCCAGCAGTGAGTCCATCTAATAGACAGCTAGCATTGGCTCTATTGGGCTGCTTCCAGCAGCTTCTCACAGAAGCCACTGCTGTAGCCCCCTGCTACCAAAGCCTGGCCACGCACACCCAATACACTTAAATTGACCAAAATTTCAAATTCCACATGTAAGTATGCAGGTAAAAGCCATCTGGTTTTCATTCATAGTCAGTATATATCAAGAGAATTCAACAACTGCTACAGATGCTTAATTCATCTAAAGTTTAGATGCTCCACTTTATCTATAAGAATTAAAAAGTTCACTTTGAGGAGTATATGTAACAGACATAGATTTTCAAATACCAATGGAATAGATAAGTAGCTTAATTTAAAAAGAAAGGGACATATAATTTATAGTAATTGAGTCAGTAACCTACAGTTTTGTTTGGGGAGTATCTACAAACTTAGGAATTTTTTTTTTTTTTTACAGAACAAAATGTAAGTGGCACACATACGATGTGGAACCCTGCTCCTTTGATCACAAATGCGGCACTGAGGATTCCTTGCAGGCTGTCCAGGCACATGTTCAACAAGCTTGCAGTACATTTCCCGACCCTTTTCTCCACAGGTAGCATTGGTTGTGATGAGAGCATTAGTAGCCAGGTTCAGCACTGCTGGAAACAAGCCTGCAACAAAATAAAAAAAAAAAAATCATAAACAGATGCAACAGAAGAAAAAGCCACGTGAATTTAGCAGGACAATCATAAATGAACACAACATCTGTTATGGCACTGAAGCAATAGTCTTGGTTTTCAGCAGCTATGGAAGTAATGGAGCACAGAAAAGCACCAACCACTTTGGTTTTTAATCCAAAATTTAGTCAGCAGAATGAAAACATTATACTGAAGGTTTTCTCCCTATTTCTTTCAGAAATTTAAATTAGTACATTCTGATTATATCTTGAACAACAACAGAAGAAAGGAGAAAGTAAAGTATAAAAACATACAAAGCATATGTTTTTTTTCATAATCAAACTTTGTGTTCCTACACAACTTCACAGTGAAACGTTATATGCAAATTGCTTATGAAAAGTTTTTATGATTCTTCGTCTCTCCACAGGGAGGTTTTTACCTCACGGACTGTATCAGTTGCATTACATTATATTACTATTCTCCTTAAGACCTCTTAGTCACCCTTGTCATCAGAGGAACTGGGTAATTCATGCAACAACAGCAATAGCATCTGCCATGTACGGTTTCCTTTTCCTCAAGAACTGGATAATATATACAACATTATATATTTTACAGCAGTATCGTCATTTTATAGTGCACATGCTGAGTGATGTATTATAATTCTCATTCAGCATAGCACTTAAGCACATGTCTAAATGCCCTGTTGAACTGAATTCTATGTAGCAGTAAGCCATAAAGATTATAAACGATTTTAAGAACAATCATTAAGGTGAGTTGCTCTCCTTCCCATTAAATACTGATAAAAATCCTTGGGCTGTGATAAAACTGAGTCATGAAGACAAAGGGTTATGACATGCTGAATGTATACATTACCCACTCACACTAAATCTATCAGTTTTGCATCCTCAAAGCTCAATTTGCAAAGGCTGCATGTTGAACAAAAACAGCAACAACAAAAAAAAAAGGGATGGATTTAGATCATCTTCAGTTTTATTTTATGACTATTTCCACTGGTCCCAAACCTACCTTCTGCAATTTGTTCAGCTTTTAACCTTGTGTATTATTATAAACTTAAAATAAGCCTTTAATCAAAACTGAATCTACAATTATTGTACCCTGATAAAGCTCCCTTCACAATGGCTTCCCTTTCCTTCCCTGCCACTAAACTGACTCCCTTCAGTCCTTTTACACCAGCATCCTGCTTATTTCCGTAATTAATCTGTATGCTATTTAATTACCAGGCCTGGGTGGTGATGGTACAGCTGTCCTCCAACATTGTGAGTTAGTAACTCTCATGTTCACCTCAAAACCATGTTAAACATACTGCTTCAGCTAGGCAGTTACTTATCTGTCCAATTTTTATAGTGAATCAATAGCTGAGATTTTATTGATCATGTAGCTTGCTTCTTCTGTATAGATTACAGTTCATTTTCATCACATTTTAAAATCTATACAGTTGTTCTTGTATTTTTATTCAATGCATTCAGTGATATTTGTGGCCTTCTACAATGGGGCCACATAGTAAAAATCTCTGTAGGCAGTAGAGTAGATAAATTAATAGCTGTGGAGCTTCCTATGTTGACTTACAGCTTCATTATTCTCTTTTTAGGCTGTACAAAGTTAATAATGTAAAAGTCAGTAGTCATTTACTCTTAACACAGTGTCTGGCATTTGGTTTAGAGTTAAGTGTTTTATTCCCTTAAAAGTGAACTTAATAAAGGGACAGAATGTTCCTACACATGCAAGGAACTGGAATTCTGGAATTATTTTAGATAATTTTGCCTTATTTTTCATGATGATAATCATACAAAAGAAATACTTAAAAATCACTGCACTAGTTCTACGCACCTTAAAATTAAACTTTCCACTAAATTATAATGTTTATTTAGTTGTGAATCCCACCTTGAAGTTTAAGGGCATTCTGCTGTGAAATACTTAAAAAAAATGTGATTTGCTATAATTACGGACAGCTCTTCTTTCCTTATTGCCAAATACTTTTAGTAATCACTTGCTCCAGTGCAAAGACTGAGTAAAATGCCTCTGCGTCAGAAACACATTATCTCTATTTCGTGTAGCTCAAGTGCAAGTAGAAAATTTCTACTCCCTTCAACTGCCAAGTACATCAATCTTTTCTCTCCTTTCTGTCAGTGGGAAAAAGCAGATTAGCATTCATTTCTACCTGTAAAAAAATACCAAAAGTCTAGTAATTGCATGCAGGAAAAAGGTAGAAAATATTGGCTTGTAATTAAGTAGAGGTTTTAGCAGCTTGGGTTAAATTTCTGATTTTCAACAGACTTCTGTTGCATGAACAGAAAAACATAGTCTCAGATTCTCACCTATGGTCACCTTTCTGCTTCCCACTTTGGTTTTTAAGCATGGAACATACTCCATGGAGCTTCTAGAGTATGGAAACCTGATAGTTTGTTTAGCATTGACAGATCATTAATTTATGAAAGGAAAAGAAACGGTAACCAAGAAAGCTGCTCAAGTCTCTACAGAATTCATTTAGCACATATTGTCAACAAAAAAAGTTTTAGGAAAAAACTCACAAAAATGAAAAGCATCTATCAGCAGGAATAGCTGAGTTTTGCCTACAGACTGACCAAGTTTTACACTGCCACTGTTCTACTAAAGTAGGGTATGGTACCAAAGTGATAACTACATCATCATTTCTTTAAATGGTTCCTGGATGAAAGCAGATCTGAATATCTATCTTAAAGACAAAACTAGTAGATGCTTGGAATCAGTGTTTTTTTACAGAGGCCTCATAAATCGTCTCTTATCAATAATTTATTCCTTTGTAGATATTGGCAATGATATAGGTCTAAGTGATAGCAGAGTTCAACAACATATTTAGATTAACAAGATTTCACAAAGGCTGTTGAATGACCTTCCATAAGGTAATAATAAAATCATAGAATAGTAGGGGTTGGAAGGGACCTTTAGAGGAAAATGGGGAATAACATTGGAAAACCATAGCATTCTTTCCTGAATTCTGTTTTGTTCAACAGTTCAGTAAGTTACAAAAGAAGATAAGAAATAAGGTGTGTGTTATTCTTCAGGATAATACAAACAAAGACAGATTACAAAGAGTGATAGCAAAATTTAACAGTATAGTATGTCTAGACAGTAAAATAGGAGATGCAATCAAGGAATGAAAATTAATACACAGGAGGGAAATACGATAGGCTCTGCACTAGTATTTCAATGAAAATACTAGCTCAAAGATTAATTAATAGAACAAGAGTTCATCTGGGGCTGTTAAGCATGAAGGGCTTGCTGTTCAGTTCAGTTCAGAATATCCCTAAATCACTGGCTGTTGTAAGGTTTTATCCAGAGATGCATCACTGTACTCCTTCTTTCACATTTTTCCTCAATGTTACCTCTAACACACATCTGTAGCTGGTTCTCACTAAAGCTGGTAGCACATACAGCCCATCATTGAGGCACACCCAAAACGGAATAGAAACTGTAACCTTAGTTTTGTATGGCATTGCTAATGAAATCATAACATTTTTGCTAATATTATTTTTTTCCCATTGTCCTCTAAACTACTTCCCATCATTACCTTGCATCCATAGAGGTCTCATTAACAGCTACTCATTAATTCCCTGAGATTGGTGATTTCCTTGCAGTTTTCTGCAAAGCCATATTACCTAATTCATATTTTTATCTTTTCCTAATCTCACTGAGTAAAGGAAAATAACAGCTTGGCTTCACACGTTTTCTTTTGTGTACTCTTCACGTTTCTTCACCAGCCTCCAGCTCACATAAGCTCAATGATAGTCAGTGGAATAAACCCCCTCAGTCTGATGCCTGGCATCCTGCCCTATTTTGTCATGCCCTATTACCTACTTCTCTGCCAAACTGACAGATTTTCCACATGCTTTATTGCAACAGCTGAGATCATGGGAAGCACATGAGCTACACAAGTAGCAGGTACAAGACATTTTCATAAGGCCTGTCAGCTGTTGAATCCAATCTCATTCTCACTCTTTCTCCTCACAAATAGTGTGATGTGATTGACCTTCAGAGCACACTGCAAGGCCTAGTTCATTTCCCCACCTGAGAGAAAATGAAGGGATTCTAGTGGGAAAGCAAAGATATTAACTATATCTTCAGCTGCTGAATGGTGATTACAGGTTCATTATAAAGCAGGGATAGTCACAGAGGGAACCTACTTTTAAAATATGTCAAGGAGCAGTGAAAGTAAAGAAAGGGTACGGAAAATAGGTATGAATGCAAACAAAATAATTACCTTGTACATTAGTCTGCCTATCATTTACCAGTTCTGACACTTAAGTTTCTCCTTCCTTCCCTTCATATAACCCACGGAGATCTGCAAGTACTATTTCAATCACATTTACAGTCTCCTACATGTACAGTGCAACTGGTGGGATATACCTCAGTAGAAGGACACTCCAGCACTACAGTGGAAGAAAGAATTACAAGCAAAGAACCAAGACCAAGAGATCTTGTTTAGGCTTCTGTTACTGCAAAGAGGAAACAGCAGCCACTTTGAGTGAGGGACAAGAAATCACCCATTAGTGATAGGAGATGGAAAACAGCAGTGGAGTTCTTTGCATGGAGGACGGAATGGTCTAAACGAGGAAGACTAGAAAAGAGAAGAAAAACTGGAAGGGGGAAGACCATTGCAAACACACTAGATAGAAGGCTCTGTGACCTTTCTTCTTGATAGATATTGGTTGCCACAGAAAATTTTGCAACCAGTATTATTTAATGTCTAGATTGTCATTGCCCAGCAGTAAGATTAGTGCCTCATTTTACTGAAGGTAAAATTAACATAAATAATCTCAAGCCCTGGACATAGAAGCAAAATATTAACTTTTAAAAACTACTTTTTTTAAAGAAAAAAAAAAGTATGTTTAAAAGACTTCCAAGATAAATGACAAATTTTGCTTTAAAAACTCTGGGATTTATTAAAGCATTGGAACTGAGGAAATGTTTTTCTCCTTCAAAGAAAGATCTATTAAGACCCGCATATTCCTCCTCTCTTCTAAACAGACCAATATTTGGCACTGTATATTTCCTTCAGTCTTCTCAATATAAGCCTAGTAGCTTCAAAGAAGCAAATAAAACAGCCTGCCTAAATATGTCTAACTTTTCAAGCCCATCTTCCTAGTCTACAGAGTACTTTGAAATGTTCATGCAGTCAAGCAGGGCTGTTTGCCACTGAATTTGTACTAAAAAGACAAAAGAGAATATGTCAATTTCAGATGTTCTAAAAAGTGTCATTGGAAAAAGAGACTTGTCTGCTGCAGCGCAGAGCTATGCTAGGCTGTGGGAGCACAGTGGGGAGAAAAAACTGGGACAAAACAAAACAAAATGTTGCAGCACAGAATAGCTTCCAGCTGTGCACCACAGGGAATAACTTAATGCACTCTATCCACAATGTAGATGAAGAGTTTTATACAACTAGAAAATAAACCCAATTTGAAGAAATAGCTGTCCAGAAACAACAGAGCTTGCAGATAGAAAAAAAGGGAAAAAAAAATTACACTAAGCCCATTTGTCCAGATAAATAAAAACTCAGAAAACAAATAGTTCAGTCCTTGTTTATGTTAGTTGCCCGAAACCACTGTGCATTATAGTACTGTTCAGTAGTCATCTTTTTTTCCTTCCAAAGGAAGTAGAAATGTAATTTTCAATGTTTTGTTGTAGAGGTGGCTTGCTTTTACTTTAATTTCATTTTCTAACTTCATACCGATTAACATTACAGACATTCTCCTGCATATTTAACTTCAATACAAAAGGCATAGTACAGAATGCTAACCTGAAGAAACTTGATAGCAAAGCTAACTATAATCCAAGTAACAGATGCATCTGAAAAAGGCTATATTGGTCACCTAGTAATATTACCTTCCCTCTCTACAACTTAAAGCCTTCAAAATCTGTAGGGACTTTGCTGATTTTAAGAGCGGAACATAATCAGTTTGATAAACTGGGAGACTGGGTGAAAAAAATCGCTGTTGGCTTACTCCAGTATTACATTGTATAAAATATATAAGCATTCTCCTGGATTTGTAATGAATATCCTTTTTTGCTAGAGATATCACTGAAGGAAAAATACAGGTGATGATGAAATCCTGTCTCCTTGACATTCATGGCAGAATTCCCACTGAATCAAAAATCCAAAGCATAGATATTTAATGGACATCTCATTTTCAAAGCTATTTATATGCCCAGTCTGTCAGGCACCTACTGATTTTCACATATATGTCTGTAATCTGGCACAAATTTTAAAGTGCAAAATCCTAGTTGTCCAAATATCTTATCTGTAAAAAGAGAGCACTATGCATGAAGAAACAAGCAGCACTGTTTACAATTAGTTCCTTCTCTCTATTAGACACATGACTTTCATTAAAACCTTTGCAGTACAGTCATATGGTCCTGGTCAGTCAAGCAGGCCTAACAAGAAAAAAGGAGCTCTGAGAGACAACATTGTTTTACTTCAAACAGGCATTCTCCAAAATCATGTACCTTCTGTACTTTACAACTTTCCCAAATTGCATGATACAACTAAAATCATCAATTTTTGTTCAGTTCTCATGTTTGAATATCAGTATCTCCATATTCAGAAGACATTGTAGATTTGGTTCCCCTCTCTCACACACTTCACTCAGTAGTGAAGAGGAGAGAGAGACCTGTATGATTGTCTATTCTAGTTCTGTTCCACTAAAGGAGAAAAAAAAAAAGGATTAGGACATGAAATGAAAATTGAAAAAAAAAAAAAAGAAATCAGTATTTCTCAAAAATGGAATAGAGCCTGGGAAAATTGAAGCCTCCAGATTCAGTATAGTGCTGATTTTGGCTGAGACCAAGTTGTTGTTTTATGCAAAAAACTCTGTTATACATTGTCTTGGACACTAAAGAATATGAAGCATCTTACTATTTTTTCAATAACTTCAAAATGAATGTCCATTGAAAGCACACTGCAGAGTTGGAATTAGTTACTGTGCCCTTGAGCCTCCAACGCTGTCAACTTAAACCGAAAGACTGAGACATTTGCTGTTTTCTTTTACAAGAGGCAAGAAAAGACATGCTATGGAGGCTAATGAAAGCCATCCATCTATTCATCATCATCTACACTGACAAAAATTCCAAACTCAGTTTCACATTAGGAAACTGAAGAGCAAATGGAAAAATTGATCTTACCATATGTAAGAGTTTCTGTGCACTTATTTTTACCCTCAGAATTTAGAAGAAAATAGTTTTAAATATGTTTCTCTCAACTGATGAGGCTGAATAAACATTAAGTTCCATTCTCATTCCTTGAACTGATTTTTCTTGCTATTCTGTTTTACAAACACATACTCATAAGATTCTAAACATTTTAACACATTCTGATAAAATATGAGACCACCAATGAGCAATTTCTATGCAGAGTTCTTAACACTGTCTTCAGAGAATTAAAGAATCATTGAGGCTGGAAGGCACAGCTTATCTAACACAAACCCCCGTTCATGTACAGTCACTAGAGCAGATTGCCCAGGATTGTGCATCTGAAGGATGCAGACTCCACAGCCTCTCTGGGCAACATGTTCCACTGTTTCACGGAAAGGAGAAAGGAAAGGGAAAGGGAAAGGGAAAGGGAAAGGGAAAGGGAAAGGGAAAGGGAAAGGGAAAGGGAAAGGGAAAGGGAAAGGGAAAGGGAAAGGGAGGGGAGGGGAAAGGGAAAGGGAAAGGGAAAGGGAAAGGGAAAGGGAAAGGGAAAGGGAAAGGGAAAGGGAAAGGGAAAGGGAAAGGGAAAGGGAAAGGGAAAGGGAAAGGGAAAGGGAAGGGAAAGGGAAAGGGAAAGGGAAAGGGAAAGGGAAAGGGAGGCAAGGCAAGGAAAGGGATGTCTTCCTATGTTTAAATGAAATTTCCTGTATAGCAATTTATGTCCATTACTTGTCCAGTCACTGGTTATCACTGACAAAAGTTTGGCTCTATCTTCTGTATCACTACCTGACACACATATATTTATCTACATTGGTAAAACCTTCCCAAGACTTCCTTTCTCAAAGCTAATCAACCCCATCCCTTTCAGGCTCTACTTGTAGGACAGATGTTCCAAGTTCTTAATCATCTTCTCAGCCATTTCCTGGACTTGCTCCAACATGTCCATATCACTCTTGTAGTGAGGAGCCTATAACTGAACACAGCTCTCAGATGTGCTCTGATCACTCAGCCTGTTGGTGACACTCCAATTATTCACAGAATAGTTGGAGTTGGAAGGGATCTCCAGAGATCATCTAGTCCAAATCCTTTTGTTAAAGCAGGTTCACTCAGAGCAGGTTGCACAGGAACATGTCCAGCAGCCCATATGCATTTTTGCCACATTTCTGACTCATGCTCAACTAGTTGTTGACCAGGGCACACAGCTACTTCTCTGTGATGCTGCTTTTTAGTGATTTGGCCCCAGTCTGAACTGGTGCATCAGGCTATTCCTTTCCAGGTGCAGGACTCTGCACTTCCCTTTGAGAATTTCATGAGGTTCTTGTTAGTTTATTTTTCCAGCCTGCCAAGGTCCCTCTGGGTAGCAGCACAGACCTCTGGCATATCAGTCACTCTATCCAATTACATATTGTCCGCAAACTTACTAAGGGGGCATATTGCCCCATCATCCAGGTCAATAATGAAAATGTTATAAAATATTGGCCCCATTACCAACCCCTGGGTTACAGCACTACCTACTGACCTGCCTCCAGATTGAATCTGGGCCTATCCATTCAGTTTTCAATATACCTTTTTGTCCACTTATCTAACCCATATTTCATAAGCTTTTCTATGAGACTGTTATGGAGACTGCATTCAAAATCTTAATAAAGCTAAGATAAATAATAAGCACTCTCCTTTCCTCATCCACCAGGCCAGACACCTCATTGTAGAAGGCCATCAGGTTGGCTAAGCAGAATTTCCCCTCCAAAAGTCCATACAGGTCTTAAAACTAGCTACCTGTACCCTTTACATTTACCATTTTACATGTGTGTCAAATGTACTATTAAAAAGCTACTAAATACATGTATTTATAAGTGCTATAATAGTGTGTTTAAATATTTATCAATGATATATAAGATATACAGATATAAAAAATACAACGGTCAGTACATATGTATCTGTAGTCACAGTAGTATAAGTGTCTAAAATTCTTCCTGTTTCATGAAAAGAACAGATTATGTGCATGATTTCAATATCTTTTCAATATATATCTTGTGAGAAAGAATATTTAAATATTTAATAACATTTATTTTTTTTCCTTGAGAAGAACAGCCCAGTCATTTTGCTCTCTTACATATATTTTGTCCCCTCACTTGAACTGTGACTGAATGGGAAGATCAAATGAAGTCTGAGCAGATGGCTGTCAGCAAACCAGTGACAACATACCATGGTTTAGAATTAGATAAAAAATGTGCAACCTCGTATACAGTTTCTGCTTGTAACTGCCAAAGACATCTGGCTGAGAATATAAACCAGCATGAATATCCCTACACATACTTATCATTCATGAAAATGAAATTATATCAGTATCTCTTAATACCTCTCTGGTAAAGCTGTGCCTATCTGTATTAGAGGAAACCCTCCTTTATAAAAGTGGACTCGGAGCTGTGACAGATGTCACATCTTTACATTCCATTAAAATCAGTCAGAACTGCATACAGATTAATGCTCGTATGTCATTTTAAAAATGCATGGGATAACACATCAAGGAGAGACATCCTTCAGGTGTTCCAAAAGGATTTTAATGACTTTCAGGGGTAGTACTCTCACTACTACGACATTTATTTGCATGATTAAGAGTTTTAACAATAGACTTTCAGCTAGACAACAAACACTTCAGTTTTCAGAAATCTGAAGCAAAGATATCTCTCTTGGATTTTCACAATTCTGAAAGTTAGGCAAATGCAAAACAAAAAAAAAAAGTTTTCAGGTCCTCCATATTTGTGAATAGTAACAGCTTTTTATATATTTGTTTCTGATTAACAGAAGTTATTCTCAGTCATTCTAGATGACAGACTGCTCAGATCATGAAGACTTTAACTTCTATACTTTTTAATTCCACACAAACTGTACACTGAAGCACAAAATTTCACATTATACTATGAGATTTTTAGCAACACTATTGGCAAGATATAGTTGATTGGCATCCATATAAAAAACTATATTTGAAAGGTAAAGTCTTTGCAGACTTAACAAGAGGATAACATTTACAGTTATCATCTGTTAGTATTATCTTGGTGGCAGGGCCACCAAGATGATCAAGGGTATAGAACATCTTTGATACGAGGAAAGGCTGCAGGAACTGGGGCTGTTTAGTTTGGAGAAGAGGACATTGAGGGGTGATCTTATTAACATTTATAAATATCTAAAGGGTGAGTGTCAGGAGGTTGGGACATCCCTCTTTTCTATAGTAGATAGTAACAGGGTAATGGGATGAAGCTGTAACACAAAAAGTTCCACTTAAACATAAGAAAAAACTATTTCACCGTGAGGGTGAGGGAGCCCTGGCACAGGCTGCCCAGAGGGGTTGTGGAGGCTCCTTCCTTGGAGGTCTTCAAGACCCACCTGGACATGTTGCTATGCGACCTGATCTAGGTGAACCTGCTTCAGCAGGGGGGTTGGACTAGATGATCTCTAAAGGTCCCTTCCAACCCCTACCATTCTATGATTCTATGATTCTATGATTATCATTGGCTATAATATTTAAAATGAATTCTAAAACTTTAGTGTTCTCTGAACCACTTACTGTCCCAAGAAAAAGAAAGGGAGGGAGAAGCACAAAAAATCAGAGCTAGATGGGTTAGAGGAATGACAGGTTTAAATGTTTGTAACTGTATAAATCCAGATCTAACAGAGATGGCTGATGAAGGTACTTATTAGTGTTTTCCAGGCAGCAGTGATACACTTGATTATCCATTCCATGAAGCCTAGTTAATAAGAGACATAGAATTAAATAAAACAAAATTTTAATTAGTGAAAAATTGGAAGAATGGAGAAATTTAGGATAGGTACTGAGATCTAAAACTGGCAAGTAATGTAATTTTGTAGATGGACAGCAATGAAATGCAGCACTACTTTTATAGAGAACTGTGAGAATTTGATACATGGGGCAGGTTGGGGTAGGAGGAGCTCTTTTTAAGGACAAAGCAAACAAGGGAATAAACACAGCATTTGCCAAGTGAGAAGGAGTAAAACCAGGAAGTTCCCGCAAGGAAGAAAAGAGAGAGACCTTTTAATAACAGAAAAGAATAAAGGAACATTCAGCATATGTGTCACATGTAGTGGTTTGGTGAACCATAATGCAGAGGAAAGGACGATGAAGAGAACACCAGTCTTGGTTGCTTTTGTGCTTTTGAAACCCACAACATCGGATGCAGAGAAGCAGGAAGGCAAAGAAAACACAAGATGATCCAAGAGTGTGTAGGGGTGACACCTGTGGATGGATGGTATCATTCACATCAGGGCAAAAGGTAAGAAAGGGAATAAGTGAAGTGGTATCAGTAGAGTACAGAGGGATCTCAGGTGCTGAAAACAGAGTATTAATAAGCATATTTATCTGTAAGAGGTAAAAAGCTGTGTAACAAAGAAAACCCCTAAGAAAAAAGTCACAGACTGTTCACAAAGTCAGGAAAGACAAGGGGAAAGTTTTACACAATATTTTTGAGTGGGAACACATAATAAACTCTGGTTACTAAGACTACAAAGACTGTAATCTCCTTACAACCAGGTGAAAAAAAATCTCCTTCTATGAAGGACGACAGAAGCCATCACTCCACTGTCAAAAGCACAAAATTGCAAGGTAGACCTAGTATAATTTCTACAGGGACAGTGGGATAGACTGAGAATTTTCTTAAGGGTAATTTTCTGTGGAAAAGGTCTCCAACTGTGCAACAGCTATTGTAGAATGAGCAATGAGTAAAAAGCCTGAAGCCACATTTTTCCACTTGAAAGTTTTCATTTTAAAATTTTGTTTGTATATCCTACTAGGGAAAGAAACATTCATCTTTCTCATTTCTCTAAGTCATTTATTCAAAACTATAATTTTGAATGTAAGGTGCAGAGATATATCTACAAACACATCTCAGCTTTTGTTATGCTCGAATACACTGTATACCTTCCTTAAATTTCCATGCCTAATTCTGAGTCTAAGAGAACTTCTTTAACATTGCTATCATAAATCCCCAGACTGAAATTCCTAAAATCTTAGCAATCAGTGCCAAGTCATCTCCTTTTTCTAGGTTAAGCTAATAATCCAATTACTTAATCTTCCTGCAATACAATATTAAACATAATTATTAATTAGTCTCTGCTTTCTTTGAGGTATTACACAAAGGAGTTAAAGGAAGATTCTGCAAAGAATACAGAAATTAACTCCCTCTGAAAGATTCATGATTGAAAATCTTTTCACTATTAGACCTTTTTCATAATGATATCACTATTGGAAAGAGCTATTAAAGGGGAGAATTAATACTTTAAATATATACTTAAACTATACTTAAATATGAGTTTCCCATAGGAAACACAAAGGGAACCTGCTAAAACTTGCACATAAAGTAGACATTTTAATATAGTCTATGTCAACTTTGTAAACTTCAAACACTAATCCTTAACTCTCCTCAATGTCTTTTTAATATAACTATGTTTACTTTAGGGCTGCAGACAATACCACGCTGTGTTAACTAGCATAGAATATATCTGATTTCTACTCCATAAAATATCAGCAGTTAATGTATCATCTTTGCAGTGCATTCAGCTACTCCTAGACTAAGACAAAGGTAAAGACACTTGAAATTTACTGCAGTAAATTTAAGGCAGCTATCCACACACCAGCAGGAACCATGGGGACCTTGTATCATAGTAGGGAGCAGCACCATATTTTGTATCCTACAAATCTTACATCCCTGCCTAAAAGTATCCTTATTTATGAGTTTTTATCCATTTATTGAAAAAAAAATAAAGCTCATATGCTGGACTATTATCAAATTCATTAGACACTGGAGATCAGTTTAATATCCTGTAATGGGAAATTTTCTTTCATTAGAAACAGAGAAGCTATCCAGTTATTGGAAAGATAACAGAAATATACATTTCAATTAATTTTTCATATAACAGAAGAACTCCTCTGGTCATCTTTAGCCAACTACTCAACTCAAATTAGAATTACTAATAAATATTTGTCACAGATTTCTACTCACCTGCATGTCCACCAGTCATATATTCAAGTGACACAGTACACGTGGTTTGGTAGAAAGTTTTTGTGGTAGTACTTTCTCTATAAAGTGAAATGGCTGGACTTTATCTTTTCCTAAATAATGGTTCAATAGTACTGTCAATGCAGCTGAGGTTAAAGAAAAGTACCCCTGCTGTCACGTAGCAGAATTTCACTTTCTGTTGATTTTTGCAGGGAGAACATACTTGATTCATTTTGCTTCAAGGCTTGACTAAAACACGTAATATATTAATATTTCATCACCTTAGAGTTTTCTATACTTTTACTTTATCTGTATTTTAACTCTTCTTCCCTATTTTAACTGGATTCTACTATTTTTATCACACAGTTATCTCAAGCAAACAGGATCATGCAAGCAATTTTTTACTACGCCACATGGGATTACAATCTCTCTATACAGGTTAGATTTGAGTTCTCTGAAAGAAACCTAACAGACTCATCTGTAGGACAAATAGCATAGCTCCATCAGAGTGACAAGCCCCAAACAGTTCTACAAGAACACGAGCCTCTCATTTCAAGGAGATTTGGTGTTCATTTGGTATTCAAAAGCCAATACTAAAAGCACAGCTCAATCACCCCTATGAGCTTTTATTTAAAACACTTAAATGTTTAGCACTAATCTCATTCTCATTTCCCTGCAGCTGGTTTTGAATTCAGGCATCAAAGTTGTCCATCTTCTGTGATGCTGTACTAAGAGACATTCACTTGTCCAAGCACAAGGTGATAACATGACATTCTGCCAGTATATTGATTCTGGGTTTTAGGTGTGGAGGAAGTGCTAAATATTCATTAAAATGTTTGATTTTAATTGCAAGACAAGCAATGTACATCATAATTAATCTATGAAGCATTATTTGTCCTTGCTTTCAAAACATAGTAACTCATGGTGTCCTCTCCTGGATCCTGCTCAGTTGATGCTTTTGTAAATGCTTCCAACTTTGTACAGCAGGACTGAAGACACAGGACTCTTGCTGAATGCACTCCTTCCTGAACAGAGCCACTGGCATTCTCAATTTTAAGGAAATATCTGGATACTGCAATCAGCAAGCAGTTATGTTCAAGCAAAAACAGTGGTCATAGTGGTTACAGGTACATGGAGTTCGTGTCTCTGACTTGGATATTTCCCAATCTCCTGATCTCATTACATCTTTAAAATCAAAACTAAACCAAACCAAAAAAACAAAAAACAAACCAAAAAAACAAAACCAAAACCCAAACAAGTATTGCTTAATTGCCAAATAGGGCAATTATTCTCAGCTAAAAGGCTCCTTGCTCCTAAGATAAAAGCACAGTAAATTTGCTCATATTTACTTCTATCTAGATTAGCTTTGGAGTAAATAAGAAAGGGTATTGAAGTTCTCATGTTATACACACACATTCATAATATTGTGTACACCAGATACCCTAACAGTTCATTTTAAATGTTCTGATTTTAGATCATTGTTAAATTGATGAGACAATGGATGAAGTAACATCTAAAACTGTAACTGAAGAAGTCAGCAACAGTACAAGTTCCTGGTAGAACGGTCCAAATATCTTAACACAAGGATTATAATCTGCCACTGACATTGTTTTCTGTGTATGGGAGGGTCAGGTCCTGGCCACAGAAACCCTCTTCCCCTCCCTGCTGCTGCCATTTCTGCAGGAGTTCCAGTGGCCAATGTCAGCTTCTCGTGATAGAACTGCTCTGCAATAGAACAGGAAGTAAAACTGGGGTAGTCTGTTTTAAGAACAACTTCCTCTGGCATCCAGGTCTCAAGAACAATTTTCCTAAGCTTTTGTTCAGTTCTTACCAAACTATATCAACGCGGAAATTCTTTTCAACATTGCAATTTTATTATCTTTTCTTTTTTTAATGCTACAAATGACTATGATCTCAGTCTTCTTGGTTCTAAAAACTGACACATCCAAATTACCAGAATGCCTTCACATGGACAAGACATAGGCATAAAAGTGTAAAATAAAATACCCATTTACTAAAGCCCTGGCATAGAGGAAAAGAAAGAAAATTTTTATAAGTGAAATAATTTATGAAAATTGGAACAGCAATTATGAAGAGATATAAAGTATATATATGAACCAAAAATCTACAAGAGAAACCTCTGAATTGCCAATACCTAGTGAAAGATGCTTTGAGGCCAGGGAATCTGAGGGGTGTTCCTGAGGGGTGATCCATTGGTTTTAATTGGAGGAACTCATATCTACATTACATAAATTACACAAGGTGCTACCAATGTAACTGCAAACTCTACAGATGTTTTTCTTACATTATTTCCATGGAGGTTTTTTTGTTGTTGTTTCCATTTTTACTATAAGCCTGCTTTGAAGAGCATAATGTTTTTTTCCATTAGAGCATCATACTTGTAAACAAAACCAAAACTCATTAATTTCTTTCATGTGGCATTCCATAATGAATGGGATTTGCTTCCCTCAGTTTCTGTCACTTTTGTGGGGTTTAAGTTAAAAGAAATAGAAATAGCTTTTAAAAATTTCTCTGCCACAAAGTATACACACATGAATCAATCACATTAATGTCTGGAAGGCAAAACATCAAAGTTCTCCTTCCAACTCTATTCCTGCTTTATTGCAAGACCCACATTAAGCCTCTTTTTCCACATATTTAAATTGGAGATAATACCTGCATGCTTTACAAAAAATTTGGAAATTATATTTGAAGAGAAAGTCTAGAGGTAACAAAAAAATGAAAATATTTACATAAATTCTTTTTTCCTGATGTAGCAATACCTATACGTATTTCTTAGTTCTAACAAATAGAATAAAAAATTATATTTTTTTTGACACAGGAGATAAACGGAGCTCAACGGGCACCTTTTATTCTGTAAATACACTGTGTCTGATTAGGGGAGAGCAAGCACACATGTACACACACATACAAGTAAATGAGGATAGACCACTGCAAGACACTTCTCATGACGCATTCTTTTTAACCTAATGATTGAAATCTGACAAGGTCCTTGATTTTTCTTTTAAGCATAAATTCTGTGTCCCCATAATAATTCTGTGTCCCCATAATAATTCTGTGTCCCCAGCATCACCAGTGAAAAAAGATAATGCTGATTTTTTTGCAAAAGAACTTTGAGATCTACAGATTAATTTATTAGGTATTTTACAATTTCCTTGAATTCCCTTTATGGGGAAATTCCCACAGCAGCAGTTAATGCTTAATAGACACTTAGATATTGTGGTGCCGAATGCAGAAAAAAATGAGTAGAAAATTTTAGTTAAAACTGTGCTAAATTAAGATAGCAAGAAAACCAATAGCAGGCTCTTGCATAGTTCTGCAATCGAAAACCAATAGCAGGCTCTTGCATAGTTCTGCAATCTTTCACATCTCTCTTCTATTAAGTGCCAGGGACATAATGTCTCTTTTCACCACCCAGAACCAAGTTAAATCTACACATATAGTTCAAAAATATATTTTTATATAACTTATGCTTCATGTGTGCATGAAAGAATCAGCTACTTGCAACAGTCAATCAAATAAACTTAGTTAACTCCAAGTATCAGATAACAGCAAGTACTGATAGACCAAGAGAACATAAAGCTGACGACTCCAAGCTTATTCTCCATGGTTAAGTAGCCATACTGTGTATTCTAACCTAAATCTACTAAGAATGTGTAGGTGGTGGTGTCCATCCCTCAACACCTCTTACATGACTGAGAAACAACAATCTCTGTGAGGAGCTACCTTAAAATATGTGTAAGTCACTTTAATCATGAATACTACGTGGAATTCAAATTGTATTTATACAGACACATAGTTGCTGTGGGAACTTGAAGCACATGTAATTGAAACAGAACTCAGCTAAAATAGAAATGTGGAGAGAAGAATGCATTTTGATGATGTTTCATTGTCATACAGTCTCATGAAGGGTATGGACAAATGGGTCAAAATTTAGGTGCTAAGGGTCAGAATTTAGGTGCTATGTCTTAACTGGGCCTTCTTTAAAATTAGTAAAATTCTAAGGCAGGGTCTGAATTCTTTGCTTCTTGGTGTCAAAAATCTTCTGGTGGCACCTACCAGAAGTCAGATGAAGTCAGACAAAGTCAAAGACGTATATATTTGTTGCTTTATTTGATCAGAACTGTCTAGTCTAAATACTATCCTTATTCTTGCTTCAGTTTATTTCTGCAAGTTTTCTCTCCTGCAATATATACACTGAGGGCATAATTAGATAGCCCTCTTGTAACTGCCTTAGCCAGTCATCATGGATCTGCAGACTTCCCAGTCTTTATACTCTTATCATGAGGATCTGTAGATTTTGCTGACATAAGAATGTGAGCAGCTGAGGTAAAAAAATCCCAGGATGTTATTTTATTAAAGAAGTAACTTTTTCCTCCTAATGAGGCACAGTTTTTTCATCAAAATGGCAAATCCCACCACTTTCTACTTAAAGACATTCTCTGATGCTGCTTTCTTTCACGTATATGGACATATAAAAATGGAAATGAAATCTAAAACAGTGCCAAAATGTGGATGATATACTAGAGTAAGATACAGAAAGGCATTGAAAAATAATTGTGATGCAAATAGTTTCAAAACCTACACAGGAGTCCCTCAAAATGAACTTCAGACAAGCTAAGTGAGAATTTCAAAAGCTTTATCAATATGTAATTAGAATACTATGTTGCATACATTTATGTAAAACAACATAGTATTTTTATTATAGTTATATAAAAATATTGTGAATTATAAACTAAAGCATTAATTTTAAAACTGGGTTGTTAGCAATAGTACATATCAGCATGTCTGATAAAGGCTCCAAATTCAAACCTATCCTGAGATGACAGTTTATTTGCATCTGTGCTATTTAATTGAATCAAATGTGAATTCTTTACCATTTGAATGATGTGAAAGAGGTATTTGCATTCAAGCTGGAAGAGTTGGAACCTTCCTTGAACGAGAAAAAAGAAATAAGTCTTTAGCAGAAAATGTCTGGAAAACAAGAGTCTAAAGTAAAAAAGGAGTTGTGAATATACTAAGCTGCAAGAAGATAGGAAGGAGCAATGGCCTCTTTCAACTTGAGATGTTCAAAACAAAAACCAGGAAAAACTATTCTCAATGAGTAGTACAACACTGGAATAGGTTTCTAGAGATGCTGTGAAATCTGCCATATGTTGTTGTTTTTAAGACTTGTCTAGACAAAGTCACAGCTAAAACTGTAATATTGTAATAATATTCTATTCTAATTAATAATGTGCAGGTCATATTAAGGCTTAGAATGTCAAAAGGTTAGATTCCAGTGGTCTCTTCCCACTAATATTTCTACAATTAATAACTGGAAGAGAAAACAGAAAAAGAGTACAAAGAAAAAGTATTCAAAAAAGCTTAAAAAAAGTATTTGGATAAAAAACCCACCCAAAAATAACAAAAAAAACCCCTTCCAGATTCACCTACAAATGTTTATCTTTTGATATCTTTTAATGTCTTCTTTTTAATAATTACTTTTTATAAATATTACATTAAACAAATGTTTGATTATATGAGGAACAATCAATTCATACCTCTTTTATCCAGATCATATATTTGGAATTAAAATCTGCTCCTTCTTTTTCCTTCTTTTTTTTTTTGAGAAATCACCAGTATATCTCCTAAGCAGATGCTTTTCTGTTGTCATCAGAAAGGATACCAAGTAAGAGAGAAAACTCTTCTTTCTTTTTATTCTCTGAATGGTTTCAGATTCAGCATGAGCAATTACTTACTGACTGAAGTTGAAGTGATTTTTCAAAATACCTTGTTTCAAATAATATATTTCTTTGCTTGGCAAGACTATTTTAGGCTTACTGCTTTATTTCGTGGCTTCCAAGATTCTCCCTCTTTATACAGCTACATCCACCACGAACAAAATGTTCAGCTTTATGTCATGATCAGTTATGTTTTACTTAACTGAGGAAAAGCAAAGTGGCAGCCTTCTTTCTTAGTGTTCTTTTATTTTGCATTCTTCATTTTTCTACTCTAGTTAGCACATGGCTTCCCAGCTGCCTTAAATCAATCTTGAGCGTGTCCTGCCACTGAAAACACCAGATTCCCCTTCTTCCCACATCCACACATTTTTACCATATTTTTGTCAACTGTGGAAATCATTTGGCTGAATAAGAAGTTGAAACTACATATGTACCTGAGTTAAAAACAAGTATCTGATAAGGACAGTGACTTAACTCACCATATGATTACATAATGTCTAACAATCACACAAAAGACTTGGGGATAAATTCTTGTGAGAAAGACAGGAAAAGGGGTAGGTTCTGTTTTTTGTAACTGCACACCATTACAGGCCAAATCAGGTCAACTGTGGAACCACACCTGTTTTCCCCTTCTATTTATTTATTTGTATAGTTGTGAAAACATATAGTCACAGACTCACTATGGATCACTTACCAAATTTCTGTTAAAAAAATGCAACCACCAGATCCCTATATAATTTAATCCTAAAACTTGAATAACTACTGAATTTGGCTATCCTTGAGCACATTTCCACCAGCAAAACAGTTAAGTTGCCTGTGCACAGGCTCAGCCCTGCCATACTCTCATCTACGCTTAAGCACACTGTTTTCAGAAACTTATCCATGCCAGAAGCCTTACAGTTTACAGATAAACACTTCTGGCAGCAGGAATGACATGTCATTAACCTTGGGTGTGTGGCTAACACTGCCACCTAAGCAGTATAGGCTTGCACTCTTCACTTTCCTTGCTGTCACTATATCTCTCAGAATTTAATCTTGCAATGATTTTTAAAAAATATGGAGAAAGAAAAGACTAGTCTTAAAATTAAGATGCAATTTCAGTTTGACAGTTGCTGGTTACAGAGTGAGTATTCTCTCTACAGACTATCTGTAACCCCTCTACCCAAATACCTCCATCTCCAGGTTCCATACTTCTCTGATAATCTTGATAATATCCAAACACATACAAAGGAATTCAGTTAAAAACGGAGCTCTGAAAGCTACAGAACATTATCTTAATTCACAGTGATACTCAAAGAAAATTTTGCCTAAAGCAAAATGCTTCAAGAGACTGTATGGTGCACTGGACATGGCACAATAGGACTTTTGCTCATTTACATACAGAAGAGCTTCCAGATAAAGAATAATATTTTTAAAACTGGGTAAGTCATTGGATTAAAAAGATAAAAATATTTTGGAGATATACAAAAGAGGTGTGGGAATGGAAGGCAATTGAAATATAAAAAATGCAAAGATTATTTTTCACATATGAGGATGTTTCAAACATTCCACAGGCAAGTGGCAAGGGTGAAGATCTCTAAATACGTAACAGAGATTTGGTAAGGAGCATGTCATCAAAATTATTAATGTATTTAGTTAAAGATATTTTTAAGGAAGAGACTTTTTATGCCTTAGTATTCGTAGACTTGACTAATAAGGAAACAATTAAATGTCAGTACAATAGCTATTCAAAAAGGATGTAAAGTGAGTAAGAACAGATGTAGTCTCACAGAAAACTAAAACAGGCACTTCTGAAGCTGTGTTAGTATAAAATATTACCTTCTTATCAATGAAAATTAATAAAAGAGAAAACGTGGTACAATTTTGTGTTGAGTCATGGGATGTGGGGCTTCTATACTTCATGAACATATGATTATTAATTTCTCCAAAAAGCACAGCATGAGATCTGCCTTTGGAGGTTTTCTGCAGACAAAGGGTTTTGGTTTTGTTTCTTTAAACAAAGTAGCATAACGAGCTCTTCCTAAACAACATTTCTTTTCCAGTTCCTGCCAACATACAAAGACTTCAATAGAACCATGGAAGTTTTAACTTCATTTGTGACTTTGTAGCAGTAACATCCATATTCAAGATAGAAAAGATAGATCTGGTCCTTAGTTACTGTCCAAGCTTCTGAAAGCTCTCTGAAATTTCATCACAAAGAGTGATTGTGACATACAATTTATTTGATTAAATGAAACGCTTACATATTCAAGGCATACATATGATAAGTAATTGTGCAAAACAATATCTTTTCATGTCATCCAGGCTTGGAACTTGAAGCTAAAAAAAATATTTCTCCTGTTTGTTGGCCTTGGTGAATTCTGATGTTTGCTCACTCCCGCATAATGCAGCATAGAAGAAGAATTTTATGATTTTTGGTATATATATGAACACTGTATGTATTTACCTAGATAGCTTAGTCCAAGGGTGTATGTTTTTTCTCATCTAACATTAAAAATTATCCAGACATAAGAAGACTTATATCTTTCAGACAGACTTCCTCAGTAGATAGTTTAAACTTTATCTACTCTTGTTGCTGTCCTGTTCATGACTAAAAAACCTGTAATAATCCTAAACAGTTGTCAGCCAACAGGTGCTGCTGAATAGCACTGAAACACAGTGCCACAAATGGGAATCAATTTTCCCTCCTTCGCTGTTACAATCAGGCAAGCAGAACAACTGCAGCGTTCTTAACATAACTTTTAATATCCTGCAGAAGCTTAGGTGACAGACAAAACCTTTCTGTATAATCAAGAAAGCACACTCTACCATAATTACAGGTGTTGCAGATACACATTTTATGAGATCTGTAGGGAAGCTACAGCAAAGGTCTTCCTCTGAAGGTGGAATGCAACTGATAGGCAGAGATGAAAACATAACACACAAAACTTTTTTGAAATTTGTATCTATAACTTTGTTACGTAACATTCACTTGCAATCTAAAGCCAGCTACACATGAGTTTGAGCTAATCATCAAAATTATTTTTACCTAAGTTAGCTCTTTGTGCTTCAAGGCTTTTCTTACACTGCATTCACAGACACTGAGACAGTCCATGTAAGTAATGACTCCAAGTCTTAACAAAGGCATTTTTCACAGAATCACAGAATGATAGGATTTGGGAGGTACCTCTAGAGATCATCTAGTCCAACGCCCCTGATAAGGCAGGTTCATCTCAATTAGGTCACACAGGAACACGTCCAGGTGGATTTTGAAAACCTCCAGAGAAGGAAAGTCCACACCCTCCCTGGGTAGCCTGTGCCAGGGCTTCCTCATCCTCACAGGAAAGAAGCTTTTCCTCACTTTCAAGTGCAACTTCCTGTGTTCCAGCTTGTGTCTCTACCCCTTGTAGCACTGGGCACTACAGAAAAAAGACTTGCCCCATTACCTTGACACCCACCCTTTAGGTATTCATAATCATTGAAAAGGTTCCGTCTCAGTTTCTTCTTCTCCAGGCTGAACAGCCCCAGGTCTCACAGCCTTCTCTCATAAGAAAGATAGTCCAGTCCCCTGATCACCTTGGTGGCCCTGCACTGGACTCTCTCTAAAAGTTTCCTGTCTCTCTTGAACTGGAGATCCCAGAGCTGGACACAACACTCCACATGTGGCCTCACCAGGGCAGAGCAGAGAGAGAAGATAACTTACCTTGATCTGCTGGCCCCGTTCTTCCGAATGCACCTGTCATGGTTTGACAGGACAGCCTTTTCTGGTAAGGGGGAAGGGGCTGTAAAGATGGCTCCTGTAAGAGGTTGCTCACAACTCTCCCCAGCTGAGCCAGACTTACTTTTGGGGCTGAGCCAATTAGATGCCTCCACGACCACTTTTTAAGAAGAAGCTGGAAGAGGAGGCTTCTTCTTGTTTTTTCCTTCTTCGATCTCTTCTTCTCTGGCTGGTGGTGGTGCAAGGAGTGGGAAGAGAGAGAGGAACAACCATGCAGACTCCAAGGTCAGTGAGGAAAGAGAGGAGGAGGTGTGCTGGAGCAGAGACTCCCCTGTTCTACAGAGAGGACTGGTGAACCTGAGATTTGTTTGCATTTTGCTAAATACTCTGCATCGAGGGCTGACACTCATTTTGCTAAAGAAGACCCCGTGCCAGGGGCAGTGACTCACTTCATTAAAGACCTCGAGCCAGGAGCAGTGACTATGGATGGAGCAGGCGTGTACCAAGAGAGGGACCCAATATTCACAGAAGCTGTAACTGTGGGGAAGAACCCATGCCAAAGAAGCTCATTAAAATTATGCCCAGAAGAGGCTATGTCTCGAGGGAGGGACCCTTTATCTGCAGAAGCTGCAACCGTGGAGAAGAATCCACGTCAGAGATATTCACTAAGGGCTGCATCCCGTGTGAGGGACCCTGTATCGGCAGAAGCTACAGCTGCTGGGAAGAACCCACATCAGAGAAGTTCAGTAAGGACTGTGTCCTGTGGGAGGGATCCTGTGTTGGAGCAGGGGAAGAATGCCAGGAGTCGTCCTTTTCTGAGAAGAGAGAAGCAGCAGAGTCCATCTGTGAGAGATTGACCACATGCTCCATTCCCTGCCCCCCTGAGCCGTTGAGGGGGAGGAGGTAGAGATATCAGGAGCAGTGAGCTGGGCCTGGGAAGAAAGGAGGGATGGGGGAGGGAGATCTTAAAGTGTTGGTTGTACTTTTCTCATCTTACTCCCTTTTTGCTTTTGTTCCGTTTCATTTCTTGTAGGTAGTAGAATGACGTTCCTCTCTAAGTCAAGTACTGGAATCTGTTTTGTCTGGAACTGTAATTGGCAGTGAGCCCTCCCTGCCCTTGTCTTAATCCACAACAATCTTGGTTACCTTTTCCTCCTATTTTGCTGGGGCCTCTGCCATCCTAACGAGGGTGGGGATGAATGGAGGGCACCGAGCGAGAGACTGTCAGGGAGCTTCTGTGCTAGCTGGGCCAAACCACGACAGCATCCCAGAATGTCACTAGCTTTCTTGGGTACAAGGGCACATTGCTGGCTCACGTTTAGTTTGCTGTCTACCAGAACTCCCAAGTCTCTCTTCACAGAGATGCTCTCCAGCAGGTCTGGTCCTAGCTTGTACTGGTGCATACTGGTACATATTCACAATACTAAGTATCTAATAAAACATGACTGATGTAGTGAAACTTATCTGAATTTCATTTTAAAACTATTCTAATTCAAAATGTAGAAAAAGTTGGTCAAATTTGGAGCTATCAGCTTAAATATTAATAATAGCTAAAGCAGACCAAGCAGCTAAAATTTTAATAGCTAGAGTGGACAAAGCCTCTAGATATATCAACTGTAACAAACATATTCCAATATACCAAACAGCCAACTACAGAATCAGATAAAAAGAATCTGGGAGGACGTGATATTGTGTATGAAGATGACAACTTAGCAACTGCTTACTAACAAAGAGCAAACAAATCAAATCAATAAATAGCAAGAAGACCTCAGACCTTAATATTATTATTGATCCAATTATCACACAAGGGGCGGGGGACTTAGATTGCAAAGACATAATTGCCCAGAGATTTCTTTCTAGCAATCCCTCTTTACAAGCATGCAGCTCGAGCTGCAGCATTAGTGCTTTCATAAAAAATTTATCTTTCAGCTTATGTGGAAATCTAGAGTCAAACCCTGTTACAGTGGCTGGCATACATAATTTACATAAGAGGGGAAAAAATTTCTTAAAGTTAGAAAGTTTAATGAAACACATTAAAATAGCAATTGTTATATTCCTGATAATAAAATATTATGATGAATAGTAAAGCTTTTCTAAAATCATAAAGATGTTCGTGGGATGACTAAAATTTGTAATGCTAATTTACAATACATTATGTCATCAGAGTCATTAAGATGTGTTACACAGCCTTGTTACATCTTCACTTTTCCCAGCTAGGCATTGTCTCAAAAGCCTTCAACCTTGTTAGCAATCAGATGTTATTGTTCATCTTATCAGGCTTGCACTCTGGGGGACTCAGAAACCAACCAGTCAAGACAGTACTACAAACATTTAAATCTAAGCAAACTAGTAACTCACACAAATTTTCACTTTTTTTTCTGAAAGCTCTATCACTATTTCGATGAAAGACATAGTTCCCAGAAACTAGAAACCAACCTCTCCAACTGATAGAATCTACCTTCTCTTGCTGTTCTTTTCCTTAGTGGATGCAGGACCAGACCTAGCCACTCAACCACCTCCACCTCTAAGGGAACTTGACCTGTTAATCTCATTTTCTTCTAAGACAAAGTCAATAGGTCCTACTCATTTTGTCTTGCGCACAAGATTTGTTTCAGAGTCTTGAACTAAGAACCACATAATTAAATACATATTTACCTTACAATTGTTTCAATACTCCAACAGTCCCAAATACTACTTGTCAATTACTATAATATTGTATATATCTTCCATAAAAATATGCAAGTTATGGATACTTTCCAACACACAAATTCAGTCATGCAACTGAAAAAGTAACACAGAAGTGACCTCCACAAACATTCAAAAAGCAACGTCTAAATAATTTCCTATTTCTCAGCTCTAGCATAACTATCATAGATGGACATCCAATTTTCAAGTGCTCTGTGTCCAAGTAAATCTAATGAAAATATCTTGTCACCAGATGGAGAAGATGATAGTTTTCAAATTTTCATTCTTTGTTTTGTGCATAAACATTTCAAAACTAAATTTACAAGGAAGAAGACAAAGCAGTAGCTTTATCTATACAAACATTAGGTATCTTTTGATTAAGCTCTGTCAATAGGCAGAACTGAATTATGCTCCTCAAGAGATACCTCCTAAGTAGCTAAATACTAGCAAGCTGAATTGTACTATGGAGATGCCTAATTCTTGCCACAGTTAGATGAGAAAAATACTACTAAAATAAATATAGAAGAATCTACTTTTCTGGGATTTAACAGTAATTGCATTGACCAAAGTACAAATGTATGGCTAATGATAATAAAATCATAGTTGGTAAAACTACAACACACCTCAGCAGTCTACATACAATGTTACTTGGATATTTATTTTAAGCATTCAATTACTTACAGAAGTGCAAGAATTTCCAGAAGACTAAGTATAATTCATTTCTTAAGAAATCTGAAATGAGATGGGTGGTGTACCTGAACTTGCAAGCTAAAGTAGCACTTCTACATACAAACTCCTGGCTAAGTGGGTTGGTCCCAGCAGACCAGAGGTTGGCAAATGTAACATCCACCTACAAGAAGGGTTAAAAGGAGGATCCTGGGAACAATAGGCCTGTTGATCTGATCTCAGTGCCGGGGAAGGTTCAAGAGCAGATCATCCTGAGCGCCATTGTGAGGCACATGATCAGTCAATGTGGCTTTATGAAAGGCAGGTCATAAAATCACAGAATGACAGGGGTTGGAAGTGACCTCTAAAGAGGTTCAAGTTTCTCTGAAAAGCCTTCCTGCCCTCAAGCAGGTCTACACACCTGCCCAGCTTGGTGTCATCTGTGAATATAGTGAGGGTGCACTCGATTTCCTCATCCAGATCATTAATAAAGATGTTATACAGACCAGGCCTCACTACTGAGCCCTGGAGAATACCACTCCAGGGTGGTATTCACCACATTCTCCATTCACCGTAACTCTCTGAGCCCGGCCATCCAGACAGTTTTCCACCCTTCTCAGAGTGGTTCAATCCAAACCATGGGCAGCTAATTAATATGAAACATTTAATCAATGAACTGTCATGGGATCACTTCTCTAAAAGCTTTGAAGAAAATGGAGCAGTTTGTCTTCTGTCTTAAAAATCATTTGTCATATGTAACCAAAATAAGATTGATAATTTAAGTGGAGTGGTTCCTAAGCATGTCCACTTATTTCTGATCACAGCAGCAGCAGACCATTACTACTCCTCCACAGATAATTTGCCAGTATGACAAGTATGAACATTTCAGGTGACACAGATGCAGGAAAGAAGAAAATAAGTAGGCAATCTTAATCAACTTTAACTTCAATCCTCAACCATCTTGCATATTCTCACTTGATGTGTACCTTTTTCTTTTATTTTGTAAAAAAGTTTGGATTCCTGACAAAAGTTTCTAGAATATTTGTTTTAAGTAGCTTCAGAATTTTCCATAAGACCTGACAATTTTGTCACTGTCTGCTAAGAGGTGAATAAAACCCACATACTGTAATAGATTACACTTAAATTCCATCATCCTATCCTCTAGATGACAAAAAAAAAAACCCCTAAAGTCAACTAATTATCACAGCCAATTTCACTGCCAATCTTCCCTGCTCATGCTAAAGGAAAAGAAAGAACTGGTGTGGATACTGCTGAAGCAATAGCTTTGTAGATGACTGATATTCAAAGACAAAGTGACAGATCTGTATACATAACTCTAACAGACATTTAGAACTTTTTTTTATTTGTGCAGTTACATGGATACACAAAACATCACAGATGCTAGGAATCTTCCTACTTAGTTCAAAGGAAATGCAAAAATTCCATGTCATGTTCTTTACTTCATGCTTTCATAGCAGCAGATGGAAGAAAACAATAGATATTAGTGATGAACAGAACTATTTCTTCAGATTCCACAATTATCTCCACAGATAGCTGTACCAAGGCAACCGTGGTTTTGTGCCTGTGGAATTTTCAGGAAGGGGCCTGGAGAGTGTACTGCTCTTTCCAAATGCCACTTTCTTCAATTGCAGATACATACATACCCTAGAAAGTCTGTCCTCTGAGTTAAGAAATCCACTTTTGATAGCTGTCAGACTTGCCGGCATCAACATACTACATGTTACTTATGAACTTTTCAAGACAAATGTCATTAAAAAAAATTCCGATTTGTAATGCTGATGTAATACCTCATTTCCAGGATAAAAAAAAAAAGAAAAAAGAAAGGTTTCACATATTCCTTTCAGAACTCTGTCTTGTTAGTAATATGCAAGGAGAAATTACTTACATACATTTTAACTGTTCTATATCAGTCTAGATTAGTCTACATTTTATTAATTTATCTAGCACAAGTATTTGGTTGGTGCAATTTTTGCACTCTGTAGTAAGCCACATAAATTTGACCACACTATAAAAATGTAAATTTATATAAGCAATCAATCTTTGAACTTAGTTCTTTTAATCAGTGTCAATATTCCACAAGTTTGGGGGCATTTTTTCATTATTAAGGGGTAATATTTCAGAACAGTAATTAAGAGAATGAAGGAAGTTATTAAATGAATGAATGAACTATAATTCAACAGCAGCATTGTTCTCTGCCTTCTGATACAAGAAAATGGATTTTGCAGTACTAGAACACACCCAAAACATACCCAGAAGTATTTATTGTAATTTCTCAGTTTACACCTTCAAAGTACAAATAAGTCTTAGACAAAATATATTTTCTCTAGTAATTTTTTTTCTGAAGACTAAATAATTCTGCAAAATACTGGAAATTCAAGATTTGAACTCTAGTCTTTACACTGTGCAGCACTTCTCAAAAAGATAAATTCAAGAAGGATATTGGTTTCGCTCAGATTGCTTGGCTTTTATCTACTTAAATTTAGTTTCTACCGCACATCTTATAGCAGAAAAAGGAATAACATTTTAATTTGGGGATGCAAAATGGCTTCCTAATTATCAATAAAATTAATTAGTACCTTGATAGTAATACATATATCTATATGCAAATCATAGCTCAATCTATTTTTACTTAAAGGAAATAAAAATACAGTCTTGAGCCAGATGAATGGTAAGAAAATTTTATACAGTGAGGAAGGAAGCCCCCATATACAACACTTTTTTTTTTGTATTGCTATATCTAATGGACTCAGTTCCACTTACAGGATTGTGTATAGTCCACATGAAATCTCATTTCCACGCTTTGAAAGCCTTAGCAATAATCAAAGTGACAACCATTAGCAAGAAGCATCCCTTCTCCTAGGCTCTGGTTCCTGCATTCTTTAAAAGAAGTAAAGAACTCTCATACACCACAGAATACCTTCTAGGTCTTAACAAAAGAAGTGGTCTGACAAGGAAGATACTAAATAGCTCTAAAGAAAAGTAGTTACATGTATAAATATGTATACAAATACACTTATTGGCAAAAGTAGCCTGCACCACTGAAAAGACAGTTATTACAAGAAGACATTTATTTATCAGTGGTTAAGAAGCTTTTCACAGATTTATAAAAAGAAAATAATGGAAACAGTCAATACTAGGGCAGTTACCCTAAACTAATGATATTATTTTATCATGTTAAGTAACTCACATAGTGCCTCTTACAAACACATCTAGTAATTTCTGTTAGACTGTCGTAAGTCAAGAAATATGGTTCAGCCCCAGAAATAGGCATCAGTACTTCTAGATTTTCTTGTTTGGTTCCGACAGCCGTTGTCACTATTCTCTATTTCAAATAGAACAAAAGTTGTATATGTTATGCACACATTCAGTCTTCAGCATTGTTAGATTTCTGAGCTGTGATACTTTTTCAATGTACAGCAAGCATATACCTTTTAAGATCAAAAAGAAGCCATACTTAAAACTTTAAGATGTCTAAAGATTTATGAATTGTTGGAATGTTGAGAGGATGAAGGTGGTTATTTACTTTGGTTTTATTTGGATTGCATTGGTTTGGTTTGAATGAAGCAGGACTGCAAGAAAGCTCTTTTCTACTGACAATCACCAAGGTTGTCAAGATAAGCCTAATAGCCTAACTACATGCTATCCAATTTAATATTTGAACTAAATGTTTATGCTAATATAGCACCTTTTTGCTATGATTTTTCTAAAAGATATTTACTGAAGAAAAAATGGCAGCTCTTCTATCATGAAAAGATAAAATGCATCAAGAAAGTAGAGGTCTTCAAGACCTGCCTGGACATGTTTCTATGCAACCTTATCTAGGTGACCCTGCTTCTGCACGGGGGGTTGGACTAGATGATCTCTAAAGGTCCCTTCCAACCCCTACCATTCTATGATTCTATGATACTCTGAACATGGCATTTAGAGGATTGCAGTATCTGGGAATCATGCCTAAAAATTTAATTTTTAAAGGTGGTCATGTATTATACTTTCAGGGAGAAGTTTAAATAAATTTCTTCTGTTTGTAAAGAAAAAAATCAAGAACAAACATTATGCACCAAAGAATTAAAACCACCTCAAATAATTTAAAAATAATTCAAATCTACAATTTCAAACAAATAAAAAATGAAAATCATACAAGGTTTGTGACTCAATTTCTAAACAGATCTGTTGGCACTATGGGAATCTGAGCCACTACAGAAGTATGGAAGAAAGTAAGGTGAAAAAATGCTTTAAAAGCAATAAGGAAGCAATGACAACAATTGCACTTGCAGTTATTTTTGCTAATAGAAATATAATTCTGGATGATAGGCAGCACCTTTTATAATCACTGCAACTTTGCAACTATCAAATTCAGATAAATCCATTAAAAAGAAATGATTGTAAATTAAGTAACTCACCTCACTGATTACCTTAGGATTGCAACCCTGATGAACTTTGATTCCTTTAAAATTAATTTCCCACTGACATCACAGATGCCATAATTTTTCCTCCATTTTTTTTGCCCTTCATAACATACATAGTGTGTTAAAGAATATTTCCTGAAATATTTCTGTGAGTAAATCAGGGGCCTGATGCTGCCCTGCAGAGAGGAAAAGAAATCTGTGTATTTTAGGAAATGGTGGATTATTTTGAAAACAAGTGTCCTTGTTCTCATGGCCTCAGAGTTCAGCTAAGCAGCTGGAAATTATGAACCCTTGTCTTCAACTAAGTCATCTCTGGAAGGTCTATTACCATGTTGTAGCATTTCTATTGGGCTTCTTCCCCAGACTGGTATCAAAAGAGAGTTTCTCTTATAACTTTAAAAGAAGCAGCAGGATGCACCACCAACTGCCAGCCTTATCAGCTTCCTCACATCAGTGTGTCCCAAAACATACAGATTCTTCTCTACCAAAATATTCCCACAGGATGTTAAAAATAAAGGCATGTACATTCAGAGGATTTGTCCAAGTGAATCCTTCAGATTCAACATTTGTTATGCAACTGGAAGCCTGTCTAGCAGCTACATTGCTCTTGATCATTACAGTCACCTGTGAGAGATCAAAGCAACACATTTCTGATCCCTATTGCCAAGAATTGCAATCTCTGCATATGCAAATGATACAGAACTTAAAAGCCTTGAGCACAGAGGTTAATTAATTTGAGATATTTGATTACACCAAAAGATGAATTCTGCCACTTCTTATCCAATGTATTTTTAAGAATGCAAGACTATTAAATTCTACACGTGGGAGTTTTTCATGTTTTTAGGTTTTACTGTTGCTTGATATTAGAGTTATACAAGAATATTACTTTGCAAGTGACATAGCTACAACTAGGAATTCACTTCATAATTGCATACAAAGAGATTACTGGAAAGCTATTTTAGTTATAGCAATCAAAGGTGAAATGTTACAAAATTATATAGGAAGTAACATCCACATAGGTTCACAACACCTATAAATACTGAATATTCAGTATATTTAAATGTACTTGAATACAAAAGAATGTACATTATCTGTTCACCACCACAGACAACTTTAAAACACCACTCTCACAAGAAAGGATTTGGTCCTTACCAGGAAACTACATAAGGTGCAGAGCAATTCTAGGCATTCCATCTGGTAGTAATACTGTCAATTCTGGTTGATCTATATTCTGCATCTGAGCTCTTCAAATGAGAATCTTAAAAGGTATGCTTTTTTTTTTTCCCCAAAATCTGCACACGCAACAGATCTATTTCCACTCATGGGGATACATTTTGCATTCATGGTCATAGACATGTAACAAACATATATCAAAAAAGGATTAAATAGGTTATGAACAAATGGGGGTGCTGAAGGAGGAATGAGCAGTGATATACTTACAGGGTAGTGCTCTGTGATTTACTTCAGAAGAATGAAATGTGATATTCTGTCTTTGAATGCCTAATAAAAACAGGTATCTCAGACCTGCCAAGTAATTAATTTGTAGAATATGATACACAGATGAGCAAGTGAGACAGTTTCTCAACAACAGTGAAATATTAATACTTTTACATTTAAAATCCTGTATGGCTTCAAGCCATACTAAAGTGATTCCCAAAGTTCAGGAAAGCAATTTATGCTCTGTAACAGTAACATGGGTGCCCCTAGCTAGCCCTGCAGAAAATAAGAACACAAAAGAAAACTCATCTAAAACATGGCTGTCTGCAGTGAGCAACTGGTTCTTGGAATTAAACTACAGTGTAATTTGGAAATGGAATCCAATAGCTGGAGGTGAAAACATTTTGCCCCCACCTCACAGTCTGTTTCATTTTAATTGACATCAAATAAAAAAACCTGTTAGGGTCTTTCCTCACAGAGCTGCTGCTTTAACTACATAATGCTTACTTCCCAAGTGCTGGAGGAAGGCTCCCAGGTCAGAATGGGTTCCCTTTGGACACACGATATGAAATTAAAATGGTTACAAGAAATATAACAATGTTCAGTCCATGAAGCAATACTTTCTACTGAGCAAGTAAGAAAGCAGACAGTATTGATGAAAATGATTAATCATCAACTTAACAGGTGATCCCAGAAGCACCATTATTTGGACCTAAGCCCCACTGTTCTATAAAACAAGAGAAAGAGGAAAATCTAATAGATAACAAGGACATACAGAAAAGCTGTCACTAGATGATGAAATTAGAGATTCATGTGTATGTTCAGAGATTTTGTACTCTGGGAGGCTCATTTTCAAGAAAACAATTTTTATTTCTCTCCCAAACTCTTTCTAATGATTTAGCCTCTTTCTGCATTAAACTTAGGCCTTTTATAGGCCACAGTTGAAATGTGTGTTCAGTCATTTATTCAGCAAGCAGCCATGAGTATTCAAAAGTGATTCTTACCTCTAGCAATTATAGAAGCTAGAATTAGGTCACAGTGTTATTTACTGAATTCAAAATGACCTTCAATATTCAAAAGTTCTTTGTATTGCTCTTGCACTGATCTGCTGAATAGGAAGAGGAGTTTTAATACATAGGAACAGAACTGTATTAATCTAATACTAACTAAACAATTCATAAAAGAAAATTCTCTATATTGTTGAGTAGTCAGAATTCATTAGAATTTCAAGCTGGGATTGGAGGACATTAAACACACAAAAAGAAAAAAAAACAACCCAGAATTTTCTTTTTTTATTACACATCAGCACTGGGAACTCAAAATGAGAAGACAACTATACCAGCCTCACCTCCACTTTCTGTTTACTTTCAGGACCAAATGTGCCCTCCATAAAATCCAGGCCACAGCTACCTATAATATGCATTTAATTGCTGGTATCACAGAGGCATGGCTTGTCACTAGGAAAACACATGGTGTGTACCAACAACACAGACAATTAGCTCTCCAACCGTTAAGCATGATGCAAATAAAATATCAGATGTTAAAGAGAACAAGAAAGAAGGTGCAAACAAAGCCAAAAAAGTTTTTTAAAAAATGAGACACACTTTAATCTTTATCTTTCATTTGCAGGAACTCAATGCTGTCCTTGCAGACAACTCAACACATAGGAAACTGGACAGGAAAATTGAACAAATTACATATATGGACAGTTTTGCAAGTTCAGAGCCACATTATCCTCATGCTAATCTATTTACATGAGGATTTGTTCATATTGTTTGCCAGAAGTAACTGAAATATACCACATTTTACAAGTTCAAAGAAGTAATGTGTGATTCTAGCCACAGCTTTCAGATCCCAGTTCTATTTAGAGACAATAGACAAAACCAGTCAGTGACCCAGTTCAGGATGCCTACAATATGCAGTCTGGAAAGCAGCCTGGTGGTTACTTCAGTCACAGCAATTACCCATCACTAAGAATTCATTTCTGTGGGCACATGAACTTGGTTCTCTCTTCCATTCTTTAACATTTTGAAGATATTTTTTTCCTTCTTTCTACAGAAATTCAATTCTCATCCACAGAATTTTAACTCTCATAGTATTGCCAAATCTGTTTTTGGCCTGGGTTTGTCTGGTATAGAGCTAATTTTTTTCCTAGAAATTGGGACAGGGCTCTGTTTTGGCTTCATGCTGAAAGCAGTATTGGTAACACAAGGATGTCTGGCCTATATTTGAGTAGTGCTTGCACATCATCAAGGCTTTTTCTGCTTCCCACACTGCCCTGACAGCAAGTGGGCGCCAGGGGTGGCACAAGGAGCTGGGAGGGAGCATGGCCAGGACAGCTGATCCAAACTAGTCCAAGAGATATTCCAGACCAGAGATATTCATGCCCAGTACATAAACTGCAAGGAGTTGGCATGGAGGAGCAGATCACTGCTTGGGCATTGGTGAGCAATTGCACTGTGCATCACTGGTTTTTTAGTTTTGTTTTTGTCTTGGGTTTTATTTATCTCTCTATTTCTTCTCATTACTATTATCCATCCTTATTATCATATATTATTTTTGTTGCAATTATTGTTATATTTATTTTTCATTTTTAAATGTTTCTTATCTCAATCCATGAGAGGTTTTTTTTTTGTCCCTAATTTTCCTCCCCATCCTACTGAGGAAGGTGAGGGTGAGTGAATGGCTGCATGCTGCTTAGTTACTGGCTCTGGGGTTAAATCATGACAATTTAGCAAATATGAGTAAAATGCACAAAAAACCCCAATGAGGTTTGGGTTTTTTTTAAAATGATTGCAGCAGCCAAAATGCACTAGTGAGACCAGAAGATCACTGGAGTGGATGACCTGAATGGGTGTCATAAAACCTAATCCCAAAGCTCCTTTAAATTAATAATAGCTTTTGGATCAGATCTAGTTAATATCAATCCATTACTAGAGCCATCAGTTTAAACCTTTCATTAATACTGCATTCATGTTAATTAAAAAAAAAAATTAATCCTCCCAAACAGTTTAAGACTGAATACTTCTTTACATTTGTGTCCTTGGAGCCTTAGAAATGACATCCTCTAAAAGCCTCAAAACTGAAACATTGCGGTTATGCAGGTGTATGAAAACTTGGTTTAATGTCCTTAGAAAAAAATGGTGATGCAAGGAGAATGTTTTCTAAAACAGGAAGAGTGAAGCAACTGTCTAAAATAAAGCACATGTGCAATAACCAGGGAGTAATACTGCAGATGGCCATAACACTGTTTATGTGAAATCTGATTATTTCTCTCATTCTTGGCATAGCATATAAAGAAGCTTATTCTTTTCCCTACATGTGTAATGCCTTTACCAGATACATTGAAAAGCTCAACAAACATATGCTTCCTATGTTTCATCTAATACAACCTACTGTCCCATGAGATAAGGTCCTATCAGGAAAGCAAAGTCAAGAAACATTTGATTGGAGAATTTCATCCAAAATACAGGTGTTTTGATGTAACAATGCTCCTTCAGTCTCCAGACTTCAGAAAGAAACCACAGAAGAATTCAGCACAGTATGAGAGTTATTAAGACAACAGCAGTTGCAACAGGATTTTCAGACAAACATCTGCCATGACTAAAATGGTTGAAATTATTTTTCTCATTATTTTCTAAACTAATTCATTATGATACAGAGTAGTACAATGAAGTAGTCTGATACTGTTCTCTCTTACCTCCTCCTGCAAAATGGAGTATGACAGTATGTAGGTATTCTAAAAAGGGAACGTGGAACTGCTTCAAATAACTATTTTATTAATATGTGCAAGTAGACTGATAATAATTGCTAGAGTTCATAATTTCTTGTAAGGCTCGCGTTTTGTTCAAGAAAATTACAAAGTATTACCTGGAAGGAGAGATAGGTAGCTTTTCACTGTTGTTATTTTTGTTGCTTGATATTCTAAGGTTTGTACCAGAAAATACAAAAACTGCCTCAGATTAAAGAAACAATATACAGAGAGTCAAAAGACAGAAGCACAGAAGGTAATTAAAAAGTTGAAGAAATAGACTTGCTAAAATCTACAGCTCAGAGAACTTCAGCCCTGAGAAGAAACACCACCACAAGCAGCAGGAGAGAAAATGCAAACACTCAAATCAGCATTCCCTGTTTTGAAGCATGCAGAGCAGAAATAATTTGCCTACTCCAGTGACAAAGAGAACTACTCCTAAACATATGTTTTTGAAGCTTCTTTGAATATCTTGCCCCTAACCAGATTTGCTGCAGGCAGGCACTGAATCCTGAGATATTATATTGATTATTCCACAGTGAGAGAGAATGGCAGCATAAGGGCAGTTTCTCACATATTGCACAGTCCTGGACATCATTATAAGAGATTAACAGTAACAATTGAAGAAAAGTAAAAATAGTTTTTTCTTGTGTCACTACTTCCCCCATGGCTGCAACAGAATAGGCTGCATCAGAACAGAATGCATGGCTATTCATGACCATTAACAGAGCAAAATATAGTACTTCTATGTTTTGCCACCCTCCAGAGAGCCTAGATGCTGTCTGTCAAGCTAGCTGGAACAACACTTTCTTCTGCAACTTCCTCTTATGAGAGTTGATCTGTTCTGTGAAAAAGTTCACCTCTCATGAGACCTCTGTTTTAGAGGGATCTTTCATTTGTGGTGGTTTTAGTATTCATTCCCCTTGGTAATCTGCACATCTTATTATTTCATTTCACCTTACATGAAGATCTTTCAGAAAGATCCTTTAGAACACTCTGCAGGCTTTTTTTTATGGTACAGCTGTGCGAGAAGCAAAAGGATCTCACTTGCCTGCACATCAACTTTACTTGCTTCTCCGTACATGCAAACATATATAACAGTAGACATCTCACATCTACTGTGTCATGTCATGTCTATATGTTAGAGACAGGAGAGTTTTTCAAGATGATGAAAACTCAAGATGGAAGGTGAACATCAGGAACCCATTCTAAATGGATTTCTAACTCCCTTCCTCATCCTACTGCAACCTAGTCAGACTGCTAGGAATCACTTCAACCAGTTTCACTAATTTTCCTGTGGTTTTTTTTGAGAGCTTCATTGCTGTAAAGTGACATTGCAAATTATCAGCAAATCCCACCCTTCCTAAATGCATCATCAGCTCTCCACCAGTAAGTGTTCAAAGAAAACAACCTATAAAACGAAAGATACTCCCTAAACACAAAATCTGCAAAATTCAGGCCCTTACAGTAGGGTCATGTTAAGGACCTTATATTTGCAGTACTTATTTGAGGAGTGGCATCTCTTATCCTTTGCTTCAAAATCATCTCTAGTTTGAGCTGTACAGAAGAACAAGGAGCATCTCATTTCAGTGGTGTAATATTTTAAATGACTTAACAAGATCCACAGTCATAAAAGAGAAGCACAGAGATTTTGAGGTTAGTATCTGAAACTGATAGAGATTGCACTTGTGAGAGGCTTCTCAGATGGTGAAAAATATTTTTTAAAATGACAGGAGCAGATGGTATTTCAGATAACTTAAGCAAAGAAGTAGAACATGCTCCAGATCCATTAATATTAATGAATACAGTGTTCTGTCTGAAAAACACTGTTTTCCTCCATGCTGAAATAATTTTATTTTTTTAAAATTATTTAGCTTTTGCTCACTTTCTGGACTATTCCTATAAAGTCAAATACCTGTGACAGAGAGAATGATAAACTGGACTCCTCCAGTCTTCTCTATATTCCTGTAGTTCTTTATATGAATCTGGTTAGGCAAAGTATAACTCACAAAGCTGTATTAATAATTTAACTTGTACAGCGCTTCACATTCCAAACAGTAGCTTTTCGACTGTAGTTTAAATGAGCCAAACAAGTCTGCAGGTTTGATTTAACAGGATTACCACCAGTTAAAGTTTCTTTTCTGTTTCTATCAGTATTTGCTTTTTTCTATGTCTAAATGTCAGCTATGATGTGGCAAAGACTGCTGATCCTGTAGCACCTGTGTAGCAATCTCAACAACAAGCTGTCTGGCTCTATCTATACCAGCAAGTAGCACAGTGAAATATGAACAGACCTGAAAAGTGAAACATCAGTGCAGAGGACTGGGTATTCATGCTGTTAATGCAACTATAGTGTAGGCATTTTTAGGAACTGGTAATTTATGTTGGAATAACTCCAGTCAGATCCCATAAACTGCACACCAGATCGCACTTTTGATTTAGAATACCCTGAAAGGAATCCGGTATATGCACTCTGAAATAAAAAAAAAAAATCAGCAAGTGGGAAAGATCAACATATGCACTTGAAACACAATCCTGATCAGATCTCAAAAGCAAACACAAATGAACCCTGAATCTGGGGACAGAAAATCTCCCTCAGGTCCTCAGGTATCAGAAAAATAAATAGCTCATAAAATGCCAATGAAAGGTTTCATAGATTTACATCTTAAACTATGAACTTCTGCTTATGAATAAAAACACTTGAAATGGATATGGAACAGACTCAGAAGAGTAAATACTTATCATTAATCCATCACTAAGAGTGAAATGCTGCATATTGAATAAAAATGATCATCCAAAGAAGATACACAGCTCAGACTCTATAGAACAACTCTCCTATTCACAGCCAACTCCTCTGCTAAAGCAAGTCCACCTATGCTTTAGCAGGAGGCTTGGACTAAATGATCTCCCTTCCAAACCCTACAATTCTGTGATGCTGCTTGATTCTGTTACCCTCGGACAAATATTGGCTTGCACCTTTTCAGCACCATCACTCAAAAGAACCATCAATATATTCTGCCCCACAAAAGCAGGATGTGATCAATATAGGCAGGGACATTTGGACTATCTCTGGCCTATGCAGCCTGCCTGCTTGTTCTAAATCCTTATTCATTGTCTTCCATTTCATCACCTCAGCTTTAATCTACACCTAGCTTTTTGCTTGTTGTGAGTCCTGGTTTCTTTCAGATCTATACATATAGACAGGTAAGAAATAATATTTACAACTTTACATAAGAATTCTGCATTTTTACTCTACCCCTTACTCTGTGCACCAAACCTTTTACCTGTCATACAACTGTAAATTTCCGTCTTCCACGTTTCCTATTTAAGGCTCAATTCTCCACACATTCAAATGGGTTTACATTCTATAGTGCAGGGCTTGCAGACAGCTGAGTATTCAGTGCAAGACTAATCCTGAACACCTATTTTGAGCCCAGAATTTTGCCAGTCCTTAAAAAAGTAAGCTCTATGACATTTAGTCCCTTTTAAAGCTAACTGTGCACATTTACAAAAAATACTCCAAATAATGAGACACCGCAATTAAAGAAACAAATCCAAAGTAAAGATAAAGAAAGGCCACAGGAATAATTTTGCTTGTAGGGCTGCATATGAGTATTAATGAGTTTCCAGTGTGTATACATACTCCTCAGAGGACCTTTCATAAGCTGTTTCCCAGATGGGGGATGCTCCACAGTGCAGCTCCACGGGGAGCCTCTATAAATATTCCAAGGCCAAAAGAAATTTTGAGGATGAACAGCTTGCCCTTCATATAATTTACATGCTCAAAGACACAAAACACTTTGCATATATCACTAGGGCTGATGGCCTTAACTTCTTATTTCCTATACAGAATGGGAATTCTTTTTTTTAATTTTAATCAAGGAAAATCGAAACAAAATGTGTAAGATAATTTATAGGATGCCTGCATGACACAAGACCACAGAACACTACCAGAGTTAGCCCTGCTTAAAATACCTCAGATATCAGTAGCAGTGTATGTGTTCTGAGTTGTGTCATAATCTAGAAACACTGCTGCCAACTACTGAGATGGTTGGTTATCTCTACATTAAACACCTATGTCATTGTTTCAAGACAAAAGAACTATACCAAGCCCATAACAGCTAATGAAAATATCCCTATGTATCTCACAGGGTTTTGACTGAAACTTACTGATGAAAAGAAAACACTAACTTCCTGTCACGGGAATTTGCCAACAAATAAATGGAGACAATAGACTCAGATTCTAAATAACTAAATAATCATAGAATCATAGGAGTTGGAAGGTACCTTTAGAGATCATACAGTCCAACACCCTGCAGAAGCAGGTCCACCTAGATCAGATCACACAGGAATGTGTCCAGGCAGGTCTTGAAGACCTCCAAGGAAGGAGACTCCACAACCCCTCTGGGCAGCCTGTGCCAGGGCTCCCTCACCCTCACAGTAAAACAGTTTTTTCTTATGTTTAAATGGAACTTTTTGTGTTCCAACTTCATCCCATTACCTCTTGTCCTGTTGCTAGATAACACTGAAAAAAGGGATGTCCCAATCTCCTGACACCCACCATTTAAATACTTGTAAATATTAATGAGATCTCCCCTCAGTCTCCTCTGCTCTAGCCTAAACAGCCCCAGTGCCTGCAGCCTTTCCTCATATGAAAGATGTTCCAGTCCCCTGATCATCTTGGTGGCCCTGCTCTGGACTCTCTCCAGAAGTTCTCTGTCCCTCTTGAGCTGAGGAGCCCAGAGCTGGACACAGGAATCATCTGAATCAGTCAGTATCTAAGAAAATAGAAAATGTAGGAACTGGGAGAGATAACAGGTTTATCCTACAAATTCTGGGGGAATGCTCTCAAAAGATTTCTCTGTAAGGTTTCTAACAAAAATAAAAGGAAAATTTATCTGGGTAACAGTACCACCTTATATTTTTTACAGCTGTAAATCAGAGAATATTAATAATTAATGGTATTTTAAAAATTTATTTACGCAGCCATCTACCTAAAAGAAACATGTCAAAATCCATGACTGAGTCTCAGGTCTAGCTTTTGCCTTCCCAGAGAGAAACTGAAGTCTTATGGCAAAAATATGATAGCCGTTACTTCTAGTATAGACATCAGGCATAATGGGTCTACATCTCATTCACAACACAGACTTTTCAATACACCTGTTACCTTGAATAAGCATTAAAAAACCTTTTGGAAATAAACTAGACTAAAAAAAATCTACTATAATCTAGAGTAGCTTAAACAAGTATGTCTGAAAATGGACCTTTTATCACACGAAGTGTTTCCTGTATAGACAAGAACTTATTTCAAGTGTTTTACAAGAATCACAAAGTAATAATAATAAAGAAATAGTAATAAAGCAAATGACACTGGAAGTTATTTTAAAAAGATAGGCAACTACCAGCTTTAGACTAAATATAGAATTGGGACTATAGAAGGAAATCACATGAAACATTACATAAACTCACGTACTTACCTCCTATATGCTATTTGAAATCCTAGTTTAAAACCAGAATATCATAGTATAGTCTTGTTTTATTGCTTGTAGAAACATGATTGTATATAACTGGTCACTGTGTAGAATTTTATCTTGAGAAATGCAATTGCGGATATGAGAAGTGGAAGAAATAAATTTAATGTGATGAATTTATGGGACTTAGGAGGAACAAATACCACTACAGAGTGTCAGTTTTACCTTTTAACGGCTTATTCCTTTAAGTGTTTAATGAGCAATTAAAAATTATTAACTAAAACAACACTGCATAACAGGATCCTAAATCAAATTTACTAGACAAAAGAGGTACCAGTGGACAGTATCATCATTCACAGGACCAGAATTTGCCAGCATTCATCAGTTCACCTGGAATCAAACATCAGAATTTGTTTCTTATATGTTATTTTTGTTTCTGGAGCTAAATGACAGGAAGAAGCCTACGCACAGGAAGGAACGTGGCCAGACACTGGCTCAGGTACAGCTTGAAGATTTTTCAGTACTGTCTTCCAACAGACTCATTTAACTATCTTTACAAACAGCGTTAATGAGGAAAAAAAAAAAAACAAACCAAGCCTGTGACTGTGGTTGCCAATGAGACTACAAATCAAATTCCTGATGCAGCACACATGATACAAACACAGTTGTATCTGGTTTATTGCACTTCCACAGCTACTTTTTTACTTCTGTAGTTTATCAGCAGTGTACAGGAAGCATTTACAAGGGTTTAAATCCAAAGAACTCTTACTGCTTGCTTCAGTTCCACTGAACACAATGAAATTAGAACTTAAAGTGTACACTTGGATACAATGATGAAATGTGATCTAAATCACATTGCTGCAGTGAATGGATAAGTATCAGAAAAATATTCAACTAATGTGTCACTAGGCAAAATGGAAATAAACTAAACAGCAATCCACATCTCTAGGAATTTACAGGGAAAAAAAATGGATAGAACAGAATTTCCCTAGTAAAACCACAGAAGGTCTTGCCCATTTGGAATCCAGAGTCTTCAGCTGTCTCCTTTTTAGGAGACAGCTACTCATAATTTCACTTTCAAAAATGGATCAGGGAACTACTTTCTTTCCAAAACAAGAAAGAGATGAGAAGCTTGTCTTCCAGTCCATGCTGTAAAGACTTTTTCAGCTATGCTTCAGTCATGTAAAGTGTACACAAGTCTTAAAGACAGATGAGAGCATTACTCTTCCCCTTTCTAATAAGCAGCTTTTATTATCATATCCTACTGAGCTATGATCATAGTTTTTTCTTTCCTCAAAGACTAATGACTCAGGCTTTTTATACACTTGGTAAGAGAAGCTTCAAGAATTTCACTCCAGAAAAGCTTTTGTGTAAGGGGTTCTATGTAACATAAAATGGCAGTCACCATTGCATTTTGGCTTGAGACGGTTTCCGAAAGTGCACATTGAGGAGACACTGAACTATCTTTAAAAGTAAATCACAAACGCCCAGCTTCTGGATCTTAGCTGTGTGACTTGTTTATAATGTCAAGACTGAGGGGTTTCAGAGCATGAAGACTTAAGGATTAAAAAGTGGCATACATATGAGATAGAAACAAGCTGGGGAAGCATCCAAATCATTCCATAGAAATCTGACCTACTACACTTGCAAAACAGGGAAAAAAAAAAAAAAAAAAAGTCATTTCCTCTTGTTGCAAGATAGATGCAGGCAGCATCAAATACAGCTGCCAGTATGAGACAGAATAAACAGTTGTAGTTCCCTTACCATTCATGCTGGGATTCAAATGGCATCTATGTACAAAAGCATCAGTTTGGAGGGTCATTTTTAAGTATGCATAAATTAACTAATGTTGTAACAGGACTGGATTGTGACCACTGGTCTTTCACATCTGCTTTTAAACATAGGTATTCCTTGTTATGTTCACTTGGATAAATTTGAACTAGTTACTGAAAATACTACTGAAAAAACCCCAGTCTAATATCACTATATTAATTTGAATAGAAGCTTCTTGCCTCAATGTGTTTTTTTTTAAATAATGTTACTGGGACAATAAACCTCCAAAATCAGCAAATAAATAGAAAAAAAAAAGCTGCTAAATATAACCAAAGAAAGTATGTAGACAGTATCATCTGGCAAATGAATCATAAATTAAGGATGAAAATTTAATTTTCTTTCATTTTTGATAGGTAAGAACATTTTAAATTATTAACAAGGTAGAATATTTTTTTGTAAATATTTACTTTTTCAAACAATGTCCATGTTAACTGGATGAACCCCTGCTGAACCTTATACAGGCTATGAAAATATAAAGAGGTTAGAAAAGCATTCTTTTTTTAGTTATGCTTCATCTTTGCAAGCATTACATTTCTCTCAGGAAAAGAATCTTCTTGTCTTTCATCAGGCTCTAAGGTTCTCAGTTTCTCATACCCAAGATTATAAATAATTTCTGTAATATCTTAACAGTCAACTATCCCTGCAGCTTTTTGGGAAGTGTTCTACCATTTTATATGTTGGCACACATTCTCTTATTTTTCATACACTGGATAGACTTAGATGTTTTTATTCTTTCTTCCTTTAGGACAGTAAATGACTGTCTTCTAACAAAAGGTCACTATAAAAGCCATGAGGGAAAAGGAAGGTGTATGAAAAGTAGAAGTTGTTTGTACATATATATTTCTAAGCACAGAAAAAAGCCTTAAGTACAAAAAAAATATCTTAAGTGACTTTTTATGTGGCTAACTTCTATAACAGACTGGATCAATTGCTCATTTTTTTAAAATGTTGATTGTTTCAGCTAATTAAATATTCAGTTGGGTATAGTGGCAAGTGTCTTATCTGACTTTATTGATTTTAAAATTAAGTCTAACCTGACGTTTTCAACATCTCTATTAGTATCTCTCAAAGCTAAACCACAAAGAAATAACAGCTGACAATGAAAAAGGTATTACTACACACCTTCTAACATAAGAGAACCTAATCATCGCTCTGAGAAAAAGTGTATTTTCCTGCTTTCTTCTTCCATTTGTATATACCCTGTACATTTCGCAAGTAAATGATTCTGCTTCTATGGAAAAGAATAGCGATCACCAAAGTAGCATCAATACAGTTGTTACAATAATTTGCTGTAATACTCACAATCTACAACCAGAAGTAGCTTCTATTTTGCTGTGATACAAGCAAGGACAGAATAATAATCACAACCTTGTTCCCTCAAGGAACTTGGATCATTTTTTCTAACATAGCAAGAACTCTACTACTATTTTTTTCCTGATTTTTTTTAATTAGAAGATTGTCATATTCTCTTCTACAAATTATTGAAATTAGAGCCTACAAACAATGTAGTCTCATAGTAATCTGTTTCCAAAACTTGTTCCCATCTCAACAGGTGACAAAACAACCAGAAGACTCTTTTCACTATATAATGTATTTAAGGAGGTTAAAGGGGAAGGAAAAACTAGCTCTAAGACTTTAATTATATTTAAAGAGACTGTAAGTAGTACAAAGCTTATAGAATCATAGAATGGTAGGGGTTGGAAGAGAACTTCAGAGTTCATCTAGTTCAATCCTCCTGCTGAAACAGGTCCACCTAGATCAGGTCACACAGGAACACGTCCAGGTGGGTTTTGAAGACCTCCATGGAAGGAAACTCCACACCCTCCCTGGGCAGCCTGTACCAGAGCTCCCTCACCTGAACAACAAAATAGTTTTTCATTATGTTTAAATGGAACTTTTTGTGTTCCAGCTTCTTTCCTTTATCCCTTTTCCTGCCACTAAACACAACAGAAAAAAGAGATGCCCTAACCTCTGCAGAGATATAAGTAATTCAAAGAGAAGTCTTTATGGCAGGGAAAGAGCTGTGTGGCATATATACCATTAGCGTATCCTAGAGAGAGTCATAGCCTAAGTATTACTATATTTTTAAGTGGTTTTTATGACAAGCCTGACAATTAGTGGAATGAAAAGGAAAGAAATTAGAAAAAAAGCCAATCACTTATCCCATTAAATGATAAGTTACTTACGTTCCTTATTTTTACACACAGAAAGTAAAAGCCATGTCAGATTATTAATACAATTTTTTCGAAGTATGAAAATTGGAGACTGATTATTCATCATGGAAACAGAAGGATACAAGCAGCAATATTCTGCAAATTCTGTTCCACACTTGACCCTATTTAATATGTTCATTAATTATACAAATAGAACAAAGGGTATGCTTATTACAGTGGCACCGTCTGGAAAACAGGATCAGAAGTTCCCTAGCAGCTAGAGAAGTCTGAAAAGCAGAGCTTGACATTTCAAAACTTACACCAGGAATAATCAGCTTTACAAACACAGGAAAGGAAGGAATTACTGCCTAGCGGTTCTGTAGAAATCATATAGGAGCTATAGTGGACCTCAGATCATGAGTCCCCATGCAATGTAGTTACAAAAATAGTGATTATCATTCCATGCCATCTAATCAGAGGCATAGTGTGTCAAGCTGTTAGATCTCAATAATTCATATTAGAACTTTTATCAGTAGCTGGAGGTTAGAAATGCAGTAAAAACTTGAATGGTTGTAAAAGATTATCCAATATGAGACCTGAGCAGTAGTTATTTTTGGCACTGGATTAGAAATCCTAATAATACCAAGTAGAAGAACACAAGATGTTCTTTTCAGACTAAAAGGAATCTTCAGATGCCTGCAAGGGTACTATAAAAAGAAGGAATTTTTTAACAGCTTTTTTACATTATCCATTCAGTAAGGACAATGATTTGAGAAAATATATAAATGAACAAAAAGTCTATGAGGACATAAGTAAACATACAACAATAAGGAACCAACTAATAGTATTTCATAAACTGTCTTGTATCACATAAGAAAATGTTCAAGTAACTAAAACTAAAATTTTAAGCAATACCAAATGAGACTAAGTTTTAAACACTTTCTGGATTAAAATTTTAGCCAAAATTTCTGGAGGTCAGAATAGTTCTCTGGAAACTTAAATAAAGATTGGTAAAGATAAATGGTTTTGTCAGTGTGAATGATAACTTTCCCAAAGGATAGCTCTAACAGCTTGCTGCTTTAGAGCAGATACGCCTTTCATGTGCCATTGAAAAGATAGCCAGATATCTCCTTGTTCAGCTGTACTTTTTCTTATTTCTGCATTTTTTAACAAGTAGAAAAGGGAGTGGCTGTAGTTTGGCAGAAAAATTTTCTTAAGATTCCAGCTGTAGTTTCCTTTATGTTGAAAAAAAAACGTTCCACATGTCTCATGTGGGCACTAAGATTTTTTTGCTTATAACATTCACTGACTACAAAAAGATCATGTTTCTCTCTGACTTATAGGTTTAAGAACTATTTAAGTAATAAATATAGAAAATATTTACAGAAGAACACAAAAACATTAAGAAGGAAATCAGTTATTTTCTGTCCCAGACAGGGTACAAATGGAAAGCAGTAAGGCAAAAGACCACATCTGAGGATTAAAAGAAGCCTGGAAAAATCTTACACTTTCGTAACACCCAGAATAAAAGGCAAACAGGATGTGACCAAAAAACTCAAGATTGTATTGCAAACAGATGAATGAGGTTAACGAGTTAGCCTTTTTCTGAGGATCTTGATTCTGAAGTTTCAGGCTTTCAAAGGCTCCAGTTTGCAGTGTTACACATTCTATACCTGGAGGGATGAGGGGCCAGTGTTGATGGAAGAAAGCTATGCTGGCAAAAATGGAGAAACTAAAGGATACAGAATGATTATACAACAGTACAGAACTTAAATACTTCTAAAATACTTAAGAGGAATCATAGCAAGTCTTTAACAGATTAGGCTGATGTAGATGTTCTGAGGATTCATATTTCTACTTACATTTGCTTATTTACTGTAATCAGGCATCACATACAATCTAGTAACTCTAGTAGAAACTTGGATTTAGTATATTTCTGAAGGGAAGTTGTTTTCAAGGGGAATTTATTCACATTAGAGGGAAATATTAATCTGCATACAATTAATTCATCTTTATAGGTAATTATCCATAAATTCTGAACCAAACAAAAATATTAAAAATAGCTGTGAACTAAACCACTTGATTTAGCTATTTGTGATCCAAAATGCTCAGAACCCACACACAAAAAGCTAAACTGAAGAATATGTTGTTTCTTCTTTTTTCTTTTCCTTTTTCTGACACCTATCTGAAAAGTAGAAATACATATTAGGGAGGTTGTGGAGTCTCCTTCCTTGGAAGTCTGCAAGACCTGGCTGGACACGTTCCTATGTGATCTGATCTGGGTGGACCGGCTTCTGCAGGGGTTTGGACTAGATGATCTCTAAAGGTCCCTTCCAACCCCTACAATTCTATAATTAAGCTAACAAAAAGTAGAATTAATTAAGCTCAGAGAATTTTGAACTTAAAACCACTTAATGGATTGTGCTCTTCCTGTTCTAAAACTCGATATATTCAACGTTATAATAATGAACTTTCCAATGTTTCATAGCACTTCAATGACTGTTTCATTTATCAAAATATAGTAATTTAACTTCTACTTGTATTCTTGTCTTTAAGCCAATGTCCATTATTCCTTTGCAGACATCTCATCCACATTGAAATCATATGTGGATTAAACAGACAAGTATTGTGAGCCTACTGAACTGTGGAAATGACTTGAAGTGTCTGCTTTAATAATACTTTGAACAGATATTATTTTGTTGTCAGCATCTTCATTATCATCATTTTATTTGATATATTCTATCAGATAAAAATACTTCTATCAGTATTTCCTTGGAAATTCTATCTAGTTGATAGAGTGAGCAACAAACACTCTAGATGAAGCAGCTTTAGCCTTTAATCTTCAGTGATTCATTGCACAGCCTTGAAAAAATGACAAAATATGATCTTCGAAACCAGCGAAGCAGTTTAACTTCTCTTGCAGACTTTAACTAAGTCATCTGAAGACAGACATTTCATAATTCATATGGATTCTTCGAAATTCAAAACATATATAATATTTTGAGACTTAGCATACAGAAGCTGGATGTACTTACCCATTCTGCACATTTCATTCTCTCAACCTTCTCTAAAATACATTTGAAAGAAAATATTTAATGTAACAATTCAAACACAAGATTACTTTTTAAGAGTTCATATAATAAGCCCAGGAGACAGTTTTTCCTCATTCAATACAGCATTTCTCCAGAATCCTAAAACATGATTAATAGATCTCAGACTTCAGGTTAGTGGTGCAAGTTTGGTCTCATTCAGCAAGACAGTGACATAAATGAGAAAACTTTGTGAAGGGTATCAGATCATTTTGTGCAACTTATCTGCCCTACATTCTTTGTAGTGTGTGAACAAGCTTAAACCAGAGCCTCTTTCTTCCCTCTTTTCATGCAATGGATTTTTAGAAAATCTTTATGTTTCCACTCCAAGTCTAGTCTCTCACACATATAAATTCCTGATTTTGTTCTTTATGGTAATTATATGTTGTGTTTGGATTTCAGCAGTCACTCAGGAAAAGACAACTTTTGTAACATTACCAGATAAATACATGATTACTGTTGCTTTAGCTGGATCTTATGAAATACAGTAAAATTCTATCTTACAAAAAAACAACTGAAGAAAACTGAGCCAGATGGGAGGGTAACTTCTAACAGTAATTATGTGAATGATAGTTCTCTTCCACCTTATTCATAAGAAACAATCAACAGTCAAATTATGTATTTAATAAAAAACTACTTAACAATATACTTCTGCATCAGTTAAGTAGGAATAGTGACAATAAAGGAGGAAGAGAGGATGTTTCAGTGTGATATCTGTATAACCACAGGAAACAAGTGAAAGAAAAACAGGTCGGGAAGAATACAACTAAAAGGTTAAAAGTACTCTGACACATAACCAAATCACAGAATCATAGAATATACTGAGTTAGTAGGAACCCATGAGGACCATCAAGTCCAACTCCTGCTTCACACAGGGCAACCTAAACATTAAACCACATGTAAGAGCTAACAGGCTTGGCACCATGACAACTTCTAGGGAGCTTGCTCCAATGCCTGACCACAAACTCAGGGAAGAACTCTTCCGTAATACCCAATCTGAACTTCCTGTGATAAAGCTTTAAGCCATTCCCTGACATCCTAACCAAAAGAATAAACAGGTTTTCAGGCTACATTTGGGAGAGGAGGTAATGCCATTCCTCTTCACACCAAATGAGTACTCTCACTCCAGAGCCACAGGTAATTTTGCAAATATTTTATTTAAGCAGAATATGCCTCACTTGAATTTGTATAATTTGCCTAAAAAATTAAGACTGAAAAATACAGCAGCTTCTCTAGTTAGTAAAAAATACTTCAGATAGATCACAAAAGTCTTTCTCTGTCTAGTTTACTGCATCATGTATCTCATAGGAGAACATATATCTCCTTCTTGTAACTATCTCTCTGGCTTACTGAACATAAATAAGGGAATTCAGGAAAAAAAAAAATATCTATTAAATTCTGTCTTACAGGACAAAAAAAAACCCAAAACCACACAACATGCTACTGTTATAGAATACATATCCCACTGAGTTAATCTAATTCAAGTTTCTATTTGCATAAATACACTTGCATTTCACCAGTAATTTTCTTGTCTATCAGTAAAAGAACAGAGATGTCAGAATAATAAATAATTCATAGTAAATTGCTAAACAACAGCTGAATGACAGATTCACCATCTTTAAGCTGCAATACAGATAACTAGTATTTTTAAAAACTTCTAAGTTTGAGTCAATTCAACTTAGGATCCTGCTTACAAGAACTTCCTTTGGCACAATAAGATTATTGTGCAGCAGAAGAGGCAGCAGGTCAAATCACATAAATGCATACTCATAACAGGTCTCTGAAACAGAGATACTTGTTTAATTTATCTTCCTTTGACCTCTATTATTCCTCAATCATGATCATATCTCTGGAATTCCATGCTTTACAAATTTCATGGGAAGCAAATGCAACTTATGTTAAAATAATTATTTTGACAGGTTTACTTGAAAACAAAGAAACAGAAAAATCAGGGACTTTTTCAAAAGATCTAAGGGTTTCCTAAAGACGGTATATTCAAATTTGGACACTTAATTCCTGAATTCATATTGAAATTTCATGAATGAAAAGAGCATGGCTGAAACCATTTTGTTTTAACATTTTATTAATCCTTTTACTTCAAAAAGCTCTAAGTATTTAAAGTATGTGGTTAAAAACTTAAATATATAAATAGACAAATAAATAGATAAATAAATAAATAAAGTGAAAATTTCTATTTTTGCCTAAGATACAAGGGTGATTTTTTTTTTAATGTGGAAAAAAAGTCAGGAAAAAATCCCAGTTCGTATGAAAAGAAGGAAAATTGACAATTATTCACACACTTTTAGTCAAAAACCTTTTGAATATGTCATTATCAGAATTAAGACTTTTTTTCCCCCCCCACACAGAAAGTGTGCTAATGCCAGTGCAGTAATGGCTGTCTACTCCTCATTTGAGTTTTCTCTGAAGTACTGCAGAATTGCTGTTTCTCTTGTAGCTACCAATCTGCATTATGGACAGTTGGTTACACACAACACTTAAAATCTTTGCTGCATGACAACGCTCCAGAATTCGGTTCTCTGAATGAGTATGCACTGTATTTATTTATGTGTGATTTATATATTTTTTTCATAAATGTATACCCTATTCAAGTGAGATTATGCTACTATGCAATCTATACTGTCCTGTAAAATTCTGGTTTTGTTTATTTTAATGATTACTTAACCAATGTTTATGACACCTGTAACAAATACTACCAAAATATCCAAATTTCTTTGTAGATATAACAGCAATAAACAGCATTAGGACAAGAAAATATCTTCTGGATCCAGTTATAATTCCATTACTTGATTTTCCTTTTATTGTTTCTGTGGGATATCAGTTATCATTAAATTTGAGATACACTACTCTTTACAGAATATTAATTTTAACGAGGTTAAACTGATCAAAGTTAGCTAAACAATTTAGAGCACTAAATATGTCAACTTTGTTAAAATGAAATACCTACTAAACATTTATCATGGTTGTTTAATTAAACTATTTTCCAGCACTGGATTTCTTGTTAGCTACTTTCTGTTAACTAACCCCAAATGTATCATGCATCTTGATTGCCTCCAGGTATCAGTCTGCTCCAGATTTTTTTTTTTTTGATTACTGTAATGTTAATCTGAACTACCACTATCTGAAACATCTTACTTCTGTTTTTCAAATTCTGGTACAACTTCTGCTCTTTTTATGTCTTTCAAGTTTTTCTAGTATTGTAACATTCTACTTCATCAAATAATAAAAGATCTGCAACATTCCAATGGTCACGTGGATGTTTTTCTTTCTCGAAGTATTCTTATTGTCTTCATCCACAATAATAAAAGATTATTTTTCCTCTGTAGATTTATTTAACTTTCAGATACCTCTTCATAAATGTTAATTCATACCAGTTATCTTTTTCCTTTTATTATGTATTTTTTTGTTTACATTGTTTTTTAAATTTCTCTTCACTAGGCTTTAAAAAACATTAAAATTATCCTTTGTATTTGGAGAGCCATGCTTTTTCAAGTATCTGATGAGGTACTCTTTTATATAACATCCACTCATTCATGTTGCATTGGTTTTTTTTAATATTTTCTTCTCATATAATTTCACAAGGGTAAAATCTGAATGCATCAGAACAATATACTCCACACTTGTGACACTGGTAGTGGGAATTACAGATTTTTTCTGTCAGAAATATTGAGTGTGTATTTGTTAAGCAGCACTACACAAATCAGAAAAGGTGAAGTTCTTTTTCCAGGCAGTTACTATGACCATAAGGACACAATTCTTGGCATCACTAGTTTGAGGGCAACCACAATGACTTCATGAAAACATGGAGCTTAGATTTTATTTTTACTACATTCTGAATCCAGGAAAAAACAAACATATAACAGGAAAATGTTAAGAAAGAGACAACACTGGTTTTCGGAAGGGAAATCCCAGAAGGAATAACAATAGGGCCGAGACAAGTATTTTGAAGTCTCATTTACTATGTTTTCCCCCACTTAACTCAGTCTTCATCTTTCCCATTACTTCATGTATTAGGTGGAAACTTTGCTACAGCCTTTAAAACAAATTCAAAAATACCCCCAAACCAATTGTCATGCTCTGAAGTGGTCCTGTGATACAGTCTGTGTAGATTAGTTATAAAGCACGTGGCAATTTCTGAATGGAACTAATACTTGGAAGCAACTAGCCATAGAAGACATCCCTGATCACTTCGTGGTGATTAGCCTACTCTATCACGTACAAGTTTACCAGCAAAATGGGTTCCCAGAATATCAACTATAATACTATGTGATAATGGCAATTCAGAATAAGTAGATTTCTACCATAAAACTGAGATCAGTAAATAAATAGCATATCTTAAAATGCTGTCCATTCATCATTTGTTCTTCATGCGAGGTTTCTCATCAGGCAAATAAAAACTCAAATTTGAGAGTGAGCAGCTACAGAAGCAGTGATCTGCCCCACATTTAGGTGATGTGTTCTAGATAGCTCCAAAATTATAGTTCATAATACTTCCGTAAGCAAAATAGACTGCAGGTCTCCTCTGAAAGTAAAGTGTGATTTTACTCAATTGAATGAACTGACGACAGGACTTTGATCTTCACCGTATTTCAGAAGATTTATTGTCGGCCCTCCAAACCCAATAGAATAGTTTCTGCCTGAACAAAAACTTAAATTCTCAGTATCTCCCTCCAATTCCATTAGGGCAAGAGAAAAGTTTTTAACTGCTTAGGCATAAAATTATCTGAAACATGTAAGGTAAAGAAAAAAAGAAATCCTGTGGATGCTTGTTTGTCTGCTTGGGTTGTTTTTTATGCAGCAATATCTGGTAGAAGAGCTTCTGTGAAGAATGAAGTCAAGAGAATTTTCCTAAAAAGTACTAAAAAGAGAAAGCTATTGCACATACATTGGTAGGTATACAACAGTGAAAAAAATCAAAATATTTCAATGTGAGAACTCATGAACTCGCTAGCGTTCAAGATGTTCCTAGTAAAAACTGGCTATTTTTTAATCAATTACTACTCAACCCTAATTTTAATGGCACTATCTTTTCTGTAATTCAAAATTTATTTTTGCTTTCCTCTTTTTCTAATGGCATAATTGAATCTATCCATTAAAACCTGTTTCCCTTCTGGAGGCCCAATGATACAAGCTCTTTCCACAATACTTAAAATTATTCACATGCATATTCGCACTAGAAACCATAGAAGTGTTTTCAGTGTGAGTAAAAAGTTGCAAAATGCATCGTCCATGTTTATTCCTCCCAAATTTGATTATTATTACAGATGTTCTTTGGAGCACTTAAATGACAGATAAATTCAGAACCTTTTTTTTTTTTCTTTTTTCCAGAAACCTGGGAGTATGTGCATTTTGCAAATATATTTACAAATACATGAATGGAAAACCCACACTCCTAGAAACAGATGGCAAACATCAAAACTGCCAATCCTAGTAACATCCCTTTCAAATTAAAATTCAAGATTTCCATACCCACCCCAGACAAAACTGAACAGTACTGATTTGAAAGGTTCTCTCAGGTTGTGATGTCTGCATCTTGGTTTTCATGACATAGCACCACTTTATCTAAGCACTGTTAGCCAGGATTAGCCTGTGCACACTGTGGGTAGGTCTCAACTACGTTAAGTTTTGACAGTCGTTCTCTATTCCTAGATTTACTTTCACAGCTCTACCATACTTTCATAAGGAGGTTTAATGCTAGATCAGTTTGATTCATGTAAAAAGAAAGTCACTAGGGTCATCTACTACATCTTCAGATACAAGCACCAGACTGGCTCTTACACTTTGATCAAATGTCTAGCTATCCAGATTATGTGCAAAGCTGCATATGTATGTTCAGAGGTGCAAGGAAGGATTGAAGCAGTACTTCCAATCCTTTGGCTTACCTCCTGCATTTACAAGCAGAGGTGTGAAAATACAGAAGTTAGGACCAGTAACACCCAAATGTTCCCAGGAAAGATAAACAGGGGAAAAAGCCCTGTACCTTTCTGAATTCTTTGAATCTGAGAATCTCTTAAAATCCCACACCATTACTGGAAATCCAAGTGACGTCTGAACACTTGCACAGCTTCCAGCTATTCTGCTTACCTGAAAATTCAAGATCATTGGCTAAAGGCCAACACACTGACTGACAGCAGTTACTGGGCTGTCAGAGTGGAGAGAAACAGCATTACCCTCATGAAGAGAAAGTGATGATCCCATATTGAATTTTCCTCAGTATTTAACAGAAATTTATTGTCTTCTCTGGAGTTTGGCATTTGACATGTCTGGATTCTGCACAAACTGCACTATATATAATGCAATTTATCCAATTCAAAATAGAAATCTATACAAGCCATCAGCAACTTGACTAAAAAAAAAAAAGGGAAATCTTTAAGAAAACATAGTGTACCTACACAATCTGGTAAGAGATGGCAATTTTTTTGTTGTTATTGAGATGTTCTTCCATATATCATGTTTATTTTTAAGATTTTGTTCTTTTGCTTTCTTGTTGAACTGGATTGAGCAAAAACATTCCCAGCAAGTTCAGCCCCACTGCCTCCTCCTAGATTTACACAGAAGCATAAAGCCCCAAAGTTGTTATGTTTTCCTGGATAGAAAGAATTAGCACATCATTTACAATTTTTACCAAGATATACAATACACAAGAACCCCCAAGTGTAATTTAAGTATGCACAATCACAAACTAATATTCACATCTTCACATCACTTAAATGTATATTACATTGTTGATATTATTTTAATGTTTGTCAATGCCTTCATTTTCTAACAGTAAAAATGACAGCCATTCTCATAGTGACAATGAGGATAAAGTGTCACTCCAAAGCGCTGTTTTTGCTTTCTAAATTAAGCTTTTGATGTCTTCAATGGTTATTATTGTCATTATTGCTTCAAATATGCTTCTTTAACACAGTTTCTGTGTTCTAGAGTAATTAGAATCCATTGCAACATTGGTCCATGGAGCAAGTTTTTAAGCTTAGATGGAGTGGTAACAACAATGCTTTGTGCATAAATTATTCCACAAAGCAGTAAATGCAGTACAAAATGACATAGTTTAACATAATAGCCCACTCAAAGTAATTTTGTAAATATATTGTCTAAAAAAAAAAGGAGAGAAACATAAAGAAAATTTTCATGGATAAGAAATCTTATAAACTTTTGAGTTATTGAGGTTTTAAAAGACTTCCATTACTTTCTTAAGGCTTCTGCACTTGTACTCAGCTGTAACTGAAAAGAAGTATATGCAAGCTGAATGCTCATTAGGAATTTAAAGTAGTCTAAATAAAAGAATTCTGCACTACATAAGTAATTTTTTTAAATGAGTTATGGGACAAAAATAATTTAGTTGGATCCTCTGACAAGTGAGTATACTTAAAATAGATGTAATAAGAAATTTGGACAACTGTGTTTAATAGGAGTTCTTTTAAAAATTAAAACTGGAACAAAATGTTAATGAGTGTATCATAATGGTACTTACAGCAGTAAATCTTTGGGGAAAAAAGTCTGACACACGTATGAAAAAAAAGGTCACAATTCAATGAAAACTCAATGAAGCAAGGAACTGAACTTCAGACACCTAACATGTGAAATCTGCACAAGGTCCAACTGCAACTTAGACCCAACAACAGTTATCTTTATCAGCTTAATTTCTATTTTTTTTTAATCAGTAAAATTGGTCACCTAAAAATTTGTCACACCATCATTTCTGCAGAAGCTCTCATGAGCCAGAGGAGTGAAGAATCACAGTATACAATTTCTTTAAGGCCCCATGGCTCCTAAATAAGCTGAACAAACTAAAGCAATGGTGTCCATCAAGGCATATGAAATGACTACAAGAAAAATAAGGAATCTGTCATAAAAGCACTTCCCAAAGATTAGAAAGGCACGAAGAAGTCTGGAGATACACTCTCTTCTGTGAGCCTTCCTCTGTCAGAATTAAGAGGTATGGGAAATTCTCCTTCCCAGAGCCTTACCTGACAAAGGTCAGAAACCAAGAAAGGGAGGAATAAGTTGAACCTTATCAGTATTGAGGGTCCAGAATCTCTTCCTCTCCAGAAAAAGTGTCGAAGAAGCTGCTGTGAGATGTGTTAGAAAAGCATTATCTGGCTGTATCCAAAGGTATGGCTTAGTCAACAGAAGATTCCACAAAGGAGGTGACTGAAACTCTAGCTACCTTCAAGCATTCCCCTGTACTAACCACTGTGTGTCATTCTTTGAGGCAAAAAGTACCCCACAAGCTGATTACGGTACTTAGAAGTCTAATTTAATCATGTGTTCTTTCACAGGATCCTGAAGGCACCCAGAATCATTAAATACTGTAAATTACCAGCCACACTTATCTTCATTTGAGTTTAAAGCCCTAAGGCCTGCAACTAGTAACTAGGCCAAGCTTGAACAAGAGGTTTCCAATTTATAAATAAACTGATTTCATTAGCAATCAATGCTGTGTGCTTATTCAAGCTTGTAGATATATTTTCACTTCATTATTAGATAGATTAGACAGAACAGGAGCTTCAACTGATAACTTGCAAACAGCTGCCGTGCTCTAGGTTCAAGCGTCTCTTAATTTGAACTACAGATTTTTATAGTAAATAGGAATTTGTTAAGGACAAATTCACATTTTGAAGGACAATTCACATTGTCCTTCAAGCTACTGATGCCACAAGGAAAACTCTCTGCATCCATTTCACAAACAGGAAAAAAATCCTTCTCTCCCTAACATAGCTAATGCAGGAACAAATGTACTAAATAGAACAATACAAGACTCCAACTCCCTTTTCCTCTGGAAGTCCTGTCAAACTCCTTCCAAACTCTTAACATCATTTCGTGAAACACTTAGATTTTTATTTCTTATTTCTGTTGTGGAACAGTATGAACATCGCATTTTTGCTTTATTAAAAGGAATCTTTCTTCCTGAGCTCAATGCCACGATAGTCTTCTAATACAGATTTAGGATTTCCCACTACCAGAGCAATACCACCAGAAGGTGGTAAAGCAGTTAAATAATGTTAGCAAATGTTGTCTACCACTCCACATTGTATCTTTCATCTACAAATCCTAATTTTCTTTACAGCTTTCACTTACAGAAATTTGATTACATTTCCCTAATTACAACACCCTAGCAGAACTGAAAGACTCGTAGTACACAAACTAACAACACTTGTCTATTACTTCCCATCCCTTCTTGGAATGTGTCACTGCAACTTCATAGAATGAAACCCATGCATTCATGTAACAAGCTACAATTCCCTGATACGTCTATATAAGCATGTAACAATTTCTGTAATAAAACAAAACAAAAAAACCAAGTCAAAACCAATACAAAAACAATGACTTCTATGAAAAATTACCAAGGTACTCAGCATTAGTTATAAAATTTATTAATCTCTCCAAACAGTTGCAAAGCACTACAATAATTTGGGATCCCCTGGGATTTTAAATCCTGACAATATTACAAGTTTTGTGAGAGCAAAATTATATTCATGTTGGCCTATTTTTTCAAAGTTATATGAAAAAGAGAAAATAAGTAACCGGTATGATGTGTACTTAAGACAAAACCACTGTCTTGCTCTATTGCAAAAGGAGGTTTTATGTCACTTAATGTCTAAGTAACCACATACTTATTGATTCTGAGGAAACACTTATTCAAAACTAATCATTCGTATTATTCAAAATTAAATTCTATAAGATATGGCAGGTAGATGCAAACTTAGATGCAATTTGGATAGTCAACTTGCAATTACAATAAATTAATTTCTGTACCACGGTGCTGACTTCTACTGTACCACTCTATGGACCAACTATTCTCCATAGGGAAAAATATTTTGGTGCTTTCCTGTCCAAACAGCACATTCACCCCTCTACTTTTCTAACCTTACAAAGATTTACAAAGAGTCTCCCTTTTAGCCTTTAGATTTGTGCTATCGGCTTGTGCTCCTAACGAAATTTATATAATTTATTACATAAGTAATTAATTTATTGTACTTTATGCAAATTCAAACCAATGCACTCCTCATTTTTTCAGGTTTCATTTATTTTCCCTTTTATTCATTCACTCCTTTCTTCCTACCTACCTTACTTAAGATATTTTTGCTAGGAACTACTTCAGACATTTTGCCCAGATTGCTCAGTTCAGTACTGTCCAGTTTTTATCATCTTTTTACACTTCATACCCTCTCTTCATCTACAGCTCGCATCTAAATTTGATAATTCCATAATATTTTTAAAACAAAATTATGATGCTTTAGATAAAGTCTAATAAATTCTTCATCTCTATGACAAATCAGACGAGAACAACATCAACTGAAGTTCATTATCATTTGAAAGCTGGTCAATGGAGCTATGTAGTAAAAAGACAGTTTCAAATCATCTGACATTGTACAAGGCAAATAATAGCATAAGCTCATTTAACTTACAGTAAGTCAAAGAGGCTAAATACTGAATAAATATAAAAACTCATGTCTTGAACCTAGCAGTCAGATGATGATTAGGTCATGCTGACAAGAGAACGTAATGGAACATGTTCTTTCAACTTATGTTCTTTAGATAAACAGAGACAATTTTGGTTTCTATCTTAGAAGACTGAAACCTTTTATAAAGGCTATTTTGAGTTTTTAAGAGAAGTAACATTGTTTCAGAATTTAAAACAAACAATTAATTAATGGCTTATTAACAATTAATTAATGGCTTATTAAATACCATACTACATTCATTTAATTGGGAGAAAGTGCTGACACAGTGGACAGATTGAATTAGGTTAATCTATCTTTGTATTTCTCTTGTCATATTCCAAAATTTACGTTTTCATTAGGAATTGGTAGCCAAAGAAAAAACTCAAAAAATACTCAGAATATGTTAAATTCAGTACTTCAGTTTTGCTGCTGACTCTGAATTTGAACATGGCAGCTCATATTTCAACATCAAAGTTCCTTACCAAACATTTGATGAAGTTCTACGTTCACAGTTGTATTGCTTGCTTGTTTATTCAACCACAGACTACAAATAACAGCATGTATTTTATCTTATCATCTCAGATCACCCATATTTTGTAAAAGTTTTCCAAATATCTAAAAAATACTTTCCCCTGTTGTACCTTGTGTCCACCAGCTATTACTATACCACTCTGAATAGCCAAGAAGTCTGTCTGCATCTTCTTTATATCTTCCTATTAGGTAGTTGAAAATAACAACATACCTGCTCATGAAGCAAAGAAGGGTATGACTGCTTAGATATGAGGAGCCTTAAAACATTATTTTCAGTATGCATAAAATATATTAAACGATAGAAAGATCATGTGCACTGGCAAAGGTTCAAGGATAAAAAAGGAAAAATCCTTCATAGGAACTATATACATCTTCATATTAGGATGATCAGGATCCTTAAAAGAAACATTAGAACTCTTAAGTTTACTTTACTATGGATCACACAAAAACATGTGAAAAAAAAGTCAATGAATTCACAAGAAACACAAATTATTACAGTTAAAGATGAGGGTTTTTTGTCAGCATAATGTTTAATATACTTGGACAGAATTCAAACAATATTGGTTCTGCTTCCTTTCTTCAACACATTAATTCTTAAATACTATTTTTTTCTCTCATCCAAATGACCGGATGGAATCTGGTAGTAAGACGTTCTTCATTTATACATTTTCTACAGCTTAAAATCAATGCTACAAGTTTGGGGAAGAGTGGGTGTAAAGATGCTCAGCAGAAAAGGACTTGTGAGTGTTGGTCAATGGCCAACTGAACATGAGCCAGCAGTGTGCCCAGATGGCCAAGAAGGCCAATGGCATTCTGGCTTTTATCAGAAATAGTATGGCCAAGATGACCAAGGAAGTGACTGTCCTCCTGCACTTGGCACTGGTGAGGCCACACCTCGCATACTGTCTTCTTTTGGGCCCCTCACTACAAGAGGGACACTGAGGTGCTGGAGCATGTTCAAAGAATGACAATGAAGGTGGTGAATAGTCTGGAAAACAAGTCTGATGAGGAGTGTCTGGAAGGAGCTGTGGTTGTTTAGCCTGGAGAAGAGGAGGCTGAGGGGAGACCTTATCTCCCTCTACAACTACCTGAAGGAGAGTTGTGGTGAGGTGGGGGTTGGTCTCTTCTCACAAACTGCAAGTGACAGGATGAAGGAATCAGCCTCAAGTTGCACCAGGAGAGGCTTAGAGTAGATATTGGGGAAAATTTATTCATCAAAAGGGCTGTCAAGCATTGGAATAGGCTGCCCAGTGACATAGTGGAGTTACCATCCCTGGAGTTGTTTAAAAATGTGTAGAGAAGTAATGAAGGACATGGTTTAGTGGTTGGCTTTGCAGTGTTAGGTTAACAATTAGGCTCTATGATCCAAAAAGACTTTTCCAAATTAAACAGTTCTGTGATTCCTGCTTTAGTAAAGACTGAAGACATATGGTAGTATACAAATCTTTCCAGTCTTCTTGCAGTACTTGAGCAACTAGCTTTGTATGCTTCATCAGCTTTGCCAACAGTTTGTCAGCATTCTTGTAATTGCTACTACTCTTTCACAGAAATTAGTTATGATCTAAGATTTAATTTTCTTTCTCTGTCTTTTGCAGAATGATAAATATACACTGTGTTATACAACAAACATCATTATGTTCTGTTCAGGATGTAGGTATCCTTGTGACCAAATGAGAGGTCTCATTTGACAGTTGAGCTCCGAGTTCGCCCTATGCATAGACCCAGCACAACAGCAGCATCTTGCACTCAAAAAACGTTGGTATAGTTGTAGTGACCACCTTTTTTACTCCACAATCTAAATCTAAAGACTCTGCTAGGCAATGGAAATCCAAAACCAACTTTCTTCTTGGAGAATGTCCTGTTTATCAGGCTTTAAAAGGATGAGCTAGGTGAATTCTGCAGCCTGCGACTCTGAAAATGCACATGGAGTACTATGGGATGAAGCAGCAGAAGGCATAGATAGTCCAAAGAGGGTCATAAGGTTCTGTTCTCACTTAAGTGAGAACCTCTGTATTTTTCATTACGGAATAAGTGAATATAGAACTGTATTTTTAAAAGTACAGGGAGCAAGGAGTAGATAAGAGATCTAGTCTGTTTGCCAGATAAGTTGCCTTACTGCTAAACAACACAGTCCAGTAACTTGTACTCCTAAACTGTCTAGTAACTTGGCTTTAACAGGAGAGGTGTAACAACCCCCATCAGCTTTGCCTGTACATTGATACATAGAACATCCTCTTTGGAGACATCTCAGACCGAAGAGACAGAAGGACAGTCCTCACATCGGAACTGAAAGACTTTCATAAAAAAAATAGACAGTCAGACACATCTAGCACCTGCCATTTGGAATAAAAGGCTGTAATTGCTATCGGCATCCAGAAGAACAATACAGACACACAGTATAGTAGGCCAGGTATCTTGATGACATAGGGACCTAGACTCATCACCTACAGGTAGAGAAGATAGTGAATTCCAGCATTTGGCAGCACTATGCCTTTTCCTATTCATTCAGGACTCTCTCTTCCACCCTCACACTTTTCTCCTGTATAGTGTAGCCAGCAGGTCTAGGGAAGGTTCTTCTCCCCCTCTAGTCTGCCCTGGTTAGGCCTCATCTGGAGTCCTGTGTCCAGTTCTGGGCTCCTCAGCTCAAGAGAGACAGAGAACTTCTGTGGAGAGTCCAGAGCAGGGCCACCAAGATGATCAGGGGACTGGAACATCTTTCATACAAGGAAAGGCTACAGGAACTGGGACTGTTTAGTCTAGAGAAGAGGAGACTGAGGGGGGATCTTATTAATATTTGCAAATACCTAAAGGGTGGGTGTCAGGAGGTTGGGACATCCCTTTTTTCTATAGTAGCTAAAACAGGACAAGGAGTAATGGAATGAAGCTGAAACACAAAAAGCTCCATTTAAATATAAGAAAAAGCTTTTTTACTGTGAGGGTGATGGAGCAGTGGCACAGGCTGCCCAGAGGGGTTGTGGAGTGCTCAAGACCCGTCTGGACATGTTCCTACGTGACCTGATCTAGGTGAACCTGCTTCTGCAGGGGGGTTGGACTAGATGATCTCTAAAGGTCCCTTCCAACCCTACCATTCTATGATTAAGCTTCAAGTAATACGTTTTACATTTTTGTTTGTTCAATATATAAAATATCCACTCTATTTCTTGGATGCAGTGCTTAATAGATATAGTACACTCAAGTATTATAGACTATATACAGATTACTACATAACTGTATAATACATATTTATGAGTATATACACTTTTACGTAAAAATAATGTGTGTGCATAAACCACTACAACTTATAACAATATACTGAATACTGAATCCACTGCCAGGAAGACTCCTTGTGTATGCATTATGTTACAAATAAATGTGCCTAGTTTAAGTCAGAGCTGCCATATATCAGAACTACAGCCTAGGTATCTTTCATATAAGAGTACCACTGAGCCCACCTGCAGAGAAATACACTTTATCTGCACTTTCACAGCATGTCTGCACTTACCACTACTCAAATATAGGAGAGATGGAAAGAATTATCTGTACTCTATTGACTTGTTGACTTTGTCAAATGCAGCTTAACTTCAGTGTAGTTCAGCGATAATGTTCAATATGTTATTGACTGTAATTGCGGACTTTCCATGCTCCCCAAAAGGTGGTTTATGTAACTTCACAGGCAGCAGAACATTCTCCCTTCAAAAAACAGTCATTTTAACCAAGACTACTATGTGAGTTTTAAAGCCTGCATATTTTTTACTTTATGAATATATATGTCTTTGCAGAGGCCACAGTTACCTCGCTTTTTTCAAGAATCAAGAATCAGGAATGTGGAGTTGCATTTTGTATGTTAAAAAAAGAGCTTTTACGAGTACCTTAGACATCCTCAAAATATATGGGATATTTCAGACAGCACATATAACAATAGTACCCAGAGGCAAAATAAGCATATTCGCTACTTAAATGCCTAGACAGATCTATAGCACTCATTAAAGGTAACTTCTGTCCACAATAGACCTGTGTCATTATTCAAAAGCCTTTAAGAAGATTTCTAAGTTCATGCTCCTGAAATTTTTACTGCTCCCCCAAACTATACACATTCATCTCTTTAAAGATCTTGCCACTCCTGTAAGCGTCACCTCCCCACCCTGTAAGTCATTTCTCGTATTTTCCTGAATAGAGTTCTGTACCGAGGGAAGATGGCTATTAGCAGATCGCAAATGTCACTTCCTAAGTATTTACTGAGGTTTCAAATGATTTCTACTGTTACAGGCTGTAGAAACTTGAAAGTTTTTTCCTGTATCTATTGATTATTAAGATATTTGGTTTTAGTATCTAAAGGAAGACTAGTGCACCCAAAATTTTCCCTAAGTAAAATTGTTTAATAAATGATCTCATCCCTTCCTGTAACCCTCATACTGCTCATCTTTAAGTAAGACACTGATGTACTACAATGTCAAAGACTAACCACACTGCTTCAGCTTTGGACAGGGAGAGCTTCCAGACTATGAAGGACATTCATTTCAATGGATGAACAATTCAAGTTTCCAAAAGTTCCAGAATTAGTTATACAAATTTAGCAATTTTCTCAATTACTTCTAAGACCTAAAGCTGGACACTCTGGGATGACACCTTAAAGCACGATCTTTCTCTGACCTGCACAAGACCAATTACAGCTTAAGAATCTGAGGTGTAGAAAATTAAATATTCTGCATAACTTTCTCCTCCTCGTTCTAAGTTGATATCACCATTCAAAGAAGCTCTAAAACTTGCATGACAAGATCTTAACAAAAATCTGTGGCTAGTATCAGACAGAGTTGAGCAGAATAAAAAGCTTGAAATCAGGTCCATAGATACAGGGATTTGCCTCATAGCATCATCTGGACAAATTTTCCCCAATTCACTAGTTTGCAGGGAAGTTAGCATAACATGCTAGTTCCTTCTGGTGTCTCCCTTGTTTCATACTGTTTCATACTGTCTGTTTTCCAAGGAATGAAATATCTGGCCTAGTGAAAATTGTGGGTTTAAAATAAGATTTAGAGTTTCCCATACCTCATCTTTGAATATATAATGTAGGATTTGTATATCAAACAATTTTCAAGTTAATTTCAGATAGCAGAAGAGGACCATAGGAATAAAAAGAGTCTGAAAATTACAGCAATACAAAATGATGCAAGCAGCATTTACTTTTCATCTTTCACTGCAAGAAAGTTGCAAGGCCAAAACTACACAGCTTTTTATAAATTAAAACATATGTCAGAGGATTAAGGATGAAATCCTCTATTGAGTTTGTGGCTTCTGATGTGAACACACTGCACAGACTCTCTTCACCTGTTAATTCCTTCATGCAAAACACTAGAACACCATTACTGGAGCAGTGTTTGGAGTGCTCCATGATCATTACTGTTGCACCTAAACCTGAATCCCTTTTCTCTGGAAAAAAAAAAACCAAAATTTATACCTGCTTCAAAATTCTGAGCTTAACTAAATTTATATGCAATCTAAGGTTTCCTTTATTCAAGAAAAGAGACCACATCAGAAAGTCAGATCCAGAAACTCAGTAGACCCCTAAAATCTTGAAATAGCATATGAACTCTTTGGAGTGCAAACAATAAATCAAGTGTCCACAACTGCTCATCATGCCCATTAAAACCTAGATTAAACAAACAAACAAACCTCTACTGTCGCTCTTTCATCCAATAAAAATGAATTCTTTCAAATAAAAGACTTCAAAAAAAACCCTAGTTATCTGGAGTTCACCTGACCTTAATGATCTGGATGAAGGGATCAAGTACGTTTGCAGACACTGAGTTGTGCAGGACTGTTGATTTGCTTGAGGGTAGGAAAGCTCTTCTGAGGGACTTTGTCAGGATGGAGCCAACTGCATGGGGTTCAACAAGGCCAAGTATCAGGTCCTGCACCTGGGCCACAACAACCACATGCAACGCTACAGGCTTGGGACAGAGTGGCTGGAAAGTTATTCGTCAGGAAAGGATCTGGGGGTGTTAATCAACAGACACTGAATATGATCCAGCAGTGTGGCCAAGATGACCAATGGCATCTTGGCTTGTGCCAGAAATAGTGAGATCAGCAGGACCAGGGATGTGATTGTCCCACTACTTGGTGCTAGTGAGGCTGGACCTTGAATACTGTGTTCAGTTTTGGGCTTCTCACTATAAGGACCCTGAGGTCCTGAAGCATGTCCAGAGATGGGCAAAAAGGCTGGTGAAGGGTCTGGAGAATAAGTCTTATAAGGAGCAGCTGAGAGAACTGGGGTTATTGAGTCTGGAGAAGAGGCGGTTGAGACATGATCACTCTCTACAACTACCTGAAAATGAGCTGTAGTGGGGAAGAAGTCAGTCTCTTCTCTCCAGTGAGGAACAACAGGACAAAAAGAAAGGGGCTCAAGTTGCACCAGAGGAGGTTTACACTGAACAACAGGAAGAACTTTTGTGCTGAAAGGGTTATCAAGCACCGAAACAGACTGCCCAGGGAGCTTGTGGCATCATCATCCCTGGAGATATTTAAAAGACATATATATGAGGCGTTAAGAGACCTAGTTTAGTGATGGGCTTGTCAGTGTTAGGTTAGTGGTTGGACTTGATGTTCTTAAAGGTTTTTTGCAATCATAATGATTCTATGATTCTAATAACATTTCTTAAAAATGTTCATAGAAGCCTGTGCTCATCAGGTAACTTTATATATGTTTCACACGCTCCATAAATCCTGCCTCTCCTAGTTCTCAAATTTCTACATGCCAAAAATTTAAGCATGTTGAAAAGGTATTCAGTTGTGCTAGCCCACTGACCACACATACTGAAAGAATCCTTGACAGTCATCATGACCTCAATATTGACTCCTAGGTTATGCATTCATGTACTCAAAAAGATAAGCAGAATTTCCAATACAATTGTCTGATTCTATTGACGCAAAGAATCTTCTGTCGGCTTAGCTTTAGACAGAAAGTAATCTCAAAGGAAAACAGGTACATTATATTTTCTATATTGAAGTTCAGTGACAAGATCGCCAAGTTCTTTTCAAATAAAACTATGAAAATCTAGTAAGGTAGTAAGGATGAACGACATCTATTCTCTGAAGTTAATGGAGCTCATAACTGCTCCTTTCACAGCAAGATTCAGGATTTGTCATGCTATGCAAATACAGTCTTTTTGTACACAACATTTCCATTTTACAACATAAAATCACATTTCCACAATTTCTGATCATATCCTGTGCACTTGGAGATTTGAGAAAATAACTGAAACCTTTCCCACTTTTCCGCAGAAAGCTTCAGAACATGTGGCAATTTACCCCTTGCTAAAAATCAGAGTTTTTATGAGGAACATACTAAACACCCTTCCTGTCCTCCGAAAGGGGAGATTCCAAAGGAAAAGGAAGGAAAAAAAACCATGGGAATAGTCGTGAGACATTGTGTACTGGTGATGTACATCTAATAGATATGATTTATATACCAGATTTTGCAATGATCGTACCTCTTTTCTAAATGCAACTTACATGCATTTCAAAATGAGAGAAATATTCTTGCCCTCCTTTCATAATAGCATTCTTTAACTAATATCACCGAACTGTAAATACAGCTGCAAGTAATATTTTACTGATGCAATTTCTTTACAGAAAAGCTGAGCTATAAAGCAAATTTAAACTATGTCTTTTTAATTCTCAGTGAATATAGCTGTGTAATAAAGTGGCTATAGAAGACACTAGTAGTTGATTTCTATTATCAGTTTTACCACTGAAAACTATAGTTCCATCTCTTTGTTGAATAAACTTCCATTTGCCTGCAGTACTTGTAGCAAGATATACACAAAATATGGCCATCCTGTGATACTCAAAAATGACAGCGATTAAAAAAAAAGCTAGATGAGTTTTTAAATTTCTTTCCTCATCATCTGTTCTTTTTTCTAACAGTATCTGGGTATCAGACAAGAAAGTAATGTACCTAAATTGGGGGCAATTAATCTCTTTATATAAGAGCAAATCTCCTTTGGTAGATGAATTGTAGCACCTCAGAATTGTACTCCAAAGTGCAGTATGAAAGAAGTTAACTATATTAATGATTGATAAGACGAATATCTCTCTGTTCAAGCTACATGCCTAATGTTGACTAGCACAGATACCTCCTCCAACATTTTATGTCTCAGTGGCTTGAGTTTCTATGGTAGCTCTTTTTTTTTTTGGTTATGCTTCTGATATGCCTTGTGTTGTTAGAGAAATAAAATGTTAAGACATTTCTTGCATGAGAGACAGCAGCATTCCTCCTGAAACTGACTTGATCTTTACAAATATGAAAATGCTTAAGTGAAATGGGAGGCTATTGTGTAACTCTACATATTTTAGCACAGAAAGACACTCAAGTGCTCTCAGTGTAAAAATGAAATGTTGATTTTGGAATTCACATCTAAACTTGTGATGGAAGTATGCCCAAGCAGAAGGGAAAAAAGGAAAGGAAGGGAAAAGATCTTGGTATTTTTATTCACAAACTCTATTCAGCACTCAGACAGCAAAATAAATAAATTTGTTCATACCAAATTTTGCTGTTAGAGTTTAGTTTTACTGACAATCTTATCTATTGTACATCATTTCAACTAAATGAAAAAAAATGCTTACTTTGAGGAAGCCAAATCACAGCAATTTCATCATCACAGTGAAAGTTTTACTGCCATTGAAGAAATATGAAAGCAGTTAGTTACCCTGAAGACATTGCTTTGGATAAGAGTATTTCTGCACTTATATATAGCACAAAATAATACTTAACTGCATTTGAACTAAATGATCCTGTAAAATGCAATTGTTTATCATTTGGAAACAAGTCTACACACCAACCTGAATACAATAATGTTTCTCCCTTTGTGATAGGGAACAGTTAATCATAGATTATAGGACAAATAAGGATAATAGAGAGCATCCATTTATAACAGAGGTTGATTTTGGATCCAAGCTTGTTTTATCTGGCATATCAGCAATACTACAGGAAACGATGCTCAGATTAGAATGCATAAGGTTGAAAGACTCACAACATTATCAGATTTTCCATGTTGCATGTTGTTTCTCTGGGTAGCATTTTAAGACTGATAACAAAATCCAAATGCAAATCTAGGACATTATTTTAACCTTTTTTAAAATTTATAACTTCCTGTTTACACTATTCAAGTATCAAGTTTGCAAAAGCTTCTTAGTGAAGACAAAAAAAGCATACTGTGACCTGATTTAGAAGGCCACTAAACTTCTACATCCTTTATGCACTACTTGTCCTTTTAGAGTCTGACTCTGAAACACAAAGCATTCCACTAATATCAACTATTTTTCGAATATCCCCTCCTGAGCATGTAAGCATTTATAGAATAAGAATACTGAAAGTGTAGCAGTCTTAAGTGAAAGACAATATCTCTATTTACACAGTGCCTTCCACAGACAGCTGCACCATTCCCTCTACACCACTGAGGATTGCTTTAACACAAATACTGTATTTCAAAAGCACATGCTTGCCACGTTGCTACTTTTCTAGTCAACTGATACAGGCAAGGAGCTAATAATCCATGTTCACAAAGACCATAATAGCAGGATTTATTTGAAATACACGTATCTGTACATAATGACAAGCATTGCTTAAAAAGCATCAGTCAGAAGAATTTCCTGGAATATTGTGCTGAAATACTGCTATCTGGGAAGGAAAGTTGACCCCAGACTCTCTGTTTGGGTCAGTATGACTCAATCAGATCAATTACAGATAGTAAACAAAACAAATAATTATACATCACATAAGTAATTGAATGCAACAATAAACCATCCAGTACGAGAGCACGTCTTCCAAAATGTTTCTGCTTTTTAAAAGTACATTCTGGACAAGAGTACCTCTTCCTTTCAAAAACACATTAAAACTGCCACTTTTTCTGAGAAAAAGAGAGAAGTTGGTGCACAAACAAATGTTCTTCTCAGACAACATATTCCCAAGAGAAACACTACTTCAGTTTCTAGACCTACTGAAATAATTCCCTTGAGCCTTTTTTATCAAGCTGAAGACCAAACCATGAACAAAACTAGTTGAGATGTATGCATCTCTTTTTTTTCTTTTCAGGTCTTGTATCAAGTAAACTCAGATCCAAAGACAGTTCTTCTGTGGGCAGAAGTCATGAACTTGGTAGATTTTTAAATGTTAATAGAATAATAAAATTGATTCGGTATTCCATTATATATCCACCATATCAGAAGTACAATGCACTTATCTGAATAGCAGGGTACAAGTTTTATTTATGAATGTAGAAAGAATAGCTCAGCTTACCATCCATGTAGATCTCTATTCTAGACAGATACAAGGAAATTCCACTTAATGGGAGTTATGCAGAGACATTCCATAGAGAAAGGGGATGGAAGATAAATAACATTGGAACACAAAAGGCTTCTTACAAGAGTGGGAAGTATGACCTGTCTCTAATTTAAAATGTTCTTAAAAATATTGTTTCAAAAAGCCAAGTACCTGAAAATAGCTAGATGTCCTTATGTGTTTCTCCTTACAATAAATCAGTCTGTATTGCCACAGCTAGGCCATGCCTAGCAGCCAATCTGTCAGCTTTAAACTACACGGTCTATATCTCAGGCCTATATCCATAGCCTAGCACTGAAAGAACAGATTCACTCAAATTTGGAAAATCCTAGCTAATTAATTCAATTGAAATTTTAATGTATCTTAGCAATACGAGGTCATTCTAAATATTATATATGTTGCATTTTCAGTAGAGTAACATACATTGTCCTGAAATCAAAGTCCTCCATTGTACTGTACATCACACTGGGACAAAAACTGAGTTAAGAATATGGAAGATTTCAGTAAAATACAACATGCTCTAACAATAATTAGAGCAAAAATAGGTTAAAATGTCAGGGTTTGTTTTATAAAAAAGCTGCACAGATATTATAGAAGAAAACAGCTTGTGTTTGTTAATTAAAAAAAAAATTAAACCCATGACTACCTTATTTAAAACAAATACACTCATTTTCTTTCACAACAATTACATTTCCTAATGGAAACTAAGGCTGAAAAGTATCATATATTGAAATCTTTTTAGGTCAAATAAGCCTAAATACACTTTTATACGTTAATTCCACCTGAAAATCTAAAGTAAGATGCCAGATAAAACAAGTTTTGCTAATAAATGTAAATTATTTTAGAATAAACCTCTAATAATCCAATAACTGTTGAATCCCTTGCTGACATTTCTTTGCATGGGTAAATATTATAATAATTATTTGTCTATAAAGAATTACATATCTATTTTAAATCACCATTGGTTAAGTTTTTCATAAAGCACACATACACTTCTAAGTGCATGAGGGAGTGATTAATGATCATGAAACGGAAAAGTGGGATTTTGAAGTACAGTTTGATGACATGACAATCAATATTTTGATCCTCACAGATTTAGAACAGCTGTTTCTTCAGCTCAGATGATAAAGTGAAAACATCTCAGCTTGGACACAGACAAGTTTAATTCCTAACAGAAAATATTACTACGCATCTGTGTATGTCATTTTAAAGAACTTCCCCTTGCATGGCATTTCCACAATTAGATTATATGAAAAGCTTATTGGTTTTGTTCATTATTTAGTTAACATTATAAAGTCAAGGGAACTGATACAAAGATGAAAAGAAGTAAAACCTCATTTAAACATGAAACAACACTAAATGTTTCTTAATAGCTGTCCATAGTAACTCGCTCCCTAGTTTTCAACTACAGGTAATGCTTCAGTTTAACTTTTCATTCTGACAGCCCTTAGAACCCTCTCGCTCCTCTTGTTTTTTCCATAATTGTGGAGATAAACTACTTACACACATTTATGTTCAGCAGAACATTAAGACAGAACACAGTGTTGTTTTCTGGGTTGCATGCCCTTTTTATAAGGACTGGGAATGAAATTTTCGCCATGAGGAAGTCAATAGAATTTCACTGTAACTTCAGGACCCTGGAGGTATTTAAAATATGTGTGGATGGAACACTTAGGGACATGGTTTAGTGGTGAACTTGGCAGTGGTAGGTTAGTGGTTGGACTCGATCTCAAAGCTTTTTTCCAAACTAAACACTTCCATGATTCTATAATTCAAACAAACCTAACTTTGACACTAAAATGAGTACACAGTACATGCCACTAGGTATTTTATTCAGATATTTCAACTAACCAGCATAATGGAAAACCAAATAGCGAATGAAAAAAAATATTTCCTTGGACTTTGTGGATTTGGTTTGACAGAGAATACATAAGTTCTGTTTGACTTCTAGAAAATAATTGTACAAGAACTTTGATGCTGTAGATAAATGTTACATTTTTAAACAAATTACAGAAGAGATTTAGAGGTCTGCTGTGCAGAATATAATGGCTTTTAATATGAAATTTAATAATTATTTGAGTTTATGAATCAGATTGAGCAGAGTAATTTCATTTTATTCTAGATTGTCTTAATAACATTGGCTCACTTTGAAACTAAATGTATTACAGAGGTACTTAGATCGATTAATGGATTCATTAATCGGTAGATTTTCAACTAATTGGAAATATTTCTTTTCATGCCATGTATCCAAAATTCCTTCCAATTCCTAAAAACAACTCTATTCTATGTGACAAAAAAAGTCTAAAAAAGTGCCCTTCACACATCATGTTCAAAGTCACACACCTGAACAATATAAATGTTCCTTTTGACCCTGGGGGGACTAAGTACTCTTAAGCATACACTACTTTGCAGCTCAGCTTCTTTTGGACAAAACTGACAGCCCATGCAACAGTTACTGGGAAGAAAAATCTCTGTTGTCATAACAGCAACATATAAACATAAATAAAGACTGGTAATAACAGAGGAAGAGAGGTAGTAGTTAAAGTCCACATTATGTATGTTATAGTAGGGGTTGTTTTCACTCTGCATTTACCAACAAGTCAGGGTAACAACATATATCAAAACTGTTTAACCCTTATTTATCCTAATTTATTCAAACTGCCTGTGTGGTGGAATTCTTTGTGTTGTGATTATTTCTGTTTCCAGGCATAAGTGTTCCTATGAAAATATTTGCAACTAAAATGAAGGAAAAGTGAGACAATGAAAATTTCTTGCATGAGAACGATGCAACTGATTTGTTTCATAAATGCACAGAACTAAGATAGAAGACTAAAAGCAGAGCTTACACTTGAGCTGTAACAGATTTCACCATTTTTTAAGTAGTCCGCCTATGAATTATCCCATCTCCCATAGAGATGGAGAGATTCAAATGAAAAACCATGATCTATAAATACAATCTGTAGAACTGGAATTCCTGAGGACTCATAGCAGCTAACAGTTAGATAAGGCAGAAAACTTGATACTTACGGGATCTTTAATAACTGAGTCAAAAGACACTGGCTGAATCTTCTTTAACTGAATGTTGCATTTTCTCACATTAATTGAAGGAAGGAGGACCTGCAGACCACTACTAGTACTACAACAAATTACCAAATAGCTTCCAATATAACTAATGTTCACATCTATCAATTCAATTTAAGACTAATTCCATCCCAGACAGGCATATATCTTGATAAAAGCTTTGTGCATTCTTCCATAAATTGAGTTCTTAGTTTTTGAGTTCTATGATACCACAGTTTAAGATGCACAGGCATATTCTCAAATGTTCTTCTGAAAACCCAAGTCTAACACAGTCACCCTTATTGATGTGACTAACACAAATTCTTTGAAGGTTTAGCTATACATAAACACACAAAAGCCACTCTGGCTCTTGCCAGCACAACATATTTATCCACAGATTTACTAATTCTATTCTTTGTTGGGTCTATAACTATATCCAGTTCTAAATCCATAGTTGCAAGTTCACTGTGTGAGGGTTTTTTTAACAGAAATATTTGTCAGCTTCCATTTCACCTCTGTGAGGCTGTTCATATAACATGTTCCACAACTCAATCATAACATCACAGGATCATTTTGGTTGGAATAGATCTTTAAGATCAAGTGCAACCATTATCCTAGCACTACCAAGCCCATCACTAAACCATGTCTCTCAGCACCAATAACCTATATTGGCTATATTATGTCATTATCAGCACTTTCACACCAAGTTCTTTACATCCTTCCATAAATCTCAAATATCTATTTTGTATACAGCCCATCAGCCTTAACCAGGCTACACCTAAGCTGATTCCACAAACATTTTCTTGCTAATATCAAATATTATACTGATATTATACTTGATAACTTCATAAATCCACATTTCTATTCTTCTGTATCTTCTGTTTAGATCAAAACCCTGAGGGCTTCAGCTGTATAAGTCCACTGTAAAGCTAAACAGAAACAGAAATTAATCTATGTCTTCCATTAGCTTGCTCATCGTCACAGTTTTTCTCTTGAACTACTTTATACATGTGATCCAGCACCATGTTACCTTCTGTATATTCAGCACTTCTGTGTTAATTCTAGAGAGATTGAAATAAAAAGACAAGGTTTAATATCAGTACAGATTAATTTCTGAAACAAAAAGCTTGCTTTATTAGCAGTCACCTTAAAGAACATCTAACTATTTTTATTTTGGCTCTTGTAGACAAACATAAATAGCCTTTTCTCCCAAGCTTTTCCCCTCAAAAAGTACCTTATGTTCCTCAAACACTGTTTTTAAGATGTGCACTGTCAAATTCTACATGTATCAGTAAGCCACGTTTCCAAATTTAAAGTCAGAAATTACTAAAATAAAAAATAGATTTTGTATAGGTAATGAAAAACATAGCAACACTATGCAAAGAAATACACACACAATTTTACTCTCTGTCCAAAGGAAAGTACTAAACCAAGCACTGATCTCTCTCTTATGGATGACATACATGTAATTTTACTATTTTAAGTTACATTACAAGACTTAATCAAGACATAAGACTACAGGTGAAGGCAAAAAGCAGACCAGCAAAACCAGGCATAAGAATCTATTACCACCTTTGAATCACAGTAGTTTTTACACATATATTTTGGGACAAATAGATACTTTAAGTAGAAGCAAAGTACTGTACAAACAGCTACAGATGTGTTAGTATCATGATGAAGCAATATATTAAAACACGGCTGCATCCATTGATACCTTTAGGTATTACCATCTAAGGAGGACAGACAAAAGTGAAATAATTAGAGTAACAAGATTGACCAAAGGATAAGATGTATCTTCAATGAATAGACAAATGACTCAGTATAACAACTTGAGTTCCACTTTATTCTTCTGGGACAGTGTCTAATGTCCCCAAGAACTGACATAAGCTCTTGATGATAATGATAATGATGATGATTGTTGTTGTTTTTCCTGTCATCTTTCTGTGCCACCGAAGTTCTTTCACCAATTAAACTGTGATCTTCAAAGTCACTTTTAAACAACACCTTCCAATATGGCAAGCAGATTCAGTGCATTTCCCCTCTTGTTAACAAGCTATGAAGTTGATACAAGCATTTAACTATTAATTTTGTTGGCAAATGACTGCCTTATTCTTCATGTGAAAGCTGCAGCTGGGGGAGGAAACTCAAGCTGCATGCATAATCAATAATTATAAGGTATGTGTGTAAAAGCTTCCCACCTACTCTGAATTTAGAAAATATTTGCTATATTTACAATATAAGCATACCAAAAGTGACTGGAAGGCAGAAGCACACTTATACAGACCCTAAACCCATCCACAGACACAACACACAATCTTAATACAATGGAACTAATCCAGAAGGCTGTGCTCAGCTGCAGAAAGACAGTGTGCTTAAGAGAAGAATTCAGTGTGCATATTACAATTTTTTTTTTTTTTTAATTAAATGTATGGGTTTTTTTCCCCATGGTAAAGAAAGCCTTTTTGTGTCAGGGCTCATTCTTCTTCAAAAAGGAATGATTAAAAGAAAATATCCTCCAGTTATAGAAAAAAATCAAAAGCCAATGAGAAATAGTCTGGTTTATGCCATGTACTGTGAAGAGAAATTCTTATATAGATGACTGGGGTTTTTCCACAGTTGTCATAAGAGGTGACTACATTATCCACAGAGATGAAATTGTACCAAGAATTTATTTTTTCAAGTAATATTGACAAATTCAGTATTGTCAATGATGGTTCAAAGTTAAATATACAAAGTATACTTCCAGTGCTCTGCAATCACCTTTTTGTGGCCACTACAAAAGATGCATGTCTAATTCACATAACCCAATCAGACATGCAACTGCATCATGCTCAAATCACCAGCTCTGGAATTTCCACAAACATATATGCTCAATTCCTGGCAGTTTCAAATATCGAACTCAAAAGCACTTTCTCTTTCATTTACGTTACTTTGCATTCTTTAAGAGACACAGGTTTCTTCTTGTTTCATTGACTGCTCTGGCTGTCAGAGGAATCCAGAGTACTCAGAGTCCCTACCATTGGAGACAGCTTTAGACAATGCACAAAATAGTTATCACTGCAACCTAGTATTTTATCATACATATTTAGAAACATACTAGTATGTACAAAGAATACTCTTTATTTGTTCCTTCTCCCAGACTGAAAGTTATTCAGTAACAAATTTACAGCAGTAGTTCTGTATTCTCAGTGTACTATATACTCAAAAAAAGTTAATACATTAACGCATATCCCTATAATAGAGATTATTCAGATGTTTCTGCTGAAGAGAATGACAGACTGTTGAGTAGCCAGCATAAACAGAGGGATACACTACCATGTTCAGCATCTTCCATCAAAACCTAAAGGTAGCCTGAGTGAAAGTGGCATTTGGAAGTGCCAGGGTTCATCTGAGGAGCTGTTGTATATGTGGAAAACCCCATTAAATCCTAAATCAACTCTTACTCTCACTGGAACTGTGCAGAAAAAAATGGCCCTTCTGACTTCTTCCTCTTGCACCGCTAAGATCCTTATTTCCAACCCCCAGCTTTGCTCTAGCTTCCTGCAGCAATAGGAAACATTGTTAAGAGGCATTTTCCAAACTTTTCTGATGAAGAATTCCACTGCTTCTTTCTAATTGACCCGAAAGACAAGTCCCACTCATTGGGGTAGGTGAAGAATGACAAGATTTGCCATTAAAAAAAAAAAAAGTGTCTTTTTTTACATCCTATTTTGTTCAATTTGGGGCATTTTTCTTTTTTATTACATCTTAAGTCCATGAATTATAATAGTAGTAGACATATGTCTCAGTTGGGACAGAACAAGGCATTGCAATGGCATTTGGATAATCCACTCCATAGGAATGTTCATTATTCTTCCCGAGGTTTCACAAGACTTCCCTGGCATAATACTGCTACAGCTGCTTTACAGTCTAATGTTATTACAAGGTCTGATTCAAAGCTAATGTCTGCTAGAGGAATCTGGCAAGGAGCAGAGTCCTAGGAAAATCCTTGTGATGCTAAGGTGTAACTAATGGAGACTAAACTGCTGAAAAAAAATGAGGGTAGTAACAGATATTTGTTTTGAGTTTTGCAAGACTCCCGAGAGATCTTTATGTCTCAGCACAAAAATCACACACAGTTTTTCTAGAAATTTTATCATCTATTAAAAAAATTGAGAGAAAAAAAAAGTTCTAATCTCTACCTTAGCCATGGTACAGACATGGTCCAAAATCATTGCCATTTTCTTTGGCACCTCTCTTATCTATATTTTTGGATTGAGGATTACTCAAAAATGCAGAAAACCAGTAACTAGGAATTGGCTATCAATTACAGTAGCTGTACAAGTTAATAAATAACATGCAGTCCTGAGCAGGAGTCAGCTTATGAACCAGTTTTATTGCCAAACTTCAAGGAACTCTCCTTCATGTTTCAAAGACATGGATGGAGTCAATACAAAGTTTAGCAAAGTTAACATATTTGTCTGTATTTTAAATTTGTAAGTAAAATTTGGTCTGCATTATTTTAAGTGTTGCCTGAGTTGTTAGTGCATGACATGTGAGCTCTCAGATATTCCAGACAGAGTTCTCATTCAGGAGGAAAATGTCCAACAATTAAGGGCTTATTATCTAAGAAAAAAGTTGAGGAAAAAAAAGGAGATAATCAGGTATGCCAACTGGTTCATATTTGCATGTATTCGTGTCCTGTCACCATTCCTGACCTTTAAATACAGAGTTTGGACTTCAGGTGGGGAAAAAAAAAAAAAAAAAAAGAGGAAGCCTGCACCAGGAATTCATCCTTCCTCTTATTCCAAAATACTATAATCTCCAAAAACTGACAGGCCAAGTAGATGGATAAGAAATTAGAACATGTGTGGGTGGATTTCTTCCTGCAGCCTGAATTAATTAAAAGTGATTGTTTGCTGTATTAAAGAAGCAGGTTTTTGGAACAGGCTAGAGAACCACTGTTCTGACTTCAGATTTCCAACCCTAATAAGAAAGATTCCTGCAAAAAACTAGTAGGAGGAAAAAATAATAATAAGGGTTTAAAACATGAAGTGCATGCCTTGTTTTTATTTGTTGCTTGGAGAAATTCACATGTCTTGTACAAGATCTACCTCATTGAGTTTGGCTGTGCATATTTAAAGTTAAAGCATGTCACAAAAAACACACAAATTCATGTCTCCAATCAGTCTATGCAATTCTACTTATTTCTAATATTTTAAACTAGCCCTTACTATATTTTCCTTTCCCTCATTTTAAACTTGAAACATATCTTAATACCCTCTGCTTTAATTTTCTCAAACACTTATTAAACTGTAAGAAAAGAATTAAACTATATGGACAACAACTTTGAAGTAAAAAGTTTTGGGCTCTCACAACGTATTTCTGAAAGCAGCATTTCCCAACATTTTTTATTAATCCCTGATGATCCAGCAGCAGTAATTAATTCAGAGAGTTTCTAGAACTGATCTTATATACTTACATTTAAAAATTTAAATATATATTTTAAAAAGAAAATAGAAAAACAAAAAATCTTAATTTCCAAATCACCAAAAGTCTATCTGAAAAAAAAAAATAGTAGCATGTAGGATGAATGTAAAAAGGGTACACACCAGGTGTACTATACTGTAGTACAACTTCAGTGAAAGGCTTGTTACCTGTTATAAAATCTTTAAAAAAATATATACACAGAATTTTACTCAATGTAAGACATCTGCCCTATCCACAACAGATCATCTCCCTCACATTCTTGAAGCCAGAGCCCTACATACACTGACTAACCAGACAGAATGGATTAGAAAATGGCTAAATTTTACCCTTTCTCTCACAGAAAATAAAGTACTTTGGGGCTCTTTCTCCAAAATAGCCATTGATTTTCACTGATTATCCTAAAGATTTTACATTGCTGTCAGATTTGGTTGATATTGGACTACTTCTTCAAAATTTATTTACGTGATACCAAGCTGATAAACAGAGGAATCGCCTAAGCCTTGTTCTCCTGGGAAAGCAGAAAGTAAATTTACCAACATCATTCTTTCCAATGCAAACTAAATCATTTACAAGCATCATTCTCCAAATAGAGTCAGCAGATCTTTTGAAAGGATTTTGAATGCTATCAACCATGATGGAAATGCTCTCTATACCAACATTACGGCTTGCAGGTTGGTCATCTTTGAAAACTGACCTTAAGCCAAAGAAACAGAAGAGTTCACTTTTGCTTTATCAGGTTATGTTAACCAAGCATCTGAGGGTTTGGTTTTTTTTTCTATAGAAACAAAGAATCTAAATCCACGCATCATTCTTCAAACTTACTATGTGAAATATTAAAATTATATCCCATTATCCTTCTCTTTTGGCCTTTCAGAGCACAATATTCACACATATACCTATATGGGATGGAATCATGTAACTTTTTCTCATTTCCACAAGATAACACAGAGAATAGTTTTGAACTAAACCCTGAATACTCATTTAACAAATGTAACCTATGGATGGATTTAAAAAAATTGACCAACTTGCCACCATCCATAACAGGCTGGCACCAGTCACATTCTTCTAACACTAGGCTGACATTCACCCTTCATTTCTCTTTCAAGTGAGAAACTTCATTTTGACTTTCTAAGCATCCTATATACATCACTTCTTGGAGTCAACTTACATTTCCGATTTGTGATATGCTAAGAAACACCTGTGCTCCACAAGTGATCTCCACTGACGTCAACAGCTGACACCACAGATCAAGTTACTGTGCAGTGGGTGTTTCTTAGCTCTGACCCTACTATTCACACCTCTCATAGCTCTATAGCTTCAGTTCTCTAGTAATAGATACTTAGACCTGTTAATAAAAGGATGAATTTTCCAAGATCAAAAGCAAGTTTTTTATTCCTTTCTAAACTGCTACTATTTTCTCTCACATTTCATAGGAAAGAAGATGAACTGAGATTCAAAAGGAACATTATATAGCACTTCAGTAAGTTCGCCTTAACTTCAAGTTATGCATACCTTTAAGAAACACTGTTACAGAATGCACATGCCTTTCTGAATATGATTCTTCTATTTAATGATAAATTCTACATGACTACTGAATGTTCAAACAACAGAAGAACAAATAACATGTGCAGCTGGGGGAAAAAAAAAAAAAAAAAAAGAAGTTAAATTAACTCCAGGTTTCTGACCATAGTAACTCTTTTACCAACTTAAAAAAAAGAAAAAACTAAACACAAAAAAACCCCACCAAAACAACTAGAATTACAGATTGTTCCCTTCTTTGAGGTGCAAAATGTTCTTGAACTGTTCTGTTCTGAAGGGCAACATGGGAATTCACTGTGATGTCTCAAATACCATTTTTCAAAGCATTGCAGCTCTATTACATAATTTTCTCTGCAGACATCCTACTTGTGCTAACAATTAGCAATACTTACCCTCCAACATTATGTTTCTTAACAAATAACTATAAAGTGGAAAAGCAAAAGTTGTAAATCTAACGTTACAAACAGTGGGTCTGGTAACATTCTTGCACATGTTAAAAACCCCCAAGGACTTCAGTGAAGTCAGGGTTTTCAAATTTTTTGCATTAGATAGTCCATTATCCCTTTGCCTTGGCCACACAGTGATATCTACATAGTGCTAGCACCTCCTAGCAGCTCTAACAGATCTTAGAAAGAAATTGAGAAGACTGCAAATGGCTTAAAAATCTGTCAGCCCAGCATTTGAAATCAACTGTGAGGTTCACAAGGTCCCATCACCATATTATTAACATCTAATTAAAAGCCTACTGCTTCTCATAGAATAACCAGAACCCAGTTATAATATCAATGATGCAGCAGATGAACACTCAAGACACCCACTTCTAATTTAAAAGGAAGATAATAATTTCCCTTCACTGCAGAGGTTGAAAACCTCAAGATAAAGTAAACGACATTCTCCAAAAGTGTCTGTATGTATGTATGTGGGTGAGAGAGAGGAACATTAAAAGTAATGGCAAATCAGTATTTTTCTAGATGAAAAAAAATGAATTGCCTGCTAGATGAAAAAAAAAAAAATGGCAAAAAGAAAGTGCGTAACGTACTGTATCTTAAATGTTCTTCTTATAAAATCTTAGTCTTCAATGTTTACCCATAAGTCATTACCTAAACACTGTTTGTTGGATGAGTTTTTATTTATAGAGATATTTGATCAACTGTTATCCTCACATGGTACTATTAGTATTAAGGTGGTGCCAGCTGCTTGCAACACTTTCTTCAAAGTGATAGTGCATCATATTTTCTAAAGTAAATCCTAAAACCTAAAAATTCCTAATCCAAAGTGTTCAGCCTATAGTGTGACATCAAGGTCAAAAAGAAGCTAGCTGTGATTCCAGTGGCTTTAATTAGTATTATTTTAACACACCCGTACTATCTCCGTACTGAATTCTTTTTAGCAAGGCTAAAAACGTAAAGAGCAGCAAGTGCAGTCACCAGAAGTAATACTATGAGGTGAAGAGCAGTTTTAAGGATTTGCTATGAGAGGTGATAAGGTTAATGAAGTTTATTTCTCCCACATCTGTACATCACTTTTTTGTTCTTGCCACATAACACTAATTTAAAAAGCAAACAAACACAAAACCCCTTAGTGTCAACATACCCATACATAGCGCAAGGGGAGATGACTGTATATGTAGGACATTGACTACTCGTGCGGGGAGCAATTGACTCTGCTCCTATTTCAGTCACGGTTAGTTTTTAACACCGAGAAGAGCTTTGTTACTGGTTAAGCGCACCAAACGGCCACCTTTAAGTAAAAGCAGCCTGAGCAGCCCGCATTTGCTCCCATACGGCCTGTCAAGCTCCCTCTCCTCACAGAGCTGCCAACAGAGGAGGGGGATGCCCACAGATCAGCCTGCAAAAGCTATGCGGCGCTTCGGGAACCGGGACACGTCGTCCCGCTGTCCCTCAACCATCACGATTGTGATCCGCCCCTCCGCGTTCAGTCACGACGCAGCCCATCTGCCGCGCCCCGGCTCGTCACGTTGCCTGTCGGCGAACGCTCGTGTGCGGGAACTGACGCGGGAGGCAGAGCGTGCGGAACGGCTGCCGGACGGGGACCGCGGCGCCGCGCGCGGTACGCGGGGTGGCCGCCGTTCCGCGCGGTGCGAGCGCTCGGCCCCTGCTAAAGGCTACGCTCCCAGCTCCACAGAAGCCCTCCTCGACCCGGCTGACGTGCCAGCCCCGGCCGCCCTCCCCAGCCGAGTCTCCTCAGCAGGAGGGGGTTTACTTGTCGAGCTCTGTCCCCGTCCCCCCGGCTCTCCCGTCACCACAAGGGCTAACGAAACGGTGGCAAGGTCGTCTCCCCCCGCAACCCTGGCCAGGACGAGCGAAGCACGGGCTCTCCGCTTCCCCGTACCTCTTTGCGGTGGCGGCGGTGACTGGCCTCGGCTGCCGAGCGCCGCCAGGAGCAGAAGGAGCGGCAAACTTTCCCATGCCATGGCTCCCGGTCAGCGGAGCAGCTGACCCCTCCCGGCACAGGCCAGCCAGGCGAGTGAGCCGCCGCCGCCCGTGAGAGGAAAGGAGCCCCCGGTGCCCCGGCCAGGGAGCAGGACACACCCCTCCCGCCCCGCCCCGCCGCTCTCCGCCCAGCCGCGCCGGGACGCGAGGCTGAGGGCAGGAGAGGAGCGAGCACGGGAGGTCGTGAGTTCCCAAGGGGAGTAAAGAGCCGGGACCTACAGCCGAAGGAGGGGACCGAGGCTGAGACAAGAGGGGTGGCTGGCTGGGCTTACCGGGGCCGGGCGTGTAGCCGGCCGGGTCCCGCCCTTCGGGAGCGGCCAGGTGAGCGCCGGGAGAGCGAACGCCACGCTCCTCGGCGCTGGCCGCACGAGGAAGGCTCTCTGCGGGCAAAGACGAAGCCCCGACCGTGAGAAACAGAGAAATACCTGTGCTGCGGGAAAAAACAAACAAACAAACGACAACAACAACAACAACAAAACAAACCCACAACCCAAACTTTTAAAAGACCCAAAAGGTTTTTGGGGAGGCAATCAGAAAATTGGAACTGCAAATAAGCCTGTTTCCTGCTGTGTAGGGTAGTGGTAGGCCAGCTCCAGACCTAGCCACACACGGCAAGAAAAAAAACATATTACTGCATAAAGTCCTTATGCCAATTAAAATATATTGCATAGTTTACCTAAAGAACAAAAATGCTTTATAAAACACAATAAAAACCAATTTTGATAACGGAAGGAAGTCAATAGCAAGGCTTGCAACCTACATGTAGGCATACTGAGAAAGTACATAATAGACTGTTAGACAAAGAAAGCTGAGCTGAACTTACAGTATATCTGCACAAAGACACAAAAATGAGATTACACTGTCAGCCTGCTTCAAACTTGCATGGTCACCCTGCATCTTCACAGATGTTGTAACACCACTCTTCAAACTGAATATTTGTTGTATTTTACATGGAGGTGAAGCAATTATATGTATTTCCCAACATAAGTACTTCACAATCTATGCACACAAACACATCTTTTCTTGTTGAAGTCAACATTGAGCAGGGCTGGGGCTATGTGCAAGCCTGAATTTGGTATGATTGTCTGTCTTAGCTTTCAAACAACAGCATTTTCCATTGATAAATTTGTTTGCTACTCCATACTCAAATTCAAGGAACACAACATTTTGCATATAATACACTTACATCCAGCAACATAGCCCACTTGTTTCTCTCATCATGCCACTTGGAGTAGACTCGTTCTTTCTCTTCATAGTGGCTGCTCACTTTTGAGGTTTCACCCCAAATGGCCTGGGCTCTGCTGCTGGGATCTCTACTAGCAGGCGCCCATCACTTCTGCAGCCGTCTAGAAAACATTCCCTAGTACAGGGCAGCAACAATTGTGCTCTTATAGAGCTCAGCCATTTGTCATTTGTAAGTCAATGGAAAACATGCCAGTTCTTTTGCCAAGAAATGATGTAGTGGCCTTCTGTACTTCTTACTGGGAATGCCAAGTTCAGGGTTCATCTTGGTGATTTCCATTTTGTCAACTATTTGCATTGTTGTGGAAGTATACATAGCCAGTGAGCTGTGAGAAATAGAGAGGGAGATGGTGTTTAAAGCGCTATCTACAGTTACATTACTATCAACATTTAGTCCATAAAGTGTTTCCATACAAGCAGTAACGGTTGTTAATTTCTCCCATCTGCGTCTCCCTCTTCATTCAAAAAAAAAATTGACTGCATATATGTGAGAGAAATAAGCTAATGAATTGTTAAGTGCAACAAATAAAATGAAACCACTTCACCCCAAGTATATGCCTGTAACTTGAAGAATTGAATAGCAGTTTCATAGCTGAGGATTTGACTACATTTATACCAGGTTGATTCTAAAAACTAGTTACAGAGTTACATACTCTTCCAGCTGGAGGAATTCTTCCCAGGTCTCACTGCAGATGAGTTTGAGGTAACACTCCAAAAGTAGACTGTAGAAACTGAAAGCGAGACTTGAAGGTAGGAACCTCTGCTGCTTTATGTAATGAAGGTCTCAGATTTTAGGTAGTAGGCTCAATTATGGATTTATCACTTACCAGGGCTGAAAGAGGATATAGTTTCAACTTGATGTTCTAAACTATCTTAAAAACTTTTCTATCCATATCTAATGGTGAATCAAATTCACTCTTATAGTTGTCAGTTTTTTCTGTGCATCAGAAATTTTTGCCTTTGGGACGTTTAGATTCAACATTAGGAAGAACTTTTTCACCAAGAGGATGGAATGTGCTGCCCAGGGAGGTGGGTCACCATCCCTGGAGATATTCAAAAGATGCATAGTTGAGGTGCTGAAAGATAAGATTTAGTTTAGTGATGGGCCTGGCAGTGTGAGGTTAGTGGTTGGACTGAATGTTCTTAAAGGGCTTTTCCAACCGTAATGACTCTGGGTTTCTCAGGTTGCTATTAAGTTTCAAAACCAAAAGCTACAACTTTTTCAGTGTCTGTTTCAGTATGTTATCCTCATTTTAGATACCCGCAAGATATCTCCATGACTTGAGAATTACTATGATCAACAGCAGACTGGATGTAGGGGTCATTGCTTCCCCAGATATTAATATTACACCAATATTAAACTCAACATAGGTTATTTACCTGACCTTTTCTTCAAATTGGTTTTTCCTGCTGTTAAGCCTGGATGGTCTTTCATGCGAGATGGCATTGTAAGAGCTCAGCCTAGTTTCAGCTCAACTGGCTGTTGTCATACCCAGGTATCTAATCACTAATCAGAGCAAACTTTGACATCTCTGTAACTATATACTAGACCTCTAAACTGTCATAGTTTGGGGACACAGAGAGGCAAGATATGTCAGGATAACCTACTGATTTGTTACATCAACAATATTTTTCACATCTGAATGAGAGGAAATAATTTTGTATTATAAAACACCAAGCTATGTCCAGAATTAGCAAGAAGGGATTGCTCTGGAAGGGAAGACAAGTAGGAAGAAGACAACACTGAAGTAGGCAGGGCAGCAGCCTCACTAACAGGGCTTGATCCTTCAGTACTCAAATACAGGAAGAACAGGTCTAGGGATGATAACCAGGATCAACTCAGAGTTCAGACAGGTTCATAGAGAGGAGATAGATCTGAGGTTACACCAGGAAGTCTGCAAATCAAGGTTAGGATCAGTGAGGGGCGAAGCAAGGAACAGGCGTAGCTGCAGTGTAGTGCAGGGAAAGACTGAGGACAAAGGCTTGAGTTTAATAAGGAGTCACCAACAAGGTTTCTCCAAGATCTTCCTCACACATCAAACGTGTCACCAGTGCCTGACACAAGGTTACATAGCTGTGCCAAATCAGAGGTGGCCTTGAGCACAGGCAACAAAACCCATAGGAGTGAGGAGAAGAGGTTGCAGAGCCCATAGGTGCACTCAGGCCCATGACAAGCTGGATGAAATGGAGATAGATCTAGCTTTTTAGGTGTAGCACTGGCTGAAGAGGCAGTAATGACTGTGTGTACTGAGGTGAGAACTGCTGGGCAGAAAGAAGGATGTGAGTGGAATTGGGTGAAGACTCATCTGAGAACCAATATCACTTAATATTTTCATGACCTTTGCATAAAAATGAAAGGGACTTTTTAAAATTAGTTTTTCTGATAAAATATGATTCGGGAAGACCAAGTTATAAATGTATACATTCATGTATACATCTATAAATTGTGAATTGATACAATTTTTATTCTCAATGACTGAACTATAGAAAATTAGAAGATACTAAATACCACAAGATACAAGGTCATGCACATAAGAACTAACAGTAACAGTTTCTTAAGAGAATCAACAATAGAGAGTAAAACGTGAAACTCTTGTGTGGAAGTCAATGAGTCACAAGGCATGTTTGAGTCACCAGAGTGATGCAGCTGTGAAATAAGCAAGTAATTCCTAGGATACATAAGGCCTAGAATCAGATAGAATATTTCCAGTGAAGAGCAGAGGCCTCTGGGGAATGGAAAGCTTATGTGAGACACATTGATTACAAGGGTTTGATTTGTTTAACCTAGGAAAATAAAATGTGAGACAGTTCTAAGCATATCAGGGATGTTAATGGATGGAATTGTCGTGAAAGCAAATGAGCACAAGCAAGATACAAATCAGTATGGGCTGGAAAACTGGAAGATGGTTTCTAATCACTAGGTGTAGAAACAGCCTTCTGTTAGGAAAGCGGAGGCAGAAAATTTAATTGATTTTAAAGTAGAGCTTGGAAGATTTATTAAAGTAGCTCCATGACAAACTTGCCTGGAAAAGGCAGGAGGAATGAATTTCATGACCACTCTGTCCTATGTTCTTAATAGGACTGTAATCAAAGAATAAAGCAAATAAACATTAAAAAAGAGATTTAAAGGACAGAGAGGCAAGTTGGAATGTATGAATCACAACAATCAAAGAATTAACCTATTTTAGGGTCAAAGTGAGTTATTGTCTGTGATTTGGACCCATGTCAGGAGGAACAATAGATGTCCTTGTGCCAGGATTGTGTTCATCCAAAGCAGTTAGAGAAGGGTTTGGCAAAAGAAAAGATAAAGACAGAAAGAAAGACAAGTCAATGGGTCCTGATGGGATGCATCCGAGAGTGCTGAGAGAGCTGGCTGATGTAGTTGCTAAGCCGCTTTCCATCATTTTTTAACAATCATGGAGGACAGGCAAGGTATCTGAGGACTGGAGAAAGGCCAATGTCACTCCAGTCTTCAAAAAGGGCAGGAAGGATGACCCAGGAAACTACAGGCTGGTCAGCCTCACCTCCATCCCTGGAAAGGTGGTGGAACAGCTCATCCTGAATGTCATCACTAAACATATGAAGGATAAGATGGTTATTGGGGAAGTCAACATGGCTTCACCAGGGGAAAACCTGTTTGGCCAACCTGATATCCTTCTATGAGTGCATAACTGGCTGGCTAGATGAGAGGAGAGCAGCAGATGTCATCTACTTTGACTTCAGCAAGGCTTTTGACACTGTCTCAAAATTCTCATCAGAAAGCTCAGGCAGTGTAGCTTGGATGAGTGGACAGTGAGGTGGATCAAGAGCTGGCTGAAGGACAGAGCCCAGAGGGTGGTGATGAATCGAGTTGGCACAGAACAGAGTTGAAGGCCTGTGGCCAGTGGACTTCCACAGGGATTGGTTTTGGGGCCAGTCCTATTCAAAATCTTCATCAATGACCTGGATAAGGGGACAGAGAGTACCCTCAGCAGGTTCACTGATGACACCAAACTGGGAGGACTGGCTCATTCCCCAGAAGGTTGTGCTGCCATTCAGCAGGATCTCGACCAGCTTGAGAGTTGGGCAGAGAGGAACCTCATGAGGTTCAACAAGGACAAGTGCAGAGTCCTGCATCTGGGAAGGAACAACCCCACGCACCAGTACAGACTGGGAGTTGAACTGCTGGAGAGCAGCTCTGCAGAGAGAGACCTGGGAGTCCTGATTGATAAAAAACTAAGCATGAGCCAGCAATGTGCCCTCGTGGCCAATAAGGCCAATGACATCCTGGGATGCATCAAGAAGAGTGTAGCCAGCAGGCTGAGCCCTCTACTCTGCCCTGGTGAGGCCTCATCTGGAGTCCTGTGTCAAATTCTGGGCTCCTCAGCTCAAGAGGGACAGAGAACTTCTGGAGAGAGTCCAGAGCAGGGCCACCAAGATGATCAGGGGAACGGAACATCTTTCATATGAGGAAAGGCTGTGGGAACTGGGGCTGTTTAGTCTAGAGAAGAGGAGACTAAGGGGGAATCTCATTAATATTTGTAAGTACATAAATGGTGAATGTCAAGCGGTTGGGACATCGCTTTTTTCTGTTTTATCTAGAAACGGGACAAGGGGTAATGGGATGAAGCTGGAACACAAAAAGTTCCATTTAAACATAAGAAAAAACTGTTTTACTGTGAGGGTGAGGGAGCCCTGGCACAGGCTGTTCAGGGAGGTTGTGGAGTCTCTTTCCTTGGAGGTCTTCAAGACCCGCCTGGACACATTCCTGTGTGACCTGATCTAGGTGACCCTGCTTCTGCAGGAGGATTGGACTGTATGATCTCTAAAGGTCCCTTCCAACCCATACCATTCTATGATTCTATGATTTTATGAAGAGCAGTGTTGTTATGGTACAATGATCTGCAAAAGACATCAGGATGAAGCTCATTTCAGAATGGAGCTTATTCTCTTTTAAATTCTCCATTTTGCCTTACTCATAACCCTTGTAGTTAGTCAGACTGTGAATCTCATGCATTCAGCCCATCACAGAATCATAGAATCTTAAAGGTTGGAAGGGACCTCGAAAGATCATCTCGTCCAATCCCCCTGTCAGAGCGGGACCAGAGTAGGTCACACAGAAGCTCCTCTGGGTGAGTTTTGAATGTCTCCAGAGAAGACTTGACAACCCATCTGGGCAGCCTGTAATCTACAGCTATTAGTTTTTATTAACTCTTAAAAAGGTAAATGCTGATCTATAAATACCTTGCTATTGGTACTTATGCATAGGGAACAGATAGGAATCATGGACTTTCCTGATGTTAGATTACATGTACCATTTGTGAACACCACTGTAGTGGTTTTGTGTGGCCAGGTTTTGTCAGTGGGAGAGGTGGCTTCTTTAAAAAAGAGCTGCTAGATGCTGGCCCTATATCTGACAGAGCATGTGCCAGTCAGCTCTAAGATGAACCCACTGCTGGCCAAGGCCAAGCCATTTAGTAACAGAGGTAATGCCTCTGTGATTAACATATTTGAGAAAGGGAAGGAGTTACTGTGCAGAAGTAAAACTGCAGCAGCAGCAGAAGGGAGTGAGAATGTGAGAACAACACATCAGTGGAGAAGTAGATGGAGGAAGTGCCCATGCACTGGAAGAAAGATCCCCCTGTGAACTGTGCTGCAGCCCACGGTGAAGCAGCTATCCCCTTGCAGCCATGGAGGCCACAGTGGAGCAGAAATGCGCCTGCAGCCAGTGGAGGACCCCATGGAGTGAGCGGCTGCCTGAAGGAGGCTATGAGCCCGTAGAAAGCCTGCACTGCAGCAGATTCCTGGCAGAAACTAGGAACCTATGGAAAGATGAGGTTTGCAGACAGGAGTTGTCCCCCCACAAGCTGGAGCAAGCTGTTCCTGCGGGATTGTTTCCCCCATGGATGATACCGACATTAGGGCAGTTTGTGAAAAGCTGCACCTTGTGGATGAGACCCACACTAGAGAAATTCATGAATATCTGGAACCCATGGGAAGGACCAATGTTGAAGAAGTCAGTGAAGGACTATTTCCTGTGGGAGAGACCCCCCACTGTAGCAGTGGGAAATGTGAGGAGCCCTCCCGCTCAGTCGAAGCAGCAGCAAAGTCCATCTACGATGAACTGATCATAATCCACATTCCTTGTCCCCCTGAGCTACTAGGGGTGAGAAGATGGAGACCCAGAAAGAAGGAATGAGTAGGGGGATGTGGTTTAAGATTCAGATTTTATTTCTCATTTCCCTTCTCTGTTCTAGTTGTTCATTATTTCTCCCCAAATTGAGTCTGTTTTGGTAATTGCTGAGTCACTAATTGCCAAGTGATCTCCCTGTCCTTACCTTTTTATCTTATATTTCCTTGTCTTATATTTCCCTCTCCCTTGTCCAGTTTAGGAGGGGGAGTGATAGAATAACTTGGTGGGCACCTGGCACCCAGCCAGGATTAAACCACCACATTCACTCATTTCTTGTCCTGACTTCTAATAACTTTTTTTTTAGACATTGTTCTTTCTGATCATGATACTCTTTTAAGTGGCTTTTGTTTTCATTTTAGGATCATAGAATCATTATGGTTGGAAAAGACCTTTAAGATCATCGAGTCCAACCACTAATCTAACACTACCAAGCCCATCATGTCCTGCAGCAGCTCATCTATGTGTCTTTTCAATATCTCTAGGGATAGTGACTCCACCACCTCCCTGGGCAGCCTGTTCCAATGCATTTTGGTCTTGTGAGAAAGAAACAATTTGGAGAGCAATGGCATCGACATTGTTAGTTAAGAATATGAAGCAGAAAGTAAATATAGTTTCTCAGCCTATAATTAATTTTTACAACCAAAGCCTTTATATACTCTCCATAAATAATATACCTGTTGCAAGGCATTTTGTGGCTCTCTTTTCAGAGAATCAGATAGCTGCCAAAAGACTTATTGATTTTAATAGCTACTTATTACAAAAAAAAAAACTAGAACTTACTCTGAAATGACACATCATCCTTTCAGTTTTAGAAGACATTTAAAAATAGTCTCCAGTATTTGTTTAGGAGGTGTGTTGCACGTGAGAAACTGCCAAAATTGTTAGAACCAATTAATAAGAAGAGTTAGCATCTACTAATTTTGCCCTGAAGTACAACTTTGCGTCTTATGGAATGGGAGTGAGGATTGTTTGGCTGAATCATCAGTGCGGATTTTATGTTTCCCTGCCAGCCATTACTGAATTGTAAAAAAACCCCAAACAAAAAACACCCCAGAAGATAAAACTGATTCTGTAGAATTATACTGACTTACCTTCCTAAAAATGGGTATTACTGTAAAACATGCAAAGAGAAAAACAGATGGACGATATCTGGGAAATAAAGTTTCCAGATACTGACCCATCTGTTTCATTCTACAAATTTCAGCTATAAACATCTTAGCATTATAAGGTTGCTTAGATGATATTCCTCATTGCAATGATGTCACACCCTGCGGGAAGCAGATTGATGCAGTAGTCTGAGAGCAAGGATCAGTTCACTGGTCATTATCAATCATTATTATTCATTATCAATTCATATCCTAAAAAAATACAGCATTAAATTTCCCACTTTTATCATGGAAAGATTTTGTCTTCAAGAAATTGTTTGATAACTCTTTGTTTTGCTTTTGGAGCTGTTTACCAGAAAAAAATAAGACCATCACAATTAGAGAAAAAAAATCAAAATGTGTGGAAACCATTGTTTCTCAAAGAGAGTAAAACAGATGTATTTATTACATTGGAGACATTAAGTCATTGTCAGTTAAAATGTGAGGAGTTCCTGATGATATCCTATAGATTTGAAGAAGCATAGCTGCTAAAAACAAAATTTTTCCCTCCTCTACTTAAGTTTTATTGTTTCCTTCACTTCCTGATACGCTTCTAAACAAAGTTTATTTTTCATCCCTGAGATTCTCAATGGCTTCATTTATGAAAGAAAAATGTTATGAATATTGATACACTTTACAAAATCAGATTTCATTAACTAGGAAGTATCATAGCAGGCCCTAAGGAGGATAACCATGCATACTATTCAAAAGGTAGCACAGTCCAGTATGTGGCCAAAAGTAAAATGCTTCATTTAAGCTGTAGCATAATTATCCACTCCATAAAGAAGCTTCCAGGTCTCATCCATAGCTTTCAAACTGGGATTTTAGAAGTAGTTGAAGAGTAAATTCTCTTTTTTTCACACTTGAGTTTTATTTCCTACTTCTAGAGTAAAAAGATGTGAAAATATAGAAACCAGAAATATACAAAAGGAATAATTTTGAATGCAATATCCTCTTCAAGATAATAGCATATCATGTACTATTTAGTAAATGCCTTTGTGTACATATACAAAAGCATCTGTCAAAGTGTCCATTTCTGTACTGATAGGATACTCTCTCTTTAGCAAGCTTAAAATATAAAATTAAGGGATATTTCTAACGTGTATGTGCATCCTCAAAGAGAAATCACAACTTTGTGCCATCAGTAAATTTCTATTTTATAAGATTATATAAGATTTTGTAAGATTATAAACAGGCACGTGGAAAGTAATTTCCAGGTGGCGGGAGACCCGAGCTAGGCTAGGCCAGAAACTCAAACTGACCTAAGGATGAGAAAGCACCAAAAAGGCCTTTTTGTCTGTGTGACACCATAACACCACAAGCACTGATGTCTTTTTGCAGCCAGAATCCTTAACTGGATACCTTGAGTTAACTTCAAGTGCTATGTTCAGTTTTGATCTCCTCATTATAAGAAAGAGATTGAGGTGCTGTAGTGAGTCCAGAGACAGGCAATGAAGCTGGTGAAGGGTCTGGAGAACAAGTCTTATGAGAAACAGCTGAGAGAGCTGGAGTTGTTTAGTCTGGAGAAGAGGAAGCTGAGGGGAGACATGATCACTCTCCACAACTACCTGAAAGGAGGTTGTAGCAAGATGAGGGTTGGTCTCTTCTCCCCAGTAACAAGTGACAGGACAAGAGGAAATGTTATAGCAGGAGAGATTTAAATGGATATTAGGAAGAACTTTTTCACTGAGTGGGTTGTTAGACACTGAAACAGGCTGCCCAGGGAGGTGGTGGAGTCCTCATCCCTGGAGATATATAAAAACTATGTATATGAGATGTTGAGAGATACAGTTTAGTGATGAGCTTGGCAGTGTTAGGTTAATGGTTGGACTTGATGATCTTATGGAGACTTAAGATTTGATGATCTTAAAGGAGATTAGAGACTTAATTCTTTTCCTCATCTTTAGTCCAAGGTTGTAGACTTCTAGATATAGCTCCAAAAGCTGCTTCTTCATGAAAAAAAAAAAAAAGTGTTTCAGCTTAATCTAGACAATAGAGTTCTGTATATTTTATATCACCTACAGTTTTTGTTGTCTTTTCAGGTTGTTATCCCAAAGATATTGAGATAGAATGATTTGATTTCATTGCCATGTACAGCTGACTTGTGGAGAGTTCATTTGCTCAGGCATTTGTTTTAATTTTAGGCACTATTTGTTCTTTCTAAGTAGTAAGGAATAGCTTGACACATATCAGAACCACAAAATAAAATAGGATAATATGCAGTGGGCAAATGCAGGTAGTTTTTACTTCCCTTTGCTGGAATTTGTTGGCATTTGTTGGATGTAATGTACTTTCCTTTAGTAAGACTTTTGACATCATCTTATTGCAAACCTGAAGAAATGAGCGGGACGTTAGATAGATTGAGAATTGGCTGGAAATGTTAACCAGCTCAAAATGTTATAATCAATGGCTTGACATCCAAATGGCATCCAGTTGCAAAATAACCAAGGGGTTGTAACTGGTGCACATAATGCTTGATTCATTCATCAAAACAGATTTGCAGATGACACTAGACTTTTGTTGAAGTGTATGACACACAGCTGGTAGAGCTTCAGTGAAAAGCGAATTGGAGAAACTCAAGGACCAACATAAGCCAGACAGAGCTATGCCTGACTTAGTATAAAATTGGTGAAAGGGCTGCATCAGGCAGAAGGCTGAACCAATGGACCTTCAAACAGCTCATCCAGCCAACATTTCTGTCTGTGATTTCTGTGACATTTGTATGGCATGCCTGCTGTTACTCAAAGAATATGATTCTTTCCTTTATAAATCATGAGTGACCTTGTAAGAAAATAAGAAGACAATCATAAATTGAAAGAGATAAAAGAAAAACCCAAACTTTTCCTTGGAAGATTCCCATTATAACTCGTTCTCAAACTTGTATTTTGCATCTTATCCAATTACTGCATTTATTAGAGACTTTGTTTTATCAATGGATAATGAGATATTTGACATAAACTGTTTGCTGCTGGAATATTAGACTCAATAAAATCTTAAAATACATATGAAATTAATATTAAAACCATGCATCATGCTTTAATAAAGATAACACTAAAATAACCATTAAATATGTAATTATAAATATGCTTCTAACACTTCCTATATATGGCTTTAATTTTCTGCTGATATATATACGTATATACTCACTTGCTGTATGCTAAATACTACTTTTTAATGAAAGTCACATTCATTAATGTATGTAAATGAATGATATATCTCATAAACACTATCCATACTATTAATAGTATGTAATAAAGTTTTGATGATACCATTGGTGTACAGTTTATCTCAGTGGAATTGGAAAAAAACCTTAAAGTTGTTTGAAGATTACCTGTAATTCCAAACTTTAGGAAGCTGATAAATTTGTACAGGCAACTGTCTCCTTATCCCATATATTTATTTATTTCTACTAAAACAAAATCTCACTAGGGACTTGTCAAGATTAGTCTATTGTTTATGAAATCATTTACAGCATCTCAGTTCAGGTTATTAAAAAGAAATAAATAAACAAACAGATGAATATGTTAAAACTTAAATTTAATTCTATCTCCAATCTCCAAAAAGAGATTACTGATTCCTTACTCCTGTGGTAGAGCATGTTGATATCATATTTAGGATGCCCTATTCTGTAGGATATACATATATATGTAACATAACAACACTGTCAATTCAGTTCTGCTTCCTAGTCAATTAGATGGGAACTACCAGCATATCTCTTCTCCTGTCCAGAGAGCTTGATTGTCTGGACCTTATGAGTGTATAAGAGTAAGATAAGCAAGAGGTGGGAAAAAGGAAAAAAAAAAAAAGCACATGAATTTTGTCAAAGTAGATATTTAATAGCTATTTGAAGGATTTTTAAATATATGTATTTACTGCCATAGTAATTTATTGTACAATATATTGCCTGCTTTTGCCAAATGCTATCTATAAGCAGTACTGTGCTCACCTGCTTCAGTCTGTGCTACCTTTAACAACAAGAGCTGTTCAGAGCTAAATATTATTGGAAGTCTGATTTATTTTTTTTTTCCTTTGAAGATCCATTTCCTGGAGTGAAGTGATTTCCTGTAAATATCAGTTTAACTTTAAATCAAAATGTTAATTTATAAACATATTAATTGCAGAGGAAAGCTTGATCTTGGTGCTTGATCTGAAATAATTAAAAAAGTAAATAAAATAACACATGTTTAAAACAATATTGGATTCTTATAAATTTATGGTTTGGTTGTCAATGCTGGGTGCTTATAATGACCAATACCAAGCTGAGCCTTTTTTTCAAGCAAAATGTATTTGTGTTAGGATTTGAGGACTTGGGTTAGATTTGAAGAAGCAAGAAAAAACATCCTTCAAGCAGGCAAGTGTTCCTGTTGAAAAAGTTTATTCTCACTCATGCTTTAAAAAAAAAAATGGAGTAGGGTCAGAGATTTACTGTGGAGACACTCAACTTTGTTTTTTTCTACCTAACCAGGAGAGCTTCTCCCAGCTCACACAGCATCATCACTACCATCTAACCCAGAGTTACATGCCTGCATTGTGAGTGCAAGTAGCCTAGGAAGGCTGCATTCAGAGCCATGACAAGAGGAAAGATAATGCCTTTTTCTGTGGGGTAAGTGTAACCTAACTATGTATAAGTACAATTAACTACTTTCAGAGTTTTCTTTAGTATGGTTTGACATGGAGATTTTAGGGGGGCTTTGTCTGTAGGGCTTTTACAGTATTGAATAAGGGCTCATGGTCTGTACTGAAGAGTCACAGCAGAAATCACAGGTTTTGCAAAAGATGGGGAAAAAATCCTTTTCCATTAACTGCCACTGTTACTATCAATAAAGGAAGTAAGAAGTCTAAGAAAAATATTTGTAGATGTCTACTCACAGATATAATGGAATTGCAAATTAAGATTGATACTGATGTGTCATCTGAAATCACCAGGCCTTTTTCATTTTATAATCATGGGATTCAGTCACCTGAATTGTTGATAAAACAGATGAGAGTAAATCAGAGTGAAATTAGCATTGTCAAATATAAAGGAAAATTGGCTTTGTATTGTCCCCGTGTTACATGTGAACCTGATTCTCAAAAACTAATTCTCCTTTTCAAATCGGTGTGAACAATGACGAATGTTATAATCAGTATGAGTAAAACAATGTGGGTTTTTTTGCCTTACCTCATAAATGAAAAAGAAAAAACATGCTTTAGGCTTCTGAGTAGCAAACAAGGATTACTTTGGCAAGATGTGTAGGCATTTATATCTGAAAAGCAAATGGAATTTAATTATTTTGACAAACCACAGTGGTTTTCAAGATTCATTGCTCATGAAGAAAAATTAATATGCTTAATAAGTGATTATTCTCGTTCCAGCCTAGTAGTTCCAAAGCTCTTTTAAGTGCTCTTTTCTTAATTCTAGTTAGCATATTAAGCATGGAATTATAATTTTCAATATATCGTTTGAGCTATAGTGGTTTGTGTAGAAATGTGTTGTAATCCTGGTCTGAGCAAAACCAGTCTGCTAACCAGATATTAGTCATCTTTTAGCCTCATCTGTCCTTTCAAGCAGTAGGAGTTCCCTCATTTTTTTGATGCATTTCACCTCACTTTCTATCATGACAGGCTCCTAGCTCACCAGGCATCTCACTGCAACACAGTGATCCAATCTACATTTACAGTGTTGTCCTGGATCTGTTCCAAAGGGTGTCCTAACAAGAATATTTTGAGAGACTTACAACTGAATTCACATCCATGCTTTAAATTTCTGGGACATTTCTGAATATCATACCTGATGTCACTTCAGAGTCCTGGTTGAGAGGAACTGAAGCATTACTGTTTACTGATAGTACCACTTCATCTTCGGAATTCTGGGATGATCAAGAGTGATCTATTAGTTTCAATATATCCAAGTCCCTTTTCCAGGACTTAACACTAGATTTGGTTATTTTTAGTCCTCCAATTGAAACCTAAGGAGATATTATCATGTTCCAATGGGGAAACATGCCCAGCTGTTCTAGGCTCTAGGCAGGTACACATTCCTTCCAGCACCAAGGGAAAAGTATCCGTGACTAGTATAAGCAACTGAAAGAAACAACTGCTCACTATACTTTAGAGTCTCTTAATCACATCACATCAGCATTAGAGCTGTCAGCCATGTTTACAATGCCTAAGATTTTTGAAACAGCGACATCCTACTATATTGATATGCATTGCATGACAGTTCTTACCTTCATTGTCGGCATTGATACTTATTTGCCATTGATGAATGTTTAGTGCTAAGGTCCACCAGAGCTCCATATGATACTGATTTGGTGGCATATGCCCTTTACAACCTACAGAAAGCAAATGAGGAATTCTTCTCACATATTTCCAGTAAGAATGTATTTTTCCCAGACCTTTGTGCATACGATTCTGTATTAATAAACTTGCAATGTTGTTGTTCTATGAGTAAATATTATCCATAACAGTATCTGCACTTACACTGATTCTACTTGCCTTATCTTATGAGTACACTCTTGTCTTTTCTATATCTCTTCTCCTATCTTGTATCACTCGTCTTAAAGAGAGGCAGTAGTTTGACTGTGCTGTCTATAGTATAGAAAGAACACTTGTTCAAAAAGATAACTTTCTAATTTACTCTTATTTGTAAAATGTTTCATTGCACCAAGTCCAAAGTCCCTCTCACATCCTTATGTAGCATCCTGCTGTTGTGCATTGCTTTCTTTTTAGATAAGCCCAGGTCCTGTGAGAGTTGAATGAAAAATGTCATTCTATTCAGTGCCTAACATAAGGCATAGTGGGTGGTTGCCCACACATACAGCAAGTGCAAAAATCTGTCTGCAGGATACTTCCCACACATTTCCCAATCTTCCCTTGCACCTCTGCTGCTATCTTGAGCCTGGGGCCTAGAGTCAGGACATATTACCCCAACTTTTATTCTTTTATCATTTTCGCTAAGGCCTTTACTAGGCTAAAAACTCCTAGAATAAGAAGAGGTTTCTATTACTCAGCAGAAAGCCATGTTTTGTGTCCTGTTGCAGGGACTATGAGAAGGGACAGACAGAGAGATGGATTTTGAGGCATCAATACGTGAAGAACAGGCTTGTATCCATTTTCTCTGTGCAAGTAATCTGTTCCATTTTATACCAACTCTCTACATAAGCATGGAATAGTTGCTAATGTTAGAATCTCTTCCTCTACTAAAACTTATCTCCTGAGAGGAACAAGTTGTTTTCCATATTAGCCTAATTATGAAATTTGGAAGAAGGAACAGCAACCCAAGATGTAGCAGCGGTGCCTCACTGTCTCTTGGAGGCCCACTAATAGAATGGGAGCATTTACCTGCTTGAAAGCCCAACTTCATGAGGCTGGCATTTGTCCTTAATGGATAGTGTCAGAGCAGCAATGCTGGTAAGAAGATTCCTGGCTATCAAATGGCAGCCTGGCTTCAGTAATGAATTACCTCTGGTGACTGAAGGCCTGAAGAACTCAGTTCCTTGCTCATCTACATTTTCTTTTGCGTGTTTTCTGGGATAGTTTGACACATAGTGTGCCAAGAAGTAAACCAATGAGGGACAGGATGGTCACTTCCTCATCTGTTCAGTAGAGAAAGAGAAGAGTTGAAGAAATACAGGTTTCCAAGGCAGAAAAGAGCTCCACTGAGGACTGTGAAGAAACATCAGAAACATTTCCCGTGTCTAAACAGGGAGTTCATCTTTCTATGCAGCACAATGATAGGTGGCTGTTAGCTTGTGGTTTCTGCTTGTGGCCTGGATTTTAAGTAAGAATCAGCAGTGAGATGTTTATTCTCTGGAACAGTTGTGGCCTGGATTTTGGTAAGAATCAGCAGTGAGATGTTTCTTCTCTGGGACAAAAGGTAGCCCTACATTAGCCTATGTAGAGTCAGCTTATACTCATTTCTTCAGGAAAGAAAGAAAACTATCTAATTATGTGAAATAAGAAAATCTCAGTGGGACAAAAATGAGTAATAAGGAACCAGTTATTTATAAGAATATAGATATGTGACTAACTTCCATATTGTGTTCGTGTGTTGAATGAACTAAATTGTTCTAGGATTAGGATACCATGATTCACCACTGCCTTGCTTTAGCAGCAGTATTATAAAGGGAATATTCAGCCTTCCTTTAAAATAAAAGTTTCTAGGCCTTTTGCTTGCAATGATAGAATTCAAAGTGCTACTACCAAATCACTACATTTAGGGAAATGAGCAACTGACCTTTACTTCTGTGCCAAGATACAATGAACTTGTGTCAAGATACAATGCACACAACTTTGTGTGGAGTTAGATATATCTCTGGGTACATTTCTAATTCATAGCTCTCTTCAGAAAAAGACCTTTAGCCAAGTCTGTTCATGATGAGAGTTACAGGTGAATAGGGCTTGATGAGAGGTAACCAAAGAGAGAGAAAAACATGGAAATTGTTAGAGAGGGAAAAACTGTTTGCTTTACAAATCTACCTCAGAAGGCCAAATTTGACTCTAAAACAAACAGACATTGTACACCATTACAACTAGTTTTAATAAAAGTAAATATTTTTCTGGTCTCTGTCTAGGAAAAGAAAGTTAGGTTATTCACATCATGTTTTCAGTGTTTATGACTTAACTCTTTATTGTGAAAGTCCATGTTACAATTGCAGTATGCTGTGATTGTATTACATTAAATCAACAGCAATTTACTTTTCATCATAGACTTTCTGCATATGCCAAGGAAACCTTCCTTTCATTATAAATGAATGACAACTCTCTTTCATCAAAAATCTCAGAAATTGAGACTATCTGCCAGACAAAAGAGTCATATGTCCTGGCCATATCAGTAGGTCATTTCTTTTTCCATTCCTTTGGCTTACATAGAACATTGCATGAAGCCCAATACTGTTTTTCAACCCTTTTTCCTCTTGGTTTCCATGTGGATACAATGTTGAACATGAGCCAACAATGCGCTCCAGTGGCCAAGGCTAATGATATGCTGCGCAGCATTAGACAAAGTATTGCCACCAGGTCAAGGGAGGTGATCTTCAGCACTGGTGAGGCCACACCTGGAGACGTGTAACTGTTTAGCCTAGAGATAAGACGGCTGAGGGGAGATCTTAGTAATGTGTGTAAATACCTAAACAGAGGGTGCAGAAAAGAATGTGATGGTCTCTATTAAGTGGTGCCCAGTGAGAGGACGAGAAGCAACAGGCACAAACTGAAACAGAGGAGGTTCTGTCTGAACATCAAGAAAGACTTGTTTACTGTGAGGGGGACCATCTACTGGCATAAGTTATTCAGGAAGGTTGTGGAGTCTCCATCGTTGGAGATATCCAGAAGGTATCTGGACACAGCCCTGGGCAACCATCTGCAGGTGGCCCTTCTTGAGCACAAAGATTGGACCAGATGACCTCCGATGTTCCCTTCCAACCTCAACCATTCTTTAGTTTTTTAATTTTCCTCATAGGAATAATTTAGACAACAAACCTTAGAAGTTTAAAATAAAATTTGTTATGTTTGAAAAACAGATTACATGAGAAATTTGTCCATAAGAGTGGAACTGATGATTGCGAAAGTCTGTCATTCGTATGTGTCCTACTTTGAAGTTGCCCTAAAAACATTCAGTAATACCACTCATTAAAAATACTTAGAGGTTGAAATGAGATATTGCAAATATTAAGAAATTGTTTATGTTGTTTCATCATGCAGTGATACATGCACTATGCATAATTTAGAATGCTTTTTTACCTAATAATGAGCTAGGTATTTTACACACAGCCACAAGGAATAGTCCCCATAATCAAACCACTGTGTCATCTGTCTTTGCATTTAATGAGCTAGTTCACTTAGAATATGCAGCAATATCCTTTTTTTTTTTTTTATGGGTAAATGTATAATATAAAGGATCTTCACAACAAAAAAACATGGCCAAATGTGTGTTTCAGGAGAAGGACTCACGATAGGGATGTGCTATTATTTCAATACTCATTTCTCACTTCTGCTATCCCACCTACTCTGCTTAGATTGAAAGTTTATTCAGTTTCCTTCTATGAACTTGGAATCAGCAGCTGCATGTTGTATGTACCCAACCCCCTCATGAGTCTTAATTATGTTATCATCTCGTGGACTGACTCTAAGAAGTGAAAAGTCATGTGCTTGTGACTCAAAGGGAATTGTTCATGAGTGTCTGCAATTTGGCAAGAAGTCCTTGGTAATTCTGTGTTTAAAATATGAATAAATTCTTTATACACAATCTTATAAGTAACAATAAGTCCATTGTATTCCCATTTCAGCATGTTGTAACACAGCTTGTACACCAGCTGTCCTTGTTTACAACATGAGAAAACCCTTCATCATAATGGCTTATGTTTAAACAGAAAGCATGTCATATCTTCGGCTCATGCTATAAGCATGTAATTCATGAGCTAACCATAGTATTTGATGATCGCTGACATCTAATTAGGTTGTGGCTGAATGAACCTTAATCTTTTATCTTATATTGTTCATATGTATCTGTATATGGATATATATATACAGATTTAACTTAGCAGGAACGCTTTTATTATTGTGCTTGCTCTGCTAAACAGGTAGTAAGGTGCTAAGATCACTCTGTAGAATTAATTGCTTTGGTTTAATTGAGTTAATTTACATCCTCTTCTGTTTTCTCAAAATCAGCCTATTTTGTAATCTAAAAGACTGTGTCGACATATGCAATATGTAGAGTGCCCTTCTATTTATGTAATACTGATAATAAACCACCACACAATTCCTCTTAAGTTCTCAGTAATGAAGTGCTGGCGTGTGTCTGATTTTTCTCCACATGGTTTTAACGAAGAGCTTTTCAATTTTACTAGTACATAATTAGAATATATGCATAAATCCCACTCTATTGCTCCAATGTAATTAAAGATCTTTCTTCAAGAAGAAAATTATAAAGCTTTTTTAAGCAGAGTTGCTGAAACTTGAAAACCTTGACTAAATGCATTTTTATGCATGAATCAATCTTCTGAAATAGTTCTGAAAACAATTAATAATGGTCTGCTTAAGAGAAACCATCTTAGTTGTTCAATGTGAGAGATAAGTTTTTCAACACTGAATTCTGTACATCTTTTATAACAGTGTTAAGAAAAGCAGAATATTGAGACATTCTGCTCATGTAAAAGATACAAAACTGCATTGTGATAATTAGCTTGACAGATAAAGTTATTTATCTATCTGGATACCTTATACTGTACACTCCAGTAAAGTATAAATCAGAAGACTCATTCAAAAAATAAACATTATAGAGCTGCACAAGTAATATTAATTTATTTAATTTCACTCCCTCTGTTCAGGGTGTGGAAAACAGAGGCAGCTAATGGATACAACACTTAACATAGCAATTTCTGGTCTGCTTTTATTGTTTGAGATTGTTGGAGGACTTCCTGGAATTTGTCTAAGAATTTTGGAGAGCCTACTACTGCTGGAAAAGTGTGGGTACTAGTTTTTGCTTCTAGCCGGCTTGGTTTATTAAAAAACCTGCTAGTCTTTTTTTCTCCTTAATAGGTGCTTAGACTTTTTGTCTGCGACTGACTCCTGATAACAGAGTGGCAAACACCAATTAAGCTACGGCTAACAAAAGGTCTATATAATCTCCACACCTACAGTCCAGCAAGTAGTAGCTAATAGATGCAGCAATTTGTGCAGAAGAGTGCATGAAAGGGAGCTGGATGGCTGCTTAACACAGCATGGGTCTGCTCAATAAACTTGGGCATGTGCCACTAGGTACAATGCCTAACCAACTGGAGAAACTAAGGGTACAGCAGAAGCCTTGACTCGGAGGTCTGAAGGACAGAAGTGGTCATTCAGGTCTGGGGTTGCAGGAAGGGCCTGGTGTCTCTCCCTGGTCTGAGGCAGAAGATGGTGTCTTTGCCTGCAGTGGATGTATGGATGTACTTTGGCTGAGGGCCTATGCAGGAGAATGTGAGCAGGCTGCAGTGTCAGAGAATATGAAAAAGTTTGACAAGATCTTCATAGAGATCCTGCAGAGATAAAGGCTCAAATCATCCAAGTTGTTTAAACTGCAAATAAGACTTTGAAGATCAAGAAGGTTAGGACTGACTGAGGAGCAGCTCTGCAGGGAGGGGTTGGGGGTCCTAATGTGCAGCAAACCGAACATAAGCCAGTGGCTGAGGGAGCAGGGTTTGTTCAGTGTGGAAAAGTGAAGGCTCTAGAGGCTCTGGGGAGAGAGAGCGCCCAACAGCAGCCTTCCCATGCCTACAGGGAGATTATAGGAAAAATTAAGACAGGGTCTTAGCTGTGTTGCATTATTGGGAAGCCAAAAGACAACAGAAATGGAAATAAAAATGGAATGAGAGGTTCAGACTGCCTATAAAAAGGAACTTTTCTCCCTTGAAAACAGCCTAGCAATGCCTAGCAATGACAGCCTAGCAATGGAGCAGGTTGCCCATTTAAGTTTTGTAGTCTCCATCTTTGCAGGTTTTTCATCCTCATCTGGAAAGATCCCTGGGCAACCTTGTGTGACGTCACATCTGACCTGGCTTTGAAGAGGAGTTTGGACTGGAAACCTCCTGAACTCCCTTTTGATCTAAATTATTCTATGATCCTATTACAAATAATATATTTCATTTATCATGTGCTCTGATCAATAGTTGCACAAAATGTGAAAATATGAAGATTGCATATGGGACCTCTTAAGCACAGGTACTTGAATAGCCCTGCATTTGGTATTTATATTTAATCAGAAATACTCCTTGGCATTGAACACTGGCACTTCCTGAAGGAGCAGCACTTTAAAAAAAATCATTAAAATAGTTAAAAGAAATTAAATATATTGTGTTTTGATTGAGTTGTTGAAGAAAGATCACCACTGAATGTGAAAATCAGGACACATAGACCACCTATGAGGCTTGATGCATTTCTAACCAGAGCATAGCAGTTTTATAGAAACAAATAACAGAGTTCTATTCAGCTGTTTTCTCTTATTATTCTGATTTAACCACCTGTAAAATTTTCTATTATTTGGATTTAATTACTGCATACTGATTATTCTAATCTAGAGAACTGCTAATAATCAAACTCTGCTGGAAAATACCACCAAGTTTTGCATCTCAGAGCATTTGTTTATGTGTGAACACAAAGGGCAATGATATGTTTTGCAATTCATTCTTTTTTCATATATACTTACAAAGACAGATGTCTGTGTTATGAGACTGTGTGATTTCACTATTAATCTACATATTTGAGCTTTGTATCACAAAAGTTAAATTTAAAACGCAGTGAGGAAAGTCATAGAACTAGATGAATGTTTCACTTGATCATCCTTCAAAGTCTAAAATGTATCTTACCAAGAGTGAGAGTAAAATATTTCGTTTCTAAGTGGATGTAAACACCACAACACTAAGTCATCTTCTCTGTTAACTACGACTCCTCAAAGTAATAGTTTCCATAGGTAACATTAAATGAACAGATGACAATAATGCCATGCATATAAATTACTCCTTCGTCTTCCTCTATAGGATTCCTTGAAGGCAATACCTATAACTAAGATGTATAATAAGAAATTGTTTCTCTAAAGAATGAACTCTTGAATGTATACACTACAGATGAGAACTGAGTGAGCAGAACTTGCTGATGAAGCAATACAGTTGGGCCTGTGAGACTACAAATAAACACAGAAAATTGCAGCTCTGATGGAGACACATTTTCTTTCCTGAAGGCAAAGTAAATAACCTATTATGCTTCAGAACATATGTTGAAAAATATCCAGCATAGTTTTCATGTTATTTCTAAAGAAGTGGAAATAATAATTTAATGTACTACATAAGGAACTGCTTATGTCTGCTGGTCTTCATTATCATGGATTTTTCCCTTAGCAACTGTCTCAACTTGAATCGTAGCCACCAGCTTCACCTTTTTCTTGTAGACATGCTTTATGTCTTCCCTATCCTTCATCCTAAGTGGCAGATTACTTCATCTGTATGTTGCATTTCCAATAAGTAAACTCTTATTTTTTTCGTCTTGACAGTTCATTTCATAAGAAAGTGAATTTGGATGTTACTGTCTGTCCACTCACCTATATCATTGATTATCAGTTTACTATTCTTTGTGTTTGCTATTAATACATAGGTTGCTGGATTAAAAGGCAGTATGTTGGTCATGATAGTTCTTTTACCATAACATCTAAAATTAGAGTATAAATACATACTTTTTTTTTTAACTGTCATTTAAATTCAACACAACAAAAACAAAACTGAGTTAAAGTACCTTCTCCCATTGTGACTAAAGTTTAAGGTGAAATTTTTATTCTTTTATCTGTTCAGAAAAATAAATATGCCATTGAATTATTGTATAGATACATTTTCCACATGAGCTGTATGACAGATACTTGGCATATTCACCACCACCTGAAATCCTTTTCTGGTTCTATGAAGTGAATGTCCCTCTACAAAACAGTGTATTCCAAGAATTGTTTAAAAAATAAGCTTGAAGAGGCAATGCTGGAAATCTGTAAATGCTATCTATAACTTGCTATTATAGTCTTAATTTAGCTCCTTTACACATCATTACAATAGTCATTTACCACATTATCATATATTTTTACACCCATCTCATCTCTTGCTCAAGGAATGATCTCCAAATAAAAGACAGTCATTCAGAATCTCTTTTTAATCCTCATTCTCACTGTGGAACTGCATATAAAACAGAGTGCACAACATTAAAATCATGCCTTGAACACAGAAACAGCAAATTTCTACTATCCATAACACTATAATTTAAGAAATGTAAGCACCTAACTTTCCAAATCAGTGAGAGCAAACTACTTGCAAATAAATTAGGTTTTAACCTTTCCTTTATTTATTTTTTAATAAGAGTGAATCTTTTTCTACTGTAACATTTAGCAATAGGATTTATTATTTTCATTTACAGATATTTACATGTCTGAACAAAAGCACAGAGTATCAGCAAAATAGACAAAAATGTTGATGAATTTGAATATCAAATTTAATCAGCACCCAGTGAGAGCACTAAGATGGCCTACATTGCAGCAGCAGTTATTCACAAATGGAAATGAGCATTCAGGAAATGCACAGTGTGGAATCCACCTCATCTGCCCTCACAGGACTATAGTACAGATAGGTATCTAACTAAACTAATGATCCCTGATTTCACTTATATACAGGGGGAAAAAATGGTCAATCTGACCTGCTTCAGGTGCCAGCTTTAGGCTGGGACAAATCATTCTCTAAAGTACCTATTTTATTCTACTATGTATATGAAAGGGGCCTAAATGGGTAGCTCAGAAAATTTCTCTGCCACTCAGAGGAATTCCATCCATATTAACCCGCATAAAAAATATGATGCAACTCACCAAGCTCTAACTTACTGTTGCATCAGAGAAAACACATTTCTCCATTAGGTGCAAGACTATCTTGTCTCTTCCTGAGATCATCAATCACCTTAGCTAATTCATTCCTAGATAATGGTGATTTCTCTTCAATGAGCTAGCTGATGGGAAGAAAGAAAAATCTGCAAAGGATTATATCATAATGTGTATGTACAAATGACCTCAATAAAGGTCAGTGCCCACTTCTGACGTGTATCTCTTGCAAGCTTGCTTGATTTGAAGACCATTTATTCCTTGAAGGTCATCTCTGGCATATGCTTAAATAGCCAGTCCTGAGAAGTGTCTTTGTCTTTTTCCTTGGAATTCTTTCTGACCCTCACAAATTACATTTATTTTTCCAACAGAATATCTTATGAAAATTGCAAAAACTGATTCTCTATTGCAAAAAACAGGAGAAATCTTGGCACATAGCAGTTTTGAGAAACTCAAAGGATTCACTATTCTGGTTACATATGGAGATTTTTGTGGCATGTCTGAGGCAATACTCTATATAAATAAGTAACAAAGTTCTTCACTCTATATCATCCTGCCCTTGAAAGCTTGACCTTTCCAGTTTCCTTTGTGTCTCTATGCCTGTTCTTATTTTCTCTTACTTGCACCATGCAGATGTATGTTTCTTACAATCCTCTTTTCTACTGTTTCTTTTATCCCCCCCCACTATTGACTTAATTTTTTGTATGTCTCTTAGGTTTTGAATAGCTTCTTCCCCTTCCCTGACAAGAACTCTCTTCCCCAAATTCTGGCCAATGATCAAGTTCTTTCAATAAACTTTTCAGTACCAATCTGTTCAGTGTTTTAATTGCTCCATTGTTTCCTTTTTATTTTAAATTGGTATTAAACTAATTATTTTCTCTCTAGTTTAGAGTTTATCTTATGGTGAAGGACCTTGTCTTTCATACACTTCTAAAGTGCCACACACATTTACACTCATACAGATATTTTCATGCATGAACATGATTTTGAATAATTATTTCAAGAGTTGTCAGAGAGCAAGTAACAATACAGGACATACAAAATCATACAAATAAATGTATGTGAATGTGAATGTGAAGAAACCTTTACAGAAAAACACAATCAGCTACTGATGTGGTGTTTCATAATCAGCTATACCTTTTCTGTGTTTGCTTTCAAATTTGTGTAATTAGCAGAAACATCTGGAGAAAACGAATTTTGATAAGAAACCTGAGCATTCATAAGAAGCATCAGTTACAAATTGAAGTGCTGAGGCCTGAGCAACAGACCTCAAACTAAAGTTGACCTCTAGATGAACCTCCCAACCAAACATTATGTAAACTTAGATTCTGATTATTAGTGAAATAAGTGTGATTATTAGTGAAAGATATAGCTTTGACTGAATATAATTATTAGTGAAGATAGATGCTGTGAGAATATATTCCTTTGCTTGTTCAGAGACAAGCTGTCAAAGCTGTCCAACCATGTGTCTAGTCTTGTGTGAAAATACGTGATCAAAGCTAAATAGATAAAGAAACTCCCTTGGTTCCTCTCTGAGCCCTGGCCAAGCTCTGAGTGGTATCGCAACAAAGTGTGAAACCAGATGTTCCTGTATTAGAGGTTATGTAACTTGTTTATTCAATAATATAAGAAGATGGACCCTCTTGCAGCGACTTGGGAGGCCTCACCTATGAGTGGACGCACTGTGTAGGACTTCCTAATTGCTGGGACAGGTTCTCCAAATCCTCCTGCAACAGAGGCTCCCTAGTGACTGGGGATATGGATGAACATAATTAAGGCAATTGGTGATGTATTTTTCACTAACTTTATGTAGGTAAGTGCTCTCTGCTGAATTAGCAGAACACAAGTGTGGGGAAAAAAAAAAAAAAACATTGCAGAAGTTTCTATTACGGATCTACAGTACCAAAACTGAAATCCTTATTTCACTACAAAAAAAATCAGCAATCTCAGCCACCATTAAGCTACACAGGACAAAAGGTGAATGAATAATCTGTGATATTTTTTCTGGATATGCCTGTCAAACTGAACACTCTTTTGATTCAGCTATTTTTTTCATTTTGTGCTGTCACCTTTATTTTAGTTTAAAGTCTTTCAGGCAGTACTGATAGACTAATTAAAAAAAAAAAAAGCAGCACTTCTTTACCTAAAAGGATCCTATTGAGTTTGTGCTGGAGAATGAGACTTAAAGAGGATATACTTAAACTGTTCTACATGGGCACTCAGCAATACACCTGCATTCCTGGTCACTCCATCATAGAGTTTCTGTGCTGAATACACCACAGATCTATCTTCGCCTAACTCTCAAATTTTCATGGTCCCAGGTTTACACATAGACCTAATGCATTGACATGGAAAGACTGAAAAAGCCCTTTAGCTATAAAATGATCCTATTATGGGAAGTAATAGGAGTGCATGTCCTCTAAGCAGACATTTATTCTAGAGAAAATGTCTTACATATTTAAAAGTGTTGTATTTGCCCCAGCTAGCCTTGTGACTAAAATTGTGATCAGTTCAAATACCTTTTATATGGAGAGAGATCTTCTCCCTTGTGAAGGAGGATGCTAAGTAGCCATGACATGCTGCTATCCCAGTACTTGAACTAAACCTGTGTGTCACAGTGAAAGTGAGATTATACAGAAGAGATAGGATTGACTATTGCATAAAAAGACCTGTAAATACATTACTATGTAAGATAAAAGCATGTGGAGTTGAGAAACTATTTTGTTGAATCACTTTTCTTTGCTGACCTGAAACATTGTCCTTGAATAACCTGAAGGATTTTACAAATAGTTTTGGAAAAAAACATGGACAAAGCAAGTGGTAACTGAAGGCACGGTTCTCTCAGACATAAGCAGCTGCACTGTGAAATCCTACTGAACAAGAAAAACATCTTTTCCAAGCCCACCCAACACTCTTCCAGTTCCTGAAATTTAGTTCTGTCAAGCTTATGAATCACAGCCTAACAACAAGGAGAAAAAAAAAATTTCTTTTTAGGTACTGACACAGAAATAGGTGAATAGCCCAATGATAACCATACTTACAGGCCTACCACAAATCAGGAACTCTTTCCTAAGATAAGACATAAGGTTTAATTTAACTTGTAATATTAGCTTGTTTGGATATGGAACATCTGTACAAAGAGTGTCTAGCAGAAGTAGTATGTGGGAAAAATGAAGAACTGGACTGTCCTTTGACTGAGTCCAGTTCTCATTTCTTGCCTTTACTGCTTATTTCTGATGGCCTAGAAGTTGCACAATAAGTATGAAATTTGCTGCAGTCATTTGACAGCAGCTTTTAATGTAATAATAAAATCAGATTTGATACGTCTTCCTTTGCTAATTATTTATTTCAATAAAACAGACAGTAGATATATAGTAATGTAACTGTCAGCACAATTTGTCCTACTGACTGCAAAAAGCAAAAATGTAGGAAACATATAGAATGAAAAATCCCTGGTCAGTAGATGAAGTAAAATATACTTTCAAATTGCCAAGTCTCTGTCTTTTCTCATTAAACTCTAAACGTTTTAAAAAGACACTGTCTCCTATTATTTAATCTTAAGACACTTATTCCAAAGGTAGCTGATAGGATCTATAAACAGTATTATAAATACACAGCATTACAGATAATTAATAATAAATATTGTACAATGACACTCTGTGTTGTCCTGTGCTGTGCTATATGTCAGAGATCAATAATATATTTGTTTGAAACAAATAGTATACCAACCTTGAGAGACTGAACATAATTATCTTATTAAAATTCAGATGTTTCTAGAAACATATAAACCCCCTTGCATTTCTATTTGGTAGTCAGTAGGAAAGCAGTGGATTCAAACCACTTGAAAGTTATGTTTTAAAATAGATTTTACATTATTTTTTAAGTTCTTTTGTTTAACTGTGAAAGAACATTTTAAACTAGTATTTAATTTTGTCTGACCTGCAGATGTGATATGTCTGGCAGATGAGAGATCTGAAAATGGGATTCTTTCTACTGCTGTTAGAAGCCATTAGGTAAAAGTGGACAATTCCTCTCTAACTATCTACAAGCAAATAAAGTGGTTCTGTATCCGGAGGTATGTCTCTGTTCCTAAACTTGCTTACACTTCTCTTGTTTAAGATAGCTGCATGAAACCCTGACTAATTTACAAGGAAAACCAAACAAACTTTTTAAAAAAATAAAAAAACCCAACAAACTAGGAAACCTGGGAAACCAAAACAAACAAAAAACCCCACCAAGCAGCACTGTTTGGTGTCTCAATAAATTGTTTTAGACAGAATAAAAATTTTATAAATACCAGATAAATGGGGTAATTTCTTATGTAATTTGTAAATGAACCACAACCTTTGCATTTTGTGTAATTCTTTTCTTCAGATTCTTATCTGTATTTAATTAAATTTAAAGAAAAATGAAAATCCTAATTGTATGTCTCACAAGGATGTAACTTTCACGTGAAATTCAATGACAACAAAATGTTTCTGTCCAGAAATGGAAATACCTACAGAAGGAGTGCTTCAGAATAGACAGAAAATACATACTGATATTTAACACTTCCCATGATACCATTTGAGTACCTCAGGACATTCTATATATATTAAAAATATCAACCTTGTAATTTTTATGCTATTATTTTCACTCTATAGATATTATTACCAGGTTTACTTAATATGAGCAGTATATACTCATTTCTGAGAACTTCATAGAGAAGTTCTCAGAAATCTGCCTGAAGATTTTTCTGTTGGAATGGTTTTGATGAGAGAAGGATTAAATTGACGTCAAAATTTGCTGCAAAAATCGATTGTATTTTTGAGCCTTTTCAGGTCACTCCGGGAGATCGATATGTTTGTGAGATGGCTTATGACACCCACTTTGATTAGCAGAATTATCAATAAATGTATCTTTTGCAAGCAAACACTGCTTGTTGCTCAGCTTAGGTTAACATTAGCAGATTTTGCAGTGTGTAAAAGGAATACTCTAGAATGATAAACCCATGGGTACGGCACATACAGGTGTCAGTGATGAGGTTTGCACGAGATCAACACAGGAGCATAACTATACTGTTAGTATTTCTGAAATATTTCTATTTTTTAGAAGAGATAGATAAACTATAGAGAGCTTCATAATGCTAGTTATGTGACGAGAACGAAAGAAATTTTAGTGTGTGATCATAAAAGATGAAGCAATGAAGATTGTCTCCATTTTTATTTAATCCTGAGCACATAGAAAAATCAGACAACAGGGCTGCATGAAGAATATTTCATTTTGGAATGCGCAAGACCCAAGAGTTACTAGGGAGACTGCAGTTCATATAAATCTGGCAGAAAATTCAGATATTCTAGTTCAGAAATATAAACTTCTGAATTTATTTTTGAGAATTCCTGAAACTTCAGCTAACAAGGACATGCTAGTGTAAACAAAGACTGTAATTGATTTCATATGGTCCAGTTAAGACCTTTCAAAAGCAAATACTTATTTCCAGCATGATGAGCAATGTTCTACCAGTTATTCAATTGTTAATATAGAAATACAGCTGTTAAAACCCAGTACTCTTAATAAAGAGGCAAAGAGGGAAAAGGGTATAAGGCAAGCATGGGAAACAACAAATGAAAATGGACGTAAATAACCCTACAACTGTACAACCCATCTCTCTCTCATTACCTTTCACAAATTTCACAGTTCATGCAAGGAAAGAAGAGGATACTTTCATAAATATTATTTGTATGATTTTATAGTATGAATAACCATAATGTATCACCATTTACATCCTTACAGTAAACATATTGTAACAGCTCCTAAGTGTTGCAAGCAACTGTGAATTAGACATAATTATGAACAAGCAACCTTTTTTTCTTGCAACTTTGAGCTTTTTAAGGAACATTTTTAAAGTTCTACTGACCTCTGTAGACGCTAAAACAGAGCAGAAAATTCTCACATCTGGAAAAGTGAACTTCTTTATATGCATTTATTTAGCAATCAGTCCATCAACTCTAGTTTTTAATGAAGCATTTTTTTTCCTTTTGGCAGAACTATCTATTTGTATTAGAAACATGCATAATTTCCAGGAAAAAAATCTTGTAGCAACCTGTAGATGCTTCATGAATGACTGATCCACATAGATACCATAGGTAAATGGAAAAAGGATTTGAATTGTAAATTGCCGCTTGCAGACTACTAAATCTCGTCGCAGACTACTCTGAGCAGTATGTTGAAGACCCTGGAGATATTTCTTTAGTGGGCATTTGAAACCGGCACAAATCAATGAACTAAGGACATTGATCACAGCTACAATATCAAGGCTAACCTAAAAAAAAAAAAAAAGGATTCTCAAAGTACAACTGCTGAAAAAAAAAAAACCCATATTTAAGGAAAGATTTTACTTGGATATTCAGTATTCAGGATGTCTCACCTGAAGCAGACTTTTTCATCTATTTTCAACTGCTTTAGGGAAACGCCATCTCTCTTTTGGGGAATGATGAGATGGGACAGCTGCCCAGACACTGATGAAGAGCATGTGAATTTTACTAGAAGAGATGAACTGAACAGAGCTCACAGTGAGGAGAGAGAGGAACCAAATGGACCCTTGAACTTTGAGCTTGATGTTTGCCACCAAAAACCAGAATACAAGTCTCCAGCTTCCCTGCCACGTGCTCAGGTTAAATTGATCACCAGCTGGGAAGCAGGATGGAATGTAACAAATGCCATTCAGGTAACTTTTTACTTCCCCAGTCATTATAGTCATCATTTTAAAAACCATAGCTTTATTTTTCTTAAATGTATCATAATTTTGCACTATTTTAAGAGATTTCTATGAATTTGTTACTAATAAATTTCAACTTTTCTGTGTAAAAATAGCATGCTGTAAAAATAAAGTTCCAAAGGGAATGGATAGATGTTATCTAAAGTTTAAAAAATATTTATACTAAGTGAAAATGATGGCATTTGTTTTGGAAGTGCAGATGTTATCTTTAATAAAAGTACAGTTGATTTCAGTGACAGAGATGTTTGACAGAAATGTGAGGCAACCATCTAATAAAAAGGGGATAGTAAGAGCCAGACTGACATCAGACATACATTTACTGACATGTAAGTTAGACTAGATTATAAATTGGAGCATGAAGCACAAGAAGTGCAACAGTACTTGTCAATTTTAAAGAGAATAGTCGAGTTGAAAAGACTGAAAGCATTTGGTCCCAGCATTCTGTGTGGAATTTTGGTATCTTTCTGCATCCTTAAATTTAGCATTAAATGTTTCAGATTCTTTTTCTCACCTTTTGTGATTCATTTCCTTACATAATTCTATCATTACCACCAACTTTCTGTCTGACATGCTAAGAAGAAAGCAGTATCCACAGACATATCTAGTTCTAGTAACTGTTACTTGAGCAGTTTTTATATAACCTTAGTAATAGAAAAATAATCCCTTCTGTGTCACACAAGTCTGTGATGATGTCAATGAACATCTGTTTATGTATGTGGTTTGTCCCTCAGCTCTCCAAAGGAGGAGTAAAAGGACATATTTCTAACCCTACTGTATTTTCAAACATGAGCACCACCACATGAGAGCCAATGCAATAACATCTAGGACACTGTAGCATATCATACTCAGAAAGTGTTCAGCTGTGAATAAAAGTGTGAAGTCCTAAAATAGCCGAGCTACTTTCTAGTAACACGTTTTATCTTCAGTCTCCCTCAGCAGTATCTAGTCATGACTCTCTCTGAGTTTTGCCTTTGATTTCATTGGAGCCTAAGTTTCATTCTAGAAGTTAATTTTTTCCAATATTTACTGAATGACCTTTTGGCAAGTCAGGTTTTGTCTCACCCATTATTTCTCTTTATGAAGAACAGGAGTAATAGTGCACCTGTAAATACATCTAAGTGCCTAAAAGTTCCTGAATGAAATTATGTATGTAAATGCTATTAATTTTTAATATTACAGCTTCCAGTTAAAAAATAGACCTATAGAACAGTCCAAAAACACTACAAAATGTAGGGTTGCCTATTTAAAACCAGGATATACTTAAGCTAAATGATCCAATCAGATTGGTTATTATGATCTTAGTCAAAACTCAGCATTCTGAGTGTGGCATAATGGTATTGGATTTAATTTGGTCAAATATTTTAGAAATTGGCATTAAAAGAGTGGTTTGCTTCAGCTGTACTGAGCTTTCCTCTTAAGGCAGGCTGAGGATGGCAAAGCCTGGGAACTGCAGTTTTGTTAACAGCACAGCTGTAGTGTCCTAACACTACATTTTGAAACTGTGTGTATATGGGAATCTACATACATAGGTGTACATACACAGGTGTATAGTTCTTATTTCTAAATACCTTGGCATCTGGTTTAAAAATAAAAGTAGAGAGCAGAGAGAGGGAAGGAGAAAGGCAGGAGAGGAGGAGAGAGGAGAGAATTCTAAATGGCCATCTTGTCACTAATGTATAACAGTTTGAAGAAATTTCTATGAATAACTTCAAAGAGAAAGTCTGAGTTGTGAACAGAATGATTAAAACAATATAAATGTTCTTGACTGGTGATGACAATCTATGCTAAAATGACAGCTGTTTTTGCCCTACCCAGAGGAAAGGGCAGAAGTGTTTTGCATGGCAATTAGAGGTAAATATTTCAGCAGAATTCTGAAATGTTCCAAGTAGTATTCCAGTGAATACAATTAGTCTAAAAGTGAAATTGTTTCACAATCCCGATTTATTATGGGAATGATTAATTCTTTGGTCTCTGAAATTAAATACAAAGGTTTTCTTACAGTCTTCTAAATGCAAATATTTTCAAACAGAGATTTTTATTTTGTTCCTAACTGCAACTGAAGAAATGTGCACTTTTGATAACAATAGTGTATGTGCAAATGATTGCTTCAGCCATTTAAAGTTTCCAGGGAAACATGTTTCATATGCCAACACTGTATCGTGTAGGCAAATAAAAACCTGTACCCAGTTAATCTAGCTAAGGACAGAGACCATAAAGCTGAGTTATTTCAAAAGGGAAAATGAACAGCATCATCAGAGTGATGCAAGTTGATTTTGTTTGTATATAGCTGTAAAACACAAAAAAAATTTGTACTGACTTCAGCAAATTAATAGTCACAAGGAAGAAAGTTAAATTCTAATGGTACAGCATTTCACAGCAGAACCAAAGGACAATAAAATCTATTTATTTGCCAGCCACATGTAGCAGAATTTTTGTAAAATTCTGTACAGAGAATGTTTGTCCAAGAAAGAAAAAGTCAAAAGCATTCAGTCTATAACATCATGAATGTGTACAAAATTAAAAAGAATGGAGAAAACCCAAGAGAAAGAAAAGGAAGAAATTAAATAATGGGAAGAAGTCAAATTATGTTCATCTCGGCATAACTACAGTTTACATCATAATGAATCTATCTCCTCTCAGGTCCCAGGAGCACAAACAAATTTAACAGCATAAAAAAAGTCAACCACTCTACCAGGCAGCTCCAAAGTACTTTTGATATTATGATGTTTTCATAATCTTTAAAATCCAACATAATTTTAGAGCACAATTCTTCCCTGGACATTTGGTAAAACATGACATATCAAAGCATACTGAATGTGCTGTTTGATTCGTCACGTGTGATGGCTAATGTAGCCATCTTTTGTCTCCTGCCTTTTACACAGATTAGTCATACAAAGATTAGAAATACCTATGGCAGAGGCTGTTTTCTTGTTCCATGATCAGAGTAACACAATAAGCTACTTGTCTATGGCAAGTGCTTCTAGGAATAACAATAATGAAATTATTACTAGTAATATTTCTTTAAGACTGTGGCAATAATAATTTAAGAAATATTACTGTAGTGAGCATTAATATGTTCATTATATTTATATTCTGTGTATTGTCCATTAGTTTAGAAAAGACTCAACACTTCAATAGTCGTCATTTTTAAAAATGGAAGTGTATGTCTGTATATCCTTCACAGCGTATCATTATAGATACATTTCCATATTGGGTTCCAATTTGTATCATTTTTGTTAACATAACTGTAAAAGATTCACTTCAGAATATCTCATAGTTAATATTTGCTTTTCTGTGGTGCTTCTTCTGAGTCACTTGCCTTCATCTCCCTAACATAGACTGAATGTATATTGAGTGCTTATTGAGTATCAACAACTTAAATAGAAAACACAGCGACACTGAGTATTAGCAGACATGCCCCTAAAGATATAACGGCAAACACGTTGCACTTAGGGAAATGGTCTAGTGGTTGATAAGGCTAGGACAAAGTCTGGACTTGATGTTCTTAAAGGTCTCTTCCAGCTGAAATGATTCTACAGTTCCATGATTCTATGATCTTTTTAGGATGTATAAACACCTCTTCTATGAAGCTTTGCTGACACTGTATTTAAGCATTTTCTAAATATAAATATTTACATACTTGTGTGCTTAGAAAGCAAAACGGTTTTGCCATCAGATCCTTGAACAAACCGCAATACAAATCTTCTCATCATCAGCCTTAGATAATTTAGTCACATTTAACTAAATAACCACTTAGGTCTTAACTGCAATACTTGATCTTAAGTGTTTCTTTTCCAGACATCAGAACAAAGGTCAATCCTTTCCGTGCTCAGAGCAGTAACTTCCTTGAATTATACATTGAAACTAAAGTTGCACTCTGAACTAAATTATAGACATCTGAGGGAAACAAACTTCTGCATTTCACTGCAGGAGGTGGGACTGAGAATTAAAGGGAGGTGCCTGACGCTGATGTCTGACCTAGGAACAGTAAGTCAAGTTTCTAAATGGAGATCATAAAAAATTACAGCCCAAAGTATGATTCCAAGACTTTAGGACTATTGTGGTGCACATAAAAATGCCAGTTAATATGATTTTAGCTGAAATGCACCTGCAGTACTGGCCAAATCTACTTTTCATAGGTTTGCAACCACAGGCCCATATTGCCACAACTGCCCACCCGAAAAAAGCACCTAGAGCCTGGTGAGAACCACCTAAACAGAGATCTGTTTTTTTGCTACAATTGAATGTCATCCTTACACAATGCAACTGATAAAATATCAGGGGAAAATAAAATATAAGATTAGAGAAGAAGACTCTGTTAAAAATGTTTGTGTCCAGATTTTCTCTTTGGATTTTCCCTGGGAGAAAAAAAGTTTCCATGCATACTTCACTATTTCACATAACCTTTTGTTTTAGCTCAGATTCTACAGTAGATTTCTTTAGTTTAGTGCACATATTCATATAGCACAGAATGTATGCTCTCTCTATTCCTGACCCTGCATTTTATATCAAAAGCTTTTTATCAAAAGCATGTTGTCCTGCCACAATGAAATAATATCTAATTCACAGAAATATCTTTATTTGACATGTAAACATTATGCAGGGGATTTATTTTGAGTTAACTAACTGCCATTCCCATAAATTTTATTAGAGAATACACTATATCAGTCTACTTTTCCCCTGGTCAGCTGCACATGCTAAAAATGTTATGAAGCCAGAACTCCTAAACACAGAGGTGGCTCATCTAAAGTTGTTTCTTGTTCCAAGAAGAAATATTTGGATTGTTCTCATGGAATTTAAGTTGGAGTTTAAGTAGGTTTTTACCTTTTATTCTATTTGTCACATCATCTGGGCAATGAACGGATGGAGGGTGCATTGAATGGATTTACATCAGTATATTCTACTGTAAGTTTTATGAAAATCTTAGGAATGGGAAATCAGTTTTCCATAGCTCCTCTGTGTAAGATTTATCAGTGTGTAGGAGCTGTGATATAGCATAACTACTCCACAAGTTATTCCCTGGACATACAGAGTCCCAACATACCGACAATTGGTTTAGAAAGCACCATATTAGGGTTACAAAACTAATGTATTAAAGTTTTGGAATTCTTACAGCCTTCTAGGCATTAAAATAATATATTAAAAAACTAAAGAAGTTAAAGCAGTCCTTAGATTATCCTTACTCACACCGTGGGTCCAAAATATCATCTCCTAGTAGATGAATTGTAGGAGAATTACAGAACCTGTATCTCTTTCTCCTTCATAAATTAATACTCTCAATAGGCTAACACTGATATACAGTAGTCAATAATTTATGATGTTGATATGTTTTAAGTTAATTACCATATGAGGTATGTCATACGAAATGAAAGGGAGATATTCCAAAGTATAATACTCAACATAAATATATTATTTAGGGCCACCAAGATGATCAGGAGTCTAGAGCATCTTCCTTATATGGAAATCCTGCAGGAACTGGGGCTGTTGAGTCTAGAGGAGATTGAGGGGGGGGTGTCATTAGTATTTGTAAGTATATAAATGGTGGATATCAGGAGGCTAGGACATCTCTTTTTTCCATGTTATCCAGTGACAGGATGAGGGGCAATGGGATGAAGCTGGAACACCAAAAATTCCATTTAAGCAGGCTGCCCAGCGAGATTGTGGAGTCTTCTTCCTTGGAGATCTTCAAGACCTGCCTGGACACATTCCTATGTGGCCTGATCTAGGTCGACCTGCTTCGGCAGGGGAGTTGGACTAGAAGATCTCTAAAAGTCTCTTCCAAACCCCTATGATTCTATGATAATTTAACATACAACCTTCGCCTTAAATCTGAATATCTCAATTATATTGGATATAAGATAGGTGTATTTTAAAATATTTATCCGTAACCCATAGGTTCATTTTTCATCTTTAACTGATTTTTACCTGAATTTTACTGACATACCTATCTAATGTTATATCTTTTTGATAACTGTAGCCAGAAGTGCTGTTGTCCTTAAAGAAATCTGAGTAGATCTGTTCAGAACCTCAAATTATAATCTTGTATTTCAAGAAAGTTTTTATTTGACACTTGATTTTTAGCAGTATCAATTATCTATAATTTCCAACAACTCGACTGAAACCCCTCTTGTCTTGTACCTTGCAGGTTATTCTTAGAAACGGCAGCTAAGTCACTGTACTGCATAGCATACTTACTCTGGGGCTGATGTCCAGTTTGCAATAGTCTGGTCAGGAAAGTGTTTTGGAATTTGCAAGTACCCGTTTCTTGGAAGCAGAGACTTCTTGTTGACTGTTTACTTATCATTAAGCTTGAAAATATTTTCATCTGGAAAATCTACCACAATTAATCTTTTAGAACAAATATTTTAAAGATGTGAGGCTATAATCCTCCAACATGAAGTAGCTGGTGGCTGAAATTTTGTGCACCTAAAAGGACAAATGAGCAACTAAGTATACAATAGTGTGGCAGTTTAGCCTTGGCTAATAGCCACTCTTCCTCCTAGCTGCTCATTTGCTCCTATCCACCCCTGAGCTCAGGGAACATCTACCTCCTGCCTTGATACCTGAGGCTGTCACTTGAAGCAAACTCAGACTCTTGGGGCTGCTAGAGGTATTGCTGCTAGACAGCACATCCTTCATCACCTGTGGGAGGGTGTGACGACAGCAGAGTGTGTTTTCCCAGGTCAGTTCAAGTTCGTGTCTTATTTAGATCTCTCTGCTGCCCACACAAAATATTGGTCTATCTGCTCAGCAGTCAGTAGAAGCAGATAAACAGAACTCCTTGTCTTCCATCTAGAGTCTGCCCACACCAACCTTTCTTCACCACCTGTGAATGTACTTGTCCTTGTTGCCATATAGGCAAATCATCCGGCAGCAACTTTTCAGTTTCAGTCAGGCCTCCTTCTAAATACTCACACTGAGACTATGTTCAGCTTCTACTTAATTGTACTGTAAAACCTCATCAATCCATAGTCGGATTTAGTGACTCACAAGGCTAAATCTGAGCACTAAAAATTCCCAACCTGGGTCACAGTATTGCACTGTAGTAGGTTTATGTGACTAGCTTTTGGTAGTGGAGAACCACAGAGGTGGCTACTTTTAAAAAGAGCTGCTGACTGTAACCCCCATTCCCCATCCCCCTGTACTGCTGGGAGTGACGAAGTAGAGACTCAGAAAGAAGGGAGGAGGGGGAGGAGATGTTTTAAAATTCAGTTTTTGTTTCTCATTTCCCTGCTCTGTTCTGATTGATAGTTAAGAAATCAAACCATTTCTCCCCAAGTTGAGTCAGTTTCACTCGTGACGGTAATTGCTGAGTGATCTCCCTGTCCTTATCTCAACTCATGAGCCTTTTGTTAATATTTCTCTCTTCCCTGTCCATTTGAGGAGGGGAAGTGATAGAACAACATGGTCGGCCTCTGGTATCCAGCCAGGGTTAAACCAGCACACATACTCTTCCCTGACCTTGCGAAGTTTGCCCCATGCATACCCACCTGGAAAACTGGTGCAGTTCTATACCCCATGTGTCCACCAGCTCTTGCAAGCATCTCTTCGGCTATCAAATAAAATGCAGGCTACTCATCTTTAACAATCTACCATTTGTCTATTGAATCAGATCTCCTTTTTTTTTTCCAGTTACAATTACCTTTGTCAATTTGTTAAATAATTAAGTATATCTATGAACTTATATGAAAATATTTCTTTACACTCCTCTGATCCTCTTAGAATTTTCCTTCTGCTGAAAAATTCATTTATAAGCTATAAATCATCATCTACTCTCTTGACTCATTGCGATATGGATTCAAGCTTTCCCCGACTCCTCTGCCTGTCTGTATTTGTTTCCTTTTATCTTACTCCTAGGTTTTGGTTTTTTTTTTTTTAAGAAGTGGTCATCTTTTTGTTCTTTGCATAGTGCCCTACAAGATGGGATTCTGATCAAGGACTTTCAGGTGTTCCAATAATGAGAACAGTTTTGAAATAAGTCTGAGAATGTTTTCTATTTTACAGAAAGTCTTTACAAAATAATTACTGTTTAAATGTGGTCTATAATAAATCAGCTTGACATTTGACTCAATTTTCTCTCGTTTTTCTATATAGAATGGATTCTCCTTGCTATTGAAACACATTGTAGGGGCTGAGCACAAGACAAATCAGCAGATATATGTGATAAAAGTACTTATAGAATATCCAGCCGTTAAAATAGGTATTCCATCTTAAAAATCTAAATGGTCAAGAAAAACAATGACAGAGCCATGACAACAAAGTTAAATGGATAGTACCATTAGGAAAATTATATCCTTTGAAACAGTAAATGTTACCAAACAGGATCAAGTAACTGTCATTTGCTTGAAATTATTACTTTATTGCATGGGAGAACCAAAGGTACCATGACTTGTTGCACAACAGGGATCTCTGGCTCCCTCAGGTGAAGGGAATAGCTGATGTACTCTCTCACTAACATCAAATTACTCTACCATGCTTTTTAGCTTCATTTATTCCTGAGAGCAGTTTTAACAAGGTGAATAAAAACAGATGATATAATTTCTCCTTTTTAAATTCATGACAAGTCACATGGTATTTAAAAACACTATTATTAGGCAACTTTGAATTTCTCTATCTACTTACTTTATTGTTGTGATATTATGTTTGACAGTTACCTTTCAAAATAAAGCCCAAATTACCTATCATAATTATTTATCAGCCTTTTATGGCTAAGATCATTTATAGACCTGTGTCTCTCTAGAGCACATGTCATTGACCAGCTATCACTGATGGAAAATATTCTTAAAAATGTTCTTTCTCTTCCTCTTCTTAAACTTATGAGGTGTGTAACTTCAGTGAATTTGCTTTAATGAACCATACTCAGACGTATAATTCCTCCCAAGACAACATTCCTCCCAAGACAAGGAGAAGGAGTGATAGGCAGCAGAAAGTAAAATGTTTTGTCAGATAGCATTCCTTTCCTGTTTTTTTAATAAACTTCCTTCACTTCCATTAGCAAATTTTCAGAAGGGAGCCCTGGGATTCATCAAGGAATAAAGGCTGATGAGCTCAGCATCTACAGGTGTGTATAAGAATGTAATACTGAAAGTAAACGACATCTGAACTGTTATAATGTACTGATAGAATCAGAGATAGTAATGCTTCTGTAGCAGATTTTCTAAATGGTAAAGCTTCTTCCACACAAACCATAGATAGTTAATCTACATTTTGCTTCAATGTGTATAATTCCTGACGGCAGGAGATTCACTGAAATGGCACAAGCTCTGTTTGAATGAGCAACTGGAGCTATTTGCAAAAATAAAAAGACCTAAACACTGATTACACATGGTACTGAAGATAATATATTGTAACCTAGTTTCAGCACAGTAAGCTGTATAAAACGTTTTGCCCCTAAAGCTAAATAAAGGAAATTGACTTCTATTTGCATATATTCTCCTTCTTCTCCCTGCATACATCACGCTTCTTGGAAGGCAGTGTTTCTCTGTATTCTTGGCCAGTGGCACTAGTTTTGCCATATGTACAATACTGCATTCACTAAATAGCTAACAAAAAAAACCCAAAAAAACAATTTAATATTTACTTCTCCAAAATGTAAACATATGAGTCAAAGTGAGGAAACATTCCCTTCAATTCATACACAGATACTCTGCTATCCATTTCAATCTCTCTCAGTCCTTTTCCTGAGTTGACATAAATAACAGCACCAGCAGATGATGTTTTGTAGGTCCCTAGAGCAAGTCTTTTTGTTTATGTTATCAGTAGCAATGGTAGCTTCAGCCTTTGCCTTTACTGTACATGGGTATTTCCATTCATGATAGGTTTTCTATTGCTGCTTTCCCCTCCAGAAACATGTTTTATTCAGGCTAATTCTTCCCTGATGAGCAGAGGAATGGGTTTTTTCAGTTTTAAAATCCATTCTAATTTGATAGATTTATTCCAAATAAATCTGTGTATTTCAGAAATTAAAAATAATTCTACTGAAGCTCGAAAAAATGTGAATATGAGTATTAAAATTATATAATGCAAGATACTTTATTTTTCTAAGAAAGCTATTTTCTGGATATTTATAAGAAGCTATCTTTTTTCTTTTATGATGGTTTTTAATTCTCTCATTTTATTGTTTGTATCATAGTTCAAAGTCAGCAATGAGGTCATTCTATCTTGCTACATTTTAAAGCTGTTCTCTTGTCTCGTTTGCATGATTTCTGCAACTCCAAATGACATCTCCTCAGCCACTTTCCCTTAAGGGACTTAAAAATCTTCCAAGCTGTAATTGGGATCTGGAGTTTAACTCCTGCTCTTGTTGCATTTACTTGCCTGCTGACTTTTTTCACTTTTGCTGGGAAGCCAGCAGCTATCAGAGCTCTTCCTTTTATACTTTTTAGTGTTGTCTAATCAAGTCAAAAATAAAATACCTGCCCAATATTGTAGGTTTCCCTCTGCTGCTTGGATGAGATTTTAGAGACTCTTTACTATTTCTTAAATTATGAAGAGCTGCCATTCCACCTCAGAAAGTGTCCTTTCCTAATCAGAAAGTATAATCAGTTGCATAATGCATACCTTTCCTCTAGCCTTCTACTTTTTCCTGTCTTATGCCTATAATTAGATATTTCTCATATCCAGTCATTTTTCCTTGTGGTTTCTTGACCATGATATTCAACTACACTTACTTCTACCTCATGGTTCACAGCCTTATCATAGAATCCCAGAATAGTACATGTTGGAAGACATCTTTACAGATCATCTAGTCCAATCCCCCTGCAAAAGCAGATACATCTAGATCAATTTGCACAGGAACGCGTCCAGGAAGGTCTTGAAGGCCTCCAAGGAAGGAGACTCCACACCCTACCTTGGCAGCCTGAGCCAGGACTCCCTCACCTGAACAGTAAAATAGTTTTTTCTCATGTTTAAATGGAACTTTAATGATGGAAAGAGGCTTAGCAATCACATCAGCCAGCTCCCTTAGCACTTTCAGATGCATCCCATCAGGACACACTGACTTACGAGCATTAAACTTGGTCAACAATCTTCAACTCCTTTCTCTTTCACCCAGGGCAAGTCCTCTGCTGTCCAGACCATCCTACTATCCTTGCTGGACTAGGCTTCCCAAGGGCCAGCTTTGGCTGTAACAGCTGAAGCAAGGAAGTCATTCAGTAGTTTGGCCTTCTGTGCATCCTATCACCATGGCACCCCCTGTGTTTAGCAGTGGACTCACATTTGCCCTAATCTTCCTTTTGCTGCCGATGTACTTGAAAAAACCCTTCTTATTTTCCTGAACTTTCCTGGCCAGGTTTAATTCAAGAAGGGCTCTAGTCTTCCTAGTTGCACCCCTGCATACTCTGGCAAAGTTCCTATACTCTTCCCAAGAAATCAGGCCTTGTTTCTGCCTCTCATAGATGGCTGCTTTTTTCCTGAGTTGTCCCAGTTGCTCCAATGTTCTCCAGTTAACCTAATGACACCTATTTTTCCACCTGGTGCAGTCCTATTCCCAAGTTATCCATCTTTCTGCTCTTCCTTTGCTCTTTCAGGCCACCTAACAGTCTCACGGCCTTTGTAAAGCAATTCATCTGACTCTACAGATGACACAGAGTGGTGGGCATCTCTGATGGAGATTCACAAATCTCAAAATAAGTGCCCTACAATGTTAGGGTAACTAGTCCTCTGGTGATCTTTACTTCTATCCATCCTTTCCATAACTAGCAGATTACCTTTGCTTTTTGCTGTATTTACTTAAGTGGTTAGGAATCACATCCCTAATAAGTGTGCATCAAAGTAAGGTATATTTGCGATGTATGTCTTTCCTGCCATTGTGTTAAATTCATTAAATGTCTGGTTTAGGGAGTAAACATTGAATGAGATTAATCTGTACAAAGAGAATGATAAATTCTTCTTCAAGTAGTAATATTTCAAGTATTTTAGCTCTAGAGACCTTAAGAAGATATCTTCAGCGTGTATTTCTGATGCCATATGCCTGTTTTTGCAATGCATAACTAAATTAAAATTAAATTTTTTTTAAAAAGGAGAGTTCAGATAACTTTGCTTTTATGCTGAGTATTCAGGGCATGCCAGGAAACTTTGTCACATTTCTTTTCTGCTCTTTTGTTTTCCTATTTATTATTAGTTAAATACATTGGAAATGTTTCTCTAATCTACTTGAAATTAGCAGAATTACTGTACTTTGTGGAATTTTAAGATTGTTGTGATCTTTTATGTCATTATAGGAGAGTGACATCTCCCTTATTAGAACGTATTTGCAACCTCAACTTTATCTGTATCTGTGCATGATGAAATATCAGCAGTAAAATCAGCTGTTGCTTCTTTAATCCTTAAGGTAGACACCTCCAGGAGTGCCACTGAAGTTTAACTGAGGTTAAGAGAGGAAAAACAGTGGAGATTTGTTGTCTATATCTAGCTTAATTGTAGGATAACATCTTTTCTCATGTATTCCAGAATATACTATGATACTCCATATCAATTTACTGGTTCCTAGAGACCAAAAATAATAGTATACCACTATTTATGTCTTTCATCCAGACCTACTAACTGTATTTTCTCCAGGCAGTGCTCTAAGACAAATTTTCCTGTATAAACACTGTGCTCTGGGATTCATTATAGCCTGAATAGGAGTCTGCCTCAAATCAGTGGTTGAGTCTGTACTGAGGAAAGAACAGGATAGTATTAGCCAGGGGAGGATTCAGTCAACTTTTATTCTGCATACAGTCATGACAAATACTATGCCAGTTTTCAGAAAATATGATCCAACTTCCATAAAATGTAACCTGGCTTCCTTTTCATCTCTCAGAGATATGTAAGGCTTGCTCCCATAAGTTCTTTGTAGTACGGGTTTGTTTTTTTACATTTCCTCTTCAGCCTTACTTGCTAAAAGTAACAAGAACTGTGGGTTATCCCATATAGGTAGCATTCGAAAAATAAAACTCCTAAAAAGCCAAATGCTTTCTCCTAGCCTGAGTTTGAATTTCCTAAGCAATTTTTCTTTTTTTCTTTTCCAATAAAAAAGAATTTAACTCTTTCTTTTGTTATGTCATGAGCACTCAGGTTATTTGGCTCCCCATGGCTTTCCTTTGCTTCTTGCTTCCCAAAGTCTCCTACCTGCCTCCCATCAAGCTCTTTTGGCCACATTTTCATGGAAACTCATTCGCACGTTGCCATATTGGATGTTTTAAGTAATTTCCTGACTTCAGGTAAAAACTTGAGAATCCACAATGAGCTATTATGTGGGAAACAGGTAAGCAGCCAGAGAGTCCATGTTGCTTGCCATTATTAACTTTTGAAATAACGTTTATTTTAGTTTTGACTGCCTCACATTTTTTCATCTCCACTACATAACACATAATAAAAGCCCTCATTCTTTTACCAAAGCCTGCTTTCTCCTTTGGGACCAAGCAAAATAATGTGTTTTCTTAACAGGTAATTTGCTTGGGAGATTTACTTCATATGATTCAGTGTATTTTGCAGATAGCTCTAAATTTATGTGAACTGACATTTTCTACCAAACCACGCAGAATTAAGCATTAAGCTTATTATTTCAGTTTTAGAAGAAATATTTAAATAAATAACAAAGCCAATGAGATCAGCTATCACACTCAATAGCAGCAATTCCTTTTTTGTTGAGACATTTTCTTTCCTCTGTTCCCTTTTCTAAACTTTAGAGGATTCTTAAGATTAATCTGAACAAAATTAGTACCTTCTGTCAGTCAAATGGACACATACATTTTGCAGTGCAGACCATGAGTCTTCCTTACTTGCTTATCTTATCACAGCATCGCCTGAGCAGTTTTATCTGCCTTATCATCTGCTTATGAGACCTGAAGGATTGACAGAACAACACTTCTAAAGTTTCTTTCACTATATAAGGTGATTGCAGGCATTAATCACAGAATAAACACCTTACCTGCTTTCTTCCCTGCAGCTAAACCAACATTGGCAGAAAGAAAGAATTTTAAAAAACCCAGGAAAACCAAGATTGCTGGGGCTTAATTCAACTATCCCTGAAGTTAAAGGAAGATTTTTCTCTGACATTAAAGGAGATGGATCTGCTGCTAAGGTCACACAGGCTATGGACAATATTTCAAGTTTTCCACAGAAGAGCTTGTAGTATTTTTAATTCAAACTCAGCTGAGCTGTGTTCAAACTGTGAAGCAAGTGGTGTCTGTAAAGCAGTGCAAGGAGCCTGGGGAGCCAGCTAGGGAACCGGCAATTCTTACTGCTGGGAGGAAATATTTGTACTCAGAACTGGTGAGGCTACATCTCAAACCCTGTGTCTAGTTCTGTGCCCCTCACTAAGACAATGTGGTGCTGGAGCATGTCCAGAGATGGACAATGAAGCTGGTAAAAGGTCTGGAGAACAGGTCTTATAAGGAGCAGCTGAGGAAGCTGAGGATGTTTAGTCTGGAGAAGAAGAGGTGGAGAGGAGACATGATTACTCTCTACAGCTTTCTGAAAGGAAGTTATAGTGAGGTGAGGGTCAATCTCTTCTCTCCAGTAATGAATGATGGGACACAAAGAAATGTGTTCAAGTTGTGATGGGGGGGTTTAGACTGGATATTAGAGAGTTTTTTACCAAGAGTGTTATTAAGCATTGGAAAGGGCTGCACAAAGAGGCAGTGGAGTCACTATCCCTAGAGATACTCAACACATAGATGAAGTGCTGAGAGATATGGTTTAGTTTAGTGATGGGTTTGGCAATGTGAGGTTAGTAGTTGGACTTGATGATCTTAAAGGTCTTTTCCAACCATAATGATTCTATGATTATATGAATAGGATGTAACTGATATTGCAAATACATGGTGGGCTGATATATGCAAAAGAAATTTTAAAATACTTAGATAAAGCGTGTTTACAAAACAACAACAAAAAAAGAGGAGGTAAAATAAGTGAGTCTTTATGTAAGAGAGATGATTATCTGTGTTAGAGCTATTGTCTGGAAAGTAAAATTGTATTGTTCTTCGTGACTTAAGTTTTAAAGACCTATGCTGGATGGTGTTTGCAGTCTGTAGTAAAACATCATTAACGTTTCTAAAAATGATAGATGATAATCATCTAACACAAAAAGTATCCAACCTAGCATAAGGTAATTCTATTTTGAGCCTCATTATGTTGAATAAAGATGAACAGATCAGTGGATCTAATTACATTGGTTATGTGAAAACAGAGAAGAGTAATATATATAGTCAGTACTTCAAAACAGTGAATTTTACAAACCTGGATGAAATTATGGGAGATAATTGATTAGGAAGAATAAATACAGACAGCCAATTGTGAAAGCAATTTGAAAGTTGTTTAACAAGAATTTATGACATGTCCAGAAGCCACATCTCATAATTAAGAAATAGCGTGCCTATGTGTTAAAATTCCTCCTAGTTCAGGTGTGAAGTGAATGTATCAGTTTGGTTTTTTTTTTAAATAGAAAAAGGGAAAAAGGGATGGTGAGAGTAATAATTGTAAATTATAAATCAGGAAGTGTTCAACTGGACAGATAGAAAAGCTAACCTATAGATAAGAATTAAGTGAATGAAGTAGAGGACAGTATTGATTAAACATGTAGATAAAGAAAGCAACACTACTGAGAAATTCAGGAATTTTGCCTAATATTTATGAGAGATGAGACAAAACAATAAGACAAAAGATCTCAAACTACATCCATTCTAGAAGAGTATAGAAGGTAAATCCAAAATCTGTTTGTCATCACCAGTCAAGATGAACACCAGAGTCATGGTGAGTAAATGACTGCCAGCCTCTCCTGTCCTTGTTTTGCACACAAGTGATCCTGGCCAAGTCACTAAGACAAACACACCAGTGCTGTTGAATATGTGGATGTAAGAGGGGGAAAAATCAGCTTAGCTATTTGATAGTTTAAGATCACCTTATTCTTCTCCGAGATCTCTCACTGAATTTTGCTTCTCTGATTTCCTGCATTAACGGTGGAGGAAGGATCTAAAATTGCTCTTAACTCTGAAAAAAAAAAAAAAGACATAACTGTTCACAAGTAGTGTCTGCAGAGAATCAGGAGGATGTGCTCATAGGACAGGAGAACAGTGGGTAATTTTGTAATTTGCAGGATAGGTATTTTCAGAATGCTACTCTGCATGAGACATTTAAAACTCACAGAGTTTCTAAGCTGTGTGTCTGCACTCCATTGTGTGCATATTCTCATGCCCAGCAAGAGAAACAGACACCTCTGAAAGGAAATTTGTCTCAGCTCTGCTAATGACCCCTCTTAAGATAGATGTGGGTTACAAATTGAGGTGCCTATTTTTTCTAAGCTTAGACTTGAACAGCTAACTATTAAATAACTGCAGCTACTATGTAAAATGCATGTTAAGATATACATGATTAATATTTGAAAGCAGAATGCTCAGCAAGTTTGCACTTGGAAGACATAAAATACAACAAAACAACAAAAGGCACATTTGACCTGATAACACTTATTCAATCACTATTACATGTAGAATTTTCAGAAGACTGAGGATATCATTCCAATATTTTAAAATGCAGTTAAATCCTCACTAGTGAAACTTGGCAACAATTCTGAGAAAAAAGACTGTAATTGTTAAAACAGGTTTTAATTGATACAGAATAAAAAGCTAGGAATATAATTAGTGTCAATCATTATAGGTTTGCAGAAAGAGTCCTTACACTCCTTATTAAACACACTTGATAAAATTCTTTGATGAGACTGTAACACAGGCAGTGAAAGATAAATAACATATTTAGACTTTTAAAAGGAATTTTGACACATTAATACACAACATTCTGGTTTAAAAATTAGTGCAACAATAGAATCCATTTAAAATGGATGAACAACTGCTTAAGTGACAGATCTGAAAAAAAGTAATTGTCAATGAGGAACTATTGTGAAAACAATGACTTTCCAGTACTGTTAGGAGGTTATCTTGTAGAATTATCAGCATCTGGTCCAGTATTATTCAATATAGTCACAAGTGATCTGGAAGAAGATACAAAATGACCATGGAGGTTAATTATCATGTCATGAGATTAAGGAATTTGTTTTGGGTTATTTTTTTTCAGTTTAGTGATAATAAAGTTGCATCTTCATATAAATGTCACAGCAACATTGGCTTGCATCCATTCAGGAAAATTATTTATTTAAAACTATATTAAATGCTAAACAACATAATTTAAAATTTTGTGGAAGTATGTTGAAAAGCAGGATTCTTGAATTTATCTCTCTACTTTTCCAAGAAGATTCCCATATAGTTTCTGTGCCCAACCCATGTTCATGCAGGGAATTGAATACAAAGTTGGGAAAATAGGCATAAATGAATCATTTCAGTGCCTACAGATGGTGAAAAAGACAATCAGAGGTAATTCAGCAGTCAAGTATACTAACATGTATTCTGCATAAAGGGGAGCTGTACTAGCTGAATAATTTTCAGTTAAATCATTTTTAATTTCTTAATTAATTTTTCCATCTGATTAAGTCTTAAGGTGAAATATTTTTCTTAGTATTGCTTTTTACTGTGTCTTATTTCATTGTTTTTTGGCATGTGTCAACTCTGACTATTATCTGATCTTCTTTACCTTTAAATTAGATTTCAATCAGCTTCGTTCTGAAAAGTGTCATATTTCAGATTAAAGCAGCCTATGAAATGAAGCATTTTACCTCGGATTAAAAGGTCTTAAAACTGAACGTTAAGGAATTTCAATATTTTCTGAGTGCTTCACTGTGCTCATTTATGCATTTTTCTAAACACATTCCTTGGGGAGCTGCTTGCCCTGAGGTGAAATAGTGTGAAACAGTGGTATGATAGCAGAAGGCTCGCTTCTTGCATTCCACACTAATCCAACCGTATTGTACTTTTAAACAAGCAGCTAGCCTTGCTGGTGTGGGAGACACTCCCATGTAGTTCAGATATTGCAATTAAACCATCGATGAATACAGAAATATTTTAATATGCAGATATTATTTGGAAATCCTGAAATCTACTTGTAGGTGGATTGGTGATTTCTGGTGGTAGCTTCTAGTTGCTTTTGCCTAGGGTTATTCTGACATGCCTAATAAATAGCTTCTAGCTAAGACTGACCTTTCCATACACATCCTTTCTACTCTTGTCCTTGCCACTTCTTCAAGATCTGATTATCAGTTCAATCATCAGTCCTTCCTTCTTTCTAGGCTCAGCTCCCTATACCTAAGTCTGCTCTGTACATTTGACAATGACCTCTATCCCAGCACATGAATTCAATTATTGACAAGGAACACTCCACTTCCATCCTCAGTCTAGGATGAAAGTACCCAAGTCTTGCAAACACCTTGGGAGACAAGGCAAGGTGCAGCCTGCTGGGCAAGCTTGGGGTCCCTCCCTACACAGGGTGGATGGAGTGATGGCAAATAACACAACCACTAGCTATGACAGACGACTGTTCAAAAGACTTCATCTCCCTGTAACCAGTTGTATGAGCTGTATGCTTTTCATAGAATCATAGAATGGTACAGGTTGGAAGGGACTTTTAGAGATCATCTAGTCCAAACCCCTGCAGAAGCAGGTTCACCTAGATCAGGTCATATAGGAATGTGTCCAGGTGGGTCTTGAAGACCTCCAAGGAAAGAGACTCCACAACCTCCCTGGACAGCCTGTGCTAGGGCTCCCTCAACCTCACGGTAAAACAGTTTTTTCTTATGTTTAAATGGAACTTTTTGTGTTCCATTTTCGCTGTACTATTCCATCTTGTAAACAGATCACCTTAAACCAGCACATTTGGAGCTAACATATTTGACAATGCACTAAAACAGCTGGATATGGAATCACTCAGAGAGGAACATTTCTCAGACAGAACTCTAAAACTAACTGCTGGAAGGTAATTTAAGAAACAGTTCCTTTTGCTGCCTCACAGCCAAGGCTGTCTGTGCCATAATTTTGACACAAGAACACAGAAGCAGAAGACTCAATGAGACCAAGTGCTGAGGCCCGGCTGGACCAAATGTGCATTGACAAATGCTGTAAGAATTACGTGTGTCCCTTTCCACTAGCAAAGAATCTGTGATCAGTGAAATGTTGACATATTCTGCTTTCTCAGTACACTCACTCCTCATGAGAGGGGCACAAAAGCCGTCTTCATCAGTATCCACTGAAAGATTTCTTCATGTAGGATGAATTTTCCACAGATAAGTTACTTTAAGAAATGCTTTAAGGTTGCAGGGCAGCTTTAACTCAGAGAACACAGCTCAATGCCTGTGCTGTTACATAATAATGAAAGTAAAGTGCTTATTAACGGTATCTTTTTATTTTAATCTAAAGTATTTAAACTTAGTGACATTCAGGAAATGGTCCTAACAGAAAGTATTGCTTTTGGAAAGGTAAGAACAGAAGATCAAACTAAAATGGACTTTGAAGTCTGACAAAGGATCTTTCATTCTTTGAGTTCTCATGGACATCACTCACATTTCTGGCTATTTTGTAGAAATTTGATGATGTGATGATACATTAAACCTTTTTTTTTTTTTTCTTAATGGAAAAGCCATTTCTGGCAAGACAGGAAAAGCACTGTCCTTTCACCACACATATACTCACTGTATTGGAATGTTCAGAGTTCACCCATTTCTCTCTATTAACCATGCTGTATATCCAAAAAGCTGCAAAGCCAGTTACGTTCAGTATTTGCTTTCTATTATTAACTGAAAGATTAAGTTTACAAACTCTGTTTACAAACTCTCAGAGACATCAGCTTAAAGAAAATCTTACAGTTTCTGTTGAAAGGTTGAATTTAGAAATGCTGAACTCTAAACTTTTAAATTGTCAATCATTGTTATATAATTTTATGAAATAATATATTTAGTGCAAAAAATGGGTTTGTTTAATATGGTCTAAAATCAGAAGATATACAAGAAAAAAATCAGCCCAAGAAAACCTGCCTCAATCAACCTGTGTTAGGTACCAAATAAAATTATTTGATATAAACAACAGCAAAGAGATGTTAGGGGTTAGAAATATGTTATGCTCCGATTAAACTAAGAATTAAGTATGGAAAAGGAGACACCTGTGGGGAGGACTGTAAATGTCTCATATGATAACATCTCTGAAAGACTTATGCTTTTGTTTAGGTTGAGGCTACTAACATAAACATTAATAGACTAAATTCAGCAAGGAAGAAGCCATTGTGTGGGTAGGGCCTGTGCTGACACTTACCTGCCATTTAATTATACAGTGACCCTTTGGGTCAGCAGATACTGTTTGAACTCCCAAATGTAGGTTAAGGGGCAAAATAGTAACGTTGTGAGTACAGAACAAATGAGATAAGCTTGCTACAAACTGCAAGAAACTGCATAAACAACATTGCTCTTATGTTAATGTGGAAGATGGCTCTGCGGCTTTTATCTTCCCAGTTTTTTCATATACTTGGTTTATCTGTGAATGCTTTAAACTCAATCTGCTATGTAAATGTTCTCCAAGGATTGTTTTCATAGGGAAGAAATCACATTTTGGTCTTCAGGCAACTACCTAACTTGCCAGTCAGTGAAAGCCATGATTAAAAATGGCATGATATCAAAAGCTAGTTACACATGTTCTACTTGCAGTCTGGATACAGCCAGATATCTAGTGTTTTTAAGAAAGCAGGCTGTTAGATGACACAAATGGTAGAATTTTGAACACATCTGAGAAGCTCATGTACAAAAGAAATGCTAATTACACTGCACAATAATTGAGTCATGAGACTTGGATTAGACTAGAGCTAAGGTACTGGTGTGGTGAGATTTGGGTGAGTGAAGTTCCACAAACTATGTAGTTGAACATCACAGCTCTTAAATGAAATGGCACCTGTGACTTACATAAAGCCATCACTGTAAATGAAGTCACTGAAAACAACCAGAAAAGGTATCTAGTCAATAACTTTATTACTATATCAGTAATAATAACTGAAGTACTGCTCTTTCAGAACATAAAGGCATAGACCTTTTTAAAAGAAACATAGTAGAGAATGTATTTAATACGATTCTTCCAACTCTAATTGAGCTGAAAGCTGAAGATATCTGAATCTACAGGGAAGCCCAGTGAAACAGGCAATGCTGCTCATTCATGTGATGGACACTCCATTTTTCCCATTGACTTAGAGAAAAAAATAGTGCTCTAATTTAAGAACTTCTAATCTTTCTTTCCTGTTTAATGCTCATCCTACAATATACCTGAAAAGGACTGTCATAGAAAGAAGAAAGACAGGAAGAAAAGACTGGAAGAAAACAGGAATATTTTTTATTTATTGATGATTATTATTGATAGAAAATACCAATGACAGAAAGAAGCATGCTTGAAACACTTGTCTGCCTCATGGCCTCTCATGCCCATGACTGTAGACGGAAAAGTCTGAAACTAAGATTTAGAACATTAAACTCACCTCCTCTGCTTTGATTCCTGAAAACAGTCAGGGACACCACCCAATCAGGAAATGAAAGAGTAGGTCATCCCTTCTGCAAGGGGGCTTGTTTCTGTTAGGGATTCACGGTTTTGCAGAGCAGGTGAGGTTGCTCAGGTTTAGTCAGAAATAGATTTTACATCTTTTACATCTTTTACATCTTTCTGTCAGGCTGGAATAGCAAAGATGAGCACAAATGCTCATATTTCATCATGTCATTGGTGCTGTTAGAAGTACTGAAGTAAAAATTTCTATAGAACTCATTAATTGTATTTTGTTTCCTTCCTACCTTTTTTCAGTCATCAGGAACAAACATGCCTGACCAGTCTGACTAATGTGCATTGCTTAATTTCAGCTTTGTAGCATAAAAAGAGAAATGTCACAGAAGCATCTTTTCTAAATTGGATCTTTCTGTGAATAACTATTTTTCAAGGGTTTTGTTGGTTGGTTTTGTGTTGATGGGAATTAAACCACATAAAAGTGTTGTTTGTCCTTAAATATAAAGAAGAAAGAGAGAAAAAGACAAAGACATATAGTGTTCTGTGAAGCCAAAATGCCACTTTTTTACTGGATAAAACAAGTACAATTATTTTCCTTTCAGAAATTGTCTAGAGAACCATATGTCTGTATATTTTACATGTATTTTTAAACACCTCAATAAGTTTGTAGTCTGGAATCTCAACTGTGAGAAGAATCACTTTAGCAATGGACTTAACAAGAGCAAAGGGTGCATGAGGCACACAGAAGCTGCAAGCATAAGCCATTTTCTTTCCAGAGGTCTGTTAACAATTTTTAGACTGAAGAGAATTGTCATTACTGAATCTATACACAGTGCTATTTTTAATTTGAATGAAACTCGTACAGATGATGCTATGGTTGCTTAATTTTACTGATATAGAACCTGTCTCATTAATATGCATGTTGAATGAAAAGCTGCCTATGAACCTTCTAAAATGTGCTTCTAATCACATCAGCATTAAATATTAACTAGGAGCCTGACTCTATCATTCAGTCACATTCTCTTTTTCCTAGCTTATCATTACACATGTGTCAATAGGAGCTGTTATTTTTGCTGATAATTTAATTTATCATAAATAAACACCTTTCTCATGGTTGTTATTTAGTTAGCTGAATCTAGCAGTTACTTCCACTGTGCAGTTAAGTGAAAGCAATGTTCAATGGGAGGTCAGGTTTAAGAGTGTGTCTTCTAGTAAACATTTTGCCTCAGGGATTTTGTGCTATGTTTTCTTTCTTTTTCCTCTTCAGGGAATATTTGTCCTAGGATTGCCATATGCTCTTCTCCACAGTGGATACAGTGGCCTGTGTCTTATTATCTTGGCTGCAGCATTATGCTGTTACACAGGTAAAATCCTAATCGCTTGCCTGTATGAAGAAAATGAAGACGGGCAGCTCATAAGAGTGAGAGACACTTATGAAGACATTGCAAATGCCTGTTGCAAAAAGCTATTTCCCCAACTAGGTGGTATAGTTGTCAATGTGACCCAAGTGATGGAACTGATCATGACATGTGTTTTGTATCTAGTTGTTAGTGGGAACTTGCTATCACATATTTTTCCATATGTACCAGTGACTGAGAAAACTTGGTCTGTAATTGCATTTGTTACACTGCTGCCTTGTATATTTATCAAGACTCTCAAAATTGTTTCCAAACTCAGCCAGCTGTGCTCCTTGGTCCATTTCATTATCATCCTTGTGGTAATGACTTACTGTCTCACACAAATACATCAATGGTCCTGGGCAAAATTCAGACTCTCCATTGAGTTTGAGGACTTTTTGGTCTCTGTAGGGGTGATCATCTTCAGTTACACTTCGCAAATATTTCTTCCCACACTTGAAGGTAACATGAAAAACCCAGGAGAATTTAGATGTATGCTGAACTGGACTCACTTTTTTGCTTGTGTCTTGAAAACAACCTTTGCACTGACTGCGTTCTTGACCTGGGGTGAACAGGTAAAGGAAATTATTACTGACAACCTGCCATCATTTCTTCAAACCCTAGTGAATTTGTGTCTCTTAACCAAGGCTCTTCTTTCTTACCCTTTGCCCTTTTTTGCAGCCACAGAAATTGTGTGTGCTTGTATTACTAGAGGCAACCATTCCAATTACAGATCTCCTCTGTTTGCTGTGGGCGTAAGAGGCTCATTTCTCCTGTTAACTCTGCTGATGGCCATGTTCATACCACACTTCGCCCTGTTGATGGGTTTAACAGGCAGTGTAACAGGTGCTGCTATGACTTTTCTTCTTCCTTCTCTCTTCCATTTGAAACTTAAATGGAAAAAACTATCCTTCCTAGAGAAATATACAGATATCTCTGTTTTTATTTTGGGGCTCCTTTGTAGCCTTGCAGGAATATTTTGTTCAATAAAAGGACTGCTTGAAGTATTTGGAGGAATGTAAAAAGATTTCCTGAAAACCAAACAAGACTCAAATTTTATAAATACCTTTACCCTGTTAGTCAATAATTTTTTTGGCTAGTTAAAACTAAATATATATGCTGAAGTTTTGCAGGATTGGGGTTTTAACCATAGAAGTATGTGGCTCTAAGCAAATTGGAAAATAACCTTTATAGCCAAAAAGTACAAAACTACCCTTATTTAAAATGTCACAAGAAAAGATGTTATTTGAGGTGGTTTAGCATAAAAATAATTTTAAATCAATCCTATAAGGTTTTGTTCATACTTGTCATGCACATCCTAAAGCGGTTACTGCAAGTGATTCCATCAATTTAACGGGAATTTCTCACAGGGATAGATACTGTTCTCACAGCTATCAAATCAAGCTTACAGAATATGATAGAGTTTGAGAGAGCTATCATTGCAAAGGGATGAAACATGATTTCACATTATTGGCAGAATGTAATTGAACATGTGAGCAGAGCAAATCAGTGAATTTTGGGTTTGATGTAAGACAAGATCTATTACTTGTTTGTTTTTTTTTAATGAGTAGACAAATAGACAATTCTGTATACAACAGCTTTAAAAGCCTGCTTTTATCATGACTTCAGATGGGAATGCAATCAGAGTAAAATGGGCATTCTAACAGCTCACAGACATGGAAAAGGGAATTTGTTCTGAAAGAAGCTATAGCTTTTCTGCAAGTCTAATCCCTAAGATTCTTGTCTCTGCAATGCAGTTATTCTATTTGTTAGGTTACAAGAAGTCTCACTGGTAGTATAAAAAAAGTTAATATGCAGTTAATTTTCCCTCTTAGGAAGGAAATTTCTTTGATTTTTATATTTTATCTGATTATAGTAAAAGCTCAATGAAGTAAATACAGTTCAATAAACACACAGTTTACTTTCTGTACAACTTGCTAGATCTTTAGCTTTAAAAGATATTGGCTTAATAAAAAGATAACATTGTAACGTATTTCACATTATGTTATGACAAGAAACAATCTAATCAGAGTATTGTAATGAATGTATATCATCTTATTGTACTATATCTATATTAGGTAACTAATGATTTGAAAGTTTACATTTTCACTATGAACAATTTCACACAACCTCCTGCATCATCTGAAAAAGTCTTTGCATATCAGCATAAAACTGGATTATACAATAAAAATCCTAGTAGTAACTGCTTAACTGAACGGTTTTCCTATGTAATACCTTAGCATTAATGCTTTTGTCTTGTGTGAGCAACAGTGACCTCTCAAGGCTAATTTGCTGAATGATGAATAACTTGCAATTAAACTTAGGAGAGGAGTTCTGATAAGCCTTGTATGTTATGCTGTTCCTTTCTTTGTCTCCTACTGCACACTTACCATGTGTTGAACAGTGATGAAAAGTTTATTAAAATAAATTAATCACATAATTGTGTAATTGTTAAGAAAACTGAGAAAATAACTAGTTTCTAAGAACTTATATTACTTCTTTGGCACCATCGGTCGAATTCTGCACTTGAATCCATGACATATTATTTTATTGATACTGAGATTTGTGCTGGAACAAATAGTAGGTATGCATTTTTAAGGAATCTTTTTTATTTTTATGTAGAATGTAAAAAATACATTACTCATTGAAGTATTTGAAAGCTTGTTATTACCCCTATGACACAGGCAGAAGGATATTATTACTTGGATGATGTCAATGAAAGGCTATCATTACCTTTTGTGTGGAGAAGTTTCACAGATAAACAAACATGCAGGAACATTATTTGTTCTATTTATCCTATATAAATCTCTGAGGACAGAGGGAGGTTGTCCAAATAGTTTTGTAAAAATTCCTTCTGATACTTTATTTAAAAATTCTCCACAAACAATTCACCACTATTTCCCCTTTCCTACTTTTGTTTAATGTATTTTTTTTATAACTCTTCAGAAATTACTGAAATTGCCTCTGTGCATTTGCTGTTGAAGGAAGTTTGGCAAGGGGGTAAGCACTTTCATTGCACAGAAGTTTGAGGCATTACCTGGTGCATCAGTGTGATTCAAAAATGGCTTTTGTTGGACTTTCTTCTCCCAGGCTTTTTAAGAAGCCACTAACTACTCTTTTCAAGCCAAAAATGGTCATTACCCTCTACAATCATGGTCTCTTACTTATGCAAACTCTGTCCTACAAGGAAGGATGATTTCTGTTACATAAGACATGTACAATTATTGCCCTTATTTAATCATTTACATAATCTCAGTTAACATCAGCAAACAGCAGGGACTGTGATTAGCAAGTGAATACAACTGCAAATGCACGAAAGTGGAAAGAAAGTAATCCAAGTAGAGAAGTCACTTAGCAGAAACCATTAGATTAAGAGAGAAAATGTAGTTCAAGATTCCCTTTTTGTGGCCAGCACTTAGGAACTTTGAAGTGTGTCATTGTTGTGGGACACAAAAGCTGTATGAGCTTCCCTTTAAAATCATGCTCAGACATCTTTATGATAAATTGTCTTCTGGGGTCAAGATAAATGAACCTTCCAACTCAGAAAGGCTAAGGTACACTTACACATCCTACAGTTAAAGCCTGAATATGCTGTTCAGCACATAATAAAGGCAACACCAAATACTCATTATATAAGGCTGACTCACTGGATTTCATTTGTTAAAACACATCATTGTGTCTTTTTAGATACAGAAGTTTCTGAATATATTCCAATGGCAAAATTCTATTAATAATGTACATAAAATATTTAAAACTGTCTATATTAGACATCATGATGCCACCTATAGAATGAATATGTTTGGAGAATCTAAAATGGTGATATTACTATCAATTACCAACCAGTAAGTGTATTTAGCCTGGAGAAAAGAACGCTCAGGGGAGACCTTATCACTCTCTACAACTACCTGAAAGGAAGTTGTAATGAGGCAGTGGTTAGTTTCTTCTCCCTTGTAGCAAGCAATAGAACAAGAAAAATAGCCTCAAGTTGCTCTAGGGGAGGTTCAGGCTGCATATGAGGAGGAATTTCTTTACTGAAAGGGGTGTCAGGCATTGGAACAGGCTGCTCAGCCACCATCCCTGGAGGTGTTTAAGAGACAGTTGGATGTTGCACTTAGGGAAGTGGTTTAGTGGTTGATAAGGCTGGGACAAAGACTGGACTCAATGACCCTAAAAGTATCTTCCAGCTAAAACAATTCTATTCTATTATCTGTATAATGACTTTTGGGAATTTTTGTCACTAAATTTATACTACCAAACATTAGAATCACTGAAGCTAGAAAGGAAAAAGAATGACTAAATACTAATCTATTCTTTTGGCTACACCCAGATTATTCAATGTAATATGTTGGTGCTTTATCAAAATTAACTCTGAAAGGAAATAATCAAAAATAGTGAACATGAAGAAAATGCTAAGGAACAAATTATATGCAAAAATAAAACATTTGCAAACAGTCTTGCTTCATTTGTTGCGCCAGCAGCAAATGTGTAAGTGTGTTTCCTTTCAACAAGAATACCACAGACAGTGCCCAAAATGCTTCTCTTGCTTTATAGGCATTGCAGTGTCAACACCAGACCTTGAATTCCCAGTTCTGACAGTAGATACGAAGTTTTAAATCAGTCAAATTACTCTGAAATTATAGACTCAAATACAGTATCTCTTGTGCATAAACTGAGGAACTTCAAGTATTTGTTTCTTTATGAAGGCTTTCAAAAGCTTAAATCTGAAGTTAGGGTGAAAACTTCACTCCCACTGACTCAGCTGCAGTATAATCACTGACTTAGTGGATCAAGGCTCTAGCTCATATCTTTAGTCCATTAACAATGCTTAATTTACTTTCACATCAAAACTGTATTGACACTTAATAACTGGAGATTCTTTTCCATATTTTTGCATCCTTTCCCTTTTTTTTCCTGTAGCAGTATAAATGTTTTCCCTACTAAAATGTCAGAGAGATATCACAAGAGCTAGTGAAAGATGTTCTTGAGGCTAACATCATTTCATTGACTCTCTGTCCTTGATTATTCATTTTTATTTTGTAAGGTCAGTTCTGAACTACATGTACCAAATTCACTTTGCACTGACTGGTTACTCTGAAAATATGGTTGTAATAAAAATGGAACAAATCAAATGTCCTGCAGTGAAATCAAATTTCAATTTTCAGTATTTCTTTTCAGAACTACAATTTTTTTTTAAATGATCACTGAATTCTAGAAATCATTTAGCCAATTCTTCTGCATTATTATTAGTTGTCCAGATGACATATACATCTGAAAAAAAAAAAAAATCCTAAAATTGAGCGGAGAAAGAAATGTACCTCAAAAATATTTTGATTGTATGTTGTCCCAAGAGCTCATATGGAAAATGTTGGAATATTTATTAGGTTCTGTAGTAGCTGGCAATCAGTTTGAAAACACAAAGTTTGAAAATTAAGTATTTTTGTCCACTGTTTAAGTATTTGTCAAGCTGTTGCCACTTTGAAGTTCACTGTTTCTCATTATTTTATGGTGTCATTGCTTTGTTTTAACTTGTTTACCCCCTAAACTTTTAATATATTTGTCTTCACACTGCCTCTCTGAGGCAAGGAAATTCCAAGATCTTAATTTTATAGTGCAAAGCCAATATTCGAAGCATAGATTAGAATCATAGAATCACAGAATCATAGAACCATAGAATGGCAGGGTTGGAAGGGACCTTTAGAGATCATCTAGTCCAACTCCCCAGCCAAAGCAGGTTCACCTAGATCAGGCCGCATAGGAACATGTCCAGGCGGGTCTTGAAGACCTCCAAGGAAGGAGCCTCCACAACCCCTCTGGGCAGCCTGTGCCAGGGCTCCCTCACCCTCACAGTGAAATAGTTTTTTCTTATATTTAAGTGGAACTTTTTGTGTTCCAGCTTCATCCCATTACTCCTCGTCCTGTTACTATCTATTATAGAAAAGAGGGATGTCCCAAACTCCTGACACTCATTCTTTAGATATTTATGAATGTTAATAAGATCTCCCCTCAATCTCCTCTTCTCCAGACTAAACAACTCCAATTTCGGCAGCCTTTCCTCATATGAAAGATGTTCCAGTCCCCTGATCATCTTGGTGGCCCTGCACTGGACTCTCTGCAGCACTTCCCTGTCCCTCTTGAGCTGAGGAGCTCAGAACTGGACACAGTACTCCAGATTAACCCAAAAAGGAATACCAGGGAAGCTTCAGGTCAATATTCCTCCCTATACCGTGCTTCCATGATGATCCTGACAGTCAACGCTTCTTTTTCTCTTTCCTTCATTCTTCATTTTATCTCTGTCACTTTGTTCCAGGAAAACATGAAGGTATATAACGCAGCAAACAGCCCATTATAAATATTTAACTGAATGATGCCTTTCCCATTTAACTTTTTTGCCTTTTAAGATAGAAATATAATGATATCTAGAGGGAAGCAGCAAGTGATATGAAACAGAAAAGGCACATGGGAGAGAAACCAAAGACAGAGCAAATGCAGTAAAAAAGGCAAAAGGGGAGAGGAGGAGAAAAAGTGTGGTGAGAGACTGGAAAATACCAAGAAGTCAGAAGTTGAAAGCAAGTGAAAAGAAAAATAAAAATCCCAGGAAGGAAAAAGCTCAGAAGGAGAGGAGAGGAAGGCAGAGCAGGGAAAATCATCTGATATAACATAACCTGTAAACATGTTCTACAGTTTTACACAAAGAGTAATTCAAGCTTCTGTAGTTGATACAAGTTGATATATTCTGTGTGAACAGTTTTCATTTCTTTTACTTCACCAAACCTCTCATTAATTCAAAATATTTAAAATAAAATCCTTCTCATTTCTCTGGAATTATCTCTATGTTTAATTTTTTGTTTTCCAAAGGAATTTGAAAAAACACTAAATAAATAATATTAGAAGCAAATATTATTTCTCTGTGTGTCCTTATGTATTCCTTTCCCTGACCTCTACTACAGAATTGGTTCAGGCATACACACTGCTCCTAAGTAGTTATTGCCTTGTAGCCCCAAAGTCAGTGCAGAAAAAAATCTAAAAATGGGAAAATCTTTTTACAGTGATCACCACAGAGGGTCTTTTTCACCTTGAGACAGAACCAAAGCTAATATCCCTGCAGAATTCCCAATCTAAGAATGATTTAGGTCCACTTAGGCACCTGCTAGCAAACTCCAGTCAGACAGGAGTTGGGAAAAGATGACACTGAGATGGCCCTTTACCTTTGTTGCTCCTCAGGTGACATTGTGTGTAGAAAGGCAATTTCTACCAGGGTAAAAATTAAAATATCTCTGTGAATTCCTTCACACGGTAATAGGGACCTAATCAGCTTGTCAGAAAATGAGGAATGTGTGGGAGCAAGATCCAGTCCCCTCCAGAGAGGATGCAATACACCAGCAGATCAGTCTGCCTTTGCATGTGACATAGTACTAATCCAAATTCTTCATGGATGCTTCAGAGAAAAATATTTGCTCCAATACCAAGAGGAGCTTTACTGTACACTTTCTGTGCTAATGCCAAAGTAATAATGATGACACAGAGAATGATAAGAGAGAAAGGATTTATTAATAGCTAATCAAATAAATAAACACAGTGGGAAAGAAGATGGGGTAAGAATCTTGAGGAACAAATTTGGAAGTGACTGGAGAAACAAAACAGAGGAAAAAAAGAAACACTAAGAGAGCAGTGCCAAAGAAATTGATACGTATAAGGTTAATCCTAATTTCACTTTGTGCAAAATTGAACATAGTTTTAATAACAGCTGAAATGTAAGTATTCCATCAAGGTTAACTTTTATCCTTATTTTCTGGCTTCAGTGGTACGTTCAAAGGGATTGAGCTCAGTAATTAAGCCTTGTGTCATGTTTCTGTGTCATGGGCTACCATTAAAAATGCTATTTACCCTTTAGGCACAAGGCCCCTGACACCCACAAAATTCTTCCGAAAGCAAACATAAACAAAACAAAAAGCACAAGAAAAGTAACAATTAGCAATGAATTCCAAGCTTAGTCTACCTTAGGCCAGGAACCCAGAGAACATAGGACATGGGACTATGTCAACAGTTTGCCATATTGTTGGTGCTTTAGTAATGATCATAATTTGTAATAATAATGTAATGAGCAAAGATAAAGTGAAGGCAGAAGGATTAAAGGAGAATGCTCAGCACACATAAGCCATGCTACATCTACCAAATTCCCAGTGCAGCTGCTTCAAGGATACTAAGCCTTATCTAGACAGCTGCAGCCCCTTGTTGCCATCTGTGGCTTGCATCTCTGGTGCTACTACTCACAGCAATCTGCACAGTTGCAAAGGCATAACCCTCTATCAGCAGAATATATCTGGTCTCACACCTGCTTGCAGGAAGCATGGCTAGCACCCAATCCATAGGATACAAGGGCTTTCCTGAGATTTAATCAGCTGTTAACTAATCCTAGGAGTGATGGCTACAGAGAGGAATGTCTTGCCAGCTGAGGCATCAGATGGGGATACAGAGCAGGCATTAAGTTATCAGTTTTATTAGACAACACTAATCTCATTGGTACAGACTTGCTAATTACACTTCAGGAGAAAGTTTTATTAGGAATAGTGTCATGGGAAGTGAGCCAAATTTTTAAAGGTGAGTCAACCTAAATCAGTCCAAAGGAAAGATGGGTCAATCATTTTGTTAGTATTTACAGAACTTCTGGAGCATTTATTTCCAATAATTGTCTTACTGAAGCACACAAACTTAAAAGAATACAGGGAAGTAGATCAGAAACAAATATTTTACAAAAAAATTTCTCCTCTGCCCCAGGTGTCATTATTGGGTAGAAAGAACCCTTCCTTCAGTCTTGTCCTGTTCTGCAAATCAGAGACTTAATGGGTCACAACAAATTCCAGTTGCAACTCTTGATCTCGAGAAAAGATCCCCTTGTTCCCTAGAAAAGACTTTTCCATCACAATTAAGGAACAGTGAGATATCTGCACTCTGTTCTTCTTAGATATCTCCTCATTCTCTGTTTGCACTGTTAGTCCCTGCCTCTCTCACTTGCACTCACAAGCAACTCACCTTTGTGTGTTTTCAGTAGGTTTCAGGAAACAACTTCCCCAAACCTCCCTAGGCTGCTCAACCTGGTATAGCAACCATGACAAGAGAAACATAAGTTGGCAGCCTTCTCTCCTAGTTCAATGATGTTGGTTCAATGTGATGCTTTTATGTAATAATCAGTGATCAGATAATTGAACTCATAGACTGGTTTACACAGATGGTCATTTGCATTTTTTCTTAAAAAGTGAACACTGCCATCATCCTTCTGATCATGTGGGTCACACACTTTGCTATTGTGGGCCTAACCTGAATCCTTTAGAAACAGAAGTCATGCAAAGCAGAGTAGGTTACTACCAAATAAATTTGGTTTAGATAATTGCAGGTAAACCCAATCTGAGCTTGATAGTTTACATTTCACAGTGACTGTGTCCATGAAACATGTGAGACAAAATACCAATTAAAATCAGTTGAGCATCATGCCTTTTTACACTCTTAAACTCTGTTAGTTATCCAAGTAAAAGAAAACCAACATCACAGAAATCTTCTCGTCAATCTTGTCATAACACAACCATGGAGAGAGCTCCAGGACGGTATGTAGTGCATCAGTGGAGTCAGGAGTAGAGCATGGCTATTTTTCAGATCCCTGGAGTAACACTAAATAGGATGAGAGAACACAAACTGCAGGAATTTTGAGAGCTGTTAAGGCCACAGATCTCAAAGGGGAAGAGGGACCTGAACAGGTTGGATCCATGGGCTAAGGCCAATTGTATGAGGTTCAACAAAGTTAAGTGCTGGGTCCTGCACTTGGGCCACAATAACCCCATGCAACACTACAGGCTTGGGGCAGAGTGGTAGGAAAGTTGTCTGGTGGAAAAGGACCTGGGGGTGTTAATCAACAGCCAGTTGTAATATGGGCCAGCAGTGTACCCAGTTGGCCAAAAAGGCCAACGGCATCCTGGCTTATATCAGAAATAGTGTGACCAGCAGAACCAGAAGAGTGATTGTCCTCCTGTACTTGGTGCTGGAAAAGCTGCACCTTGAATACTGTGTTCAATTTTGGGCCCTTCACTACAAGGAGGACACTGAGGTGCTAGAGTGTGTCCAGAGACAGGCAACAAAACTGATGAAGGGTCTGGAGAACAAGTCTTATGAGGAGCATGCGAAGGAATTGGGGTTATTTAGCCTGGAGAAGAGGAGGCTGAGATAAGACATGAACAGTCTCTACAACTACCTGCAGGGTAGTTATAGTGAGGTGAGGGTCAATCTCTTCTCTTCGGTAATGAACTGATAGGACACAAGGAAATGGACTCAAGTTGTGCCAGGGGAGGTTTAGTTTGGAGATTAGGAAGAACTTTTTTACCATGAGGATTACTAAGCATTGGAATGGGCTGCCCACGGAGGTGATGGAGTCACCATCCCTAGAGATAGTCAAAAGACTCATAGATGATGTGCTGAGGGATATGGTTTAGTTTAGTGATGGGCTTGGGTTGGTGGTTGGACTCAATGATTTTAAAGGTCTTTTCTGACTGTAATAATGACATAATTCTAGGAAAAGTCCTGAAGAAATCCTGTACTGCTTGGACAGACAATATAAGCAGGTCTGAAGGACACTTCTTAAATAAATGTCTAATGCAAAGCATTATGCCTGAATGTTGCCCATCCAACTCGTCTTGCAGATCCAAACCCTTGAATATGAGTCAAGGTTACAATCTAAGACTTACTTGCAGACCTAACTTGTTCATCTACCTGAGAACAAAAGTCCGATTTTGATTTTCAATGACATTTCATAGTTTTTAACTCCAGGGGTTAGAAATGCAGTTATTTGATAAGACCATCAATAGAAGCAAATGCCATAACTTACTCACTGTCCATCTTTTCTGTCAATGCAGCATTTTAGCCTAAGGCCTGATTAGGATTCTTTTAGCGTGATTAGACACGATAAGCTTCTGGAATAGCACTAAGCCAGTACAATTGGAAGAAGCTCTTAGAAGAGATCTAGCTTCTTAATGACATATGGTCAAAAGGTTACTCTGAAAACCAAGGAGTAATTCTGCCTTCGTTTTTCAGGTCTGCAGATTTCTTCTTAGCTGAACTGGGGGATGTGTCTCTGAGACTTTCTTCTAAAGAAAGAATAAGGGAAACAAAACATTTGAATACTGGCTTTGCATGGTAGATATTGTGTATTAGAGCAACAAACATAGTATTTTAATGTCTGGGAATACTATATTTTACTGCTTAATATTATTAAAACCACTGATGAAAGATTGCTTAATTTCAACAGTCAATTTCTAATACCTAGTACACAACATATTATATATAAAAACCATATTTTTGCTCACCATTTAACTGAAACAATCTTATATAATGTGAAGTGCAAAATGGACTTGGGCAAGACAGGATAGGTAAGAAAAAACAATCTTCCTGAAGATAGACATCACTGATATTTTAGAGAGAGGAATTTTAAGACAATGAGTGTTACTAGTATTACATTACAAAGCATGATTTAATCACAATCACATCAGAATCTTGCTTTTATGGAATAATGGCTATGTATAATATCATATGTATAGAAATTAGAGACCTAAGTCATGTTTATTTCACTGCAGATATCCTCTCCCCAAATTAAACACCAAAAGCAGGGAGGTCTGGAGGTAGAAAGGTACAAGAAATCCATAAACCAAAGGATACAATATGGAATTTCCCTGACTACAGTATAAATCATAATCTTTGAAAACCATAGCTTTACGGAAAAATACAATTTCATTTCATATAAGGAGGCTAAAATATATTCTACTTTAAAGCTCTTGATAAAAACAGGTGGCAAAATCATCCAGAGCTGTTTTATGATACAACCTACTGTATGAAAGGCAAAACAGAGAGCAATCTGCTGTTTTAATTATATGCTCAGAGCAAATGCAATATCTGCAGCTTTAATAAACATTGACCCTTTAACTGAATGTGCCCTACAAACACATTAATGCCCGTCTGGGAAATAATCCAATGAAATAATCCAATCATACCAACAGGGAATGACTGTTAGATTGGCAAGCGAGGGCTCATATACTCTAGGCTGTAGCAGGCTGTTCCCTATTAACTTGTTGCCAGAACTGTGCACCTTTCATAGATTTTTTTTTATCTTTTAAAAGCAACTTGATAAACCAGTTGTCATTAAATAAGTCAAACTAACATCACTGTGAAATTAAGCCCTCTTGTGTTACACAAACATTAGTTGGCAAAAAAAACCCAAAAGAGTAAATTTGTCTTTGCTAGCTTCACCTTTTGCTTCACAGAAGTGTTTTTTTCTCCAGCAAAATGAAGCTGATGATGTTATTGTTTGTCTTCTCTTTAGTAAGTCTGCTGAGTGGGGGCCATGGCTAGATAGAAAAAGTAAATTCCATTGACAGTACTCCAGAAAACTGACTGAATCCAGCAAATCTCCTAACAGTCAGAAAGGATTCAACCCAGTCTTAGAAACAAGCGCTACTTGCTTATCACCTTTGAGACAGAAACAAGAATGTCCAGCACTCATTATCACATATATTTATTGCTACCAATTGTGCCTAAACCACAATAAAAGATTTAAAACTTTCTAATTTGATGTTACAATGAGTTACAAAGTTGTAACAGGCTAGAATCTCATGACTAGGTAAAATCTCTCTGTGTCACTGAGGTCCAGACAGACTGATATTATTTTATTAATTTAGAATCACTGCATCTTGATAGTTGTCAGGAATTTTTGAAGTGCAAAGGAGTTACATTGCTGGCAATATACGTCTGCCAGCGTAAATATAAAGCTGGTAAAAATGTAAGGAAAAAAAAAGAGGAATGGATAAGAGAGATAAAGTTATTTGCCCAAGGCTGGAGAAAGAAATCTTGTCTTTCCATTTCTTAATATTCTATTAGTTCTTCCTATAATGGTATATTTTCAAATTGCATGTATAGGTTCCTATCTACCAGTCCATGCAACTTATTTTTTTATATGGATTATCTCCAAGAAAAGAAGTGAGTTCAGGCTCCACTCAGTTGATTAACAGCAATTGTGGGCTGCTAGTAGTTTCCATTCATGGTAGATTTTTTTTGTTTCTTTGAATATTGATTCTAGAAACTAAAAAATGTGCCATTAATTCCTGTAAGGTCTCAAGCAACAAGCAGAAGGTAACAGTTTGCATTCATTTCTACCCTCAAAAAGCAAGGGTTGTCATGAAAGTCAAATACTCATCAGCAAAGTGCAAACTATGAAGGTGCATTTTATTCCTACTGTCTTTGTCAGAAATTCTGTGCAGAAAATGTCCACACTTAATACACGAGGCCCTCTTCTAATTTAAATTTCCAGTTTTAATTTGCCACATAGTCATACTGATAAACTTTTTTTCTGTTGGAATTCATCTTCACCGTGAGGGTGAGGGAGCACTGGAACAGGCTGCCCAGATGGGTGAGTCTCCTTCTCTGCAGACACTCAAAACTCACCTGGACGAGTTCCTGTGTGACCTACTCTAGATGGTCCTACTCTGGCATGGGAGTTGGACTAGATGATCTTTCAAGGTCGCTACCAATCCTTAGATTCCGTGTGATTCTGTGATTCTACAGATACTAAGTTTTAAAGGAAACCTAATTTTTTTTCTTTTTTTTTTTTTCATTTCCTTAATGTCTGATGAAGCAGTTTGGATTCTTGAGAGGCCAAATATTAGCAACAATCATGCATAAGAGAAACAGAAAGTGGAGTTCAACTGAAACTCTGCCCATACACAAGGGTATAAGAAATTGACCTTGATATACCTTACGACCTTGTAAGGGGTTTTCCTACATGCAAGTGAAAGACTCTAACTTACTATCTAGGATCAAAAGTCCATCTAAAAGTGTAACACTTCTTAGACAGTGGACAGTTACAGACATCTTGATAAAAATGAAGCCATACTTGTCCACAACACTTTTTTTTTCAGTCTCCAACAATTAGCAGCTCAATAAATTCCTAAATGAGAGGTATTACCTTTTTCTGTATAGTATCTGGTGGATTTTTCCTCCATTAATTAGCCTTTGAAACAGTTTTACAATTTTAACATCAAAATGTCCTGTGGGAAAGAGTATCACTGACCTGATTCATTTTTAACCTACCCCTCAAAAATATCGAGTGTTACATATCCAAGACCTTTCTTTCCTGAGTGGCAGCACCTAGTACAGAGTTTATCACTCGGCACGTAACTTATTTTTTCCACGCTGTGTGTTACTTCCCAGAAACCAAAATAACTGGTGGGCAATCTCAGAATCCCTAATTGAGATGCTTGTAAAAGACTATTGTCATAGTTGCCAGCTTCCATATCTCTAGAATAGAGACAGCAAGATAGTAGTTCAGCTATTTCATCCTCAATTTCCTTTAGATCTCCTGGGTAAATACCATATGGTCCTGGCAGTTTGCTACTGTTCATTTTGTAAATTTGTTCTATAACCTCTTCTACAGACATTTCAATTTAAAACAGATCTTCTGATACATCCTAAAGACAACTTGTAGTGTGACTCAGTTCTTCCAGGATGATGAAACATGCAAGAGTCTCTCCAGTTTTTTTTCTGCTGTAACTTATCTTCTCATTGATATGCCAATTGACCTTATTGACTCCAAAGAAGACTCCCTACTCTCAGTGGCTTTGAGGAAGAGTTACTGTTCTACCTGTATAGCAAATAGTCCCTAAAGCAGTTATTGTTGTCCTGTGTTTTCTGTCATCATGCTTAATATGCCACTTTTCATATTCTCTTCTCTTTTGCTTACTTTGAAAAGGCTTCAATTTTTTGAAGGTTAATTTCTTGTATTTTTTAGAGGTACTTTCTGTGCAAATCAAGATTGTAAAATTGCATATTTAGGGTGAAAAAAGGACAAAATATATTTGTGAATCATTGTTTTTAAAAAAATCTTTTTTTAAGCTGTTCATTTTTTTTTCTCTGTTTTCTTCATTACTTTTTAAAGACTAATTTATTAATTGCTTTCCCTTCTGACATGTCATATACTCACATTCAGCTCATTTTTTGTTCTGTTCCTGCTTTCCTGATCTCTGAATTCTTTGTTATCATAATTTAGTAGAAGTTGCTGCATTTCTTTACTGTTCAACTTTTTTTTTTTCTCTCTTTTCTGGAATCTTAGATTCACCTATGTCACATACTAACTGCAAAAGCTGAAAGTAAGATAATTGTGACTAACATACAAACACAAATCATCAGAAGAAGAATGCATCATGTAAGCAAGAATTTTTCTGAGCTATCTGCAGAGTTAAAGTATATGCTGTGATCTACGCACTTAAATGAAAATCAATAGTGAGCAATGAAAAGAAAATATCTCTGAGAGATTCAGGTTTACTGAGAGCATTCTCTTAGGGGAGTGCAAACATTTCAGACATGAACAAAAGCTATTGATTGCAAGCTGAAGAGTAACAGAAGTACCAAAAGTTCTTTATAGGAGGCTTATTTTGTCCTGTATTCTGAGCACCCTACAGATAAACATCTGATAAGCTTAATGTTTTTCTTCAATTGGCTTAGCCACCGAGAAAAATTGGTGTCTTAAGAAAACATGTGTGAAACGTCCAGTGTAAGATGACTTACCTACTTAGAAAAGACCTATAGATCTTACCTTTATCAGAGTCACAGAAAACAAATTTTCAAAGGATGAAGTGTCTTAGATGACTGATGTAATGAATTACCTAATCAATTTTCTGCTGAAGGACCAGGCAATTTCCTGTCTAGACTGTGTTGTAGAAGTGCTTGATATTAACTTTCGGCAAGCAAAAGAATAGCTGTCTGTGACTATTTTCTGTTCACGCAAAGCCTACAGAGAACTCCGCAAGTTTTTAAAAGTTCTACTGAGGTGACTAAAAACCACACAATAAAACTTAATGTCCTGCTCTTCTCAGTGTTTCTGTTGAAAGCAGACAATGTTAATTTCTGAGTTATTAGTTGAAAAGAAATGTGATACTAATGCTAACTTTGCCTCAGGTTCTCACTTACAACCTCAAGGCTGCATGACAGCTCTGATACTCTCCTGTGTGTTTCACTAAATTAATCAAACTGCCTGTGAAATAAAATGTTTTCTGAAACAAACTTACCACAATTTGCTTCCCTTGCTCAGTCATTTTTGTCTCTATTAATAAACTACAGTTCAAAGGACAAACAAAAATTATTATTTTTAGGTTTTAGACTGGATTTGGCTCATTAAATCACTATTATATTACAAATTATTTAATTGCTTTGATTATTTTTTGTACAGTTGTTACTACTTGCTATGTCTCTGGTATAGGGAAATCAGTCTTTTTAGTGTTAGTTTTAGTAGTTGCCTAGAAAAATAAATTGCAGCACTTCAAAATATTGGCCACGTATCTTCACTAATGGCATAATAGAAAAAAAATGGCTCTAAAATTACACAGGTGACTTAGGAGCGCTAAGGACATGCATACTCCATTTTACTCAGCAGAAGCTGATTTCCATACATCAATAAAATAAGAAGATTTTCAGAGGCAAAGACAAAAGAGAAATATTTGTCATTAATCTAAGGCTGAAGAACTGAGTGGTCGAAATGCTCTGAAATTTATTTAAAGCGTTAGGAATATCCAATAACTATAAATAGATGCTGCACGAAAAATTGCTTATGCTTTCAAATGAATCACCTGCAAAGTAGGGTTTTAATAAAAACACAAAGTCACAAACAACCTAGGCTGGAAGGGGCCTGTGGAGGTCATCTTGTCCAATCTTGTGCTCAAAACAAGGCCAACTCAGAAGTCAGATCCGAGCTGGATCTGCTTCTGTCTTTTCTGCATCCTAAGACTGAGGTACTCAGCTCTTCACTCCCTCTGCCCTTCTGGACTCACAGCTCTGTCCCCTGTGAGTCAGAGCTTGGGGATGACTAATGGATGTAGGAGAGGAACCAAATGGGAGTCCTGGAGCCCACAATCTTTGTCTTAGGAGCCTCAGGGCTGTGCTGGAGAACCTGTCCATGATATGAGAGGGAGTAAGGAGGTCACTTTTTTCTTCATTGCTTCACAGATCTTTTCTCTTAGCACATCACTTTATTTAACTCTTTAGTAGCACAGTGTCAGATATCTTTTGGTAACTAAACTTCAGATGAGATGAACTGATAGGTCTATAATTTAAATTCTGAGCTCCGGTTCCATGGGAAGTTTTTTTTTTGTAATAAGTAGTTGCTTAATTTCACTTTGTATTTCCTTGCATTTGGAATAATTTACTCTCACAATTACAAAAACAAAATCCCACAGAGGGTTTCATTGTAGGACCAGGGGAAGAAAATCCCATCATGCTGAATTTACAGTTATTGCTATTTCTCTATGGAAAATTCAAAAGAGCCTTTAATCCAAAAATGTGGAGTTATTTGATTTAGTCTGTAGACACTATAGTATATAAAGCTTTTAAAATGCTCGAGATAGAAACAATTATGTACTTGACGCTACTCAACACACTGTTGGCATAAAACAAATACAGATCTAATTCCTGACATTTAATCAATCCTATGCAGAAAAAAATCTTTTGACTTTTTGGAGAACTGTGCTGGAATAAAAAGCATGTGTGGACTTCAGGGTCTAACCTTATATTAACAAATAGATAAAATTTCCACCATGTAGCCATTAGTACACTAGGATAGAGCTTGAAGGTCCGTATCTCTCTCCTATCTCTGTCACAAGCAAAGAAGGTGGATATCCAACTGTAAAAGTATTTACTTTCAGCAGCTCTAAAGATCAACTAAAAAGAGTATTTTAGGTTTTTCAAACTAAATTACTTTGTTTTATTATGACAGAAGGAATAATATAGACTGTCAGCATACATCTTGAAATTAAATCCATATGCTATGTAAAATAATAGACTCCCACTTCCATGGCACTACTGTGGACTTACTGAAATAAGATATGACAGGAACAGCACAGTTAATATTTTGATGTCAGAGGTTTTCAGAAGAAGAGGTCATTTTAAGAATAAGACTTTCAACACCATGTATCTAGTGAAAATACTTTCCTAGTTATAACCTTTCTTTTAAAAAGAGTCAGATCACACTAAAGAACTACCTTTACATATCTCACCCTTATGTGTCGGGTGCAGAAACAGTGGTTGCTTAATGCCAGAGTGAGGGTAACTGCAAGTGTCTAGAATTATAGCCAAACTATAGTTGACTGGTACAACTCAGATTTCTCCCCATCTTAAGGTCAAATCTATAAAAGGCAATAAATTTCAAATTTTAGAATTTATCTGCTTACAAGTCTTTAAGATATTACTTGAAATTGCCTGCCTGCTGATGCAGTGGTGATACAACTATTTAAAATGCATACCAGAACACACTCTGTGTGCTGAATGGTGCAGAGGTGCTGAAAATATGGTATTGTGTATACAGTAGGCAAAGTGACTGCTAAGTCAGTACCAACAAGAAGTCTTTACCTTTACAGTTAGCACATCAAGACCATGCTTGGGCTTGGAGGCAGTGCTATTGCAGCTCCAGCATTTCAGTAGCAATGCTATATTTTACAGCTTATGATCATAAGAAAAGGTTAAATTCGCCTTTGTCTTATGCCTCATACAGTCATTTAAATCTGCTTGATTGAGCACAAACCTGAATCAAAGCAGCAATGGTGCAGGTGCACATGTCTACATACAGCTGGACAGTGGGCAAGTTTGCATCAGCTGAGTCACTCGAACAAGCTGCCAGCTCTTCCTCCTCAGGCTTTGCTCCCAGTCCCTTGACTCTCTCACCACCACACTGACACAAGTATTTCTACAGCAGTTCTATAGGCCTTTGATGATGGAGTGGGATTTTTTTTAAAACCAGGTCAGTTCCCCACATGGTTTCAATGCAGAGCTGTGCAGACACCAACAATAGCCCAGAAGCAGAGGCAGCAGCACTGCCGCAGGCTGTCAGATCACAGCCTGAGGGACAGCACCTTGTTCCAGCAAAAAATGCGTCCAATAGCCAAATACCAGTTACAGAAATACCTGTCAAAACCAGAATTACAGATGACGTTTCACATAACAGCAGGGAAAATTACTGGAATCTTTCACCTCAGGCAGCAGTCACGTGGCTGGTACCATCGCACTCCACATCTCCAGACCCGCACTCTATCAGGCTGGCATCGTTAAACTCACATCCACATGTCAAAGGCTTGTAAAACTCCCTTAAGAGAACAGGTAGACGTGTGGGCATGGACACACACACATGTATACACGTGTATACATGTGTGTGTGTCCATGCTCACACGTGTACCTGCTCTCTTAAGGGAGTTTTACAAGCCTTTGACATGTGGATGTGAGCATACATGTATACATGGATGTGAGGACATGTATACATGTGTGTGCGCTTTCCAAGAGAAGAAGGCACCATACAAAATCTCTTTGAGAGCTGTGAGGCTCTGTAAGACTGTTGACAAAATTTAGCAAAATAGACCTCCTTAACTTGTCCAGATCAGCCTTTGCATTCTAACTGGCAAGTTACTTCTTTTTTCTTTTAATTTCTGAAGAAGGAAAAGCACGGCATTTTTTGTTGCCAAAAAACAGTGTCATGATCACACTTAACTGCCATTTCTCTGACTGCATCATGTATTTTATGAAACATTAGCAGTACATTACGTGTGTTACAACAACATCTGCCTCTAGTAGGAGGGAATATGCACTTGTATTGGTATGGGAAAAAGTCTATAAACAAAGCTAATATAACTATCAGTCAGTTTGAAGAAAACATCTCTTAAATAAATAAAAACAGAAACTAAAGAGTAACAAGTGCATTTTCATGTATACAGAATTTTCCAGTCATTGGTATTAATTTTATTCTGTAGTAGTTATTTTTCTCTTCTATGTCAGAGCAGCTCTGTGTCTTTGTCAGATATAAAGCTATATGCAGACATGTGCATTTCGTCTTGATGCCAGTATAGATGATAATAGGTGATATTAGTATAGATAGCAGTAGATGAGATCTCTGGGCCAGATCAGAAGCTGGATAAAATTGGCTTCAATGTATCCCTGACAGTTTATACCAGCTGAGAATCAAGATTGCTATCTCTATGTGAAATGTAGTTTAACAGACACACCAGAGCACTTTTATAAAATGGTTTTAGTTCCTTCAGCAAAAAAATTGTCTTTATACTCCCTAAATCTCCAATAGGCGGTTTCCTACTTTTTCTTCCACTTATTCTAATAGTTAGTTTTGTTGATCTTTTCCTATTCAATTTTTGTGACAGGAAGTTCAATTTGTCTTGCCATGTTAAGAATGTTGCTTCAGGCACTTAGAAATAAAACTAAAAATGATTTAAGCATCGGCAATTAATATGTGTGTACACAGAACAGCTCTCTCTATAGCCTACACAAGATCATTATACACCCCAAATGATTATCACAAAACATCGTACTGTGAACTTGGAATTGCCTATATGCTAAAACCCAGAGAGCTTGGTGTATATACCCAAGGAGTATCTGAAGCAGCCATCTCTCTGGTGTTCTGGATCTAAATAGGACTCACAGTCTCAAAGCCTCAACAAGAAGAAGCACTTGTAAGTTTTTACAAGAACTCATTCTCTCGGGAAATGGACATATTTGATTCAACACCTCCTCAGTTAGAGGTTTCAAATCTATGTCTCCCACTGTCCAGGGAAGGGCTCTGAGAGCCTGGGTGGTTCAGCTAGGATGGCTGTACATATGCAACACTACTGATGGAAGTGGGGCACTACACAAAGGGCTGCAGAGTCCCTGTGAGGCTGGGGGCACACTGCTATGCAGTCCAGAGGCAAGGCACACAACTGTGGAAGGGGGTCTGGGGGAATTTCCTTCTTTCTGAACCGGTATCTCCATCCCTTATCCAGATACTTCCCTGTAACAGGAGATTGAAAGGCTTGTTTTATGATCTAGATTAAAGATTACTTTTTGTGCATCACACATAATTTTATATAATTTTTTATTGGCTTGTACTTGTTACACGAGAGGGTCATTTCTCAAATGCAATTGTTTGCACAAATTCTGATTTCTGTATTCCTGTCAAAACATTTTAAATTCTTTAAAGTACTGAAGTTCACCGAAGTACTTGAGCACATATTGAACCTCAGGCATACTCTGAAGGCAATCTCTCTTCAGAGGCACCCTTAAGCAACACCATTTAAGTATATGTTAACAACAGGTTTGCTGAAAAGAGGATATACTACATCAGATCCCATCCTGATCTGGTTGAAGCCGGTATAAAAGGATATCATCAAAAGCAGTGACTATTGGATTAGGCTATAAACCTCACTGCTTTGAGACTAATCTGGGAAAAAGTCTGACATGCTTAATTCTACATTAACTCTTTCGAAACTCATAGAACTTATTCCTTATATGGTAAAATTCAAAGTATCTTATTTTATGAAAAATATATACCCTTGCTTTCTTTATGCAATTTTGATAATAAAAAATAAAGCCAACAGCAATCTACCAGGACTTTTCTTGCACTTAGGAGGTCTAAAACCACTTAAAGTAATTAATGATATAAATTTATGTCATCTTTGTCAAACATATGCATTAGAACAAATTATGTGCCTTAGCCTGTTTGGAACAGAATGATTCATCCCAGGTGCACTGACTGAGATCACCAACACAAGCTGCACTGACAGGAAACCACCAGTTATGATTTGGGAACATTTAAAGGCTTCTGGTAAATAGTTGGAGTGTTAGATTAATTAATATTTGTGAAGTTCTCCAACTTCCTAAGATGAAATGTGTCAAAAGTGCACATGCTTGTTTCTTATTATTTTGCACTAATGAAAAGCCAAAAAAAATTACAGAATTCCAAACAAGCAGGAGTTTTAATTAATGTGAAATAATGGGAATTTTCTGCATTGTGTCCGGAAATATCTGCACAGGCAACAAACATTTGGGGTTTTATGTACAGCTTTTGATCTTTGACTGCTGCTTGACAAGTGTAGAGCTGGAAGGCAAACTCAGAGGAGAGGGAAGGTGCCTTAGTGAAGAGGCTGCTGCCTTGGTAATTAATGCTGAGCCTAGATCCTGCACCATAGCCTCTGATGCTACCAGAGGTGTCACGGGCTTCTTAGCTTGTCTCTCACTTCTCAGCTAAGAAGCCCAGTTTTCAGGAGGGGTATAAGAAGTTGCAAGTCTGATCTATTAGAATTAAATAGACTGATCTCCATATCTGAATGCGTAGTTTACAACCACTGGGTATATCTATATATATAGATATACATACACATGCACATAATGTATGGAATTACAAAGGTTAAATATATTAAAAAATTAAATTTATAGTCATTTAAAGTTTGTCTGTGGCTGAGTCCAAGTGTAACTGTTGGCCAGTCCAGTCTACCAGACAACACAGAATTTTCTTGCTCTGGACACAATCTATCCCACAACTGCAGCAGTCTGGGAAAGATCAAAATAAAGGTGAAAAATTCCTAACGTTCACTGTAGAGGGAGAAAAAGGGCTACAACTGCTTTTTTTTTTTGAAATATCACAGATACGTTTTTATCTCTGTTACTTAGGAAGCGGGAAGAATTTGGCAAGTTGGTGTACAATGGCCTGCAAAGCATTTACTGCCTGTACAAAAATTTCCCACAGGGAAAGTTCAGACTTTCAAGAAGAAATCTTGCAGGAAATAGCTCCTTGTCCAGCCACAAGCACCATTCACAAAGTGAAGCTCTATTGCCAACAGGATCCAACAATAGAGAAATTTCACTCTTACAGAGATTATCTAACCTCTTACTCCTTTCTGCAGATTTGTGCGATTTTTAGTATATCTGTGGGTTAAAGGAATCTTGGCACTTGCTGTATCAACAATCCAACTTTCAAGCTTCAGCTTTGTTATCTAAAACCCATTTTCTAACTGTAACCTAGCTATTTATATATTTATTGATCCTATATGGGAAGAAAAATGGCCAATATTATTTCAAATGGTCTAAGTGCTCTTTCCTTTGATAGATTAGTCAACAGAATAATAAATTACAATGTCAGGCTTTTTTTTTTCATCTGTGGATTAATTTTGCTCAGTTTTGTTCAATATTATTAGGATTCTTACCGCTGCATCTGATGTATGGTCTGTGATATCCGATTGAGTGCCTATCATGTGCGTACATAGAATCATAGTATCATAGAATGTTAGGGGTTGGAAGGGACCTTTAGAGATCATCCAGTCCAACCCCTTGCAGAAACATGAAGATTGGCTATTTTATCTGCTGTTGCAAATAAGATTGAAAAATAAGCTTTGAGCATTGTTCCCCTTGTAGGTTCACGGACAACAGACTTTTATTTGGTCATGAGATCTTTGGAAAGGTGAAGTCAACAGAATATTTAACCATCTGAAGTTAGGAATTTTGATTTCATAGGATCCTTGTTTACAAGCTGTGATAGAATTGCGCCCTGAACCACTCTGCAATCCTTCTGTTGAGATTAAACAACAGGGATTAGTTAGCACAAGATTCAGCCCAAAAATCCTCACTTCTTTAGCAGCTTCTAGTAAGATGCAGTAAGCTTAGTTGTGACTTTTCACCATTATACTGGAAGCAGGTTCTCTCTTGTGTGCCTTATTAAAATAATTTACAACCAGAAATCGCTTCACTTGCAGAACTTCATTTCCACCTTATTCATGCCTTCTCTTGTCAGTCCTTGTTTTTCCCTCATATCACCGGAACTCATTACTCATATTTTTTCAACAATTTGAATGCTTATGAGGTGAGATACACTTCAGATTTTGAGTGGGAAATTAATTAATTAAGGATATTTTCCTTTTGAAATAAAACCCCACATTTTAGTCTGTTTTATGTCTATGTTTCAAACCTTCATCTCTCTTAATCTAATGATTAAGACCCAAGGGTGCCACATTAGTTCAAGTAAGGATGTCAGAGGGTGTCACTTAGTTCAACTTTTAAGAATTAAGATCATGGACACTCTCTCATCCTATCTACTTAAAGTCTTTGACAAAACTCTGTTTTCCCCAAAATTTGGAAGAATTTGAAACTTAGATTTTCTCTGCCCTTATTGATGGCTTTTACAAAGTTTGATGGTGTTGGTTTTCTGGAATTGTGTCTAATGCAAGAAAAAGGCAAAGCAGAGATGGAAGCGACTCTTGTAATTACATCATTAGCACCATTAGAGCATTTACCTGGAAGGCAGGCAAAGGCCAGGGTACAATCTTGATGTGCATGGGGAACTGGCAGCTATGACTGCACTTGGCAACACCAGAAAGTATACCACACCCTTGGCAGTAACGGGAGAAAGTATTTCCAGCTACTGACACCTTTACTTACACCAGTAAGTCAACATACTTGAAGATGCACAGAAAACTTTCATTCTCACTTGACTCTTGGTCTCTTAATTTGTCACCAAGTATATTTTTCACTAGGCTAGAGTGATTTCTAAAGCTCATGCTCTCTTATTTGAATATTTTCTCTTATGCACAGATGTTGGGTCAGAGAGTTTGAACTGCAGTTTGCCTGATAGAGCATTGATAGACATCACAGCCTGGTTAACACATCTGAAATATGGAAACAATATTGAAATTCCTATTTCAGCCCTGGAAAAGGACTGATACATGCCCTGTGTGCAACCCCAGTGATTACTTTAATCACTGTACCAGCAGTTATTTGAAATAGTGAAAATGGAAATGGCACACCTCTGCTTTCTTGGACTTAGAAAGAGAAAGACTTGGTTCCTAGGCCCCTACCATAGAGAATGGTTTGCAGCTGAGTAAAATGCACATCTCTGTCAAATGAGGCAAGAATAAAGCTTATTTCTTTGTTTGAGATTTCCTTGCAATTAGCTTTGTGACTGTGCAGAGAACCAAGGCATTTTAGAGATTCTGCTTTTATAGGTTACAGGCATGTAACCTTTATTGCAGGTACTCCCTGAGCACCATTCAGCACTGTGCTCCCTGAGTCCCTCTGTGAGCAGGGCTCTCAATCTGTTTGGTTCTCCGCTGTGTTAGAAGTCACTGAAAATTACAGACCTCAAATTTCTTCTGGATGTTATGAAATGTTTTGGATGTCATGTTGCTCATCATAAGCAAAACCTTTGGGACCCAAAACAGAGTAGCAATAAAAAAGATGGTTTATGTTCCACGTTCTCTAATAAAAAAGAGGTAATATCAGAGGAGTAACCTGAGACACTTCAGGGAAGATAGAGACGTGCTGCTCTTTGGTAAGGTCCAATTTAAGACTCATGAGCAGCCCCATCACTGCAACACTTTCCAATGTGAGTAAGCTTCCTGACAGAGGATGGGTGAGGTCACAAGGAAAATCATCTGCTGTCTTTCCACAAGACAATTTACAAACCCTTTTGGGAGCCCTGGATTCTTCGGAGGCACACTACACTCCTCCTAACCTGGAAAAGCTTCAGTAGAATTTGAGTCATGATTAGCCTAAATTACTCTCTAATGTCTTCATTGTATAATTTAGTTTCAAATAAAATAATGAGAAAATTAACTGTAGTCCGTTTCTCTTTTGTCCATCTGAGATAATATCCAGGCCTTTTTCCTTTTGCAAATAACTTTACAGAGATAGATCAACTTCCATGTTTTCCAGATTAATTCAGGTTAATTAATAACAAATTCTTAGTCATTAAACTAAGGATAATTCCTTGGGGGGAAAATTCCCTTTTGTTTCATCTTATTCTTTTGTCATTGTCCAAACAAAATTTTCATTTCATAATGACAAACCCCAAATAACTATCTTTCAAGTCAACATTTTTTAATGTTTTATCATACTGTATTTTTACCATTTCTGAAAAACAGTGCAGATAGCAAAAAAGTCTCGACCTCAAGAACCAGAAAGTGAAATTTGCACCCTTCACTCTCACCTCTCACTTTTCACAGAGGTCTACTTTTTTCCAGCATGTTAGCACAGCCTGTGAGTCAGGCATTCAAAGATCTGAATCTAGACTTTGTATTCAGAGGCAATCAGCTAGGGGAACCAGGACAGTGGGTTTCAAAACATGCATTTTCCCCATGGTACTTTTTAGAGGGCCACAATCAGGGAGTACTTGTAGAGTATTCCAAGTGAGTAGAATTGTCCCATATTGCTTATTTGTGAGTTCAGTTCTATAGATTTAGGGACATTTTGGCAGTGGCCGACAATCTAGGTATTTAACCTGTCTAGATATAACACAGACAAGGTCATCTTAATCAGCAAGGTAAACAGCGAATTTGATGTAGTATAGGGGCTGCAAAGATGTTATTGACTAAAAGATGCCAATTTTACTCCAGTTTTGGGAATCTCCAACAACAGGGATATGACTGTACACATGATGGATATAGCTGTGTTTGTGGAGGAGAATTGGCAATGTCATGTTAAAGCACTCTGCTTCCTACCACAGTGTACCTTAAAGCTCAGGACCATAGGAAACAGAGCCCTGTTTGTAATGGCTCTATCCACAAAAAAATCTAATCACTTTGTGTTGATTGCTTTCTCTGGACATCAAAACTCCTTCTAAAAGGAGGCAATTAAAGCTTTCGATTTTTGTGTTTCCCGTCAAGGCAATAAGGGAAGAGGTGAGTGAGGTTTGGGACTGTAAATACTTTCAACGGTCTCAAAGCTTGTTACATAGGAAGTAAGGCAATTCAGAGGGCAGAATACTTTGTACCTCGTGGCAGCTGTATCTTTCCTTGTGTAAAACTGCCTTGTTTGCAAAAGGGCTACGCATGGGTGTACATGAAAGCAACTAAAGCTGTTGTTCACAAAGTTCCCTAAATACATTAACCTTGTCTTGGAACGAGTCAGGGATTTAGTTTAATGGTTACAGCAGGGGCAATGAGATTCTTGAATTGAACTCTAGCTTACATCAATATTTAACTTTGAGGAAAGATAGAATTCAGAGAGCTATTGCTTTTTTCTCCTTGTTTTAATTGGTATCATTCTCCTCTCCCAAGGTATTTGAAGGTTGTAACGAGAAATATTTAGATCCCTCTTTCCATATTCATTGAATATACTGATATTATATTTTATTAAAGAGTCTCAAATAGCTTACATCCCACTCTTAATAACCCTATGCATTAGAAGCTTCTGTTTCCTCAAGCTACAGACAAATCCTATTACAGGGAGTAGATTAAACTGGGCCTTGACAGATCTTTGCAATTCACTGACAAAAAAGAACAAGTTGTCTTACTAATAAGACAACATCGTGATCGCACTAATATTATGCATCTCAGTACTCTCAGATGCAAAAACTTTTATACATAGCCCCTCCAGCAGGCACATTACCCAAATAAAATCCAAACAATTTTCTTTTAACGATAAGCTAAACTATCTAGTAGAAAGAATTACTCCAGATTCACATTGTGCAAATGGGCCATCAGTCAACAACTGCATGCTTGATCATGCCCTCTGGCTCAACACCCGCAAGGGAATCAGCTCAGCCAGAGTTGCTTCTGCCACTATGGATGATGTGTATGCTTTTGTGTACAAACATGAGCCTGCAACAAAGAGCAGAGCCTGGGCTGAAGGGAGAGAGCACAAAGCAGCATTTTGTTTGATTTTCTCTTCGGCTCTATGGTGTAGCAGAGGATGGACCTCGAGTTATGAATGCAAGGGGAAAGGATCACAATCCATAGAAAAACAATTGTCTGCCTTCAAAATGCTCTGACCTTTTTAATAATCCCCAATAATTTTTTAATCAATAGAAAGTAGTCGGAGTGGTCAGGTGTTTGTAATCAGATTTTAAAAGGAGTCATGTGATTTCTTCACAATATTTTGATGTGTGCAAGAGTAAAGGAAACTGGTGGCACCACCAATAGAGTGGCACACCAGCATTCTGGACAGCAGTCTGAGAAGAACATGTCCTCTAGCAGCAGTCCTGTTATCCAGGATTTCCCTCTCCTGGAGAACACCCATGACAATTAATAATCCTCAGTTCCTTGAACATCACTGCAGTAAAGTTAATACAACTACAAACAGCATATATTGAACTGACAGACTAGAACATTTTCCATTTTCCCAAAGATAGATAAATCATCAGACTTATTAAAAATTACCTACAAATGATTCTCACTCTGCTTCTCAATAAAGGTAGCTTACAACAAAACCTTAAGTGTTAACGCTGTTCAAAGAAAAGGCAACAGTAACAGAACAGATCAATCACAAGTGGTTGCTTGTAAAAGGGAATTAAAAGTCTTGCCCAGGCTTGTTTAAGTACAGCCTTAAGATGAATGAATGTTCTCAGAGAGAAACAACATGACCACATGGCTATCTAGGGTTATACACTGCCACACAGCCTTCATGGAGAAGAAATGGTCTTAAGACAGCAAATGCGATCACAGTTCATGGGTATCTTGAACAATTACAGGAGATTATTTCAGTATTATGACAGATAATAAAATCAGTACTATCTTTTTCACTCACATAGAAATCTGTTAATGGGGAAAATGTGACCAGAAAAGCACAGTTCTGAATGTTATTTGTGTATTATTTGCTTGCTCTACCTACAACATACTTGCCAAAATACATCTATGATGCTACTAAAGAAACTCAGGCCCCTGTAGCTACTGCAAGTGACCTCTGAACTCTACAGAGGAATGTCTGGTACAGACATGAACTATCTGCATTATTCTCCCAGATAGTGTTTTGATACTGTTAAACTTTTATACTTTATCTCAGAGATTTGTAAACAGGACATGCATATTGGTCAGTAACTTTTAAGCACGTGTAAGTTTCTGTATCCTTTCAAATAAAAGGTTGTGCTTATCTCCATCACAAGTGTTCTTTAGCTACTGTAGCTACTGCAAATGACCTGTAAACTCTTCAGAGGAGTGTCCGGTACAGACATGCACTGTCTACATATTCTACCAGATAGTATTTTGGTACTATTAAACTGTTATCAAGACAGATATTTTATCTTAGAGGTTTGTAAACAGAACGTGTATTAGCTAGTAACTTTTAAGCATATGTAAATATCTGAATCCTTTTACAGAAAAGGTTGTGCTTATTTCCATCATGAGTGTTCTTTGGTGACACCATCATCCAATAAAACCTAGAAGTAATAAACCACTAGTTTTTTGTGAACTGTCAGTTATACTCATGCACTATACAGTAATCAACTAGCATGTTTCTAATTGTTTGTAAAATAGCTTATTCACTGTAAATAGTTATTCTCTATGTTTCAGAAACCCTTAGAAACCTGCCAAAGCATTACAGGTACAGCAAGGTCACTGTATATTTGTCCAGTGTTTGTAAATATCTTCTGAGATACTGATTCGGACTTTCTTCATGTTGCTGTTAACTGTATAATCACACAGATGGAATCACATCAGTGAGGGATTATGATTGGATGGAAATAAGGGACATAGAAGTGAACCTCCTCCATCAGTATCAAACCCTTCCTTTGAAAAGACTAGAGACAAGTTATAAGGTCTCAGGTACTTTTTCCCTGGAGCCTATGGGATAATAATGAAATCTCTATTTTCCAGGCAGCTGAAAGAATAATTTCCTTCTTAATGAGCAACAGTAAGTTTAAAAGTGTCTATTAACATACCTCCTGCTGTGTCTTTATCTTTCTAGAGTTACAAAATGGTACAGTGGTCATAACACTTTCTTTACAAGCTACAGTGTAAACTGTGCAATAAAGACAGATGGAACTGCCTCAGGATAAATATGTCTTGAGAGAGAGAAAAAAAAAATCAGGATATATAAAAAAATTTAACCTTTTGTTATGTTCAGCAGCTGGGGCTGAATCTCCACGCAGGAGTACAGATCCATTTTTTTCTGATCTTTTTGATAGGTATTTGTTTTTCTGTTGCAACAAACTGGCAGAAAAATGATCCTGTTCAGGTGCTAGTTCAATAAAATATGGGGCAGGTGTATAAAATCTGAGATATATATATGCAGCAGTATGGGATCCTGTGGCCAGATCCATTGAGTTATAATCAAACACTGTACATTTTGCCAATTATAATTTTGCTTATTATTTAAGACTAACGTTATTTTAGGTTGGTTATTCTCCCCTCCTGATTTTAATCATACCAGTATACTGCTGACTGGAGTCCTGTCTAATATTTTGTTGCTCATGATCTTTCTGTATACTTTTTTTTTCCCTAAATAAAATATAGTAGGAAAAAAATCTAATGCATAAAAAGTCAGGAATTCAAAGTTATGGTTCCCATGACAACATTAAGTCGCTCATGTTGCATTGTACATGCACTAAAAATAAACACGTAATGAAGTACCATATTTTCTATGTCAAGGGGAGCAAGTGACTGCAACTCTAATTTTACTTGCCTGAGTTTTATAGAATATAACGCTCAGCTCAAATATTGTAGGAATGTGATTTTATACTGACACGGATGTATAATGCACAGCATCTATTTACAGCAAGTACGCAGAGTCTGTCGGACAGGCAGCACTGATTTACACAGGATGAGCTTGGGGCCATCTGTGCATATACACTTAGGGGTGTGCTGATTCTGCAGAGGGGTGGGGACAACATGTTTCTGTGTAGCACATGGACATTCTGGGGAGTTCCCTTACAGCTTCATCAGTACCAGAAAGAGGGGGCAGAAGCACCACAGAGGTAATTCAGCCTGTCATTGGCATCTCATTGCAAATACCAGCAGGAACTACAATAAACTGGTATGTCATCGTGCTTTTCTCTACAATTTACAGCCTCTTGGCAATCTGAAGGTATTTCTATATGAAAAAAACAATTTAAAAAAAAAGTCAGAAATTCCATGCAAGTCAAGAATTAAAGCCTCTGGGAGTGCAAAATAAGGAATAGTAGCATAAGCAAAGAGCTCTCTTTCACATTAGGAAAGGAAGAAGTCTGGTCTTCAAAGGAATTTGGATAGAATCAAGAACTTGTAGGTGCAGATAAATATGCTTCCAAGCTCCTTCTCCTCTCCAGAGTATGTGAAAAGCAGAACTCAAAGTACATAAGCAGTTCCAGTATTTCTTTTATACGGAACTATCCTGAAAACCAGCTAGGCAAATTACATTCAGTCACTGAGACATTAATTCCTTTTACCTCCAGATATGTTTGTATGTGTTTAGTATCCTTTGTCCTAGACCAGCTCATCTTTGAGGAAAGGGTTGTTTCCTCCTTCACTGAAGATGCAGCATAAAATACCATAGGGCTCTAACTCATAACAAAACTCTGAGACGCTGTAATACTACTAATGCATCCCATAAGCCACACTAACAGTTTTATTCAACCTGCAGTTACTAAACAAATAATATCTTCTGCATAGCTCCATCTAAAACAGATATCTGAAGGGTAACTGTGGCATGAGGTGAATTTAGCTTAAAAACAAATAACTCTTTGGGCTAGAGGTTGCTTTTTTATTTAGTTGGTTTGGTTAGTCTTGAATGATCCTAAAAACAACATGCAAAGGAAGACATAAAAACATGACTGGTCTAAATGCTTACAATAGTGATCACAGGTACTAGGCAGAAAAACTGGATATGATTGTTTTTGGAAGAGGGTAAAGAGGCAATAGCTCTATTACTGCTCCTTTTCCTGTGTTTTGGAAAGAGGGAATCCAGACATAGCCCTGTCTTTCTTAATACTTACGGTTTATGAAATTAATTTAGTGTCATGACTCTGTCTTAAAAACATTATATCAGTCCTACAGGGTAAAATCACTTTCGGAACATTTTCATGCAAATGGCATGATGTTTGGACTTGCTAAGTACATTTTGATTCAGAGTGCAGATATGACTCCATTTGTTATAATAGTAACTAGAGATAAGGGACATATTTCCTTCAAGTTTAAAGTTCAGATTATTCAGAAATCTCTGAATTTCTGAATGTGTGAAATTCAGATGTGTGAAATCACAGAATCACAGAATGTCAAGGGCTGGAAGAGATCTTGAAAGATCATCTAGTCCAACTCCCCTTCCAGAGCAGGAAATCCTTTGCTCTGACTCATCAGAAAAGAGCTCCTCCACTACAAATGTGCTAATAATGACGGGAGAGCCTCTCTGAAAACGTTGTATTGAAATGGCACACTTGTGAAACAATACATTTTTACAGAAAAAAGATAAATATTGAAATGTTCTAATCAGCTCAACTGCAGAACCATGACACCCACTTCTACAATAATTCTAAAATTACTTCCTGAAATATGGTAATTCGTAGCATAAAAACCTTTGTTCTGGAAAGTTTATGACTTTTCACAATCTTTGTCAGTTAATTTACTTATTTAAGTATTTTCCCACTTCCATAAAACTAAAGAATTCATGGATAAGTTTTACATTGCTGTAAATATTCAGTGAAGACAGTAATGTGAGGGGCATACTTCTATTGTGACTAAACCTATGGGGTTAAAAATTAGGTTTGTCTCACAGAAAGCACACACCTAGTATTTGGTACAGTGATATTCTATATAGCAAGCTTTACTGGTACATCTGAAGTCTTAGTGATAATTAACATATGTTTTCAGAAAACATAACGCTAGAACTTGCCCCTCTGGAGTATGTATCTCAAATGAACTCAGATGTAGAATCATACTTTCATTTTTCTAAAGAGAAAACTGTGATGGCAGCTGGATAGCAGAGCTGTTTCACACAGATGTTATTGAGGGCAGGGTTTGCATCCTAGATGAAAATCAACATATGGTATACTAGCTACAATTTAATTTTTCTATCTTTACTGCTACTGTCTAAAGTAATATTTATTACTGGTTATTGCAACACTGAAAGAGGAACAAACCAGAAAGTATTCCACCACCACAACTGTTATGTAAAACACAGATCTTTCAAAACCAGTCACTTCCAAATGGTTAAAGTATATTGCCCTCTTGCAGAGCTGGTGGTGTGGATCAAGGGAACATGCCCCACCTACTGTTAAGTATCTGTTAAGATACCAGATGACTATCTGATAAGACTTACCTGATTGAATTTGTAGGCAGTTATCTTCTAGCAGGTAGTGAGAAGTGGTGATGTCTTTCTGCTCCAGTTAGCTATGTCCTGACAGAGGTTCATGTAAACAGACACTTCAGAGGAATAAAACCCAAAAGCCCCACAAGAATGTTTTGTGTTTATCTGTTGGATTTTTTTTTAACTGTATCATATTAACTGCAGGTGTAAGTGCAGTGTAATTAGATGCATTTTAACACTTCACACCTAACACTTTTATCTCCTCTAGACCAAAGAAAACAAACACAAAAGCCTATTTAGTCACAATGGTTCTGTGGATTAAGGCAGTACAAACACTTGACAGGCAGAGCCAGGTTTCTACACAGAAATAATCAGTCAGAATTTGGCTTGCAGTTCCCTTCATCAACCATAAACGAAATATTAACAAACTCTTTGTGTAGCACTTTAGAAGGGCAATTCTCCATTCAAGTGCTAAGCTACAGCACCCACCACTAGAGTATATACCTCAACTATAGGGCATTCACTGTCCCCAGGTCCTGTTCCATGCAGGTGCTCCATCATAACAAGTCTTTTCAATCTTTTGCCTTCTTGTTTACCCAGATTAAATTCTCTAGACCTCACCCCTTGGGAGTTATCTCATTCCTCTCTTCCTTGCTGCCAGGCACTCAGTCCTTACAGGACATCCAACTCAAGGCAGGAAAAAGCCAGAATCCCATTGCTCGGGCTGTTGTTCTGTGCTCATCTTCCTGCAGCCTTCTCTATTTCTGCTGTTTGCTGCTGTTTCATTATCTTTCAACTCTCTGGAAAACCTGGATCCCAAATGAATAGTTCAGATTATAATTCAGTGATGTGTGTTTGCAATCCTACTAACTATGCAAGTGACAAAGTCAGATCCTTTTACATAAAAAAGGCTACTACAGATGTTATATTTGCTTTATTTAAAAATAGTTGAGGAAATATATATTCCTTGGACTACATATAAAGCATGAGAAATCACTCAGAAATCAGTAAGTTGCAGAAGCCAAATTCCTTTATTAAGAATTAGCTGTTTTTTACAGAGATTCAGACTGGAGTAATAAGGTCATTAATTCTATCTTGTTTCAGTTTCCATGTGTTGTGAGTGTGTGTTTTAATATAGATTTACATAGTACCTAACTGAAAGTGGGTGCTTCTATAAAACTGTTTACTGTTAATAATAGATATTTGAGGTGAGGCTGACATAGAGAGATGAAATTATAAACAACTCATGCAGCTAATATGTTGACTATTAATTAACATGAGTGATTCATTCAATGCCATATCCAGACATAAAGCCAAGCTGAAAGATGAAAGGGTAATTTTAAAAAAAAAGACTGTAACTTGCACAGCTATCAGCTGCAGTATCTGAGACCTCAAATAATGACCTAATTACAGCTCATCTGAAAGGTATCAGGGCCTTATCCTCTACAGGAAGTATTAATGGAAAATTACTTGCTTTTCAAAGCCAATAAGCCCATCTACAGGTTCCATATCAGCTGCCACCAGACATATATCTTTTTACACATGGGTGGTCTGTCACATGATGATTGACTAAATCTTGACAAGAAAAGGGATAGAAAAATTATCACTTTGTGCAGATATGACCACTTCTGCCTTTTGCAGGTGAGGCAGTCCGGATTGCTCAACATCAGCCTAACTGCAAAAGATAATGTTCCATTTTCATAAACACCAGCCAGCACACCTGTCCTTTCTGTGTAACTAATCCCCTCTCAGATTATGATTTCTGCCATATTTTGTTGATCGGGACCAGTCATATAGGTAACACTTTTATTTAGTACCTCTAAATGTTACTGAATACTCCTTTGCATAGCAAAATAATGCTGAGTAGCACTTTGCTACATGAATGCAGCTACTTGTAGCTAAGGTACTTCTCATTGTAAGCAAGTATATCATATTTTCACCCTTTTACTAAGGTGATATGTATGATCAAAGATGAATAAAAAACTGTTCTGCCAGGATACTGACATCCTGGATTGTAAACGGAAATAGTAATGTGCAGGTGTACCAAGACTCAGCAAGCTTTTTTTCCTAATGGACTTTTTTCCCAGGATTAAGACAAAAAAGTTACCTAGGATGACATTCCCTGTAATCATGGGATCCAAGCCAATTCTGATTTGAGTCTCGAGGACATTCAAATCTCCTCAAACAGTAAGTCTGATGGCATTCTTCCTCCCTTCCCCAAGACTGGCCATTGACCATTTGATTGAGGCATTCAACACAGCTGTGTAGCTAGTGACAAAGGTTATTTCTAAACTTTCTTGATCTTTATTTTCATGCAAAAGAAACAATCTCTATTTTTTCATTGTGAATACAGAATTAATCTGAAACCTGAAGCAGGAGGTACCGCTGCACCAAATGAGGCCAATGCTTATTCATATTTATTTATTTACAAAACAGAGTCTTTTCAAAAGTAAGGTACAAGAAGGAAAATAAACAACTAGTTACCAGATCAGTCTCCAGGCTATGTTTTAAAATACCTTTCAGTACACCAAAGCTGGAAAAAAACAATAAATCAACCTCTACAGCCCCACTTCAACAGTAAAGGTCTGGCAGATGTGGAATCTGAATATTCAATAACTACTAAGCAGAAAGAGTAAGTCTCTCAGTGTGGGACAGTTTTTTGTTTGTCTTAATTATACTAATTAGAATTAGATCTTCCACCACTCCAATTTCCTGCAGCTGTGTGGTGCTAGCTGCTATTGTTAGCACTCATGGAAAACACTCCAACAGAGGGCACCAAGAAAATTACTTACAATCTGAACACCCACACAATCCTGTCACGTTGGAAAGACTGCAGACAGCATAACTAATAAAGTTATTGTGCTATTTTGAAAGAATAATAGCATGTTTGAAGGGACCATATTAACCCTGTTGTAAAGTATTGATTGCACTCTGTAGTAAAGGAAATGAAACAACAAAGACATAGTGTTTTAATTCTTTTCCTGTTTGCTCTTGCTAGTTTTACTCTGTTTCAATTTACACCTATATTTGAGAGCACAGAAAATGTATCACCTATGGTTCACAAAGACAGTTTTATTTTCACAGACACTCTTTCAGCAACTTGATGCTTTTAAGATTGCACCTCAATTCAAGCAAACTTATACGAATATGAAAGAAGTCCTTGTCTAAAACTGCTTGAATCCTGTTTGTCATATTTATTTCTGTGTTAAAAAAAAACAAAAAAAAAAAAAACCCAAGTCAACAAAAATGTCAAAAGGTATCAGCTGATTGGCCCCAGACATTTTGGCTTAAACATGTTACCAAAAATAAAGGTATAATTAGCATTTCAGTCTCTAAAGAAATGCTTTAATTCCATACCAGTGCTTTACAAATGAGCAATACAAGTAGTGTGTCTTTTGCAACAATTTGCTGTTGTTTTGAAAGCACATCTGCCTGCATACATCTAACAATACAGTAACACTGGATAAAGCTGCCCTAGCTGAGGCAAATATTTAGGGTGAGTTTAAGATTTAACATTTTCACAGCATTTTAAAGCACTAGTGCTTTCAGTTAGATTCAGTTATTTCTACTATATTTGTTTAAACCTGACAAAAGCTACTTTCTTATTCTATGCTAAACTATAAGTTTAAAGGCAAGAGGACAACTGAATTAGCCAATAATGATGGACATTTCAAACATCACATTTTATATACCCCAATATACAAAAATCAGTTATCACTCTTTTCAATCGTAAATGAACATAATTTGTAATCATTCTCTCAGGTAATCTAGTATACATAAAATCACTTTCTTTTTTTTTTTTTCCCCCTCAAATGGTGCTTTTAAGAGCATGATTCCTGTAATTGCATTTCCTTCCTTTTCTATGAGAGTATCTGTAAAGACATTTGGCATCTCATCAGCAAAAACAGCAGATGGAGAAAGGCCTTCCTACGTGCTCTGTCAAGGGAATTGCAAGTTTAGGTGGGGTTTTAATAGATATCAAGGATTTAGTGACATGCGAAAGATTGCGTGCCTTCACTGTACCCATTATTTGTGCCTTTCTCTTTTAATAGAAATGAAAACAATTACTGTGCAGAAAAGATTTAGCTTCTCTTTCAGAGTTTCATACCATATGGTATGGGGGATGCATAGCTGACAAAATGAATGTAAAAAAGAAGTACATACACTTCAGATGATGCTAGTTGAACTAAATTTATGTTTCAGATTTTAACTGAACTGATAGAAAAGTTTACAAATAGCAAAAAACTTCGTATGGCAATAGCAATTCAAGTAAGATGTAAAAATATTGGTTTTGAGTTTGGCTTTAGACGAAAATGGCCTTGGGGGCCAAGGAACATTTCAACAGAAAACATAGTAAATATTGTTGAGTATAAGAATGAAAATCAACAGAGTTTTTCCAAACAGTCTTATTATCACATGATAGCACATGAGACTGGAAACAAAGCAAATATTTTTCTTGGTTACTGAGAAAAAAGATTTTCCTGATAGGACATGATGTTCATAGATGAGGCATGAAAATATTCGTATCGGTCATTCAAGAAGGAAGAAGAGCCTCCTTTGAAGAAAAGCAAATTCACAGACTGTATCTTTCATATTTCTCAGGGAGACACTGAATTAAACTCTCAGGAGAATCACCAAAAAAAGACCCCAGCTATTCTGAATTTTCACTTTTTGTGAGTAACTAAATGTACTCCCAGAAAGCTCTTTCATGTTCGCAAAATTCTACAGCACATGAAAGCAAAGTAAAAATTCTCCACCCAGTATATATGTGAAATATTTGGGCTTGTGCAGATTCTAGAGCTGGATGGAAAGATTTTATAAAGGAATTTCAGTGGCCTAAACTCTGTCTTTCATGATGTGATTTCCTTCCTATTTCAGAGGACAGAGAGAATTGCTATCATGCTCTAGAATTCTGTGTCGAAATACAGAAATAACGAAGCTCAGTGTCAGGTAGGCCTTCATCGACATGGAGAGAATATTCACATCCTTGCAGCAAATATTATTTGCAGAAATGGGAAAAAAGAAAAAAAAAAAGATTTGGGGACTTTGGGAATAGAATACCACTGAAATATTAGTAACAGCGTTGGAAAAGCACAGGGGAGTTGTACCAAGAACAGTGCAGCTGCAGCAAGATCTCTTGAATCAGGTTTCAGACATCTCAGTATCTGGGGAGAACAGATACAGGGGAGAAACATGAGCCATTAATTGCAATATTAATCATATACCGCCATTGTAGTAGTGCAAGGTAGCACTTCAATGCATGTTCACAAAGACCAAATGTCTCCTCAGTAATTTCTACCACCTCTGAATTCTTCACACCAGGCCTCTACAGAACCTTATTTTCAGGGGCAGGGAGGGGGAAAGTATATTTCACTTGGGCTACCTGACCAAAATTCACCACAATCACAGTCACATAATCTTAAACTTACTTTCTGAGTAACAAATGTCAAGTATAAGACAGGAAGAAAGATTTGGAGAAGTTTCTCTTACCACTTGCCTCTGTATGTTTTTTCCAGCCTTCTATTTCTCTTTGATGACAAGAGTATTCCTGCCTTGATCTCATCCTCTCCCTCACCCATGCTGGCTGTCCTGAGACAGCCGTATGCCCAGCCAATGCACTCCTTTTCCTATCCCCACTGCAGAATGACAGTTTAATTTTGGCTTCCTGGAAACAAGAATGTGCTAAAAAAATCAATCATTAACAGTATCTCCTCATTTACATCTCCAGTGTAACACTTCCCTAAACGGTATTAAAGCATTTTATGATCTGTAATCCTCCTAATCTGCATCTGTGAAAATTTCTTGCAATAATCAGTGTGTAAACCACTCATTCACTATGTTATTCATTGTCACATGCTCAGGTCACACTCCCAGCTCGTCCATCTGAACTCATTGAATTTTATAGCCACGCAAAAAGAGTCACAAAAAACTCATGGTGTATCCCCATCAGCTTCAAAGAGGCACTAAAGCACTGAAATGAACGTAGCATCAGCCAAGATCCATTTCCCTAGTCAAACAAAAGCAAAATATAACCTTTCTTTCCTTTTCCTTTGAAACAAGGGCAACTAAGAGTAGCTGGAAGGCTCAGGTGATTGGAAACCAGACATTAAGGCATTTATCTGTGAAACACAGTTCAAATTCAGACAAGATCAGTCTTAAATGAAAGTCACTACCATATGATGACTGCTCAACGAAAGCCGATCTTCTCAGACATCCATATCACAGAAACTGCCATCACAGCGGTGGGTAGCTTCAGCAAAGACAAAAGACCATATAGCCTGGATAACTAAAATAACCTCTAGAGTCCTCAATGTTTCTCTGGCTGTGTAGATTGAAGCTGAAATATATTGGCAGAGTAGCTCACAGAGAGTTGCATTTTTACTACTTGTGCTGTGTCTGTACTGGGGATAAACAGAGGGCTTTCAGTCTCCCAGGGCTGTCAATCTGTCATCTTCCACACACACAGAGAACAGGTTTTGCCTTTTAAAAGAAAGAACACTGTGAACAGAAACTCTTCATTAATCAAGTTTTATTTCTGCATGTGAAACAAAAAAAAAAAAGGGAAAAAAAAGCAGAGTCAAGTCACCATCTCCACATTTGGAACTCTATTCCACTTCACAAGCTGTGGATAAAAAATATAAAGTAGAATCATAAAATTTGTCCTTAGAGAAATGAAAAAGAAACACATAGGTCTCTGTGTGGGATAAGCTGGTCTGTGGAAGTTGAATAAACTGGTACAATACACAATGCTATGACTCACAGTGCCGGATGGAAGAGCACTGTACGCTATCCATCAAACATTTGCTTCAAGACGATCCTTAAAACTTTGAACACAGCAGGATGAGCAGATCACAAACCTCTCTGGAATCCATGCATGCTGCTAGGCACTCTACCTGCCTTATAACAACCACGGGTATAAAAGCACCTTCATGTGCTAACCTGAAATAAATTAATGAGACTGCTTATAATTTATGACTGGATAGCTAGGCTTCTGCTTTGTGATCCCGAAGACTTGTTGGACTACTCTTTGTTAGCATAAGCCAATAGAATAACCAGTCTTCTCTAGATGTTAAAAATGTAGATTTCATTGTAAATCAGTCATGACTGAAATTCTTGACAGTTGATGATTAAAAAATTACAGGAAAAATAATTTTAACTAAAGTGCTTGCTAACAAAGTATTTTTAATCATTTTATTACTGACAGCCCCCTCTGAGATCTACAGTATATAGATAAAATAATAATTAGTGTAGTCAAAAGCAAAGACTAATTTAGAGAGATATCATCAAGAACAATTTTTGGAACTTACAGCTTGACACGTTTTCAAAATTAAGTTGATTAGTCATTGAAATCCATTTTAAGGCAAAGTGTTGGTTAAAGACAGACTCTTCAAAAATAAAGACTGAATGCCTTTTCAAATCCTTGATTTCGCTGAGCACAAATATGGTCATTTAACAGAGGGTATTGTTCAATGACACTGTTACTGACTATGTTACACAGAAAGCTACTAAATGATCCCCCTTCGAGTGGCCTTAAAGTGAAATCTTGACATTTCACCAATTTTTATGAGTACTTTTTATTTTTATTATTTTGAGTGGTTTGTTATACAATTTTTTTCTTCCAAATGGTTTGAAAACACCATCAGAAAGGGGGTGGGAGGGAAGTTATGAGATCTAGACCAATCTAGAAAGCCACTATTATCAGGCACAATGAATGAGGCCCTGGTTTCAGTGGGGCTATTCACATTACTATGTGGAGAGCCAGTGTTGCTGGACAGGGCTCTCATTGATTGTATAAAGAAGCCAACCAAATAACTAGATCTGAAGTGCTATAAAATGCGTCATGTGAGCACATTGAAAAAAAAAAAAAAGGGGGAACATACACTCTCTAATCTCTTAGGTACAATAATTTGTAGATGTTACTTGTAACCTCAAATGTAAAAACGTAGGCAGAAGTGAGATTTTAAGCAGACTATGCTCCTTATTAAATGAAATATTTAGCAATTTGGAATTAACAATTCTAATCATAAATGCCAAGCAACCTCTTTTGAACTGCTACCATAGCTAATTACTCCAGTGGGAAAAGAAACAGGAGAAAGGGTACTTCCAAAGTGCAAGGACAGATTCTCTCTGAATCTATATTTTGTCCAAATAAAACTTGTAGTTAAAGGGAATTTGTGGGAATCTTAACCCTTCATCTGTAGGAATGGAAGAGTTCCTAATAATTGTTGTCTTTTTATTCCTTCTGAATAAACTAGTATTTTTTTCCAAGACTAACATAATTTTTATTTAGTTTTCTTCTTTTGCATCATCATTGTCTCTTATCTCATCTGAGAGAATGATTTAATGATATTGTTGTTTTAGTGCTGCTATTACCACTGTTATCATTACAGTGGTGCCATGTAGTCAGCAGTCTTTAAGAGATGGCACTCAGGTGGGCATTGACAGAGGAGTAAGCATCTAGCCACTGACTCACATTAGGACATCAAAAATTAGGCAAATGTGCCAAATTGTTGTGAATGGGATCAAGAGAGTATTTTTGAATTTCCTGGAGACCAAAATCTTGCTGACTTCAAAAGCCTCAAGATCAGGTCCAGTATGGAAGTTACTATTTTTTTTAATCAGATTCATTCTTAAACACCCCCTTGAGGTGTTGAGCCTAGACAAGAAGCCTGTTCTTCTCCAGAGGATAAGCAGCCAATATAGAAAAGGAATAGACCAAAACATGGAGAAAAACGGGCTGAGATGCTATAGATTGTCTCATGTCTCCTGGGGCAGTTTTGACTCAGGAAGATAATAAGCTAACCAAACCCAAAGTTGAGTTGAAAGAAGGCCATTTTTTAGACAGAAACACCACTTTGAAAGCTATATGAATGCCACTACTGCTGTAGTACCATAAAGATGCAGGGTTTCTGTTTGTATCCAAAATGCCCCTACCCAGAATAGATGGTAGCTCAAGAAGAGGATGAGATAATGCAGAGTGCAACAGTAAGATGCATTGATCTAGTTGTTGAAACTGGAGAAACTACCTTCTAGTAGACTAATGCAAGATTCACAAATACATTTCAATCTGCAAGTAAATATTGCTGAGAACCTGAGGACTGTGATTTGTTTGAGCTAAGTGGCATCTGTAAGTAGTTAGGCAAAACAAAGGTTATGGACTTATTTGCAGCACGTAAAAGGATGGTAACGTAGTACAATATATTTTTCAAAGCTGATGAAGGTTGGCATTGCATTTGCCCTAAGTATTCTTAAATTTTTCTTCTGTCCCCTAGCCTGTCATCACTGAGATAACATGGACAGTAATACGGCTCAACTAAGCGATAGCCATGATAGTAAAGAATCACCCTAGTAGAGACAGAAAAAAAAGCAGCCAAGTTCATTATAAAAGCTGACAGATTATTCTACATAAAATGTAAAGACATTTTTCTTGGACAGGCAGTAAAATGAAAAGAATTTCAGGATCCAGTGGAGATACATTTTTAAAACTGAAATTAACAATCTGGCCAGGTAAAACACTTTTCTAACATAAATGGCTGCACAAATCTTCTTTTCAGGAAACATCAAAATCTGTAACAAGTTTCCAGATAAACCCCATGAGTTCAGCTCTACAAAGCTTTAATTTTTCAACATTCTTCAGATTCTAATAAAATTACTGTTAAATGTATTACAGTATCCCATCTCAGCATTGTCTTTCACAATGCTGTTTTCTCTAACTTTTCTGATTTGTTCCTATAAACTTATTATATAGATAAAAGAAAAAATCCAGGTATTATACAATTTAAAGTGGATATAAGGAAAGCAAGTTTTAAATTTCGAAGAGGGAAAAAAAAAGGAAAAAAAGAAGAATAATACAGTGACCTTACACATAGTTCCAACATCCTGACATACTGTAATTCAGAGTGAGTCACTTGCTGTCTAGTAAAGATAGAGTATGGTAATTCAACTGCTGACAAACTCTTTGGGAAGAAGTTACCCTACTTTGGGTAAGATATATACACATCTATTATTAGAATAGGTAGCCTTTTCCATTTTAGTAACTTATTTTTAAAACTGTGAACTGAAGAGAATACTTCAGCTCTGAAATGAAGGAACATAAAAGTGGAAACCTAAGGCTTTATGATAGATATCCAAAAGTCACACTGAAATCTAGGAGTTAAAGTACACAGAACTGAGGCTGTAATAGTCTAAGAGCAAACAGAAAATAGCTGTTGAACCCCAGAGAGAAAGTCTTTATGAGTTTGTAAGATTTATCAGATAAGACTTTCCACTTTAGAAGAAAAGTTTAGCAGCGGCTTATGAAAGTCTGTTCTCATAGAGAAAGCTTTTGTGGAATGACATGAGCAATCATCATACCAGACGTCAGTTATAACTTGTGAGTCTGCTGAGTATGTATTAATGTGGCTTGATTAATTTCCCTCAGGCATGAAAATATGCCTAAAACTATAGACAAGATGGCATCCATGAATTTTTAGCAATTGTTTTTGCAAAAGTGTCTTCAGTGCATTAACCATTCCTATGTTTTTTATGAGATGGAGAAAAAATTCAATATCTGCTCCTCCTTCTTTAAGAGGTCATATATCCCTACCCTAGTAGACTAATTTACATGGTAGGCTGAATAAGAGAGGGCTACATTTTGCTTAGCATCTTTCCTGCTCTGTTGCAGGTAACTGGAAAATCTCTGCCAGATGTGACCTTTGCTTTTCAGGTGGGCTGCCGCTGATCAGCAGCATAGCCATAGGCATGAAGTGCACATGCCTAGGCCCCAGTTTTGCTTTCAGTTGGTAGCCAGCGAGATTGCAAAAATAAATGTGAGTGTAGTGCTGGGCTCGAAATGTCTTTATTCATATTCTTGTTCCCCTGAGTACAGACTGATTGATTGCAGATTCCAGTTTTCATTCCTGGCTATCATTAAAATTTGTGAAAGTAAGGTTGAATCATATACCGGGCTTCTTGAGCCTCTCTCTTATTCAAATCATAGCCATTTCTTGGTTAATAGCAAGAACCTGAATATATTCCTTTTTAATGGATAAATGTGCCGGAGGAGTGGGTAATGTTTTTTATATTGTCACTTAGTTGTGCTTGTTTATGCTGAGGGTTGTTTTCTTTAGATCATTTTATATTCAGGCAGACTCCTCTGCTACCCTCATATGTATCAATTTCCAATTAACAAGAAGATGTGGAAACATGTAAGAATTGGGATCTCATAAAAGTTTTTAATACAGCACTATAACACCAATAATTATTACAGGGAGAGTAAGTGTGCTCCTCTAAGCCAAGTCTAGCTTTCTTTAATTTCTGTAACAGGTTTTGCAGTAATCTATATTGGGCATTTATGCCTGGATAAGCCAAACAAAGTCACTACCAATCCCAGCAGACCTGCTAAACGCTACAGATCTCTGTGTTACTTAAAAGCAATTTTTTATTTATAAGCTTTATTTATTTCACTTCAAGGTTTTGTCAAATAGAGTTCAGCAATGTCTGATATTGAGAATCTAATGGTAATCTCAAGAATGCTACTTTTATTAAGGGAAGGAAGACTGAATTCTCAATTTATTGTACTTCTAAATAATTAATTTGCCTCTAAGGCCCCTTAATAAACTGATCACTGGATGCAGCACAACTGGACGTAACAGCACCGTGAAAGGTCTTGAGGCTATGGACAACTCACATGTCATTACTGTTCCTAGATGAATCATGCTATTCATATGAAGTTGTCCAATTTTTTGTCAGTAATGGGACCAGAGTTTGACATTTACAAATGCATTTCTGATGTCTGTTTTGTATGAGATGTTTCCTCTGCAACCTCTGAATCACTTCAACCTTGTAAAAAAGAGCCTAGGAAAGAAACATTTAAGTGTTTCCAGGCCTATCACTTGACAATGTTCATGAACTGCATGCTCTTTCAAGGTTCTTATTAGGAAATTAAGCAGCTCTGCATTTCTTTTCATATACAGAATACCGCCATGTTGTTTGTGCCAATCAGAACATGTTAAGACTGGGTAAAAGCTGGATGAAAAGTGCAATGTGATTTGGATCATATTGGTTTTGTTTATTTCTTTCTTCTTTTAACTTTTTACAAACACTATATTCACTGATATCAAATGTGCACATTTATTCAATTAAGCCACAAATATATGCAGGTCTATCTAACAAGGGAGCAGAAGCAAAACTGTGATACTTCTGGTCACTGTGTAAACTATTTAGCCCAGAAAACCACTGCTAAAATGATCTCTCTAGATGGCCCATCTATATATTATCCTTTTACACTCATTTTTTTTTCTATCAGCACTATCTGTTTTCAGTGTATCAGATTAACACCTGCAAGACCTCATCCAACTCAACCTATCTTTACCATTGGATTTCTTTGTCTGCTCTATTTCAGTGGTAAATCTGCCCTGAGGCCTTTTCTCTCAATTTCTGATGAATGTCTGAAGGACATGTTGAGTGCCCTTTTAGAGTTGTTCTAAAACCTCATGGAACACCTTCAGCTGAGATCAAGCCCAGCTTTAGTGTTGTGGACTTTAAAGTTCTACATGCTTTCAAATCATTGCAAGCAGTACGTACTGGTACAATAATCTAAAAAGAAATGGCTAATGAGTACAGAAATGCAATGTACATCTGCAAGTCCTCAGAAACTTCTCAAGCTCTCTTGGTATCTTCTCCAAAGGTGAAAAATAATGTTTCCTTCTATGTTTCTAATGAAGAATATGAGCATGAAGCTGTGACAAATGGCATGGAGGTATAAGGCAACTAGTAAAAGCTTTCTAGGTAATTTAGAAAGATGCATTTACTTAAACCCATACAGAAAATGTGTTGCAAGAACTTGTTTAAAACTAAACAGTTCTGAGGAATGTGATGCATTCATAATCAGCAGCGTGTATACTTGCTTCACTTACTAGCTGCCTCTCAAAGACCAGCTCTTAATATCTCTTACTTTAGCCATAGTGTCTTACAGTACAAGACTCTATTAAAATAGAGATTTTTACAGAATGGTTTATTTGATATTTAGACAAACTCAGAGACCAGCTTCTCTCTGGGCTGGACTCTGACATAAAGAATGCATGGTACAATGTAATTTTGAAGGGATGGAATTCAGGAAAACAATTTATTTCAAAATAAGGCTATGCCTCACTCCTTCTTGAAGGCTATTCCCATGCTATATTTCAATTGTCAACTATTTTGTCTGCTCAAAGAAAAAGACAGATTTTAGTCAATAATAGAGATTGTGTTCCTCTTTAAAAAGCACAGGTTATTTTATCAAAACTACACAAATGACAGGCAGACCAAAGTGATATCCCATCTCTGGGCAAAGAATGGAAAGCTCTAGCCTGAAAGGTGAACATCATTAAGAATGGTGCTCAAGTGAGAATGGAGTCTCAGGATGGGAAATGCCACATAACTCTCCCTATATTACACAAATCTGTCACTAGCTCTGATGATGAGGGGCTGGAGAACATGAGCAAGAGCTGCTGAGATGCCGAAGGGACTGACAGCCACAGGGCAGTTCCAGTGTTGCATGTCCTATTCCCACCCTGTACCATAGGTAGCTGGGTTAATGTAGGGTGCTCCTATTTGAAAGCTATTATCCTAGTTCACCTGTGCACACATGATATGCAGCAACGAATCCTCATTCTTTTTAGACTCTCTATCTGTACCACACTTGCATCCAAAAAGCAGCTGTATGAGGGGAGATTGCTCAAGGCATCAGTAATACTCTTGGCATTGTCTCCTTCTCTGCAGTCCACATGAACATGGTTTGTTACAACAAGAGCACTGGCCGCTGGTTTTCTGTGGAATTGGTATGTTCAAAAAAGCCTCAGTAAAATAATATATTGAACTGATTTTTTGCAGTACATTTTACTGAGATATGTTTTTCTGAGGTCAAAACACAATGAAGATCTTGCTCTGATCATTACTGGATAACATCAAGACATGAGTCGATACAATTCTTGATTTGCTCTAGGATCTCCAACCTTGAAGACACAAATCTTCAAGGCCTTGGATCTTGCTAAGGCTCATAAAATAAGCAGGCAGATTTCCACAAGGCAAGCAAAAGTGCAGAGGGATAGAAAGTTGGGTGGGAGCAGCAAGATAATGAGAATCTTTGACTATATGATCCTTTGGCTGGAAAAATTCCATTTAAATCTCTCAAAATCCCCTCATGCTCTAGGAGAATGGTTGAAAGTTCCTGAAAAAAAAAAAAAAAGTGAAACATTTTTGCTGGTTAGGAATATGTATTTTACTGTTGCAGAACTACATTTTACATACCACACAAATACCATGGGAAAATACCACGTTAGATATGAATTCTATCATATTGCTAATTTAAGACAGTAAATGTGAGATGATATATTATGCTAGACATCTATCAGTCATTATGAACTAAATTAAATGATAGCCTGTGTTAAAAAACATGTTATGATAGGCTTAGCAACATCCAAAAGTATAATGGGAAGGTTCTAACACGGAATGAAAAGAGCACAGAGGCATCTAGTAGAGCTTCAGAATCAAACTTTCTTGAACTTGACAGAGATTTATTTGACACTTTATTTTGAGGTTGTAATTATCAGGTTAAAGACCTTGCTTCCTTCAGTTCCAAATAGCCCTTGGGTTGGAGGGAAAGATATTACTGTGGGGTCTTTCCATCTTTCTGCTGTTATATTTGGCTTACATTTAACATACAAGTTGCTAACTCAGATAGTTTTAAAAAGATATGCAAGAGGTAATATAAATATGCTCTGCTGTTAATTGACAATGCAAAGGACTCAAACATTTAGAGCTCTAAAAATGTAAAAGCTGGCACAAAAATACATCTATTCATGTCACAGAACATAAAAATTATCTTAAACCTGATGTGTGAGTTTAAGTATTTGTCAGGATGCCAAGTACATTAGAAGGACACATGGAGTGAACTACACATAATAGTTTGACAGATACATGCCTGAAGGAAAACTGGAGTTATGTGTGCATCTCGCTCAAACTCAAACTCTCCAGTCAAGGAAAGAACAGCAACCAAAACCCTGTGTTGCTTTTTAACACAAATGTGAGTAACAGGAAAGGATGAAATCCCAGGAGACTCACACTGGAAGATACAGAAATGACCTAGAAAAACCACAGGTGACTGTATGTCAGTGAGACCCATCACCTCACAGCAGTGAAACAGAACAGTGACTTGATGCTGCACATCCTCTACCACTCTCTCACATTTTGGACTTGGCAATCTGCAGTGCTAACCACCAGAGACACCTGTGAGACTGCCATGGACGTTAAGGAGAAGCAGGCACTAGTTCTCCTCTCTCCTGCTCTCCCAAACCATTCGTGAGTTATCTGGCTTGAAGTAATTTTTTTAGAGTATTCCCCCTTCCTCATACCAAAATGACTTGGTACATCTGTTTCACTGAAAGTTTCCATGTAACAACAGAAATGGCAATATGGCCTAATGCATCAGAAGCTGGGCCAGCACGCTACCTTCTTTCACCTTGCTCTGAAGAATTCCCTGTGTTTACTTGGACCGAGTAAGTGGCCAGTTCTTCCTGAAACACCGGGTGTCGTGAGATCCACCTCACCCAGTTCCTGTCCTTCTCCAAGTGCAAACAAAGAGCCAGTGTTCACTGAAGCACATCATTTTATAGTTCACAGTAAGCATGCAAGTTGGCTTTCAGTCACTCTACCTAAATGAAGTACAGAGGCTTCCTGTTGTAGAGCTTTTTTAGTGCTGGGTTTTTCATTTTGGGGGTGTGAAGTACGTTAGCTTGATTAGCAAACTTTTGTGTTTCACTTTTATTATTATTTTTTTTTCTTCCTGTAAAAACATGAGGGTTTGCTTAGAGGCACACACTCGCTGGAAAGGATTTTGAATCACAGCAAACCTTTGATGAACCTGGATTGAATTGCGAGTTTGCAATAAAACCTTTGAGTTTCCAATGGTTTCAGGTTCTCTTGCAATGACTATACAACAGCTCTAATTACAAGCTGCCGTGTAAGAAAAGACAAACTAATAAAAAAAGAGTTAAAAGATTTTCAGAAAATATATTTAAACAGAAACTCCAGCACCGGTGCCTTTATCTGTTACTCCAAATGCCTTTTAGGGTCCTAAGCTCTGGAAAAGACAGAGAACGAGGCCTTTATTATGTGGCATACCTGGAGCTCGACTACGGAGATGAGATCCCGCTTCACAACCCGCGGGTGTCAGAGTCGTAAAGCTGCATACAGACCTATCTGGGAGGTTGGTCAAAAATTACGTGTGGAAAGGATAGCATTAAAGGCCATACCCTTTATTACAATTTCAATTCCGATAAGCGAGGTTTCACTGGCATTACAAGGCAAGTAAGCGTTGCCAAAGAGAGGGAAGCAAAGAAAAAACACAAACCGTGGCTCGAAGATACAGCCAGGCTGCTCGATGCACGATAACGCAAAGCTCGCCACCCGATCCATTACGCTTCCACAAGCAGGAACGGCCGGCGAATCACACCCGGGGCGGCTGGACTTTCCCCCGGCAAGCAGCGTCCGGGACCCGCCGCTCCTCACTGCGCTCCCTTGCCCCGACCTCCCACCCGCCAGCTCAGCTGGCACTGTTACCCCTTTGCCCCTCGTCGCCTCCCCCCTTCTCCTCCGAAGGCGGCAGGTTTCCCCCGGGCGCCTGTAGCGGCTCCCGTTCCGCGCCGCGTCCTGCCAGAGGAAGCCGAGCCGAGCTGAGTCGAGTCGAGCCAAGCCGAGCCAAGCCAAGCCAAGCCGTGCCGCCCCAGCTAATGCCGTGACGAAGGGAGTCGAGCCGAGCTGAGCCGAGCGAGGAACACCGTGCCCCACCGAGCCGAGCCGAGCCGGTGCTGGCCCCCGCGCCTGCAGCAGGAGGCGCTGCCGGGCGCTGCGCCGCCCGCGCCGGGCTGCGGGTCGGAGTCCCACATTCCCCCTGCCAAGTGCTGGGGAGCGGGGGTTGGACGTGCGCGCTCGGCTCCTCCCTCCCTCCCCGCTCGCCTAGAAGCAAAGTAACTCCGGAGTACGAGGGGAACCGGTGCCGCCGCCGCGATCGTCGCGCCGCAGACGGCTGCCCCAGCGGGCGGCCCCGGGGGCCAGCGGGCACCCCTCGGCGCGGGGGGTCTCCTGGCGAGGCGCCGAGGCGGTAGGGGCGAGCTCCGCCCGCCGCCGCGGGCCGGAGCAGCCCCGGCCTCTTTGGAAAACTTCTCCGCAAGTCGGCATGGGCAGGGGGACCGGCGCCGCCGCCTCGCTGCCGCTGCTGGCGGCGCTTGCCCTGCTGGCAGGCTCCTCGCCCGCCCTACTCGGAGCGGCCCGGGCCCAGCTCTCCGCAGGTGAGTTGCCGCTCGGTGCCCAGGTGAGGGCGGGCGGCGTGGCGGAGCCGCGCCGTGCCCTGAGTGCTCGCCAGGGCAGCAGAAGGAAAGCGAGAGAGTGGCTGGGGGCCGTGGGAGGCAACACGCCGAGTCCCGACTGTCGCTCCCGAAGAACGGCGGAGTGGCTACCGAGGAGCTTCCCCTCTATCCCCGTTGCCGCCGCCGCTCTGTGGGGCGCGGTATGGCGACGAGGGCGACCCACGCGTGTCCGCAGGCTGCCGGTGCGCTGCTCGCGGGGACGGGCAGGGCGCGGGTTTCGGGTACCTCACAAACTCCCCTTTCTTCTCTCCTTCTCCTCGCGGTCAATCTCCCAGGTGGCCGGAGCTGCTGCCGCCCCTTCCGCCGCTCAAACTTTTCCCAGCGTTTCCCTGCCTGGCACGGGGGGCGCAGCCCTCGGGGCACCCTGGCTGCTTCCCCTCCCCGAGCGGGGCGAGGCGCCGAGCTCCCCTCACCTTGGGGTGCGGAGGCATAGCCCGGCCCGGTAGGACCTGCCGTCGGCTACCGGAATCCTATTCCCTCCACCCTCTCCCACCCCGAAAAAAGGGGGGGAAGAAAAAAAAAAGAGCGGTGGGCGAGTGGGGGGAGGGAAGGCGGCATGTCGGGGGCGGTGTCTGTTTTGTTTGAAAGCCGCGAATTTCTCGCCCCTTCCTCTCCCTCCCCACACTACGGGGTTTTGCTGAGTAAAAGCTGTCGGGGCCGGGCGATGGGAAATGCAGCCAGTGCGGTGGTGAGTTGTTGGTCCCGGGAAGCCTCGGGGCAGAGCCCGCGGCCGGGCCGGGGCGGGCGGTCGCTCCAGGAGGTGAGGGCAGAGCAGCTGGGGGCAGCCGCACCAGCTAGGCGCAAGACACTGCAGGCTCCTAGTGTGACCGACCCCCTCTCCACTGAAGTTTACAAAGCGTTGTTCGTTTCCTTTGGGTGAAGCTGTAGCACAAACCTGTTCGTCGTATTTTTTGTGGGGTGATTCATCACGTGAAGGACTAGCTGAAGTACTCTTCAGGCTTGCTCTTTCTTTTCTTTTTTGGAATAGTACTTGCAGTTACACCGAGTGCATCAGTTGGAGAAGCATTTGAAGCCTGTATCATAAGATAGGGATTTGGAAACTGCCATTAATAAAAATGTCAACACTCATGAGACTTGGAAGCACAGTTTTCCCAAAGACTGATGTGTAGTTGAGGGAGCCTCTTTTTCTTTCCCCAGTTCTCCTATAATTTAATTTTTAATTAAGACATTAGAGATGTCGATTAAAAGAAATGCTCTGAAGCGGTGTGAGAAATTATGTGGGTCCAAACAGATTACATCCCTCCAATGTTTCCGACTTCAGTGTGTATAATATAATGTCTGTGTCTCAGAATTGTAAGATTACATAAGTGCCTACAAGCCTTCTACCAGGGGAAGGGAAGTCTACCGTATATGCAGCTGGTATGTTGTAGCAATAGCTAAAATAAAATGTGCCCAAGCATAACATCTTGTCATTCAAAACTGTTCTGAAATCAGACCAGTGTTTATTGTTGTACTATGACTTGCCAGGCTGATGTTAACACCAAAGGTAACTTATGCAAAGATTTTTGGGTCCTATGAGCCTCTTCATTGTCAGGAGTAGGAAGTTCTGATAACTTACACGACTCATGGTATTTTATGCTGAAAATGGGGCATGCAGCCCTTTTTGGAATTGCAAGTACAAGAAGCCAAGTTGGTACTGTGGGGTATGTGTTAGGTAAGCAGAGAAGAATGCTCAGTATCCTGACCAGAGTAGGTGAAGCTTGTCAAGGAGTTGAACAACTGTATCCAGGAAACATGGGATTTTTTTTTTTTTTTAATAGCATCTGAGCAGATAGAGACTTTTTTTTGATGCTTGGCAATAGAAATGATACTGATGTGTCAGAGGTTTATTTATTGGAGACTTCCTCAGCCTTTCTTGAAGGTTTGGAGAAGTAGATTTGTTAGTAGCAGGTGCTTTCAGTGTACTTAGTTAAAGGCTTGGTGTTTGGGCTCTTATTAAATACAGCCAGTATCCAGGTGTAGAGCTGTGCTCTGCTGAACTCTTACTTATGGTTAATCTCGGTTTGAAGACCCTGAATTTGATAACTTTCAGAAACTTTGATTTTGTTCCTTGTTCGGAACCAGTCGCTAAAGGGGGTGTGTGTGTTGGTTGATGATATATGTTTACCCTGGTGTTAGTGGATGCCAGGACACAAAGGTTTGGGTTCATATATCTGTTCCAGTGAGGGCCTCTCTGTAGCCTACAGTGAGATGTTTCTGTGTTTGGTATACAGAAGAGCATTGGTGTTGGTTATAGTCATCTTCTCTGTTTAACAGGAGTCCTATTTTTCAAGCATCTTCCTTTGAGTGCCTTCCTTCCTCTTCACCTTGAGTGCCTTCCCTCCTCTTCACCTTAAAACATGGCCTATACTTTTCCATGTTAAACTGAATTTAACTAGTTTTCAGCTTCTTTTTTATTAGTATTCTTTTGTCTGAATTCTAAGAATTTTAGGCTTTTTTTTCTTTGCCATTAATAAAGCTATTAATTCAGTCTGGAGCCTTCACAAATCTCTCTGGCGTTGTAATTTGAGTTCTATTTGATGCCTTTTACTACTCCTGACTGTGAACATTGGCCAGATGTAGAATTCTTCATAAAAATTTTAGTATGTTTATTGAGGATCTAATCAAATTTGAGAGTATGAGTTTCTTGAAAGTTGGCCTTCCTCAGGAGCATGTGTGTGACGATTGTTACTTGTTCTTCATAAAATCTTCAGTGACAGCAAATGTGAAGGCAAGAGGGAGAGCAGCAGTGAGTTAGGAAAACGAGCAAGATATGTCTTGTAATTTGTTGCTGTCTTAAAAATTGTGCTTGTATATAATCTCCACTCCCTTTGCACATAGTCTTGTCTTTCCCCATGGATCTTAAAGGAAAAAAAAAAAGGCATTTTTTCTCTGCTTCTGCCTGCCTCTCGCCGGCCATAATCTACAATCCACAGTGTAATGTTTTCTGGTCTCTGTAGATTGTTTCTTTACACCGCTGCTTTCCATGACCCTTCAACTTGGGTGCATGCCTGTCAGAATCTAGGCCAAAATGTTTTGGCAGCGTGTTCTCTGTTGAAGTCTAGCTATTCCTTATATAGCACCTCCTTTCATCTGCTACTCCTACAGTTTGATGAAGAATGAGTTCAACTTGTTTTCACAACTCAATCACTTTAAAGTGATATTTTTTTAATATTAATTTTAGCAATTTTAATGTTTTCAAATTTTGGAGAAAGAATTTTTTTTTTATTTTTAGGAGTTCTGTCATCAACTAGCTGATGGGAATATGCATTGCTCTGCCTTCAGTAGTGTCTGTACAAGTGTGTGGGCTTTTTTTTTTTCTCCTTTAATACTAAATGAAAGATAAAAGGATAAAGATTCTGGAAACAAATCGGCTTACCTGAAGTTATTTAAGCATGGTATTTCACATCATAGAGATAGTTAAAGCATAAAAAAGAGGAATGTATGTTTTGCAAGTTCAGGTACTTTATCTGAGTAGTTATTCTTCACACTTTTACATGCAAAGTTGTTACATGTCACAAATTAACAGCCAAGAGTAAATATTGCTGAATTAATACCCACTCCCCCTCCTAGATGAAGTAATTATAGTCTGTCTTTGGGAGAGAATCCAATTCAAAAATTTGATATATATTATTTCTTTTATAAGGATTCTGTAACGAAATACACATACAGAGAAATATATGAAAATTGTAATAAGCATATTTAATATTTTTTAATTGTGATCATGTATTAGTAGAAATGAAGGGCTTTTTGAAAATGTTTTAAAAGACTTTTAAGTAAACTCAAATTAGCCCTTTCCTCTCAGAACACCAAAAGTTGTTTCAGTCATATTTTATCCATGTGTGGTACAATTTGCATGTAATGTATAGGAGATACTTGTGCAGGTAGGTATGTATGTATAAAACACTTTTCTGCAGCTTTTTATTTCTTCCACCAAGCTGTTAAAATGTATTGACAGTTATATGGGAGATGAGTGGAATTAAAAGTGAAGTTATTTTCTTTCTCTTTTCACCCCCTTCTTCACAGATATTTTTGTTGCCTTTTTACATTCATCTGCTTCCAAATATTTTCCTTGCCTTTATACATTCATTTTCTTCCATGACACTGTTGGTTCAGATTGCTTGTGTGTCTGTGTTTTCAGATGTGATATTAAAATTATAAAATGTACATACATTTTCCAAGTGGAACTTAACTGGTTCAGATGGGATTGAAAGCACTCAGACCACAGTGACTCCAGAAGTCTTGTGGTAGTCCCTTTTGTTTGAGAAGCCACAGTGCTGCTTGATCAGCTTGCTAACAATGTAAAGTATATCTGAAAGCAGATAGACATGATACCCTTACTTAAGATCAATTTAAGATAATTAAAAAAAGATGGAATGGGGGAGGAGGTAAGATACCTGCACAGGATAAGATGCAGGTAAGGAGGTAATATACCTCCACATAGCTCTGTATCCAATCCCTGATGGTGGGCCCTTAGGGGAGAGGGATTTCGGGAGTTCTACATTGCTTAAGGTATCCAGGCCAGTTGCCTGATGAATTTATCTAGTACTTAATAATTTCAGTTCTATTCCCTGTCCATAGTGTGGTCATTCCTGGCACTGGCTTTGCTTTTTTTTAACCATTTGTCTCACTCCTGGTTGTGAGCTTATGTTTTCTATCTATTTCGTTACTGAAGAGCCGAGATATTGTGGTTAAATGATGGACTGTGGGATGTCCGTGTCAGTTGACAGCAGGACTCTTGGAAAGAGGAGAGTCTTTAGCCATCCTTTTTAGGGGGTGGGAGAACAAGGCTTTTGAAGGACCTATGACCTCTTGTTGGATGGCTGAGAGAGTTAACCTGTTGGATGCTTGTGTCTGTGGTTTGTCTCCTCATTTTCTGAAATGTTGATAATACAAGTGGGTTAAAAAGAGTTTATCCTCTTACATGTAAAGGTTGACAGTATCTGGATTAACATGCAGAGATCTGCAACACTGCTATATAGTCACTTCTTGCTCTGGAGTCTTTCTGATGTCGTCGTATGACCTCTTCAGCTAGAAGACTTTAAGGTCATTTTACCTCTCAGAAGTTGGATAGATCACCAAGTGTCAGCTTCAGCTTTGCTTTGCTTCAGCATCTCTTTTGGTGAAATTTCTACTCTTCATTTTTCCACACAGATTTGTTGTTGAATGTGTAATAGGAAGCTTCCAAAACTATTACTTTAGTCCTGATGACATTCCTTGCGCTTTCACATGCTGATGGGATTCCACTTGTCAACGTTGGTTATTGTCATGGAAAGATGCCTTTGTAGTACTGCCCCCAGAAGCTTGCACTTAGATTTGGAGCTTCTGGTTCAATCTGCTAAGGCCATTAAGCTAATTTAAGTTACTGCTGCTGCAACTGAGGCATTTTCATCACTTGAATGGCTCTCAGGTCTTTTGCCTATACTAGATTTGGGCACCATATGGATTGTGTATGAGTTGATTTAGCTTTATGTGAGTCTTCTTGGAGGTAAGACAGGGCTTGGAGTTAGTTTCCTTTTTATTGGTGAATGTAGCTGATTTACAGATGTGTTGCTGTGTAAGTTTGATGTATGGGAGGATGAGGGCAGATGTTGGGATGGTTTTGTTTGATGCTGGTTATACAGCTTTCTGTGATATGAGAAAATGCAAAGAGGAGGCATGAGGGTGAGGAGAGGTCTGGAGCTGAAGAGTTTAGACTGGGTGAAGGTGGGTGAGACTGCATTTGGGCTGACTGCATGCAAAGTGATGACACAGTGGTAGTGTCTCTTTCTCTGACATACATCTTTGAGTAAACTGGGCTTAAATATATTCTTTCATTATGACAGATAAGTAAGGTATTTATTATATAAGTGTATAAGCAAGCAGTGACCTATTAATGTCACTTATTAGAGAGCAGATGTGATGAAAAGCAGTAGAGGGCTTGGATGAGATGACACCTAGATACTAGGCTAGAATTAGAGGATGTTGTGACACAGTTTGGGGTGCAGCAGGAACTGGTTTGAAGCCAGATTCTACAATCTCCCTTTTCTCCCATGTGATATGCCCTTCCCCATACTGTAGAGTTTTTAAATAGGATTGGCCATGAGATGTGTGAATATGGGTAAAAGAGGGCAAATGACTGTGGTTTTTAAAGGCCAGAGTGAGCCAGCTGAGGAGTTGTAAATTACATCAATGAGAATTTGGGAGCATCTGACCAAGCATAAGATCCTGCTGTGCCTAATTTTGTAGGTCAGAAAGGCCATTACCTCTTGTTTTGCTTCCTGGTAAACCTTGACTTAGTGACTTTAAACTATGTAGTTTAAAACGATGAGAACTACCCAGTTTGAAATCACCTGTAGTGCATGCTTATTATGTAGTTTGAAGTCACTTACAGTGACTTCTTACAAGGAAGCTATGGAGTTGAAAGTCATGTTTACATTTTCTGGAAGTTTTATAAATATTAGAAGCTATCGGAAACCTTTTCCTTGTTAATGTTTTTGTCAACTGGATACTTTGTTTAAAAAAAAGGAACAAACAAGCAGAAAAGCTACACACTGCCCCAGCCTCCTGAACACTGTTGAGCATGACAGAAGAACAGCTGTTTGTTTCAGGGTTGTTTTTTTTTGTAAGTACATACACATGTGTTCTCAGACTTGAAAAGCTGATGTTGGTGACACGTGAAACTTTTAAATCTATTTTTTCCTTCTGAATGCTAAGCTGCTTGATAAGCTTATTTCCACAATTTTAATAGTTAAAATTATCCAATGTAAAGAATATTTACACATTTAAGGAGCTCCTTTTAATTAATGTCCGATACATTTTTATGTAAATAAAAAGTATTTGTCCATTGAAAGGTAAAAGCTAAGTATTGTTTAGTGAATTTGAAACAACAGAAGATTTTTAGCTATGTCTTTTGTTGCAGAAATTAGTTTCCATGACATTTGGAATTTTTGTTAACAAATCTCTTACATCTATTTCAGTTGGGAACCATTTATTTATTGATCTAACCAAATCTATTTTGTTATTACTTTCATGGTCAAATCTTGCCTTGACAGCCCTTGTGCTCTTTTATTTTAAACAGTCTAAAAATATCCAACAGGATCTAATACATTACCTAGTATGAAAACAATGAACTAATGGAACAGTGCTGCAATTTGTTTTATTTGAAGGACTGCAGACAAAAAAAAATGTCAAGCTGCTAATCAAGATAATTTCTGCTATTGCTAGTTAAAGTAGTTGTAGAATTGAAGCTGCTGAATTGAGTCTCAACAAGGACAACGTGTCCTTTAAGCACTGAATGGATGATCAGAAAATTGAGTCAATGTATTTGTTGAAACATCTGTAATATGTAACTGTATTCTGAGATTAGAACATAGCATAAACATATAGCAGCAAGACCTACTATAGAGTAAAAACATGACAAATAAATTGTCTGATTCTCCTTATAGAGGAGGGAGAAGTACTGTCCACTGCCACAAAGGAAGGCCTCCCAAAAATCACAGCAAACGAGAGCACTGTGGCAACCTTGTACACATAACTTTGAATTGCTTTCTCAAGGAGAATAAGGCATAACTGTAAAATTATTTTCCTGTATGTTTAAAAATTGAGGCTGCATTAAGATTTTTTTGCTGGCATAGATGCATTTGCCAATAATTTTGTGTTGTGTTGCTTTTTTAGGTTTTTTTCCCCCAATTTACTTAATGGCAGGTGTGCAAACAAATGAAAAAAACTTTGAGTGTAGATGAGATCTAAAAGAGATTCTCTGGTCTAATAGTCTAGAGGGAGAAAAAAGAAATCCGTATTTTCCTTAAGCATGAATAAACTTTAACATGTAAAAATTTGTTTCAAGCTAGAAGGTGCTGTGTGTGGGCTTGTCAGGCATTTGTTCTTTTTAAGAAGATTTTATATGTATAGAATTGGCTGATATTTACAGTAATACTCAAAGTATATGCCTCAGTGAAAGATTTAAGAGACTTAATTTCTTGAGGATTGGTGCTGTGAAAAGATTGAAATCATTGGTCAGTACTGCAGGTAACATTAAGTTATTTTTATTAGCCGGTGTATGAAAGATTGGACCCTTCAGTTTGCAGAAAGTCATTTACTTCTGCTATCATTTACTAAAAACATGTGATTATTAAGTACCAGAAGAAGCCATTTCTCAACTACCATGCCATGAACTTAATTCTACTGACTAATGGGACACTGTTGTACACTTTAAAGCCAAGTTCTGCTGCAATTAAATTATGGCATTTTCATTCTAATTATTACACACCGATTACTCAATTTATTCTGAGGTGGAGTTGTATGCTTTCTTTGTGTATAAGCACTTGTCCTGTAACAGTAAAAATGACTGATGAATATTAACCAGAAGAGAAAAATCTTATTAAGAACAATCGTGGCTGTAGTTCAAATGGATTCAAAACAGCTCAGAAGGAAAATTTTGACCAGATAGTTGACTTCTTGAACTACTGTTTGTTTTTTCTTGTTATTTCTGAATACAAGTCATGTTTATTTGTGAATATTATAGTGTGATCTAGCATACCTATTGCTCTTTAATTGATTTAAAGGTTTAAGTAATAAAGAAAGTGTTGAAGCTCTGAAATTTTAGGCTGCTTTTGTCTTCTTCACTGCAGGGAAAAATAAAAATTCTAACTCCTGGTGGGGACTTGGCCTGTAGCTATTAATTAGAAAAATGCTCTAATTTGATATTTTATCGCTTGATTTTGTCTGTATCACCTCTGTGGTATTAGGCTGGCATAAGATCAAAATGGAGAATATAATTTTCCTAGTGTTACAGTGTTTGCCTGTTCTTTGTAAATGTGAAAGCACTTACCAGCTGTGAGAGCACTCAAGAAATGTGGCCGAGTTCATGACTTCATACAGCAGAGAAGTTCTGACTGCCATCACTGTACTTAAAATGCTCTAAAGGGACAATTTGTTGAAACCTACTAATCTGAAATACTGAGGACAGTTTTATATTTTGTTGAACTTCTGATTCCTTTGAAGAAATACTTTTTTTTTACTGTTGTAGAAGACATTTGTTCAGGTGTCTCTCCTGATAGTATTATTCATATTGTAGAATTATCTATATTAGTATGCTGAAATCTGAGTATTGTACATTTTAAGTAGACAATACACAATGCTTTTCATCACGTTAAATAAATGTTAAATAAATAAAAAAGATAAAATGAAACTCAAACCCACCAAACCATCATATGAATACTTTGGATGTGTGGTCTTGTTTAGTGCAAAGGGTTTATTAAGTTTCTTGTATTTGTAAATTTCTAGGGTTTGGCTTTCCTTTTCCTTGCTACCTCTTCTTTCTGATAGTATGACAAACTTAACCTCCATCCCAAGAAAACCTTTCCATCTACTTGCTACATACAAACATAAAGCTATAATTTATGAGCAGATGTAAGGGTAAAATAAGGACAGACTGTTTCCAGGTGAGAGCAAAACCTTTAGTGTGTAATGATTTCGATTTCTGAATCAGTTAAAACAAAGCTTTGTAATGAAAGGACAGATAATTTCCTTGGTAATCACAGACTAAACATAGGTGAGTGTCCTGTCATAGAATGTAAAGACAACTCTCTTTTCTGGCTGAGGTGGTTGAAACCTGGCAGTGAGAAGTCAGTCAACTTACTTAAAAAACCCACAACTTTTTATAATTTTAAATCAATTTCATTAGTAATTACTGAGTTTGCATGTTGTTAATAGCCAAGCTGTTCAGCTTTTTTCTTCGATGAAGTTAGTTTAATGCTTTGCTTCATCTTGTGTAAGGAGGAAATTGTTGCCTTTTTTAGTTGGTGTGTTATTCTTGGTACTTTTTTTTTTTTTTACCCCTGTTTCCTTTGAAATCCCTGTATACTGATTTGGTTAACCTACCCTGTAGTATTTAACAGCTCCTTCTGAGTCATGTTGAAAGCATGAAGTGCTTCCAGGTCTGCAGTCCTTTCCAGGGATGAGCAAGTTCCTCACTGGTTTGTGTATCCTTTGCATAGCAGCAGTTAACTACCAGGCTCAGTTTCCAGGTTATTTTAAACGCACTGAAGTAGGTATACTAAACAGCTTTTTTAGGGTAGGTGGTTGTTCCTTGGTTGTTGCTTTGAGTTTATACTCCAAATGTTCTATTCTTCTGGTGATTTGTTGGTGTCTCTGTCAAGTGTTGAAGAAGGGGTTGTGTGAAGTGACCAGCATTTGGGAAGGCAGGATTATGCTCTTGTTTAGAGGAACTGCACAGATGTTCTCCGTGAGCATTCAGAAGACAGGAGACTGTACATTACTTTCAATTCGACAGAAACTGTTTATTTGAAAATCTTTGGTCTGAGCTTTATGGACTCTATAATGAGGCAGTGAACCTGAAAGAGTAGCATTTGTGATTAATAATGACATTTGCAGACCCTAGGAATACCAAAATAATCTGTTGGATGGATTTGTGTGGTGATCCAGATGCTAATTATAAATATCTCTGTCTGTTTGCTTAAGCATAGAAGTAGGAATGAAAACAATTATTAGTTAGTGTTTCAGGGAGAGAATTTGTCATTCATCTCTTGAAACAACTATTCTTCCCTTGTCACCTGAAAGCAATCTTAAGTAATTTATAGTCTTGTTCTATGATGTTGAAGTTAAGAAAACTAGAAAAAGAATCTGTTTAATGGAAGTGAATGCATGATTAAAAAAATTAAACAGAACAGCCCTTGCACTTGGATGTGAAGCATTTGCATTATGAGCTGAAACCTGAAAAAAAACATTAGGCAACCCAGAGCTGAAGTGATAGCCAAAGAAAATGCTTAAATTTAATAAGTTTATATATTAGTCAGTCCCTAAAGGACACAGGAACAAGTAAATGAAGTCAATAAATGTTTACTTATCTCCTAAATGAAATAACAATTTGATTCACTTTGGAGGTACACTGCAGTACTGATGTTTATTACCTCGTAGATCCTTTAAATTCTTATCTAAATACTGTTCCCTGAGCACTACATGTGTAGTACTTGTAACTTAACTGTAGTGGAAAATAGTTTTGGAGAATTTCTTGCCATGAATACACCTTTGAAAATAGGGAAAACATGATGAAATATAGAGGAGCCATAAAGATGATATTATCCTTGCTATGCCATCAAAATCCATGTAATTATCTTTAGGAGAACTTCTCTCAAAGCAAAAGCAACTGCTCTTCTTTTGGAGGAAAAAAAAAAAAAGTCCTGGGATCACAATTTTGTATAATAAACCCCCTCCTTAGACCATAGTGATTCCAAATCCTCTTCCATGTATTTCCACATTTTTAGTGGGTTATCCTGTCTGGACTCTAGGTGCCCACCAAAGCTGAACTATCACTGTTCCATCTCTGCTGGAATGGGGAAGGAAAATTTAATGAAAGGCTTGTAGGTTGAGATAAGGACAAGGAGAGATCATTCACCAATTATGGTCATAGACACAACAGACTTCACTTCCGGAAATTAGTTAGTTATTACCAATCAAATCAGAGTAGGTTAATGAGAAATAAAGCCAGATTTCAAAACACTCGCCCCTCACCCCTCCCTTCTTCCTGGGCTTAACTTTACTTTCCTCTATGGTGCTGAGGGTAGGGAATGGGGGTTACAGTCAATTCATCACACGCTGTCTCCTCATACTCTTCTACTGCTCCAGCGTGGAGTCCCTCCTGTGGGAAACACTCCTCTATTAATTTCTCTAGCATGGGTCCTTCGCAAACTGCTCTAGTGCAGGTCCCTTCCATGGAATACAGTCCTCAGGAACAGTCTGCTCCAGCATGGGCTTCCCCCAGGGTCACAGCCTCCTTTGGGCATCCATCTGCTTTGATGTCCTTCTCAGGCTGCAGATGGATCTCTGCTCCCCCATGGCCTCCATGGCTGCAGGGGCAAGGCCTGCCTCAGCATGGACTGCACTGTGGGCTGCAGGAGAATCCCTCCTCTGGCACCTGAAGCACCTCTGCTACCTTCTTCATCAACCTTGGTGTCTGTGGAGTTGTTGCTCACATATTCTCACTCCTCTCTCCAGCTCCAATTGCTCTTGTAGTGTAACTTTTCCTCCTTCTTAAGTATGTTTTCACAGAGAATCTGCTACCATTGCTGATGGACTCGGTCTTGGCTAGTGGTGCGTCTACCTTGGATCTGGCTGACATTGTCTCTGTTGGACACAGGGGGAAGCTTCCAGCAGCTTCTCACAGAATCTACCCCTGTAGACCCTCTGCTACCAAAACCTTACCATAGAAACCCTATACAACATTATATGGGTTACTGCCTTGTGATTGAAGAGATGATGGTAGCCTTGTAGCCATGCAAGTGAAACAAAGGGTTTGAAGAAGAAAGTGTAATATTAAAATAGGCAGAAGGGTCTGCAAGTCCATTGTGGAAGTCTTAAAGTTGACGAGTTTCTTCAGTGGTGTGGAAAATGATTTAAATCTGTATGAGGTGAAAAGGTGGACTAAGAATCAGAAGAAGTTAAGCCCGTACTTGTTGCTGCTCTTTAGCTTTTGGTGCTTTAGAAATAAATGATGTTTTGTCATCATCCTGTTACACTGACAGTTGGAGGTATGTGAGCAGCAGTAGGTAAAAATCCAGGCACTCCACTCATGTGACGTGTTGACTGTAGTGCCAGATTAAACAGGACAGAAAAACAAACCGGCGTACTTGGCTGTGGGATGAACACCTTCTTGCTTAAGACCTTGCTTTCCAGGCTTCCTGGAAGCTGCAAGTCAGAGCTCTGATAATTTTCCCGGTAATCCTCCAGTTTATTCCTTGCTTATGCTCAGCCGTTGTTTTATTGATGTGGGATTTTATAAGCTCCCAGACCACAGTATCTTGATCCTTCAGTTTACCATATTAAAAAAGCCTCGTCAAGGAGAAATCTAGGTAAAACTGGTTTCTGTTTATTTCCTAAACCTTTTTTTGAAAAATTCTGCATCTGAGATGACTGTGTCTTGTTTGTGACAGTATCTTTCCTGCCTTTCTTTTACATTCTTTCACCTGCTTGTTTACTGTGTCCTGACTATGGTAATCAAGCATCTGATTAAATTTACATTTCTTTGTGCAAAAATTAAGAAAGAGAAGGTAGTAGGTGGACTCAGTGTTTAAGCAAAATTTGGCCTTCTTATGTAAAAGACTGCTTTGTCCGTATTTAGTCCCAGAGAAGTTACTGTTTTGTTACAGTTTTGAGGTTCAGAACCCAATTTTAAGAAAGAGAGGGCAGGGGATTGGATCACAGAATTTCTCTCCTCTTGAGAGAAAAGGAAAAAGCAGAAGTGTGACAGCATTAAGAACACTAGAGTTGCATATACTGAAAATTTCTGTCTAAATAAGTTATAATTAAGAGGATTTGCCTTTAGCAATGTGTAAGATAAACTACCAATGATTGTGTCTTCTATGTAAATGTTCAGTAATTGATATATAGCTCATAAATGGACCCAGTGGCTGTTTGAGGAATGTGTTTACAGGTGGTAAAATACATAAATATTTCTAGATTCCCTGTGGAGTATTTTTGGTGTCTTTCATATGTAATTGATCAGTTTACCTAAGACATAGTTTGTTCTCAAGACACAATTTACAGATTCTGGCATGATGAAGTGTTGTAATAGCAGGAAGTGAAGTGCATGGGAAAAGAAGATATATTTAATGGGAAACTGTAATCAGTTTTTGAAAACTAATGGATTGCAGAAGATAGTAGCCTAGCAGACAGGTAGCCATAAGGTCTGTGTAAGAAAATGCAAATGCATGGCAAAATTAAATGAAATCAAAGCTTGGATAAAGGTTCTAAAGTGTAATTCAGTTTGCTTTCCAAAAAGATATGAATGGAAGACTTGGAAAATCTCACTTGGATAAGTAGAAAAGCTTTCTTTTTAAATTGAAGCTTTTAACTTGAAGAATGTCTGCAAACAGAAACACTTTCAGAAAAGACAAAATAAGGTTATATATAAATAGAGTTGCCTGTGCTCTTAGCTACTCTGCCTTTTTGCTCTCGAACTTTTATGAGCTGCTGTGGTGAGAAGTTAGAAGGATCCTGACAGTTTGCAAGTGACACTTGTAACTGTCAGGGCAACTTTGTTTTGCTGTCTTAGGAAGACTGTGGCTGTATATACATTGGCAAGCAATTTGGTGCAATCGATGCTGGCCGCTAAACTGAAGTGTTAAAGAAAGTGAGGATCTCAGAACCATTGTATGTGGTATAGCCAGGCAAGATTGCTTCAGATTAGAGAGGTGGGTTTTTTTGTTTGTTCGTTTTTTTTTTTTTCCTGTGAGCCAAATGTCCCTGTTACATACTTGAAGTTTTCCAAAGGGAAAACAAGTGTTGTGTTCCATGGTGTATAGCCTGCTGTGAATTAAGTGTTGGAGCACTTCAGACGTGGAGCTTCTGGCTTGCCTCTCTGAATGTCGTGGTATGGCTCATGTATGAGATTTTGTGCTGAGAAACAAAGTAATGCTTGGTAAGTGGAGGTAACCAGGGCATTTGTTTTTTCTACTATTTAGAACCAAATTCCTAGCACAGGTACAGGGTTTTTTTTAGTTTTTTGTGGTTTTTTTTGGGGGGGGAGGAGTTGAGGTTTTATTGTTTTTTTTGGGAGGGGAAAAACAAAAACAAAGTAGGACATTAGAAAGGGTCCCTGCAAGAAAGTATATAAAAGTCAGTGAATTGAAACTGAAGAGACCTGAAATAATTCAGCCTCATGATGTTCTTGTGAGGTCTATTTGTACTACAACCCCTCTTTTGCAGAAGGACTGTGTGCCCAGGGACATGACTGTCAATAATCAAAAGTTTCTGATAAGGCATTGTATTTTAATTTCTTATGTTTTAACTTTACATCCTAGTTTCTTACCTAGCTGTGAGGTTATCCCATCCTGGAACAGGTAAGTGAAATTTTATATGAAGCAAGGCGGCACAAAATTAAACTCTACTGACAAAATTAGTCCTTCATAAAGCAAGCTTTATCAATATGTTTCCAAGTAATGTTGATGACAATAACACTTCTTAACAGTTACACTTCCACCTGGCAATAACACCGATAACACCTATGATGATTTTGAGGGAAATGGTTTGTGAAAGGGACCAAAGCAGTAGTTTTCCTCTGAAAATCTCTGCAAAGAGGCGGAGAGAGGAGACTTGTTGAGAAGACTGAAGTAGAATATATTAAACATGAAAGGGGGGAGTAAATCATGAGAAATTAGAATTAAGAATTGACCAGAAAAGAAGGAGATGTGCACCAAGGCCAGCTGAGATGTCTGCCTCTATGGAGATTAATATCTCACTATGTGTGAAAACTCTGATCTGGAAATGAGATTAAAGCAAGAATTGACCAGAACCAGGAGATGAGCCATTGCACTTTCACAGAGGTGTCCACCCCCGTGGAGATTAATATTGCACAGAATAACAAAAATCTGATTTGGAAAGAAGATAAACATGCATTCTCCATACCAAGGGGGGTGATCTTATAGCACTTGCATAGTAAGTAGCCTTGGCTCTCTTTTAGAGACTAATGCTTAGTTGTCAAATAGCTTCTTCCAAGGCCATTTGAATGTTTTACTTAGCAGACTTAACAACAAAACTGCTATTGAATGTTTTATTTATGTCGCAAAGTGAATCATGGCAAATTCACTCTTCCATTTAATCCTCTTTCTTATGTAAGTAATAAGCAGATCAGGTTTTTGGTTAAGCAAAGGAGGATCAATGTCATTATTGACATATCAAACAGTTTTTTCTACCCATCACTTCATCAGTTCCTAAAGGTACAGTTTCAGAAGTTAGGTTTCCCTTTGAGAGCAGAGAAGTACAAACTTTTCATAGTCTATGTTTATCTGTTACAAAAATATATTACATAGCTTTCTATTTAACACTTCAATGTGAAAACATAGGGTTTTTTTGGTCTTTTTTTTTTCCTTTTTTTAAGAAAAAGAGAAATGTCAGCTTAGACTGCTCAGGGAGGTGATGGAGTCACCATCCCTAGAGATATTCAAAAGATGAATAGATGAATTACTGAAGGTTTAGTGAGTACATGGGCCAATCTCAGCTGGAGAAACAATCAGAGATCTGAAATTGATACCTGTCTGAGTATGGGCCAGGTGATTGGTTTGTTTGGTTGGAGTGGTTGTTGGTGATTTTGTTTGTTTGAGGTTTTTGGTTTCTGTTTGTTTGCTTTAGGTGAGGGAGGGGTGGTGGTTGTTGGTTTTCTTTTCAAAGAAATCAAATGGCATGTTGGACTGGAGTATACTACGAGGAGTATAGCCAGCAGATTGGAGGTAGCTATTGTTCCCCTCAGTGCTGGTATAGTATGTCTGGAGTAGTTTTAGGGTATTTGGGCTCCTTTCCTCTTACCAGGTCTAGAAGGATGTGGGGAAACAGGAGTGTGTTGAGAAGCTGATGAGGTTGAAAAGCCAAGATGGGTAGGGCCTGAATGGTGTGACCTAGAAGGGGCACCTGAAGGAATCTGGACTTGTTCGGTCTCAAGATGAAGATTCAGGGGATAGTCTTAACGTAAGCTTGCAAAGAACTTGAAAGGCAATTAGGAAGATGACAGAGCTGTCTCTTTTTGATGGCAGCAAACAAGACAGCAAGGGGTAGTAGCCACAAATTACAGTTTTGGGAGTCTCAGATTGATTGCTAGGAAACATTGCTCATGTGGAGTAAGATGATGAAGTAGAACAGACTGCCCCAGGGAATCTGTTTATGGAGACTTCCAAGTCTCAGCTAAACAGAACCATGGCTGACATTACAGTGTTGATGATAGTTCTACTTTGAAGGGGATATTTGGTCTAGATGGCCTCCAGAGGTGCCTTACAAGTATCACTTCTTTGATTCTGGCAGAACTGTAGTCTGCGTTTTCATGAGGTGTAGGAACAGGTCAATGCTGGTTGAAAATGCTCCAGCCTGGCAGCATAGCTTGGTTGGTCTCTGCTCCAGAGATACTTTTTTTACCACCTTTATAAACTTCGTTACTATTCAGGACAGGTGGGTGGGATTTTTTTTTTAAGTGATGCATTCCCAACTAGCTCAGTATCAAAGAACTTTCAAAATGTCTTGTTGCAGGTGAGGAATGGGTTTGCAGAAATACCTGCACTTTTTTCCTCCCCCCCCCCCCCCAACCTTTTTCTAAATCTGTGAATTAAGCAAGATTTATGATTCTTAATGTAGACTCATTCACAAACTTAAGTTACTCTGCAAGTCAAGCATGAAGCCAACTAGGGTTTGGAGTTGAATTGCTTGCTTCCGTTCTTTAGTAGGCATAGCTCTGCCTGGAAGAAGATGTCTGCAAGTTCTTCCATATGATTTGCACCAAATAAGTGTCCTACCCCTGATGCCTGTTTATCCCTTGTCTTTTTAAGGAGGTGGCCAAGTGACAAGCTGCTTTTTCAACAGGGAGGACATCTTATATGAAGTTTTCTGCCTGGCACAGCAGTGTCTGTTGATAACATTGTTCCATGGTGTCAGGCCCAACTTCTCTACTTCAGAGGGCCTTTTTTCAAAGCATGAGTAGAAGTGACTTGTCCATAAGTGACAATAAGGTTACATTCAAATTAAAAATGAATTTCAAGCAGTTTAGTTAAATCATGTTAAACTTACGAGTGGGTTGCTTGCTTTCAGTATTAAAATGATATGTTAAAAATTCATTTTAGTATAATTCACCTTAGGAATGGATTAGGGTAAATTGGATTAAAGTAGACTAATTCTGGAAAAGAGGCTACACAAGTTTTTCAAAATGAAATAAATGACTTCAGAGTTAATTCATGATAATTTTCAATATGTCATCCTAGGACACATATACTTTAGCAAAACAGTGTTTATGATCGAGCTCTTCCCTGCACTACTGACCATAACCTTAAATAGCTCTTTTTTTTAATTATCCAGGTTGTGTTTTAACCTTCTTTCTTGGGAAGCCTTCGAAGGCCTTGTTGAGCATTCTGCCTTGGTGTATCAAGGAGATAATTTTTTAGTGCTCTTCAACTAAGTTAAATCAGAATAAGAATGAACTCCATTTAATGTATCTTTGCTTATTCATGTTTAGCTGTGGAGACCTAGTAGCTTTCAGGACAAGGCTGCTTTTCAGGATACCAATAAGGAAATGTGCATGAATAGATGTCCCCAACAAAACCACAGTCACTTAACTAGAGGCATATCAGCAGGAGTGCATTGTATGTTGTGCTATACTTTCATTGATAGGTGATTGCCCTTAGCCTCAAAAGTAATTCAGATAGGGAAGCTCCTGGAGGTGTCTGGTGAGGCAAAGGAAGTGTGTCTGCTCCTTTGTAGCCAAAGTTGACAGACCAGTTTCTGCCGAGGGGATGATTGTTACAAAGGATATGCTGGGATATGACCTCTCTACTCCCATTCCTGGTTTCTGTGGGCATTTACTCAGCCACAGGGGGATTTAACTCCTTCAACTGCTTTAACCAAATCTGTCAGGAGTTGGAGTGGCAAGTACACTGTGTTGGTAGATTCTGAAAGGGATTAGTTTAAGTTTCTTTGAAGCTGTGTGCTCTGTAGTTATCGTAGGCAACCTTCTGATGGTTAAAAACCAAGAAACAAACTACTGCTTACCAAGGAAAACATCTCCCAAGCCCTCAAAAGTAAACAACTCACAGCATAGCAGCTTTGTGTGTAGTGCATTTGATATGATGTATACTAATATTTGAGAAACAAGCTTTATTCATATTGTGAAAACTTTCTAAGGGAATTATTCGGAATATTTGATGTTTGGGAAAAACAGTTTACCTGTTTATATTGGTTTTAATTTATGATAAATGGAGTGACTTTTTCTTTTATTTATAGTGAAATTAGAATTTGAAACAGAAGCAGTCTCTATTCCACGGGTGTAGGATTTGGTAGGTTTAGATTTTTTTTAAAATATTTTTTTAAAGGAAATTCCTTTCATTGTGTTAACTTTAGCCATGCATTGTGTCCACAGATAGTGACATCTTGCTCCATCTGCCTAGTGACTTAATTTACTAGTTCAGATAGGAGTATAAGCTGTGATACAACTTATTATGAGCTTCTAATTATTTCATACTACATATGTTTTTAGCAGAAACATTCAATTTTTAACTGTTCTGTTATCCTAAAATCCCATGCTTGTACTGATGTTGTGAGCTGTTCCTAGAGCTACTAAAGCTTCAGTCTTTATTTTGTACAGGATCAGTACAAAAATAGTGTAGCATATAGACAATATAGTGAAGATTCAGTGAAAGTTTTAGCATCCAAGTAAGTAATTTTGACTGGTTATTGTATTGCTTGGTGCTTAACTAGAACAGTAAAGGAACAGATTAAGAGTTCTCTTTTGCTTAGCTGGCACAGAACTCTTTAGCAATTTCTACAGAAAAGATGCCTTCTGTTACTATGTGTAAAGATTGCTCTGGATGTCATCAATTAATATCATATTTACCATATTTTAAGGAACAGTCCCTCATTTAAAATGCATCCAGTTCAGGGTTGCATAATGCTAATCATTGAGACACCTTCAATTGTAGGGTTTCGCTCCCAATTTGTATCCCCTGTATGGCATGTTGTCTTGCTTTGTCACTCTGTTCCTCATTTGCATGCTACATTTTCAGTCTGATGACGAATTTGATGCACGCTCTGGAAAACTACATAGCATTAGCAACCTGTTGTAAAAATATACTCTAAAGGCAAATACACAATTAATCACAAAATGCTTGCTTTAGAGTTCTGTCTTGAGAAAGATAAGGAGTTTTAACTGGTTTAGATGTGGAAAAAACCCTCTCACTGCTTGCTGATAGCATCTCCCACTGAGGCGATAGTACAGTTGACCCAGATATGTTTTAGCATTTTTCTTGTTACATTTTTTCTGCCATTCAAAAATCCACTAAAAATGATAATCGAAATACTTTTTAAATATGAAAGCCATAGTATTAATGAAAATGAAGAAAGAATGAGAAGCCAACAAACAACTGAAGCACCAAAGTCAGGAGAGTGCGTTTTAGGAAGGTGACTGGTGGGTTTGTTTTTTTTTTTTTTTTACACTCTCTAAAATTTAGAAGCATCATGAAGTTAAGCAGAGGTCAAATTCTGATCAGATATATGATGTAATACTGTAATAGGAAGAATTAAAAAAAGAAAAACCCAAAAAACCAGTTAAGACAGTATTTGTTGGCCTAGACCTTTGAATCCCACTTTTAAATACTTGTTGAACGTGCTTGAAATTTCTGGGAAAATGTTTCAACTGTAAAGGCTATTTCTGACTTATTATTTTAAAACTGACTCTACTTAGAAAAGTTAAGCAATCCTGTTCAGAGAATACTTCAGGGCTACTCAGCACAATTAGTATAAACTTTGTGGTTTCAAGTTAAAAATTCTCTTCTTATTCCCAGGAAAATCTGTCCTATTCTTGACTTCCTATTTTGAATGAAATGAAAATTCTTAAGCTTTCAAGACTGCGTTTGTAAAATAATTGCAAATGTAATATTTAGGCTACTAACTCACTAGTGGAAACTGGTTTGTTTAGAAGGATGTTACAACCAATTAAATTTAAATTGTGTTTTCATGTATTGGATAATGTTCTGTGTAGGATCTAGAGCTTTCCTTGGATCCTGTGGTGGTAATATGTGCTGCTTGAATGAATTGATTAACACAGCTGGCAGTTCAAGTAGAAAGAAAAACCTGAGGAGAAATTATGTTCAAGTGGGTAGCTACTTGCAATATGATACCAGTCTTTAAATTCCTAGAGCCAGATTAGTATGATCTGCTTTATTTTTACAAATGCAAGCCTTGGGGCTTTCTTCATTGTCAAGTAAGTACATTGAAGCCACAGTTCACTGCGGAGCTGTATGTGTTATGGATATTGCATAGTTCTAGTTTGAGCGAGAAGGGGAGAAAATGAGAAGTGTGAATCTTTTTGTTTTCAGGCTAGGCTGATGCAAACTTCAGATGTAGACAGGCAATTTTATAGTGCTTGGCATTGTTAGATTAAAAATTCAAAAAATTATGCTTACGTTCAGGAGGGTTAGTACTTTATTTATCTCTGTGTGTTTCTAGGAACACCTTAATTAAACAAGAAATCTTTCAGGCATTGACAAAGCAATGCTGCAAGATTGTTATACGTGTTTTCACTGAAGCTGTACCTACCTCTTTCTGTAGAAAATTTGTGAATTAAACATGACTTGCTTTCCTCTTTTTATCTGAGACAAGGACAATTTAAGAAGTTATTGGTAAAATGCATGTATGTATCCCTATATATTTTTTCCTAACTTCTTCATATTTTATTATTATTATCTCACTGCTTTGCTTTCTAATTCTTGAGCACTCATGTCAGTTATTTTTGTGAATAGTTTTATTCAGAGGCTCTGTTTCTGGGTTTTTCTGGGATAATCAACTGCAAGTTGGACTCCATGTGGTTAGAGAGTTATCTGGCCTTGGAGCTGATTTTATGATACTTTTTTTGGGAGTGGTTGGAAGATTGCTTTGAGCCCAGCTGAAACTTTCTAACATCTGGAGACAGGTGCTTGAGGGTCTTGGAATTCATCTGAAGCAGAAATTCCAGCAGGTAAGGGACTGCCCTGGCATGAGGGATTTGTGCTTTGGTGTGTCTTTGTCAATATTTCTGTGACTTTCCAGCTCTACTTGCTCAGAGGATGGTAACAAATCTTCCTGTGAAGGCTCTGGAAGAAGTGGGAAGAGACTGGCTGAAGCTTCTGACTTGTGAGCTGTGGAAGACAGTATTACTCATGGTAGCTTTAGGCTGTCATAGGATAAAGTTTTGGCTGAACTTTACATATACGTTTAGTGCTCTGGAAAGTAGGTGATTATGGTAATTGTGTCTCTGAGCCTACTTCATTTCTCTGAATGGAATGTGGAAATAAAGTTGTTTTTTTTCCTTTTCCTGATGTTTCAGTAGATTTTGATAGTTGTCTCCGCCTTAATAACACTCTTGAGTTGATGGCAAGCAGTTTTCCTTTTCCTAGTTTTCAGTGAGGTAGGGTTAGGAATTGGTTCCTCACCAACTGACTTGAATTGGTGCCTTCCTACTGCCTCTCTTCTTCTTTCCTTGGCATGAACCTGTCCTTTCCTGGTTTTCCAGTTCAGCCTGATAATCCAGCAGGAAACTATTCCCTGAGGTGCTATGCAGGTGGAAGGGACATGGAAGGGAATCCTCTGTCTGCTCCTGAGGAAGGAATGCTGTTAATTTCATCCCGAAACATTCATTCATTGCCATCAGTCCTAGATGCACACCAATAAATTGTGTGCTCCCCTGTTTGGACGTGTGCTGGCTTGACCAACTCAAATGTCAGTATCTTCTATAAGACTCTGCTGTGAAAACGTGCTCTGGCTCGTATATTATGTCTCCTGTTGTGTCTTTGACACTTTTTTGAACAGTTGAAAAAAACCTATTAATAAGGTTACAAGTGTTACCTTAAAGGATTTTGCATACTTGTAGTTGTGATGTTCTTTTTCTCCTGTGATTTGGTGGTAAAAGGTCAGAATTGGTAATTAAACCTATATCCTTTTCTGGACTCAAAATGTATACTTCCTGTGTTATAAATGATTTGGTAGTCAAGCTGTTTGTAAGTTTTTTCTTGGATAGCATGTGGAAACCTTTTTATGAACACGAGCATGCTAGAGTTAGTGTGCCAGCATGCTGGGTGTGCTCTTTCCCTATAGCAGTTTTTTTTTTTTCCCTGAAGTAGTCCCCCATTAGTGTTAGGCAAACAGGGATGCAATCTGTTACTGATGTTACTAATTTCATGCTGAAAGACTTGAAAAGGGCAGGCTAATGAAATAGTTGAAGTGAAACAATTTCATTTTTTTGCTCAAAATGATTTTGAGATCCCTCTGGATGGCATTACTCCCACCTGAAAATTTCTACAGTGATTTCTGTTGAGAAATTTGAAACCAGAGAGTATTTTTGTAAAAGCAGATCTGTAGTTTGCCATTGTAGGGAAGTACCATCTTTTTCATCAAAGCTTTAAAATACTACCTGTTCTAGAGAAATAATCCTAATTATATACTTCAACTGTAATTACGTGTGTAGTGTTATTGGGTGGCATTAAAGATGTAAATGATCAACATGTATTATTTGCAGATTTATTCTTTTTATTGTGGTTATTTTCTGAAATAACCTATTTTCTGAAATGTTGGTCCTGACAATGTGTAGAGGTAGAGTCTGCTGCTTCTAATCACTATTTTATTTTATGGGTTCCATGTACTATTTAATGTGGATGCAAACCAGGTTGTAACTATATCTGTCCTCAGTCACTCCAAGAAAAATGTAGTTCTCATCAAAACGTTGATGTTAAGCGAATACCTCAGAGCTTATTAACTGCACAGTGCAGAAAGTGTGACTGTAACTATAGGATTTTTATCTGAGACATCCTCTTTTTTTTGAAGGGATTTGAAGTGGACAAGGGATACTAATTAAAGTAATCTTGATAGCCCTATTAACAGGAATATGTGGTTAGGGAATGCTCTATGCAGGCGCTTTGTGTCACCAGCAGTGATATTATCCATTAACATGTTGCTGCATTTGCATTTACTAGAGCTGTGGGTTTTTTTTGCTGTTGTTTAACTTCTAAAATTATTTTTAAAATAAAAAAAAACATTTGGCAGTGTCTGCCGCGGCCTTTAAAATTTACATTGTAGAAAATTAGGAAATAACTTGTGTCATATTCAGTACTGACCTTTGGGATGTAAATACATCAGAATATGATTTTGACTGACTGTTCTTAGAAAACATTTTTTTTTAAATCTATTTTGTTCCTTTACTTAATCATCTAAATTTTAGCATTGTGTATTCTTATACCTAAGCTCAGAACAGATTTTGTACTTCAAGGACACTGAGAAAAAAAATCCTTCTATAGAAATTTCCCAAGAACCTCACTGCAAACAGAGAAAGTGGAGTGGAAGATACAGATTTAAAACTCTTGCCACTTATGTTGAAGTAAGTTTGACTATATCTTGAGAAAACGGTAGAACGATTTCATATTATTGTTCTGTGTTATGCAGGCAAACTAGAATCTGTGGTGTCAATGTATTCTCATGGTTGAGTCATTCATCTTGAATTTGCAGTTGTAGAAAGTAAAGGGGTTCTATGGGAAGAGATAAACATAGCTTAGAGAGTTTGCTATGCTTGTTAGTACAATCTGGATTTTGGCTGTCATTTTTGGATGGAGAGAGGGCACTGTGATGTGTCTGAGAGGGTTAGTTGTATCACAACACATTGGCAATAAGTAGTATATTAATGTGTTTTTAAAAAAAATATTATTTTTGCCCATAATTGACTAAAACTTGAAGATGAATTCTGAGTCAGTTAATGTGGTGTTAATTCAGAACACTAATTATTCTACCAGTCAGACTCCCAAGAAAATGGGATCTCTGCTCTTTGACAGTGATTGCAAAGGGACTGTGAAAAATGTGAGGTCCATGTGTGGGTAGGTAGAGCAACAGCAAGTATTTTATATATGATCTTAACTAATACTTTGCTACAGGATTACTCCTGGAGTTAAAATTCTACACTGTCCTAATCTTGATGAAAGGTCAGAGTTGGTTTTAGATTTGTAAGAGTCAAGTTTTACAATATTGTTTGCTACTAAATGAAATACTACTTTAATTCTTCTGAGAGGTCTCAGAATAGATGCCTGCATTTTTTCACCCTTCCCATTTAATTAATTTTTGTTGGTCATTTATTCTATGTAGAACCTGTTGTTCAAGTCATAGAAGGAGGACAAGACCAGTAGGATTTGCTTAAATTATAACGTTCCCCAGCCATCAATATAATAGCTGAGTGCTTTATGAAAGTTATGAATTTTGCTCTTGTAAGTTCCCTGTTTTTAAATAATGTTTGCGGGATTTAATACCTTATTTGGGAGAATTCTGCTACTCATTTGCAGACATGCTTGACAGAAAAAGAAAGGAATGAAGTTAATCACACATTACGTTACACAAATGCATTTTGTAATCTCACACTTTACAAATGAAAATGTCTGCAGTGGAGGTAATAGAAAACATGAAATCACAGGTGCTTACAAAACATGGTTACAAAGGAACTTTGGAATTTGGAGGAATGGCAATTTATCTCTTCTTGGAAAGCCGTTACTTTCAAATTCTAATAGGCTGGTAGTGTGCTTCATCAGAGGTAGAGTCATTCTTTCTTCATGTCTGCAGTGGGAAAACCTAAGAGCTGTGAAGAAGTAATCTTCCTCTTCATTGACCACTACACTTTACCTATGAAAGGAACCCTTTGAGAACATGCTTTTTATGTTCCTCTTGATTTTTGTATCTTTTTGTCTCATTCATTTCACTTCTGTTCTTGCAGATAATGAAGTAAAGTTTTCAAGTTACCAGCTTTCATAACGTATGAATGGTAGTGTAAAGTCTGAGGACTTCTAGGAGCAGTGGTGACAGCAAAGACAAAGAGCTGAACTTAAATTACATTGCTACTAAGTTTTGACATGGATTTAAACTTATAACTTGTTTAAACTTTTTAATGTTTCTAACAAAGCAGTTTGTGAGGGAATTTGTATGCATGCTGTTTGTTGTTTCTATAGAGAGTTTTAAATGTGAATGGCTCTTTCCTACAGAAAAGATGAGTCTAATTTCTGTTCTCTAAAAAGCTTATGATCTGAGACAGAAAGCAAGCTGTGGATCAGTACCTTAAATCAAGGAGGTAAGAGAGTGTGAGCAGGGAAAAGTATAATTGCATCAGAATTAAAAGACAGAAATTCTGATTTTAAAAGCGCTTTTTTTTTTGTCAAAGCTTAGTTGAAAACTTCTGCCTACCCATTATAGGTAATAATTTTTTTATGGGAAATAAGAAAGCTGGACATAAAGCATGTTATAAGCCCATAATTTATGATCCAATGTGAAAGCATATATGAATGGAGTAGCCTAAGTTACTAGAGGAGGTTAAAATGACATTTTTCTTAAAAGTTGAATCTATAGGACAGTATTAACTTCCAAAACGTTTTCATGAAGGTCATTGTTAGCCAAGCAGTGATTTGTAAGGAATGGCATAATTTTTTTGGTCAAGATTTAACATCAGGCTTACCTTCCATCTGTATTTGCTTATTACACGCTGGTGTTTTTTCCACTCCCTCCTGCCCTCCCCCCTCTCCTCCCCCACCTCTTTCTACAAGCATTCCAAAGATAGCCCAGAAATACTTGTGGGTAAAATCAACTTGAAGGCTCTAGAGAGCTTGTTGTAAGAAAGAGATTAGATTTGTTTGGACAGGAATGCAGAGTTGAGTTGCTCATAGTATGATGTCACACTAATGCATGTAAATTTTTCTAACAAATAAATGACCACATTTTATTTTACGTGTGATGTGATTGCAAAATTGATTTCTATAAGCAGACTGTGTTGGAGGTAGTAGAAAATATCAGACAATTTCAGATGCTTGTAAGACATGTTTATAAATTCTGAAAGTATTTTTTAGGAATGTGTTTTATTTTTGTTTGAGTGTTGTGGGGTTTTTTTGTTTGTTTTGTGGTGGGTTTTTTTGTTGTTCTTAGTGAGAGTAGTAGTTAATTTTCTTTAAGTAAAAAAGCTATTATGTGTAATTATGTATGCAATAATTATAAATGCAACATTAACTTAAAATATAACCACAAAAGAAATGTGTTTTGCCAGATGTTTAAGTAGTGTGATTTCTCAGGTGAGGCACATGTGAATTCTGTCGTCTTTATATTTACATATAATTTTGGGTGGTAGTCTTACATACAATTACATACAACCACAAGAAGTATATCAGAAAAAATATGGAGTTTTTTTGTACATAGATTATAGAATTTCATGTATTTCATGTATTTTTCTGACTCTGATCTTTTATTTCTCTTGGAATTTCAAGCTTCAGATATGCAGGAATTTTCTTTACAGCTGTATCTGGCTTCTTTGCAGAAACATAGCCCTTTTGACAGTAAACAGTGATCAAGCACAAGGAAGTAAAATGGTTAAAAAACATTGGAGAAAAAGCCTTAAGAAAAGACATGAGGTGAATTCTTTGGTTCTCTTCACTTTCCACAAAAGTACTTTTTTCCTCTCCAGCCATTTGAGGGCCTAAAGGGCTTTCTGGTGTTTCCAAGTTGCCTTTTTCCAGCTAATTGAGGCTTATCTGAGTGGTGGATAGAGGAGATGTTTCCCACTACAGTGAGGTTTAAACTTTAAGGCAGATGAGCTTACGTGGTGACTAAAAATGTGTGTTCTTGTAGCATTAACCCATGAAGACCCTGTGTGGGAGGGCTTTTTTGAGGACATCAGGAAGGCAGGTGGCAAGAAGTTAACAGATGGGTAAATGACCAAGTGAGCTCTTCCTAGCTCGGAGAGATTGAGTTCTTAGGCTTGCCGTGGAGTAGGAATTTTGTAGGTACTTGATGGTTTCTTTTTTGATACAGACAAAGTTGCTTTATTGTTTCCCATTTCAATAAAACCCAGTACAGTCTGGGGGAAAACTCTTGTGGTCTTATGCTTTGTCTCTTCACCATGCTGTTGGGAATTGGCCTCAGACTCCTGGTCTCTGTGTGTTCTTAGCATAATGGCTTCTCCTTCTGCCTTGATCAAGCCCTTTTTCCCCTCCTTTCAGGGAGAAGCAAAAGCTTTAATAAGTAATGTTCAAACTTCCTTAAACATTGATGTGCTGGGGGTTGGTTGGTTTGTATGGTTTTGTGGGCTGTGGTGGTTTTCTTTTGTTGTTGTTGTTGTTTGTTTTGTTTTCTTTTAGTTTTTCCTTCTGCTGAGTTTCTTCCGAGACCACCTCTAATGCTCTCCCATGCCCCCGCTCTCTTCCCCCTCCTCTCGCCAAGCGGAAAGCTTTCTGGGCCGTTTCGGGTTCCGTGCGCTTGGCTGCGGCCAGCAGGTGGCGGTAGAGAACACTCTCAGGCCCCGGGAACTGCCGCCGCGTGCCCCCCCCCAAACAACTTGCGTCTGTTCCTGACAGTCGCTATTTAAAGTGGGGGTGGGGGAAATTGGGGGGGGGGGGGAGGGGGTGTATATATATATATATATATATATATATTTAAAAAGTGATATTTTTTGTTTGGTTTCAGTTTGCTTTGTTTTGAGATTCTACCGGTGCAAACCTGGGAGAAGAGGGGTAATAAATTAGCGAAGTCAAAATTTTCATGAGTGTATTCTCTTACAGTTGGAGTTTGGCACAGGCAGATAGTGACTGATTTATTTAAGGTTGTGTACACTTCTCTCATTTAAATTCCATATCTGTCACTGACAAAAATGGAGTCCCTTGAATTTCGTTTTACCAGCCATCCTCTTATCCATAGAAATTCATGAGTTTGAGATGCGAAGCTGGAGAAATGTTAAAAAGGAAGGAAAGCCTATTACTTTTCTTGTAAAACTGATGTAGGCTGAAATAGTTGGGAATTTGAATGTGGAAACCTAGCAGTGAAATACCTCCTCCCCTCACGTGAGACTCCCATCTTCATGTTGCATTGAAAATGCAAATTTCATTTGACTAATTTACATGCCTGTGCAACTAATTTCTACTGTATCAGCAATAGTTCTTGCACCTTGTTTTTCCTAAGCCCATGGCATGCTTGTCAAAGGCAGCCTTGTGTACAGTTCTAGCAGGTAAGGTAGACATTCCTCTGTCAGTAAATCAGAGGTGTGTCTGGTTGGTGGCCAGGGCTCCCTATTGAAATGTGCCTTGGTTGGAGAGAGCATGATGCTGTCCTAGTGTTAAATTTGAATTTTCAAATTCTTCTGCTAGCTTGGAGATGGACATGAGGATGGAGATATTTGTGACATAGTACTGCTGTTGTCTATGTATCAAGAAACACCTTTGCAAGGGCTTGTGTCTTAGGTGTCTGCCCACACTTCAAAATGTAGGGGATGCTGGAGCTGAGCTTCTCCCCTTCAGTAGGTGAATTGCAAGGGGATCACCTCTAGCTCTTCAGATACTTCTTAATTTCTTAATTCTTAGATATTGGGATCACATACACTTTTTGAAAAAGATTTTATGAATCATAAAATATTATTCAATCATTTACAGTTGTTTCAAAACCAGTATGTACAAACAGTAGCTTCAGTGATAACTTGCATGGAAGCATTAGTTGTACATTTTGAGCAGTATGTCTGTTTGACTCCTGGTACTCTGGAAATAGTTTTGAAGTCATAATTTGCATATAATTATTATTTAATAATGTCTTATGGTTTATCTGTCATCTGTACCTAGTTTTTTATTGCTAGAGAAGAGCAAAGTGGTTCAGTTTCCATAGTTCCCCTTTCCTACTTCTTTCCCTCCATTTTGAAGTTCTGAAATTCTCTAAAAGGCTCTTCTGGAAAATCGATTTGGTGTTTGTGTTGGTTTAATGCTTAACACTCACTGTGTGTCCTTTGTACTGGCAGCTGTGGAATGCTCTGCTGCAGTTAAACTTGTGTGTTTACTGACATGCTAAATGCAGTGAGAAGCTTCTTTACAAGAGGAAGTGATTTATATTTGTTTTCAGTATTTAAAGTTTTGGAAATAATGTTACATTCTTTTTTTGAAATAGTAATATTTCAAAAGTAACACTTTCATAGTTTTATGCACAGAAATTTTAAACAATCTTGTACAACTTTTTGAATATTGCACTTAACTGCTTTTATATTCCACTTAGTCAACTTACAACCGTTTCAGGACAATTTTAAAGCAAAAGTACTCCTGCATTTGTATTATTTCCTGCTTCCTGTGTTCACAGGAGAAACCTGCGGTAGGAAGAAATAGAAGTTGAAGTGTGCTAGGTATTGTAAAAGTTAGGTGATAAGTTTTATTTTCTCGTCTATCTTTCATTGTTTTCTACATTGTATGGAGGAGTGACTTATCCTGAACCCTTATTAATTAATGTGTTTATACTTTGTATGATTCTTTGTGAACATGCTGCTTATCTCTAGTGTTTATTTCCAGGAAACTTACTCGTGTAGAATCTGCTTTGTCAAATTGAGTAAAGGAGGCTCAAAGGTGACTTGGAAATGTTGCATGGTTATCTCGAGCTACAGTCATTATTTAGTGAGAAAAAATCCTTTAAGTTGTTTTTTCTGAAATTTTTTTTCTGTTAAACTTGTTTGAGGAAATAGGAGAATAATCTAGCAGCTTTGTAAAAAATTAACTGTAGCTTCCACCCGTTTTTCTCAGCAACTTTTAAATATGACTCTGGCTGATGATTTCACAAGGGTCATCTACTGCTTTGAAGTCGTTACTGTCCTTTTGAAAACAGTACAAGGATTAATAACTACTTAGGATACAATGGCAGAAGGAAACCCAAATTTTCTTTACATGGAGATATGCAAAGTTGCAAGTGAGGAAATTATTTAAAACAAACAAATCTGAATATCAGATCTGTCTGTGATTGCAATTCATTTAAGAAATTCAGTGAAATTGCTAAAAATGGGAGACATACATTTAAGCCACTGGAAAGAATTCTGTGGGTCAAAAATGGTCTCCTGAATGCCTCTGGACCAGATAAAGCTTAGGGTGCAGAAGAAATTCTAGTGTGAATACAGTAGTTGCTGTCAGTGCTAGCTATTGTAATCAAAATGAGCAATTTGGGAATGTTTCTTTTTTGGTTTTTTTTTCTTTTATTTGTTTGGGTGTTTTGTTTTGTTTTGTTTTTTTTGTGACCAGTGTTTTCAAGGGTTATATCGGGAGTATTTCATCCAGCACATGCAAGAAGTTCTGGGGTATAAATAGAACAGATGTGTGATATTGACACACAGAGTTGCATGCTGATAAGGGCAGGCTTGGACTTTGAAGGACTGTTTAGGTGATCTCTAATGTGACTGTAGCCAGACACTGCATACACTCATGCAGTGTTTTGAACTACTCGGGTCTATGCTTTAGTGCCTCTAAAGCATTATGCTGTTGGAGTGAGCCTGCCCACAAATGCCTTGTTAGCATTGTGTAGTGGAGCTCTGGTGCTAGGAGAAAAACAGGTTTTGGCTGGGACCAATTGTAATTGTTAATGAGAAGGGTGCAGCTTAAACTCAGACCTTGAGGGTAAAGTCCACTGTAAAAGAATTTTCGAAGTTTGTCAGATGATATGAGATAAGAAGATATGCTATTGATGGAGGCTCTCATAACAGTTCATCAAAGGAGGTAGTTAGCATGAAGAGCAACTGCTTAAAAAGAATGCTTTCAAAGACAAACGAAGAAGTCTAAACTGTGGGATGAAGGGTAATGCTGCATTACCCTGTAAGCTGGAGGAGTAGTTCTTTAACACATTGTTAATAGCTTTTCTGGAGTCAGATAATGGGGGAAAAAAGTGTTAACAGAAAGATGACCTAGCTTAACTGTTTTCACTATATTCATGCACCATGGAGTTTGGAGACTTTGATGTATATTGCGTCTGGACTGATACATAGGTAGCTTTGCCTTGAAGACATACCCCATCATAAAGTGCAAGGAGAGGAATAAAACAAGAACTTGAGTCATCTTTGTGTGTTTGATGACTTAATTTTTTGGTCTGAGGTGGATAACAGAGGGGGTTTGAACTGTGGATGGTTGGGCTTTTTTTGAGAAAGGCATGTCTTACCATAAAACCTTTGCTACCTGTACACTGAGTTTCTCCTTGTTCTTAGTGAGATGAGTCTGTCTTTCAACTGGTAGTAAGAAAAGTTTTTGTTTCATGCAAATCTGGAGAACGTGTAGTTAGTAGGTTCACAAATCTGTATATTTCAAAGTCTAGCAGCAAAGCAAGTGACTTCAAGGAGGGAAACACTGGAAGTTTTTTAACTTCTGTAGGAAGGCTTCAGAGCAGTGTCTGCCAAGCTTTTAGCTAGTCCACACGTATAGTCATCAGTACTGTCTTCAGATCTACTGAAAATGTGTTGCATAGATTTTGATGAGACCACAAATTACATGTCGCGAAGTTACAACTGGAATGTGTTGTGGAGGCCCTGTAAACCTATATCCTAGAAAATGAAGTTTATGACAGTTGTAGAGCACTATTTTGCTGTGGTGCCTACAGCCAGGGAGAAGGCCTTGTCAATCCCCAAGGAGGCATAGAGTTATGTTTTTAAGTGAAGTGTGGTTACAGATCTTTTTTTATTGTAGGAGTTCAACTGTGTGAAAACATTGAGAAGATGCAGTTTGTGATAGTGTCTGGTATCAATCAGAAGCAACAACTTGGAACCTCTGAGGAGAAAGGCCCAGAGTGCGATGATGTGGCACAGATCTAGAAGAATTACCCTTAATAGGTTTGATGGCAGAATATCTACATATCTGTCATTTCAGCTATTGTTTCAGTGGAAAAAAATAGCTCATTGTTTTTGAGAAAATATTTTTAATATATCTACAAAATTTTTGCCACTAGAATGATTTATTGGGCTTAAACTGTGTCTGCCTAAGTTTGTTTTAATTTTTGGATTACCTACTTTTTTATTTGCCTAATGTAGGCAAAATACTCTACATTTAAGTTTACAGTGCAGTCAGGTGAATTATTCTTTGATTTCTTGTGCTATGTTCTTTTGTGGTTGGGACAGTGTATTGATGGAGCATTGCGTCTAGTTGATTCTCTGAAAAGGAGAAGAAATTAATGGAATTAGGAGGGAATGGTAGGTGTCTTGTGATTAAGTTTACCATAGTCTATTTATAAGAATTTCTTTCAAATGCTCATTTTGTGTAGTGGAACACATAAACAGACTGGATTACCAGGCCAGTTTCAGTGGTGGTTGATAGCATGCACCTCAGTGTAAGAATGAATTCTTGGAATTCCTCTGCTAGACATTGTGAGTAATGAAAAAGTACAGTGCTTAGTAGCCAAGCAACATAAAGCTGACATGCTATTCTTTATACTTTGATCTATTAGGTAAACCAGTTGATTGTAATAGGAAATGAAGTAATTTTTTTAAGGCAACCCCAGAGAGACCGTACATGTTTCACAGACAATCTTTAAGGAATGTCAGCAATGTTTTATTTTGTCATCTGATAGAAGAAGCAATGTAATGAAATAGCTGAAAATAGTGATCAGTTATGCTTCAGACCATGGAAATACCAAAAGATTTGTGTTAATGTTACTACTCTTTTTGAAAAGGGCAAGTCTGCTTAATTTTTCAAATGTTTTGAGCCTAAGGTTTTTGAATTTGGCCCAAGAATTATGTGTAGCTGACCATGTAAAGCATAGGATGTACTTCCCGTCTACATATTAATGGAAAACAGGAGTGACTGTTTCCATGAAATAAGAAAGTCATACTGCAGAGTATAGGGAAAAAAAAAAGCTATAGCATAGCAAACATTTGGTTGTGAATTATAGGAGTTGGTTACTTTTGTCAGTCTTGAGTATATGGAAGTAGAAGCATGCTCCAATAAACTGTATGTACCCTGCAACTGAAAGGTTCCTACTAGATAGTCCAGATACCAGTTACTTCTGTATTTTATAGGAGACTTCTCCAATTATGGCTTTTAATCATCTTTTAAAAAGTAGGTGAAATGCAAATAATGGTTAGAAAAATTGATTGACCAATTACTTCTTTTTATTATTATGGTAAACTAATGTTATGGAATCTTATGTGATCAGTTTATTGTTTTTGTACTGCTGGATGATATACAAACGTTACTGTTGTGTTACTTGAGAGGTGAAACAGATGATTCAGTCACAAATATAACTTCTATAATGGTGTATTTTCAAAGTAAAACAAAATGGGGTGAGAGGGCTCATCAGTAAAATAAATTCATTTTGTATAATTCGTGTGTCAGTTTGGTTCCAGTAAAAACAAAAAAAGGCAAACCTACTGTGACTTTATTCAGTCACTTGCTCTGAACAATTTTTTTATTAGCTGCGTTATTGAAGAGTAGGAGTCTGATACACCCCTAGATATGGATTTTTAGAGTGATATTGGAAGACTCTCTAAAAAGTTCATGGAACCTTCAAAAATCTTGTCTTGAGAAATGTATTTGTTCTGTGTTTGTGTACTAGTTCTTTTAATTTGTCATGTCCTTTTCTACCCCAAATACATCATCTGAACATGTGTTAATACATTGGAACAGACTGCAGAAGTTTATTACCTACAGATGAAGGTTTAGCTTTAAATTGTTGATTTAAATTAGGACTCTGGATGGATTTCTAAAAAAAATCTTTAAAACAAACAAAAAAACCCAAGCCTTGTGTGAATTGAAGTGCTTCAACAGTTATATTTATCACAGTAGACTATAAACCTTTACCATTGTCAGGTGTATTTATAGATGGTATTCTAGGAAAATATTTCCTTGGTACCTCCACTTAGAAGAGACTTTTTTTTTTTTCCCCCTCACATGATGATTCCTTGTCGCACTCCATCCCCAAATTGGTCTCCTAGTTATTATGCTACTATGTAGAGTTGATCATTATATGCAGATTTGCAGAGAGCATTCTGACTGTGATGAAGCAGTAGACATTATTCACCTTGAAAGAAGCGAAGGTGGAAGGGGGAAGACACCTGGAAAGAAATCCACTTTCAGATTCAAGTTCAAGATTTGTATTCAAGTCAACTTTAAACTGAGCAGAGGTTTTTAATCACTGAAATCTAAATTTTAATCTGAATTTTAATTATGTTAACCAAGGAATAGTTGAAGAATAGCTAACTATTAAGCTATCCTAATGACTATTCTATTAATAGCTAAGGGCTAACGTAGCAGTTAGCTTTCCAGTTTGCTTTTGTTCTTGCCAAACTGTGTCTCTTTTCCCTTACTTCTCTTGCATTGTATGTATCTAGTCCCACTGACTGAGGATGCTAATAGATTAAAGCATTTCCTACCAGTTTTTCGTAGCATTAGTGTTGCAATGTACTTCTAGCTATGTTTAATTTTCCTCTGTTTTTAGAACACTAAATCTAGAACCAGATTTCTTCCTCTAACATTGTATAACTCTTTAAAATGAGCAGAATAGTTTACAACAGAATTGAAATACTTGTGCCAATTGCCCAAATGTGTATATACATTTATCTCCCTTTAAGTACAAAATACTAGATATAGGTAAAAAATGCAGTTAAATGAAACGTGTCCATGGTTAACATGCTTGTTATAAAATTAAGAAAGCATAAACCTAGAAGTATTGTTGATTATCCTCTCAAATACTGAAGATTCTTTTTGTATTTTCTAGTATCTTGTTGCCTTTTAGTTAGTGAATCATTTCCCCTCCTCTGCTCAAGTTAAAAATTTAGGAGCTTGAAAATAATCTTTCAGTATGCTATTAGTGGGCTGTTCTCTCTACGGTTGCTTTAATACAGCATCAGTGCTGTTGAGCTGATCATTTAATGAGTTAGGAACCTTCACACATTCTATCATGGGTCCAGTTTTAAGTCTTTTGATACTTGGCTTATCTGAGTAAGGGAGTTGTCTGATTCCAATTGTAAATATCTATGACTAAAGGTAGTCTTTTGGGAAAAGGTTAAAAATTCCTTTGAATAAGGAAGTGTTGTGCCCTTCCACATAGATTTATTTGCTGGAAGGAATGAATGTTTTCTTCTGATGGAATCCTCAGCTAGGCTGAAGTTGCTTATTCTCGTGGTGGACTGAGTGCGTCAGGAAGACTAGTCAACACAGTTTGAATATGAGCTCCAGCTGTTAGTTCCACCTTCCAGCTCTTGAATCCTCTGGTTTTACCTGGCTGCTCTTGCATTAAACTGGTGAAATACAGATTTAAAAACAAAAAACCTTGTGCTTTTCAATTTTTTTTCAAGAAAATCGGGCACAGGGAACACTCACACTTTTTGTTGTTGCTGTTGTTCGTGTGGTATAGGTTAGGACATGAGATTATTAGCTTACTAATAATGATTTATTAACAGTCAGGCAAGGACCAATGATGAAAATAGGGTAGGCAGTCCCCAATCCAGATGGTAGAGTATGTAGAGACAAGTATGCTGACCTTCCTCCCTATCTCTTCCTGGAAGTTGTTATCTTCCAGATGATTTTACTATTCTGTACTTTCCTGTACGAGACTTGTGTTTCTTCTTTAATGAAGAGCATGAAAGAACTTGTAGGACTACGGAAAGAGATTTATAGGAGATTTATCCTGTTTGTAAGCGGATCTTTCCTCTTTATAACAACGAACTCAGGAAGTTTTATGAGAGTAGGAAATTTACTGGGGACATGGTGGTACTTGTGGAGAAGGAGCCTGAAGGATGTTTTCTGTTCTTACTGTCTAATTAAAACTTGTTGTTTGCATGTATTGTATATTACTGCCAAAAAGGAGGATTTTTTACTTCTGACCTGCTCATTTGTATGGATTCTCTGATGCCAGTGGAAGGTTGAGTGTCTTGAGGACATTACCTGTTTATGCTCATTGACTTCACCAGAACTGAAGTGCAAGTCTTATGTTAGAGAAATACAGTTTTAATATAGATTTTGAGAGGCTTGAATGCTTGTCAGTATTGTTTTCCTTTTATTCAAATTTGGCAACAAAGGCAGTAGAAGATATGCTGGCAGATCACCTAATTGGGAGTTTTGTATTTGCTTGGTTAGAAAGATATGCTGAAATAGGATATGCTTGACAGATTGGTTGCAGACCTCCTAGAGGGAGAGATGCCATTATCAGTGGTTTAAATGCCAAGTTGGAAGAGTGTGTATAGGACAGTTGTAAATACCGATATATTTTTGTCGCATCTTAGATAAAGAATAATTTAAGCTACGATCTCAGTCAGAAATGAAAAAAGAAGGTATTGTCAGTTTTCTGGTAAATGTAACAATGACTATAGATCTGAATAATTACATTGCCCATTTTTACTTATATTTTTTCCATTAGGGCATTTTGTGCTCAGAATATATGAATATTGCAATAGGAATCAGAAATAGTAGATGTAAGGATTTTAGTGGCTTTATTCATTGTCTGCGAGCACACAGAAGTATTGTCTACATGTATCTGTGTTTCATTTTGGTGACATCAGGGAAGTCAGGGAGCTGTTTGAGGAATAAAACAGCCTGGAAGAAGGCCTTTGGAGACAGGACCTCCTGTTTGTATAGACTGCAGTTATTTCATTTTTGTCACATTGTTTCAAAGGAGAATTAGTGTGTGATACTTAGCTTGACAACCAAGTATTTACTTTTGTGAGATTGCAGAGGTAAATTGATTAATTGTTAATAAGGCTACTTGTTCTTGCCTGTATTTTACAGTTTCTCTGTAATAACTATCTCAAGAGGTTTGAGACATTCATTTCTCATAAAGAATGTAGGTAATTAAGATACTTTCCATCTCGCTTTGGATGTTGTTAGGACTCTTCAGAAACTAATTTTTCAGTAATCATGGATATAAGTCCAAGATATAGAAAGCTATTTGGTATAAATATGAGACATTTTCAATAGACAAAAGCAACTAGACAAAGCTATTTCAAATTCTGTAAAATATACTTACAGTAAGTTTTCATGAAGACTTTATTTCTGTGATACAGGCTGTGGGATACAGGGTTTTACAGTTTGATATCACAGCTGCTAATGTAGTCCTGGTTCAGTAGTCCAGAAGTCATTAAAACTTGACATGGAAAAAGAGCTAATTGCAAAATGCTGGAATGGTTAATCCCAATTTATGTTCAATTGCGGAAGAATGAAAGAACAAATATACAAAGAGAGGCTGAATCATCCTCTTGGTTTTGTAGGCAGTCTCTTCCCAGAAGCCATATTAGCACAATCATACATGAAGCTTTCATCTCAGAGTTCTCAGTTTGTTGTATTTTGTGAGGAGTAAATGAATGAATCTCACTGTCACTCTCACAACTGAGAATATTAAATTATAATAAAAAATGATGCTTGCATAAACAAAACCTTTTGGATACTAATAGATAATGTGATGTCTGATGATAATAAACTTTTATCATAGACTAAATCAGAATTGTTCCAATACATGTTGATTTTTTTCAAATGCCTACCATAATCTATTACTAAACTTACAGTATTTCCTTAGTTTTCTTTCCTTTTGAGTCTAGGGGGATGACACAATCAATGATCATGTGTTATCAAAAAGTCCAAGTCACAATGCACTTATGAAACAGTTTTCTGTCTAGATACTTAGAGAGTGAAGAGGAGCTAGTGTTGACGCACAGATAGCATAATTAGCTTATATATAGCGTAATTTCTCTTTCTTTTTTCATTCCTCCAGGCCTCTCAAAATTGCTTTGTATCTTGAAACATGTTTAATGGAGCTATTAAAAAGTAATATCTTATGTTTAGGAGCTGCACTAGTATCGTGGGATACCAGCCAATGAACCAAAATCACTGAGGTCGATGTCTAGATCTAAGTGTTTAAAAACAACTTCTAAAAGCATCAATTATATTCTTTTATTACTAAGATGACTTAATATACTGAAGATCTTACTAGGCAAAAATACCAATTTAAGACTTTTTGATAATGTCAGACTGTTAGAATCACAATTTTTCAAATTTTTAAGTATTTTGGCTTGTGTCACAGCTGAAGTAATACTTTGGCAGAAAAACAAGTTACTATAGGTAATTGGAGCTCATAAACTGTGAAGGTGGCATTAGATACAGTGTTCTTCATTGTAATGTCATTTTTATAGAGGAAAAGGCCAATTCACATGGAAGTTCTGAATGTTTACCTGCTTATTAAAAGAAGTTAATTTGGGATGAGGTGATTGTACCTTGATGCTGCATTTGATGTTTAACTGTTCTAGGAATTACTGAAAAGAAGTGGGTTAGGTTGTGTCCAGTCTGTTTAAAGGTATATAATGATTGCTGTTTTGGAGAATTTTGTTTACAGACTGGGTTTGCTTTCAGTATTTAGGTATCAGTGCAAGATGACAGTATCTTTGTCACTGGGAAGACTTGAATTAAAAAAAAGGGTAAGGCTTTCTATTCATATTTTGTAGTCTGAAAGGCTGAAAGATATTGTAGTGGAAGAGTACAGTATCTGCCAAACACTATGTTCTGCATACTTTTGTTAATTCCTGTTGTGGATCAGAAAAGCTTGGATTCTGCTATACTTTGCTCAGCTAAAAAGAAAAAGAATGAGAAGTTAAGGGGTTTTATTTTCCCCCTTCTTAGAAGCACTTTGTGTTTACAACTTCCCTGTGTAGCTCAAGGTATAGGTATTTGAACAAGTTGTCACAGGATCAAGTAGGGCATGAGCTTCAAGCGTGCCGATGACTGTAGCAACTGTGGACTGGCTCAGCGTATGCAGCAGTACATGTGGAAAGAACATAGCGCTCCAGTCATGTTGAAACAGGATTTAATGGATAGTCAAGGGAGCGGGAACGGAAACAATGGAAATTGTTTTCTTCCTTGTAATGTAGCAGAGTTAAAGAGGAACTATGCAGCAGCAGCATAGAATGAGGGGAAGGCTTGGGACTGTACTCACTGTGCCCAATTCTGCGAGGTGGGTAATAGCAGTACCTCCCATTATTTCTGCTGTGAGAGGAGGTTATTTCAATACACTGATTTAAAATCAGTTGGACACTTCCATAATCAAATACAAAGTGTCATTGCCTTTGTGGTCTATGAGGGAAGTGGTTTGTTTTGGTTTAGGAAGGAGATCTGTAAGACTGAAGCTAAATTGTATATCCTGTCTTCAAAGATTTTTGGAATTCATTGGAAATAGGATGAGAAAAATAGTGTGAGTTTGTGTGACAGTTACAGATGTCCATAAAAAGACTTACGACTCTCCTCTTGTATCCCAAATATTCAGACATGGGGTGTTCTTTGGAGTATGAGACAGATTTCTAAACACAGTGAAAGAAGTTAATGAACATTAACATACATGATTTCTAAATGCCTATACTCTGTTATCTGATGAATGCACTTGGATAAACTAACTCTACAGGAGCTCTACTTCCTCATATGTAAGAAAATGAGGTGTGAAGATGTAAGTGTAGCGGTGATGGCAGAAGAAGATGGCATGCAACTTCAAAAAACAAAAATCAGTCTCATGAGCAACCTGTAATATGTATGAATTTGGTGTTAGGAAGTCTCGATGTAGATGTAGATTTATATCTGTGATGTTAATTCAGTCTTCTCAGAAGGTAATTTAAAGCAGCCTTCTATCTAGACACTGTTTCATGTGAAGATTTGATTTCAGAGTGTAAATTCACATGTTTGTCACATTTGTCATGTTATTTTCCCACCAGATTACTGGAAGATGATTTCGGCTGTTTACTTCTTGGAAGAATCTATACTGTGCTTAGCTGATTTTTTTTATTGTTGTTGAGGTGGGGTTTTTTTATATGGGGTTTTTTGTTATTTTTTTATTTTCTCCCAAGTACTGATGGTTTAAACTTTCAGAGTAGTTAAAGGGAACTATTTCTGGGAACCTTTCTGAGCCAGGTAGTGTTACAAGACTATTATGGGGTTACCAAATCTCATTTTTTTGGGGTACATACATTTGGCTGGTGTACAAAGAAGTCAAGTTTGATTTTTTTCAGAAAGTCTTTTAATATTTGGGAGTTATGGGACTGCTGCCAGCAGGAAAGTTTATAGAACATGTTTTCTGCATAGAAAGGTAACCTAACCTTGGAGGACAACAGCAAACAGGACATCTTTTCATTGCCATTTGTTAACAATGTAACAAAACTTGTCCTTTTCTACTGGTCCTCAGTCAATCTTACGATGCCTGCTCTTGTGATATAGGCACACTCTTGTGATGCCTGCTCACATCTTCCACCTGTTTCTTGATTTACTCTTTACCAAAACTTCTAGCTAGTAGCAGAGCTGACTGTTTGGGATTTTGTTTGTTGGTTTTAGTTTTTTGTTTGGTGTTTTTGTTTTTTCCCCCTCCAGTTCCGAAATCATAATCGTATATGCATTGTGTTTGAATTCTGCTAAGGACTGGGAAATTTGGGAATTCTTCTCCTGTGCTTTGCTTCGAACTCTACAGTTAATGATTGTACATTTTGTGAAGGAGTCTTCCTGTGAGACTTGATGATGAACTAGCAGACAGATATCAAATGAAAATTTGTTGTTGAAGCAGTCAGAATTTTTCTTTATGTACAGGATCTTGAGAAGCATCGGAACTTGCACTGCTTTGACTGCTGAGTATATTTCTCTTATTTTATGTTTTGTGGTTCATTGAGAGACTTTGATACTTTTCAGTGGTCTGTACAGTTTAAATATTTTGTCTGTTTTACCAATTTGGAGTTCTGTTTTAAACAATTTCAAATGTTACTGCATACTTGCTTTCAAAATTTAGAAGTGTGAGATTAAGTGTTGTATCTGATACAATAGCTCTATGTGCTAGAGAGATAATGAAATACGAAAGAGATGCTTAGCATTCCATATATACTTATTTAATCTGACTGTATGACTACAGAGTGTTTCAAGGGAGTAATCTGTTTGACTTCTCTAGTAAGCATTTGGAGTGAGGGAAATGTTGCTAACCTTTTAATGATATGTATTACACTTAAGGCAATTAAATTATTAACAAAGCTTTTTTTTTATGTAAAAAATATTTGCCATCCAGGAATCCTCTTTATTTGGTGATATGGCTATGTTTATTTGTAAGCTAGCATAAGACTTGACAGTACACCAAGCGGTACTGTCTGTAGGAGCTTATGGAAATCCTTGAGGGTGCATGCCAGCATTTTTCTACACTTTGTCCACAAGAGGTAAATAGCACTTAGAAGCAAGAGTGGTTTTATAGGCATAAAAAGCAGTGGTGGTGGTTTTCATGCTATGCGTAACAGAAGGTGTTTAATTAGGTTGCAAGTTTGCAGTGGGATTTTTTTGGCAATTTGTTTCTCATCAAGGCATAAATACCTTTGTTCATGTAAAACCAAAGCTAGTTTTATTTGTGCTTTAATGAGCTACATTTTATGTGATGACAAAACTGTCTTGATTCACTTATATCTGAATCAGAGAATCCCAAGGGTTGGAAGGAACCTCAAAAGATCTAGTCCAACCCCCTTGCCAGAGCAGGGCTGCCTAGAGGAGGTCACAGGAACTTATGACAGTGTTCTTGGAGGAGAAAGTGGAAGAATTGTTTGATGACTGGGGTATTTTTAAAGATTACCAGTATTGGGATACCTGGTTTATACTAAGCATATACTAAGGTACAGGAGTTGTATGTGAACTGTTTGTGTTAGCAAATAGGAGGTACATATGGGAAAGGTGCATTGGTGCAAGGACCTGCCTCTTAAGCAAACACAACTGTTATTTTACTAGTAAATTACAAATATTCTGTTTATGTTCACACATTAATCATAAAGTTATGTGTTATAGAGGTAAGAGAAGATGATAGGCTTGTTAGCAGAATTTCTTTTACATGATCTATTGTCTTTCAGTTGTGGATTATTTTGTGAAATTTTCAGGTCTACTGTATCAGAGCAACTTTAAAAAGTAGAAGAGTCTACTGACCACCTCTTCAGATTAAGTTAATTGATTATGTGGTTAACAAAATTACCTAGTGACTTACCGTGGCCTTGCTGTTGACTGTGAATGGGAAGACATCAAATGAGGCTGTCACTGGGGAAGATCCATCTCTCTACAGGCTAGTGTTGATGTTTGGTACTTTTCCATTAGCTGGAAGGGCAGATACAGCTGTCAGAGCACTGAATGCTTGGCTCTACATTTTTATCTCCATGATAGGAAAGTGCCTCAGAGAACAGAATCAAGTACAGCGCTACATGAAGTGTGTCTTGCACAATGTATCCTTGACCTTACTCTCTAGGAGTCCCTGAATTGGAGCCAGCCTACTCCTCGGATGGTTTCACAGATCTGTGACTGTATTAAAGTTTGTTCTGTATAGGCAAGGTTTGTGTAAGGTGCTGCTGAATAGTGGTATGAAATCTGAATGGTTTTAGTCAAGATTGTACTATTTCTCTACTTGCATGGTTTTAATTGAAGTAACTTGCTACTATTTTTTTTTTCTTGCTTCCCTTTTGAGTAGTTTTGTTACTGAAAAGATCAGGAGAAAGAGTGATGAAAATGTTCCTCATTTCTCTATGCAATGTCAAGAATAGCTGTGTATGTTGTTTCTAAATTTGAAATAAGTAAAGATACAACCGTAACATTTTAGCAAAGAAAGCATACTAAAGTTTTATTTTTTTCTCTATGCCATCCATGCTTCATAATGTTCACTTTTGATGGGACCTGAGAGCAGAGATATTGACTGTAATTGGGCTTAATTCATGTTTTGCTTTTTTCCCTTTATCTGTGTCCCAGTTTGTACCCTGTGATCTTTTATCGATGAATGTAAATGTGCTCTTAAGCAATCTCTGTAAGATGAAGTATTTTGTTATTTCTGTCTCCAGCCTCCACCATGCTTTATGTTTTTTAAAAAAACCAACCCACAAACCAAACAGAAATAAAAGAAAACCTAATTGAGTGACACATATCAGAAACAAGAATCTATAAATAACTGTGATTAAAGCTATTTGGCTGACAATGCAAAGGGATGTTAAATGTCTGAGCCTTTTTCCCTACACCTGTGCTGTAATCTTAATGGTTATTAGTAGCAAATATTTTTATAATGGAAGTTTTGTAATTGTTTGCTAATGAAAACAATTTATAAACTGGAACATGTTATAATAGAGGTTTTGTATCACAGCATTAGAAATAACAGGAATGCAGAATGAAGAGTCCCAGATCCATTCAAACTTAAGTACAAGTTTCTTAACTTTTAGAGCTGTAGAAGAAAATTCTTGAAGTCACAAGGATGCTTAAAACTGTTCCAGTCCTGTTGAAGCTTTGGCTGAAGAGGCTGCTGCATGTAGCTGCTCGTAACCACTGTCATTTAGATGACCGCCTTCTTATCTTCTGCGTCCATTCTTCATGTGGCAGTCTTCAGTCCGCTTGTCCAAATCAGCTGGTTGCCTAGGCAATGTTATCTGAGAGAGAGGTTAAATAACCTTATTGCCTAATGGAAGGAGGCAGGTAGTGGTGATCTCCAGTGGCAAGGTGCCAAATCTTGAACCCAACCTTCGAGGTTAAAAAAATAGTGCAGGGCTTGGGCAAGATCCTGCACTGTCTGCTTTGAACCTGAATTTTGCACCATGAAGTTACTATTTTATTTTCAGTTGTGACTAAAATACGGAATTCAAATCTTCTTAAATGTTCTGATTTATTTAAAAGAGTTGGGGGGTGAGGAGGGAAGGATTGGGAGAAGGAAGGAAAAGAACAGATTTAAGGATATTGTTGAAGATCTCTTCCAGCATGCCAATATGTGTGGTACATACTTGGTAGTGTCTTCCACCTCGGGAAGAGCCAGCAGTTTGCATACTGTTTGATCCCACTGAACGAGCCAGGACATATTTGCTTTGGAGAAGTGGAAGGAGTGCAGATGGCGTCCTGTTTCCCAAAAGCTGGAGAAATCCTGCTTTTTAATGCAAGGCTGTATATCTCCTTGTCGTGGTTTTGCCCAGCCAGCAATGAAACACCACCACAGTCTCTCACTTGGTGCCCCCCATTCCACTGCTCCTCTTCCGTCTTCTTAAAAAGTGATTGTGGAGGCATCTAACAGGCTCAGTCCCAGTGGATCTGGCTCAGATCTGGGGAGAGTTTCAAGCAACTTCTTACAGGAGCCATCTTTACAGCCCCTTCCCCATTACCAGAAACAGCTGTCATGTCAAACCATGACACTCCTGTTTCCCAAAGAAGGCTCTAACTTGAGATTCAGTGATTTCTGACCACTGTGGAAAAAGGCAACTTGCTTGATATGAGTGGTGCAAACTTGCATAGCCTCTGCCTCTTCCTTTGCGTGCACGCTGTGATTGATGTTTTTCATGGCTGATCCTGACAACTGGCACTATTGTACTGAGGTGAGGTAAAGAGAAATTGTCAGATTGTTTAAATCCCTGTGAAGCCTGGCAGCAGAGTGGTTGTGGAGGAAGAGGGAATACAAATAATGTGAGACTCATTTCTCTCCCCCCTCCCCACCTTCTGTCCAGCCTGTGTCTTTGTGAGTATGAGGGCAACAAAAGGCAATTCCATGTGGGAAAGTTAAAGAATTAATGTGCCATGTCATAGTGTTACTGTACTGGGGCTAAACAGATGGTGTAATTAGCCTACAGCAGTGAAGAGCTATTTTTCTGATAAGATAAAGGAAGTAGTTGTGGGTGGTAGAAGAAGTCTCTTAAATTGGCAGAGCTTAAAACGTGTTTGTACAAATGTATGAAGTGTATGGATATTATAGTTCCTTTCCAATATCAGTCCCATTTTCTTTATATTTTTTGTTTGTTGAGTAGCTCATAAGGGAAAAACATGTAGTTGAATTACTTTTCAACACTTTTACCAAGCTTATCTGGAAGAGTGAAGGAAGAACCATATGTGTTGGGAGGCTGTCGGAAAATGGTGAGGGTCTGTAGGAGATCTGTTCTGGATTGACTCTACATAGTCTGACTTCTGAACTCTCTCCCATCTCATCACTGTTTCTGGCTTCTCTGTACCTTATTTAATTTGGTGTATTTTAAAAAAGATAGGAATAATTATAAATAAAAGTCACAAGCAATAAATGAGACTATATTTGCCTTGCACTTTGAAAAAAAGAAAGTTTATCTAGATAAAAACAGTGGAGAGATGAAGGAATGGCAAGAGGGGAAATAAAGATTATATTGGGAGAAAACAAATCTACAACTGGATCAAAACTGGTTCAGTTTTTGCTCACTTGTTTCCAAGTCCTTTTGTATTGCTTTTGCTTCCTTATGAAAAGATGAAATACTCTTGCTTTTCAAGACCAGCTGTTCAAGTTTTGACCCTAGGTCAGTAGTATCTCATATATCAATGAATTAGTAATACTGATTTTTGGACGGTTTGGTTAAACAAAGCTTCTCAGATATATTTTATAAAAGACATGTTATTGGTGCATAGAAAATATGACAACAGCAATTTTTTCACAGATTTTTTTTATCCTAGTATTTTCCTGTTTTTTTTTTTTTTTTTTTTTCTTTCTTCTTCCCAAGAAGCAGTTAGGTTTGGTACATTGGTTTTATTTGTCTTTGCTGATAGAGGCTGCTTTCTGTTATGCAGTGGTAGCTCCTGCCTGTCTTCAGAGGGTTTAGTTTCTCCTGTTTACTTTTAGGAATGTGTGCCCTCCTTTATCTGTTTGAGAGTACATAAGGTCTCTTAGTATTTTGGATTTTTTCTTTTTCACCAAAAAAAACAACCCCATAGCCAAATAACCTTTTGATCTAAATGTAAGCCATATTTCACAAGTATCCTTTTTGTATCCTCTTTCCTGGGAGAGGAGGTGAGTGGGGAGGGCTGTGTTTTGGTGGTGGACTGTATTAAAGCTTAAATTACTGCTTCAGGAATGTCCACTGGAATTTTTGTTTTTCCTCAAGAAGATAGTCCCTGAAGTGATTTATTTACTCCCTCTTCCAAAGAATGTACCTGCATATTTCCTTGCATGGAAGCAATCAGAAGCGGAAGAAATACAAATCAAAAAGTAATGTAGAAGATGTTTATCCTAAATAGTATTTAGCTGTAGATGCACACCATTAGGGCTAGAGTTTATACAAGTCTTTGGGTTTTTTTGATGGAGTAGCTTTTTAACAAAAGATTAGGTAGGCTTTCCATTAGATGTATCTGAGGAAACATGGTACTAAAAGTGATTTTCATAAAATCATTATAGATTTGTTTTTCCCTACATTGTAAACATCAGTTGGGGATGCAGTGTGTGTGTGTATTGCAGCTTCTTACCGGTGTTACATGACTTCCTGCTTTCATAATCCCGTTTCCTCTTGGATCCATAGGAAACAGGCATCCATGAATGGATATAGTGTCTCGGCACCACTTAATGATACAATTTTATCTAATTCCAAGTGCTTTCAGACAGGCAAAGGACCCAAAGGATCCAGCAGCGACCTTAAGGTTGAACTGTAGCCCCTCACTATAGCTGATGCCAGCTGCCTGCTTTTTGTTGCCTTGGCTGTATTTTCTGAAGACCCTGCTCCTGGGTGGGTGTGACAGGTTAGAGCACTTGAGGGTAATGGAAGAAGAGTTAAAAATTTATCACTCTTCTATACTGACTCCGTTGCTCCTTCAGGAAGGGCTAAAGATTAAATAGGACAAGGGGGCGGGGGAGGGGAGTACAAATGTAGTTTTTCTTCCCTGAAATATTGTTATTACGTTATATATAATTCCTTAAAAACTAACACGTTCTGGATTTTTTTGAAAGTTCACTTAATTTCTACTTTTGGAAAAGACCTTAACCTTGTAGCTGACATTTAGGAACCTAGTTTTAATGAGAGACAGAAATGGTTGGATTTAGGTGAAATGTCATCGTGAGTCAGCTCCACTTTTGGTTTAACAAAAGTGAATGTGCATATATATATTTTATAATATATGTGCCTACTCTCTCTGTATGACATATATAAAAATACCAGTTATATATAAATAAAAATCACATATGGGAGGATGTATGTTTTTGCTTTCAACTTTTCCTTATTTGTGAAGACATAAACATGAGAAATAATGATTATGTTCACTTTTACTTGTTAAAAGTCTATTGGAAGATTTAAGTAAATATTTATTGCATCTTTTTGGGGCATGAGAAGGATGAAAAGCACAGGTATTCTAATGTCTTCCTGCTAGTCCTGATTTGCTAGGTGGGGTTTTCCCAGCAGATACCACTATAATATGTTACAGTGAGTTTAAGGGAGAGAATCCTTCCCATACCCCTATTGTTCTTGCTGAACCTGCAGTTCTCAAATGACAGGACAAATTCAGAGTGCATATTTTCTTACTGGATATATATTACATTAAAGAATGTTCAAGTGTTTCACTATTGACTTTATTTTCTACTGCCTTAATATGTGTAATTGTTTCAAATGAAGATTTTTATGAGTAAAAATATACTTTAATTGAATAGTCAGACTTTGAATCCCTTCTGGATTAAAAACATAATTTGAAAACTCAAATATTTTTGAGCTAAAATTCTCCAATATTCAGAGCTAAAAAACCATTCATTGGCATTGTCTTTCTTGCTTGAAGGTGTGCAGACAAGAGGCTTAGGTAGAGAACAGATACATGGTAAAAAAGGAACCTGATGGTGTAGTTGTATTCTCTATGAAGAATAGAATTGTCTGATAAATGGGTATTTTTGGTCTCAAATAGTATATCTAATTCAATATTTATTTGCCTGAGAAGCAGTATTTGTATGTTAATGTCTTTCTACTAAGAGTGAGTCTGTAGAAAGCAGTAAAAAAACCTGTAGTCTCTATTACATACAAATTCTTTAATTCACTGGAAACTGCCTTTCCTTGTGTCTTAACACTCTCCCTATATTCATGAAGATAAGCCTTCACCTTGCCTAATGGAACAGAGGGATAGCAAGCCCAAGTCCGATTTTTAAATTTTTATCATTTTATCTTTTTTTCCTCTTCTATGAAATGGTTTTTAGCAGCAGTTGCAAATTGTGAAACTGATTCTTGGAGGGGTATGAGATAGAAGGCTTTAGGAAGGCAAAAATAATTGCATTTTACTATAGAACACATATATTCAGAAGAATTTATGGAGATGAGACAGGTGGTATCTCTTTATCAAAGAAGGCGAATAAAAGTGGTCATGTTTTATGAAAGAACATGAAGAGTTAAAAAAGAAATAAAAATAAAATGTTTGGCACTAAATGTTTATTGTTTTTTTCCAAGTAACTATAATTGATTATATTTCTGCTTGATTCCATATCATATGTATCTATCTTTCTTTTAAAATGCATTTTTCATTTCCAGCCCTTGGGATCTGGCCTGACTTCTTGTCTTGTTACAGACAACGAATACTTTGTGGACTACTGTAGGTCTTCTGCAATAAGTGTGCAGCTCTCTTAAATTACAGTGTTTTCTTCACCACCTTTGAACAAGACTGAAGATGATCATGGAAGTTACGTGTGTTGAGTTAATGAGCAGATTGAGAAATAAAATGCGTAGACTGGAGAGATCATAATTAATCCATGTCTAATAATTTATTAACTGCATCTTTCAAACATATCTCACCTTAATCGAATTGCTTGATTTAAACATTGGATAACTGTTGCCTTTTTTTCTTAATTCAATAAAAGAGCCAGTTATCTGCTTTAACAGAAAAAAAGCCAAGCAGACTTTCACAGTTGAAGCACTGTCTTCAATATCTGTTCTCTGTTTCGTCGTGCCACACTCTTTGTCATGGCACAAAAGTGAAACTGACTGTCAGCTTTTGGAAAACAAATACCCTGGCTTTTTCAGAAGACAAATACATCACTTTGAAAATAATATAAAATAACATGAGTTTAGAGATCCTGAAGGGCAATTCCAGAGTCACTTTTATTTGATGTCCTTTTATCTTTAAGGAGATTATTTGATGGGAGTGGAGGGGGGGAAGGTTGCTGACTGTAGTGGTACTTGCTGTGCTGGAAACAGTCATTTAAGCTGTATTTTAGACCATAGTTGAAGATAATGTATTTCTTTTTCTGTAGCTATTAAGTATGTGTACTAGCTAGTTTGGTACAACTGTTTCTGTTTGGTTTCCATTTTGATATATTTACCTTGCTTAGCTTCTCTACTTGTTTCTTTCTTCCCATCCCCCTTAATGTAATGATAGAATTAGTCACAATAGTAACTTTCTAGTTAAATATACTTGCCTGTAAAGGAAGTAATTTAACTGTGGTAAATGTCCATCATATAATTCTTGGCTTAGTCCACAAAAATTACCATGTCCCTGTGCAGCTTTGCCCAAGTTAGCTGTGTTTGGAGGCCAAGGTGGCCTCAAAGTTAGAGGTCATCTACAGCAGCTGGCAGATGTGGACGTGCTGTTACCGCTATTATACAGCACCCTTACATCAGCATATGGACAGCAGAAAATGTTCAGGATGTTTAAATTTACAAATACCCACTCTCTAGAAATGAACCAAGATTACCTACTGTGGCAGAAGTTCCCCAATAGAACTGGACAGAACTGTAGGGCAGATTATTTAAGACGCTTTTAAAGGATGTAAGATCAGTTGGTCATCACTCTCTCCTGTCTTTAAAATTCAGCTTAGGGAATGCTGTTGTTTTGTGGTATATATATCTTGTGTTCTTAGGTATCTCAGAGGAACAGCAGTGAAGTTTTGCCATGTTCTGGGACAGAGAACTTCTGGAGAGAGTCTAGCGCAGGGCCACCAAGATCATCAGGGGACTGCAAAATCTTTCATACGAGGAAAGGCTGCGGGAACGGGGGCTGTTTAGTCTAGAGAAGAGGAGACTGAGGGGAGATCTTATTAACACTTACAAATATCTAAAGGGTGGGTGTCAGGAGGTTGGGACATCCCTTTTTTTTATAGCAGCTAGCAACAGGACAAGGGGTAATGAGATGAAGCTGTAACACAAAAAGTTCCACTTAAACATAACAAAAAAATATTTCACTATGAGGGTGATGGAGCAGTGGCACAGGCTGCCCAGAGGGGTTGTGGAGTCTCCTTCCTTGGAGGTCACACCTGGACATGTTCCTACATGACCTGATCTAGGTGAACCTGCTTCTGCAGGGGGGTTGGACTAGATGATCTCTAAAGGTCCCTTCCAGCCTCTACCATTCTATGATTATGTATCAAATAGGCTGAACAGTCTGGTTTCTGTTCTCCCCTGAATTTTGAATAGTTAGCTTTGATTTATTAAATATTTTTTGCTTGCAAACATCTGGGATTATCATGTTTGAAGAGGAAAATAGAGATGGTTATGTGTTTATCTAGGACTACTCAATTTATAAGTGAAGCCATGTAGTAACTCTCATTTTGACTGGACTATCACTACTTCTTGCTGTTCTAAAGGTCTTCCAATGCCTACCATTCTGTGATTCTGTCATTCTCATGTCTTGGAACCTGCAGCAGTGCACTTGAGAGAGAATGAGAAAGGGTTAGAGTTCTTGGAAAACTGTGGAAACTGCCAGCAGGCTCTGATCTTGGGTAGAAGCCTTACAAAATCTCCAGGGTCCAAATGGTCTGTGCCATTTGAATTGTCCTAGCTTTAAAACATGCAATACATTTACAACTTTGTTTTAAGAACCAATTCATGTTTTAGGAATAAAATATTCCTCTTGCCCTGCCCTGTAGTCAGCTTAAGTCCTCAGAAGAAAGAGAAGACCAGGCCAAATATGGTGACGCCAATCTTTCATCCTTGACACTGGCACTTTTTTTGGTACACAAATGTAACATAGCCTTTTAATGCAACAGCTGGCCTGTTTAATGGACCAGCTGTGGAGCGAAGAATTTCGTTATTATTCATAGTTTATAATATTTCAATTAAAATGATTGTGATAATGTTTTTTTCATCTCTGCATCCACTGAAGAAAACGGTTGTGAAGGAGCTCTTCATGAGACTTACTGAACTCTTTCTTCTTCTCCTGCCATCATTTTGTGGATAACGTGTTGAGCAATGCTGCAGAGGGAGTGGCAGGGAGAGTATGAGACAGTGTGTGTAGTTTTTAGTGTCTTAAGGGAAATGAATAAGGATATGTTATTTTGGGAAGGCCCGGGAACTGTGGGCAGTGGGTTGCAAGATTTTTTGAGACAGGAATAAAAAGATAATGACTTATAGGAGAAGGTGTCTTGAATAGTGAATTAAAAGGATGAACTGGCAGGAAAAAGAAAAACAATGAAGTTTACAGAAATCACAGCTTCAGGGTAAGTGTGGAAGTGATTACAAGCAAGTTTGGACTGGGATGGAGAAGAAATAATATAATAGAGCCAGGCATGTAACATTGGTTTTACCAAGAGAAGCTAGAAGAGCGCAATCTGGCCTTTCAAGCACTCAAGTAAAGTATTGCGTACCTTTCTAACATAGAAAAGCAAGCATTTCTTCCCCACCGCTTCCTCTTGTTCAACTCCATGTCCCTGGGCTTCCAGATATTGCACTGAACTTCCAGTTACCCACTGGCAGAACATTAGAATTTCCTTAGGAGTATTAATAGTGATTTTTATCATGTCTTGAAAGTAGATACATCTATTTATGGAAAACCTAAAACATTCCCAAGGCTTGACAAGAGAAAGTTTGTAACTTATGTGCATTAGCTTCGGGCTGAAGAATCAATAAAGTATTTTAGAATCATAGAATGGTAGGAGTTGGAAGGGACCGTTAGAGATCATCTAGTCCAACCCCCCTGCAGAAGCAGGTTCACCTAGATCATGTACTCATTTGGTACTAAGACTCTTCAGTTTAATTTAGACAAGTGTTTTATGCTTTAACTAAGGCTACTTTAAACCTGTAGGAGCATCTACACAGATTTAACAGAAGATTTCTGTTTGCAATTGTGAGTTCCATTTTACAAATATCTTGGGTCGGAGCAGCTTGATGGGTTGGTATAGTAATCTTGGTTTGAATGACTGTAGTTTATAGTGATGCTTTTGCTATTTTTGGCTGAAGGCAGATTTCTATAAGAGTGGCTTAAAAGCACAACATTGCACATGTTCACATTTTGAATGCTGTTTGCATTTTTGGTATTCTTTTTATATCATCTTCTATCTTGCAAAACCAAATGCTTTCGTTCTTTTTCAGAGTACGTAGAAAAACTATTTTTAAAACTTCTTTTCCATCTGTTGGTTTCTCTTATTAACAGAGAAGAGAGACACAGTGAGGGAGATGGAAAGAGATATAGCAGTGCAAGCTGCTATTTATTTAATTCAGTTCAACAAATAAGAAAATGTTTAATTATATGGAACTACTGCATTAAAAATTCTCTTAAATCTTCCTTCTGTTTTAAAGAGCTTAAAATTGTCTGAGCACGTCAGAGCAATCTTAACTTCTATTAGTGGTTGTCAAAATAAGAGGTAAGACTACCCAACTAGTAATTCTTCCTACCTCTCTCCCTCTTTGTGGGGAAACAAAATTGTTCCTAATTCTTCAGGACTTTTCTTCTTAAAAAGTCCTTTTACAAAGCATTTAATGACAATTTCAATTGAATTAATAGCAATCATGCTGAAAGTTTGCCTCTAGGTATTTTTTGGCAGAATTTCAGAACGTGGTTTAGAAATAGAGGAAGTCACTAGAAGTTTCCATCTAAAAATGGCTTGTTTTGATTTCTTCGTGTCTTAAACAAATATGCATACAAGGAGGAAGCAATATTTTGTATTTTTACCAGTTCTGTGTTGTGATGGACTTCACAGAATAACTGTAATTTCAGTGAGTTGTCCAATACTGAGCCACTTTTAAATTTTAATATTAGAAAAAGCGATTGCATGCTTGCTGATGTATGTTTCCTGGGTGCTCCATCAGAATGCCTCCTACTGTTAACACTAGTGTGATGATTTTGTTTCCCTGGAGGAAATAAAAGTCATCTGGGCTTTCTGGTCACTACTATCTTCTGGGATGTTTATGAGACAATATGTTTGCTTATTTTGAATGAAGTCAAAGGAAAGAGGGCAGGTGCAGGAAGCTGATTTCCTAACAGCATTTGAGGGAAAATTATTTGCTGCAGGAGCTTAATCTTTCCCAGGGTGAGTCATTGTGAGTTTGCCTTTTATACTATTCTGCCATGTTCCCTAGCAGAAATTTAGTTAGTTCGCTTTTGGTCTAGTGAAGCCATAGACAAGGAAAACCTACTGAGTAGGACTGTATGTGGAGGTGGAGTAGGATTGCATTGGGTTGAACAGCCTTTGGTCAAGCCAGGCCTTTTAATTTCTGGTTATCAAATGCTAGCTGAGTATACCCACTGTACGTATAGAATGTATGTTGCTAGTTGTCATGGCTTAGGCCCATCAGGGAATAAAAGACCACGATTAGCCTCAAGTACCAAAGACCTGAGAACTGCCAAAGGGCAGGGAGGGCTTAATTGCCCTTAATTGCCTTGTGGTCCAGGACAAAACAAACCAGGTTACTCAGCTTGGGGAGGAAAACAGAAAATAATTTAATCCAACACCAACTAAAACATAACCATAAAACCCCAAAACATAACCAACACAATACAACACAGAGTGGTACAATGATGAAGAGCACAACCAGCCCTTTAAGACCACCTTCCCCTCACTCATCCCCTCTTCCTGGGCTGAGAGTCCTGATCCCAGTGTCTTTATCTTCTCCCCTGCTGAAGGGCTCAGGGGAGCGGGGAGTGGGGGTTTCAAGCTGTCTGTTCTTGATGGATTCTGCCATTTGTCTCTACTCAGGGCAAGCGGGCTTCGCACCAGTTCTCCCTGCACTGCCACAGGGTACCTCACACACACGGCAAGCCTGCACGGGCTGCTCCGACATGCATTCATCCCAAAGGCTGCAGCTCCTCTCTGCCTCTCGTGTGGGGCTGCTCTGCGGCGTGCAGGCTCTCCAGCACAGCCTGCGCCATGGCCGTCTCCCCACACAGTCCCTCGCCTATCCGGGTGCACTCACACAGAGCTGCTGGTGGCTCTCAGTCATGCCATGGCCCTCCATGGGTTGCAGGGGTACAGCCTGCATTCTCACCAAGGGTTGCAGAGGGGTCTCTGGTCTGGTGTTCCTCCTTCCTTCCTTCTCTCTGTGTGAGGTCTGCATGGTTGCTTCTATCACGTACCATACCCCCTTCCAAGGACTTCAAATTCTCATCCTTAAATAGTGATGGCAGAGGCACCAGATAGGCCTAGCTGGGCCAGAGGTGGGTCTGAACCCAGGAGCTGGGGGAGAGTCAGAGAACTCTTTACCAGGTCTTCACTGGAACCCACTCCTTCTGTTACCAAGCAAAAGCTGCTCCTTGCTAAACCATTACCCTAGTTAAGCAGCATATGAGCTGCTGCTGATGGAATCTCTAAATTAAGGCAAGAAAATAATTATACATCTTGTAATAAATACTGGTAAAGGGTAGGATTTGGGAAATTATATTCTATTCCTGGAAGTGCTTAAAAATCCCAGTGTCTTACTGCATCTTTTTCTAGTGCTTGGAACTGTGATATGAAGGTGTCAAGTGTTGTAGAATGTGCAGTTGGGCATGAGATTTTTTCTTAACTATTTGCATTTAGTCAAAATACTTCTGAGAAAAATTACGTGACTCCCTTCAAACCAGTGATGAAACCTTTGCACGTGTGAAGGTGAATTTAAATTATGTTTCCTGCTTGATGCCAATTTTGGATAGCACAGCTGAGATGTATGTGGGAAGAGGGCAAATGGGATATAGATAGTTGTCACAGAAGCTTACGAGAACTTTCCTAGGAGCTGTTTTGCAGATTTCTTAACATTAATAATGATGGAAGACTTCTGTCTCCTTGTTTGAGATTCTGCATTCTACTTACAATAAGGAGGAGCAGCTTTGGTTGACTGAGGAAAGCTGCTTGCTAAGCAAGAGCTTCTTCCATGTTCTCCTGTGTGAGTGTCAGTGCCTTGTTTGGAGGAGCTGTGCTCTCCCAGGACATTCCTGTTCAAGTGGTATTCATTCTGGCGTTGGGATGACCCCATCCATAATGGGGCTCTCTTTAGGCAGTGCCAGAACACAGTCTGTTCTGTTGTGACTAAGTCATGGCACTACAGGTGTTCTTATTATTTCTTGACCTTTCATTCACTTTGGACATCCCCGTTTTGTATTCTGAATTCCTGTCTGTTCATCTCAGTCCTTGATGATTCCCATTTAAGTAAAACAAGGACTCTTTTCAAGACCCACTTGGATGCCTTCCTATGCGACTTGATCTAGGTGGACCTGCTTCTGCAGGGAGGGTTGGACTAGATGATCTCTAAAGGTCCCTTCCAACTCCTACCAGTCTATGATTCTATGACTTTTCTCTTGGTTTGCATTTGGTTATTTACAGCTTGGGCCACTTATTGAAGTCGATGAGGAAAAGGAAAGAAGTAATTTCAAGGTCATGAAATGTGGCTAATTTCAAACCTTGTAATTTAGTTTAAATTGAAACTTAACTGTATTTAAATAGATGGACTGCCAATTTATTTTCTGTCCCAGACACATCAGCCTTTTGCTATTTATTGTCTGTATTAAAGCCTTCTAAATGCTCAAGTTTGACAGCTTGCACGTGACTTGCATAGTGCAACATTGCTTGGTTACAAGCCTTTGTTCTCCATACAACTATGTAAAATATTCTCCATGTACTAAGTAACTTGGAATTTGGCTTCTGTAGGATTAATCACCAGAGATAAAATGTAGGTCTGTGCATGTTTCTTTTCTCTCTCACTTTGTGCAGAGTGACAATTCTTTGTGAAGGATTGGGTAAAGACTATGGATGCTAGAGGCAGTGGCTGAGGAGAGGCCAGGGATAGGGCAATGTTGTGCACTCACAGATGCCTTCCCAGCACAGAGGAATCTGGAGGCCTTTAGAAAGTCCAGATTATGAGTTGGTGCAGCAGCAGCAGAAGAGGCTGTTGAAGTTTTCTGGGTTTTTTTGGGTGGCTTTTCTTTGTTTTTTTTTTTTAAGGTAGTTAGGAATTGCATGTGGATTCCCTTTCTCAGATCAAGTGTGGTCTAGTCATCTGGTGAGACTGTGGAGACTCTTCAGCTGTGACAGCATTTCTGCACAAATTGTTGTTGGCAGGGCTCCAACATTTGCAACCTTACCATAGACCAGGGGCTCTTCCCCACAATGGTGTCTTTGACCAAGTGGCTGATGTGTGTTGATGCTCACTCTTGGTATTGCTTCAGGCTTGTTGTGAAGGAAATGTGAAGCAAAAACGCTACCTTAGATAATGTTTCTGTAAAAGAGAGCAGTGGAGTTGAATACCTGCTATGGGGATGGCTCATCACATCGAAAAACAGTTTACTTAAGAGCCAAGAGGCTTAGATTTCACGTACCGTTTATTGTTGTTTCAGGGCTACTTCCTCCCTTAAGTTTAATCACTTACTGTAGAAAGGCAAATAGAAGGCACTTGCAAAACAAAGATGATTCTCTTAGTAAAGAAATATACTATTTCCATTTTGCAGTATAGAAAAAAAAAAATTGTACCAAATGTTCTGTCAGAGCACGTGCCTGTTTTACTTTGCCAGTTCCTGTTCCTTCTAGTTGATTTTTTTTTATTAAACAATGTATATTCAGTTACATTAAAAATAATGATGGAAAATAGTTCTGATTCCTACTAGCTTAATGTTTGAATTTGCTAGAATAGTGAAAAGTATCTGTGCTGCCTCTGTGGTATATACTGTATACTTGCAGTATTTTCTAATAGACTTAAAGCTATGATGAGCTTTTAAAATGATTTTGAATGGCTAGTAATCTTCTCTAAAAATCATAGAATCATGGAATGGTAGGGCTTGGAAGTGACCTGTGGAGATCATACAGTCCAATTCCCCTACAGAAGCAGATCCACTTAGAACAGGTGGCACGGGAACGTGTCCAGGCTGGTCTTGAAGACCTGTCAAGGAAGGAGGCTCTACAACCTCCCTGGGCAGCCTGTTCCAGTGCTCCATCATTCTCACAGTAAAATAGTTTTTCTTATGTTTAAATGGAACTTTTTTTTTTGGTGCCCCAGTCTCCTGACAATCCACCATTTAGATACTTGTAAATATTAAAGACATCCCCATGCAGTCTCCTCTTCTCTAGACTAAAGAGGCCCAGTTCCTGCAGCCTTTTCTCATAAGGAAGATGCTCCAGTCTCCTGATCGTCATACAACCACAGGAATTGGTGGTGCACAGTCACAGTGCTGTCTTTTGAGTTAAGGTATTCCATAATGCCAATACCAAATATGCTGCTGAAGTGCTGCCATCCCGGCTGGATGAGGAGGTGACAGGATCTGGGTTGAAGACGTGTAATCCTTGGTCCCCTCACATGGTAAACATCACGGTGTCCATACATGCGGTGACTGTGCTTTGTTCCTATGCTTTTTCCAGAGAAGTGGATAACAAGGATTCCTTATCCCTAGCCTATGCCCTCCTTTGGGCCTGAAAGAGTAAGGGCATAGTCATACTCAGGGGCCAGAGCAGCAGGGCTTAGAGGTAGCAGTGCAGCATACAGCTGTGCAGCACTGCAAATCCTCACTGTCCTTTGTGTCCTGAATTGTGCTAGTACAGGGGTATTGATGTACTATAGTGCATGAAACGATGTTAATGTGTATTGGCTTTGTCTTTACTCTGTTTGTGCCAGTTTTCATCTATAATACAACATGCATAAAGACATGAACATGTGTAAGGAATACTGAACGTCTGTGTACAGAGTGCCTTGGTGTACAGAGTGCCAGTGTTTTGGTAAGAATGTTTGAAATCCTGGCTATTTAAAATATCCACAAAGGAACCTTGTGATCTTATGTTTTATGAAACTTGTCTTAAATATTCAAAGACTTATTTAGGGCTTTAAAAAATAGCTTCATACAATCATAGAATGGTAGGGGTTGGAAGGGACCTTTAGAGATCATCTGGTCCAACCTCCCTGCAGAAGCAGGTTCACTTAGATCAGGTCACAAATCATCATTCATCTGGTATTAGTACAACTCTTGTGTTTGAAATGTGTTTCTTGTTTTTTTTTTTTTTACTAGGCATGTGTTTGAGAGAGAGAAAAGTAAGTAAAAATAATTCTGTATTAAACTATATGTGATAAAATATACCTTGGCTATGTAACATGTTCAGTATTTTTCTTATTGGTGCTCACTTGAATGCCTTCCACAATAAATCTTTTTTTTTTTTTACTCAATTAGCCATTAGGCTTACAGATCATTATTTAATGGATAGTGTATTAATGGACTTCCCACCCTAATTACTGAAATGAGTGCCTTGCAAATGCACTAGTCAATCAATGATTGAATGTGTGCTTTGGATCTTGAACTCTCTTCTTTTTCACTGAACTGCCTCAGCTGTTTAGAACAGAGATATCCTGGGAACCCACTTTCTGAATTTTAATCACACCTCAGTGATATATAGAGATACCAGCTGTAAGCTTTTTGTCAATGAACTCATTGTTATTGTTTAGTTTCTACCGCTAACTTTTTAAAATGCTAATTGGAGATAGTGATTTTGTTGAATGAGTAGAACTTGGTTTGATCCTGCCCTATAGCTCTTAAAATTCTGTTATTAATGGTAAAGTGTGAGTTGGAAGTGTGTGAATGTGTGTATCAATGTGTATCTGTCAATTAGATACATATAAAGATACTCACATATATCTTTACATATCACAGAATCACAGAATGGTTGGGGTTGGAAGGGACCTCTAGAGATCATCTAGTCCAAAGCCCTTGCTAAAGTAGAGACACCTAGATTAGGTCATGCAGGAACTCATACACTTGCGTCTTGAAAACCTCCAGAGTGCTGAGCTCAATTAAATTAAAAAAATAAAAAATAAAAAAAAAGGAAAAAAAAATCAATTCTAAATGGAATAGCACTGTGAGTGTAATAAGCTTACTGGTGAAAATATTTGGAGCTGGTAAAGCCTTATTTTCATCTGGGTCCACAGAGGTTACTAAAGAGATGGGGATTTTGTGTAGGAGTTTGCACGTTAACTTGCAGAACACTTGCTTTATGTCCTTTGTCATGGCTAAGAATGTTATGAATTGCTGCTACAAGTTACAAAAAAACACCCCAACGATTCCAGGTCAAGTAGACTTGAAAGAAGATCGCTATCTGTAGTGCAAGGCTGGATTGACAATAGTGCAATAAGGCAATATAATCCTAGCTTTCAAAGACATGCATTTTCTTCCCCTCCTGTATGAATTGCTCTGGAAGTGCTGAACAGCTTCTTAATGAGTCATAGGTTGCAACCCAGGCTGTGCCTTATGCCTAACCCTCTTTCTCCCTTTGGCCAGTTTACCACAGAGATGACACAACATGACTCTTTCAGCATAGCTTCCAGTCAATTATTTTGAGGCCTTGGAGTCAGCTAGTATCAAGAGATACTGATAAGAGTGCAGGCTTTGCAAGAATGTTAATGGTAGAAGAGTGCATTTTTACCTCTACAGGCAACCTGTGTCCTTGAACTTCTACTATCCCCTCCTACTAAAGGAAAAAGAAAAGAACCTTCACAACTTGTTTTATTAAAATTGTTTTTTTATTTTTCACTTCTAGGCAAGCCTAACATTTAATTTAGAAGAAATAAGTATTCCAGTGTTTTGCAAGCAGGCTTCGAAGGCTGTATTTGTTTTGGAAATAAAATGTTTCCAGTGTTTGAGTGTTTTGTGGAGTCTTTTCTCTAAAATGACTATACCTACCATAGCCCAGCCATAGGTAGACTAGACACATCTGTCAACAGCCTCTGACTTTTTTTAAGGAAGGTGTTAAGATAGTCGTTTTAACATTTTTGTATCTTGTAAGGTTTTCCTTTTAGAACAGGAGTATCTACCAGTAGCACTGGAAACAGTAATTGATATTTCTTAATATTACTAACAAGTCACATCTCTGTATCCTTAAATGAATGTGCTAACCACTTTTAGTGGCTTTGATAGGCAAGCTGAAAAAAAAAATCATGTAGTGTTATAAGTTAAAAAGATGATACAGATAACTGCACACCCTGAATAAGTGTGAAAGAAAAATGTCAGTGTTGCAGTAAGTAATCAGTTGTTGGCTCACTGGCTTCTTGCAGTTCCAAATTAAGCGTCTGTGTATATGAAACAAGCAGACCTGCTCTGAGGAGTTGAAACTGTTGTAAAAGCTACTTAGTCATTTTAAAATTTGTTGGAGAAAATACCTAGTAAGTCACACTTTTGGACTTCATGTAAGTGAAAAATAACATTCACATGGTGCGAAACATTGACATAAAGTTGAAAAACATTCATGTATATGTAAAGTAAGCAGTTTTATTCAAGAAGAATTTTGTGGAAGGAGATTAACTTTTGATATGAATACAAAGAATGATGCCAGGATGAAGTTTGGCAGAACCGTACAAATCTGTTTTGCTTCCAGGAGGGCTTTTCCATTTGTGAGCCTCTTTGCATGGTTGATGACTTCTGTTGCAATGAATGCTCTTCAAATTTTACACTTGTGTTACAAGTGATGCTGTTGTATGATGATTTAACTCTCTCTTCTTCAGCTGCTTTTGAAAGTAGTTTGTGTGAGATAAGGTAGTCTCATATACCAACAGCAATATAGCAGATGTTAAAAACACAAAATGAGCACAGCTATAATGTAGAGACCTGCCATGCTAAGGTGATGTTTCTAAATTTTATTTAACCTCTATAGGCTACCATTTATCTCTTTCATGGTTTAATCTGAATCTTTTTCATCTGGCTTCTTTCACTTACATGAAGTGAGTCTGATTCACTCAGAGATGGAAATGGCAAGGAAGGACTTTTTCATCCAAGATGATCAGAACAACCTAGTGGAAGGAAATGTAATTATATCTAAAAGGATTCATCACATAACTGAATACAAAGATGTAGTAAACCTTGATTAGGCTGTAATGTACTAATTAAATATTTGAAGAGTGTTTTGACATGGAAGTTTGTTTAAACTAAGAATCTTTTCTGCATTTTTTTTTTCCCGTGTCCTTCAAGCAATGTTGCGGCTGTTGAAATACTTCAGCTTTTTGAAACTTGATTATCTGCTATAGAAGTGATCTTTGCTTTGCAACAACCTGCTGTGAGATGTGTAGTGACAACACATTGGATGAGAGATTGTCAGTGGGGCAGATTCCACTTCAATAACTATTTCTCAGGTGCTGAAGTTCTAGACATGTTATTTAAGAAATAAAGTTGAAACAGCAATTTTTAAAACCACAAGGAAGGCCAAAAACTGTATACTTCAGATTTTTCTGTTGTCAATGGGGCATTTTTAATCTTTTAATTGAATTGTTCCTTGTGCTGAGTAGTCGATCGTATCCTGCTCTGCCTTTTTGCTACTCCCTCCCTGCCTCCCTCCCAAGAATAAATATGTATTTTGAGGCATATATTTACTTTTTAAAATTGAAATACCTTTGAAGATGCTCAGGTACAGTTTTATTTCTCCATATCTAATTTGTTATGACTTTTCTGGTTTTGGTTTTTTTTTGTTTGTTTCATCAATTCTTTGTTTGTTGTTAGAATATTTTCATGGAATTATAGAATGGTAGATATTGGAAGAGACCTTTAGAGATCATCTAGTCCTTTTATCTGTCTTTTCATGACATGTATTAGCAGGACTAGATTTAGTAATCTCTGGCTGGTGCCAGTAGAAGCAGCAGTTTGAATATCAGTGTTCTAATTTCTTCCCAAGGCATTTAGATGGATTACTTTGCCTTTGGGACTGTATACATTAAGAATTTTCTAACCAGTTTTGAAACTGGTTGGAGCAGTAGTGTAGACCATGCTATTTTTTCTTCAAATAACACTCTTTGTCCAACCTGTATTCTGTTGAAATAGCTCAGTAAAATGCCCTCAGACTACAGTCTTAATAGCACTGCTTATTGCTCTTCAAATGCATTGGGATTTTTTTTCTTCTACTTATTCATTTACAACTTTAGATTTAAAATCACTTTGCATTTATTTCTTCTCGTTTCAGTACAGTATGTTGTCAAACTCGCTTCATAAAGGTCAAAATGACTTGTAGGTGTGAGCACAAATTTGAGAGTGGTAATTTAGGAAACAAATGTCGAAGATGTCTATTTGATGCATTTATCTGCCTCTAAATTTAGTTTGAGTTGCCTTGAACTGTGTATAAATTTAGGTCAGGGCTTCAAAACTGTTCTGACAAGATTTGTTCATGAATCTGGTATTTAACTGATAGCACAGTACTCTCTATTGAGAGGTCAGAATTCACTTCACCATCATTATTGCTGATGTAAATATGTCTGGCTTTGTGTGTTACACTGGTGTTTTGCTTTGGTGAGGCTTTTTTATTTTCCCCTGAAAGGGCGAACTGTGGTGTTATATGTAGTCTGGGTCTCCTGCTGACAGAGACTTACCATTAAGTCATGACTTTAAACAAAAGCTTTTAGTCAGCTTCCTCTCTATGAAAAACAACACTCAAAAAAGTCACTGCAACTTGAAACGTTTTTGGTTAAGCTCTGGTAAAAAACTGTTATTGTTTACTGGCTTTACAGCTTCAACTAAACATTTAAAATGATGTCTTGTTTTGATAGGAGTATTTAACATGCTGCATCCCAACTGAACATTTTTCAGAAGCAAAGACAGCTTCTCCAATGCAACTTTTTCCATGCAGATGACTAATACTGCATATGCCTATAGAATGTTTTTGTATCAGACATGTCAGAGCGTGCTCTGACCCTGAGGAGCATCACTTCAGCTCTCATCCAGGAGCTGTGCTGACTCAGCACTGTGCTCTGACCAGGCTAATAAGATTCCTTTCCAAGCAGGGCACTTTAGTTCAGTCTGGCCAGCATATTAACACAGTTGCAAAGCTTTGTAGTGGCTCAGTATGCTAGCAGGATGAAGTCACATCTGCTGTGGTGCTGGGGCAGAGCGTGGCCCTTGTCTTCCCAGTGTGGACACGCTGACTGTGTTTAGTGATCTTGACACATCTTACTGCTTTCCATAACCTTATATTCTGTTGATACACCAAATGGCAGAACCTGGAGGAGGGCCTGCAGGGGAGGTAGGCACTAGGCTGTGGGCACATGACTAAAGTGCACAGCAGCAGTTTCATCACTCTAATAATCAGTTAATGAGAAGTCCAACTACTTGTGGAAGAATGGCAATCAATTTTGTGTGTGTTACTTAGGATGCAGTAAATACAACACTTGATGATAGGAAGATGATTTTCGTATTAGAAAAGGGAATCTTTTATGTTTGTGATTGGTAGAGAAAGATTTGTTCTTCCTGGACTTGGCTTCAAGAAAAGATATTGTAGATTTCAGTAATTAGTGGAATTTTCACAAAGTGAAAATTAGTGGAATTTTTCACATTTTAAGACTAGACTGTTGAGGTAGTGGTGACAAACCTCTTTTGGATATGCATTTTAACTAATAAAGGGCATAATTAGTCTCTGTATTCTTTAATCCCTTAGTCTAGTTTTAGCCTCAGAAAATAAAATTACTCTCTGGAAACTTTTATTCTTATTGCATTTAGTTTTCTGGATTTGGAATTTTCCTTTTGTTATCAGGCAGTTTTTTACAACACCGCCTTGCCCGTCCTCCCACCCCAGCAACACCAAAATCTCCCCACTTTACTGAGAGATTGAATTTACTTAACATCACAAGAAAAAACACAAAGATATCTTCTGGAGAGAAGAGATAAGTATCAGTAAACATTTTTGTAGTTCAGAAAGTCTTAAAAACATTGTGGAGGTATCTCATTTATCATACATGAGAACTCTTTCTCACTCATTGACATTTGTTCACAGTAGGTCAATGTATATTTTTTTCTATGCTGAATCTATACTAACCTTTTAATCCAAAGCTAATGCTAGCTGTTAGCATCCTCTAGCATTGCTGCTCTGGACATCCATGTTTTATTTGTAGGACAGAATAAACCCCAGGTATTCTCTATGTTGTATTTTTGATTTTCATTTGCTGGTATTTAAAGAATAAATTATAGAAGGAAAATTGCAGTTCTTAGCATACATTAAAATAAGGCGAAAGACAATCACAAGTGCTACATTTAGAAGAAAAAGTCAAATTGGAGACATCTGTAAGAGGGAAGTATATGCTATCAAAGCTCTTTCATCCCATCAGCTTGTGTATTGTGGAGGAGAAATTGAGGGACTTGGATAGAAAGTAATGGTTATTCCACAATGCTCACTTCCCTTCCTAATTTATGCTTTCCTCTCTCTGCTTAGTAAGCAAGAACGAAGCGCTAAGTGTAGAGTAACTTGAGTTCCAGTCCTTTAATGATCAACCAGTTGCTTTGACTTACTAACTAGAAGAGTTAAGTAGGTGATTATATTGATGTTTCTGTATGTAGTGGAAACTTCAAGTTCTCTCTTTTTTTCCAGGAAGGTTTTGTACTTATGAAAAGATATTCAAGCATTCTGAGCATTTAGAATACATAAATAAATGGTATATAGTTTCATATAAATAGATAAATAATTGGTACTGTTTTTTCTGTTAATTTAAAACTATTTATAGTCCTTTTCTCAGCTAGCAAATTCTGAAGCTATAATAAAAGACTAATGCAGAGTAAAAGTGTGGCACTGACCACCATCAATGGAAATTTAATGTTCTGATACCCCAGAAAAACTGATTAGTATCAGCAGTGGCCAAGCAAGGAGCTGTTGCAGTAGTTAAAGGCATCAAACCTCATGATGTATCATGGACTCAGAGATGAACTGAGATAAAACTATGATTGTTTAGGAATTTTTTAATCTACCCTATCTTACAGCTTACTGATACTGCCTACCAATCTGTTAAGAGAGACTTGGAAAACAAATGAATTCTCAAGAATAACTTTTTTTAAGCACAATGCCACATTATTGAAGAAAGTGCAGGAGATAGTGCTTAGTAAACACTGGAATTGTTCTAGTTTTTACTGCACTTGGTTCTTACGAAAATAAAATGGAATAGAAATAATTGAAATAAGAAAACTTCTAATAGGTGTATATGTTTGATTAAGAGAATAAATGTAGATATTTTACAGCTATTTGATCCCATGTTTATATTAGAAGGATATATAAAGTATTTTTTCAGTGGGATAGTACTTGAGGATTTCTTAGTATAAATGAATTGGCTTAATCTTGTTTAAAGCTATTTGTTACTGTTCCAACTGGTACTTTTGGGAATTGAAAGACTTCATAAAGCAGTTAGCAACAGTAATTCTAACTAGAAATATTCTTTATTGATTTTTTCCAAATCTTGCTTCTGTTTGATTTATATTGATGGCTTATGTAAAAAAAAATTCCACATCATACACCTTTTTTTTTTCCTGTTTGGAAACAAATAATAGTATAAGATCTAAGCTTATTTATTATGATCCTCTTTCACATTTCAATACTTAATTTCCCTTTTTTTGCTTTCATCCTATCTCTTTAAAGTATGATGTTGCTGATAAGGAGGAGCACCTCCCCTGCCACCCATTCCTCTTTTATTTTTAACAGCCTGAGTTGAAGAAGGCTGCTGCATTAGAAGCATTAACATGATTGTAAATAGCCCCTATATGTGGAACATCTCAACTAAAAAAAAAAAAAAAAAAACGCATTAAAAAGTTCTTGTAAATTTAGTATCAATCAGCACTCATGTATTCCCATTGTGTTTTATCCTGAGTAACAGCTACAGATTACTTACCCTTGTTTTTGCATATTTGAGACACAGTTGACAAGAGGATTCTGTGGCAAGGTTCTGTCCTAGGGCAGAACTGTGTCACTCCAGTGCTGCTTCTGTGCTTACTATTCTTGAACTGACACTTTTTCTCCTTCTTGAATTCTTTAAATCAGCAGCAATATTCAGCACTTCCTCTCATAGACCAAGTAGTATATTTGTCTAAAATTCTGACTGCTTTCTTTCTGGCAGATAATTGCTTACAGATTACAGCACCAATGTTTGCCTCTTGTGGAAATGTAAGAGCACTTAATTTTCATGATGAAATACCAGCTGTCATTTCACAATGATAGAAGATTTAAACCAGAGATATTCCTGTGGTTACCTCAGACAATGACCACTGTGGGATAATTCACTGAGTTTTGGGTGTCAGTGAAATGGCAGTTTTGGAGGCTTTACCTAGTCACTGGCCAACTGGAACAATTGATCTGTTACTGCTCACTATGTGGGCTTTGACAGTGATATCATTTGCAATTCCTAAATGACAGGTTCTTTTATAGATTTTTGTCTTCTCATTAAATTTATGATATTCATCTTTTCTGATCAAATATTTAAAAGTACTTAAAATTATAAATTGACAGTAGGATTTTAAATTGCAAGTTGCAGATTTAACAGAAAAATTAGAAATTTAATGTCCTAGCTTTTCTTTCCAGAAATAGTACAAAGAGAACACTGTTTTGAGACTTGAAGAGAACAAAAAAGTAAGTTTATCCTCCTTCTGCTCTTCAAAATCTAAAGCAACAAATACAAATTTCTTCTTCAGAGGAAAGAAAGATGAAACTGAAGTAGATAATCTAGCATATGACTCTGTAGCAGGAGATTTAAAAGTGATCTGAAAATGTTGCTTGAATAGACATAATCTTAATTCATTTATGTCTGTATAATTTAAAACCAATTCAAATTAGATCCTCCTCTGCTTACTTTCTGAAAGTAGAGTTGTGAATTTCTAGTTTGCTAGACCTAAAAGCAGCAAAGAAATAAATGACTGTATCAAAGGATGAAGATATCTGCTTGTTCCTGAGGACAAGAAAACACAAAATTTTGAACCCTCATCAGAGTAGCACTGATACTACATACTGTTTGGCCTAAGGAGAGGTGCCCTTTGCTGTTCTTGTCTCATGCCATCTTAACTATTTTGAATCGTCTTTCAGTGTTCCTAAAAAGTATGGTTTTGTTTGGTGGTGTAGAGTTAGTGTACTTCTTCACATACCTCTGTATAATACACAAACAGGCAATGGACTTAAGATGGGGGGAGTTGCCTTATCAACATGGTGAGAGTTGCTTTTCATAAAACCCACTGTATCCTATTAGTGCTGTTCCTACTGTAGCAAAGGAGCTTTGAGGATTAGATGGGATCCTAACTTGTAGCGGTTGTTATTTGCTGTTTGATTGAGAATAAGTGAAGATTCTCTCTCTTTTGTTAGTATTATTGATTGCATAACTTTAATGTGGTAGGTAGTCCATTGTCTTGAGAACTCTTTTCTTGCCTACTACTTTCTTTACGGAGGATGGTGAGGAATTGGGACGTGTGTGACTTCTTGTAACTGAAAGCTGAAAGAAATAAAAGATTTTCTGGCAGTCAGTCTCATGTTGTGTTCCTTGTTAACTAACAAATTAGTAATTCTTATTTCTAACACTTTCCTCTTTGGGATTTTCTAGTTCTCTAGTTTATGGATTGATGTAACAGTATTGCTTGAGTTGAAGTAGATGGATTAGGAGGGAGGTAGAAAAATATTTCTGGTAATCAAGTTTCAAATTTGATCACTACTGTTCTCGATGTATGTACAAAAATACAGTTGCAGTGGTTTCGAGAATGAGATTTCTTGCATTAGCCCATGAGTGCTCTGGATTGAAGCCTTCCCTTACGAGGCTGCCATTTGCAATATTTGTATGTAAATGTGTGGCCTCTATGTTCAGCTGGAACCATTGTACCAAGGACCTCTCCGGGCAGCACACAGGCGATTTTGGAGCATCCTGAAGTAGCAAGGCAGAGAATAACACAGGTTTCTGAGTGATGACTTGTCCTCTTCTACTTAGTTGCCTCTGACAAACTGCAACATGAGAAAGCTGCCAATAAGAAAAAATGGAGACTTGATATCAAAACAGATCTGAGTACAATAAGTCAGATGAGCTTTCAGTCTTTGTGACTATTTTAGCAAATGTGTGTTCAAAGTGAGCAAATGGCGGAGCATTATGACTCAGCAGTGGCAGCTGTGATAGAGATGCCATCTGTAGTCTGAAATGACACTCATAGCAGTGTGGAGTTGCATGACAGCTAACTACATGTAAGGTGGGTGGGTCCAGAGTGATACGTGATATCAGGCTGTGGAGTAACAGCACTCAAGAGCAGATGTCCAGAGAATATGAGTGATCACTGAGTAGATCCAATATTGCTGCTGTGGAGACTATTATTGTGATTTCTTTGGACTTGAGGGGAGGATGTTGCATCCAGTTTTATCAGATGGCCATGGTAAACCAGAGACCTGAAGAGAGTGGTGCTGAGAGAGAACAGATGTGGATTGTTTTGGTAGACCTCTTTTTTGGAAACACTTTGCTACCGAGTCACAAAAGCATTACTAGAGGTGGAAAATATGCCAACTGCAATAGAGTCTGCTGTAACTGCCAGTTCACAACTCCTGGTTCCCTCAGCATTAGGAAAGGATTGAGATTAGGTACCCAGGCAGATGTCATCAACATAGATAACTGTGCTATATGGATTGAAGGGTAATACTGATTAAAGCTTTGAAAATGTGGAGCAGTAGTACTCATACTGATTCTTAAGGTCTGTTCAGTTGAGCTGTGTCTGTAGACAATGAAAACAGTGGCTCGATACGAGAGTGTTGCAGAGCACAAACAGATCACTTAGTGGTTATTCTGGATAGATGTTAATCTTTGTATACTTTCTAAACAGAACAACATGGCATCAGTCATCAGTGTTTTCTACTCTGAGTCTGCAAAATGAGATGTCAAACTGAGACCTTCAAACAAAGCTGGTGGTAAAAACTAGCTCTGTCTTGTTGGCTAGTCCATGAGATAGATTATTGGAGTGCCTTGCAGCAAATTCTGGGCAATGATTTAGTTCTACAAAGTATAACTGACCTTTATCCTGATTTTAAGGTGATTATTTCTGTCCCCAGAAGGTAATTGTTCACCTTAGTGAGAGGACTCTAGACAAGCTTGAACTTGAGCTAATGTGATCAAAATGTTGTTGAAATACTTCAGTTTTCTCATGCACCCCTGCAGCATACGTCCCTTCCTGGATTGCAGAAATGAAGACTGTCTCTCAGAGCTTGCATATGTAATTCTGTGTCTGCCAAGCTAACTCTAGGTGAAACTAATTTGGGCTGGAAGAGAGGAGTGTTTTTCACATAACTGGACTATATAAAGAAGACAAATGTGTAATGATGCATGAGTGCCAGAGTCCCTGCTAGACAGAAGAACCCACTTGCCATCCAAAGACAGACTTATCACTGTTGAATTCTACCCTCCCTGAAATCTGACATGTGAGCATTAAATGCATATAAACATTACAAGGAGGGGATATTGTATGGATAATGTCTCTGTCTTTGAGACATTTGGTTTGGGTTTTTTTTTTTTTTTTTTTGCTCTGTACCTGGTATGAGATGCAAGCAGTACAAGGCTGTGGAATAATGCTATTAGTCTCTGAGTTTGGCTCTGAGTTTTGATATATGCTAGCATTTCTCTATGCTCAACCTCAGAGATGGTATCAGAGCAGCTATACTTAAAATATCTCTTTAAAGAACAGTTGTAGTTTGTTAGCAACCTACAACACTTTTGTCTTTGCCAGGTTGACCCTTCTGGCTTAAAGTAGAGCTTGTTGACAACTTAGATGCATGAGATGGTGTGTGGGTTTTTTTGGTCATTTGGGGTTTTTTGTGGTTTTTTTTTTTGTTTGTTTTGTTTCTTTTTTTGCATGAGAGACCTATGGGCAGCCAAAAGCATGAAACTCAGCCAACCAAATTGTTTGTTTGGTCATCCTTGACACTTCATGCTTTCTTGTCCCCCTGTACACTCATCCACGTTACTCTAGCAATGGACTGTTGTCCTTTCCTCTTTTTTTTTGGTGCCTGTTTGACCTCTCAGTTCCCTGCACCCTATCCTCTGTATTGGCTTTAAGCAGCTAAACCAGAACAAACCAAATCCAACAACAAATGAATAGGTTTCAGGCAGTTACAGTCACAAGTTATGTTGATTTAATTGACTGACTTACCATAAGTGGGCATAAACAGTGAATGGTTACAAAAATAAGTTTGTTCTGTGAAAATGGAGAGTGAGGAAGTGAAAGTGGAAGGCAGCCAAAGTGATGGGCTGTAAAGAGTCTTTTGAGCAGTACTGTGAATAGATAAGAGTGGGAGAAGATGAGATTGTCAAGGGCAGAGAGAAGATGCTGAAGTGACTGAGTTAAGGGGAAATTAAAGCTGGAGGAGAGTTACAGATGGAGTATGTCTCAGAAGCTTTTTAGTTACCCTTCAAAAATCAGGCATAGCTGGAGAGAAGGACACAAAAGAGGCTTGAATGCATGTGTGAGTGATGGATGATGGTGTCTGTAATACTTAAGAAAGGAAGTGCTGACCTCAGATCAAGATTGGAATGAAGAGTGTTGTGGTTTGGCCCTGCTAGCAAAGCAGCACTCCAACAGTCTCTCACTTGGTGCCCCCAAATCATCCTCACCCTCATTAGGATGGCAACAAAATGGGAGGAAAAAGATAACCAAAATTGTGTGGATTAAGGCAAGGGCAGGGAGGACTCGCTGCCAATTACAGTTCTGGGCAAAACAGACTCCAGTACTCGACTTAGAGAGGAAAGTAGGAAAGTTTATTCTACAAGAAACAGAATGGAATAAAAGCAAAAAGGGAGTAGGATGATGAGAAAATTACAACCAGCACTTTAAGATCTCTCTCCCCCATCCCTCCTTTCTTCCCGGGCCCAGCTCACTGCTCCCGATATCTCTACCTCCTCCCCCCTCAACAGCTCAGGGGGGCAGGGAGTGGGGGATGTGGTCAGTCTCTCACAGATGGACTCTGCCACTTCTTTCTTCTCAGAGGAGGAGGACTCCTTGCATTCTTCCCCTGCTCCAACACGGGATTCCTCCCCCGGGACACAGCCCTTAACAAACTTTTCTGGTGTGGGGTGTTCCCAGCAGCTGCAGCTTCTGCCGATACAGGGTCCCTCACACGGGATGCAGTCCTTGGTGAATATCTCTGGCATGGATTCTTCACCACAGTTGCAGTTTCTACAGCTACAGGGTCCCTTCCTCGGGACATGGCCTCTTCTGGGCATAAGTTTAATGAGCTTCTTTGTCATAGATTCCTCCCCACATTTACAGCTTCTGTGAATATTGAGTCGCTACCATGAGACATGGCCTCCTCCGGCCATTGTTACTGCCCCTGGCATGGGGTTCTTAGCAACATGAGTCTATGCCCCTGTTTCAGGGTCATTATCAAAATGAATCTCTACCCCTGATGCAGGGTCTTCAAAGAAAGGCCAGCAAATCTCAGTTTCACCAATTCTCTCTGTAGAATGCAGGGGAGTCCCTGCTCCATCACACCTCCTTCTCTCTTCCCTCACTGACCTTGGAGTCCAGATGGTTGATTCTCTTACTCTTCCCACTCCTTGCACCACCACTAGCTGGAAAAGAAGAAGAAGGGACAGAAGAAGGAAGAAACAGGAAGAAGCCTCCTATTCCAGCTTCTTCTTAAAAAATGATTATGGAGGCGTCTAATTGGCTCAGTCCCAGAAGTGGGTCTGACTCAGAGCTGGGGAAAGTCTTGAGCAACTTCTTACAGGAGCCATCTTTACAGCCCCTTCCCCCTTACCAGAAAAGACTGTCATGACAAACCATGACAAAGAGTAAATGGATGGTTTTGACTGTCACGCTGCTCATGGTAGTCAGGCATTGTTAGAAACGCAGGCTGAGGTTCAGCTCAGACAGAAGATCAGTGGTGGAATGATGGAGCCAACCCTGCAGAGAAAATGTTTGCAAATGCATTTGTAGATGATGATACACAGAGATGAGATGCATACAAGAAGTCGTGGAGTTCATCTTTGTCCATTTGAAATGTGTGTGAATGTCCACAATTACAGGGATTAAAAGAGGAAAGAACCACACTGTGCTAGTGAGTGATATGTACTTGAACAGCCCTAGAACAGGCTGCTCAGGGAGGTTGTGGAGTCCCCTCTGCAGGTTTTCAAAACCCGCCTGCACGCGTTCCTGAATGACCTGATTTAGGTGGACCTGCTTGAGCCAGGGGATTGGACTAGATGACCTTTAGCAGTCTGTTCCAACCATTACCATTCTATGACTTAAACCAGCAATTCTCAGAAGTCTGTGCCTGTAAATTCTGGTTGCTTATGAAATGGTCATTGACCTACTGGTATGGGTGATATAAACAAAACATTTCTGTTTTTCCACTGCCTCATACTTTTGTGAGTGGACTGTGATATGGCAAAAAATGGGTGAGGGGGGAACTTTTGGTCACGCCTCGAGGCCGTTATTTCATTGCAAATTACATGTATTCCTCTGATACTAAAGTGTTTCAGTTTAAAATCATTACAATTTTATTATGCTTGTTGCTTTATTCATTGCATCTAGATTATGTGTTGGTTATTACATATTGATTTTTATATTAAATATTTTTATGCTCTTCTTGACTTTTGGTCTTTATGAAGTATTTTCTTCTGACTATTACTCTATGTTCTGTATTTTAAATTTTAAAATGATAACTTGGTAGTATAGAGAGGTTTTAGATTTCTTTAAATTATATTAGGAAAATATGAGAAGCAGTCAGAGAAGAATGCTTCTTTTTTGGGGGAATTGGTGTGTTTTTCTGGGTTTTTTTGTGTGTTTTGGGGTGGATTTTGTACTGATGTGTGTGTATATATATACAGCGGCAAGTCACACAAGCATCAGGGACCCATAGCCTACTGAAACAATTCACATTTATTCCTCTGGCTTTAAGCAAAACAAAACAAACCCCAGATATGAAACTCTTAGATGTTTCGTCCTTCCATAAGGTTTTAATTGTCAGATAATACAAAGTAGGAATTTTAACTGATATTTTTTAAAAAGCTTATCCTGCTGATACCACTCTATCCTTTCACTAGCAAACAACCCCTTTTTAGTAGAGGCATATAAAAATTGAATACTTGATAATTTTTTTATTTTTTTGTAAATACACTAGCAAAGGATGACTGAAGAGGTGTAAAAACATGGGCATGTAATATTTGCACAAGTTCTGACTGAATGTGCAAATGCCTTGTCTAGTCTGAAAAAGAGAAACCTAGTGTAAGAGTAATGTGTAAGACATGGGATTTGTTTCCTTTTTCCTCTAGGAACAGGGAGTACAAAATATGCTTTAGTACTCTGAAGAGTGAATTATAAAATGCAGCATCTTTTCCAGTCTAGTTTAATTGCAGCCTCAGTTGCTAAGTGTGTATTTTAACTTTATCATATCAGGAGTATATCTGCATTGTTAAATCTAAGAGCTGTGTAGCCATTTCCCTGCAGATTCGTGAACACTTCCTTGCACTGGGCCGCACTCTTGACTAATGGAGCCCATTGGTGGTTGTGCATGGTAGAAGAGAGTACAGTGATCAGGAGTTATTAGCACAAACCTTCAGACATCAGGCTACTTATAACAATTGTATATTCAGGACGTGATTTCTTCAGACTTCTTCACTATAGACTTGTGTTGCAGTCCTCTTGTTACTAGTTCTATCCAAATCTGTTCAATTAAATATAATATTTCTCCATCCTTCCTTAAATCTTAGTGTCTCGTTTTTCCTGTGAGATAGTTTAGCCTCATAATAAAGCCATAACTTATAGATGTAATTTTGTTGTACATCTTGCACATTTTCCTCTTATTCGAGACAATGTGTTGATCCAAAGACTGATAGAGGTTATAATCTTTTCCCCAAATACTCTGATTTTAATATTTATTCTAGTCACTGGCATGTGGTGGCTACCTTAGTCAAAGGTGCTCAGTTAGTGTTTCTCAGCTGATACTAGTGATTCTGTCCATCTGTACCATTCCTCTCTGTAGCAGCTGTAGCATCCTGTGGCAAGGGGTCCCACAGCTTAACAGTGGGATAGTTAATTTGATCATGACACTCCATAGCTTCCCTTGAAGCCCTGTAATGTTTTCACATGAATGCACAAAGAAATTATTGATCTCTGTTCTAGTCTTCATGTCACAGGACACACCTGTCCTGTTTCCTGTGTCAGCTCTGACTGAAAATTCCTAGCCTTTAAAGTTACATGTAATACTTTAAGCATCCTGTGATCATCTTTACTAAACATTCTCTAAGCCTTTTTAATTTCTGCTTTGATCCTTAAGAGATGGAAAGCTGGAACCATGGATGATGTCTGGATGTGGCTTATAATGTCACAAAGAAAGGTTCAATATGCTTTTATAAATTTCTTTCCTTTTACATTCTAACTTTTTAATTACCTTTTAACTACAGTTTGGGATGAAAATGATGTTTGCATGAAAATTTCTAGTTGTACCTTAAAATCTTAACACTGGGTGATATCTGCTCAGAGACTGTTATTGGTCCCCGATCGAAGTCCCTACCAGGACAGTTTTCAGCCTTAGTTTCTCTTGTATGTCTGTGTGATGTATAATATAAAGATATATGTTTTCACTTGTGTGCTGAAGCTGTAAGATTGTAGGAATCATGCTTCTCTCTCCTCCTTACTGTGCTTTGGGCAGTATGCCCTCAGGACATGGACAGATAATTGGCTCCAAAATGCTACAACTTCATTGCACAGTCTAAAGTAGGATTCATCTAACCTTCAGGCTTAGCTATTACACCATTTCACAAAGCCATCTCAGACTATTTCTCCATTTAAGAAGTGAAGAGACTAAATGTAACTTGAATCTGCTTGAAAACTACTGTAATCCAGCTAAGTATTCTTGTAATAGTTGCAGTATGTGCAGTAATGTGCAGATGGCGCAGGTAAAAATACAAGTTTCAAGTGCTTGAGTCAGTTCCCTGGGGGCACACAAAATAACATTTAGTTTGTTAAATTGTAGTAAAAATACAATTTCGCTGGTAAATATTTCTACCTTCAAGTAGTGATTTCTTGCTAGAGTGTTATACGCCGATTGCAATTTGTCTGGAGAAGGTTTGTTCTTTTTTTTTTTATAGCACAAATAAAGCTAAATTTGATGGCATATCTGTAAGCTTCGTCCAAAATGATGTGATGGCTTGTGGTGTTTATTCATAAGAGGTCTTGTTGAGGACCAATTGTGTTGAGAGAAGAGACACATTATATGCTTACATGCCCAATTTGTATGCTAAATCACTTCAATCTCTTTTACTCAAGATATATAGGAAGAGAATTGTTAGCATCTTCATTTTCAATGTGAGCTTTCAGTGTGTTAAATAACTTTGCTGTCAGACTCTTTCCTAATGAAATCTACCTAAAATGTTTTCTGATAGTCTATGAAATATTTTGATGTCTCTTACTTTGGTGAAGTGTAAAGTAACAACTAATACAAAGAGTAACATGTTAAATGAATCATCTGCTTGATGTTCATTTGATTCTGAAGGGCAGTTTTGACAAAAGACTTAAATTTGTAAGGCTAAAGAGGAAAGGTAAAAGACAGAAACCTCTATTTCTCTGTTACCTCCTCTCAGCTTGTTTAATATTAAAACTTTTCATGTATTTCTGTTTTTTATCTCAGCTTTTCTATGAAACTTTATAGTCCACGTTTAAGCATGGTATTGTAAATGGCGATGTTATATTTGTCTGTGTGATTCAGTAAAAGGTGTTAAAGCTTGTAAGGATGTGCAGAGATTTGTTTTAATTCCAGAGAAAATATGAAGTATTACTGAGAAAAATTTAATGAGACAGTATTTTAATGAGAGATTGGTCAAGGAGGACTTGGGAAGGACAGGCTGGTCCTAGGAAAGTGATGGAACAACTCATCCTCGAAAACAATTTCCAAGCAAATGAAGGACAGCAGTAAATATTTTCTGCCTAGACGTCAGGAAGGCTTTCGATTTTGTCTTCCACTCAGAAAGGGTCCCTCTGAATGTCAGGAGACTTTTTTTTCTTTACTGTGTAGGTGATTGAGCACTGGTACAGTTTGCCCAGGAAGATTGTGGAGTCTCCATCCTTAGAGATAGTAAAAAAAACTGTCTGGATGTGGTTCTAGGCAGTTGTCTGCAGGTTACCCTGCTTGAACAGAGGATTTTGACCAACTGACCTCCAGAGGTCTCTTCCAAATTCAACTGTTCTCCAATTCTGTAGACTAGAGGCCAGTACATCTGAAATCTATTATCTGTTGGTCTGTATCTCAGCAAGTCTTGACTGTTTCGTGTTGGTATGGAACACTTCACTGTTTTCAAAATACGTTTAAATTACTCTTTCTAGCCGTCCTTTCATGATACTATTAATAGATTGCATGAAAAGATACACCAGATACTAAAATGAATGTGGCTTTTCTTACTGTAAAATGGGAAACTAGAGCAGTAACTGCACTTTAGATATAAAAGGGTTTGGTTCCTAGTTTAGTGATGCCTCTGTGTGTGTGTGTGTGAGTGATTATATTTTTTTAATCTCAATATTGCACTTTACCTCTCTCATTCAAGTGCCTGAGTTCTGTGATTTGTCTGTAGCTTGATACCTTGATACCGTTTCTTGAGAAAGATCTCTTTAAGAAGTTCTTACCCTCCTGCGACTCTGAATTTACACAATGATTGAACTCTTCTATCACCTTGTCCCCCTTTTTGGACTTTTCTACTTCCATGTCTTCATAGATGACCTTTCGTAACAGCTTATGTTATCTTTGACATCAGAGCTTTTTCCATTTCTTTATGTTCAATTTGATCTTCCTTTTTGCATGTCAGTTTAAAATTTTATGCACAGTATTATGCTCATCTTCCCCTAGAAAGTCCTCGGCTTTCATGTTGGCCTTATTCCTTTTCCCTTCCTGTTCTTTGAACTCCTTTTATAGTTCAGCCTGTTTAACTTAGGTATTCTTCCCCCATTTCCTCATTTATTCATCTTCTCCACTGATGCTGTGCTAACTTGTGATTGTTTGTTACCTTTAAATGAGACTCATCTTTATTTTTGAATGATTGCTTCTACTGTCCATCTGGAAACTCTTGCTTTTGCCTGTTGAGCAAAAGTTGGATACTTTATATTAAAAAAGGGATGACTTGTAGAATGAACTTTAAATAACCTGTTTTTTCCCAGTCACTTTGTTTCATGGTATAACTATCCAAGTTGTAATAGAGTGGCTAGTGTCTTTGTTAGGCCTGCTTTTGTTCTTGAATTGCTGATGTGATTAGTAGAGATAAAAATTTAGCTATAAACTTTTTTTCTTCCAAGTCCTTGCATTTACTTTTTTTTTTCTTGGAAAGTGAGTTACAAAATAATCTAGATTCTCTGAATCTATAGAAAATTTTGTGATTCGATATAATGGTTGTAGAGCTGTCCTCAGCACTCCTACTGTGTTTAATCTCATTCTTATGCATTAACTTTTAACAGCATATTTTGAAAACGTTTAGGAGAAATATCAGAGGCTTAATATCTATGTAAGATTTTCTAGTAATAAGCACTAATAGTATCTTAGAAACAGGTGTTATTTTCAGAAGCTTCATTGTAGGACCACATATCCAAAAATAACCAAAGTGAGTAATTTCATTTTGAGGCTCTCAAGTGTGCCCTTAAGTCACAAAATTTGCTTGCTGGCATTTTAGTTACTGTTGGTATAGTCATGAAAATATATTATCAATCTTAGGTACATGATTCCATTTCTCACACCCCCTACACACTTATTTATATTCCAGTAGTATAACTCCTTGTCACCAGTGCAATTGGTCAGAGGTCTGCTTAGTGCACCAGAGGAATACTAAAGCTTGCAGAGCTGAAATATGTAATAGCTTTGCTGTTTTGTAGATGTTGACATGTCTGTTAACTTCATGAAACTGTTTCAAAAATGTTTTGTGAACTGAAATGGAAATTGTCTTTGTAGCTTTAGTTATATAAAGTGATTTGCATATGCAGGGCTATTTGCTCTATATTGCCTTGCTCCTGTGAAGGAAGAGTGAGGAAAATGGGAAAAAGACATTACGGAACTGTGACTCTTCACAGCTATCTGTTGTCACCTCTCCAGTAAAGAAGATAAAACCTTCCTTTCCCCAGAGAACAGGAGGAAATTTAAAGACACTTTTGTTTAGATTAGATTTTGCTTAGTTTGGAAACTGAAGGACAGGTAGTGTAATAGAGACTGATCTTCCTCCCCTCCCTGTTTCATCTCTTTCCTTTTTCTATCTAGTTCACTGCTGGTAAAGCAAGGAAAGGTTTCCTATTTCCTGTCAATATTAAGCTTTTTGAAATATGACATGAAACAGCCTTTCCCAGGCTTGATATAGAGAACCTAATATAATAAAACAAATCTAATAAATGATATGGCCAGGTAGGTCACATAAAATTATGAGTCTTTATGCTTTCCCAAAATTTGAGATTAAATGCTGGGATTAGTAGTGAGATTTTCCCCTGAAGATTACAGGAAAAGATGTTCACATGAGGCTTTCTGCATTCTTGGTAACTTCTACACAATATTTTTCGAGTTCCTATATTTCCTTTCTAAAATAGGCTAGTATGTTTTACTAATGAGGAATTGTGGTGGATTGACTCTGGCTAGATACCAAGTGTCCACCAAAACTCTATCACTCCCCTCTCCTGAGATGGACAGGGGAGAAAAAGTATGATGAAAGACTCACGGATCAAGATAAGGACAGGGATATCACTCAGCAAGTACTGTCATGGGCAAAACAAGCTCAACTTGGGGAAATTAGTATATTACCAATCAAATCAGAGTAGGGTAATAAGAAATAAAAATTTAAATCTTTAAACACCTTCCCCTCTAATCCTCTCTTCTTTCTGGGCTTAACTTTACTCCCGATTTCTCTACCTTCTCTTCACAGTGATGCAGTGGGACAGGGAATGGGGATTATGATCAGTTCATCACACATTGTCTAGGCTGCTCCCTCCTTCTCAAGGGAAGGATTCCTCACACTTCCCCTGCTTCAGCGTGTGAGATGTCTCTCATGGGAGACAGTCTTCCATGAAGTTTCTAATGTGAGCCTTTCCCAGGGACTGTTGTACTTAACAAACTGCTCTAGCATATGTCCCTCCCATGGAAGTCACAAGTCTTGCCAGCAGATCTGATCCAGTGTGGATTTCTCTCTGTCCACAGGTTCCCAGGTCCTGACAGGAACCTACCCCAATAGGGGCCTTCCCACAGGGTCACAGCCTCGTTTTGGGCATCCGCCAGCTCCAGTGTGGGGTCCTCCCTGGGCTGCAGGTGGATCTCTGCTCCCCTGTGTCCTCCATGGCTGCAGGGGTAGGACCATGGGCTGCACCACCGGCTGCATGGGAATCTCTACGCCAGTGCCTAGAGCACCTCTTTCCCGTTCTTCTATGCTGACCTTGATGTCTGTAAAGTTGTTGCTCTCATGTATTCTCATTGCATTCTCCTGCTGCAGGTTGCTCCTGTGCCGTAACTTTTTCTACTTCTTTAATACGGTATCAGAGGTGTTACCACTATCACTAATTGGTTTGGCCTTGGCCAGCAGTGCATCCATCATGGAGCTGTTTGGCATTGATCCTGTCAGATACAGTAGCTTTTCACATAGCCATTTTTGTAGCCCCTCTGCTACCAAAATCTATCCATGCAAACCCAATACAGGAATATGGAAGAAAGGTACCAAAAAAAAAAGTGTAGATTGAACTTCATTATGATTTATTTAACCCTTTTTTTCCCCTTACTGCTTATGGTACCACTTTATGGCTATTTAGGGGTGGGATTGATTTAATATTAAGGTGATATGTAGCATGTAGCAATTTTGTTCACTTTTGTGTCTGAAAAATTTATAGGGATATTTAGATTTTTTGACTGTTCTAACAGCACCAACAAAAGCCCTACTGTCAAAATAAAGTGTCCAACTTAGGAAAATCAGCCATAATTCTTATTAAGCTGTTGACGTTTATGCTGCATTGGTCCTTTTGGGTAAGACTTGGAGTTCTGTGTTCAAGTTAATAAGCTGAGAGGATGATTAAAACATACTGATAGTGGGAACAGGGCTAGAAAAATTTTAAAAGGCATTTGTAGGTAATTGAGTTTACTTGACTTTTATTGCTCTTACTTGTAATCAGTCATGTTTTGTATAATGAATTCTAGTACTACAAAATAAGATAGTACTGCAAAGAATATAAATATTCTTAGTATTTAGTATGACTTTTCTCCCTGTAGTGAAGGAGAATCTGTCATTTTACTTGAGTGCTGCTGTTTTATGTTTGTTTTTTTTTTTAATTAAAAAATACCTTCTGCTTTTTTAGATGCCATAGGTTAATTAAAGTTATTTCAGAGTTATATTTCAGTAGGTAATACTGGCATGTCATTAAAAATTATTCTACAACTGCATTAACAGCAATCCATAGTATATTTTTAACAGGTGTATGAATGTTTTGCAGTCACTGCGTTTTAAAGTGATCCTAACAGAAGCAACATAGAGCGTTTAGGAGATGAAAATGCCACATGCTTCAAGTCATACTGTGATAGAAAGAGGTAAACTAAGGCTTTTCCTGGGCTATTTTTAAAGTAGAACCTGTTCCTGGATATATGACTGACGAGACCTGCTATAACACCTTGATAGTCTTCAAGCTTTGAATTCACCAATCAATGTGAAGGAAAAAAAATTATTTTTTCCCAGGACTTTCACCTGACATCCCAAATAAACATAATTTTGGACTGAGTTCTTACCACAGAGCTGTCTGCTTTGATAGATTTAGGGCTAGTCATTATGCTTTTACAGCAGGTGATGGGGAAAAATAAAAACATCCTGTTTAATAAAAGGACCAGATTGTTCTGTCTAGTCATTTGAGCTGGATTAGAATAAAGTATTTCATTGCTAGTGTGACACCTTCTTTATACATATGAGCCCCAAAGAAGCCATTGGCAACTGAGCCCTCTGTAAGGGAAAATTTGTAGTGATTAAAGTTTGTTGTGCCTGTAGTACAGCTCTTTTTTCATGGTAGATTTTTTTTTTTTAACTATATTGGTCATCAGCTTGTTCTCAGCGGATCAATTTTTAGACTTTCAATCAGTTCCTTAAAATTGAGTAGCATAATATTTAAGTTGTTACTAGTGTAGTTTGCATTTTGCTAAACACCAGAAGTGGTTGGATGCAAGAACAGATCTCAGAAATAAACTATGAAGTTTTGTTCTTTTGACTGTCCTATAAATGACATTGTGTCTGGATTATAATACTGATAGATAATAGAAATAGTTAATGGACATTTCTGAAATAAATTTGTTTCAGAAATTTAATCCAGCATTCCAGCTTTCCTTCTGTCTGCCTGTTTTCTAAATCCATAAGATGCAGTTTTCTTTCTTTGCTTTCTCTTAATAACTTCTGAAACTTAGTGCCACATTTTGTTGAGAAAGTACTTGGGAGTTCTAGTGGATAGGTATTGTTATTACAGGAAGCTTTAAAAATAAGGCTTTGTTCCTGTTGTTGCGTATAATTTGTTATTTTTCTTTATTTTGAATTCTGTAGAAAGTGTGATGTATGCCAAAATATTTTTTAATTTCGAAAAGTGAATGCCAGCAGCTCTGTTCTGTAGCTGATTCTAGAAGATCTGTTTTTTTGTAAAGATAGTATAAATCCTGGTCAGTAAATGGGTGTTATTCTTTATCAGCTAGTTTTAACAGTAGATATTTAATTTCTTGCAATCCAGTTGTTTTCTTAATGTTATGAATTTTTTTTTTACTGTTGCTTTTCTGAGTATATTTTAAAGGTCACTGGAGTTAAGTTCTAATTAAATATGACAATGCATATAATTTTTAGGTGATATATGGGAAAAGTATATTTTTATCTAGAAGTCAGTAAACCTCCAGCATAGTATGCTTATAATTCCATTCATTATAAATATTATGAATATCTTAAATTTCAGTAATATTGGTGTGCAATTGACTCTTTCTGTTCTAAATAGTAAAAATGACGTGATCTATTGAAGGGTATTGAGAACATTGGAATTATTAGATAAAGATCATTAGTTCAAAATCTGTGTCAATTTTTGTTTCTGTCCTGAGCTGGAAGGCCACCATCAAGTTGTAGTCAATGTCCATTTATCAGTGAGGCTTACTGACACATACTTCTTTAGTCTTAAGCTAATTCATATTTTAACCTGGTGGGGAAAAAAAGTCCATTTAACTCGTCTTTCCTGGCTTGATATTGTCATGGCTTAGGCCCATCAGAGAATAAAAGACCACGATTAGCCTCAAGTACCAAAGACCTGAGAACTGCGAAAGGGCAGGGAGGGCTTAATTGCTGCTTGTAGTCCAGGATAAAACAGACCAGGCTACTCGGCTTGGGGAAGAAAACAGAAAATAATTTAATCCAACACCAACTAAAACATAACCATAAAACCCAAAACATAACAAACATAAAACAACATAGAGTGGCACAATGATCAACAGTACAACCAGCCCTTTAAGACCACCTTCCCCTCACTCCTCCCCTCTTCCCGGGCTGAGAGTCCTTATTCCGGTGTCTTTGTCTCCTCCCCTGCTGAAGGGCTCAGGGGAGCAGGGAGTGGGGGTTTCAATCTGTCTATTCCTGATGGCTTCTGCCATTTGTCTCTACTCAGGGCAGGTGGGCTCCACACCAGTCCTCCCAGCACCTCCACAGGGTACCTCACACACCTGACAGCCCTGCATGGGTTGCTCTGATATGCATTCATCCCAAAGGCTGCAGCCCCTTTCTGCCTCTTGTGTGGGTCTGCTCTGCAGCCCCTTGGCATTCTAGCCCAGCCTGTGCCATGGCCACCTCCTCACACAGTCTCTTGCCCGTCCGAGTGCACTCACACAGAACTGCTGGTGGCTCTCAGTCCTACCATGGCCCTCCATGGGTTCCAGGGTACAGCCTGCATTCTCGCCATGGGTTGCAGAGGGGTCTCTGGTCTGATGTTCCTCCTTCCTTCCTCCTTTTTTGACTATGGGGTCCGTGTGGTTGCTTCTATCACGTACCACTCTTCCATCTCTCCCAAGCACTTTGTATTCCTGTCCCTAAGTAGTGATGGCAGAGGTACTAGATTGGCCCAGCCAGGCCAGAGGTGAGTCTGAATCGAAGAGCCAGGAGAAGGTCCGAGAATGTTTTTACTGGGTCTTCACTGCAACCCACTCTCCCTGTTATGAAGCAAAAGCTGCTCCTTGCTAAGCCATGACAGGTATGAAAGCATGTAGGATACATCAAAATCATAAAGCAACTGTAGTACTTAGTGCTGCTACTAAGGAAGAGTCACAATATCATTAAAAAAAACCACCATAATTTTCCTTAATTCAGGCATTTAAAATAGCTTTTTAAAGGTGAAGTGTAAGCCTTGACTAAATGACCTTTATTAAATTTAAGATAAATTTTAAGATTAGATTTAGGTTAAATTCAATGACATTATTTAGTAGAGCTTTAATTTCTGAGCGTTCAGTGGGATATTAATATCTTTTGATAGTGAACATTTAAGATTCTTTTATCTTTTATAAATGAAAATGGACATGTCAGGAAATTTTTATGAGGCTAGCATGATTTATCATTTACCTTTTAGAAGGACGTTTGAGGGATCTGTGAGAGTTTTAGGTGTGTTTAAGGTGAAGCTAATAAGCAAATGAAACTTATGGGAAAAGATAATGGAAACAGTGAATTGTTGATTTGTTTACTTTGTGCAATGTAAATGTTTCCCAAACATTGCTTACCAACTGGACAAATTGGACTGACCCAAAATACAATTAGTAGTTTGACTAAATAACCATCAAGACTTAAAATTCCTTTGTCTTCAGAGCTTATATAGGGTTGATAGGATATTTGTTTCTGATGGATTACCTGATTTTTCTTTTTGTTAAATTGACTGTAAGGCTTTTACTTAATGCCCACTGCCACCACTGCAGGTTTGACAAGTCACGATTCTGATTGGTGCTGCCCCTTAGCAGAGTGTGCTGCTCATCCCTGTCCAACCTTTCTGGGCCGTGTCCTGATGGCAGCATTGTTTAAAGGGAGGAAGTGCTGGTTGCCTTCCATGCCAGTCCCTAAGCCCACATTAAGCAGTTGAGATCAGACCAACCTGGTATATTGCTTTGATTACTGCTGTTGCTGCCTTTTTTTTTGAAGCAATTATTAGAAATTATTAGAAATCTAAGGTAAATGTGGATTTAGGTACTGCAAGATCCAAGAGTATTTAAATATCAGCACTGTGTACTTCCAGATAGGAGATTGAGCAGAAGTACACAAATCACTATTTGTGACATGACGTGTGTGTTGATAAGTTTGCACAAATTCCAGTGTTAGAGTAGTAGTGAAGATAAATCACAGCTAGAGGGATGTGGTGGTGATACCTAAGGGAACAGTGGTTGGTAGTGAAGTACCTTTTTATTGGATTTTGGGGGAAGTTACAAATGACTGTGTTGGAGATCTGCAATTTTTAAGATATTAGCAGACCATTGTCAAAACATTAGGCACCAAATATGATTGTGTATTTGAGTTCAGCTGCCGAACTTCATTAGAAGGTACTAAGCATTTATCAAGCCAATCCACTTTCTTCCCTAACAGTGCTGTTCCATTATTTTGGAGACTGGCTCCGTGGCTGAGTTAGGGTGCTGATATGTCTCGACCTATGGTGGAGTCCTGTCACATATAGTTTTATGTTGGAGTGGTTAAAGACTGATTTAAAATGTATATAGTTTTGAACAAATAATTGGGAATATATCACTACAAGTTTCATCCACCTACCATCTCTTCCATTTGTGTTTTCTGCATAGCATGTTACACTAGATTGTCTCTTAGTACCTAGAGTTACCAAAATCACACACAGGCAGTTGAGTCTTAGAGAAGGGGAGAGCCAAATTTGCTCATGTTTTAAGTCATAAGGAGTAGTTTGCAATGGGTTTAATATACTTTCTCTCTCTCATCCCGTTATACTGGATCAACTGCAACAGCGTTGTCTTTTACTTTGTTTGCCTTGGAATGTTATGATGTGTTATAACAGGATGTAGTGCACTCTGTCAGAGATGAGAGAAAGCTGCTGGTTTAAGCAGTTGTTCTAGGGTAGATTTTTTAGTGGGTTGGTAATCTGTCCTGATAACCTTATGTATGCAGTAATTGGACACTTGCTCATTCTGTGGATGCAGCCACCATGTGCTACCCACAAGGAGGTTTGGATTGCTTGTTGTGTATTAACAGACACATTGTTATTGCTAATCAGAACCCTGATAACGAAAATTAACAGTGGGCACAAAGACAAGCAATTAAGGGCATTCATCTTCCAAATGAGTCCACAAGATTCATTGGTAATTTAAATTTATATACTGAGGGCACTTAAACCATTAAAAAGGGTAATGGCTGCCCTGCAGGCATGTGCTTCAAAGCCATATGTCATTTTGGTTCTGGGACAGCAGACAGTGATAACTTCCCTTTAAGGGAAACTGCTGTTCATTTATCAATTAAATGTTGAAGGAAATATACATTTTTTTTTTGCTGTAGAGTGATCATAGCAGTGTGTATTGTAAGTTAAATCAAACTCCCAAGATTTACGTTCTAAGCTTTTCTGGCTTTATCTTGATAGATGTTAATTAGAGAAGTCTCATTGGTAATGGGGCATGGAAATTGTGACTTTAAAAAGCATAAATGTTTCTTTGACGCATAAATGTTTCTGTTCTTGTGCCTTGTGGTCTTTGACAGTGACACTGATGTAGTAAACAACTTAGTACAGAATCACAGAATGGTAGGGATGGAAGGGACCTTTAGAGATCATCTAGTCCACCCCCCCTGCAGAAGCAGATTCACCTAGATCAGGTCGCATAGGAACATGTCCAGGTGGGTCTTGAAGACCTCCAAGGAAGGAGACTCCACAACCCCTCTGGGCAGCCTGTGCCAGGGCTCCCTCACCCTCACAGTGAAATAGTTTTTTCTTACGTTTAAGTGGAACTTTTTGTGTTCCAGCTTCATCCCATTACCCTTTGTCCTGTTACTAGCTGCTATAGAAAAGAGGGATGTCCCAATCTCCTGACACCCACCCTGTAGATATTTATAAATGTAAATGATGAGATGCTTCTGTTGTTGATGGTGTGCTTGTGTTGTCACAGGGTAACATCTGAGAAGGTTTTGCTAACATGGAGCTGAATATGGAGTTCTAAGGTTTAAGGTGCAAGGATTTATCAGAAGTTTTCGTACAGTGTAGTTTTCTTTCTCTCCTGGCATTGTCCTTACCAACCAAAACACTGATTAACAAGTGCTCCTGGGAGTGCCTGGGAATAGGCATCAGGCAATGTTTTTTCAGTGATATAGAATAACTAAAACTTTTGTTTATTCAAAGTAACAAATAGTTTTGCAGAACTGTTAGAACTGAGTTGTTTGTAATTGAAGATGTAACATAACCTCAGTTTGGGATACAGTCTAGATTTGCTGATGAAATTTAGTGAAAAGGACTTCCTTCGCCTTCCCCAAACACTATTTTTACTAACTTTCTGTTGTATGATGTCTGAGTGCTCCATTTTGGGTAGGTAAAAAGTATTTTTGTCCTCATTTTGGTGTTACATGCCCATTCTTCCTTTCCTTGTTCTTTGGTCTGTCCTAGTTCCAGGCTGTGTATGTCTTGTACAGAGGGTAGAAATGAGTACAGACTGTAGTTACTCAGAGTCCTCAGTCTCCCCTTTCCCACCTCTAACCTGTTCTCTATGGTGTAGTATGGGCTGATGGGAACCTGGCAGGCACGGGTGGATGTTCAGTGTTGATGCAATGTCAGTGGCTCAGCTTACAATGGCACTACAATTTATCGTAATAAAGGATTTTAATTTTTTTTGTTTTGGGATTTGGAGTAGTTGGCCCATATTTGGTATTCAAAAAATCAGACAATGAAGTCAACACAAATGATCCTGTTATTTTAGAGATATCTTTTTAACAAGAGGAATTTTTTTATGTGACAGTTATGTTGTTAGCCATTATTAACTGGATTGATATGCCCTAAGTAGTGAGGACAGAGAGAAGAGGATGTCAGAAGTATCTCCCTGATTTCCAAGAGTTATTTATAATCTTATTGTTATGTAACTTTTTATGGACTAAAAAAATACTGTTTAAATAAAGATGAATGCTTAACTAAAGATGATATGCTTAAAGATGAATGCTTAAATAAACATAGAGGTGCTATGTTTTCTCTTTCACTCTCTCCTGGTCTTGCCATTTAGTTTTGAGCAGCAGGATTGAACTTGAGGACTGTGTGCCATGAGTGGAGATAACACACACTGCAAACTTGAGTGCATGACATCTGTATTTTCTTGCATTTATGTTCTACTTTTTCTTCAACCAGCCTTTGTTTCTGCTTTCTCAAATCTCAATCTCTTTCTGTGATCGTCATGTTTTCTTCTCTCTTTTTTTCCAGCCTACTAAATTACATTGAGTGAAGAATGTAATAAAAAGCTTACTGAATGGGACAGGGTAGACATTATTGTGTTACACAGGAATTTTTTGTTGTTTTTTCCCTCCCATCTTTTACATTCCTCCCCTTCTTTCTCTCTGTCATTTCTCACAACTTTTGTTGTAAGACTTTCATATCTATTGCTTATGTGATCCTGAAGAAGCACCTTTAATTTGTGTTCTGTTATGCTAGATTGATTTAATAAAGCAAGATTATCCAATTAATTCTGCAGCAATTATTTCATTTCTAAGTAATTTTAATTATTTTGTCTGACTGTTTTATTTTAAGCACGATATTTATCCTTATTGTCAGTGTTAGGACTACTTATGCTTTCAGTGCATCAGAGTTGTTATTTTATACCTTCAGTTTTAGAGTGCAGCCAATAATTTTTTTGTTTTCCCCATGGTTTAGATAGTGTGTTGCTTTTTGTTACACAGGTACTGAACTGAGTGACTCAGCCTGTGGTCTCCTGTTTTGACAGAAAGTACTCTTGGGCGAAATTGGTTGTGTGAAACAGCAATGTTCCAAAAAAAAAACCAACAAACCCTTTTTTCAATGGGAAACTGATAGATGAGTTGACTGTTGGTTTTACAAGCCCGTGAACTGTGTTGCAGCCTGTGTAGGCTTTGAGGGTCTGGTATGTCCAGGAAGAACACCTCTGTTTGACTGTTGAGAGAACTCTACTTCTAAAGAAACTAATGACAAGTTTCTTTCCTAGGGGGATGTACGTTTGATGATGGTCCTGGACCCTGTGACTACCATCAAGACTTGTATGATGACTTCGACTGGGTACATGTCAGTGCTCAAGAACCTCACTATTTGCCACCTGAGATGCCTCAAGGTGAGAAACCCCACAGATACTGAAGGGATAAGTTTCTTAATTAACTCAGAGGCTTACAGAATATGACCTCAAGATCATACTCTGATCTCCACTTAAACCTTGATAATAGAGGTGATAAAAAGAAGCAAAAATAATAAATATAATAATCTTTGTAACTGAGAAACATTCTTAGATCCTCTTTAAAGTTGGGGGGCATGAAGAAGGCAGAAAGGAAGCTATAACCTCTTCTTTATTCTATGTGGAATTCCTGTTGATTTACAGTGGCTTAAATGACAGTTAGTGTATTGATTGAATTATTCAGCTATGTATTAGAAGAAATGGTGGAAAAAAGATACATGCAAAACCCATCCACTGATTTCCCCTTCCTCTAACTGCTCATCATCTGAAGGTAATCAGAAAAGCTTTGATTTATGGAAATATTGCTGTTGTTAATTACTATTTAGGACAGGTAATGAATAACTGAAGAGGTACAGCCTACATGACCTTGCCTGCTCACCTTTGATGAACAACTTAATCGGCACTTCCCAGACAGCATGATATGCTGAGAAAATGAAAGCATTTGAAATTCATCTACATTTTCCAATTAATAATACATTAAGTAATTAATCATGCAGAGGAGGAAAAAAGGTCATGGCTATTTTATTTGTATCTAAAAGGTTTTGTGAAGTGAAGTATGTGTGGAGGAGGAGTGGGAAATGATGCCACATAGTACTAACTGAACCTCTGCACCATTTCTTGCCTTGCCTTTCATATATCGTGTATTTTAATGATGGTTAGTGTAGGTAATTTTACTTCTTAACTGCTAAGCAGCTGGATTCCTCTTGCTTTGGAGTCACTGATATGACCAGCCGATACCTTGCCCCATATCTTACAAAACAGATTAATTAAGCAAGGTCCACATTTTATTTAATGGATTACCTGGTTCTTCAAGTTTACATAGGGAAGAGTAAACTTAACCCTGAACCCTATGCATTCATCATGGTCTTGTATTAACAAATTCGAAAGATCTCCTTTAGGAATGCCAACATTAGTTTTTTTTCAAGTTCTGTTTTTTCAGAGTCCACTTGGTTTGTTAAAATGGTTGGAGGTATCTTAATTGTGGTGGAAGCACCATCTGGTAAATAATTTTATGTTCTCAGACCTTAGGTACACTAAATTTGAAGACAGCTGTTTCTTGCTTTTCCTAAATAACGTATGCCTATCATATCTAGGCAGTTTTCAGAGTTAAACATCATAGTGCTCCCTGAGTCTGACACCTGACTTCAGTTCTGCTGCTGATACTTTTCCTCTGAGCATAAGTAGCACATGGGATCTTCTGGAGGAAGTTCTTTTTATCACATCTGTTTAGGAAGTTGTGACTTCTCAATAAAAACTATAAGAATAAAAAATATTTCAGATGTAGTCCAAAACAGACATAGAAAGATCTATGATTATTATTTTTTCTTCCTTCTGGTTAGAGTTCTAAACATCTTGGACCACCATTTAAAAGTCTGACATTTGGTAATTGAGATCCATGCTAAAAGTGATCAGTCTCGTCTGCTGAGCTGCCCTTAAGAAGTTTGAAGTGTTCAGTTTCTAAAGAGCTATGCTATATTTAAATACTTAATCTCGTTTGTGTTTGAAATAACATGATTTTGAATTGAATCTAAGAATATAACACAATTCTAGAATGAGCACTGAATTCCCAGAATTACAGAATCTCAGGGGTTGGAAGGGACCTCAACAGGGGCCACCTAGAGTAGGTCACACAGAAAATCATCCAGGTGGGGTTTGAAAACCTCCAGAGAAGGAGACTCCACAACCCATCTGGGAAGCCCATTCCAGTGCTCCATCACCCTCACAGTGAAGAAATTCTTCCTTGTATTTCTTTGGAACCTCTCATGTTCCAGCTTGTACCTGTTGCCCCTTGTCCTGTCATTAGACATGGAGAACAACCTGGCTGCATCCTCCTGACACCTGCCCTTTATGTATTTGTAAACATTAATGAGATCACCTCACAATCTCCTCCAAGCTAAGGAGCCCAGCTCTCCTCCAGTGGGTCAGCAGGAAATAGAGCAGCAAGAGGTTCAGGCAAAAGCAGAAGGGAAATAACTGTGCAATCATCGGCTATGCAGGTTTTCAACGTTGCTAACCTTACCTGATTACTGTTCAAACCATAGGTTAGAAAACAGTCCACTGCTCATGAAGAAGTTATTCAAGTAGAATAGTATGTGGTGCTGAAGGTATAGGTAAAATGAAACTACTGCCATTTCCAGGTTTTCTAATGTGTAGAAGCCAGGGATATGTGTGGGAACAGTCAGAGTTAAACAGGAAACAGTGTCTTGTGAGTGCTGGGTCTTTCATCAGGCACTGGAAAGATGAGAACAGAGTGAGCAGCAGGAGAACCTTCACTGTATCCTGGATTACTGAGGTCTTCCATATATATCCACAAATAATAAGAGAAAGCTGAGCGGAATTGTTTTAGGCAACTGCTAATTTAGGAATTGTTTTAGGCAAGTGCTAATGCCTACTCTCAAAACCAGCAGACTTGTAGTTTAATCCAGCACAGTTGCTTTTACGTGCTCTTAGAAACCCAATGTAGGACATCAAGTGTTTTTCAAGGTTTCAGTAAGTAATCCAAAGGTTTTATCAATTAAACTGCAGTTCAAACAACTTACTAGTTGGTATTTAAAGCTCTGAACAAGCAACTGCTTTAAGTGTTCACTTTGCTCCAAAGTTAATCATTATGTACTGCATTTATTTTTCCCATTACAGAAAATAAGTGACTTTTGCTTATGCCCATAATTTGAGATATATAATGTAGGTCAGTATAGAAAAAAATCTGGTTGCAATAATTACTCAAAGGTAATTACACTTGCCTTACCGATAGTGTTTACTGTTGCTCTATGTGCAAAATTCTTTCCATTACAACAAGTTTTCACATTTTCATAGCACTCCAAGACATGTGCCATTAGGTATAAAATTTCCCATGATTTATCCTTTTATAAGCATTTGTCCTTGTGCAACCATCATCTCTTATCTGATAGCAATCCTTTATAAACATGTGTGAACTTCTGAGAGAGTTCTCGGTATTCTCTCTGGATCCTTATTTAAAGAGAAGTAATCTCCTTGTATAACACAAGTGTTAGAGGAGGTAACAACAACAAAGTTGATTTGGAGAAATTTTTGTGAATTTTCAAAATAGAGTTGTAAAAATCACGTCAAAGTGTTTACTTGTTGGTCTTTGTACTTCTGGAGAAAGATGTCTTCTGTATGTTGAAGCAAACCCAGTAGGACATGCCTAATGTTTTCAGATGTATGATTTTTATTCATTCTGATTTCTGTTCTGTATAGTATAGAATGCTAGTAAGATGAAATTCAATTTTGGCTCTGGATTTTTCCCAGTTATTTTAGGGGGCTATTAATTTTGTGTGGATACTTCTTTTTGCAGAAGACAAAAGTAAATAATAGTGCTTTCTTATATCACTGGGGATGTGCAAAGGGGTGATGTTATCCTTATTAATTGTACATTTACTGATGGTTTTAGCCTTACATAGAGAGGATAGTTTATTTACCCTGTTTTGCTTGCCTGTTAAAAGCAGCATTATTCTGAGGCTGTGAAGGGTCAGCGCGTGAGAGTCTGTAATGGGCTGTGAGACAGGGAACCACTTAATGAAGGACTTTTTTAATATAAGGGCTATTACCCTCCTAGATACAAATGTAATTTGAAGAATGTCTAAATTATAGTGGACAATAGTTACATGCTGAGATGGACATCTTGTTTCTAATGTTTCACGTGGACACAATGTGACCAGATTGATTGTGTGCTAATTTTTAATTGCTTTTTAGCAATCTGAGGGAAAATAAATTAACATTAGTGGGAGAAGTCCTCAGTTGCACTTGTCATCTAGCATGACTAAAGGAAAACAGATTAAATGTCTAAAGAAATTACTTGGTATTAGAGTGTGTTTTGCACGTGCAAACTCTATTTTTTACACTGCAGAGTATTGCAGAATTTTTTTTTTTTAATTTGTAGAAATTATATATGACCTTACATGTTGCTCCATTGTAAAGAATAAAACTAAATTCACTACTCTAGGAAACAGAAAATAAAAAGAAATAAAGGTCTTACAGTAAAACACATATATTGTGGTTTTGGCTGACACTTTAGCATCACTGGTGGAAGACTGCACAATTATTTCAAGAATAGAGAACATAAATGGTGAAAGAAAACAGAGATAGGAGGAAGTGTGTTGACAATCTTAGGCCCCACTTTCATGGTAACTTCTTTTGTATGAGTTTTAGGCAGAATGTCTCTGACTGCACATTCCCATGACCTGTCATTCCTAGGGGCATTTTCAGTTTGCTGCCTGCTCCCAGTTGCTCTGATGTGCATGTGGCTGTGAACTGGTGTAGACTGAAAATAATAACGCAGGGAAAAAAACACTCAGAACATACAGCATGGGTCAATTTGTTAACCTAGATCATTGTGCAGCTCTAAGAAGAGTAGTTGCTTTCATGCAGCCGATGAGGACCATGGGAGCTGGTGGTGAGGATTGTATAAAACTCTGGGGCACCTGAAAAAAATGTGACCATTACACCCTTAGATTTAGGTGCAATTTCAATTTCCTTGTACACATAGTGATGAGTATTTGTTGTGATCTGGAAGGTCAGTTGTGCACTATATAAGTTCTGCCTTGTATGGAAGGGAAATAGTTTTTGTGTCACCTGCATGACCCAAAATGAATTTCAGCACAGTAGTAACATGTTTATGAAGTGTATAAATGAGAGAGGGGAGACAGAAGGTTGGGAAGTTTCTCTTTTAATACAGATTTCACGTGAATGTGTCTCAGGGAGGAAAACTGTAATGTAGAGGTCATATAGATGAGACTTTTGGCCTTTTACTTCCCTTAAACATGATTTTTTTTTCTCATGTAGAAATGAAATCACCAACCCACGAATAAATTTAAATTATGTAGAAATGTATGGATATAGTCAGACAAAAGTTAACCAGGAAGCAGTGTCTAGTGAGCGCTGGGTCTTTCATGAGGCACTGGAGACATTAGAGCGGAGTAAGCAGCAGGAGAACCTTCACCGTGTCCTGGATTACTGGAGTCTTTCATGGAGAGGCTGCTCAACGCACGATATACCAACTTGCTGCTTTGCACTACAGAAAGGTGAAATTCAAGCAGAATGCTTTCAAGGTCTTTTTGTTTCAATAGACAGGCTAAAAAAGTTTATTGGACCACTAAACAGTTGAGAATATACTTTTCAAGGTTCTGCTGCTGTATGGCTTGCATTGCCAGTATAAAGGTACTATATCAAAGAAACTATGCACAGGGAACAAGTCCATGGACTGGCAAAGGTAACGGTTTTAAATTTGATCATTAAAAGCTTATCAGGATCGTTACATTATGAAATAAATTACAAAAGCTTGGATCTGTGTTTGGGACTGGTCAGAAATTCTGGTTATATCCTCCTTTTTTTTTTCCTTGTTTTTTTTTCTATGATAGGTTAGACATATTTTATTTAAGGTGATGGACAGAATGATGTGTCTTCCTTACATAATTCAGTCTTCATACCCTCCTTGGCCTCCAAAGTTGACTCATAGTTGTTTCTTGTTTAAGTCAGTATACTTGATAGGAAAAACATATTTTACTGCTTTTCTTAGTAAGATTTGTGGTTGAATTCTTGCCTGTATTATGTCAGTAGCATCTTTAACAGAATTAAGCTTTAATTGTTAGTTCAGTGCAATTAATATCTACCTAAAAACACCTGTAAACATCCTAATACTATTTGATGCATTCAGTACTATGTACTAATCAATGTATTGACTAATTCCAAGGGATTCGTTGTTGTTCTCATGCACACTTCACGTGGTCTAAAATGAAGAAAGAGCTCACAGAAAGCTTTATAGATTCTGTGATTCTATCATATGAGTAACATGTATGTGTTGGCTTTTTGTTCATTGACATGGATGGATTAATTCTATTTCATTTGAGTGGTGAAAGAACATAAAGGAAAGATGACTTGCCATGTTTGAAAATAGTATACTTCATCTTCAAGGCCATCTGCTCTACACACTTATGTAGAGTGATATTTGGTTTGTTGTACTTTTTTTTTTTTTCTTTTAAGTTATGATACTATTTTATTCAGCCATACCTCTTCCATGCAATATGAACTTCCAAGAAACTCATTTGTTCTTGAGTAACTTAACTTTTTACTGACTTATGTGTGTCAAATGAGTGCATTTTACTGATAACAATTATATTTTAGTAAATCTGTGATATTGTTATTTTGAGTATACTATAGCCAAACTCTAGTGGAATCTACATAAAATACTGTTTTCTGAGAAACTGTTTCTTCTCTTCCTTTCTTTTTCTTTTTTTTTTCCTAGTTCAGTATTTGAAATGTAGTAATTTACTACTCTTGATGCTCTTCTTACTTGTGACATAGCTTTCTGTTGCATGGTGCAACTGTCTAACTTCCAATATCTGGATCACAAGATGGTATTCTGCATCTCTGTAGCACTGTTGGGGTGGAGTGCAGAGGAGAAATGATCAGGTCTTGTTGGCTCTTAGAACTATCAGTCAGGAGCTCGGGCTGTAAGTGGAAGTGTTTCATTGCTTATATGAAGTTAGCTACTGCTTGGAAAACTGTAAGAGGCATTGCCTGAAGCTTCTGTTTTGCTAGCATTGTGAAGGGTGAATAAAAACCAAAATCATACTGTGCTAGCTCTTCAGAGTTGCAAGGAAAACAGGATTTGAGTAGCACTTTAGTAGCCTGGAAAGTGTTATAGATTGAGGCATTTCATGTTCAGAGTGTGCAAGACTGGAGACTGCAAACACAGCTGAGGAGCAGTGCTTGTTTGGTTTCTTGCCTACTTCACTGTGTGGAGAGGAGCTCCTGCCTACATGGCACAGGATTAGCACATCTGGTGATTCTGTACCCTATCTTTGGCATCCTGGACATTTCATAGAAAAAATAAAAAGTAGACTGCTATATGTGAAATCATTTAATTTTTACATCATTTTTTCTATTTCCTCTTACGTGGCTTCCTCAATTCCTGCATGTTTCTGGCTGCTCCTGGTCTTTAGCTTTGATGTTTCTGTAGATTGCCCTGACCTGAAACCTTGTTCCCTCAATACTTCCACTCACCTATGTTCAATTTTTAGCAGTCCAGTGAATGCCAGATTTAACCAACAACATAACAACAGACTGTCCTGTAGGAGATGTAGGAAAAAAAAAGTAAAATTATTTTATTACTTATAAGAAGGGAAAATAAAAGCATGGCCTAGGAACTGTTTGGCAGAGGGAATGAAAGAAAAACCATGGTCCATGAAAAAGAATGGTATTCAGATGAGAACAGGCCCTATAATAGCATGGGTAATGTACAGTGTGTTGCTAATGCAGATCACTGTTTCTGAAGCAGTAAGCTTCAGAAATAATAGGTATTTCTATGGTCAGGGTGTTGTAGTTATCCTTTGTGCTTGGATACCTCACAATCTGAGAGACCATCTCCACTTCCCTGGGTAACTTCTCACTTTTATCACATGAAAGATGAAACCTTTTAGTAGTGGCAGTGAATCTGTGAGATACTTTGAATTTATTGCAAAGTGAGGGCATTCCCAGTCCCTATTTTAATACAGGACCTGTTATGTAACTGGAAACCAGTATTTGAATTACCTACATATCTATAACCTGAGAAATGTAAACTCCAACAAACAGAAGCAGCAATGCCTATAAAAATAAACAAAAAAACCTTGAAGTAATGAAGTGTAATTTAAGAAGCCACACAATAGCAAGAAAACAAAGGCAAATGATGCTTTTTCCCACAGTTTTGCGAATACAGTGCCTGAGACTTGGATCTCTGCTTAAATATCAATTTCTGAGCTCAAACCCTTTTGCTGCTCAGTGTGTAATTTATGTTGCCTTGTGATTTTGCTGCAAGTCCATGATGATGCAGCAATCATTGATGTTTGTTAAATGACTAAAGCTGGATTAGTAATAAAACAATATTGTTTTACAGAACGATTCTGAGAAGACTTAAACTCTTTCATAGATTGTGATGAACTCATAAACAACTGTATTAAGAAAACAGTAAGATTTTAATTTAGGCATTTCTGTCATTATTTGTTCAAATACTTTTATCAAGCTAATTATGATCAGTAATGTTTGTTTCATCTCTTTTTTTTTTTCTTCTTCCCTCCATCCACACTGGGATTTTGTTCCCTTTCCCACCCTTCTATATAGAGATATTTTGAAAGGCCAAATTCAACATATTGAGAGTCACACAAACCTCATTTACAAGTATGCAGGCTGTGAAGAGGCAATTGCTTAGGAGAATGTATTAGAGAAAAAGCAGGTTTATTAGTATTGAAACAGTTTCCGTTGTGTTGCCTGACTTCATATATGATTTCATTTCCTAATCTTGGTTAATATTTAGCGTGGGATAGTGTTGCTGCCACAGGTACATCCAAAGCTATCTTCCTTTCTTCATGTCTCCTCCTGGATGTGAACGTAACTTCTCATAACTATGCTCTACTGTAGATTTTAGAATATTATTCAGAAATTAAATCCATGAAGAAAGTGACCCTCTAGAAAAAAAAATATTACCTGAAAAATGCAGTGCATTTTTTCATTCCAAAATATGTGGATTTTAATCAAAGTGTAAATAAAATTAGCAAGCAAGAAAACTTGAATTAGATCAGACATTTTTAACTTATTTGCATTTTATATAACATCTATTTTGAAGAAGGGAAAAGAAATTTCTCTGGTATCCTCCTTCTTAAGGGACTCTTGTCTCCTTCAAAAAGCCATTCAGCAGAGCCACGTCCCAGGCTCAGATGGCCTAACTGTCAAAAACTACGTGGCTCTCTGGTGGAGGCAATGTCTGTGTTTTATGATAGTTGGTAAGAAGTTGAGTTTTTCGGGAGCTGTCTGAAACCACTTTCATGAGAACTCCTTTCCTGAGAAGTGGGAATATGTGTTGGGATGGCCAGCACTTGCATCTCTGCAAAGGGAGATGATGGGCGTTTTGCAAGACAGTCTCTTGAGTGATTTAGGAAAGCATGTGCACTTCTTCCAATCCCTTCTTTTCGGTTTGCTTTACTCCTACTTCCCCACAAGAGCTGGAGCCCTTTTTGTTACTGACATGGTACACATGCTGGTTTCTTCAGAGCCTTTTGCTGGAGCAAGCTGTTGAGTTTCTTTTGAGAAGAAGCTTGGGTGTAGGTATTGAGATATTTACATAGTGTCCACAGAGCCTCAAATTTACTACTTCCCAAATAAGTCAGTCTTCTAATGCTCTTACAGCTGTGCTTTTATCCCAAAGTATCCCCTCATGTTCTGCAGTTTACAACACACCTGCTGTGCCCAAGGTGTTATGCTATAAACAGATCTCTTGAGTGGATGTAGGATGTCTCTTTTACTATTTCTAGCAGTGTGAACTGAAGAAACACAGAATCTTAAGGACTGGAAGGGACCTCAAGAGATCATCTAGTCCAAACCCATTGCCCTGCAGGACCACCTAGAGTAGGTCACACAGGAACTCATCCAGGTGGGTTTTGAATGTCTCCAGAGAAGGAGATTCCATAACCCATCTGGATGGCCTGTTCCAGTGCCATATCACCCTCACAGGGAAGGAATTCTTCCTGTATTTCTTTGTAACCTCTTATGTTCCAACTTGTACCCATAGAAAGCCCCATTACAAAGAAAAAAATGTCACGTGGACAGTGGTTGTCAGCAAGGCTTCAGAGGGGAGCTGTCAGGTGTGAGGAAGTGTAGATATGAGCCTGTTTTCTCCAGAGGGTGATGAACCTGGCCTACATGGACAAAGCCAGCTGTCACCAGTTAGCTTGGAAGCTATGGTTCATTCCCCTTGCCATGTACAACAACAGGATAGACACAGTGATACCCTAACCAGATCAAGTTATTGACATATAAGCAGAGAGAACAGAGGTTCCTGGTAAGTCTTAAAACAGGACTGCTTGTAGCAGAGTCTGTGTTTCAGTGGAAAAATATATGGAAGACATATCCTACCAGACAGCTATGAAAACACCAGTCCACTTTTTCATTGAATATTTTACACCTGTCCTACCAGACTTGAAAAAAAAACCAGACTGGGATCAAGACCCCACTTTGAGGAGGTATAATTAAGAAATACTCTTAACTAATAAAAGTACAAGAATGGGATTCTTTTCTCTTTTTTTCTGTTGTGGTAGGTTGTGGTTTTTGGTGCACTTTTGGGTTTGCCTTTTATTTCATGAAGGGAAGATACATTTAGCTGTTACTTTGTTTCAGAGGCAAATGCTTTTAAAGCTCTGAGTCTATTCTACAGTATAATCATAGCTGCAAAAAAACCCCAAACAGATAAAAGTGAAGAATTTAGAGATGGATTTACAATGTATGGTTCTGAACTACCTAGAGAGATTCCAATTAACCCTGTGTTTGTGAAGTAGGAGAGATGGTGCAGGTATCCACCTTGGTTACCTTGGTTGTATGCTGCGTTGGGGCAGCTGTTACTGGTTCAGGGACACGTGTATAGCATAGCACATGGAAGATGTGCTTGAGTTCATGCATCTCATGTATTATGGAGCCATATATGTACTGAAAGGGTGATTACCAAGGGATTTGTGAGTACTTTGTCAGAGCTTCAGTATTTTGCAATTTTCCACTCCCTTTCCCCCCAATCCTCTTCTTTTGTCTTCCTAAAGAGCATCAGTCAGGATATAACAGCTATTTACTCTATTTTGGATCAAAATATTTTTAACTCCCTTGAGGAGGAAAACCTAGCCATGTATAAACCATGAATAAGACATACTGTATTACTTTACAGAAAGTTAACAAAGTGTATGAACTAAGCATTTCTCTTGTGCATTTGTTTTCTCTTAACTAATTCTCGTGAATGAGGGATCAGCAAGCACATAGCATTCAAACAGAAGAAACTGTAGTCATTAATTTCTCTTCTTTGTTAGAGCTGATATCTGCTAACCCAGCCTTTATTTTCCACTATTTTCTTCCATGTGAGTATGTTTGTGTCAGACTTGTGGATTATTTTGAGATTTCCAAACTTGTGGACTTTCTTGAAATAAATAAAGAAAATGTGTAGCTGAGTGACGTCTTCACTGCTAGTAGCAAGTGTCCCTTGGACAGACAAGTAGAGTTGACTTCTTGTGCTCTTTGTGCATCTTGGTACAGAGACTTGAGATGAGATTGCTTTGGCTCCAGGTTTTGTAGGTGGGCTCTTACCACTTTCCTCCTGACTAACAGTAACAGCTTTCTAATTAGACTGCAGTTTCAGGTAGATATTAAGTTAATATAAGTTTCCAATTAGGCTGCAGCTTCACAGATCATGGTGAGCCAGCCTAATACCTTACTGTTGAGGGAAGAGATTATTCTATCCTTCTTTACTTCCTTGACTGCCTTGCTTCATGCTTCAGCATGCTTCCCTAGCTAGCTTTACTCGTCAGAGCTTAACTCTTTATCCCAGAGAAAATGTTATTGTTCTTCTGTGTTTAGCTTACTTAGTGAATTGAGTTGACTCATAGAAAGGTCTGACAAACATTAGAGCCAGAAGCAGAAAGGAATGAAAGAGCTGGAAGGAGGAGATTAAAGTAGGCAGTTGTTAGGTCACACCACCTGTAAGCTGTAAACAACAGCTTGTATTTTGAGTTTTGTGATAATTATAATCTAATTTCCACCCTGTCAGCCCCAAGGTTTTAATTGCCTGGTCCTGCCAATGCTCCTGTGTAAGATCTTGTGTGAAATCAAGAAATGAGTATGTTCATCTTATAAGTCAGACAAAGAATATTTGCACTGGTGTGTAAATGCCCTCTCTAAATGTGGGGAAACATGTAAGTAGATTCTTTGTAGGTTTCAGTCAGGTATATAGTCCAGACATTTTGAGTATATTGATAGCACATTGTTGTAAAATATTCTCCAGAGGACTTAAGTATATAAGGAAGATGAAATTAACGCCAGTTAAAAAGTGATGGTTACATAGGAGCAGTTGATCGCACAAAGAAAACTGCTGTATCAAGCAAATCTAGCCTACTCTGTAAAAAGGTTGGTGTGCCATAGCTTAAAGCAAACACAGGCAAAAGTGAACAAGAAACTTTTTAGACAAAAAAAAATCAGATTATTTCCTCTAGAATAAATACATTTTAGAATTCAATTAGCTGATCTAGTATGAAAAGAAAAACTCCTTGAAATTACCATGTAGATTTACTTACATATGTATAAAATTCATGTTACTCATACACAATTTAATTTACATATTTAATTCATATTTATATAAAATATTCATGTAGAATTTCTATAAAGATCTTGATTAAGGAGAGTGAAAGAAACAAAACTACAAAACAGTAGTTAACTTATGTGTAAGGATAGAACAGGCTCCCCCAGGAGGTTGTGGAGTCTCCTTCTCTGGAGGTCTTCAAAACTCACCTGGACGTGTTCCTGTGCAACCTGATCTAGGTGGACCTGGTTTGACAGGGGGGGTTGGGCTAGATGATCTCTAAAGATCCCTTTTAACCGCAACCATTGTATGATTCCATGAAGGATCAGAAGATAAATCAGCACAGGTGATATTGCAGTGTCTATCGGAGCCTATCAAGAGCAGAAGACAGATGAAGTCCTTCTTATGCAGCTTGTGAAAGCTTCATAATCACAGACTTTGAGAAGTGATACCTTTCTAAGCAATGAAGAACTGTTGATGTATGGCCGAGAGCAGCCTCGGCTGAAATGACCATGAGACTTGAGTTTAAGATCCCGAGGAGCATCACCAAGACAAACAGCAGAATTATAACCCTGGACTTCTGAAGAGCAGATTTTGACTCATTCAGGGGCTTTCTGAATGGGAACCTATCAGGAGGTGCCCTGAAAGGCAAAAGGGTCCAGGAGAGCTAATTAATCAAAGATAGCCTCTTGGAGCACAGGGATGGACCATTGCCTTATGTGGAGAGTTGAGCAGGCACAGCAGAAAGCCCTTGTGAATGAATGTGATGATCCCAGCTGAGCTTGAACACAAAAGCAGAGTGCACAGAGACAGAAAAAGGGACAGGCTACTTGAAAGAATACGGAGGTGTTACCTGCTTATGTAGAAATGGATTCAGGAAAACTGAAGCTCATCTGGAATTTAAGTTAGCAAGGAAGGTGGAGGACAACAGGAAAAGAGAGGCTAAAGTGAGTGTGTGCCCATTGCTCAGTGAAGTTGGGGACGTAGTAACAACGGGTCTAACAAGTGGGTGTATTTGATGCCGCCTTTGCTTCAGTTTTCACAGGTTTATCCCCAAACCTGACAAAGTCTGTGGGAGTGAGGCTGCACCTGCTGGGATTGAAGGCAGAGTTACAGATCACTTAACCATTTGGACATGCACAAGTTTGTGGGACCGGCTGGGATTACATTTGAGAGCTGGCTGATATTGTAAGGCTGGTCTTTGTTATCTTCAGGCAGTCATGTAGCACTTGGGGATGCTTCTCAGGACTGGAAAAAGGCAGTATCACACTCATTCTTGAGTGAATGAGAAGAATGCAGGGAACTGAAAGTTGGTCTGCACCTTTCCCTGGGAAGGTGGTAGAGCAGATCATTATATAAAGTTTCCAAATGCCTGAAGGACAAGAAAGGGGGTGATGGTAGCAGCCAAAATGGGTTTGAAAAGGGCAAAATTATACCTGATTAGTCTCACTGTTTTCTGTGTTGTAAGGTGGTCGAGGAAAAGGTAGTATGTGTTGTATACCTTGGCTTTAGCTAAGCTTTTGGCACAGTCTATCCTTAGTACTTATCACTGAACTGGTGAGATATAGGCTATACAAGTTGTGATGAGTGGAAAAGAGACTGGATTCTCAGACTGCAAGTTGTGATCAGGGATGCAAAGTCTTACTGTTGATCAGTTTAATGTCTTCAGTATGCTGGAGGGCAGGACTGTTGCTCTGAGGCTACAGAAACAGCAGGTTGCAGAAATGGGCTGACAGTAACTTCATAAGTTTAACAAAGGGAGATGGAGTGGCAATGTCGTATACCAGCACATGCTGGGACAAGCTAGTTGGAAAGCAGAATCTAGTAGTCCAGATAGACTATGAGCCAGCAATGCCTCTTTGCAACAAAAGTGACTGACAGCCTCTTGAGCTGCATTAGGCATCAGATGATCCTTCCCCCCTTGCTCAGCACTGGTGAGACACACCTGGAGTACTATGACTGCCTCTGGGCTTCCTAGTATGAGACACACATGTGCATACTTGAATGAATCCAGCAAAGGGCTGCCAAGCTGGTCAGGGACTGGAGCACAGGATATCCAAGGAGAGGCTGAGAGAGCTCGGCCTATACAGCCTGGAGAGGAGAAGGCTCAGAGGTGACCTTATTTGTTGTCTAGAACTGCCTGATTGGAAGATATGGAAGAGGTGGAGCCATACTCTTTTCTCATGGTAATGGGATGAGGAGCAGTAGACACAAGTTGGAACAAAGGAAATTCTGGCTAGATATTAGGTTTGTTTGGTTTTTTTTTAACCATCAGAGTAGTAAAACACTGGAGCAGGTGACTAGAGTGACATGTTAGACCTGATAGGCCTACTGTGTAGTTTAACGTAATTTGAGCAGTGGCTTGGACTAGAATGACCTCCAAAGGTCCCTTGTGACCTGAACCACTCCAACTCCACAAAAGCAGGTATATGAGAATGCTAATTAAGAACAAATATTAAGTAACAATTAGAAAATTAAGATGATGAAAATTTTTCAGGAAAAATAAACTCGTGAGTTATACAAAATAGAAGGAAAATTATGTGGATTTCTGCATGCTACAAATTGGTATTAGGCATTGGTAGTTCAGATCTGAATGAGTTGAATTAGAGAATGCAATATTTCTTACTTGGATAATAACATACTTTCTTCTCCCACTGGTAACTGGGATATCAGATGGCAACTGCTGAATAATAAATACATATTTAAATCTGTAGGACAGTATCTTTTGCATTCAGGATCCTTTGAATGAAACCCTTGATTCAAGGCTTTTCAGAGTCATTGATACTAATTATTTAAGATGAGCTGGATTTTTTTCAAAAGGTTATAGATTATTCCAAGTTTTTGTGCTTTTAAAATCTGGTGTTGAGCTTATTGATGTGATTTTTGTCAATGTATGAGCTAGAATTTTATTCAAGACTAGAAATGAAGCAAAACTTTCAGCGCCATTTAAAACAATCTGCTTAGGAGGCAGTTGGTACTACTCTGTTTACAATAGCATATCTCAATATTAATGAAGCTTAAAAATGGTGACATAAGGAAATTTTTGGTTTTGTTGTTTGTTTTATGAAGGTAGGGTTTTAGTCACAGACTATTCTTTGTTTTGGTACCTGTATTCAGTCAGCCTTTTATGACTAAATGTTTTCGTGAGACTGCAGCTTGAAAAGCAATGGCTCAAAAGATCTCAAGGGTCACAGTGTTACAGCCACATGCAGATTTAAGTACAGTAGGAGTATATATTGTTGTTGGGCAGATGCAATTGCATTTGCCCTTGCAATATTGTCCATTTCAAAACTCAGTGCTGACAAATGGGAAAGAACAGAAAATGGAGCAGTGAGCAAGGTTAAGGATTCAAAGTGCCTCTTGGTGAAACTGAAGAGGATGGCTTCTTCAGTCAATTCAAGGGGGATTTCAGCTCTTGTGAGGAAATTGGCCAGAAAGTGGATGCATGAGGCAAGATTTAATGGGTGATGGCTATTCAACCCAGCTAACAAAGACATTGTAGTATCTAGGGATGATAAGCAGAAGTGATGTAAATTCTTCTCAGCCCTATTTTAAACATTTCGAAGTGAGAAAACTTTTAACATCAAAACAATTTTGTTTTGTTTTGATTTTTTTTTTCAGTGCGTTTTGTCACTTATTAGTTTTCAATGACTGTAATAGGCCTACTTCAGGTCTTTGTAGCTTGTTTACATATTTTTTTCCACAGGTGCAATCCGAAAACAGAACTGTCTATACAATCTGAAGTGGCGAAATGATTGCAACGATGTGTGCTATGAAGATGCAAGATGTGCAATGATCTTGTCTGTCTGGGGAGAATTTCATTTATTCAGTTTCTAGGACGTTGCTTGTTGACAATATTTATTTATTTTATATTCTGAGTGTAGTATCATTTTAAATACTGTATCATTTTAAAGCCTATACCGGGGATGTGCAAAATTTTCAGCTGGGATATGGTGGTGTGACAAAGAGTTCAGCACTATCTCCTCAGGCCAAGAACATCCTTCACCAACCCACTACTCCTCTACTCTGCCAACCTATCCTCTCCATCTCCTAAGACCAACCATCCTCTTGGTATTCTTTAACCACTTGACTGAGACAAGTTCTTTTTGCTCCAGGCTTCATTCAAGTTTGTGATCATAGGGGATGACCTCACTTGCTCGGTCTCGTAACACCAGCAAGCAGGTCCTGAGAGTGGAGTGGGGATGTAATGCTACAGTGGCGGTCACTCTTGAAACTATATGTAGCTTGAAACCACATACCACTTTTCCTCCTTGGCCCAGTGTAGCTGGCCGTTACAGGTGTGAGCTCTTTAAGTGAGAGATTGCAGCAGTGCTGGAGACACACATGTATGTCTCCTGTAGGGACCTGCAATATTTGTATGAATTATTTGTATAATATCTAAGTATTTAAGGTATGCTTTGATAAGATTTTAATAAAGAAACACAATATGAAACTGCTTCAAGTAGCTATACAAATCTGCTCAAGCACTACCACTGGCTTCTTGGTTCTGGAATATCAGGTAGACTAGAGTTTGTTTTAGAGATAGTAATACTTCACAATTTCAACATTTTTAAGATAGAGGAACAGAAGTAGTGTTTTATTTACCATCATGACAGCTGTCACAGGTGTGTATTTTGGTGAGCAGACCTTTGTTAAGCCAGGGATTTGACGAGATCCCTCAGGTAGGCTTCCCAGTGTCAGCTAATGGGTTACGAGAAAGCTAGTCAAAATTGCAGTTAGATATTAGTGAGGGTTGTAATTTTTCCATCAATAAATCAAAAATAGTAGCTTTGTGGGGAGAACAACATGTCACAATTCTGTGTTCTGCTTAATGTGAGCAACAGATAGTGTAACATTAAGAAGAAGAGAGAAACAGTATTTGTCCAGATTTGCTAAGTGTTTCTTATTGACTTCTGAAAAAGCACCTGGGGAAAATCCTTGCTGCTCCTTTTTTAAGTTGTGTGCTGGCTGTTACTGGATTGCTTGGAGACTTTAGCTGACTTTCCTTCTGGGAGAAAGTTTGAAATATATGTGACTTAAATACATGAACACTTACCTTCTCTGTGTTTTGATGGCTCCTCTTAACAAGCTACCTGTTAACAAAGGTATTTGCATTTAAATGTTTGTCTCTATCATCCCATCTGCTCTATCTCTTTGATCCATAACTGAAATCTTAATTATGACAGCATTTTATGATTGCTCAAGTAAACTATGATATCACTCATATAAGACCTAATGTCACTGCAGAAACATACCGGAATGAATAAGTACTGAATTTAACAGATGAATGAAATCTGGTTTATTGCAAATCCTAATGTTCTTCAAATATGGAGTAGGTTACATTGTTTTATATTTTATTCAAATGTACTATATTGAGTTTTTGCTTACTTAAGTAGTTTGCTTAGTTAAGAGGAAAAAAAAAAAAGGGTTGCAAAAAGAATGAAGAAAACACTTGGTTTCTTGGAGGGAAAGAAAATAAAATGATGCCAGCCAGAGTCTTGTGGAATGAAAACCTATGATAATTTTAGAATAGCCTAGAAAGTGATAGTTGCTTTAAAGATTTGCATAAGTTTTTTTGTAATTTACCTACTCATAATCTTATAAGTAACTACTGAGGGTACTGTAGCATAGATCATGAAGCCTTTAGAATGTAACTTTCTTAGTTACTATGTTTGTCCAGTTGAAGATGAACAGATACAAAAACAATTCTTAGAAAAATAATATCTTTTGGAGTGTGTGTGCGTTATAGTGAAGAAAATGACTTAAAGGAAGAGAAGAATAAATATGAGCTGAAATTAAGATGTTATGTGTTTCCATCCCTTCCTCCAAATAGAAAATGTAAACATGGGACTAAAACTTTTTTCCCTAGCATTGTATTTCTCTTTAAAATTCAAAGTGAAATTGGACAGTTATGTAGAAAATGAAAGTTCAGAGTTAATATAAAATTAGAAGTAGCAGTAAAGGAATTTTATTGACAAGATTATAAGATCTAAAGCTGATGGACTCAAATGTTTAAATTATTTAGCAAGTTCTAAAAAAACTTTGTTTAAAAGTTCGTATTTTGAAATAGATTATGTAAATAAAACAAAGACATGATCTAATCTAAAATAGAAGGATTTTTAAATACAGACTGCTACATTTTTGTATGTTCCATTACTAAAGTCAGCTCCTATATTAATCTGCCGTCAGATAATTTCCAAGAATATTAAGGAGCCTTTTATGCTAAACATTAACAAAAAGTTGCTTTTAATTCATCATTTACCACAACAAAGTCTTCCTTCTGTATTGTCATCAGCATGTTAGTTTTCTGCAAGATTTAAAGTGATCATGAAAAAACCCAAACTTTGATCAAAGATCTGAACTTGAAATACATGTACTGCTTCTTCCCATATTTGAGTTGATAGGATAGAGAACATTTTTTGCATTAAATAAGCAAGTTAATTTTAATATTTTAAAAACTCTTCAGTAATTTGCATGCTTCTCTAACACCTCTGTACTTGACTGACATTTATAATAGGAAGAAAAATTATGTATAATGATGTTTGTCTTTGACCTTCTATGTTAATTGAAGTGGTAACTATCTCTAGTTCCATTTCATCACCTAAATGATGAAAAATGCTGATTTTGACTTTGTCATTTCCTAACCACCCTTTCCCATTTTTGCATGAACTCTTCTCCCTCCCACTTCCCTGACATGCTTTAACTTAGCCTTACACACAAGGTCATACAATAAAAGGACAATAAAAAGCTGCAGCAACATAGCTTCAGTGCTTTTCAATCAGTTTGTTTGTGTACATTAATACATATGCACAAGGTCTTAAGTATTCCTTTCATGTCTTTCTCTCCCTCAAGTACTTTCCTGTGCACTAAATGAGACTAAATGATGCACTAAGGAAGCCTGAGGCAAAAGAACAAGCAAACATTTTTGATACGTATTTGCACTGCTTATGGTTGGACTAGATGATCTCTGGAGGTCCCTTCCAACCCTTACCATTCTGTGTTCCTGGGATAATGACTCAGTTTTCAATCTTTTCTCAATTTGATGAGATGCCAATCATTTACAGAATTCTTAATTGACCTTTGAAATATAAATCAAGAAACTATTCACCAAATTAATTCTCTTGAAAACAAGTCCTGGAGATTAAACTCTTTGTGAACAGTGTAAATGAGGAGTATGTAAAATGACCCAGAGTTTGCGGGATGATTTGTTTGCTTTTCGTTTACAGGAGACTAATTTAACACATAACGGTAAAGAATTGTTGCAGTTGCTTTACAAGGCAGAACATAAAGAGATTTAATGTTACTGTGGTAAATGTTAAAATTTAGCTAGAATGTATTCAATTTGGAATTTGTAGTCATAGAATCATAGAATGGTAGGTGTTGGAAGGGGCCTTCAGAGATCATCTAGTCCAACCCTCCTGCAGAAGCAGGTTCACCTAGATCAGGTTGCAAAGGAACATGTCCAAGCGGGTCTTCAAGACCTGAAGGAAGGAGACTCCACAACCCCTCTGGGCAGCCTGTGCCACTGTTCCGTCACTCTCACAATGAAATAGTTTTTTCTTATGTTTAAGTGGAACTTTTTGTGTTCCAGCTTCATCCCATTACCCCTTGTCCTGTTGCTAGCTACTATAGAAAAAAGGGATGTCCCAACCTCCTGACACCCACCCTTTAGATATTTATAAATGTTAATAAGAACTCCCCTCAGTCTCCTCTTCTCCAGACTAAACAGCCCCAGTTCCCTTTCCTCATATTAAAGATGTTCCATTCCCCTGATCATCTTGGTGACCCTGTGCTGGACTCTCTCCAGCAGTTCCCTCTCCCTTTTGAGCTGAGGAGCCCAGAACTGGACACAGGACTCCAGATGATGCCTAACCACAGCAGAGTACAGAGGGAGAAGAACCTCCCTTGACCTGCTGGCCACGCTCTTCTTGATGCATTCCAGGATGCCATTGGCCTTCTTGGCCATGAGGACACATTGCTGGCTCATATTTAGCTTATTATCAATCAGGACTTCCAGGTCTCTGTGCAGAGCTGCTCTTCAGCAGTTCAACCCCCAGCCTGTACTGGTGCGTGGGATTGTTCCTTCCCAGCTGCAGGACTCTGCACTTGTCCTTGTTGAACCTCATGAGGTTCCTCTCTGCCCAACTCTCAAGCCGGTCGAGTCCCCACTGAATGGCAGCACAGCCTTCTGGGGCATCAGCCAGTCCTCCCAGTTTGGTGTCATCAGCCAACTTGCTGAGGGTACACTCTGTCCCTTCATTGAGGTCACTGATGAAGAAGTTGAACAAGACTGGCCCCAGAACCGATCCCTGTGGAACTCCATTGGCCACAGCTCTCCAACTTGATTCTGTGCCATTGATCACCACCTCTGGCTCTGTCATTCAACCAGCTCTCGATCCACTTCACTGTCCACTTATCCAAGCCACATTGCTTGAGCTTTCTGATGAGGATGTTGTGGGAAACAGTGTGAAAAGCCTTGGTGAAGTCAAGGTAGATGACATCTGCTGCTCCCCCGTAATCTAGGCAGGTGGTTATGCCCTCATAGAAGGATATCAGGTTGGTCAAACAGGATTTCCCCTTGGTGAAGCCATGTTGAGTCCCCCCGATAACCATCTTATCCTTCATATGTTCAGTGATGACATTCAGGATGAGTTGTTCCATCACTGTTCCAGGGATGGAGATGAAGCTGACCGGCCTGTAATTTCCTGGGTCATCCTTCCTGCCCTTTTTGAAGAGTGGAGTGACATTGGCCTTTCTCCAGTCCTCTGGCACCTCGCCTGTCCTCCATGATTGTTCAAAAATGATAGAGAGGCTTAGCAATCACATCAGTCAGCTCTCTCAGCGCTCTAGGATGCATCCCATCAGGACCCATTGACTTATGAGCCTTAAGCTTGGCCAACAAGTCTTTAACCTCTTCCCCTTCCACCCAGGGCAAGTTCTCTGCTGTCCTGGCCATCCTGTTATCCTTGCTGGACAAGGGTCAGCCTTGGCCGTAAAGACTGAAGCAAAGAAGACATTCAGTACTTCGGCCCTCTCTGCATCCTCAGACACCAGGGCACCCTCAGCATTTAGCAGCGGGCACACATTACCCCGCACCATCCTTCTGCTGCTGATGTACTTGAAAAATGCCTTATTACTTTCCTTAACATCCTTGGCTAAATTTAATTCTAGAAGGGCTCTAGCCTTCCTAGTTGCATCCCTGCATGCCCTGGCAATGTTCCTATACTGTTCCCAAGAAGCCAGCGCCTGTTTCCACCTCTCATAGATAGCTACGTTCTGCTTGAGTTGTCCCAGCAGGTCCTTGCTCATCCATGGAGGCCTCCTACCTCCTTTTCCTCCTTCCTTGCATGTTGGGACACACTGATCCGGGGTTTGGAGGAAATGATGCTTGAAGATTGACCCGCTCTCATTGGCACTTCTGTCTTCTAGAATCATATCCCATGAGATCCATCCCAGTAGATCTTTGAAGAGGCTAAAGTCAGCTCGCCTGAAATCCAGGGTCATGGTCCTGCTTTGTGTTCTGCCTCTTCCACAAAGGATCTTGAACTCTACCATCTCATGGTCACTGCAGCTGAGGTTGCCTCCAGCCTTCACATCCCCAACCAGGCCCTCTCTATTTGTCAGTACCAGGTCCAGCAGCACACCCCTCCTTGTTGGTTCCTCGATCGTCTGCGACAGGAAGTTGTCATCAACAATCTGTAGGAACCTCCTGGACTGCGTGTGCTTGGCTGTGTGGTTATCCCAGCAAATATCAGGGTGGTTGAAGTCCCCCATGAGGACCACGGACTGTGATTGTGAGGCAGCTCCCAGCTGTTTGTAGAAGGCCTCATCCACATCCTCCTCCTGATCAGGTGGCCTGTAGCAGACTCCTACAACAATATCCCCTGCCTTGCCCTGGCCATTAATTTTTAGCCGTAAGCACTCTGTCCACTCCTCATCCCCACCCAGGCACAGTTCAGTACACGTTAATTGCTCTCTCACATAGAGTGCAACTCCACCTCCACACCTTGTCAGTCTGTCTTTCCTGAACAATACATAGCCCTCCATGGCTGTGCTCCAGTCATGGCAGCTGTCTCACCATGTCTCTGTGACCACAATGAGGTCATAGCCCCTCATCCACACCCACATCTCCAGTTCCTCCTGCTTATTCCCCAGGCTGTGTGCATTGGTGTAGAGGCAACACAGGGGCTTACTCAAACACACAGGTTTCCCTGGGTGGGTGCAAGAGGTTCCTCCCCTGTTTGTCTCTTTCTCAGGGTGGTCAGCCTTCCGTATCTCAGCCCAGTGTGCAGATGAAGGGCACTTATCATTGTGTTCCCTGTCCTGCCCCGTTTCCCAGCTAGAGGGGACAGCTTGTTCTGTTTTACTTCTCCCCCCACTCCTCAAGTCCCTTAGTTTTAAAGACCTCTTTATTAAATTTACTAGTCTACTCCCAAATAATCCAGTGCCTTTATGGAAGAGATGAATCCCAACTCATCCTATCAAGCTGTAGTCCTATCATAATGAGGGAGAACAGGGAGACTGAATGGCTTTCTGACTCAGAGTTTATTCTGGTAAAATTGATGCAGTGAAGGCCAAGTATTCTGATACTTTGGAGGTTCATAATGTCACAGTCAAACTTTTACATCTGAGTGAAGTAAATGGGTATATCATCAATGATCTAATTAGATGATTTTTACTAAAATACGATATTTTTCCTTTTAAAAGAACTAATCTACCCAAGATTTTTCTCTTTGACGGCTTGTTTAAATATACATTTGTTATGTGATGCCTCATTTTTAGTCATAGCCTTTCTACTGTCTGGTAGGCTTGATGTTACTTTTCTCTAAATCTGGACAAATGTATAGTCTTGTGCATCAGTAAGGTAAGAAATTGAGGAATCTTATCAATTAGAATACCTGCTAGGAGAATGTAAAGCATAAGCCAGATTGTTTTTAGTGGTGCCCAGTGATGGGACAGGAGGTACTGGACACAAAGTGAAACACAGGAGATTCTGTGTGAAATCAGGAAATACTTTCATTATGAGAGCGACTGATTACTGATACAGATTGTCCAGGGACATTGTGAAGTCTCTATCCTTGGAGATACTCAGCTAAGCAGGAGGTTTGGACCAGATGACTTGAAGAAATCCTTTTCAACATTAGCCTTTTCTTGCTCTGTGAAATCTTTTAATTTGGTTTTCTTATTTTCTGTAACTGTGGAATACTTTTAAAATAAGAATTACTGCTTCTGAATAGCAGGACAATGGAACTTTCCAGCTCTTTTGTTGCTGTGGTCTGTATATATGGAAGTGGGTTTTGATTTTGTGTTGGGTTTATATGGAGCCGTTGTTTGGTTGGGTTTTTTTGATAACATGTGGAGAGGGATCTGACTGGACTTAAACCAAAACAGTTTTGTTTAGACTTCTGTTAGGAACAGAACTAGATGATCTTTTGAAAATTGAAATCTTCTTTAAGTGTTGCACTGCTATTATGACTCCTGTGTTACTCTTCTCATCTGACACAGGCACTGATGCTCACCATAACTCAAGCAAAATGTCTTCATCTTATGCCACTTTTTTTTTAATAATCACAACTTTATCATGATTTTCCTGATGGATTTCTCATGTAGGCAGTGCTAATTTACATACAGTTTCCTGAGGCAACACAGACAGTTTTATTACTGTTATGACTTTTCATTATAATAAAAATTCTCCAAATAAGCTTGCATGTCAATAGTGGAAATTTATGAGAGGGAGAAGAGATGAGTAGATTTGTTCGAATTGTCTTTAATTTGTCTAAGATGTTTTTAATTTAAATATAGCTGTAAAATAAAATTCAAAGATTTAATCTACTCTGAGATAGTACAAGTTTGTAAAGTTGCAGAGGATAAGTATAATTTTAATTTAGTGTATTTAAAATTTGAGGTTTATGACTTGCCATATTGTGTTAAATGTATGCATCAAGTGTATGTATTGCAGTGAGTTGTGCTGTTAACTGGCATAATACAGGAATTTCAAGTCTTTAAGTACTTTATTAAGGGATAGAGAAACTGTAGATTTTTTACTATCTAAGAGAAGAGAACTTAATTAAAGGAGATACAAACCCACATTTATAAGATCTATGGCACATCTGGCAGCTTGTGTAAAGATAATATGTTTGTTTGTCTGTGGGAATGCCTGCAATTGTATCTGCCAATCTGAAACAGTAGGAGTTTAGCTAATGAGGTTGCCTGGCAAAAAGAGCATCAGGAGGAAGTCAGGGTTAAAAATAAGCATACATGTGAAGACAAAGCAAAAGATTTATAATGGATGTAGAACTGTTCCAAGTTGTTATGGCAACTAACATTTTAGACTCATAATCACATAATAACAATACTGATCCTAAATAGATTGCATTTTTGTTATGTTTTTCCTTCCTTTTTTTTTTTTTAGTATCTTGGAATATTTTCTAAAATATTCAATATTTGAAATACTCTGTCAGTGATTATTTAAAACCTGTATATTTTCATTTGTGTAAAACTACAGTGAACAACGTAAAATAAAACTTGGTGGAATAAATCTGATAACTGAAATACCGGAAAGCTATGTGTGATTTTGATACTAAAGCAATACTTTTTTTCATAAACCAACAAAACAGATAGATGTAAATCCTAGTAGCATTTGTTAGCTTAAAAAAATCCGTGACTTAAATATAACTTTTAAAAAGCAAGCTAACAATGCTGCTTACTCTCTTGGGACAGTTTGTAGAGAAAGATTTGAAAGCATAGGGAAATAATAAGAAATAAAATAAGAAATAAAATATTATAGACATAGAATGGCAGTTATTCTGGTAATTAAGAGAAAAATTAATAAAGCTTTTTTGCTGCATGATTTGTGTGTCAAAAAAATAACAATGAAGCCAGTGAAGGGTCTAGATAGAGCACAAGCATTATGAGGAGCTACTGAGGAAAGTGAGTTGTTTAGCATTGAGAAAAGGAGATTCTGGGAAGACCTTGTCACTTTCTACAACTACTTGAAAGACGGTTGTAACAAGATTTTCGTCACCCAAGTCACAAGTGTTAGGACAAGAGGAAGTGGTTGCAAGTTGCACCAGGGAAGATTTAGAGTTAATATTAGGAAAAAATTTTTCGCTTAGAGGGCGGTTAAACACTGGCATATGCTGCCTAGTGAAGCTATGGAGTCACCATCTCTGGAGATAGTTAAAGGTGTGTAGATATAGCACTGTCATGGTTTAGCAAGGAGCCACTTTTGCTTGGTAACAGGAGGAGGGAGTTGCAGTGCAGACCCAGTAAAGAGTTCATGGACTTTCCCACAGCTGTTGGATTCAGACCCGCCGCCGGCCTGGCTGGGGCAATCTGGTGCATCTGCCATCACTATTTAGGGATGGGAATTTGAAGTGCTTGGGAGGAGGTGGAGGAGTGGTACAAGATGGAAACGACCCCACGGACCCCACAGTCAGAGTAGGAGGAAGGAAGAAGGAACATCAGACCGGAGACTCCTCTGCAACCTGTGTCAAGAACACAGACTGTGCCCCTGCAACCCGTGGAGGGCAATGGCAGGACTGAGAGCCACCAGCAGCTCTGTGTGAGTGCACCCAGATGTGCAAGAGACTGTGTGAGGAGGCGGCCATGGTCCAGGCAGAACTGGAGAGCCTGCGGGCCCCAGAGACCCACACGAGAGGTAGAGAGGAGCTGCAACCTTTGGGATGAACACACATCAGAGTGGCCTGTGCAAGGCTGTCGAGTGTATGAGGTACCCCGCGGAGGAGCAGGGAGGACTGGTGCGGAACCTGCCTGCCCTGAGGAGAGACAAATGGCAGAATCCATCAGGAATAGACTGACTGAAACCCCCATTCCCTGTCCCTCTGAGCTGTTCAGTAGGGGAGGAGATAAAGAAACTGGGATCAGGACTCTGAGCCCAGGAAAAGGGAAGGAGTGGGGAGGAGGTGGTCTTAAAGGGCTGGTTGTACTCTTCATCATTGTACCACTCTGTGTTGTTTTGTGTTGATTGTGTTTTGGGGTTTTATGGTTATGTTTTAGTTGGTGTTGGATGAAATTATTTTCTGTTTTCTTCCCCAAGCCGAGTAGCCTGCTCTGTTTTGTCCTGGACCCTAAGCAACAATTAAGCCCTCCCTGTCCTTTGGCAATTCTCGGGTCTTTGGTACTTGAGGCTTTTATTCCCTGATGGGCCTAAACCATGACAAGCACTTAGGATTATGTTTTAGTTGTAGACTTATTAGTGTTAGGTTAGTGATTGGGCTTTTGTGATCTTAAAGGTCTTTTTTCAGCCAAAGTGGTTCTATGACCCTTTCTTGCCATTTCAGAACTTACCGTGCAGTCTTAGGATTTGGTATAAACATTACTAAGTTCCATCAAATAATAATAGAAGTAGTAACTTAATCAATTGTGGTGAAGCATAACAGTACTTCAGTTAGTTGAAGAGAATGTGAAGATGTTGAAGGCAACCCAAGGAAACTGAATTGCTCCAAAGACATGCTTAGCTACAGCACTCTAAATTTCTTCCTCGAGAAGCTATAGCAAGGGACTGGATTTTTAAGGAAAAGTGTCACTGACAAGTTTTTTCTTGACTAAGAAACAAGCAATTGAGGTGTACTTTAGCTCTTTAACCTTCCAATTTTTCACACGTGTAAAGACTGAGTTGTGTAAGTTATTTGGGAAATCAGTGGACCTTAAATTGTTCAAACAGTGCATAAAAATCTTGTAATGATGAAGAAGACTGTGTTATGTTCTTCCATGATTTGTGGGGGTCATTAATAATGTCACAGAACTGTTGGATTTATATTCCTACTATGGCAAGGACAAGCAATTGCTTAATACTCCTGAGCCCTAACTAAGTATTAGTATAATGGGAAAATTCTTTACTGTTCCCTCTTTCCATATTTACAATAAGATGAAGAGAATTGGTATAGGTAAGAGTGATGTTTGAAATATCATAGGTGCATGTACATAAAATGGTGACATCAGGTTTTCTGATAACTTGAAAAGTATGGAATTAAGCAGGAAAAAAGGCTGGTAGCCTGTCAGGAGGCTTGTATTTTGAATTCAAGCTTTGTGTTAGCCGTAATTGTAGAATGAGGTTACTGGTAATGCTCAAGGTCTTTTTTTATCAAAAGCATTAGGAGTGTAAGTTCTGTACCAATGAGGAAAACAGGAAATGAGTACAAACCCTGGAACACTAAATGCAGTGCTGCAATGCAGCTGTCCAAGGCAGATTTTTAGTAGTCACTTGCTAAAAGCTTAGGTTTTAATTAAAATCCCAATTTTTGTGAAATGTCAGAGAAGCTAAGAGCTTGGAGGGGGCTGTTGGAGAGAATAGATATTGATTAATTGTAAAGAATATTCCAGGTAACCGTATTATAGGAAAGCTGAACGTGTTATTTGAACCATATATATCCAGTAGAGGAATGTTTTTATCTGAGAACATCTATGTCTGTGTTGATAGGAAGTCCTCATAGAGGATGCTGTCCATTGGAAGGAATCACTGGCAGCAGTGAGCAATGTTCCAGGCACCTGAAAGAAACTTCAATGTGAAATTGTGCAAGTATCAGCCAGTGTCCTGACTATTGCTCATCCTGCAAGGTCACCAATCTGGTGCCAGCCTTTGAAAAAGACTAGAGTAGGAAGTAGAAAAAATAGACAACAAATAATCAAATAATGTGTTACTGTGAAAGTTACTGGATGAGGTAATGGAAAGCATTTGTAGGCTACAAGGAAAATGGCAGTTTTGTACTGTGTGTGGACCTTGCCCAATTCAGAGTGAAAGCAATAGAGAGCGACTGGTCTTGTAAGAACTTCTTTTGCTATATGGAGGGAAAATAACCTGACACTTGCTAGTGCTCACTTGTCTTAGGCAATGTTAGATAGCTCTATATATCCACAGTTGATGCTTGTGCAGGTGGCATGATGTTCCAGCCCAGCTTGGTTTTAGTAGAATTACTTTTGCAGACATACTTTGTCACATATACTGCTGTTACAGATCTGGTAAAATACTTCTTTTCAGAAAAACCTTGCCTTTGCAATAGTTTGTAAACCTTCTTGCATAGCATTTGTTTTCCTTAATTTGCTCTGTTACTTTGAGCACACAGGAAATGTATTATGTGGTTAAGAAGAGTATGGTCAGATAGTCTTTTTGGATTACTACAGGTTTGGGTTGATGAAATTTTCTTTACCAAAGTCATTGAACAAATCAATAGTGAATTGGTTTCTTCACATAAGGGCTGGATTGAGTATTATCTGAAAGGATATAACACATTAAAAAAGATAAAGAAGCAGAACAGAGAATGAAAAAGGGATAAAGAATGATGACTGTGATCCTGCCTTTACCTGAAAGTGATGAATTTTTAAATACACCAAGTAGGATAGAACAACTAGGACAATAGAAGTGAGAAAACATGTATGTTAGACTTTATATAAAACCACAAATCAAAAAATACAAGAAAAACTAGTCTGTATTCATATATAATACCAATAGTAGGGTGAGACAGTGAAAATAGGCAGCACATCGTAATGAAAGATGATGCATACGTTTGCATGTAATGATTTTTTTTTTTTTTACAGATGAAAGTATAATTGGATTAAAACAAGTGTTGGATGAGTTAATACTTGGCAGAAGAGTTCAGTTATGAAGTATAGCTCATGAAGTTCCTGATGTGCTTGCTGGAAAATGAACATGGGAAAAGATTAGTCCTTTTCTTGTGCCGTTCCTTAAACATCTCCAATGTTCTTCTAATGTTTCATGAAAGAATGTAAGAGGTGATTTCAGAAGCTTCTGCCTATTCTTTCTCTAGATCTATCACAACATGACTTGGAGAGCAAGTGGCTGGTTCTAAACTACCTTTGTGAAGCAGAGATGTTGGCATGATAAGATTAGTATTCAACTTTTGATTTTACCTGGAGGTGGTGTGGAGTGACCCACAGATAGGAATCAAAGAGCGTTAAAAATAGCTTAGAAGAGGTGTGTGAAGCTGTTTTTTAAGTAACCTTCTGCAAGTTCCCTTCTTTTCCAAACAATGGAGATAGAAATTATGAGTTAAACTATGATTGTTTTTGTGGTGGGTAATAACATGACCTCAATATTCTCGAGAATATTCTGGAGAAGGTGCATGGTTAAAACATGGGAAATGTAGCAAACATCTTAAGCATAGAACTAGCAAGCTGAACAGTAAGTCACTGGGGATGATTCTCTGGTAAGTCTGCTCAGTAACATGAGCTCAAGCAACTTACTACTTTTATTTGTCTTGTTTCTTAACTTACTAAAACAAATTGATTGGAAATACTAAATTGTATTAAAAAGTATATTAAAAAAATACGTAACTTCTTGCATTCACTGACTACTTAAAAAACACGGGCATTATCCCTCCATGTCATTTTTTGTAGTCTGGATAGTGATCATGCTAGACAAGAATTGGGTTTTTTACAAGTGGTAATTTCATGGATTCTTAGTTACACTATTTTTGCAAAAAGACTTTATCCAGTAATAAAATTAAGTTGTTATCAACTCTTCTATTAGATTCAGACGTTTGTAGAGTTGATCAATGAGGAGTGTCATGAAGTAAATGTTGAATTTGCTTTCATTGCATTGTTGCCAGCCCTTGTTGGTATCATTCTGCCCTGACTTCCCAGGGAGATGCAGATTTTTAGATATTGAGAGGGCAAATTATTAGGTGTTTTTCAGGAGGAGCAGAAATTCAGCAGAAGGTCTAGGTTTGGCAATATAGCTTAAAGTTTCCCTGATTAATTTTCTATGCATTATATAGCTAGAATGACTGTGGGATAATATTTACTAGTTTCTTGAGAAATGCATTTTTTCGGAGATATTAGTCATCTGATTTACATACACTGGTTAATACATAGGGCCCAGTTGAGTGCTATGTTGCATTTGCCTTCACAAGAGAAGCACAATGTATTGATCAGATTGTATTAGGAAAGAATTGTGTGTAAACAAAATCTTTCTGTAGAATCATAGAATTGTTTGGTTGAAGGAGACCTTCAAAATTGAGTCCAACCACTAACCTAACACTGCCAAGCCCACCACTAAACCATGTCCCTCAGCACCTCATCTACATGTCTTTTAAATATTTCCACAGTGATGACTTCACCACCTCCCTGGGCAGCAGTATTTAACAACTCTCTCAGTGAAAAAGTTCTTCCTAATATCCAATCTAAACCTCCCCTGGCACAACTTGAAGTTGTTTACTCTTGTCCTATGACTCATTGCTTGGGAGGAGAGATCAGCCCCCACCTCGCGACAACTTCCTTTCAGGTAAACATACAGAGTGATCACATCTCCCCCTCAGTGTCCTCTTCTCCAGACTAAACATCCCCAGCTCCCTCAGCCACTCCTCATAAGACTTGTTCTCCAGATCCTTCAGCAGCTTTGTTGCTCATTTCTGGACACACTCACAGAATCATAGAATCTTAAGGATTGGAAGGGGCCTCGAATTTAATCCAACTCCCCTGCCAGAGCAGGATCAGCTATGTCTGTCTTGTAGTGAGGGACCAAAAACTGAACTGGTACAGCCTCACCAGTGCTGAGTACAGGGGGACAATCACTTCCCTGGTCTTGCTGGCCCCAGTATTTCTAATACCAGCCAGGGTGCCATTGATTTTCATGGCCACATGAAAATCCCACGTTACTGGCTCACGGTCATCTGGATGTCAATGAACACTCCCAGGTCCACCAGACAACTCTCCAGCCACTCTGTAGCATTGCCCAGGGTTGCAAGACCTGGCACTTGGCCTTGTTGAACCTCATACAGTTAGCCTCAGCTCACTGGTCCAGGTCTCTCTGAAGAGCTTTCCTACCCTCAAGGAGATCTCTGCTCCCACCCAGCTTCGTATCATCTGCAAACTTACTGAGGGTGCACTCGATTGCCTCATCAAGAGGCCTGATACTTTTAACATGAACTGGAAAGGAGCAATGGCAGGTTGGATCACTTTGGTCCTGTGTCAAAACATTGTTTGACAAAAATGGCAGCACAAGAGGCCAGCTGGAGAGCAGGAAGAATATGGAAGATAACACCAATGCTTTGTCAATGGTGGGAGAGATTTTATCTCTGTCTCACAAAAAGGGTATCTAGAAATAAGTGGAAAAGATCGTGTTACTAGTCAAAGATCTGATGACTGATAGAATTAAGGGATCCAGGGTTGGGTTTGCTGGGCCTTACTGTTCCCCATCTGCAGTTCTCAGGTGTTTCACTGTTCATACTGGTGTCACTGGTTGCTGAGATTTTTTTTCCTTGGTAGACCGTGAATGATAAGATATTTTAAAGGACTGGTGTGTTTCAGTATGAATAGTTGATACTGTAGGAATGAAAAAGGAGTTTTTATCACCCCATTCTCCATCCAAAGCTGGATAATGGGGATTTCTTGCGAATGTGGGTTGGGCATAGAGCATATTTTATTTGAAGAACTTACAACAAACAACCTCCCTCATACCCCTATGTCCCTCACAAACTCAGAAAACAAAGACTGTTCCTTAAAGTCTGATTTATTATACTGCTTTAAATCAAGAACTTTAAAATGCATATTTTTAAGGAAAACAATCATCATGCAGTAGCATGCCAGTTTGCTTCATAATATTCGTTTAGTACTGCATATTATAGCTGCATAAAATGTCTGAGAAAAGTGTCTCTCCTTTTTGTGTTATTTTGCATTTTGTGGTGGTTTAACACCGGCTATGTGCCCACCCAAAGCTGGTGTATCACTCCCCTTCCTCAGCTTGACAGGGGAGAATAAATAGAAGAAAAAGCTCATGAGTAAAGATAAGGACAGGGAGATCATTCAGCAGTTACCGTGACAGGTAAAACAAACTTAGCCTGGGGAGAATTGGTTTGATTTATTAACAAACAAAATCGAGTAGGGAAATGAGAAACAAAAACTGTATCTTAGAACATTTTCCTCCACCCTTCCATTCTTTCCAGGTTTCTATGCCCTACCTCCCAGTGTTGCAGGGGGATGGGGGATGGAGGTTAGAGTCAGTTCATTACAGATGACCTTGATGGTGCCTCCTCTCAGGGGAAGGACTCCTCACACTTCCCTTGGTACAGTGTGGGACGGGAGACAGTCCTCCACAAACTTCTCCAACGTGGGTCCTTCCCATGGATTACAGTTTACAATTCTTCATGAACTGCTCCAATGTGGATCCCCCATAGGGTCACAAGTCCTGACAGGAAACTTCAGTTGGTGGCTTCACAGATCCTGCCAGTAACTTACTGCAACATGTGCTTCCTACAGGATTACAGTCTCCTTCAGGCATCCACCCACACCATTGGGTCTTCCATGGGCTGTAGATGTATCTCTTTTCCACCATGGATCCTCATGGGCTGCAGGGTTCAGCATGGTTTTTGCCACAGGTCACAGAGGAATCTTTCTTCCAGTGCCTGGAGCATTACCACCTCCTCCTCCTCCTGCAGTGACCTTAGTGTCTGCAGAGTTGCTGTTCTAACATTCTCACACCGTTCTGCTGCTGCTGCAGTTTTGCATCTGCACAGCAATTCCTTCCTTTTCTCTAATGTGTTAATCTCCGAGGTGTTACCTCCATTGCTAATTGGCTTGGCCTTGACCAGCGGTGGGTCCATCTTAGAGCAGATCGACACTGGCCTTGTCAGACACAGGGGAAGCTTCTGACAGCTTTTTACATAAGCCATCCCTGTAACTCCCTGCTACTAAAAGTTGGCAGCATGAGCTGTCTACACACAAGACTGAACAGTCTTTTCTAAAAGCTCAGAATTATTATTAAAACATCTAATACTCAGAATTACTTCTGAATAAAGAGCCAGTTTCTCTTCAACTGTCCAGTTACCTTCTATTCTCTGCCCTCTGTTCTACCCTGTTCTGCTGACCAGACATTGTTTCCTCTGCCTATCTACATTTTGGATTTATAGTTGTATTTTGTATGATTATGAAATCTTAGGAAGAGACATAAGACCCTGCAGAGTCGAACTGGGAATCTGTGAGATTTAATAGCAATAATTTTAAACATTCTATGCCTCTGTTACTCCTCTAAGATATCCGTACTCTCCATTTATATATTTTCTATAGCTAAGCTCTTCACAGAAATATATGACAACATCACTTAATATGAAAGATAGGAAATCGTTTGGGTTTTTTTTCTTCCTAAAATGGAGTCAGAAGTGGAATGAGTACTAAAATTTTTCACTTGCACATATGCCTCTTCAGTAAAGCCACAGGAATGTTACAGGCTTTGCTTATCTGTATCTAAACAGAGATTCGTATAAGAACTAGAATGAATTTAGTGAGAAGGAAAATAATTTCTAAAAGATCTAAATGTAATGTTAAACAAGCAAGCTTGACAGCCCTTTAGTAGTTATTTCCACAAGCTTTCACTAAGGAGGTAGAGAGGGGCAGAGAGCTTCAGAAAACCCACATTGGTCTCAATGTGTGTATTTTCCATTCATTTCTTCCTCAAGGAAAGCTGAGGAGAACCAGACTTGTTTAGATTTTTTAAGGCTGTTTTCACTTCTCATGAAATATTTGAAGTTTTTGGTAGTCTGGAGACTTAATTATCTAGCTATCTACAGACAAGGACCAGAAGAGTTGTTCCCAGTCTAGTTTTCTATGTGTTTCTTATATGCCTACTTATGTGGAACAAAAGCTCTTAAGTACTTTGTTTTTATTGCTTATTCACTTAATGATGTCTCTACTGAAATTAAAGTAATAGAGAGTGTTTTTTGTCTGAGGCAGATATTGGCCTTAAGTGTATTGAAGTCACTAAATTGATGCTATCTACTGAAGTGTTATATTGCCAGATATTTGCTACAACAGCAATCCTGTTTTTGAATAGGTAGCCTAAAAGTGGAAAGTTTTGCTTTCTAAACATGAGTGAGACTTGTATATAAAAAAAAAATGTATCCTAAAGCTCTTAAAATAACATTCCAAACACATTTTGCTTTTGGTAAAAGATCCTCTTCAGGTTTAATGTGCAAAATCATGTACTTAAAGCTCTAAGAGAACTTTAGGACTATGAAGCATCATTTTCCAACCACTCATAACAAGTAGCTGGACTTGAAGTTGTACACTACTTAGTGCTGCTTGAACTTAATAGCTATCTGTCTTGAACCTTATGCTTCTGTCTTTACAAACTGTTGGAGTCTTACATTTAAAGTCTTTAATTTGTGACATGTCATGTTTTAGAACTGTATTTCACCCGCTACAGTCATTACTGTCTTTTCCTTTGATACCTTTTCTTCGTAACATTCTTATTCTTCATTACTTCGAGATGTCTCCTAGCGTTGTATTATAAGTAGTCTGTCAGAATATTACTACTATTCTGTACTATGATGTATTCTGATGGTGATGCTGTAGAAGCCTGTTGTTAACTTCTCTGCAGCCTGACTGTTGCCCTTTTAACAAAATGTGCCTTTTTTTTTCTAGCTATGCTTTCCTTTCACATTTTTATATTAATTTTCGTCTTTGCTGTTTCATCTGATTTCGTGATACTTTTTTTTCCACCAGCATATTTGATATGATTGTTAGGAAGAAATTCAGAGTGATGAAAACCATATTTATGTATCAGCTTCTACTGAATTTTCCCTCTGATTTTTTTTTTCTCTTTTTTTAAAATCTGCCCTCACTCTCAGGTTTATTTTGTTCAGGGCAATAAGATTCTTCCCATAGTAGGGTGAAGTAGCTGACAGAATGAAACTTAAATGTAAAGAAGAATTTTTTGCCTACTCACCTCATAGTGATGAGTAGTCCTGAGGAGAAATTAATAAACCTGAAAGAGAATTATGTAGTATTAAATTGACTAACTTCAGAAATAATTCAGAGCAATGTTGAAGTGCCTGCATATGCAATTGTGTGTAGGTATGTTTGTTATTGTCTTGTTCCTTCCTCAGCTTAATTATATGGCACCCAAAATGGTTCATGAAAGATGAAGATGGTTTCTAGTGAATCTAGTGGGACAATTATGTGTTAGGAGGTGATGTAGGATTACTCCAGTGCTTTTCATTACTTTGAGTACCACAGGTTGATGTGTGTTTAGTTTGAAATTAAAGAGTAAGAGCCAGGTTATATGACTCACCATTACATCAATTGGAAATTTTCCAGTATGCTGCTTGAAGTTAATCCCTCTGACAGTGCAGCACTTCCAATACTCTTATGATTTTCAGTATAGAATTTTCTTATCAGCCTACAGTAAGTAAGCAAATTTGTAAGGCTTAGAAGGTGAAACTTTATGACCTTTGCTGCTTTGAAGATGGAAGCAATTTTTTAATTGTTAGATGATAAATAGCTGTCCAAGTAATTGTACCTTATAAAGACAGTAAGGCACTGATCACTCAGAGTAGCCAATGTGCTTGCCGACCTTTGAATTAAAGGAGAAATTGTGGCAGATATTAAAAAACTGTGGTCTGTTGGTAGTTTTCATTCCCAAAAGTTATGTGTATAACTTAAATGGCAGGGCTTAGATAGCGTCATTACTTTTTTTCATGAGAACTATTGATTCACTGGATATCATGTAGTTCGAAAGCTTTAGCATTCTCAAGCAAATGCTAATCTGTCAAAATATAATATATTATCAGAATACAAATTACAAAAATAAGTTATGATAATTGATTAGTTGATACTAGACAGAAGTGAGCAAGTTCTGGAAGAAGAGAAACACAAAATTAAGGACAGAGTTTGGATTATTTGTTTTTGATAGACTACAGATTTCTGGCTGCGCATACCTGCAGATATTATGTGCATTTGATATATGCTTTTATTTGCTTCTGTTGGCTTCACTCTCCCATGTCCCTGTGCCTTCTTAATCTCTGAAGGTGCCTTCTGTGGAGAACCATTGAGCCTCACAGGAGAGAGGCGTTTCTCTTGATAATTCTAGCAATATGCATCATTTTATATGTTGATTTTATAACTCATTGTTCAAATTGCTTCGGAAAAATTAAATATTATTGAGTACTTCCGTAAACACCTGCACTGCCTTAGTTTCACTAAAAAAGTGAGCCATAAGGTTGCTACAAGCCTTGCCTCACCCTAGCTATGTTCTGCATTACAGAAATGCTTGATGATATTAAAGTTTCCAAAAAGTTTCTTAGTACTTTAAGTAAATGAATGTTTTTTATAAGCTATCTAGAATTAAAAAACAATATTTTTAGTTTTTGAAGATGTTTAAGGATTTTCTTGTTTTGCTTTTTGTTCAGACAAAACAATTATAGGAACCTGGGCTCTGAATCCTAATTTTTCCCATGGGTCCCTAAATCTCTGTGTATCCATTTATTTGTTTAATAGATGAAACTAACTTCTGTTATTAATTGTTCATTTTTACTTAATAAATTAACACTCTAAATGGAAATAACTGTTGCAGTAAACTTTGCTTTAACAGGGGCACATATTTTCCAGAAATGTGGATTTCTTCACTTCCATACTATAGTCTGTAGTTCAGTAAGATGCACCTAAAGAAAACCCAATGTGCTCTCTGCTGATCTCCCTGTTCTGTCGTGGCTTCTGATTCTTCAGACCTCTCTGCTGGCCTGGTGTTACTGGACTCCTAAGTCCTCAAGGTGCATGGAGGTCCAGGACACTGATTGGCTAGCAGCATGGGTGCTGCACTGTTTCGGTTTTGGCTTTGTGTTGTCTGCCAGCATTTCAGCTTGTCTTTTTCTTGTGGAAGGCTAGCCTGAGGAGTGCAGTGAGACCTTCAGCATCAAGCTAGAAAAACTGCTGAAGCGTGACCTGCTTACCCTCCCTTTCCCACCCCCAGCATTTTGAACTGAGAAAGCACCAGGAGGCATGTGGGAAAGTTGAGTCTGAGCTGTGGAGGTGATACCCAGGGCTCAGGGACAGGCAAGCCAGGCCTGCAAAGGCTGCCTGACCATTCTGAACAGCCTGGATGGAGTTATCCATGAGCACCTTGTGGGCAGGTGTCCTCACTGATCCCTGTGGGCCATGGAGTAGCTGCTCCTGTTGCAGGTCTGGACAGCTTAGGGGAAGGCATTGAAATGAAGTGCCTTCTGTCTGGCTGAGCTGATAATCTTCACCTTCTTAACTACTTCTCAATATGACAGTACATTTTGTGTGGTAGTGAGCAAACATACACATGCTGGGGAGTACGGAGAAGGAAGTTCCATAATATTTCATAAAATGCAAATTTATTTCTCTAAATATACAGGGAGAGTGAAGCAGTAGATATTACAAGTGTAACGCTGTGACATTTACTCTATTCAGCTTAGGGAAGAAAAGTATTAATGAAACTGGAACTACTGTATGGTAGGTGAAAAGCTACTTGGAAAACACTGATAACATGCAGTCATTCTTAACATTTGGTTCTTTTTAGTACCATGGATGATGAAATGAGTGCCCTTTGAACTTGTGGAGGATATCTGGGTTACCAAGGCTACCAACCTATCTAAGGGTAATCTGAGGTTCAAAATTATCATGATATGTTGGGGTAGTAGTAATGAAGAAGAACTGAAAAAACAGTAAAAAAGAAATTACTTGGTGAACTGTGCAGGCTTGCAGCTAAACATGGGTGGAAAGATCAACAGTATGAGTGCAAGATGAAGTACAAATGTAGATCTGGACAAATGTTTTTGTGGGCGCTATGAATTACTAATTAAATGCTAGTCCACACCTACTCTGTTTTGAAAAAGCTGTTCTGATTGCTTTGTATAGGATATGCTGTATTAATATATGGTTTGTTCAGTTTTTTTTCTTCTTGGTATGGCTGGAAGAATAGGTACTTGTGTTTAGAGCATGGAAAGAGGATTCTCGTTCTGGGAAAGCTCAGAGGAAAGCAGCAGAAATGACAGAGGACTAGATAGCATATCCTCTATGGAAAAACTGAAGAAATTAGGATTGTCTTTTCTACAGGTGAGAAAAAGGAAATGGAAATATTCAAAAAGCAAAAGACTGGGGTAGACAGTGACAACCTAGATTTCATATTGCCTGGTGATAATCTTAAATTGCAATAAGAGATGTTCATGTTGGTGCTTAGCTAGAATGTTAATTGAGTTCTGGAATTGAGTGCATAATGACTGTCTCTTACCAGTCATAAGTGTTCTGCTATATACTGTCACAGTTTTCCCCCCTGAAATATCTCTGTTGTCATAAATGCCAGGAGAAGCTGTGTGTTTCCTATGTGAGAAAAGATCAGCTAACAATACACAGACTTTATTGCCTAGTTTTTATCTATTTTTGTTGGAAAGAGTCTAAATTCCTTTTCCTCTATTTGTTTTGGATTTTCATTCTGCATAGGTGAGATTCTGCTTAGCTCTTGATCAGTGTCAGAGGATTTTAAAGAGTAAGAAATAATGGGGTTTTTTTTGGAAAAAAACTCTGTCATGATTAAAAGTTGTGCTTGTTTTCTAAATTTATTAAATATTCCCTTCATAGAAAAAGATTGTTTTAGAGTTAGAAGACGATGCTATATTGATTCACCTCTCTTCATTTTCTGAGATGCTTCTTGACTGTTAGTTCTGCGTATCTTATTTGACATTCAGAACATTTGAAGGCAATATTACAATTCATAGTTTTTAACAACTTCAGGCTTCCTTTTATGGTTTCATCAAATTCTAATTTTGAAAGAAAAGTTTTGGAGATTCAATTGGTGCTCATACTTCAGTATAAATTAAATATTCCCTTCGAAATTAAAAGCGCAAATTTTAATTGCAGTTAAAAAAAATCGGTAGCTCTTTGGATACCTTCCTACTCTGATATCTGCACTGTGTCATTGGAGAAACCAACATGTGAAATAATCACAGAAGAAGTTTGCATGAAGTTACATTATGGGTTCAATTTCTAGTCTTAATAATTAAGTATGGTGTTTGATTAATGAGTATTAGAAGTTCAAAAGTTGTCTAGAAACAGAGACTAGGTTCTCATCTGTCATGTGGTACATCTTTTGGTAGATTCCTCGGTTGTATATTTTTTAAAACCTTAGGTTAATCACATTAGTTGGTGCCAAGCATTAGCTGATAACTCATGCAAGTAGAGTAGTTTTATGGGCTTGGGTGAATATGCTTAGTGTACTTTGTTGACGTTGTGAACTTAAGTTTTCAAAATAAAGAAGGATTTAAATAGCATTAGCATGTATAAACTAGCTATTTGGAAGCAAAAAGCTGTTTTAAATTTTTAGTAATTGGAAAAGTGTGGTGTCAAGAGGAAAGATACTGATCTTCATAAACAGATGTTTTCTGAGAAGAAAACAAAAATTCCCCAAACAACAAGAAAAAACACCAAAGCCCATTAATAGCTGCAAACTTCAAGTTTTTTCTAAAACAGCAGCTCTAGTTTATATGCAGTCTTTCTCCATGCTGTTCTTCCCATTGCTGAACACTGAGCCCAATTATTTCTCTCAAAACAGTATTAAAAAAGAGCTAGTATCTTAGCATGAGTGATTTTTATAATAGATAAGGTTATTTCCATCCATCTCAGAAGAATTTCCCTGTAGAAGGAGGATGGTGTGTACTAGAGTGTAAAACCAATTGAGCTGCTAATATAACTTGAGAGACAAGTTTTTATAGGGAGAGCTTGATTATTTATTTATTCATTTATTTTAAAACAATTAATTCAAATGGAAAATAAGATGACCTCTCAGGCATCTTAACCTCCATCATGCCTGATGGAGATGAAGCAAACATTAAACTAAGTACAGTTTATAACTATTATTCTGAATGTAATGTATTAATGCTATTACGTTTAAGTACTTTGGAGAGAAGAGTAGTTGATATCTGTGGAACTCTTAGCAGGAGGCAAAGCATGACGAGAGTAGTCACACACCATAAAATCCATGTGTCTGTTCAAAGTGTGAGCTCCAGGATCTAGGAGAGAAAGGAATTCTAATTTCTGAACTGAAATTTTTAATCTATTTTCTAAGCCTCCCTAGAGTATCAAGACAAATGTTTCAACTGTGTTTTGGTTGTGTTTTTTTGTCTGTGTGTTTTTGTTGGTTTTGTTACCTGTACAAATTCATTCTGATGAACAGCAGGTATTTAGAGTTTTTAATATTCTTTCCATGATATTTAACATGAGGGCTTATGAATCCTCATATTCTTGGATAGGATTCCACAGTGCATTTTTTGGGTATGCAGAATCCATGGATTTTAACTGTTCTCTTTAGGTGCTGTTGGGTTAGCTATTAGGGTTATCATAGCGGTGCACTGTATGGCTGTTTGTGCTTGCAAGGTCAAGATCACAGTCAGTAACTGGAAACTCAAAAGAAAGTCCAGAATTAATTGTCTGTAGATGTTTCTCTTTTTAGCCTTTTATTTCCATCTATGTAAAATTCAGAGCATTATGAGGCATTCAGTGTTAACATACCGTGCTTATTCAATTGCTTAAGATTTTTGTTTACAAATATGCATAGCAGATTGAAGACTTCCTTGGAAATAATAAACTTCAGGGCTTCCATGTTGTTTTCCTTAAGCAAGTACTTAAGTTCCCTAAGTATTATTGCAATTGTATTGGTTCCTGGTTATTCTTAACGGAGCATGAATCAGTACAAAGGCACATAATTCAAAGGGGAGGGCAGGTGATATTTTGAGGAAGTAGTAATTATTTGCTATTAGATCTGTGTTTTGAAGTATTAGTCCACGATTTTCAAAACTGTTATCAGTTGTTGGTTCTTAGTTCACATTGTGCATTTAATCAAGGTTTATACAACTACTTAACTGTACGTCATATACCTATAAAAGGAATAATATCTGAAAGCAGAAGATGATTCTTCAGTTTACTGTTGCATAAAGCAGTGTTCTAAAGATTTTTTTTTTTTTCCCTATCAGGAAAAATTATTACTTGATACTAAAAGGAAGTGATCCAAAATAAAGGAATGATATTTTTTTTCTGGTTACCAAAAAAAAAACCCCTCCCAGCAAGTCTAATGAAATTTCTCCTACTTTAAATAAATGCTAAGACTACTTTCAAAAAAATGCGGGGCATATAATTTCCTCTTCTGAAAGGTCTGGAATAGCAACTGTAATCTATTGTTGCATATGGTAATGATTATGACTTTTGAGCTTTTATTTAACTATTCCTGATCCTGTGGTGGTATTTGCAGCAGATTAATTCTTTCTGCTGTCACACAGATGGAATGACCAGTGTAATTCCTGTTTTCATTTTCAGGGTCTTAAGCTGATAGGAATAAGTATCTTCTCAATGCATTTTAAATACTGTTACTTTCAGAAGAATGATTAGTGTTTTAAAGATGCTCTGAATGTGAAATCTGATTCAAAATTTACATCTTCTTCTTTACATCTTCAAATTAAAATGCCTCAGTATTTAGGAGGGGAAAAATACCCTGAAGAGTTTACAGAATCTTTTCTTCATTGACAACAGGGGAAAAAACCCCAAAACCTCCTAAAGCTATTTTTTGAGCTTTTTCTAGATTTCTTAATTGTTTGAAAGAAGTTGCTTTAACTTTTTTTCTGGGATAAAAAGTACCATGTTCTGTGTATGTGTTACAGCTTCAGTTTCCTTGGATGTTTTGACCTGAGTCTGATGCTTATTGTGTGGTTCCAGGAGAGAGTTCGTTTCCCTCACCTGGGAAGAAATCAAAGTTTTCTATCCCCTTTCCTCTTGCTGGAGGGACCAGAGATCTGGGTCTTCTTTTACAGGATGTGGGTATTGATTTGTCTCATGCAAGGGTCTGATCAGCGCAAGTAGGGGAGGAGGTGGGATTTACCTGTGTGCTGGGAGTAAAAGCTCTGGGTGTTTCAGAAGCAGCAAACTTTCAGGTTACCTTGGTTGATAGTTGTGAATTCTCTGTGAAATTGTTTTTGTGCACTGAAGTGAAGGCACAGGTATGCTGAAGACTTGTGCAAATGCTTACTGCTCATGCCTTCTGTAAGACTATCTGCCTTAGAATACTTTTAATATTTTCAAATTTCATTTTAATTTCTTTCCAAATAGATAATACCCTGCAGAGGAAGTTCGTAATTTGATCTCCATCTGCTTCTCCAACCTTCTCAGTAAAGTGTGTTTCTTTAATCAGCATGTGAAAGATTTAAATTCCCCTTTGATTGGAGATCTGTTCAGTTAAGTTCAGTAGTGTTGATGGTACAATCTTGTCGTAGTGCTGTAGGTGGACCCAGAATAGTCAACGTCAGTCTTTCATCCTGGAAGATCTGCCACAAAATCAATTCTCAACGAATGCATCTTATCTAGCCAAATGATATCAGAGTGGTTTACAGCAATGGTGAAGCAAAGTGAATTTCAACTCTTTTCTAAAACTGTTTCATACAATGAAGTTGTTGCAGGTGTTTGTAGGTGTCTCTGTCTTCATGGGACTGAGTTTTCCCCAGGATATGCAGAATGCTTTGAGGTTTGGCAGTGTAACATGGCACTTTGGGAGCAGCTGCATGTTGGAAAATCGTGACTGGAATGAGGCTGTTCAGGCATGAAGTTATTTGGTATCCTGTTTGGATGACTTCGTTCTGACTTCTTATTATTGTAGATTTGGAAATTCCTTGAAAGTTTGGCTTAGAAAATACATTTTATTCCAGATAGATAGCTGACCAAATATATACTGCTTCTTAAGCAGCTAAACCAGCTTCTGAGTGTTTGAGAAGTATACTATAGTTGCTGTGCCACCATCCATAGGCTATACAAGAGAATTTCAGACAACTTGTAACTGTTGTTACTTTCATCTTAGTCATCCATTCACAGATGCCAATGTTAAAAATTCATGACTGAGTGCCTTCATTCCTGAATAAATATGAAACTATTTCCTGTGCCTTTTGGTTACTTTATTGCAGCTTACTGTTCAGTAACACTGTCCTTTGGTAAGCTTGCCTGATACATCGTATCAAGTGTCATTTTCTGAATGCTTTGTTGGAAGAGACTGTTCAAAGGAGCACATCATAAATGCTCTTTTGTGCAGAGGCTGCAAGCTTGCATTACAAATTTCAGTTACAGACATTTTCCTGTCTCAGATTTTGGAGTGCTTAAAGCCTATATATTTGCTAAAGATCCATCACAAGAGAAAACGAGTGAAAAGACTTAAATTATCATACCTCAGAAACTGGTATCTCATCATGTTTTCTTTCTCTGCACCAGTACAAACAAATCCACAGGAAGCTGGTGTTATGTAGGAGAACTAAGAATTCAAACACTTCAAAAGTGTGTGGGGTTTTTTCATATTTATTCATACGTAAAATGTTGACAAGGGGAACAGAACTTTCATAGCCACTTATAACCTGAGGAATGGTTTTAAGTCAAAACTTCTTCATAAACTTTACTCCAAATACTTGTATATCTTTTAAACATGACTTCCCCCCCTTTAAATTGGCCAATGTTTTCTTGTTACAGAATAGACAAGTCACAAGTGATAGTAGTATCATAGGTGTGAACACTGGTAAAGTGTTGTGTTGCCCATTATACTAATTCTGTGACAGACCTTTGATTTACCTTGACTGGATCTGACTTGCTCTGTAGTGTCTTGTCAAGCTGCCTCTCTGTTGATTGACCTCTCTGGGTGTGGAAAATGGAGGAATTCCAGTTATTCTGACATCAGCAAGTACAGCCTGGAGGACAGGATACTTTTTCTCTTTGTATGAAATTGCAGTGTCTGTGCAAAATTGATAAGCTACTGTAGTTCATTAGACTGAGTTTTAATACGTGAGTCTCCTGTCTTGTGTGAAATAAGTGAGTTCTCTGTCTTTAATTGTGCAGAGTAGCTTAATGACTTGTTTGAGGTTGGTTATTTTAGTAATTTTCATTCCCTATCATAGGTAGAAAAAAAAGTTTACATTCTTCAGGAAAATCTCCCTGGTCTTTGTGTTGTGTGGTTTTTACTGTTGTTTTTAATCTTTGTAGTAAATTCAGAGTCTTTTCTTGACTTATATTTGGGTTGTGTTGCATTGACAATGAGCTATGCAATGAAACTGAAATTTGTGACACTGATTTTTTTTTTTTTCTCCTTTCATTTCAACAATCTATAAAGAAATTGAAACAAGCCATGAACAATTTGTGTCTTGTGTAGAGAATACTTCTGTGCATGCTTAGGATGAAAGGCTGAGGGAGCTGGGGCTCTTTAGTTTGGAGGAGACTGAGAGGTGACCTCATTAATGTTTACAAATATGTAAAGGATGAGTGTCAGGAGGATGGAGTCAGGCTGTTCTCAATGATATCCAGTGATAGGACAAGGGGCAACAGGTACAAGTTGGAACATAAGAGGTTCCAAAGAAACGCAAGGAAGAATTTCTTCACTGTGAGGGTGACGGAGCACTGGAACAGGCAGCCAAGGTGGGCTGTGGAGTCTCCTTCTCTGGAGGCATTCAAAACCCACCTGGATGAGTTCTTGTGTGACCTACTCTAGGTGATCCTGCTCTGGCAGGGGGATTGGACTAGATCATCTTTTGAGGTCCCTTCCAACCCTTAAGGTTCTGTGATACTGTGTAATTCTGTATCAAGTAGTGTGTCTTAACTAGGATTATAACATCTTTCCATTTAATTCTACATATCCTCCTTCAAGCATGAAACTGAACTGATGGAGCAGGGTGTTAAAATTCTCAGACTTAATATTGTCTCTAGTTTTTCTTCATAATTTATTTAATGTTGTCTTTTTCTCTGTCCTAGGGTGGCAGATAATCACTCTGTGTTGCGTAATGGAAGGATAAAGAGGAAGTTATAGTGATTTGAGGGTTTTTTAAACTAGATGGAGGTTTACCTGGAGTATATTAAATTTATTCATTTAGTTATTTTTTTTTGTTCAAAAAAGAATATGCTTCCTGCAAGAAGAAAAAATTAATAGCTTTTGAGGTTTTATCTTTAGTCTTTATATGTATTTGAATAATTTTCAAGAAGGAAAAAAGTAAAGGGCCGTCTGTGAAATAATCACAGAGATCTTACTCTGAAAAGCAAAATAAGCATAAATACTAGTGTGTGGGAAACGTAAGTTTTCTGTGAATTAATATAGATATTTCTGAACTTCTCCTGTTTGCAGTCTACTTGCAACTTCATGTCTATTTCTATATTTCAGTGTTAGCTTGTTGCCCACTGTGTCTCATAAAGGTTGCCTGAAACCTAACCAAGGACTATAATGTTATATAGTCATTATTAAAAAATGAAATAAAAAGGTCACGTAGTCCTTAGCTTAAGGATAATGCACTTGAAGTTCTTTGACTCTCCACCTCATGTCATTAACATTGCCATAAAGTAAAGACAATGTTTTAACTTTATGGGGAAGACTTCTTTTTACCTGATATTTTTCTGTGAATCTAGTTGAGAATCTTTACTCCCTATCACAACAGGACTTATCAGTGGGGTGTTTTTTCCCCCATCAGAAAACCACTAAGTCAAATTCACTTCTGTATCTATAAATCTAGGGACATATGAAATGACCAACTTTCTGGTTTGGTTTTTTTTTTTCACTTGAAGGTGACATAATGGTGTGCTAGTAAGTGAAGAAGCACACTTTCAGGCAGAGAAGTTACCACAATGTGTGCTTAAGATGGAGGTTGTTTGATAGTTAGTCCTTGTTTAGAAGAAAGAGGATTTGCAAGAGTTGAAGACCAGTCTCCTGAAAATTGCTAGTTTCACACTTCAGGCAGAAGCTTGTTTTTCAAGGAGTAAGGAAGTGAGAGAAAGTAATTTGATCAGAAAACTGATCTGCCACATTGGTACATTACAGCAGGCATATTTTATTTAAGGATTTTTCTTTTAATCTTTGTGTGATTTCTTACCTCTGGTAACTACTGGATAGTAAGAAAGCTTGGTTTTCAGTAGGAGATAAAAACTAAGGCTTTTCACAGCTAATTAGTTTAGAAATAAATTTATGCCAAAATGATCCGTCCTTACTACTGAGCTAGTATGTGAAGTTCAGTGCTTGTCAAAATAAACAAAACATGGTGAAAGTGATGAGAAATACACAGATAGATTTAACAGTAGGACTAAGGAGACGTGTGATGTCTGTTATTCCATAGCTATGTAGATGCCTTCCATCAAGTATATGGAGAAGTGCTTAACAGGCCTAAAATTCTCCCTGAAAGTCTCAGATCCTAAAGTTAGCTTCTCGTCATGAGCTGGTTAAAAACATAGAAAGCAGTGCCATTTAGCTGATTCGTACTCTATTGTTTCTATCTTATGCAGGAGAGAATTGAATTGACCTTTTACATTAGGAATAATATTACGAGCTATTAATTGTCAAATAGCACTGCAGAGAAGAAAAGCAAAAAATAAGAGGGTAGAGTTTGATTTGGAGAAACGTAAACTATATATAAGTAGGAAAAATTAACACTTCAAGTGTGCTAGAGGCAAGAGAATACACTTCATGAATTTTGAGGACTGTAAACTCACCAGGATAGGGAAGCCTTTTTTGGGAATTATTGAAAGAAGGATGAAGCAATATCGATGTCAAACTACATGTTTCAGGAAAAAATGTTACTGATAAGTAGTGCTGCATTTAGATACTCTGCAGTAGAGCAGTTACAAAAGACTTGGGCATAGTGAAAAATAGGCAGCAAAAGGAATAGTTAAGAGCAGTGGTTCTTTGTCTGGGTGTAAATGATTTGGATACTCTTCACATTTCATTTCTTACAGCATCATCCAAATATGAGATTCATCCTTTGTGCTTTGTAAGAAGAAAAAAAAATGAAGTTTTGCTCTTTCATGTTAAATTTCTCTTTCTTTGTTGCTCAAAGTATGTTTGAGTTTTTGTAAAAAAACATTTGGGGTTTTAATGAGGCAACTCACTTGCAAAATCCTAGTAGAAACAGAGCACAGGTCAGTTGGGTTTTTTTCCTTTCTTGTCTGCAAGGGAAGTAGCTGTATATAGTATTTTACATCTGCTTGTGCTTGATCTGTTAGGCCAAAAATGATGGAAAAAATAATTACTTTCTGTTTCAAATGTACACAGTTCCTATTCTCTGTAGATAAATAATTATTTGAAAAGGAAAATCTTCATAACATTTATGAAATACACACATTTGTTTTGATATATGAAGGGGCATTTGGTGCTAATACTAAGTCTGAGTACTTATTTTCATAGGGATGCATCTACACCATGTTCGTTCTTCCAGTGGCTGTTGCTTTATAAAACTAGACAAACGTTAGCCAATACTTTTTAAAGTTGAAAAAATTTTGGTTTATTTTCATGAACACTGTGCTACCTCAAATTTTACTGGACATCTAATTATAAATATTTTATTTTGAACACTGTCCTGCCTGTAATTTCTGTCACTCATGTTTATGTGACTTTGTTTATTTTAATGGATTGAAGAGGAACTTGTGCTACACTTGTAGTGCTACAAAATACAGTTTTCATTGTTCAGGGGAATACATATTAAAAAACCCCTGTAGAAACTGTAGAAAAGAGTATCTAGGGCTTAAGATTTGCTTAAGATTTTTACATTTTGACTTAAATGGGGGAAAAGTCCTCATAAATCCTATAGTATTTCTTTACAAATAAAGAATGGCTTTATGTATGACTTTTTATAAAAGGTGTAAGAAAATATTTTCTGTGTTTTTCAGAGATAAATTTGATGTATAGTTCATTTTGACATAGGCTTCTGTTCTTGTAGTAGGCAGATAACTGAGAAAGGAGCGAGATTGTGTACATTCACAGGATATAGCTTCTTAAGTTGAATAAAAGGAGGTAAGGAGAAGTAGTTTGCAAGATGCTGAACAGATGCTTTGACTTGGTGATAAATGGTTTATGAGTGCTGTCTGGAGTATTTCATTAAATGCTGTACAGCTAACACATGTAGATGAAGACATGCAAATTTACTGCTAAGTATTTTGAAATTATGACAAATGAGGTTGGAAAGTACTGTAAAAATGTGTTGATATGCAAAAAAAATGTATTTTGGAGCTTCCAAATACTATAGCAGATTACCTTACTTTAGGAACAGCAACTTGAAATGCTTCTTATTTAGCTGTTATAATTTGATTGTGATTCTCTTTTTCTCCCAATGATTTTAACTTGAGATAGCTTGAAAGAAATGTTTCGAAAATTCTGCAAAGGTCAATTCTTATGTTCTGTTCCTTCATTCCCCACACTGGATTCCCTTTAGAAAGTGTTGCAGGTTTTATCTGCTTCCTGAACTTAACTTTAGAAATGTTAAAAATAAATGTTTATTTTGTGTAGAAAAAACATTGGTTGCTTTTTGTGTCTTGCTTAAAAATATTTGTGAGATAAATGTAAGGTGGGCTAAGAGACAATGTAAACAGCTATGTGCTACCAGTGGAAAGCAATCTTTAAATTTTCCCTGATCCTTTTCAGTTTTCTGAAGCCCATGTAGAAAAAACTCCTCTAATGGTTTATATACAGCCTCCCTCTGCTACGTGCATACTATTTATTAACAAAATTTAGAAAACATTATTCCGTAGTGTGTCAGTCATAAATAATCAAATGCTTTTAAGACCATATGTATTATTAAGATAGAGATTACAAACCACTGTATTAGTAAGTTTATTCTAGAGTCAGGGACATGAAAACTGCACACCAATGGATGTGATTTACAAACACTTTTTAGAATGGCTCTTGTACAATTGTCAGTTGATTCTAGACCATAGTCATTGAAGACTTCTAATAACAGCAAACCTAAGTAGTATAATAGAATTCTTTGTTTCTGTACATGAGTATTAATGATAAAGAGATTATCACAAACTGATACTTTGCCAAATTCTCTAATAAACATTAGATTCACTAATGAATCCTGCATATGATTCTAAATATGTGTTCATTCTATAGCATTGTGTTCTGTTTTGTTGTATTTTTTTTTGTAGCACAATTGCATTACAGGCTAGTAAATTAACATCACACAGATGACTGAATCCATATACATAAATTTTCATCTTTTCTTGAGTTACAGTTTGTCAATAGTTTTAAGAATGGTTAATAAAACTGTTTAAGACATATTAGAACACGTAAGTTCCTTCTTGCACAAAAATCAAAGGTTAAAACTTAAAGAATGATAATAATTTGTAGAAATATATAGTTCGGAGATGGCTTTTCACCAATAAATGCTCATTCATGTCTCACAACTGTTGTGATCCTATTATTCGGGCAAATGCTCAAAATTTATGATATTCAAAATGTAGGTTAATTTTGGTACTGTTTTTTGGATGGATTTAATCTAAACCTTCTTCAAGAAGGGCCATTTTGGTCATAAAGAGCAGCATAGTAAAGGAAAAGGAAAAATGATCTACATGAATCTTTTGGAATCATTAAGCAGGGGAGGGTAGATAAGGTTGGGTTAGGAAACTTTGTCGCAGCAAAAATTCAGATTGTATACCGAATTGGATTTTCTTGCTTGTTTGTGAAGTTTTACCTGGCATGCTGTGTCTCAGAAACTTTGTTTTGTGGGGTTCTTCACTAGATAGTATGTGCTATGGAGTTGTTGCTTTAGATATGAGGCTGCTCAAGGGCTATGATAGATGGTAGTCTTGTCTTTACCACCCATTCTGCAGAACAGCAGGACAATCTGTTTCCCCATTATGTCCTGTTTAAACATCTGATTTCTGCTTTCTGCCTTTTGGAGCTAGACAGGCTCAGCTTGTTCTGTCTTCTGAATACTTGTAAAATAAATGTACAAAATGGTCTCTTTAGCAGCCGTAAAAACTGGTATATTATCTTGTCAAAGCCATTGGCAAATGGAGGAGCAAACCCAGCTTTTTGGTACAAATGTGACTTGGTGACCAAAGTGAACTACTTTATCAAAACTTCAAGCTTACACCATTTCTGGGTAGAAAAAAGTGTGATAAAGCTTCATTGAGGAATGTGGAACTTTTTATTCCATCATCTTAATTTCAGGAAATTTATGGAACAAGCTGAGAGGATTTTGGACTTGGTGACCTCAGAATGATAATGATCCTTTGCTCCTGACATTATTTTTATGCACTTCATGTGTGGTCTTATTTTTTATTATCTGATCCTAAAAAGGAGAGAGAGAAGTTTGTAGGTAGAAGCATCCAGATAGGTTCTCAGAGATATGTGATGTCTTCTATAGATACCGTTTCAGTGATATTTCTAGGTATTTTATAGCTTGCTTGATTTGTTGCTACTTGAGTTTTGAGATGTTAGGATATGAAAAACTTATGCATTCCATAATTTTTTCATAGTGAGCAATCAATTTCTTATTTTATCATTTTCCTTACTACTGTTTTGGTTTTTTTTCCTTTTTCTATTCCTTGCTTCTTTAGGATCATATATGATAGTGATTTCCTCAGACCATGACCCTGGAGAAAAGACTCGACTCCAGCTTCCTACGATGAAAGAGAATGATACTCACTGTATTGATTTCAGCTACCTTCTGTACAGTAAGAATGGGGCAAACCCAGGAACTTTGAACATCCTGGTTAGGGTGAACAAAGGGCCACTGGCTAATCCCATCTGGAATGTCACCGGCTCCACTGGCAAAGACTGGCTTCGTGCGGAGTTGGCTGTCAGCACTTTCTGGCCCAATGAGTATCAGGTAAGCTTGCAATAAATTCTAACCACTGTATGATGTTTATAGCTGGGACCCATACAGTTTGTGTTCATTTTGATCTGTTCTGATGGAGTATTTTCACAGTGTCCTTAAATAAAGTGTTCTGTTTAGGATAAATAATTATTTGGGGATGGATATTTTTAATAGGAGATATTTGTTCAAAGATATCTGGTGTTATATAATGGGGGGAAAAAAGCTGGAAACAAGCCTCATTAAAAGAAATGGTAAGGTTAAAGTGTAGGAACATAAAAAATTATAAGCTCCCAGAAATAAATTGCTTGTCCAACTCTAATTTATTTCTGTCTTCCCTCCTCTTTTGGATATGCCCATGTTACCATGTCTAATTACATGACTGTAAACTGTGTGGTTTTTTTCACATGACATTTGCTTCATTTGTTGTGCAGGCAGAATAGTGCTCACCTAATGAGCAGCTGCTCAGGACGTGTGTTTCTCCTGTTTGCTCACTATGGGACAAAACCACCTGCAGTGTAGGACTGTTGTTTAGAGAGAAAAATTGTCTTGTTATTACTAGATGCTGTTATTTGATTTGTTTGATTAACCTGAGAAAGTACCTGCAGCTGTTTCGCTCAGTGGGTATTTGATGTGAAGGATGAGTCTCATACACAGGCGTTTTTGTCCTGGCATTTAGGAGGGAGAAGAGTTGGATTGGGTGTGCTCATCTGAATTCTTACACCATAAAGTGTTGTGTCATGATTGTATGTAGTTCTTAGAAGCTCCTGTCTAAGGATACCTCAGGTCATTAGTGCTCTTGCGATTAGTTTGGATGTCTAGACTAATTATTAAATGCTGCAGTGGCTTCTTATTAATGATTTTTTTTATTAGTGGTATTGCAGCAATGTTTCTTGAAGTGCCATTTCTAAAGTTATTTGCAATTGCTCATCATCAAAACAATCTCGATTAAAAAATGAGCATCGGTGCAAACAGCCATAATTGTATGGTGAAACTGATGCAGTTTACCGTCATTTTACATTTTTCTTCCTTTTTTTGGTTTTTTTTCCCCATTTTTAATATTTTTAGTTATAAAGGAATTTAATCTATCAGTGACATTGAAACTGGGTGAAACGATTTAAAGTTCTGAAATGTGGTTTCATAAAGCTTGGCTTCTGAGGAGGTGTTTTATTAACCCTTTTATGTTGCTAGAAAGCAGCTTCTGGTGTGCTTAAAAAAAAACAAGAGCCTTTTATAGCAATATAATAGTAATTGAGTATAGCAGTATTATATGCAGTAAATCAGGTTTCTGGTGACAGATGGCCAGGCTTGACAACAAGATTGGTGGTTGGGGCCTTATCTCAGCAACATGTCCATTTTTCACTTACATTACAGCCTTCACATTATCTCTCTATAGACTGTGCTTAAATTCATCCTTTCCCTTGCTTGATCATCCAGCGGAATATTGAAATCATGTGTAACACAGTTTATTTTTAAATTAAAAATCAATCTGGACTAGGACTGGAGAACTGTTAACGCAGCCTGCTGTGATTTGCATACAACTTGCACAATTCCTTTTGTGAATAAGAGGGGACACCTGCATAATGTCTGGGCACACCTACTTGTTTGCACAAACAGGGTTGGTGTTTTGTGGTTTTCAGTGGTTCTTTGAGGTCTCAAAGTCAACATCACTCTTCATTGCTTTTTTTTTTTTAAAATTTCTATTTTTTTATTGAGTTAGTTTGGAGTTGAGTTATTTTTTCCCATGGAAATGTTTTCTTCAGTTTTTCTCATAGGTGCTCTTTTCTGTAGAGCTCTAACTCATGATTTTGACACTTTGATCTGCTTGGTGATCAATAAGTTTAGTAAGCACTGAGGGAAATACACATTTTTTTTATAACAAAATAGAAGTGATTCTTTAGTAAACCGGGAATTGGATTCCTGCCTGTACAAGCAAGGTTGCTGCTAAATGTCACTGCAGAGTGCAAGTATTTCCATGTACTTTGTTAATCAGGTCAACTTGATTGCCATTTCCTTCACTTTTAACTCAGGGAAAAGAGTAGAGATTAGCAGGGGCTGAATAGCACAAACTGTGTTATAAGGAAGTCTCTTATGGTGACTTGGAAATTAGCAGGTCGACACATTAATAGTATTAATAAAGTGCTAATTAGCTCCTATATAGCATTTCTATGCTCTGTTGAAGCTTTATTGCTTTTGGATGGACTTAACATTTCTTTCTACTTAAAGGATTATTATTTTTTTATAATTAATCAATTTACTTGCCTTTTTTAACTGTATTGAGAGTTTTGGGGTAGTTTTTTTTAAGATTTATTTTCTGACAAAACATGGTACAGTTTATTACAATAACTTTACCAGATCAAACTGAATTTTTATTTAGTTTCATATCCTGCCTCTGATTGCAGATGAGAGTGGAAGCTTGTAGAAGGGTTGATGAACAGGACAAGCTCATGTTTCTCAGAATACACTTCCAGCCTCAAGCCTATTTGTGGTTCAAGAACTTAAGAACCAAAGTAATGTCTTACTATATTCCTGTTAGTCCACGGGGTGTGTTTGCAGTGATTTAAGCTTGTAGTGTCTTCAATGTATGTGACATGAAATTCTGGTATTAATTCTTAGTTAAAACCATTCCTGTGGGTTTCTCCAAGTTTGGAGTCTGTAATCCTTCTTTAGTCTTATTTTGCACTTGGGGAGTTTCAGCAGTGCTGTAATGACAAGATCTGTCTTCTCTCCTGCTAGCAAGGCATCTTCTATTCTGCTTGTTTTAACACATGGATGAACTGTTGAGGAAAATGGTTAGATCAGAGGATCCCTTGGAATGGAGGATATAATATTATTACAATACTTGTAATTTCTGGAATCTTTCTTTGATCACTCCATTGGAAAGATACCATCTTTGACCTGCCTCAAGTTTGCTTCAAAGGAAAAAATATTTTGGGATTTTTGTTATTTAAACTTTGTAACTGTCTGAGAATTTTGTGTGTCTGTGTGATTGCTACTGTAACTTGTTGTTTTACTTTGATTGAGATGTTTATTCCTGTCTGGACACATTGTTTAGTCTAATGCTTCTGTTCATTTCTTCTAGTTCTCTCCTTGTTTGCACAGTAGGAATTATACAATTGCTGAGGGCTGTCTTCCTTTTTACTTCTGTCACTGACAGTTGACACTTCCTTTGCTACCTATGTCGGTTTTTTTGAGTTAGGGATTTTGGGGTTTTTTTGTTTGTTTGTTTTTAAAAACTATCTCTTTGTCTTCTGTTTTTTGTGTCCTGTCCAGCAAACTTGTTTCGCTCCCTGAGGATAACATCCTTACTTGATCACACTTGAGGTCTGCTTTGCAATGTGAATCATGAGCTTTCCAATTTTGGTTTCGTATTACATATGTCTGTTTTCTGTTGCCTTTAATCAGAAACCGATAAAGTAAGTCTTGATTTTGGAGCTGTAAATCTCAAACTTGAAAAAAATTAATTATTTAGTTTCTTTATGGTTCTTCAGAGTTTCATTATACAGTAATGGTGCTCTGTAGTTGAACAAAGATGTTGGATATGACATTAGCTTGATAGGAGAGATGGTTACTCTTTGAAGTATAACTAGCAAAATACTGAACTGCATCAAGCAGTTTTTTTATCAGTTTTTTTATCAGTTCAGGAAGACTAATGGTGTGTGACCATTTTAAAAAGTATAGAAAAACTCTAGAAAGCCAAATGATGTTCTTGCTGAATTGTGAATCCTCATTTGACTAATTAATCTCTTCTTCATTTAAATATGATTATAGGATTTGCAGAAGTTTAAATTACTAGATCTTGGAAAGTTATTTTCCTTTATCTTATTAAAAAGTTTTGAAACTGCAGTAGACCAGGAGGATGGTAGATTGATTGAAGATTCACTGATGGTGTGTACAGTTGGGCCATATGCCAGATAAAGTATAACAGATTCCTTGTGAAATATGTGAATTTGTTGCCTTTTTGGATAGTGGATCACTATTCTAAACTTTCAGACATGTGAGACTTCAAACAAGCTGCATGCAGAAAAGTTTGGGAAAGCAGTGGATTACTTAATAAGAAACCTACTCTCCCAAACTCCCACTTCCGATTTGTAAGACAGATGTCCTTGATCGTATATGTTTGCTAACCTTGAAACACAATATAGCATCAAGAAAATCCAAAGAAGCTCTGATAAAAGACTAATATTTTCAAAGGGTTTGATTTAAAATATATTGGAATACAGAAAATGACTTTATGTTGAAGATGTACTGGAGGTATGAAATTTGGAACTAATGTAAATTTGTTGGCTAGATAAGAATATAGGTCTCCTCACACACTGCCCTAATGTGAGTCATCCACTGGGAGAACAGTCCTCCAGGTACCAACTGCTCCAGAGTGAGTCCATCATATGATCACAAGTCCTGACAGCAAACCTACTCTGGCGTGGGCTCCTCTCTCCCCATGGACTCCCAAGATCCTGCCAGGAGCTTGCTCCAGGATGGGCTTCCCACAGAGTCGCAGCCTCCTTCAGGCATCCACCCACTCTGGCGTGGGGCCCTCCACGGGCTGCGAGTGGGTCTCTACTGCCTGGTGGCCTCCATGGACTGCAGAGGCACAGCTTCCTCACCATGGTCTTCACCACAGGTCACAGAGGAGTCTTTCTTTCAAGGCCTAAGCACCTCTCCCCTCCTTCTCCACTGACCTTGGTGTCTGCAGAGATGCTTTGCACATTCTCACTCCCTTGGCTGCTGCTGTTTAGCAACTGCCCAGCAACTTCTTCCCCTTCTCAAATATGTTATTCACAGAGGAATTATCTCAGTAAATAATTGACCTGGGACAACTATGGGTCCATCTTAGAGCTGACTGACATTACCGTGTCAGCTACAGGGGAAGCTTTTGGCAACTCTGTTTAAAGAAGCCACCTCTGTACCCCTGCCCACTAGCAAAAACCTGGCTCTGGGGGAAGCAAACTGAAAAGAAGCAAACAGAGGTGGGTAACATAGCAGGCTGTAGACCCAAGAAAGTCTCTGTCAGAAGTAGTTGTGTTGGATACTGGAGGGAGTATGTTGGCTTAAGGAGATGCTAAGAAAGTTTTTTAAGAGAAAATTATGAAATCACAAATTAGGCAAAAAAGTCCAGGAAGTCTCATGAACCAAAAGTCACTGGGGGAGCAGAGAACATTTGAGGGTGGCACAGATATGCATTCTTGCACAGATGGGTTGTTGAGTTCCTTCTCTGGCGACATTCTGTGACCTACTCTAGGTGATCCTGCACTGGCAGGGGAGTTGGACTAGATGATCTTTTGAGATCCCTTTCCAATCCCTACCATCCGTGATGCCTTATGACCACTACTAAAGCAAAGATGTTGGGGTAAGTAGACCTTTGGCCTGAACTTCTAGACCATAGTAAGTTTTATATGAAGAGCAAAAGCCCTTTGTATACCCACCCCCCCCCACACACACCACCTCCCTGCCTGCCAAGTGGACGTGTGCTTAATTTGCTACTGGAATCCTAGGGAGACTAAATGGAGCTTTTATATTCTGGAGTTATCAAAAACATTCATTTTCTGTGGAATTTTTTGTTCTGAGCTTCATCTGCTACTACCAGCCCTTGTTTCTCTTGGCTCTTTTCCCTCTGAGTTCTCTTTTTAATCTAACTTGGGGTAACAGAAAAAATGTCCAAAATTTAAAATTTGAATTTAGAAATTAAACCTTTAAAATTCTTGTTATTTCTAAGGCTTCTCAGAAGGAAAGTAAAAATTTTATTTTTGTTTTGGTGAATGACTAAAATTTCATTCCAGCAGAGATATGGAAGTTTTTTAGTAAAATGTGTTTCTAGAAGACTATCTTTATAATTAAAGAAAACAAAATAATTCTTAAACTGAGACAGCTCCCCCCCCCCCCCCCCCCCCCAATCTTGCAACAGTTTATGTTTGTAGGTAGTGTAAGTCACTGAAATGCTCCTCCTATAGATGCCATTACTCTTTAGCACTTCTTTTGTACAGTAGCTCCTTTGAGGATACTTTGTGGCTTTTAAGGATTAAAGGTGACTGTCCATAAACTATTTTGTTCCTAGTTCATTAATACACAATAAAATGGTTTCAACATGATTCTTTCTGTCGTTTTTCCTTACTTCCTCTACACTTTTCTGCAGTTAAAAGCAATTTAACTATCTCACTGCTTACCACTATCACTAATGATTGAAAATTGGGCTTTTTTGGAAGTATCTCCAAATAGGAAGAATGTTGCTTTCTTGTTGGAAACACTTTGTAAACCCCTAAGTGTTTTCCTGACTATTACTTGCTAGACAGGACTTAATCAAAAGACTTTCGTTCTTCCTTTATACAGTTTATTGAAGAGTTATCCAGAGAACTGCTTTTTGTTTTGCTTTCTTTTTAAATAATCAACTTCATTTTTACTTCTCCAATACTTGTTAGTACAAACAAAACACCAACTCTTAGGGTAAACATGAAAGTGCACAAACATATCTGTCCCATTTCTATCTCATTTCTTCTGAGATGTTTATCAATTTGGTGAAGATAAAAAAAAAGATTAAACTCTAGCAGAGCGATTACCAGCAACATTTTAATAATTTAGTTCTGTAGATCACAAAGCACTTCCAGCTCTCAAGGGACTTCTACAAATACTGTCTCAATCTAGTCTTCGAACTGGAAAATCTTAGTGCACAGAGTGAAGGTGAACATTGCCCTAACAAACCCAGACACAACTGTAGTGCCAGCCTCCAGATTTGGGGATTACATGGAAGCTCTTTATTTTTTCTTAGAAATAACAATGCTGGTTCTGACTTTTAGTTCAGGTCTATGGCATTGTTTCAGTATATAGGCTAGCCTTGACCTACAGAAAGTTCATGCATGAGCCTAGGAAGTTCCTGAGTGATAAAGGAATGAGGGTGGTGGGAAAAAAGTAAACAATGATATGTGCTGTTGTCCTTTACCCCATCTGTTGTTTCCTCTTTTTTTCTTCTTAAGAACTTAAAAATTGAAATATGGATGTGCATATAATAGCTTTCCTGGCTTGGTGGATTTAACTTATGTTAACCTATTTTGGAGACACCTGATTTCTTGAAGTCTGTTATATTAAAAAAGGACAAACATGATAAATCAGTATGAAAGAATTTCTACTATTAAAAATAGCAAAGATGTTGTTAATCATGTAAAGTCTGTCAAATTTGTACTAAGTTAGTGACTGAAGCCATAGTTATCCATTGCAAGGTTCCACATAACACCAAGAATTCCATTCCAGCAAGGGCATAGAAGAAAACACTTTTCCTTGATTTTTAGAGGTGAAGAATCTGTGGACTCTGAGCAACTACTTATGTCGCACCATCCTTAGTCCGATGCTGAAGAAATAATGAATTTGCAGAATTTTGAACTAAAAGTATCTGTATATCTAAGAAGGAAATTTTAGCAATAATGCCACTCTTCAGAAAATAAAATGTTTTTCTCCTTCCTTTTTCCTTTGTTCAAATTTTTCAACACTGTATTTCCACTGCTTTGCCTTTTGTTATATTACAATGTGAGTAGCTTTATTTTGTTCTACTATATTTTGGATTTCCTTTGCTAAATGCATGATCTGAACTTAAAATTGGAGTAATGTCATACTTGAATCATTGGAACATTTTAAGGAACTGTATGACTATACATAGAAGATATTCAGTTCTCTTACCTTTTAATAACATAGACAAAACTTCAGTAAATGCTTGACAATTCCAAAGGCAATGAAAAATATAGGAGTTAATGTGTTGTATGAGCCCATGTCGTAAATGGTCATTAATTATCTAAACGTCTCAGGTGGAATGTAAACTCATGAAGACTTACATTTGAGATAAATATGTAATATTTTTAGGCAGTATTTAATTTCTGATGAAATATATGTGACTTTAACCTCAACAGTTTTCCAGGAAACATTCCACTCATCAGCAAGGCAGTATGCAAATTTTATATTAACCTTGATTACCAAGATTATGAAAAGCCTGTAGCATTCCTATCCCTGTTATACAGCAGGCACTGTCAAACAGTGAAGTGAAGAACAGACTATTACTAATCAACCTGATGGAGTTTTTTAGAAATATAAGATTAACTTAAATCATAGTGTGAAAATAAAGAGCTTCTGGATCATTCTTTTTCTCAAGGTTTTTCTTTTTTAGGATTTTTCTCTATAGCTGGAAAGCATAGTTACTTGTTATGTAAGAAGCTCAGATTTTCTCATGTTTTTATCAGCTTCTACAAGATCCCATTCCTTTCTTAGAAAAATTGTGACTATTGCACTCTCAAGGAGCTAGCAATCATAGAATCATAGAATGGTAGGATTTGGAAGGGACTTTTAGAGATCATCTAGTCCAACCCCCCTGCAGAAGCAAGTTACTCTTCACCTGAATATGAAATGAATAAAAGACAGTAATGGCAGAAATCAGTGATAGATGCTTGAAGTAAATGGTTAAAGAAAAGAAACTTGTAATACTTTATTTCATTCTATAGGTCCTGAAAAATTGAGTAACAAATTGTGCTCTGCTAGGGGTTTCCAGATCGCCTCTAAGTGAAAGTAAATAGAACAATTATAATACTGCAGTATTGAATCATTATCAGAAAAATTCATTACAGTCTTTGCAATTCAAGAATTGGAAACCAGTCAGTCTTCACATTTATGGGTCTTGAAGAGCCAGGGACCTTGACTTACAAGTCTGAAGTTGTTAACTCATCATTGATAAGACATATTGTTAGGTAATTTTTTCTGTGAAGTGTTTGTATGCTGCTGTATACCTGGATTTTCCCTGACACCACTTCAACTCCCAATAATATCTATTGGGAAAAAAAAAAAGTAATATTGAGAATTATGCAGCTACTGAAATTTCTTTTTATGTTTTCCTGCCTTTTATTATTTAGGGCAGGATGAAATGCTCTAGAAGAATTTGGGGTTTTTTGAGTCTATGCACACCATGCTACAATGTGTTGCCTGTTTTGATGTAATTTAAAAAAAAAAAATATTTTCTTTTGCTAATGCTAAATAGTGAACAAGCCTGAGGCCTGGAGTAAAGTCAAAAGGTTTTCTTCATCCAGAGTATTACATAATAGGAATCCCATGTTGACTGGTGATGACATCCTTGTAGGGAAATAAATTCCTTTTATCTTTATTATTCTCTCTACCCTGTATGTTCTTCTTTAGTTTAGAATTTGAGGTGACATTGAAAAACTAAGATGATTGCTCTGAAGGAAAAAGACATTCAAAATTTGAAGACAGGGGAAAAAGTGCATAAGAATTATGCTGTGTCTGTGTATTTAAAGAAATAAGCAAGCAAACAAAGAAACCAGTATTGTTAATTTTCCCCTTTTCCCAAAAGATATTATGAACCATTTTAAAGATGCTCCCACTATCCTAGCCTTCTCTTGCCAGAGTTAAGTAAATTATACTCATATCCTGGATATTCTGAAACATCATCTGAAGTAGAATAATTTTCTGTCTCTAAGGTAGTGATAATAAGTTTGCCAACTCATAATTGCCTTGTGGGATGCAGGGTGATGGTGCAGACAGATAGTGCTCTGGGCTCAGAGCCACTAACAGTTGCATTGTAACCTTTGCTGACATTTTCTTCGAGAGCTCTCTCTGTCTTAGATAGTTGTGGAGCTCCATCACTATTTTCTTTAAACGTCTTCCTGTACAGCTCTCAGAAAGTTTCATGAATTTGTATAAAACTTGTTGGAGTGGATGACTTCAGCAAAGTACCTTGTCTACCTGTAAGAAATGTACAGTCCTGTGACCAGACTGGTTTTTTTTTCCCCAGTGTTTTGGTTTTGGAGAGTGTGTGTGTGTGATTGGTTGTTTTGGATTCTTTTTGTGGTGGTGATGGTTGTTTTTTGTGACCTAAGGGTCTCCTGGAATCTTTTGCATGTGGTCCACAGCCTTTTTGCATACTCTTCATTTTCTGGACTGGATTCTGTAACTATAAACTGTTTTTATTGTAGACTTTACAGTTGCTGGCTGAGGTTTTCTTGATGCACATGCCAAGATTATCACAGCTCTGCTTGCTTCTCAAATGAGTGACAGCAAACGGAAACTCAACCTGTAAGCTCGTCCTCTGTATTGAGACAAGACAATACAGTAGTGCTTGGCAACTGCAAGGCAGTGTGACGACGTTTTCCATATTAGTGAAGGGGGCATATCCTGTGGGCAGAGCAGAGGAATTTGTGGGATTGTGACGATGTTCACTTTGCTGTCCTGTTGCAGTGTGATAATTGTTGTCTTTATCAGGGGTAGTGCCTGTGTGAGTGGTTACTTTTCAAAACGTTGTAGCTTGGATAACAAAAATAACATGGTAAAATGTAGTCTCTGCTAGGCTTGCCAGGCAATGATGTTGTCTGTTGGGAGAAAATAACTTGTCAATTCTTTTTTTTTTTTTCCAAACATATCAATTTTAAAAAAAACCCTCCATTTTATTGTGCTGCATGTTTTTAGTTATTCAGATACAGGAGATACACATCTGTCACCCAGAAATAGTAGAGGTTTGCTGCTATTTATGGAATGAAACAATTTACAAGCAAGGAAAGCATATTTATTTGTTTTGAACTATTTTATGATAAGCCTTTTTAAAAAATAATCCTATAATGCCAAACTTCTTTCCACTTTTGAAGTTCTGGAAGAGGAATCGAGTATTAGGGGTTTTGTGGTGACACTCAAGTGGATGGTGGTCTTGAGCTATAAGACAGAACAAGAAAAAAAAGTAATAGAGGAGGAAAATAAATGAAAATATATTATTTTTCATCTGCCAAACTTCATCAGCAAATACTTTGTATCTAGTGTGTTTATGGCAACTGACTGATGAACTTTGGGCATGTGTTATGCTTATGTCAGTGTCACTTTGGTAGGTTTGATCATTATTTGACTTGGTTGGACCTGGTTAATTTCAAAATTTGTGATTGCCTGGTTAACTTCAGAAATGGATTTCATCTGAAAATGCAAAAAAAGACCCCACTGCAAATCTCGCAAAACCTGAAGACAGATAACATTTCTTTTCTGTGATTTTTCCCCCCCCCTCTCTTTTAGTGAATTTAAGGGCAGAACACACACTCATGTGCTTACCCTCTCACATGTCAGTGAACCCCTGTTTCTCACCTCTATCTTACCTATCACGCTTAGGTGACAACTGTAAACTTTCTAGCCTTCCCAAAATGAGTTAAGAAAGAGTTGCAGGCTGTGCTAAATCTGTCTTTCCCCCCTTTTTTTCTTTTGAGTCATGCTACTTTTTGTATCAAATGTAAGTGCACCCTTCTGTGTCTGCGTTGCTGATTGGTTCACTCCTTCAAAGGTTTTGTAGTTAAAAACAAAAAAGAAAGAATCAATTGCAGTTAGTGATGCACTTGAATTGCCATGTTGAGCTTTGATGAATTGAACTTTGGTGCTTCACTAATTCTGGTTCATTACAGTGCAGCCAAAGCACTGTATGTGTAGAGAAGATGCAAGGAGCAGTGAAGTTCTCCTTTAATCTCAAACTTACCTTCAGAACCACAAGGAGGATGGCAGCACCGTGATTCTAGTTTTCATCTCCTGCTGCACCCACAGCTACAAGCAAGAGGACTGTGATGCTAATTCTCCTGCTGCAACTGCCCCTTTTCCAATTGTCCCAGCTTCTGCCCTTGGAAAGAGTGTAGGGGAGGTCAGTGTTAATGTTGCCTCCGTACTGGCACAGGTCCCTACCCTATGTAACTGCATGCTTCCAGTGTGATATTAGATATTCTCCTTTGGCACAGTGAATACATTCTGCCCTTTACACTGTAATCATACTTGTGAAGAAGACACAAAACCAAAGAACATCATGTTTCTGAAAAAAAAACCCAATAATAAATGATAATGAATAATAATGCCACTACCACCTAAAGACCCACACTTCCCTTTCTTCATAACGTAAGCCAAGAGAACAACAAGTTCCTGTTACCACGTTTCCAGTGTTTCTTGATGTAAGTCTTAAAAGCAGGGTAGCAATCTGTTGTTCAGTTTTCTACTGCTCTTAATGAGGGAAGTGCGAGCCTACCATGTTGAAAAAAATCTTCTTCCTATATGAAGAGAATTGTTGAACTATCATCTTAGGTACTGAAAACTGTGATAAGTTACCAAAATGTGGTGATGGGTTTTTGTTACAGGTTAAAATATCAAGCAGCTTGCAATGCATTTGCAGACTACAAAAGAATTTTTTCTCTCATAGGTCTTGGCAAGAGATCAGTTGTTTTCTGTGCAACTTAGCATAGAAATCGTAACAAAGCTGGAATTTTCTTGTTTGGTATCATTCTATTTTAAACAAAAATTGCAGACACCAAATCTGATGAGTGTGATGGGATTTGTGTGTGTATGACTGTGTTTGCATGTGCCTAGGATTTTTGCTTTTGTTTTATGAGGATAAAAATGAGCCTTAAAGTAGAGCATCATCTTTGGTCCTGAACTTAATCGTGAGGTTTTAACACCATATATATTTGAACAATACAAGGGAATAAAGTTTAGCAGTAGCTGTCTGATTTTTCCATGAAGAGCTGAAACATTAGATGTGCTTACCTTGGTAGCATTGAATTCTGCCTGAATTATATTGCTCAACTCTTGATTTGTTAGCAATTTGTTCAAAGTATATCATGTAGTATAAACAATACTTTTAAAAAAACCTATGTGAGTAGTTTGTTTTTATGTGTCTTGAATTGGAAATGCTATTGACATAGAAAATGGCATGCATTTTAATATATTATTTGTTTGCATACGTTAGATAAATGCCACAGTGCATTGAAACAGAAAAATATGTTAAATGGATATTTTATCACAGCAAAACAGTTAAACCAAACATGCTTTATTTGGCTGCAGCTTTACAGAACCATCAGATTCATATTGAATTTGGTTGAAAAACTGCCACCCAAATTAAAATGGGGTTATTTGTTCTTGGGGATTTTTATTTGTTAATTTCTTTGTGTGGTTTTTTTTGTTTTGTTTTGTTTTGTTTTACAAAATTTTAACAGCAGAGCTTTTATTTTCTGTAAATTTGCTTTTTCTATTTCCTCCTTTTTTTTTTTTTTTGCTCCCCTCTTGTTGAGAATATTATATGTAATAGGATGGTAATGAAAAATGTGCATGTTTCAGGACCTTGTTGGCTGTGGTCAAATCTATAATGGGAAAGTTTCCTGAAATAGATATGTCTTCATGTTTCTGCTTCTGAAGCTAGAGGTTGTTTTATTTTGAGATATCTATGTCTTGCTGGTTCTCAAAAAAGGAGTGGCAGTGTCAGTAGTGCAGATAATCAACTTAGTTTGTTTTTCTGTTAATCTGAAAAACATCATCACAATCCAGGTACAGATATTCTTAACCACATGAGGGGCTACAATTTTATACAAAAGTAAGGTCAAAACTTACCTAGATTCCTAGATTGTTAATTAAATTAGGAAAACTAGCTTGTACATTTCTGCTAGTGCTATGTGTGGCTGAGATTGGAGAACAGTTTCCCTGCTACAAAACACCTTCGTTCTATACTCTGCAGAAACTATTAACTTTAATTATTAACTTTATTTAACAGGTGTTATTTGGCTAATGCATTCCAAATTCTTGTACTTTCACAACATTTTTTTCTCTGTTAAGTTTGAGACAGAAATACTTTGGGAAGCATCAGGATGGAGGCAAAGCACAGCACATGAAAAATAAGCTATGTTTTCCCCTTGGTACTCTTTGTCTTCCTCCCTGAGCAGGTTCTTGCTATATCAATGGGAACAAAAAAAGGTAAAAACTGGAAAATAGCAAGCCTCTCAAACTAAAACCTAACCAAACCACACAGCAAATATAAGGTCTTTGCATATCAAGCTGGTGAGTTGCCTAGGGTTGCTGAAGAGTGTGATGCTTCCTTGATGGGTAGATGAGAGCAGGCAAGCTTACAGAGCCAGGGGCCGGAGGTGGGCTTGAGAGAGTGGGGTTTGGGGACCAGGAGGATCTTGCAGCTTTTAGTCCAGAGCTTGGGGCAGCACTGTCTTTGATGCTGTCACCTGCACTTGCCTAACCAGGGCTGTGACAGAACTACCCAGGACTTCTAACTTGATTCCAGTGCAGGGCCACCAAGATGATCAGGGGTATAGAACATCTTTCATACGAGGAAAGACTGCGGGAACTGGGGCTGTTTAGTCTGGAGAAGAGGAAATTGAGGGGTGATCTTACTAACATTTATAAATATCTAAAGGGTGGATGTCAGGAGGTTGGGACATCCCTATTTTCTATAGTAGATAGTAGCAGTACAAGTGGTAATGGGATGAAGCTGGAACACAAAAAGTTCCACTTAAATATAAGAAAAAACTATTTCACCATGAGAGTGACAGAGCAGTGGCACAGGCTACCCAGGGGGCTTGTGGAATCTCCTTCCTTGGAGGTCTTCAAGACCTGCTTGGACATGTTCCTATGTGACCTGATCGAGGTGATCCTGCTTCTGCAGGGGCGTTGGACTAGATGATCTCTGAAGGTCCCTTCCAACCCCTACCATTCTATGATGCTGTACCCAGCAGGTCAGCTCTATTGATTTGCGAGGAAACAAAGGGCTGTATTTACATTTAAGATTTGAGAGGTGGTTTTCTCAGGAGTGGTTGGGAGAAAAGCTTGCACCAACAGTCCTTGGAGATTTGACTTCCCTTTAGACAGGTCTCCAGCCTTCGTGGTCATGTTCAGGAAAGGGAATTTTCTGAACCCATAACAAAACCAAAATGCTTTGGGTCCTTTTTCTTGGAAATCCACAGATGGGCACAGAAGGGATAGAGCACAAGGAAGACTTCAAAAGCATCATCAGAGCACAAGCTGCTAGAGCAGTCAGTATCAAAAGGTGAAGGAAGGGAGGATGATAGGAAGTTGCCACTTCAGGCTGCAACTTCCTGGGGTTGGGACATCATCAGTAGACAACAAATGTTTCTGGAGGCATTATTTAACAGGCGGTTGAGCTGCCTTTGAAGCACCAATGGTGACAGGAAGTAGAACACAAGTATTTTTAGTGAGAATTTGTTTTTTTGGCAAAATTTGTTAATGATTAGGTATTTGTTCTCAGAAAATATATGTCAAAATGAGAGTAAGATCAATGTCCTCAAGTGTAGTAAACAGATTCAGTGTGTTTATTTGCCAAAAAAAGAACTTTAGTGATTTTTTAAACTGTGACCAAAAAATCAAGTACAGATTTCATAAAAATGAAAAAATAGGTCAATTTCAAACCATACAAATTGGGGAATTTTAACAATTTGAATCTTGTTTGGTAGAATTGTTTTATTCCAGAACGAGAACTGGGCCAGATATTTCATCCCTTTAAAGGTAACATAGGGAAGATGTGCATTTGCAAACAGACCTTGTCTGTGGAAAAGCCCTAAGCTGAAATGACTTTTTTTCCTAGGACTTTGTGTACAATGGTAGATGAAGGTATAGCTGAACATCTGAAAAATGATCCAAGAAAACTTTATCAAGCATAGAAACTGGTGTTACAATTTTCGATTGCTATTGCTCACATAGTTTTAAATCACATTTGTTTATTAAAGCAAATGACACAATCTGTATTTAGGTTAAAATGTAGCTTAATTTGACTTCTTTGCTTTTATTAATTCAATTATTGTAATTTTAAATGTAATAAATTTTAATGATGTACAAAGGAGTCTTTTAGCAGCTCTTAATTGCTTTTCTAAGTTCTTTAGTTTCATATAAATGTTGTGATTCAAGTTTATAGTAATTTTTACCCACGTTATTTAATGTTGAGGTTTTTACAGGTGCTTCCTCCCTTAGTTCCATAGTGATGATATTTAGGATATAATTAAAGTTTACAATTGAGAGCTATAGGAGCTGTTTAATCTCTGCACTAGCGCAGTTTGCAAAATGAAATTGGCTGTGTAGAGAATAGGAATAAAATTCTGTTGCAAAACTGATACAGATTGCCTGTGGAAACATAGTAAGTACTCAGGACAGAAAGTTTTGTAGAATTTTTTGTGTACAACATTTTCAAATCATGAAGAAAGCCTCCTGAATGAGTCTGTAATCTAGATCCTGTTCTGGTGTAAAGTTTTTCAGGATTTGATCTTCTGACATTATCCAGGGACAATTTTCACACACCTTATTTCAAATAAAGCTAGGATATGCAGGTTTTATTGGTAAATCTGTTTGTGGTTATTAATGGGCTTTAATATGTTTTCACTTCCAGTTTCTTTTGCTAGCTAATGTACTTCAGCTTTGATTTTTAATTTTTTTTAAGTAATAGGAGGATGTATCAAGTGGTTGCCATTGTAGGCAAGTTTCCATGTAGCAGTGGGAAATATTTATTTTCCTGTTCTTATTGCCATGGCAAGTAGCAGTAATTAAAGGCAACTTTAAAGATGATGTTTTGATTTCTCTTTCAGGCTTTCTTTCACAAGCCAATTAAAATGAATAGCCACTCCCTTCCATCCTTCATTGTGTAATCTCCTTTCTTCCACTGCTCTTGGTGGTAGGTAGCTTCATAGGCAAGATGAGATATCTTGTCTGCCAAATTAGGGAAGATTCAAACTTCTAGCAGCTTTCTTTTACCTTATCTTTCTCATCATCATCTCCTTAATTTGTAAATTCATCACCTGTATTGCAGCATTCAGCATTTTCATTTTATGAACAGTATTAAATTCTTTTATGTAAAATGAATCTTTGCTGTTGTTTTCAAAGGAGTAATTTGTTCCTTCAGACTTGTTTCCTTTCCTGTAAACTAGCTGCTGGCATCATGTTACTTGTAAGCTGTCTTTTCTAAGGATGATTGATATTGAGCCAATATTCTACATCTAGTACAGACCAAGGGAAACAGTGGACCTGAAAAGACGTAACAACAGGTCAGTTTGAGCATGAGTTTTATCTGTCTCTTCTAGTTAGCTGTAGCATTCCAGGGTGTTCATTTCCTGAAGTGACCTGAAAACATTTTTTTTAAGAACTGGTCCTCTGTAGCTGATTTAGGTCTTCTGTGCACCATTAATCCCTCCAAGTTCCCTGTGCTAACCACATTCAGCCTCCTGTGTTTAAATTTGTAATGCAGTCAGCAGTTCCAGTTTGTTTAGCATCACAGCAGAGATGGACATGATTCATGCTATGCCCATCTTAGTCCATCAAAGGACTCAAATATGGATGTAGTGAGCTTGGTGCACAGCTGGAGAGAATAAAGGGATTATTTATAATACTAAGGCAACCTGCATGCTGAAGATTTTTGACAGACACACTGTTAACTTAGCATGCATTTTCATACACTAAACAATGAGAATTAATGAGATTCTTTGATTGAAAATAATATGATGAGTATGTTTTGATTGTTCAGCTCTTATATGGAACTGGAGTCTGTGGAACAAAGCTTTTACTCTCATATGTAGTATTGATTTACCAGTCGTTAGCTTTTTTTTCTAGTCTTTAGTGGTTATTTCTAGTACAAGAAATTAGTCTACTACAGTAATTTCCCCAATTATGAATATTTGAGATAAACTTAATGCACACTTAGCTGGTATATGTTTTAAACCACTATGTAGTCTGTTATTCCTGCATGCCTTTGAGAATGCACATGTTAAATAGTCAGCCTTCTGGTCCAGATATGGCATTTCTTGACTGCTTTCAAGAAAAGCTAAGCTTGCAAGTCAGGACCGTATTGACTTGGTTCTATTTGGGATGAGTCTACCTCAACAGTGCCCTGTGTGTTGTGTGTTTTGTTGTTATTCCTGCTGAATGGCAATTCCAGGAGAAAACAGAAAAGTTTGCACAAGGCTGCAATTGCTATCTTTCATCTTAAAATCACTTCCACCAGAAATAAAAGATCATTACTCCCAGCATGTAGTTATAAGTACTGTACTATCCTGTCATCTTAGTTCAGATTATTTTCACTTATTCAAGAGGCCACGGCAGGAAGGATCTGAAATTGCAGTTGTGCTAAACTGAGCTCATCAAAGCTGCAAAGGTTTTACAGTTTGTCTGCTAAAGAGGCAGTTGAATTACAGAGAATAAGCAATTACTTTTCTCAAGATAAAAGAAACTTTGATAGAGATGTGGTTTAATCCGACTTCCTATATTAATATAAAACCTAACAGTAAAAAGGTTCTGCATCTGTCCATGTAGCTACACTTGTTAGACATGTAATTTCTTCTTTTCCCTCGGATTTCTGAAGGACAAGGTCAGATTCTGCATTGTGTAGATAGTGGTGAGCATATAAGTAGACTCTATTGTGCTGAATTGCGTGGATTGATGGTTTATATTTGGTTATTCATAATCACCTGCTATTGAATTGTTCTTTATCTGGGTATTCCCTTTTCAGAATAGCGTATTTCTGTGCACTTTTAACTACTGGTTCTGTAAGAATGCCCTCACCGTGGACTTGTTAGTGAACATCTGTACTGAGTAACTGCATGTAGACTGTAATGTTTCCTGTTAAGTATACATACATATTTATCGAAGAGGTTGAAGCTTCTAACAGATGGCAGATGGAAGTAAAAGCATATTGTGTGCGCTACTCTTTTTTCTGCATTCTTCCCTCCTCTCATATTTGGGGAAACAAGTGAGAATTGTAGTGTGTTCTTGAAAAGTGGATGTAACGGCTCTGCCAATGAGCTTTAAAACACTCTACTTCCAACAAAAGAGTTTTAATGATCTCATGCCTTTATAGAGTTGGAAGAAGTTAAATAACATTTCTGAGAAAAATATCACAGTGACTCCTTGTCATTCTTTTAGAGCAGAACACAGATATTTGGAAGACAGAATGTCAATCAGGATTTTAAATGATTTTTTTTATCCATTTGAATAGAGAAATACTTAGTTCTGCTAATGTTGCAAAATAAAATATTTAACTTACTGCACAGAACAGTGATTTTTAAATATTTTTTTACTGAGTTACAGAGTCTTGAACCCCTAACTGCTTTTGTAAGATGATGAGTGAAAACATACCTTGAAGTATGTCAAGCAATATAACTCCTCCTTAGTTATTCTGCCAGAAGGGTCATTTTTATGTACCTTGTAGGAGTTAAATGAAATCCTCTACAATTTTGGAAGTCTTTTTGTTTGGTTTCTGGCTTTGTTTGGTTTGGGTTTTTTTAAACATCCATCTTGGCAAAGAGCTAAGGAAATTTTTGTTGTTTTCCAAGTAAATCTAAGGCCATTGGTCATTTGGAAGTGCAAGTGCTTTTTAAAAAATAAGAAACTTTAGGGAGATATTGAGGGTGGTAGTAAATTGAAAGGACAAATAATTCTGATGTTTATTGCTATCTTGTTAAGTTAATGTGAGCTGCAGTTACTGTTAAGCAAGTTGCATAGGGTTAGCTGTCAGAGGTGTGGTTTGGGAACCCTGTGGCTTCCGTGTAGGTTTTTTTTTTTCTGTTTCACTGGGCACTTGCTTGTTTTTTTTTTTTCTGAAGTGTTTTGGTTTTCTATTCATTATACTCTTCCCCGTGATAACTTTTTTTTTTTCCATTTAAATTAGGGTTAACAGTGAGTTTAGTATACTATACTGCATAAAAATAGTAGGAAACATTCAGCAATTTCTCTGCTTAGCTTTTTGGCTGAATTCAAGAGAAGTATTCAGAGAAGTATTTTTTTCCATTGGAAGACTTCATTCACTCCCTTTCCTCATCTAAAGGGCAGGAAACTTTGTCAGTAGAATCTACGGGAGACCAGTATGGACAGATTAAAACTGTCAGAAGATTGACATTTCAAAATTCTAAGAACTGCAATTTGAACTGGAGACAATAAAGTAACTTCACTTACTGAACAAGGAGAAATACACTTGGGGCATGGTTGTAAAATGAGGCAGTCAAGCTTGCCAGCAGTTTCATGTGAATTTGTGAACATTTTTGCTTAACTACCATTTGAAGTGTGGGTCAGCCGGAGTCTCCTTGGCCCCGGACAGCTTCCCTCTGTTTAGCAGAGGAAACGCTACCTAGTCACAGGAAAGTATGAAGCTACTTCATCTGTGATTTCAGTTTTGTTCTTATCTTGAAAAGGTGAACTTTTTCTTTGGTGTAGTTGTTTCCTTCCTGTATAGATCTGCATTGTATGAACACTGAAAGAAATCAGGGCTAGAGGAGAAGTAACTTTTTCCAGCCCTGGAGCCCTGCAGAGGTCCCTCTCATGTGTGTGGCTGTGCAGGGTCATTGCCTGTACTCTGAATGCTTTGGGACCAGCAAACAGCTGGTTGAACCCATTAGCCTGGCAGAAAAATGTAACCCTGCAATAAAAGTCAGTAGAGCAGAATTGCTTTGGCTTCTGGAAGGATCTGATGAGCTTTGGTGCTGGCAGAAGGTGGATCGTGAATGGTGCAGGCAGGAGCAGAAAGATTAAGAGGGAAACCTGTCTTTCCTGATGGGAAAATGCTAATAATGTCAACTGCTTGTTAAAATATTGCCAAAGCTATCAAAATGCCAGGATTTTTTTTTTTCTTTAAAGTGTATGTGTTTATAATGTATTCACTGATTTAAAACACTTTTACTTATCTGTGAATCTTGAATGTGACTTAACATGATTCAAAGTTGGAAGTTACTAATTGTTGCAATACAGATACTTCTTAAAACCTTACTTCTTAAAAATAGACAATGGATCTGAAAATAACCATAAGAATAGCATCTTTATTTTTTAGTACTTCTTTTGCAGTGTTTTTTGGAAGAAGCAGGGTTCCATTCTTGGAGTTCCAAAAGAAAACAAACCGTGATTTCATGGGATTACATATTAAAAACCGAGCGTTCTGTGTTAACTTCTTAAAAAAAGCCACCAGTTGTGTGTTATGTCTCAGAGATCCCTTTAACCAACCAGGGTCAGTCACTGTTTTAGAGTGTTCGCTTTCAAAACCGTGTTCACTGTTTCAGTGGGCTTCATAATGCAATTTGACTTGTTACTGTGAAATTTTTTTGTTTAAATCGGCTGGGTGAAATTGTTACCAAATTATTGGAAAAGTAATTTTGGATGTGTTTCTAAACACAGTCTTCACTTTCCGCATAGTGCTCAGATATCATTATCATGTAGTAACTACTCTAATGGTAGCCACGACTATCTGAAGAGTTATGTTTTAAAAAAGTTATTTAAATTTTTTTTTAAAACCTGCAAAACTTTTAAATAATTTCAAAGTAGCACTTACATTGTAGTAAAGATGGGAAAGTTGATATGGAGTAAGCTATAATTAACATCATCTTCAGTAAGTTTTCAAAAGACAGCTTTAAGTATATTTTTCATATTAGAATGTAAAGGGAGATAACTCCCAATGATGAGACCCATTTGTTAAATATGGGGAAAATTACATTTCTGTTCTTTGAAGAATACTTGAAGGATTGAAAGCTGTAGTTTTGCACAAGACAGCTGATTTGTCTTGCTTGTGGTAGATGAGCTGTCAAGTCCATAGTTTAAGCTTCGCTTGTGATTGAAGGAATGTTGGAGAACAAAAATGAAAAGCAGCTTGTCTTGGGACCTTTCAGAGAAGTTAATTATTACTAGCTACAGTATCTAATGACCTTTTATCATAGTGACATGTTATGATACTTTCTCCGGTGCACAACAGTTTTCATTTTGCTTCCAACCATGCTAATTTATTATAATCTTCGTCATAGCAACCAAGTCTTACAATATTTGCGTGGTTGGTTTCACCCTGGCTACATGCCAGTTGCCCACCAAAGCTGTTGTATCACTCCCCCTCCTAAACTGAACAGGGGAGAAATATAATGAAAGGCTTGTGGGTTGAGATAAGGACAGGCAGATCGCTCAGCAGTTACTATCACAGGCAAAACAGACTCAAGGAGAAGTGGATTGATTTATTAACAATCAAAACTAAGTAGGGATAGGGAAATGAGAAGTAAAAAAACTTCAGTTTTTTTCATCTCCCCCTGCGCCCCTGGGTTTCTACTTCCTCCCCTGCAGCGGCACAGTGGGACGGGGAATGAAGGTTACAGTCAGTTCACCACAGATTGTCTCTGCCAATCCTTCCTCTCTGCCAATCCTTCCTCTCAGCAAGGAGGACTCCTTATATTTCCCTTGCTACAGTATGGGGTCTCTCTCATGGGAGATAGTACTCCGTGAACCTCTCCAACATGGGTCCTTCCCACAGGCTATACTTCTTCAGCGACTGAACTAGATGATCTCTTAAAGTCCCTTCCAGCTCCTACCATTCTGTGAACTGGTCTAATGTGGGTCTCATCCACAGGGGGAACAATTCTTCAGGAACAGACTACTCCAGCATGGGTCTCCCATAGGGTCACAAGTCCTGCCAGCAAGCCTACTTCACTGTGGGCTCCTGTCAGTCCATGGGTTCATGGGTCCTGTCAGAAACTTGCTCCAGTATGGGCTTCCTGCAGAGTCACAGCCTCCTTCGGTCATCCCTCTGATCCAGCATGTCAGAGGTGGGCTGCAGGTGGATCTCTCTTCCACCATGAATCTCCACGGACTGCAGGGCAAGGGCCTGTCTCACCACAGGCTGCACCATGGACTGCAGGGGAATATGTGCTCCAGTGCCTGGGCACCTCATCCCCCTCCTTCACAGACCTTGGTGTCCTTGGAGATGTTGTTCTCACATTTTCACTTCCTTCTGCTGCAGTTTAGAACACTTGCACAGCAACTCCTTCCCCTTCTCCAATACGTTAATCACAGAGATGTTGCCTCCATCATGAACTGGCTTGGCCTTAGCCAGTGATGGGTCCATCTTAGAGATGACTGGCATTGCCAGATAGAAGGGAAGCGTCTGGCAGCTTTTCACAGAAGCTTCCCCTTTTGCCCCTTGCTACCAAACCCTGATTGTGCAAGTCCACTACATTCCACCCCTCATTTCTGTGTATTACATATTTAAGAATTATCATTAAAATGCACATCCATTACATATTCTTCACAGTTTTCACTCACATCAACAAAAAGGAATTCCTCACACCAAAATGAAAATACCATCACAGCACCAAATTAAACTGGACAGTTTATGCACAGTCCACCTCTTATCTCTTCACCACAAATCAAAAAAACAAGTCCCCCCAATCATTCAATTTCTAACATTGTTCAATCCATGTTTTTGTGTATTATCTCTCCTGATTACTGTCCATATCACTCCTTGTGATCCAGAATTCTCAGTTTGGGTATCAAAAAGATCAACCAAGATAAGGATAGTAGTTGAGACAGGTATTTCAGACCAGTTCTCTGCAGGTTGAGTCTATAGTGCCTATGACAGTAATTCTCAACCCGACAGCCTTTTGCTATATTTCTCTCCCCTGTCCAGTTTAGGAGCAGGAGTGATAGAATAGATAGGGGGAGTGATAGATTAGATAGATGGATAGATAGATAGGACATCTGGTGCCTCACCAAGATTAAACCAACACAACCTTTTGGTGCCTTGACTTGTAAACTCAGATTACAAGGAGTTTGAGAAGGACCCATGTTGGAAAGGTTCATGGAGAACTGTCTTCTGTATGAGGGACCCTACACTGTAGTGATGAAGATGTGAGGAATGGGATAGAACAGAGTCATTTAAGTTGGAAAAGACCTTGAAGATAGAGTTCAACCACTAAATCATGTCCCTCAGCACCTCATTTATGTGTCTAAATATCTTTAGGGATGGAGACTCTACCACTTCCCAGGGCTGCTCATTCCAGTGTTTAATATACCTCTCAGTGAAAAAGTTCTTCCTAATCTCCAATCTAAATCTCTGCTGCAACTGTAGTCCATTTCCTCTTGTCCTATCATTTAGTGCTGGAGAGAAGAGACTGTGACAAGAAAAGAAGTCGTCCTCCTGAGAGGAAGTAGGGGCAAAGACAATCTATGGGGAACTGCCATACCCCCCATTCCCTGTGCCACTGAGAGGGAGGAGGTAGAAACCTGGGAAATGGGGGGGGGGAGTATTTTAATACTCAGTTTTTAAATTTCCCATTTCCCTATTCTGTTTTGATTACTAATAAATCAAACCACTTCTCCCTAATTGATTCAGTTTTGTCCGTGATGGTAGTTGCTGAATGATCTGAATGATCTCCTAGTCATTATCTCAACTTAAAAGCCTTTTCATTGTACTTTCTCTTCCCTGTCCAGCTGTGGAGAGGAAGCAATAGACCAACTTTGGCTGGGCATCTGGCACATAGCCAGGGTTAAACCATCATAGCCTGGATTTGATGGGTTTTGTTAAAATGAAGATAGTAGACTTAATTGGTGATTTTTTTTTCCTTTGGTAAAACAAAGGCCAAATATTCTTAATTGGGGATTTTTTTTTTAGTCTATGTAACTTTATATGAGTGGGTTTGGTTTTTTTCCTGACTCTTCTGACAAGCTCAGAATCTTCTGCTGAATCTGTAGGCACATTTCCACTTTTTGTTTCCTTTATTAAAGTTTTAATAAACGGTAAGATATGCAGGAGAGGAAAAAAAACCCCAAAACTTTAAGGAATATTCTAGTAGTATTCTATTTGTCCTTATAGAGATATTGAAAGAGTTTGCTCCTAAGCAAATAACTCACTTGAAGGAGTGTAACTGGGTTCTGGAGTTCTTAAAAAATAGTCCCATAGAAGCATGAAAATTGTGAGACTTCACATTGATTTTTTTTGTAGAGGAAAAGTGAAAGATACAGTGAAGCTGATCAGCAGAAATATTATCCCAGGATTGTATTCCTGACCTGGCCAGATGGTTACTGTTAAAGGCATATACTAAATCAGTTATACTGGTTGGTGGGGTAAATATGAAGATGTAATGCAGAGAGTTAAGTTTTCACTTCTGCGAAATCCTCCTAGCAGAGGAAAATTTAAGTTATGATTATCTCTGTAGCTATTCCATAGGAGTGGTGCTATTTTGCTCCCTAGGGCTAGTCTCACAGGAGTGAGACCTTTCTACAGCAAAAACCCCAAAAATATCAAAAGGAGCCCCTGAAAGATTAAAGCTATTGTGGGTAACATGGAACAACCCTCCTGCATAAGACAGGTCAGGAACAATGAATGTAAGAGGACCATCACTCTGCAAGCACCACTAAAATGAAAAGCTGTTGTGGTTTAAGACCAGAATGAAGGTGACTATTACAAAGAAGAAGACATTTTTTACATAGTACAAGTCCTGTCATAATGAGAGTAATGAGAGAGGAGAGTGAGAATGTAATACAATTAACACCTCAGGCCCCAAACAGTAATGACTAAAATAAAAGTAAAACCACTTCCTCTCCCTCTCTTTTTTGTTTTTCTTTCCCCACCCCACCCCCTCTCCCCCTTTCCCACAGCTTTCATTGCTGAGCATGATGTTATATGACATGTGATAGTCATTTGTCAGCTGCCCTGGTCACATCCCCTCCCAGCCTCTTGCATCACTCCCAGACTACTCGTTGGTGAGGCAGTGTAAAATAAAAAGAAAAAGAGGTGCTGTACAAGCACTGCTCGGCAATAGGTAAAATATCCCTGTGTTATCAACAGTGTTTTGATTACATATCCAAAATGAACCACTATATGAGCTACTATAAAGATTATTAGCTCCATTCTTGCCAAAGCCAATATAAATAGCTAGATACTGAATTAAGATTACAAAAGTTGACCATTCACTTTACACAAATGTTATTCCTCATAGATCCTTGAGTTCTTAGAAAAGAAATGTGCGAGGAAATGTGTAAGGATGATTCAGTTGATATTTTCATAGTTTTAGTATGATAAGTTTTGATTAAAAGTTCTTTGCCAAGGCTTAAATTTGTTTGTGAAATATGTAAAAACGACAACTTACAGGTCACTTGCCTACGAAACAGGAAATGGGAGGGAGAAGCAAAATTTGTGTTCATGGATTAGGAAGATGAGAGAAAAACTGTTACTGGAGTTTTGGAAAGATCTGTTCTAGAAGCTGTGCAGTTTAGTATCTTCACAAATGAATTAGAAAACGGATGGTTAAGCAAGTGGTAACATCAGGTCATTGACAATTATTTTGGATATTCAAAACTAAAATTGTCTACAAAGAGATGCAAAAGAGTCTCTTACAAGACAAGAGACTGATAAATTCGATAACAGAAGTATTATATAATAAATTATATATTTGAAGGAAAATTCTAGCTAGTAATTTGTATCTCATAATGGTCATGGATAATATCAAAGAAATTGTTGCCAGGAAGAAGAGATATTGGAGTAATTGTGGACAGGTCAGTGAAATCTCATTGCTCTAAAGTAAAATTTCATTGCTCTAAAAGGTAGTCATAAAGGATGTTAGGAATTGCTAAGAGAGGAATAAGGCAGAAAGAATTAAACAGAAAGAGTTATGGGAATAGTTATAATAGCATTGATTTTTTTTACTGTTCTGAAACAGTGCCTGCCATACTGTTATGTAAAGTGTGAGTCTGAAAAAAAACAAACCCAAACTAAGAAAGGGAACTGAACAAAGAGAAACAACTCCCTAAATTTCAGGACAGGAAAAGATTCTAAAGAGCAGGAAATGTGGTGAATATATGATTTCATTAAATTTATATCTCACAATAACTGGAGAAAAGAATATTTTCTTACTATTGATTGTACCTCAGGTACTCTGTCCTACAAATATTTTTTGTGTAGTATTATCCAATATAAAAAAAAGAAGTCAAGTTTTTTTTTATATTTAATAACTTCAACCACAGTTGGTTGACTCACAGACTTATGAATAAATGTTGATCAAAGTGTGAAGAGCAATGTTAGAATTATATTTCATTTTGGAACTCAAATTTTTACAACAAAAAATTGTATTTTGAGTCAAAACACAAGAATTTTGGAGTAATGGGATACCATCTTCTGTGAACTTCTGACAATCTTACAGGGGAAAGAGAGACTAATGCCATAGGTATTCAAGTGGTTCAACTGTGACTACGTTAGTGTACTTTTTTGATTTTTAGGCTATATAGAGGAAAGGCAAAGTGGCCTACTTGCAACCTATTCAACTTTGAAATAGGTCAGAATAAGTGAAAATCTAAAGGAATCTTCAGATACCAAATGCTACCCATGTTGCTAAATGTCGTCCTCTCTTCCCAGCTTTTTTCTTTAGCACACTGAAAAAGATGTCTTCCTGAGAACTCTTCTGTTTTACCTATCTTTGACACTGAAACGGCAAACAATAAAATGGAGGTTCCTGTCATTTAGTGTGCCATAAATAATCATACCATGAAGAGAAAAAATGTATAGATATCATCAACTTTTCTCACTGTCAACTTGGTGACTGCATTTTCTGACTAAGGAAACATTTTCCAGTATGTGGAAAAACAAGCTGCAAGCCAAATGGATATAAGTATCTAGAGTTCTTAATGTTGACATTAAATCTACCAACTAAAGGATCTTAAAGATGGAGCTATATTCCACTGAGAGGTACATGGTAAAAGGATGAGAGGCAGCACTTAAGAGATTCTGTCTGGACATTGGGAAAAATGAGGAATTGTTAAGCCCTGGTGAGTGTCTATCTCCCAAGACATGATTGCATGATCAGGTTGATTGTGGTCTTAACTTTGAAGTTGGCTTGCTTTTAGTAGGTGGTTGGACTAGATGATCTCATGCTTAGTTTATTATCAATCAGGACTCCCAGATCTCCCTCCGCAGAGCTGCTCTCCATCAGGTCAATTCCCAGCCTGTATGTAAATGATTACGTACAGAAATAATCTCATTAATTTCTTTATGGGACTATGTTAACATCAGGATGATTCACTTCTAGGCTTGTGTTACCTTCATGCTAACATTTGTATATTTAACTTTATCCATTTCCCAGTCTGTTTTTTCCATGCACTGTCTTGACCATATAGATGCAATACATTACTCTGGGATGTATTTCACATGTACAGCTTGTCCTGTAAAAGCAAGAGCCAACTCTCAACACTTGGACAAGAACAGCTGCTCTTACCTGCAGAAGAAGAACTTGGAGCTTTCAAGGCAGCTTTCAAGGAAGAAAGAATGAATCAGTTCCTCATTTGCTTGATAGTTTTAAAAATAGACAAGCATGAGGAAAACAATAAAGACGAAAACCTCTTTTCATATATGGAATGTAAAAATTGAAAAAAAAGGTGCAAAGCACTTATAGACTCCTAAAAAGCAGTAGTTAACAACAAATATGTTTGACTTGAGCACTGTATGAGGTTGCAGAGTGTTGAGCTGTGTGTGATCTTTGTGGATGAACTGAAAACAGAAATACTAGGTGATGCTCTTTGCAGACATTGGCATTTGATGGCTCTTTGATTTGTGTAAAATAGATTTATATTTTATTGATTCATAGTAGGCCTGTTGTTATAGCAGCAAAGCAGCTTATTTACAAAGGGAAAATACATAATGTTAAATGATAGTGAATAAAAAAAAGCATTACAGAAATATAAGCAACCTGATATTGGTAAGTAAAGTCTGAAACAAACAAAACAATGCCAGTAAAATAAACACTAGTTTGTTTGCTTTTGAAGCATATGTGTTTGGACTCTCTTAGGTAAGGAGGAATAATTTTGGGTTGGTAGCACTCCAGACAGATTATAAACTATTCCTTAAAGAATATGGTTCTGAGACTTAAATACAAGAGCAAAATCAACTGAACAGACTTCAACCACTTAACTGATAATGTGGTCATTAATATGCAGATGTATATTTATAGCACTGTAAAAAGTGTACCACTTACAGGTAAATGCTACCAGTTAAAGTAATTGCTGTCTTAGATACTAGCATTGTGAATTCTTTTATGGTAAAAATGCTGTTTATTTTCAAGAATAATTTCATACTTATGGTAACACAAGTGACTTGGTGCATCAAGCGTGAATTTTTGGACTCTATTTTTTGAAAGGCTTCACATCAATGCAATTGCTTTCTATTTTTTATCTTTTCTAGCTGTTCTTTTTTTTCTTAGTACCGTTGTAATGATTATTGTGAAGTTCCATAGATCTTTTCAATTGTACAATTTTCATAGTAGTCCCTAACCCAGTAACTCTGGCAGTTCAATTTTCATTTTAAGTGTTGAAAATTTGGATTCTTTGCTGCTCCTACAGTAACACCATTTGACCACTTTCTCTTTATACCCGTTTTGGTTTGTTTTTTGTGATCTATATATAAGAGAGTTTTAAAAAGTCAATATTTAATGTCATGGCTAAGTTCAATACATTTATCTCAAGTTGGCAAATGTGCTAGATCTAGGCTAAGAAAGTGTTTTTTCTCTCTTATACTGTAAAACTTATTTCTGAAACATGGCTTAAATGATTTTTAAGAACTTTTTATTTGTCATACCAAGATGAAATGCATTCCTAACTATTAATATATATGTATGTGAGATAATAGATTTCTTTAATTACTGTTTTAAATAATCCCACTTTTTTTTTTTCTTATGACTTGGAGGTGGAATAGTTGAAATGAAACAATCTTTTTGTAATGTGTAATTCAGATCTAGAGTAAGTTAGGATTAGTAAAGGAGCAATGAAGTCTTCATGATGCAGAATACAATGAATCTCATTTCCAGGTACAAATGGCATAGGTTCTCTATGTCTACAGGCAAAGCAGGAAACTTTCTCCCTTAGTACGTTCTGCCCCATCTATTGGCAGCAGTATACCAAGCTTATCACGCCTTAGCCTGGGAAGCTGCTCCCTATCTGTCTGAGAAAGACTTCAGAACTGTCTTCAGAATCAATATCGTGTTCAGTGAACGTGAGCATGGAAAATAAATGCAAAATAAGAGTGATTAGAAAAGATAAGTGAAAGGATCTGTGTATGCAGAGATGTATATATAGTTCAGGAAGGTAGGACTAGCAAACAAAGCAGTGATGATTGCAGACGTATTCAAGACAAGGAAAAAGGGTCCTATGATTTGACTGTAAATGGAGATTTTGAGTAAATGACTGTGTAACACTGAGAAAGCAATGGAAAATAGGTCCATCTTTGTGTCTTGGCAACAGGTTATGCAGAACAAGTGGTGTAGGAGAAGGGAAAAAATTGCTTCAAACTCTTTGAGACTACTGTAGTTGTACAAGTTCTTCATGCTCAGGAAGATACTTTTTTAACAACACAACAAGATTGACAAGAAACATTTACTTGTTCAGACTTCTTGGTTTGCACGTGTTTTATTTTGTCTTTTAAAAGCAGATTAAGGATTTTGTTCTTGGAAATGTATATAATTGTTGGATTTGATGAAGTAATTTAAGGACTTGATTACTCAATCATTTAGAAATTTACCCAGTAAACACTGAAGACTTTATATTTCAGTGGAGTATTTTAGCAATTGTGTCTTAGAAGAGTGACTTTAAGGTAAATTGGTCTTACTAATTAGACCAGACAAAGCGTATACTTTGCTGGCAAGGACAAGCATAAATGATAAAAATATTTCTGTATCTCCCAAAGAGGAAATATGGTATGGTAGTTAAGAAGTAAGGTTTCAGGCTCCTTTTCAGCAAAGATACTTAACTTCTATACATAGGCTTCAGCCTCAGTGAATTAAAATAACATTAGAACAGGTATTTTCAGATAAGCATGTGAATTAAGAGTATTGGTTTTGACTTCAGGTATTTTAAATTTTCATTCCAAACTTGTCCTGCCAGCTTGGGGATGCTTTCAGCTTCTGGTTTTATTTTTACTGTGCTATCTTATAAATGAATCATAGAAATGAAGATATTGTATATGTAAGAAGCTTTCGTGTATCATTTGAAAAATGTTATCAGTAACCTTGGATAGAAGTCTTACGGCTTTTCATAAATTAAGTGGAAAATTTCAAATGGAAGGAATCAAATTACTATCCTTGAAGGTCTTTCCAGAGGATAGCAAAGATGCTTTATCTTTTGTATCAAAAATAGTGTGGGCAGCAGGACCAAGGAAGTGATTGTCCCCCTGTGCTTGGCAAGGCCACATCTTGAATACCATGTTCAGTTTTGGACCTCTCACTACGAGAGTAACGTTCAGGTGCTGAAGCAGGTCCAGAGACAGGCAACAAAGCTGTGAAGGGTCTGGGGCAGCTGAGGGAACTCGAGTTGTTTAGTCTGGAGGAGGCTGAGGGGAGACTGCGTTGTTCTCTACAACTACCTGAAAGGAGGTTGTAGCTAGGTGTTGGGCTCTTCTCCCAAGTAACAAGTGATAGGACAAGAGGAAATGAGGAGGCTTAGATTGGATATTAGAAAAAAAATAGTTGCCAAAAGTGTTGTCAAGTATTGGAACAGGCTGCTCAGGGATGTAGTAGAATCCACATCCTATGTAGATGTGGTGCTTAGGGATGTGGTTTAGTGGTGGACCTGGCAGTGCTGGGTTTACAGTTGTACTCAATGATCTTAAAGGTCTTTTGCAACCTAAATGATTCTGTGATTCTATGTCTCTCTGTGTGCACATTGACTGGATTTGAACTCACCAAACTTATATATGAAGACATCATCTTGAATATAATGGTTCCTTTTCTTTTTTAATGGAATATATTTCCCATAAAGGGGTTTACTACATCTGATTTGACCACTAACCTGTGGAAAGGGTTTGTCAGTGGTGGCGAATTGTCAAGTGACCTGACCTCATTTCATTGCCAAAACTGTTCATTAATCGCCTATTGTTTTTTTTTTTTTTAACTTTGATTCAAAAAGGCAGCTAAGTCAGAAGAGACAACAAATTAAGCACTGAGTGAGTTCAGTATAAGAAGTGTTCATTTTTGAGTCTATCTGTTAATATTGTAATCATTATTTTCATGTAGTTTAGTTTAGGTATAGAATTAATGATCTTTATAGGTATAAGACTCCATTTCTTTATTTTCACTTTCCTCAATCCATGTGCAGTAAGAAAATTTCAACTATTGTGAGATTGACTTCACATTGCATCAGTTTTAAGAACTGTTACTGCAGTGACAATTTTTGTCTGAATTCTCTCGTTGTTTTTTCTCAGTAACAGCACTGAGGGAAAATGAAAAAAAAACACCTCAAAAAGCAAATAGCCTCCAAAACCCCAAACTCTGAATTATTTTCTGTTTTATCCTTTAATTAACTCCTCCTCTGTTCACTGAAAAGGAGAAGGTTTTGAAATTAAATAAAACTTGAGCAACTGAGACTATATGGTAAATATTTACAGTTTTTGATGTATGGGTGTTTAAAAGTGTATGTTTCAGAATGCACTTGGAAATGCACTTTTAAAGAGTATCTTCAGAACGAATTAGCTGTTTTTTGTACTCTAGTTAGTGGAATGGTTTACATTACAGCTCTGTAAACTGGTAAAAGCATAAGATGTAGTAACTCAATCCCACAGAGGCAGAATAGTCTACTGACGAAAAGCTGTGTGGAAATAAGAACTCAGTGTTTATGTGAGGAGTATTCCCTTTAATAGTACTTCTTGGTAACCCTTCTTTTACATTGAAATGTTTGTAATTACAGAGCAGTTCTTTTTGTATTATATATTTTCATTGCAGTTAAGTATTTTTCTTCATAAGCAGTTGCCTTAATTTGGTACCTGATATGTTCAGTTAATTTGTTTCATCAGGATCAGAAGTAGTCTTTCAGTATATGTCCAGTGTATCTGTTTTTGTATTTCTTTAACTCATAGCAGCAGCAGGGTTCTAGTCAAGGCACAGTGAGAGATGGTGGTATATCTCTGGGTATTGCAGTTTGTCAGAATGGGTTTAAAACCCTGAAGTTCTTAATGACTTTTTGTCACTGACTGTATACCGCAGTCTCTTACCTTCCGGTGTTCATCAAAAGTTTTGTTTGCATACAAATATAAAGCAGTTTGGAGGTTTGTCTAATATGTTTTTAAGAAGTCTTACCGTGAATAAATTGTACTTGAATTTTATATACTACCTGTTAATGTTTCCTTATGTTCAGAAATTTAATTCTGGTGAGACTGGTATACTTTCATTTCTCCTGTAGACCTTTATATAGTGTGAGTGACGTTTTTAGAATAAACATGGAAACCTTTCTTGAAGGTCTCTTACAGTGTTTTGAAATCTTTTATGTTGACAGAGATAATGGAAATAAGACAGTAAGAGGAAGAAAAATCTCTGTGCTCATGCACGCAAGTGTGTGTATTTAGACTTGGGGCCATATGCATAATAAATTTCTGAGCTCACAGTGAAAGCATTTTTCTAAGAAGTGAATCCTGGATTTAAGAATTGAGGTGTTCAATGACTTGTAGTAAGGTAGTAAAAGATAAAGAGGAAGGAGGAAAAGAAGTCATGACTGTTAGGATGGGATTGTTCTATGTACCTTTCAGTCACAAGATGAATGGTACCTGAAAACCTGCCTAGGTTTTCTGAAATCCACCTAATTTATTGTTCTACAAATCCATTGAATTTTTGCACATCTAGAGACCTGTTTACAGCACAGAGATGGATCACACTTTTTTTTCTTCTTTTAGTTTGTATTGTCCTTATTCATCACTTACTTTTGTCAGGACAGTGATGTTTGGCTTTGTTTTGTACACAGAATTGACTAAACTGAAGCTGAGGATAGCTGAATGTGCCAAAGGATACAATGAGTGTTATTCAATATGTTGTTGTTTGCCATTATTAAACAGCAATCACTGTAAGGGAGGGGAGTAAAAATACTTTGATTAGCCCTGTCCTATTGCTATTTGCCATGATCAAAATGGAAGTCAACTTCTGCCAAGATAAACTGGTTATTTCCCATTCAAATTACAGAGGAGAAGCTATCCTCTGGAATATCACAGGCTTGTAGCTATCAGCAAATGCTGATAATGTAAATGTGATCTTTAAATATTTTGTAATATTTTTGGCTGTTGGTCTTAGTTAATGAAATATTTTCTCTTTATCACTTGTAAAGGAGCTAGCCATAAAAGTTACTGAGTCATATTTCTGGTTCTTTAAACAAGATGTGCAAAAGTAATTTTAGCAAACGTTATGAAATAAATTAAAAAGGATAGATTTTGTGTGGTGTTTGTTTTAAAATAATTTAATCTAGGTAGAGCTGCTGTGCTCAAATGTCAGGAGTTGAAGTCTAAAGTAAACCTGGGCAATGAGCTAATTCTACTGTTCAGGTTTACATTTCCAGATTGCTTTTCAGAAGTAATAGAGTCTTGCTGCTTTAGCTGACACATGACTGACTGAACCTCTCTGGAGCATTATATTGCTGTGAGACAGAAGATGAAATCACATCAATTTCCTTAAATCTCCCAAGTGCTTCTTATTTAATACTTTAGAAGTATTTGGTTACACTTTGTATTATTCGTTATGTATCCTTAGACAAAATATAACTTTACCTAAGTGATTAAACACAAAATTTAATGGTTAGCATGTCAGGATAGTCGAGGAAAAAGTGCAGTGCAAAAGACAAGGGGCAGCATGTTTTGCATGCAAGTATGCGTGTTCTCGTATCTGATTTACAATTACGAAGACTTTTTCAGCCTTCTGCAATTGTTACATCTTGAACTGTGATTCTACAGGATGGTGATTGCCCAAATGTGTCTGACACACTCTGCTGAGATAATCTAGCTGTAAGATTTGCCTGGAAGCTCTGGAATCCAAAGAGCTGAGAGATGTCACCAGAAAGTGTTGAAACCTCAGAATGAGGCTGGAGTAACAATGTTGGTGTATCTGGTCTGAAACTACAGGGAGAAAGGGTCTGAAACACGTGTCTGAAGCACTGGAAACAAAGGGAAATCCTGTTTATCAAATTGATTTTTCAGATTACTCTGCTGTTAATTTTTATCCTTGCAGTTCGTTCATGTCAAGTGAGAGTAGAATTTGGTTTTCTTACACAGTGCAAAGTGTGTATATGGGAGAGAGGCAAGTTCAACTTATGTCTGTGGGTGAAATGGAAACAGGCAGAATAAATTTGAAAAAGTATGATTGATTGAGAAAGTGTTAGAGGAGCAGCAGCAAAAAGAAGTACAGCACTCATTTCCAAAACAATTAGAGATAGATTATTAGAAATAATATGATTAATGTAAACATTGCAAATAACTGCTGAAATCTGTGGCTGTTTTCTTCCTGAAATTCTTCAGGCACTGACTGTTGTATTAATGGATGTTTTGGAAGCAAAGTAAAACCTTTGACTATCTGTAGTGTGATCTGGGTCATTGTGTGTGTAATTTTTTTTCCTTCCTATTTGGTGATGCCCATTTTCTTGACAGCAATGGCATTGCCAGGTGTGATAGTGAGTCCCATCACAACAGATGTGACAGAGTCATCAGTTGCAGTTTGGGATTAGTGCTAGCTGCATTTTACTTTGATAGTTTTTTTTACCTTATGATGCCTAGATGCTTCTGTTTCCAGTCTTATTGTCCCATTTATTTTATTCATGTGATTGACCTTTCAAAAGTAGTGGAAATACATTCCAGTTTGTAACTATTTTAGCACTTGAAGATGTCAGTACTGTAACAACTGGGCTTGTGTCATTGACTGCTCTCAGCAATGTGGTCTAGCTGATGGAGCACATATCTCTGGAGTCCTGCACCTTGACTAGTTTGCCATTTTTTCCTCAGAGAAGTTAGCAAATGGCTTTTCAGTCAGTGTATACTGACAAAAAGCTTATACTTCCTGCACCTATATTTGGGATCCATCACCAAATCAGTATGGTCCATCATAGGTAGGAAATGGAAGGGATGTTAAAAGAAGCAAGTTGTGCTATCAAGGCTGTACATGTCTCATCGAAGGTACTCCATCTGCTCTGCTAGTGCTGCACTCCAAGTCACTGCTTATGCTTGGGAGCAAGAAATTTATCCCACTAAAATATTTCAGGAGCTTATAGTGTGATGTAAGTCAATATCAAAATGGAAAAGGAACTTTACTTCTAGACTCTCCATTGTCTTCAGTGCTACAGAAAACAACTGCACTTGATTGTTAAAGAGAAGACAGTAAGATAATTTGTCCAAAGAGGATGGAAATAAATCTTAGGGGTTTTGGAGTGTAGGTTTTGGTAATGGTAGTTTTGCTGGGAAAGATGCATTAAGAAAGTAGAGTAGTAAAGTTATACATCTGAAAGCATAAGAGAAAAGCTACACATGATTTTTTTTTTCTGTGAAATTCTCATATTTTTATTTCCTAGGAAGGCTGTTGGGAAGTCTTGACATTGAAAAGAAATCCTGAGGAGCTACTAAAGGATCTATTAATACAAAGCATACATTGAAAGTTATTTTTAAGATCTCTATATTTATTTTGGTATCATATTGTCGATTATACTTTTGAATTGAGAGTTTATTTTGTGGAGTGGGAGAGCTTGCTCAGTGCTTTAGGTCAGCTGCGGGTATAAAAAAATACAATCAATAGCCATTAATCCAAAGCAGTCAGGAAGTGCGGGGAGGAGAGCCTAGAGTTAGGTGGAAAAGAAGCGGGTCTACTGTAACTGAGGAAGAGGAGAGAGGAATCTGATAATTTTATGTGCATCAGTTGAGCAATTTAAAAAAAAAAAAGCCTCTTACTTGCTCAAAATGCTGTGTTTCTGAATACATAAGAGAATGTCTAAAAATGTTGCTACCTAAAAACGATACTTGACCGTTTGTCACCATTATTTGGATAAGTGTACTTAGTGTTTGCTAGGACATGATGCCCTATTTGTTTGTTGTGTGTGATCAGTACTTTGTCCAAATCTGATGTATGGTTACTTGTAAGCACATGCATGCATACATCTATGTATTAATTACACAATGCAGAAATGTTTTGGCATGCTACAATCAGATGCCTTTTGTAGTATATAGATGTTGTGTATATATATCTTGTTGAACATTGCATTGCTCTTGAGGCTTGTGATTTTATTTAAAAGTTTTGTGAAGCTTTGTATCCAGAGGAAATTTTATAGATGGGTAAAGGCCTGTAGTTTTCCACACGTAGATGTATTTGGGGTGATTTTTGCTGCTCTTCCTTAGAATTGTGAAAATAAATGTTTTTTGCATATCTATTTAAGTATGAATATTAAGTAAAAGTATATTTTGTAGTGATCTTCGCAAATTTAAATTTACATGGATTTACCAGTAGGAAATAGTAGAGAATTTATTGCAGAGATACTGGAGCTGCCTTCAGTGTACTCTGGGTATTTTCCTGGGATTTGTCTGTGGTTGTTAAAGTTGTGGTTTAATGTTGGGAATTTCTTGTGGCCTCTGATGAGTGTAACAAATGATCTGAAAACCTTTGTGAACTGAATGTGATGATAATTGCCAGTGACTGTAGTAACCTGAATCTGGTGAGGAGAGAATCACCATTTCAATCTAAATCCCTAATTTACTTCCACTTAAGAATCGCCTTTGTCATCTTTTATAAAGTATCATGTAAGTGAAAAGCACGTGTTGAACATAATGCAGCATGATGTGGTCCAGATGTAACTGAATCCACTGGTGAGACAGTGCCCCACACCCTCTTTTGAAAGAAGGGCAGCTTAAATATAGGTTTTGACTTTAATTGCTAGTAGCACATTCTTTATTAACTTACAATGGCTTACAATAATGTACGATGAACCTTGAGAGCAGAGATTGTAAAGTGTGTTTGTTTTGGGATTGAAGTTTATCTTCAGAAGGTTACTAGTAAGGACATCCTTCTCTCTTATCTGCTTTATTGTAGCTAAAACTTGTAATTTTAGGAGGTGAAAGGTTAGTATTCATCTATGCAGTCTTTTTCTGCCATTTGATAATCCATCTGTTAGAAAATGGCTTTATAGGAATGATAAAAATATATTTTTTTAATTAAAAGAAGCTATGATAGAAGGTTTGTTCTGCTAGTTACAAAACCTAAGCTGTTTCAAGAATAGTAATTGCTTGGTGCTTCATAGTTATTTTTCTGTTTTTTTTTTTTTTTAAAGTTGGTGCCTTATCATGAAAAAGTTCAAAGATGTGAGTATGAATGGCTCTTGGTTATTTCTGTCTTTCAAGACAATATTAATTCTGGTAGTGAGTCTTTTTGCCTTCTTTCTGTGGAGGAAAATGATAGATATCTGTGCAATACCAGACTTGATAAGCATTACTCATTTTTCTAGCCAAAATTACTGAAATAGCTGATGTGGTACACCTATAGAAGAAACAAAGAGTGTCTTCTCAGTATTAATCTTTAGCACTTAAAAAATGAAAATGGATTTGTTTCAGAATGGAGAGACCTCTTTCTCTCGAATTTCATCATTCTCTTGTTTGACTTTTCATTTTAGTCTGTTTGCTGAAAAGCCAGTCGATGTAACAGATGTCATTGCACAGTGATCAATAGAGGGAAAGCAGAAGGGAAAAGGACTAATAAGATTTTAGTAGATATATTCATGGTAAGGGATTTAAGGGGGACAGAGGAGGTTCTTTACCCCCAAGTGCCTGTCTTGTTGATTTTTGTCTTCCTGTGATGTGCCTGACTTGACTTGTCAGTATCTTTTCTTCTTCACTGTTACCCAGTTTCATTTGTTCAGCTCCTTAAATAGCATCTAGCTCTTTGTACCTCTCCCTGCAAACTGAGAGTGTAACATGAATAACCTTAGCTTTCTGCTCCAAATAAATGGAAGAAACTACAAAGTTTCTCTATTTAATTCTTCAATTATTAATAACACCTGAAAACTCTAAAGATATCTCAGAAAAACATATATGGAAAATCCCTTCTGAGTTAATAATATTGTCCTTGGCCAGTGGTGGGACAAACTAGGTTTAAATCATTCTTGTCTTACTGGTATCACAGACAGATTCCACAGCCATTACTTTTGGTACTTTATCATATTTCTAATGTAAATACTGCTTTGAAAAATAAATATTTCACTGTCACAATCTCAAATACAAGTTTCTGCTTCAACTGGGAAATTAGGAAATTAATCTGATTTGTCTGGTTTTGTTAACCAAGGCATGTGATATTACATCTAACCAAGTCATAGTGACAAATGATTTCAATGTTACTGGTCTAATGTTTTCAGAAGTAGGAAGATAATGTTCAAAGACACGTGTTGAAATAGAATCTGAGTGTTTGGAGGTCTGATATATCTGATATATCTAGAGGCCTTTCAAAGTCTAAGTAGTCTCATTGAAGGCAAAACCACCCAAATGTGGCCCCTAGTGTACAGCCTCGACATGACATGTACAAGGATGCCAGTTATTATACTTTGAAAGATTGCGTTAGTGATTCTGATTTTCTGATGTTTATTTGTTTGTGGGGTTTTTTTTGAGGATGTGTGTGTTTGGTTTGGTGGGTTTTTGGGGGTTAATTTTTGTTTGTTTTAGTTCATAGAAATATCTTAAATTCAAAGAGAAAAAGCCATAGACACTATTGTGTATCTGTGGACATGTATTCTCATTTTTGTAAAAGATATTAGTTTATGCAGACAGAAGCACAACTTAATTTCAGTTCTTTCTTCTTTAGATTCTTGTGTTTTCAATGCATCATGCTCTTGAGAGCCGCCTTGTTCTTTTTCATTTGCAAATGTGAATTTGATAGGCTTTACTCTCACTTTGCCAGACATAGAATCACAGAATGGTTGGGGTTGGGAGGGACCTCTAGAGATTATCTCCAAGGATGAAGACTTCATAATCTTCCTGGACAGGCTGTGCCAGTGCTCGATCACCCTGACAGTTAAAGTGTTTCCTGATATTTGAAGGGAACCTGCTGTTTTTCATTTTGTGACATTGCCTCTGGTATTGGCACTGGGCACCACTGGAAAGAGCCTGGTCCATCCTTTTTGTACTCCCTCTTCAGGTATTTATAAACATTGATGAGATTTCACCTGAGCATTCTCTTCTCCAGCTTAAACAGTCCCAGCTTTCTCAGCCTTTCCTTATGTGAGGAGTGCTCCAGTACCTTCATCACCTTTTTGGCCAATTGCTGGAATCTCCTCATTATGTCCATATCTCTTTTATATTGAGGAGACCAGAACTGAACCCAGCACTCCAGGTATGACCTCACCAGTGCTGAACCGAGGGGACGGATCATCTCCCTAAACCCACTAGCAATACTTTGTCTTATGCAGCTCAAGATACTCAAGATGCCTTTGGCACAGGGGCACATTGCTGACTCATGTTCAACTTGGCACCCACCAGGACACCCTTGTCTTTTTCTGACAGCAGCACTCCAGCTATGTGACCCACAGTATATGCTGGTCTTCAGGCAGATCTTCCTTGCTCCAAACTTTTGTCTTGTCTGTGGATCCTTGGATTTCAGATGGCTGATCTTACTAGCAAAGACTGAGGTGGCAAGGACAATGAGTATCTCTTTCTTTTCCATTTCCTGTGCCACCAGGGTCCTTGTCCCCTTCAGCAGCAGACCATCAGTTTTCCTGGTCTTCCTTTTGCTACTCATATACTTATAGAAGTCTTTCTTGTTGCTCTTGATGTCTCTTGCCAGATTGAACTCTGCCAGATTCAGTTTGGCTTAGTAAATACTGTGCAAGACTGAGAGCAAGGAAATGTTTTGACGTCATACCTCCTGTGTCTTCAGACATAAACTGTTTGTACAGATGGCTGTCATCTTCTGCATTTGTCCAGTGCCAACACATTGGGGTTAAAGGGAAAATAGAGATGATAAAATGATATACAGAATTTGCAGATAGAACTATTGCTATTGCATCTTGAGGTACATTCTGGAGAGAACATATCAGAGTAATTTCCTACACAAACAGTGATAGTTTCAGTATAAGTGCACGCAGGTGCCGATGCTATGAATATCTGTAGTTATTAAGTATTTGGTAAATTATATCTGTTAAACTGACTTCCACTTACATTAGGATATACTTTGTCCTACCTTTACTGAGTTAAGATGTGTTGATGTTGTTCCACACTCTGTTCATGGTGACATAGTTAGGAGATGCTATGCAGTTTTGCCTTTTTTTGAAGTTTACTTCCTTCCTGATGCTAGCAACTGTTGTATTTTAGGACAATGGTATGTCTTTGGCTACTGAATTCTTCTTGCAACTGTTCTCATACTAGCCAGGAACCTATACTGAATGCTTTTTAAAAATAATGTTTTATTTTTGTCAAGATACACCTCTGAAATATGCTATGTATTATTTTTATTCTCTGGAAAAGGCCTATACTCTTCTACAGTCTGCTGTGAATGAGTCCCTTTACAAGAAGGACTATACATTCAAAATTGTATCTTTTCACTGTCTATTTTTACACTGTAATTGCTTTCTGTCAGGGACTGTTCTTCCTGCTGAGTATGAACCCTTTTGGGGCAAGTGGCAGAAGGTAATAGCTTTAGTTATAGCTCATGAGAGTTTTATTATGGAGGAGCAGAAGACTAGTGATAGGAAAGGAAGCAAGCACCTTGACTGGTGATTGCTGGAATTAAAAATGGGTTTTAACAGCATCTTTTTCTGGAGCATGTGAATGCATGAATATGGAGCTGGTTTTCTATATACGTGCTTCAAATTCTTTTGGTTACTCTTCTGGAAATATATGATTTTAAATATTTTTCTCTGATATTGATGGTGAAAGTTCTAGAAAGCAATATGTGGGATGCATCATGAACCCATGAATTGTATCTGCTGCTCTTAGTCTGCTTGACTTGTTTTCTCTAGTTCTTCATAGTATCATTTTATGAAATTACTATTCTATGATTCTAAATTGGGGGGGGGAGGATTTTTTTGTTTGGTTGGTTTTGATTTCAATAAAATATGAAAAAGATCCCATACTTGAGAAACTGAGAAATTTATGTATCTGTAGAGTATTAATGCAGATAGTACTTCAAGGAATAGTGTTTATCATTACTGAGTATGTTCAAATGCATTAGTAATTTGACTGGTAACATATATGGTTTGGGACAGATCATATTTTAAAAAATAAAAGTTCCCCACATGGTAGGGAATTCCCAAGGATCACTGAAAGTCAAAATGGATTGGTCTCTGCTTTAGGTTTAGAGAAGGACAACTGCATTTTCTAGTAGTTACCTGTATTAAAAAGGACTGTTTCTGTCTTACTGGAAAGTATTTTTGTCAAGTTTTGGTCTATCGCAAAAATAAGCAACATATTAAGTATTTCATATTGATTCTTGTCTCTTATTGCTACTGCCCCAGTTTTAGCCTTTAAATGTCATGACTTGCAATGCTATCAAGATTTTTGTTTCCCGTGCTTAAAAGTCATGCCTTTGCATGCAGTGTTATTATTTTAAAATCTCAGTCACTTAAGAACTTTCACCCTTAAACAAATGTTTTGGTTTATTGAAGATCTTGTGTTTACAGACTTATGTAAGGATGTTTTTCTTCAACTTCTTCAGTCAGTCAAGAACAGGGGGGGTATTTTGTAAGACTGTAAATATTCCCAGATGATAAACTACTACTGCTCCAAAGCCGGAGCAGCTGTAACTCTTCTGTGTGTGGTGCTTCATCCAGACATTTTGTAGGCATGAACCTAGAAATGTTTGGCATATGCAACTTAAGAGAAGGAAGCACAGGTAACTGGAAGGATGTCAGGCTTTTTCTGTTGTTCCTCTAATATTGCGTTCTCCAGGATCGCTGGCTCTAGCCTCTAGCTTTCCGTGCTTCACATAACTGACATCCAGGCCTTGTCAAAGGTTTGTAATGCCTCGTATTAATTATGTGTTTTCCTGCAACATTTATGTTGTCTGTGGATGTAATACATTACTAGCTCTACTCATCTTTAAATTGTACAGCTCACTTATAGCTCACCTACAGTTCTTGCTTACAAATAAAAGGACAATTCAAGGGTTGGTTGGTTTTTTGTAGGTCTTGTTTTTCTTTTTTTTTCTTTTTTTTTTTCATTTTTTTCTTTTTTTTTCTTTTTTTCCTGTAATTGAGTAGTGGAACTACTTTGTTTGCAACTTATACATTCTTTGGGGGATTACCCTTTGAGACTCTTGGTATTCATGTTTTCTGTGTGATTCTTCACCAGAGACTGTGAACTGAGATGAATCTTGGGAGTATAGACTTCCTCATGTTAAGCGGGCCTCAAATGTGAATTTGGGGATGAGAGGAGGTGTGTATGTCAAAATTCCCTGTAGCTGACTCTTGAGACAGGTGAAGAATCTGCAGGCTAACCAACTCTGCTGGTAAGAATACCAACAAGAAGTTAGCCTTAACTCCTTCAGTTTTCAGTCTCAGGAGATGTTATCGAGTTAAAAAAAAAAAAAAGAAGTAATAGTATGTTAGCTGACTTATCAGAATGAAGATCCCAAAGTTTTCACCCAACTGTATGATTTGCTGTGCTAGAAATTCTCCTGGGCCCTGTCGACAGCAAAGACTTCCTCCCAGCATTACTTAAACATTCAAATGGAAGTAATTATGTTTTCATGATTTCTAAATTAGTTCAGTAAAATTACCTATAACTTTCACAAGGGAAATGTTTTTCATTATGTCAACTTTTTTTTTTTTTTTATATGTAAGGTAAAAATTTTATCAGCTGTCCCTTTCTTTTGGCTAGCTTCCATTAAGTGGTTTTTTTGTAACACGATACTATTTTCATGTTTAGATTAATTTTTCATTTCTTGCTAATTAAAGACTTTGCTTTGGTATTTTAAAATGCCTTTAACACTGTAAAAAACCCCATTAAATAGAACCAGAAGTCTGTCAGTGAATGAGATCTGTTAGTGTTTTATCTTACATGTAATTGATCTCCTTGTTCATGGCTTTTTATCTCCAGAAAGTTATTTTACAACCATACAAACTTTCTCCAACTATTTAATCTTAACCAGTTCTAGAATAAGGTTCAAATATATCTGGAGTCACCCCACCATGGTTTTACAAAAATTAAAATTAATCAACAAAAGTTATGTGTACGAAGTAGAAAAAAGAAATAATTGTTAATGTTTTCTTTTTATATTCTTATAAAAGACTTCAGAACTTTTTATGTAGTCAGGTTAATTAATATATGTCCACTACTTCTTTTGGTTCTAAGTAATTTGCTCTTAATTTGTTTGATTCATTTTGAATAATTGAATAGAAATTATATGAGAGGTGACGAAAATAGATTATGTCTACTGGAACAGTGAGGAAAGATCATAAAGTTTCTAATAATTCTGGACCATTAATTACAAGTTTGAGATTGGGGTTTTTTTGGACTTCTTTTTTCTTTGTTTATTCTTTTTATTTTTAAACTGTGACTTAGACAAGATATCTTGTGTTTGCTTGCAGCTTTCTAACACATCTTTCCACCGAGCATTGGAACTGATCTGTTTAAAAGTTTGATATCAAATACTTACGCTAGTAGAAGCCCTCCTACAGCTGAAGAAAAATGTGTTGCAAGTTGAATGCTATGTGGAAATTACAAGATCTAAGTACTTCTTTTTTTCTTGTTTCTATTTCAATCTCAAATTCCTTTTCTGCTCTCTCTAACAATATGTATTAGACTCTAGCAGGAAAAAAATAATTAAACCCTACATTCCTGTTGCAATTAGTACTAATTTTTATCTAGTTTATGTATAGATGTTAGCTTCATGTATGTGATGGTCTGATAGGGCTGCTGTCAAAACTGTGGGAGATTCTTTCCTTCTTCAGTATTGTGAACAGTCAGTCAAGCAGAGCAAGGGCAAGGAAGGTCTCAAACTGTACTGAAAATACCCTTCTTGGTGATGGTGGTGTATAGTTTACAAGAAAACAGATTCTATGAAACCAAGGGAGAATTATGTTCTATGGGTAGGCTTTGGGTTACAGAGCTTCCTCACTGCATTTTGTACTTAATGGACTACATATGCTTTAGAAGTGCTTATTTTTATCAGTGCCTGAAATGAGCTAATAATGAGGATAGATAAATTTGTGGATCCTGAAAAGAGTAATAAATTTGGTGAGGACAGTCCTTAAGATGTATACTTTGTGTATGCTTGTAAGTGCAAGCCTAATCTTCATGGCGATTAAAGGATACAGTGTTAGTACTGTGTAGGTGTGTGAAGGTTTGAGTATTACTTAAGCATTAAAATTTAGCAACTAAATGCCTTTAGGGGCCTCTGCTGTAATAATTACTACTTTTTCCATTCCATTCAAATACTGGTGAGTGTTTATGTTGTTAACAAGCATTTATTTCTTCAATAGTATTAGGTGAAGACTGATTGCCATCATCTACATTTTAGAGCTGGGATGTCAAAGCGAAGTATGTGCTGTTTTGCAGTGCCTTACACAAAACAACTAGATATTTTTTGCCTCTCTTTTTTGCTGTATATTACACATCATACACTTAATTTTCAACCTTGAAGCCCTTTAGAGGGGTCAGCAAGTATATAGATACTGGTGATCTCATTGATACAGTCTAGTTAAGTTTCCAAAGGGCTTTTGACCACTACAAAAGCTTGTAGTGAAGCTAAGTTGCCATTCTGTGAGGAGGAGGATACTTATGGATGGGTAAATGTTTAAGAGAAAAAAAAAAAAAGAGAGGAAGGAATAAATTGTCAGTATGTCCAGAAGCAGTCACCAACATATTCTGCAGAGATTTGTACCTTTCACCATATTCATAAAGGACCAGAGTAGGGACCACAGAACAGTGTAAAGACAAAAGCTGGTGAGTGAAAGCTACTTTGGAATAGCAAGGACAAATGTGATTGTGAGGATCTGTGTAAGGACTATCACAATATCACCAACTGTGAGTGACTGGGCAATAAAATGGAAGCACATTTTAGTGTAGGTAACAAGATGTAAATAATGCACACTGAAAAAAATCCTGATTTTTGCAAACAGAACAATGGACTCAGGTCTTGCCATTGTTCTCTGCAGCAAGATCCTAGGGTTCATAAAAATGTCATCTAAGAGCCCAGTGATGGTCCAAAAAAATCAAATGAAATGTTAAGAATGGTTAAAGAATTTTTGTATAAATTAGATCATTTGTACAACAGCATAATATTGTTATGACTCACCCACATCTTGACTATTATGTGCCAGCTCTGTTCTTGTTATCTTCAAAGAATATAGTGCAGTTAGAGCTTTAGAGAAGGATGACGACAGTCAAAGAAAAGAGTATAGTTTCCATGATATTGACTGAGTAATCTGCGACTCATCAAATGTGAGATGGTAATTACTTGGCAACCAATAATAGATGTCTTCAAAGTTGTGAATAGTATAGCAGAAAGATTGGGATCATTTTTTTACTGATTTGGGTCAAAAATCATTAAAGGAAGCAAAGTATAAAACAGACAAATGGAGATGGCTCTTAATACTGCCAGTAGTAAACCCTTGGATTTTCTCACCTGATAAGACGTTCACTAAAAGAATAGAACTGTGTCCAGTTCTGGGTTCCCCAGTTCAAGAGGGCAGAGAACTTCTGGAGAGAGTCTAGTGCAAGGCCACCAAGATGATCAAGGGACTGGAACATCTTCCTTGTGAGGAAAGGCTGCAGGAACTGGGGCTGTTTAGTCTAGAGTAGACAAGCCCGCGGGGGGATGTCATTGGTATTTCTAAGTATATAAATAGTGGGTGTCAGGAGGTTGGGGCATCCTTTTTTTCTATCGTACCTGGCAACAGGACAAGAGGTAATGGCAAGAAGCTGGAACACAAAAAGTTCCATTTAAACATAAGAAAAACTATTTTACTATGAGGATGATGCAGCACTGGAACAGGCTGCCCAGGGAGGTTGTGGAGTCTTCTTCTCTAATGGCCTTCAAGACCCATCTGGGTGCATTCCTATGCAACCTGATCTAGATGGACCTGCTTCTGCAGGGCAGTTGGACTAGATGATCTCTAAAGGTCCTTTCCAACCCCCTACTGTTCTACGATTCTATGAAAAGCTTCCACGATTTTAGGGGGAAAATGGACAAGAGGTGCATTAAGGATGGCTAAATATATAAGAGCATGTCCATGTGTCCAGTTCAGGGAGTACTGACGATATATCTTCATATGCATACAAATTCAGGCACTTCATAAACAAGGGCGTGCCATCTTATTTAGAGAACGAAATAACTGAATATCACTTTGGAACTCTGAAGAAAATTCAGGGATCAAATCTAATTCCCTTGTCAAATGCTACTGCATTTGAATTATCTGAGCTATTCAATGTTTCCCATTTTCATTCATGATGCTGGTACAAACAAGGTGGGAGAGCTGTCTCTGCAGCCCTGCTCTGTGCAAGCTCGATTCATGCTTCAGTCTGTCCTTTCCATTAAAGGAAGCGAGCATCTCAGAAATGGACTAGATGATCATGCAATTAAATTGTAGTAAGTGGAAAGACATTTATAGTTGCACAGGCAACTAATGTTTTCTGGCTGGAATGATCATCTGAATTATATCTCAGCTAAAATGAAAGTGTTTAGGCTGTTCTTTCTAGGATTGTACACTGAAGAGTAGTGCAGACTAAGTGCAGGATTCATTCCCAAAGCACCAGTGTCTTGTTAGGATAAACCTTCTCTGATGAAAGGAATAGCTCAACAGGCTGGGTTGGTTTTTTTTTCAAGTACTATGTGCATATATGAGAAAAAGAACTACCTCAGGTTTTGGGCTGATTTCTCATCATTTTAAATTACTGATTTTAATTATATATACAGTTGTGTTTTTCCATTTCTCATTTTAAGTGTGAACAGATGTGATCAAATTAAAGCTTGATAAGAATTTTTTGACTGAGATGCAATTTTTGCTATATAGTGTATAGTTATGAATGTTTATGAATGTAAATAAAAAATAATTTAGCACTGTATATATGAAATCTCAGCTCTCTAATATCTGTCTTTTTCATTACTTTATTTTTCTTTTACTTACCTTATAGACATTACTCCCTACATTTTGTAGGCTTCTTGCATCTCTGTATCTCTTCATGGTTTTTGTTTTATTGTGTTGGATTTTTTTTCTTCTCATGGATCTCCATGTTTTAATCTTGCTCTTTCCTGTGAACTTCTACTTCTTTTTCTTTTTTTTTTTTTTCATACTTCTTGGAGGATGAAAATGAATTAATCTGGAGGAAGTAGAAAAAGATAAGTTCATTTCCAGGTCAGTGCTGAGAAATGTAACTTTCTCACCTCTGCCCTCAGTGTAGGAAGGTATCAACATTACAGGGGAAGGACTCATTTACACAAGGTCAAGCTCACCTGGGAACTGGATCTGAGTTACTTACAAATGAATTAATAACAACCCAGTTCAGAGTGAGGTGTACATTTAGTCCAATTCTTAACACTGATGCTCAAACACTGAGGCTCATAGGTCAATAGGTCCTGATGGGATGCATCCTAGAGTGCTGAGGGAGCTGGCTGATGTGATTGCTAAGCCTCCCTCCATCGTTTTTGAACAATCATGGAGGACAGGCGAGGTGCCAGAGGACTGGAGAAAGGCCAGTGTCACTCCCGTCTTCAAAAAGGGCAAGGAGGACGACCCAGGAAACTACAGGCTGGTCAGCTTCACCTCCATCCCTGGAAAAGTGGTGGAACAACTCATCCTGAATGTTATCACTGAACATAGAAAGGATAAGATGGTTATCAGGGGGAGTCAGTGTGCCTTCACCAAGGGGAAATCCTGTTTGACCAACCTGATAGCCTTCTATGAGTGCATAACCACCTGGCTAGATGAGGGGATAGCAGCAGATATCATCTACCTTGACTTCAGCAAGGCTTTTGACACTGTTTCCCTTAACATCCTCATCAGAAGGCTCACACAGTGTGGCTTGGATGAGTGGAGAGTGAGGTGGATCGAGAGCTGGCTGAATGACAGAGCGCAGAGGGTGGTGATCAATGGCACAGAATCGAGTTGAAGGCCTGTGGCCAGTGGATCCACGGGGATCGATTCTGGGGCCAGTCTTGTTCAACTTCTTCATCAGTGACCTCAATGAAGGGACAGAGTGTACCCTCAGCAAGTTGGCTGATGACACCAAACTGGGAGGACTGGCTGATGCCCCAGAAGGCTGTGCTGCCATTCAGTGGGGACTCGACCGGCTTGAGAGTTGGGCAGAGAGGAACCTCATGAGGTTCAACAAGGACAAGTGCAGAGTCCTGCAGCTGGGAAGGAACAATCCCACGCACCAGTACAGGCTGGGGGTTGAACTGCTGAAGAGCAGCTCTGCAGAGAGACCTGGGAGTCCTGATTGATAATAAGCTAAATATGAGCCAGCAACGTGCCCTCATGGCCATGAAGGCCAATGGCATCCTGGGATGTGTCAAGAAGAATGTGGCCAGCAGGTCAAGAGAGGTTCTTCTCCACCTCTACTCTGCCCTGGTGAGGTCTCATTTGGAGTCCTGTGTCCAGTTCTGGGCTCCTCAGCTCAACAGGGACAGAGAACTTCTGGAGAGAGTCCAGCACAGGGCCACCAAGATGATCAGGGGACTGCAACATCTTTCATACGAGGAAAGGCTGCGGGAACTGGGGCTGTTTAGTCTGGAGAAGAGGAGATTGAGGGATGATCTTATTAACATTTATAAATATCTAAAGGGTGGATGTCAGGAGGTTGGGACATCCCTTTTTTATATAGTAGCTATCAATAGGACAAGGGGTAATGGAATGAAGCTGGAACACAAAAAGTTCCACTTAAATATAAGAAAAAACTATTTCACTGTGAGGGTGAGGGAGCAGTGGCACAGGCTGCCCAGAGGGGTTGTGGAGCCTCCTTCCTTGGAGGTCTTGAAGACCCGCCTGGACATGTTCCTATGCAACCTGGTCTTAAGTGAACCTGCTTCTGCAGGAGGGTTGGACTAGATGATCTCTAAAGGTCTCTTGTAGCCCCTACCATTCTATGAGTCTATGAAATTTCTTATCTGGACTTTGAGAAACAAAGTTCCTTCAGAGTGTGCATACATGATAGAACTGTGTTGTGTTGCAAAGCGGTCTGTCAGAAGGCTTTAAATATAATATTTATTTCCTACTGATTTGTCTTTCACACTATACAACCTTTAAAAAAAACCAAAACAACTGAAAAACAGAGGATTAACCCAAATTATTAAAGAATTAGAGATATTCATGTTCCTTACTGGGAACAAGTTGCCAGCTCTCTGAAGATGTCTGAGGAGCTGGTGGACACTGTCAAATAGTGCTATAGTCAGCAAGTTCATTGGACAAGGGATGAGTGAAAGTCAGACCTCCAAACACTAAATTCCTTTCTGTCAAGCTGGCATTGGCCAAGACTAAGCTTCTGCTAGGAGGAGACAGAGAATGAAGTGATTTCTGCAACTTATTTAGATTGAAATGTAAATAAAAATAGAAGAAAAAAAAAAAGAAGGAAGTGCAGCCAGAACCTCAGCAAGAGCTTCTGGACAAGTTGGAAGAGCAATTGTAGCCTGGTACTGTCAAAGTATACATGCCCCAGAGACTTCCTCTTTCTGTAGTCAAAGCACAAGTTGGAGAAGCCTATGAACCAATTAATGAATATGCCTATATCCACTTTTCTTTGGAAGTTTTCTTTATTTCTTTTCCTTTTGAGGTTCTGGAATTATTTGTTAATATAAACAGACCTGTTTATACTCCATGCCTCTTGTGAAAGGAAGATAAATTGTGCTTCATGTCTGGATGGGATGCAAGAGTGAGGAAATGTAGCGAGTGAGCATAAGCAGAAGGGTTCCTAACACAGTGTTCAGCGCCAAGTTGTGTAAATGCCAGGTGCTGAAGAAGGTAATTTTTCTGAATGAGAGATCCAAAAGGAGCTTCAGAAGTAGCAGGGAACTGTTTGCTTCCAGGACTGTCTTGAGACTAAAGAGTGCAGTGGTCATTACTTCCTAGCAAGGTACCATGTGGATCTCTCAGTAAGAAAACCTGAGAAAAGTGCCTCGTGAGAACAGCATTCTCACTCAACTGCAGGATATGTTGGGTTGTTAATCCATTGCCTTTACTCCTCCCTTGCATTGTTCCCAAGAATGAGAGATGCAAACTACTTGAAAAGGTTATGTATAGAGCAGCTGACTTGCTCTAAGCCTGTGTTGCACAGAAGACCAAACAGTTATTTGTTTTGGGCAGTCCCAACCACAAGGTTATATCATACCATTTGTCTCAATCTTAACTGATGTGCTTTCCTCTTTCATATCTTTTTTTTAGTTTAGTCATTCAGGCTTCATCCTTTATTATTTTCCTTCGAATTATTTTCCTTTTACTTTCATCGTATTCTGGGTTTTTTTCCCCTCTTTTTTTTTTGATTATGCAAGGAAGAAGCATGAATCTCAACAAAAGATTTCTTATGCTCAGTTGGCATTGTTTTGCTATATCGGTAGCAAAAGACAGCTCTGTGCTCTGGAGCGATCAGTCCAGCAGCAATTCTTTGTTGTTACTGCCTGTTTGGGATGGGACAAGAAACTGGATCTGAAGACAGTCTCCTCTTCTTTCATGCAGGGCAATTACGCCATTGTCTTATAAGGATGATGAATTAAGTTAATGACTACCACCTAAATCTTATGCTACAGCTGTTCTTTTTATTGCTGCTTGGGCATGCTGCACTATTTCTATGCTGCTGTATGTTTTCCTGTGCAATTACACTGCAGAAGGTTACAGGAGACAGTGGACTATACTGTAATCCCCCACAAGAATACCATTTTTTGTTAAAGTTGGTTGATCAGTTACATGCTGTGATGTCAAAACAGTCTGAAAGTAATGGCACTTTTTCAGAATTGAATCATATTTATACATTTAGTGGAGTGAAAGCAGTAGACCATTAATTGAGGTAATAAATGTGCTTTTCCGCTGTGCCATAGGCAGCAAACCCAAGCAAGACTTTGTATATCAATGATATGGAACTGCAATACATTGAGTAATAAATATTCCATCCAGTCGTCAAACCTTGTAGGAACTTCAACTAAATGAAAAAGGCAACATGTCTTATAGCTACACACTTGCCACTATGGGAATTCTGTAGAAATGAGTGCTGTAAACATTTTTTCTTTCATTTTGACAGGTAATATTTGAAGCTGAAGTCTCAGATGGGAGAAATGGCTACATTGCCATTGATGACATCCAGGTTCTGAGTTACCCTTGTGGTAAGTAATGATTAAGAGCAGCATTTTTCTCTGTCTTTTCAGGACATATTTGATATTGCTGTAGACTGCTGAGTTTTCATCACTCGATCGGTGATGTTCTTTGTTCTTTCAATAGTATTTTTGTTGCAGCTTCCAGGGGAAAATGTAGTGTTGCAGTAGTGATTTACCTGGGTAAAATCTTTGTCTGCTAGAAGTATACAGGCATACAAAAGCAGAAATACTTCAGTGTCTTTTTAGTCATATCATAGTTGGTGTGCGTAATCAAAGTGAGTTTTAATAATCATGTGTATACTCACCTATTAAAGAATCAGGTGCATGTAGGAGGTTTATCAGATTCCATGCCCTTGATCTTTTTTTTTTTCCCCCCTCCCCAAACAGACAGATTAGATTAAAAAAAAAGACTTCTGACTATTGAGCTGCTGCAGGATTGGGTTTTGTTGTTTTGTTTTTAGTGGACACTCTTCATGCACTTATGTTTGCCCTTCCCTGTTTAATCCTGGGGAAGAATTACATGCAAATAGAAGTTGTGATAGTAAGAATATTCTACAAATAAAAAGTTGTGGGAAATTATTACTCTGCATTTCTGTCACTTGTTATCATATTGTTCTGGTAATTTGATTCTGTTCAACTCTTCTGGTCTTTCCCTAGATGTTCCTTTCATAATGTGATTTCACTGTAATGTACCTCATGGCTTATAATTAATTGCTTTCTGAAATAATTGAGATGGAACAACCTCTTCCCCCAAATTTGCAAAACTATGTGAAATAATAAAGTTGCAATGGAAGCATCACATTCTGTTTTCTTTTACCCCAAACTTGTTAAGATCATAGCTTTCAGGAGCTACCAAGCTTACAGGATATTGAGTTACCTCTATATATTTTAGCTAGCCCACTTACCTGATATCTGTACTCAGCAAACCTCTGCTTGGATTCAGTGCCTGACTTTCTTTTTATTTTTGATTTTTACTCCTCTGTGGTTTTGTGGAGTTTTGGTTTTGGGATTTTCTTTGGGGTTTTCTTTTTGTTTGTTTTGTTTGGTTTGGTTTATGTTTTTCTCCTCTGTGGTTTTTTTTTAAGTGCCAAAACAAAAGGCACTTGGGTACAGCCTTGGCAGCAAGCAGATTATCAGCATGATACAGTATTCAGATAAACTCTTTTTTGTTACTGATGTTTAAACCCTGTTTGTTGCAATTTGCTGATTTTTCCTGTGTAGTAAGCACGAAGAAACGACAGTTCAGCTACTGCTTTCATTTGTAGTTTTTGTGAAAGGTATGGGTAAGAGCTGTGTACCGTATCCATTCCTCAAATGTGTCTGTCAGTTTTCTTACTTCTAATAAATCCTTCAGGTGATTGTGCCACTGAGCTTTCCTAGGGGCTTTGTCAGTTTGGAAAACAGATTTGTCAGCTCCTGAAATATTATATTCAATGACACAAATAATTTAGAAAAACAACAGAGATCTGAATTACATTGCAGAGAATCTGAATAGTATCCCTTTATTTACCTGAGCAGTATCCTGCTAATTGAGTTTTTCGCAGCATGATGAGTTCTGTACAATTGAAAGTCTTTGGGATAGTTTTACTGAAGTGTTGCTGACATTTTGGCATTTGATCTCTTTCACTTGGCTTTGATTTTTAAAAGATTTTATTAAAACTCATGTATAACATACATTTAATAGAATCACCAGAGCAGGAGAGAAGGGACTGAAAAGAACTCTTTCTTCTTGAACACAGATGGAACAAATAATTTTCTCTCTTCTATTTCTGTTTTTAGCGAAAGATTGTCTATAATATGTGTCTTCAAGGAAGACAAAAATGTTGCTGATACCTTTTTTAGAAATAAGTGTTATTTGTATTTTTTATTTCCCCCCTCTGCAGATAAATCTCCACATTTCTTGAGGCTAGGGGACGTAGAGGTCAATGCAGGGCAGAATGCTACATTTCAATGCATTGCTACGGGGAGAGATGCAGTGAATAACAAGTTATGGCTCCAGGTAAGGCCAACTCACGCAAGTCTATTTGGCTAGATGACAAGCTGCTTTCTAGAGGTGAAATATTCAAATTCCTAATCCTCCTTTTCTTCTGCATGCCAAATATTTAGTTTGAATATGATTTTATCCCTGTTAAATGGAGAAACTTGTAATTGATTTTGTATTGTTAAAAAGCTTTGATTAAAAATTAGAACAACTGTTGTGGACAGTAGAGGAGAGTTGGACTTGAAGGCAGTGTGAGCCTTCTCTTGTAAATCATCTCCTCTATATCAAAATTTTTTATTATTTAATGCAGATAATTGTCACTTGGGACTAGCAAAACACAAATGTAACACAGCTGTCATGAATATTGAGGATTATTTTATCATATAAATTACTGCTAATTCTTTGCCCAAGCAGGTGGCTGGAGAGATGTGGCTTTACTTCTGCATGCATATCAGTTTACTTAGCACATATTTAGAAGGATAACATAAAAGAACTGTTATATGTTCTTTTATGATGAGTAGCATGTATGTTAGAATATAAGAGATGACTAAAACTAGAAAATAAGCCTTGTCACTAAAAAAAAAAAAAAAAAAAAAGAGGGAGGGGAAGAAACTAACACCACTTTACCCCCAAAACAACTGCTTTACTTTGCAGTGTGAAGATGGAGTTGTTTACAGTTAAGACCATCAGTTAAGTAGAAGGATAGCACAGTTTCACAGTTGCTCCACAAAAAAATTTTTTGCCACTTAATAAGGATTAAAAAATCCCTTTAGTTGTATGTGTAACTTTATGGTTTTGCTTTATTTTCTATGTAAACTTTAAGTACAAACACTTCTTTAGAATTATTTCTAAATTTGCTTTTTTAAAACCTTATTTTCTGTATATTTTCAGAACTGTAAAGTATATACTTTTTTTGGGAACATGTACTTTGAAATGAATGATAATCAGAACTTTAAAATATCTATATTTTGGCAAGCATTGTACTTTGAAATGAACTATAATCAGTTACTTCAATATGTTTCATTTTAATAGAGAGTAGAACTGGCAAACCTTGAGTAGCAGTTGCATATAGGCTTGTGATATAGTTTAAATTTTACAGAGATTTTTTTAATAGATTGAAAGTGATTAGAAAAAAATCAGATATGTAAAATGTATTACTGGACAAATATGCCACAAAAAAGGAACACAAATCTAGCATTGTATTTAGTGAAAAGGTATCATAACAGTAGGAATGATTTGTACTCCGTGTCTTCAAGTAGTAATGTGCTTAAATTGAGAAAACATATAATGCATTCATTAAGGAACAAAGAGTCTGATTTCAGAGACTTGACAAATAGAGCACATGAAATGAAATCAAGATGGGTTTTCTGTGTCAAAGATGGGACTATAGAAATAGGAGCACAGCAGCAATCCTGTAAAGCACCACCTTCAGTTGATAGTGGGTCAGGAAAGCCCAATGGAGACAGCCAGCTGGAAATCTTCCCTATCTCTCACTTCCTGCAGTCAGGTAACTCTGACAGATTATCTTTTCTAACTTTCTCTCCCTTGAGAAGCCTGATTAGCAGCCTGAAGAACTCAAGAAAGATATGTTTTGTCCTTTCATATATTTCATGGGTGGTTTGGATTTTTTGGGGGTGTGTGCAAATCCAAGATGTTATGATTTCTCTCAGTGAGAAAGAGAAGATGCCTTTGAGGTTACAACTCTGCTTGCTTGTGCTTATGAGGTACTTTGATTTTCCTGAAGGCACCTTGCTACTAAAGTTATATACTTGAACTGCTGTTCCCCTTCATGTTTTCCCTTAAACATTGCCAAACTTGCTCCAATTTATAGATGACCTTTTTCTTTTTGATTCCTCCCTCATAATTTCACTCTCCCATCCTACTTGTCCCAACATAAGTGTGATTCCACGACTTTCCCTCTCTGAATTCTCTCCCTTAGATAGCATAGCAAGTTACTGCTGTTGAGCACTTCTAAAAGTGAATTTACTCCTTTTCCTTAAAACCCAAGGTGGATATGTGTGGGCCTTGTGAAGGTGCAGAGTGGGACTTGAATAAAGTTCACTTTAACCTGTGACCAAACCCGAGATTTGTAAAGCCTCAATACCCAGAAAGAAAGAACCAGCAGATCAAATCAAATACCTAAGTAATTGTTTTTGAGAGCTGTGAGATGAAACATTCCAGGAATGTATTTTTCTCATAACAGGAAAGGCCATTGGAAAAGAAAAAAAAGTTGAAAAATTAAAAATGAAAGGAGTGATGGGAGGGGAAGAAGACACTTTCCAAGTACACTGTGTTAGAGAAAATAGCTTTTGGTTATGTCCTTATTGAAAGAGAAGATATTTCCTTGGGGGAAAACAAAAAAAAGCAGCAAACAATTTTTTTATTAAAAGACATTCTCTGAAAAGGAAAAATGCAAAGTGCAATCTAGAACGGTAGGGCTTTTTGTATCTGAAATTATCTAAGATCTCATTTGCTTGCATTGAAGAAATATAGATGTGCAGGCAGAGATTTTGTTGCAGACTCTACTAAAGCTCGCTGGGTCTCCCAGCCCTCAGTTTTAGAGAAAAGCTAAAGTGAATTCAGCAGCAGGAGATAAAAATAGTGCCCACACAGCTCAGTCTTCAGTATTGTAGTCCCACAGGTACTTCAGCCAGACTCTGTCTGAGCTTGGCTTCGCTTTCCTCATCCCCTTTGTGCACTGCTCCTGCAGCTTTTGGAGCTTACCAGTAAGTCAGTTCAGGAAAGTGATCTGGCTAAAAAAGATTTTGTCCTAAATCTTTCTGCTGATGTTGGGGATAGGGAGGACTGTTTGCTTTATTTGTTTACTTATTTTATTTTTAAGCTTGATTTGTGTCTGAATTACCTATATAAATAGTGCCAGTAAGTGGAAAAAAATGAAGATGCTTGGTTAGAGGCAAGGAAGAGGGAAAGTTTATAACAACCTGAAGTAAAAGTAGATGTCAGTAGCCTGTCTCATTGTAACATTCTATTTTTTTTTTTCACAGTTATTGGGAAAAGGCCCTTATCATATACTACATGAATCTAAGTGTGCCCATTTCCTTGCTTATGCCTTTGTCAGTGTATATATAATTAAGTGAACATACCTTTGTGTATCTGAAACTAAAATAGGCACAACATCTCAGTACACTGTTTTCTGTATGTTTACTGTTTTAATGACAGCCTTTTCACCAGCTCTATTTTCTCTAAATGTAGGGGTGTAAACATTTCAGACAAATAGGAATTAACATTGACTTGAACTCCTCCTGACTTTCACAGCTACAGATTCTGCTCCTGTTTGGTTTTAGATTCTATCTGGTCTCTTGTCCCTTTTCATGCCCCTGTTTTTCATGCCCTCGGCCCACCCCTGTATTTTGCAGCCCCACCAGACCAAGGTCTGGGACAGCCAGAGCTCTGGCATTGAAAGATAAGCAGTAAAGATAACAGAAGCCTTTAAAAGTTGCAACTGCATTAATGCAAAACAAATGTTTGCACAGATAAAGACATTTAACTGGTTGAACAAGATGGTCTGAAATACACCTTTTGTGGAAGTGTGAATAGTAGGTGTGGGAGTGGGACAGAAATGCAGCTTGCAAGTTTTGTTCTTCACTTTTCAGCCTAATCTACTGTTGAATCTGTTATGGTTGTGAGCTGTAGGAATCTGTTTATGACCTGAAATTTTCAGCAAATCTGAAAGAGTTTCAAAGGCCCTAGCTTTTGTTTAAAGTGAGCATTGATGTTGTTTCTGAAATACATTCAGTCTTGGTGTGTATAATCCTTTTGGGTTTTTTTTGCCTGCCACCCCATTGTGAATGTAATGCTATGGGTTTTTTTTTTTTTTGTCAGTACTTTCCCCATCATTTTCAAATTTTCATTATAGTAGGTCACTTACCAACAGCTGTAGTTTGGTGCTACTGTACATACTGAAGCAGAGTTGAGTTGTGTAATAGGAATCCTCAAACCCATCAAGGTGGTAGCTTAGCTTTTACACCTCTTGTGCTTTGATATGCCCTATTTTATAAGCTTCTGGAATTAGCAGTTCTTTCCTGTAGGAGGAGTGTATATGTGTAATCTTAAAGGATTGAATATAACATTATAGATGACATAACTGATCAATTATTGCTCACTTCCACTGATTTTATTTTTTTTAATAAAGCCTATGAATTGTCTTTGTCTAAGAGACACTGCAAGAATAAGGATTCTTTTGTTTATTAACATTTGATGCATCTTGCTGTTTGGGCACTTTGATTTGCTGAATTCATATAAATAAGGTCCCTTTTTAGTCTATTTTTTTTTTCCCTCGGAAATGCCATCCATTCCAGTGGAGTTATGCCAATAAATAACCTTGCAAACAAATCACTTCTGCGAGATAATCCTGTGCTCAGGATGGATATGTGTTAAATATCAGAGAGTTGAAAGAACAGTGCACATAGGGTGTTCTAACCATGAAAGTACATGGGGGAAGGGGTCTGTTTGCCTATTTGAATTGGAGATTTCTGTTTGGAGAAGGCTTCCACAGTTTTAAGCTTTGATATTTTTTACTAAGACGGTGGAGAAATGGAATTGACTGAACAGAATAAAAAACATTTTGATACACCAAGAATCCAGAAAGCATTGTAGGTATTATCCAGCATTTGTTCTGTGGATCTAATTGGGATATCAGAGCAATAGGGTTTTTTGCATAATCAGGCTGTGTTTAACGGCTTCGTGAGCTGGGAACAATTGTGGCTCCCAGAAGCCCAATATGATTTTCTGTGTCTTATCGATGTCCAGTTTAACTGGACACTAGCACAGTGTGGAGAATAGAGCTTTTTGCTAGCACATCTGTTGAACCATATGTCTTGGCACCTGGTTCAGATGGTGATAACTGCAGCACTAATGAGTCCATCCATCATTGCTGAGCTTTGCATTAACATAGCATTGGATTAGGGAAAGCAGCTTGTTCTGGCTTTGCAGTCAGATGTGTTTTGCCATGATCTGCGGCGATACCATTTGCTCTGGCGAATCTGAAATTCAAAGGGGTACCCACATGCATTTAAAAGTTTAATACTCGCCTGGTAATCCTGTGCAGATTGCCATCAGTGCGGTGGCGAGCGGGCCAATCTGTCAGTGATAGCTGTGGGTGCTGGCTAACCGCCGCTCCACTTGGGCTGCCAAGGCTGGCAAGACAGCCCCACGCTCGCCCGTGGAGAGGCTCGTCAGTGTTAATGCGGTCTGATGCAGCCCCTCGCTCCGCCAGAGGAAAACGTCGTTCCTTGTGGAATAACAGATAATTAAAGCAATTGCCTGAGAGTAATAATTGAAAAAGTGAAATTAAAAAGCATTATGGAAAATAAAATGCAAATTGCTGTAAAAACAATGGAGTCACACTGACCTCCCAGCGGTACCATCCGTTATCGGAGGATGAATAAGCATCTGCACAGCTGTCTGTTCAGGCTCAAACTAGCCATATCCTGCACCCTTTCTTGAGGAAACTATCGTAACCCTTAATGCCTTGTTTACCAGCATCTTGGGTTTTGATGCCGGTTGCCACAGAACATGATTTGATATTTAGCATTCATTTTTCTTAGTAGACAACTGTGTGTGCGTGCTCTTTAATAAGTCTTTGGACTGGACACGTACAGATGGTGTTTTGTGATGATGCATTTAGGCAGATCATCGTGAAGAACTAATATAGTATTTCAAGAATTTAGACTGAAGAGAGTATATGACAACCTGTACCTCTGACAGGAGATTAAGTGACTCAACTGTTTTGTTTTGCTTTTTGAAAGGACCATATTTCCTCTTGGAGGAAATAAATTACTCCAAACAATTCCTGGCTTCCCATTGTACTCCGAAGATGAAGGGATGGATCAGAAGGAGGGTTTGAAAATGGGCCACGGGCCTTTGGGGTAAACCATTAGCTGCAGTGAAGTGTTGGGAGGCTTGCTAGTGGTTTCCGAAAAAATGTATCTATAACAGGAGTGTAACATCCAATTTAACTTTGTTTTATCTAGTTTACGTGCTTTCCCTATGTTGAATTTTTCATAGTTGTCTAATGTAACTTTGCCTGTTGAGATCCTATTGCATTTTGACAACAGTTAGTCAACTGGTTAAGATACAGTTTCCTTAGTTTGATAATAAAACTTTTGCTGTTACAATGCACTCACCTATTCACTGCTTTGATTACATTTGAAGAGTGGGTTTTTTTTGACTTGAACAAATGTAATGACCTCTGAGGAGCCTCTAGGGAAAAAAAGTAGACTTTCTGGATCATCAGTGTCATCTGCCCAAAGAAGCACTAATTTGTACAGCAAATTGGGCTATTTATACTAAACCTTTCCTCAGCCAGTAAAATGCTGCTCGAGTCTGCATCATCTTACCTTTATCTTGATTACTGATAATGGCCAAGCAACATATAAGTTCTTTTTCTATTGCACCAGAAACTTCACTTTTCTCATCTGTCTCATCATTGATTGCTTTTACTTATAGAAAAGATGGTATTGAAAGTGAGCAGCAGAGTAGTGAAGCACAGAAGACAGGACTTCTCTTTTGCAATGACTTGTCTATTTTACCTGCACTTTCACCTCATTATATTTATGTTCTGTGATAGGCTTTCTGGTTTTCTAAAAAATTTTTTTAAGATGCATGAAAAGCTGCCTTGAAGTGATATATCAAGCTCCTTGTAAATGACTTGTAGTTAATTCTGTATCACACTCAGCTGATTTTGACATGGTTATAAAGGATATTCACCAATGAAAAATATTATATTTATAGCTTCAAACTGAGATTCTCCTGTTTATTTCACAAAGTGACGGGTTTTTTCCCATCTTTCCACTCCATATTCACCTATGTCATATAACTATGAATGAACTGTTCTCCCTCTCTCCCTCCTCAATTTGTCAGCTTCTTGGATAAATATGGCAGTCTGTCTTACTTGCCCAGTCATCTTAGGTTTCAGCAACATGAAATACTGTAATCCTTCTGGTTTCAATTTCATTCTGCCCCAGTTAACCAAGTCCTCCAGCCTGTATAGCTACCAGTCATTTAGTTCACACTGCAGCCTTTGGGGCTGTCATCCCTGTAGGTCTTCCCTAGGGACACTGCTGCTCCTGCAGCGGCTGGCGCTGAGAGGGCTGTGCCCACAATGGTACTGAGAGGCAGCTCACTGACCACCTGTAACACCATGTGCCGCCTTTTCCTGCGGATATTTTGTAGTTTACAGCTACACCAGCTGTGGTAGAAATTTGGTCACTCTGTGTAGTCCTGTTAGTATTTCTTCAGCCAGCCAGTGGCTTAAATGCATACAAAGGAGACACCTGAAATGAAGATTATGTTTATGAAAACAGATGTTATAAATTCCTTGACCATTAAGTCCTGTGAGTCTAATCTGTTAATATCTGCATTCAGATTGTCTCCTAAACGTTATGATGTGTGGTAGGTATGTACCCCAGACCTCAGTTTCCTCAAATAGCTGCAGGACTAGAACAATAGGAGCAGCTGGTATACTTGACTGCTTATAGAAAAGAGCAAAATCATCTGCTGAGAAATGTTTTAAGAACTTGTGGTGTTGCTCTTGAATAGTAGGTTAGATTTTTTTTACAACTTTTTTTCTTCATTGTCTTCTCCTAAGTAATCAGATTTTTTTGTTTGTTTTGAGCTGCAGGATGAATCCTGTAGTTCAGCATGCAGTGCTCAGAGTGATTTAGATCTTTAATCATTGTGTCCAGAATTCATATTTTTGTTAATTATAGTGATTTTTAATTATGAGGATTTTAAAAATCAAGAACACCGCATTCAAAAAGTATAGCTTTCTGAAAACCTATAGGTAAATTTTGTGATGTGTGTTAGATCAGGTTCAAAATAAAAGACTTTAGAATGTCCAGAGAAAGGACCATCTTTTTAGTTGTGTAGTGGAATGACCAGGTACACTGTAGTAGGAGCTTACTATTTTGCCTCCAGTGGATTTTATTATAATAAAAGAAATTAGAATTGCCACCTCTGAGGGCCAGATGGCTCTCAATTAGATTATTTCATGAGAACCATTGTTTTCCTCAGTAGACAGTTCAGTGCGAGAGAGAAATGGAGCTATTTCGAAGTGGACAAGTTGAGTAACAGCAGTGCATGAAACATTTGAAGTAATCATGGAATTTTCTGTACTGAGTACAGTATGCAGGATAAAACTTGGCTTGTCACATGTATTCAGGGTCTTCAGTATACGTTTTCATGGGAAAAAACTGTGATGCTTTTCCTGCTAACAAATGAATGTGTAGTTCCTTAGAAAGTCTGGTTTTCCATGGATGTAGGGAGACCAGCAGATTGTGTTAATTTCCTGCTAAAAAAAATGCTTAACTCTATGCTTTTTGTTAAAAAACAATCAAAGAAAAGAAAATGCTTCTTCACTTTCTTGGATACTGAGAAGAAGATAGGACTATCTAGGCGTATTAAGCTCTAATTACAATTTCTGTTCTGCTTGGAAAAAAAAAGTCTCTAGTCTTAAGTATTTCTACATAAAATTGACTGACAAAGAATCCCCTTTGTTGTTTCTTGGGTAGGGAAAAAAATTACAAGTTTATTTATCATTTCTTATGATAAGTAGATGTCATGATTGATTACGTTTCTAGGATGCTTAATGAGTTTTAAAGTCTTAAGAATATGTATCAAGACATTTGTTTAAGAGAATAAAACGATACAAAATTTTTAGACAGATCTTCCTCTGATTGGGAATTAGGTCCTAAATGCTGTAAAAGGACATGCTGTGTGTGCCAAAAAGTGCCAGACTGCATACAAGTAAAATTTTAGAAGTATAGTTATTCATGTTGTTTATTTCTGCCACATTGTTTGATTTTTTTCAAAACTGTCTTTGGCAGAGGTTGCATGTTATTGCTGGCATTCAGACTATCCACATTCAACCCTTTTCCCTCTTGCAAAAAAAGCCATTTCCCCCTTTACACGATGCATAAAAGCAGGACTGTTTCAGAGCACAGAAGTTACAAATTCCTTTTTCCTCGGAGCAGCAGAGATGTAATTTCCTGGGCTACTGGAGGCATCCTTCCAGCCTTTCTGCTGTCCGATGAAGTTTTGCTTACACCTTCAGAGACCAAATTGCTTAAACGAAACTCTCAGCTTGCACCCTGCACAGATCCTGACTTCTCCTCTGCACCCTATGGCCACACGGTGAATCTGATCATGAGCTAATGTGTTTAGTGATGGTAATGTATGGGGAGGAAGTACATTTTCCAGGAAGTTGGGTTTTTTTATTAATTCCAGGTCAGTTTTATGTGTGAGCACAAGAACTGAAACTGAGGAGGGAGTGAGTGGGTACCAAGTGAAGTGGGTGCTGCTGCTGCCAGAGTAATGTGTGTGTCACTGCAGCTGAAGTGTTGACATCTGATCTCTGGAGGCATCGCAGCATCCAGCTGAGAGCCTGAGAAGGCAACCAGAGTTGACTCTAATTATTAGCAGTGGAGTGTTCTTATTTTAAGGTGTTTACACTAAGAAAGGGATGGGGATGTGTAAGGTTATGCTGTCCAGGCTGATAAAAATCACTAGCATGAAAAAAAAGAGACTTTGAAAATTAATAGAGAACATCACCACAGAAAGTTATGGTATCTTATTGCTGTTTAAGTAAAAGAGCAGACCCCACTACTTTTCAACCTGAAAAGTTGAGAGGAAAATTCAGATAAGTTTAATTTTTTTATTAGAAAATTAGAAATGTACCTAAATTCTTTCTATTAAATAAGATTTTTGGGGTATATATACTTCTTGTTGCATTCAGGTTCTGGAAGATCCATTAAAATTTTATTTTATGTTTATTAAATTTTTTATTTATTTAATGAGAGAGAAAAGAAAAAAATAAGGCTAATTTTTAATTTGCCTAGGATTGTTTTTTAAGCTGTGTAGACTTTACTCTTGTCTTTGTTTACAAAAATCCTGTTCCTATCAAATTAAAAATAACCTTGAAGTCATAGAGACTTATTTGAGGTAATAATTTTAAGTGTCTGAAATATCAGAATTAAGGAGGTTTTTCCACATGCTTTTATTTCTTTTAATCAAGTGTTTATAGAGAGTAATTCTTTGGAAGCCCACAGTTATTTTCACAAAAGGAGGAGAACTGCCTGGTGATGACCTCTACTAAATGAGCAATTCAGTGTTATCAAATCAGACAGCAAGGGACTGGAGCAACCAAGGATGGCACAGAGTACAGCCATTACCTATTAGTATAATTCCACATTAATTTTAAATTGAATTTTTAAAACCTAATTGAGCAGCATTTTCAAGCTCTGTTCAGTGTGAGCAGGACATAAATTGAAACAGTATGTACCAGGAAACTGCTAATAAGCAGAGAGCACTGCTGCCTTTCTTTCCTCTCCTTTAAAATCAGTAGTAATGCCCTGACATTAAAAAGAAGAATTTAATTAAGAGATCGTGGCAGTGCATCTGAAGTCTGACTGGCTAATGGCTCACCAGTGTAAGGGGATACACACTGAAAGAAATACAGGGTATTTTCTTTACATCCAGTTGTAAGTGACAACTTTCTTTTGGTTGAACTTTGTAACATTTTAATGATGGAAAAACATTTTAATGAATAGGCTGTACTTGAAAATGTAATCATGCAGTTGGATTCCCAGGGAACAAATTCTAATACAGAGAAATCTGAGCAACTACTCTAAGCCTTGTAAGATAAAAGTGGTAGGAAATCACTGATGTAAATAGGAAAAAAAATCCTGGGTTTTGTTTTTGGAGTAAAACTGTAAAGCTTCTTAAATTTCATTTTGATTAATTGCTCTGGAGGTTCATTAATATTTTATTTTATGTATGAGCCCAGTTCACTTCGTTTCTCAACATGAAACATGCAGATGAGCTTAAGTAAGCAAGTTCTGAGCTTCGGAGGGTGAATTATTTTACACAGCAAGCTTGGATGTGTGCCTCTGCTGCAGACTGAGTGCCTGGCAATCAAATTTGAAGCACTGGACTTACTGAAGAGAAAATTTCTTCTAATATTATTCCCCTCCCCCCCCCCCCAATAGCAGAGTAAGAATGACTGAATTACATGGGTTACATGTCAAGTCTGCTGTCATATAATTTTTAACAATATGCTTTCTTTTAATTATATGCTGCTTAGTAATTTTAACAATTATATGGCAACTTTGTGTTTAGTGGGGGAGATTAAGTTTGCTTTGCTGGTTGTCTGCGGTATGGCATTGAGGGCACATGCTGTGAGAGGGTATAGTCAAGCATGAAAGGAAGAAAGTACCATGAAGTTTGTTTATTTTGGTTGCTTCAAGGCACTGGATCCAAATTTTATATTAAGTTAGCACAGAGAGTTCAAGCCTTTGGTTGAAATTTAGGGTAGGGGGGAAAGTAGTTTGAAAATTCTGCTTTCAGGCTTAGCATTTGCTATCAGGAGAAGCCAGCTGGAGGATGGAGGCGCATCTCCCACAAAATAATTTTACTGTAGCTTAAGCAGCACTGAAATAAAGTCTTTACCATCACCATTTGTGTGATATTGGATTTTATTAATTTCATTGATCCCTAAAGTTAAATAGGTCCTTTCATTCATAGGAGTCTTTGCAGGCATCAGCAAACTTCCTTAATAGGAGGCAGATATTTGCAGAGCTGAGGAGGAAGCCCATGCCTGCTGCGGGGTGACTTGACTGAGCTGCAGTGGATCCAGGTTTCCAAGTGCACAACCTCCTTTGCTTTTGTTATGTAAAGGCTCTGTCAGATAGCATTCATGTGATAAGCAGATTTGTGGTTATCCCATGGTGACTGTTTTAGGGAAAAGCTGTCAGAGGATCTTTTGGAAGCATCTCTTGCACAATCTTTTTTTGAAGACCTGGTTTCACTTTTTGTATCTCACTGTATATTCTGGCCCAGTCCTGCAGGCTGACCTAACACCTGTAACTCAGCTCCCTGCCATTTCTGGTGTAATGGCAAAGAGGGTGGTTGGGAATGGGAACCAGATGTTTTCTTCATGAAATGAGGAAGAATCACACCAATAAACCTGCTGTTGAAGGTAATAGCATGGTCTTTGTAGTGGAGTGCTAGTGACTGAAATCCACGACAAATTTTTGATAGAAGTTTTCACCCAAGGCTTGCAGTGAATCCTGGGGCGTGTGCTTTGATTGCTGCAACAAAGACGGATGAAGCTAAAATTCCTACATTTAAACATATTGATAGTTAAAATAAATACTTGTTTCAGTGAGTTTGAGATAGTGCTGAACTCCTGGCCAATCTACTGCAAAACTGTTTAGAGAGTGACTAACCCCTCCAAAGATCATAAAGGGTAGATGTAAAATGAAGTGTTTGAGTGTTATGAAGTAGTCCTGCCTGTGACAGTAGGCTGGATAATATACACATAGAGCATTAACTCATCTCCTTTTTCTCCCTTTTGTGTTTTGCCACAGGCTTTCAGGTTATTAAACTCTGCAGCTCAGCAGTAGTGTTTCTTGTGTTAGACAGAAAGCTAAGAGTTTAAGACCTCAATGAAGTTTCTCCTTCCAGGGGTTGATTAGAGCTAAAAATGTCCATGGAGGTCACATTTTGCTATGTATTGAGCAGAGCAGACAATGTAGTTACAAGAAAATGCTGGCACTTTTCTGAGGACTGAGCAAAACTGAGTGCTCAGAAACTAAATCCTGCTTGGGGAGTAACATGTGGCTGATCTATGGGAAAGAGCAGTGACATCGTTTGTTCACTTGGCTTGTGGTCGAGGGCATTTTTTTAATGCTAACTTTTAGTGGAGGCTCTATTTTTCGATTTGAAATCAAAACTGAGCATTTAATATGAACAAGGGAAAAAGTTCACAAAAGAACTCAGACTGTTTCTGCCTTACTGACCTGTCACTCTGTCCCACAGCTTCGGACAGATGAAATTTTTCAGTGGTTTCTGGTACCTGTGATTTTTTTTTTTTTCCAAACCTCTTTAAGCTCCTTCCTTTAAATGAAATATACATTATTCCTCTTTTAGCAGTTTCCTTCCCTCCCCTTTTTATTTCAACTAGCCTGAGGTAGATAGGTGGTGCTTAGTATAACAAAGGTACAATTTTAGAAGGTATTGAATTTGGACAGATAAAAGGTATCATCAAAAAGGAAGCAGTGACAGATTGCTGAAAAAGAGCTGATGAAAACCTGTGAATTCCCTCAATGTCAGGTTCCTTTAAATCTTTCTTACAATACACCCAATATATTTGTTATAATTTTAATTAAAGTTGAATGAATTTTCTTAAGACTAGAGCTGCTACTACTGAGCTCTCCTAGGATGGTTCCAGCTATGAATCGATGTCGGTTAAGTATGTTATGGCCGTGTTATGTAGCAGTGTGAAAGCCTGACGGTGCTTTTCACTCCCAAACTTGATTCTGAAATGCTTTTGAGTACTTCTTGTCTGTTGATGGGACCCCAGAACTGAGGTCTTCTACCATGGAAATACAGCAGGGGCTGAATGCATTTGGCATTTTTCTAATGTATTCCTTGTATGATGATCGTGATAAATGTCTTTTGTACTCTTACAAGATAGCTCTGCCTTGTTTCCTTTTATTTTCAGAGGAGGAATGGGGAAGATATTCCAGTTGCTCAGACTAAAAATATCAATCACAGAAGATTTGCTGCTACCTTTAAGTTACAAGAAGTGACAAAAACTGACCAGGATTTATACCGCTGTGTAACTCAGTCAGAGAGAGGTTCTGGAGTGTCAAATTTTGCTCAACTTATTGTTAGAGGTAAAGTTTTAATTACTTTCATTTTATCCAGTCAAATGCTCTTACTACCAATGTTTTCTACTTACATGTTTTGTTTAGCCTACAGATTCCTTGATCTGAAATGATCGTACCAAGGTAGCCCTGTGAAGCTTCTGAAATTGTCATAAAATGAAAGACTGATTTGCAAAACTTCTTGCTTTCCCTAGAATGCATGTGTGTAAAAACTCTGGTACTGCAATGTGTGTAACATGCCTGTATGCTTTTCTGTGGATGCTATTTCTTGAACTTAAAGTAAAAACTTCATAATTTTTCATAAGTACTTTTACAGACAAGAAAGATTCTGCTCTAATTGGTTAATATCCCTTATGTGTTGCCTTGAGTAGACTAGTAGTACACCAAATGATACATTGTTATGTTACCTGGGAGACAGGTATATGAAAATAGTTATAAACTTTCACCTACCTAATGGCTGACAACACATGGAAATGTTCTGTGATGATTTGCAGCCTCTGAAGTAGGAGGGGAGAAAAAGCTAAACTTGCTTTTTCCACATGAAACAGGTTTGGATTTTTTTTCTTGCTGCAATTCATTCAGAAACCTGCTGAGATGCAACCGTAGATTGTTTGTGGTGAGACTGGGCTGATGATTTTTTTTTATTTGTGCATTTTGTGTTCTGGAAGCATGTATACTTGACTGGCAAAGGATATAGTTGAATGTAGGAGTTCAATTTTCACTTCCAAAGGTCATTTTCTTTTTGATCTGGGATAAGCTATATAAGCCTCTCCTTGCCTAATTGTGTCACATGCAAAACTGCCCATTTCACCCATTTCACATCATAGGTGTGATAAGGCTTAATCTTTTTAAACTAGGAAAAAGAAGTAGTGTACAAAGTCATGCTGCTACCTACTATGAGAGGGCTGTTTTGGCCTGGCAAGTTTAGGGGTTGGGCACAGAATGATTGACTTGCTGGTCCAACACTGGGCCATTTGGTCAGTTAGCATCTGGGAGTCAGCAATTGCATGTGGAGCTGGGACAGGGAAAGCAAGTTCATTCCTCAGCTTGTAGAAATAAAACTGGCATAGGAAATGATGGAAAAATATTTGGTATCTGTCATTTGGTGTCAAAGGGCTTTTCCCTGAGAGACCAGTTGATTGAGGTCAACAAGATTTTATATCTTCTATATAACATCAATAAAAATGGGATTTGCTGACCATATAAGGATTTAGACAATATGTTAACAGCTTTTTGTTGTTGTTGTTGTTAGATGTGCCTTTTGTCTAGAAAAGTGCAAGATGGTCTTCATCCCAATAAAATTAAATTAGTCCTGTGGCAGCATGAAAGCAAACTTTTTGTTTTGTTCTTAGAAAAGCATGGCAAAGAGATGTATTTATCCAATAAATTAAGTTTTCTATTTTTTTCTAGTATAATAGAACAATAAAGTGGCGTTTAAAACACCGTTTTGCTCAAAAAATGAGGTAACAATAGCAAACTTCGTAGTACCTTATATTTTAAATGCAGTATATTGTCATGCTGAGAAGTTTCAGTCATTTGATACAGAATATCATCTTTACAGCTCAAAACATAAAATTGTTATCTAGCTATAGATACAACAGCTACATAAGTTATACATTTTAAGCTGAATTTTATTTTTTGTGTGCTTTTTGGATTGGAAGCCCAAGAATTTTAACCTTTTATTTTTAGAAATATCTTTTTGCATGTTTATACATATATATACCCATATATTTTTAAAAAGGGAAAGTTTAATGTTCTAAAAACATTTTCATCTATTTGACATCATGGTAGAGAACAAAGATTTATGTTTTATTGTAGGATTTATTGCTTGCTGTTATATTTGAAAAGCAATATACAGTAATACATTTTCTTGTTTGTCTGGATAACCACTAAATAAATCTTGTTAGCCAAAAAAGCATACCCTTAGGGATCAGCTACCCTGGTGTTAAAACTGTACTGAAAATTAACCATAATGACAGGTCCTATATCTCAGTGGCACTTTAAAGCTGACATCCTGCTACATGGATACAAAAGATGGTAATTTTAAAGGAAATTTTTGGGCCACTGATACGAATTGCCTTTAATAAGAGCTGGCATAGTATTGCCCATTGTCAAAGATGACCCAGGGGGAAGAGTTTATTAGTGCATTTCCTTCTAAACTGAAAGTGACAGAGCATGCTTGGGGCCCTTTTGTTGCTGTTTGTAGCAAATGAAAATTTTGCTGCAGAATTCTCATGCTGAAGAGTATTGATCTGTGTGTTCTCACAGCCAGAGGAGAAAAAAATGATGAAACACAGTTTACTTTGTCATGACTTCAGTATTGCTTCCAGATCATTTTGACTAATGATAAAGTCTTCAGTTTGTAGAAGCCAAACTTTATTGACAACACTGTTATTTGAGAGTAAGGGATGGGGAAGAGGAGTTGTTACCCAGTAACTCAAAACATGGGTGTTTAGTTATGTAGCCCGAGATCCTTCCATATTCCATATCTGTGCAGACATATGGTAACATAATACAGGTGTAGAGGCATCTGGTACTTTTCTGATCAGCAGTCCATAAGTTAGCCAAATTTGCAGTTATATAATGTATATAATGTTGAAAAAATGTGTGTTTTTCCATTTTGAGTTTTAACAGAAAAATTACTTTCAGTGGAGTTCTCAGCTTTGTTACAAGTGTGGTTACCTCTGCGGGATAGTATACCTTTAAAGATGTTGAAAAGGATAACTCAATTGCCCTGATAAATTTTTTGAAGAAAAATCAGACCAGGAAAAGATTTGTAATTCAATTATGACATTTCACCAAAAGTATTTCCAGTCAATGGTTTTAATGTCTCACCTTTGCTTAGAGCTTGTCTTAAGCTCCCAGCTCAGAGGCCGTCTCGTATTGATTTTTTTTTTTTTTTTTTTTTAGCCTGATTTCTATGGAATTACTGTCATTCTTGGATTCATATAGGAGATTTCCCTTTCCCTTCTTTTACAGGAAGCTTGGTGCTGTCATTACTGTTAGTTAACTTAACCTCCTGAATAGGCCGATCTGATTAATCAACTATTTATATCTTCCCTTGGTGTCTGGTAAACTGGCAATTTCTGGCAAGGCAGTTTCTTGAAGTCTTCAGGGTTCTCTGGGATGGAACCTAAGGAAGATACTGGGAGGAACAGTAGCTGTAGCAGTAACATAAGGAAGAGTGAACAAGACACTGACAGCTACTTTCTTTTTACTTGTTTCTTACTTGCTTTTGAGAACAAGTGTATCATGCTCTTAAAGTCTTTCTTCTCCTTTTGCTACTTAACATGGAATTCTAGAGATTAAGTGCCCATAGACATCACTTGTGGCCTGGTTCATGTTTATACTTGATATACACAATTGTATATACTTTCCAAACTACAGTACCAAATGATCTTCAGAAGAACTTTGCCCTGTAATCAGGTCTTGTACTGTGCCATTGTTGAGAGCTCTTGGAAAAAACACTGGAATATTTGTCTGAAGTTGGCAATATTTATCAGAAGAATGATCTTGTGCATTGAGAAACAAAGTAGTTTTCATCACAGCAGTTGTGATCAACTTCTGTACTTGATCTGACATTAAATCAGGAGGAGGTGAAGCTGTTGTTGCATTGTTATAGTGTTTGTTAGCAAGACATTGTAAAATAATGCTAATTTAGTTTGTCCCTGTTTGGAATGTCTTAATTCTGCAGTACCTGGAGTATTCATGTGAGCGATAAGTCTTTGATTTTTCAATTTTATTTTCATGAAACAGCAGTTTGTTAATCAGATTGAAAAAAACCCCAAACAAACAAAAACTAAAAGCTAATGAATTACGCTGTTTAAAGTGTATTCCCAAATTTGACTTCCTTTAAAGTAGCCACATGTTAGAAGATTAATTTTGTACAAAACTTAATATTATACTACTGCATACTGCAAAATCATCAGGAAATGCGGTGTGTTTTATTTTATGTAGTGGATCCTACATAGATTACTTGGAAGAAAATGTAGATTAAAGTTAAAGATGGGGAAGAAAAGGGAAAAAACCTCAAAATGCAGGAATCAACTGAAATGTTTATTAAAAATCTGTGAATAGCTCTACCATATGTCTGGTTCTACTGATAAGTTTCTAATTTCATTTGAGTCATAAATTCGTATGGGATTTTTTTATGTTTTCACTTGGTGAGTATAGTTTTTCTTTTTAACATTTTTTCATCCAACCCAAACAGCTCTTCTATGGCGGGGTCAAAGCAAGGGGATGCATACAGTTTGATTTATAGTTCCAATATGGAGTTGCCTTCATGTCCCTGGTAAATCCAAGTTAGCAACAGAAAAGAAAGGCAATTTTCCCTCACTTACTTTCCTCTACTATCTTCTGATTCTTCTTCCAGAAATGACAAGTTCTCGTAAACTGACCTGTTTATATGAGTTTATGAAAGAGGTTATTTTGATTTTTTTATTTGCTTTGACAAGGCAAGCAATCTCTCCTCTAAGTCACTAGGTTTTGTGGTGATAGTCTTCTTTGTTTCCCTTACTGGGATTAGTTTGACATCGGAGCAGATCTTATTATGTAAATGTGGCAGTGATATTTGTGCCTTTCCTGTCTGCAATCTGTTTAGGATTTTCCATTGGGAAAACCAGCTATTTGGCTTGTCCTTGGTGATGCCAGAACACTGTGATCATGGAGTTTCTCTCTGATAATACTTCTCATAGGAGCATTATCTTTTTTCTCTTAAAAGAAAACTCTGAAATATTACCATTTGAGAAAGTTGTGGACCAAAATTCACTTTCAAAATTTCACTCATACTTGTTATGTCTGGAAAAAAACCTTAAATCTCTGGGCTTACTCCAGATGGTGTGCCTGCAATTTTGCTGCCTGGTTGGTTTGTTCAGCAGACTTAAAAATATGCTAAGGAGAGCACTAGGTGGCAGATAGATACATCTGCTAGTTTGCATATATACTCTCTGCTTGCAAATAGGCTCTTTTTGCACCAGTTTTGCAAATGATCCTCATCTCTGTCCTCCAGTTTTATGTTCTCTATCTGATGAATAGTAGAATGAGTTTTTTGGAATTTTTTGGCACCTCTGGTCATATCATTCACCTTCAGCGAGTCCAGGAGTCAATCTCTTTGGGGCATCCTTTGTTTTTAATTCCTTTCTCATAGGCTCTATTCTGTTGTTACACATTGAGCAATTTTGTCTGTGCAAGGTTACATTTGAAGTGGCATAATCAGGATGACTGAGATTTGAAGGGACCTCTGGAGGTCACCTGGTCAAACTCCCTTGCTCAAGCAGAACCACCTACAGCCAGTTGCCCAGGACCACGTCCAGATAACTTCTGAATATCTCGAAGAATGAAGACTCTACAGCTTGTCTGGGCAGTCTGTGCTGACTCACCCTCACAGTAAAAAAAACCCATTTCCTGATGTCCAGATGAGCCTCCTTCATTTCAGTTTGTGTCCATCGTGTCCTGTCACAGGACACCACTGAAAACAGTCCATCTCTGTTTCCTTTGTACCTCCCTTCAGGTATTTATACACACTGGTGAGATCTCTCCTGAGCCTTCTTTTCTGCAGGCTAAACAGTTCCTAGCTAGCTCAGCCTTTCCTGGTAGGAGAGATGCTCTATTCACTTCATCATCTTTGGATGTTCCTCCACTGAACTCTCTCTAGTATGTCCATGTCTTTTAATGCGGAGGTCAGTACTGGACCCAGCAATTCAGATATGGCCTCATCAGTGTTGGGTAGAAGGATTAGCTTTAACATGCTGGCAATATTTTATCTGATGCAGCCCAGGCTACCATTAGCAATTTTGTTGATACAAGGACATACTGCTGACTCACGTTCAACGTGGTGTCCACCAGGACTCCAACTCTTTTTCTGATAATCTGCTTTCCAACTGGGTGACCCCCAGTATATCGTGGTACCTGAGGTTGTTTCCCCCCCAGGTACAGGACTTTGCACTTCCTCTTGCTAAACTTTGAGGCCCTTGTCGACTCATTTCAGCAACCTGTTGAGATCCCTCTGGATGACAAAGTGGCCCTTTGCTCAGGCACTCCTCCCAGTTTGGTGTCATTCGCAAACTTGCTGAGGATAATTTCTGTCCCACATGTTAAAATTAAATGCTACAATGCTTTGTAGCAGTCAATTTGATTGTTTACATTTTTTCAAGGGAGGAACAAAGTACTTTCATTTCAAAGTCTTTTCATATGTATATGATTTTTTAAATCATTCTTGTGTGGTACTATCACTAGAAGTAAAACCTTGAATTCTCAACAAAGATTAGTCTCTTGTATTGTGTGATTAACCGATTTTTTTCATTGCAGTGTTGGCTTAGTTTGTGTGAAGTATGTCTCCATCTCTTTAAAATCATCTTGAATTTTTTTTAATGTGAGCTATTGCTCTCCTGTAATTCTGAGATTTGTTCTTCAGGAAGATCTGAAACTTGTAAGGTAAAGCACACATTTTGCTTTTATCTTGTAAGACGTCAGTTTTGTTCTGCTTCATATAGACTAAATTAGTATTCTCATTAGGCAAAAGCTAGCTGTTTCAGTGCTGATCCTTGAACTTTAAGGTGACTGATCTCAATCAGAGAAAAAGCCAAAGTCTTATACCTCCCTGTCCTGCCTGTGGCTGGATTCAGTAGCTGATATTTAGAGCACAGATGCAGATGCAAAAGTACCCCCCAGGGTGTGTGGTTTAAGTGTCTTTTAAGTAACCTCTCAGCTTGGACATTAGTGTTATGCCTTACTTTCTCATTCAACGAGAATATGTGTAAATGTAGAACAGAAGGGCAAAGTACAGAAGCAGAGAGATAATACTGCTTGTCTTACTGCTTTTTGAAAGTATGCTGTTTGCTCTACACACAAAGCCACAGAGCTTGTCAAAAGAGTTTGTCAGTTACTAACAAAATAGAAAATTAATGGCTACATCAAAAAGGTGACCATGCAAGGTGATTGAGCTGATATGAGATGGTTTGTTGTGTTGGGATTTTTTCCCCCCAATCTTTATTGTTATTAAATCCTCTCCTAATCAATCAAACTCAGTCCTGTTATCATTCACAGGTCAGAATGGCTAATGTGTAACCTCTTGTGTCAAAGCTTAGGTTTAGAACATCTGTAAAGTTTTTCATAGCTGCGAGGATCGTAGTTAAAAATCACCTATTAAAAAATAACTATAGAGGAACCAAACCAGATTGACAATTAACTATTTAACTTATTTGGTATAAGGGATGTTGTTTACTTAGCATTTTGATTGCCTGGTGTATACTTTTTCCTGACATCTGTGGTGGGTACTGATGCTGTGTGGCGTGGTGATTCACGAATCTGAGCAGCCCGTAGTTTCTGTTGTGTTTCCTGCAAGGAAAGTATGATAGGAACTGTCTTTCCACAGACTCTGGGTGGAAACCAGCAGGACAAAGGAAAAAAAAGAGAAGGAGAAAGGCTGGGGATAATAGTAATTAGCCTGATCGATGTTTATGTGCCATTTTTTATGTCTTTCTGAGCTTTGCTTTTGTATATCTGAAGTTGATAACATTTCTAGGTATATGATCAGTTTTAGAACTAGAGATAATTTTTCTTGTATCTTTCCTAATTATTAGGTGTGACACTATTTTAAGTTCAGCAATGAACATGTAGCAGGTCTGACTGGTTTTCTGACAATCGTTGACCATGTACACAAATGTTCAGACAGGAATGTGCTTCTAAAGCAAATCTCTGGATTGTCCCTACTTCCTGACTCTTGGTTCTTGTCAGAATAAGGGAACTACCCTTCTTTCAGAGAGACATAAACCAAAAGGTAGGCAGGTAATACTTTCCAGCTGTTAGTTGTCATTCAGTAGTGACTAAAGTTCATCCCAGGCAAAATTAGCTGAAATGCACATACAGGGGTTGCTGAGTTTTCAGCACCTAGACCTTCACTCTGCAGGTCTGCTCCCATTGTCCCACACTACATACTTGTGCAGCATTAGGGAAATCCTGTATGTAGTTAAAGCACTTTTTTCCTCCACTAAAGTTAAGCCGGGAAAAAAAAAGTTTTGAAGCTACATTTGTAATCCCCTCTCACCACATGGAGGATGTATGCCCATGCTGGCCCAAGAAGGAGCAGCGTAGAGCTGTGGAGAGCCAGGCCTTGGCAGGACTTTAAGGCATTGCTGTGTTTAGTCTTTGGGTAAACTGATGGTGAAAGGGCAGCTGTTGGCAGGGAGGGAGGCTTTGCTCCTCTCCTATGCCCCTAGCCATGCACAATCCCTCTCCTTCTCTTGGCTGTAGGGCTGTGCTGTTTCTGTGGGCTGGTTCAACAAACAAAACAGGCATTAAGCTGCTGTTCCTCAACCTGGCTGGGACTATTTCTATGGGCTATTTCTGTGCTATTTCTGTGGGCTGGTTCAACAAACAAAACTGGCATTAAGCTGCTCTTCCTCAACCTGGCTGGGACACTTCTGCCTTAGTGGGGAGTTTAGTCAGCTTGCCAGAGCTGGCCTAAGGGCCAGGGGTCTGGAACAGGGAGGAAGGCAGGAAAAGGGCCCTCCCCTACTTGCCAGGCAGTGGGCTGTTGCTTGTACTTACTAGGTCTTGAGGAAGTCTCTCACTGATTTGATGGTAAATACAGCTGTAGGGTCACTCAAAATCAGTGGAAGCCTATAATGGGAAGTAGTGATCTTGGATGAACTTGTTCAGATGGATCCCGATTTCAGAGAAGTTAGCTGTGTGCCAGCAAGCCTAGTGCTGGCTCTGGGGTCTTCTGCTTTTGTGGCAGACCAGGTATTATAAGCTCCTCTGGCTGCTTACCAGACACCATAAACTAGGTGTCACTTGCTCTGTCTTAAAGCAAAGCCAAAGTATGATGCAGCTTTACTCAGCCCTGTTCAAAATTGTGTTGCAAGTGATACCACAGACATGGTATTAATGACTGATTATGTGAACGTGATTTCACCATTTATGTGTTTTCCTATATACCTCTGTTATTTTCTCATGTGCCTCCTTATTGGGAAAGTATATAGGTGAATCCAAACAGTAAATCAAGCATTTGGGATAATAAAATGTAATCACTCTGAATAGTGGGATCCTTGTTTGCCTTTAAACTTGATGGGAGACAATGCAAAGAAATGACTGAGGCAAGGAAAAAGCCCTTGGCAGGTGTCACTTCAGAGAGAAAATAAGGCAGTTTTCTTTGTTTCTTATATCTGTGTTTTATCCAAGTATAATGACATGAAGATCATTTGCAGTAATGTGATTTTTCTTGTCTTAATTAGACATGTCTCCAGACTGACACACCACATCAGTGCTGTCTTTCACTTGGATAATTTCCCTCTGAGTATCTGGTCTGTCTCTCCATTTGTTTAAATCAAATGTTTCATTTGAAAACTGCAGCTCGGGATGGTCTGTCTCAGTTTAAATGCCTTTGACGTTAGCAGGAAGGTTAAAAAAAATATTTACTTAAGGTTAGACAAAGTTCCCTTACCTGCCATCATCTTCCACTTTGGGGGAGGGGAAAAACCCTCTAGATTTGACATCTCTGTGTATTGTGCAGGGTTGTTAAAAAGTGTGTCGATGAGTAGATGCATGGTAATGATGAAAAGGAGTGCATTTGGAATTCAACATAGATGGCAGAAAATGCAGGATGTCAGAGAAGCCATATATTAAAGAGAATTTGAATTGGAAACTGAATCCCAACCTGCCACTGGGGGCATTTTGATCATTTTGATTTATTAAACTTTTATAACAACATTCAGATGAAGCTGAATTAAAACGCTTAGTCTTGGGTCGTTTATGGTACACCAGTCATCAATGCTAGTCAAGTCTTGCCGTGATCAATATAGAGTTAATCTAAGTTCTTTTTTGAATGCAGGTGCACCTGTGTGCTTTAGTATGTGTTTAAAAATCTAACAGTGTTCTAATACTGAATCACTTAACAAAAAATGCAAAGTGAAGCCACCCCTGACATTAATTTTCAGCTGCATTTGAGTGAATCCTGCTATTAAATTGTAGGTGAACTGCAGGAACTCAAACTGCATATATATTGGTATACCAGTTTTATATATTGATAAATATACATGTGTTATAAAATACCTAGCTATGGAAATACAGTGATATTTCCTTGGAAATGGGTCATATTCCTAAAATCTTAAGAAAGTTGCATAGGAGTACTGTGCTGACCATCTTCCTGCTTCAGCAGCCGTACATAGTCTTACTGAGCGCTGTCTGCAATAAAAAGAAATCAATTACTATTAGAGTGGCACTGCAGGTTAAAGGCATTATAGGTTCACACTCAGTTTTGCAGCAGGGAAATGATACTTAGCTGCAAATAGGGAACGGTGCAAAAGATGGATGAGACAGAGTTCAAGGAGCAGTAATGTGAGGGTGCAGCACTGTCATTCCAAGCTATCTTGAGAGACATGATGGATGGTTTGATGGCAAGAAGCAATGATACCAGATAAGATAAGATAAGAGATTCATCTCCAGATCTTGAGCCCACCACATACTGTCTACCTGTTGGTGTTCTAGTGGTATAATGATTCCTGATGTGTTATGAAGAGCTAAATTACTGTACTAAACTGATATGTTGAACCCAGATTTTTTGGCAGCTGCTAGAAAAGCAAGTAGCATATCAAACACTCCTGCACATTGTAAATTTAATTACCTCATATTTATGCATAGTACTTGTTGACAGGATCTTGTAAGCTGTGCTAATATGGTAGGTAATTTGTTACCTACAGAAATCGCTTTCCATGTGCCTTCTGATCATTATCATGAAACATGATAAATGATCTAGCCCATGAAGTGTAAATGAAAATGAAATGGATAATTGGATTCTATGTCTAAATTGTGGCTGGAATAGTTGTTGCAATTATAATGGAATTTATCTCCTTAAAATGTGCTGTGCAATGTACTAGTGACCTTTAATCATCTTGGTTGGGAAGCTATTTGATGATAATCTTAAAGAGATTACAAAAAGTTTACTCAGAATAGTTTGGATACATTTTTTTTTTCTTTCTTTCTTTGTTTCCTAAAGAATTTTAAATATTTGACTGTTTAATAATTCATATTGCAGGATTATCCTGCAGTGCTAACTGCTGGAAGATAATGTATTTGCAGAATTGTATGGAAAATAGTGAAAAGCATATCTTCTCCTGAAGAAGAGGGAACTTTATGTGCAGAAAGGAAGAATTCTTCTTGCTATGATGCGGTGTTGAATTTGGATATGCTGGTTTGCTTGTTCTTGTAATTGAGACTGATACAGAACTGCAAACAGGCATGTTTTGGAGAAGATGTAAAGGTATTAGAAGGAAAATGAATGTGGTTCTCTCCTCTGTTCCCCAACTACATGCATGTTGTTGATGTTGCAGAGTTTGAACCTTACCTGCTCGAGGAGTAAGGACGAGTTTTGTGTTGGGACTGCAGCTGGAATTTTTAGCCCTTCCCTAAACTTTGTGTGGTTCATTTTTTGTGGTTTTTTTTTTTTTTTTTTAATATTGTTTTGCCTCCCAGACTTCATCTGTAGCATTTCATGTAGTTATTATGTGTCCATTTTTCTTAGCCACTTAACTTTTAAATCTAGTAGCATATGTTGTGCTGCCAAACAGTTGGAGATTACCATCCCAGATAGTTTCAATACATGGTTATAGGTATAATTTTTCACTTTCTGAATTCTTTCCTAGTAAATGAATGAGAAAATTTCTACTCCCGAGCTTGTGGACTAAACAGAGACAAACCTCAGTGAACAGTATTAGAAAAAAGTAAGAATACCTCTAGATTGATAATAAGCTAAACATGAGCCAGCAATGTGTCCTCATGGCCAAGAAGGCCAATGGCATCCTGGGATGCATCCAGAAGAGTATGGCCAGCAGGTCAAGGGAGGTTCTTCTCCTTCTCTACTCTGCCCTGGTGAGGCCTCATCTGGAGTCCTGTGTCCAGTTCTGGGCTCCTCAGCTCAAGAGGGACAGGGAAGTGCTGGAGAGAGTCCAGCACAGGGCCACCAAGATTATCAGGGGACTGAACATCTTTCCTGCGAGGAAAGGCTGCGGGAACTGGGGCTGTCTAGTCTAGAAAAGAGGAAACTGAGGGGAGATCTTACTAACATTTACAAATATCTAAAGGGTAGGTGTCAGGAGGTTCGGACATCCCTTTTTTCTATTGTAGCTAGCAACAGGAAAAGGGGTAATGGGATGAAGCTGGAACACAAAAAGTTCCACTTAAATATAAGAAAAAACTATTTCACTGTGAGAGTGACAGAGCAGTGGCACAGGCTGCCCAGAGGGGTTGTGGAGTCTCCTTCCTTGGAGGTCTTCAAGACCCACCTGGACATGTTCATATTTGACCTGACCTAGGTTAACCTGCTTCTGCAGGGAGTTGGACTAGATGATCTCTAAAAGTCCCTTCCAACTCCTACCATTCTATGATTCTATGATTCTACCTTCTTAGTGATCAGAAACTGCCTAGAATTGACTTAGATTATAAACCTTACATCCTAATAATAATTATTAGTAGAGATGGTAGGGAAAAATCTTTCAACAGTCAATTTACATGCATGACTTTCAACCTTCAAGAAAGGAGGATTTAAATACAAAATATGTTCTTAACTATTGCGATCTGAAAGGCTTAGTCATTGCATGGTATTGATTCCAGGCTTATAAAGTAAGGTTTGTGTTCAGTGAAGAGTTCTAATATTAAGAATGATACTCCTAACTTTGTGTGAATTATTTAATTTGAATACTTAAATAGCAGTAAAAATACCTTGCTCAGTTTATATTTTTGTTTAGATTTTTCTGCAAATAAATGGATTATCACTTAACTGAATGTAAGCCTTATTTGAAGTAATTTCTGTAACCTAGTGGAATATTTTATTCAAATTTTTGACTATTTATATTAGCTTGTTGCTTCTTGTGCTAGATGCCATAGAACCATACCTGTTTGTGAACACAAGAAAGAATACTACAAGGTGTCAGTGCTGTACATGTTTCTTGCAAAGTTGCCTATAGACCAGTGTACTCATTTCCCAAGAAAGTCAAGATTAGTGTGTTATATTATCTGATCTATTTCACTATTTAATAAGTATTAAATCTAAAAAAAAAGAACGTTTTTAACCTGCAGTTGCAGTTTATGATTTATATTAAAATCTCTTTTTTTTCCTTACATTGGCATCCTTGTGTCATAAGTTGTTGTTTTAACAAGAGATGTAAAGGCTACTGCTTTTGAAGGGAGATATGAGTAAAGCAAATGCATTTCTTTGGCTTAGAAATTGAGATTGTAGTCTCATGATTTTTAATGCTTGCTTTGAACTTCACTCTGACTTTTAAATGTGTTGACAGCAGTTGGAAATGTTTGATTTATTCTTTTACTTTCCACTTCTCTAGGACTGGATGACTTGCACATCCTAAAGAAAATGAGATACACTCAGTGTGATCAAGCTTGCCATCTATGGGTTGCATCATCAGCCATGGGAATATATTCTTCTTCTCTTTACTGCAGATAGAAAGAAGCAGCTGTCTAGCAGTGGATAGAGCACTGCTTCATATTGGCCGTCAGATACTTCCAGGGTACAGTTGTAGGGTGGGGTATTTTTTTAATATGGGCACAGTTCTTCCTGTGGGCATATGCTACATAGTACTTGATCATCTTAGTGTACCAAAGAGGAGATCTCTCATGTTCTTTTAATTGAAGACTTGGGTCATCTTACAGTATAGAGTTTTCCTCTTAAAAGCCATCCAGAACCAGCCTCTTTTGTGTCTTTTTGCCTCTTTCTAGTCTAGTCTGCATCTGCCCCAGGGCAAGGCAAAAGACATGAAGTCAGAATGTAGGGAGAAGAAAAGCGGCATCTCTGCAGATCACCCTCTTGTGCCCTTAAACCAACTTCTGATCTCCGCAGTGTCTGAAGACAAAAGAATGAGGGAACACAGCACAATTTTTCCAAGAATAGTAATGACTGAAGCAACAAATCCTGCTCAACTCTTGAACAAGTTTAAGCAGCTTGAGGGAAATGAATGGAGCCCAGCATTTTGGTAGTGGATAAGCCAGAGTCCTTGTCTGTGATGTTTTTCTCCATTTTGCTATTACTTAGATGAAACATGGCATGTGTTCCGAGAAACTGATCAAGTAGGCAACTGTGGGGAAAATCTTGCTGCAAACTTGCTACCAGTATTTCTGAAAAGATACTTTTCTTTCCTTTTTCCAGGAGCAGCTTTAGCCTGTTACTTGAAGCAAGGGTCTTAAACCTTAATCCAGTGGTGACTCTGTCAGCTCATTGACTGCTATTTGCAAAATCCCACTTGTCATTCTCTCAAACCAGGCCATTTGGCCCATGCTTTCACCCAGGAATGTACAAGCAAATCAGCTTTCTTACTGATTTTTGGTTGGCATTGTGTTAATGCAACATCAAGAATATACTCATCTCTGGTTCTGCTGGGGAGGGATTTGTCTCACCAGGTTTCTTATGCCTCTTGGCACCTGGTATTGGTTGTCCTTAGGCAAGTTAACTTAAGTGTGCACGGACACAGGTTAATACCCTTCTCGACTAGTTCTCCTATGTATGGCATGCTGCAGTCCTCACTTTTGTCATTGCCTTCTTTCCATAGTTTTTCAGTTTTGCACCAGTAGACTCTCTGCTGGACTTACTGCAATGTGATTTAACTCTGGCATCTACCTACTGGTTGGTAATTTTATCAGTGGAGCAGAGAAAATGCTGTTAGGTTGAATGTGTCAATAAATGACAATGAGTTAATTGAAAGGTGGTTAAAAAATGTATTTTACTAGAAAGAGTAACTCCATTTCCAAATGGTTCTGTAAAAGCAATGTAATCAGACACTTTGTGAAAAAGAATGGGCTATACCAACCTTCTGTCTGTCTGCAAATATGTTTGAGATGTAGTTTGAGTTTCAGCTTACAGTCTTCTTTCCTGAGATTTGTCTTTGTCTTATGTGAGAACTTGCCTCCACCTTTTTCCTTTTTATTGCTTAAGTTCTTTAACGTCAGCTATTTCTTAATGCCATTTCAGGAATCTATTTAACCTTTCTCTTGCATTTTTCATTCAACATGGCTGCCTAAAGAAATATTTCATGAGTTTTATTTTTCCTGGGAACACCTCCAGTACTTGACCTCTAAGTATGTGGACTTTTCAACAGAAAGAATAGTGCCCTAGTGACATTTTTTAACCTCCAAATTACCTTTGGTGTCAGCGACATTTTCACAATTAGGAAAAAAGTGATCTTCCTGTTTTACTTCCAGTTGTTCCGGGAGCAGCTTTAGCCTATTCTTTGAATAATATAGAAGGTTAACAAATTGATTGAGAGAGCACAGATTGAGTTTTTATTCAGGCTAAGCCAAGTAGCTGTTTCAACAGGTTCACCAAGCAATTTTCTGAAATTGGAGGCAGATAAAAGTGGTTTAGTTAGTTTTGCTTTAACCAAATTTTGTTGCCCTTTCTGTAAAACCAAAACAAATGCTAATATAAGAATTTAATGGTATACCAGTGCTTCCAAGTTGGAACAAAGAATTTGTAATGAAAGGAGGAGAATGTTCTTGCTTTGAAGTTGAACATTTTGTACAGTTGCTATTGCTTACCTTAAAAAAAAAAAAAGAGGGGTGGGGAGGGGGAGCTGGAGCAGGGAAAGTGCATGTCAAACTGTACGTGGTACATGCAAACTGTCACCTTAGTGAGGAGACCGTCCCCTAAGACATCTGTACGATTAGGACATCTGATAATTAAGATGAACTATATTTCAGCAAGAAGACAGCTTTCTTGCCAACTGACTAAGCAGATGCCAAGTGGAAGCAAATGAAACTAAGCTGGGCTCTCAGGCAGTTAACAGAAATTAATGGACCGGGTACCTACAGTCTGTTTCCTGTGAGTGGCAGTTTGGTGTCCTTGCACTTCCTGCATTTCCAGCTATGCTGGCTTTCAGAGGTTTGGCACCTGAGGTTTCCTTATTGAAATTTGCTGGGATTTATCATCTTCTTAGCAGAGATCATCAGATTCCTGTGGGGGATTAGGATTCTAGAATTTTAATTGATGGGGAGGGAATCATTGAAGTGATCCTTTAATGGCAAGAATCCTGGCTTCACTCACAGTGTTAAGATACAGAGTGGGCCTTCCAGACAGACACAGTAAAGAGCTGAAGCCTAATCAATTACTATTTGGTCTGATTTCAGCCTGTTTTCTGAAAGATGCATCTCCATACTGCCATGATTAATGAAACTTCCTAAATCTACGAAGGACTTTTTTGTATGTTCTGTTTTTGATTGATTCTGTGCTTCATGAACACCCTCGTACAATCACTATTTGTTTGTTTATTTATTTGTTGTAACTTTTCTGAAATATATATGTAGGCATGATTAAGGACTATCTATGTGCATTAGTGTCTGATATTACAGCAGGTTCACCAAAAGGCATGGTCATACTTCTGTTTTCCCTCTCCCACTCCAGTGACGTGCTAGTCTTGCTTCTGTTCTGCAAGAACCATATTTGTCTCTCTGGAATGAGCTGACTGGAGAGCTAAATTAGTAAAAATCAGACACGGTAGAAAGAAGTGGGTATTTTGATGTCAGGGTAGTTTTCTAACAGTAGAATCACAATGTTGTGGTCATTTGAGGTTGGTTTAGCTATAATGTGAACTGCATCCATAGTCTGCATTGCAAGAGAATTACATTATGCTGCAAGTTCTTTGTGCCCATGGGGAAATGTGGTGTGGAATGATTCCCGATATAAACACTGTTGTTCTGAGGGTTTTTTTCTGTGGCAGCTTCCTTGTATGAACATGCCCTTAGAAGAGTTGATAGAACCAAAAGAAGCTGACAGGAGATACTAGTATGTTCCTTCAAGCCCATATTGTTACAGTAGAGGAGATAACCAGATACCAGAATGATGGGCCTTAATGTAATAGCTCTGAATAGAAATACCCACAGTAAACCTCATCTTGGATTGTTAAGAAGAGGAACAGTCAGACTTGAGATGGAAGAGGAGAGAATCTACTAAAGAAAAAAAAAAGGTTAAGGGAAGTAAAATGTCTCCCTTGAATTGAATTGGATGTTCAGTTTAAGTTCAGAATGAAAATCGGGACATTTAAATACATAAATACAGTAACAGTTGGAATGACTTTTCCACAATATCCTAATGAATTTAGCTAGTATGATTTTATAGGTATAATTAAAGTGTGGAAAACGAAACAAATGTGTGTGGCTCTCATACCATTAGTAGCCCATAAGTAACACAGCTATGTACACATAACTACATTGATATAAAGTGTGTTTGAAATTTTCACCTGCAATAAACCCCTAAAAAGAAAAAAAAATGGGGGGGAAATGCACTCTCATCAAATGATTTGTTGAGTCTAAATTAAAAATATTCTTTTGCTGAAGAAAAGGTCAGCGATTGCAATTGTTAGAAATAATTCAGGTTGCACAAAAAGATATCTAAGAGGAGGAAGGCAAGAAAAGAGAAGGCAATATAAAGGCAGAAGTAATATACTGAAGAGCAAAGGGTTATGAACCTGGATGAGAGAAGTGCCACTCAAGACACTTAGAGTTTTGGGTTTTTTTAAAGTCGGTTAATATACGGTGTAAATGACATAGGGCATGAACAGAAACACTTTATTAAATAGCATTAGAAAAATTAGTCAACATAGGGAAAATACCTAGTTTGCTTTAGTCTTTTCAAAAGGTACTTCAAGCTTCAGCAATGTTACTGGCTCCCTTCTATTAGCTATTTTTTTCTTTTAAATATTGTAGAGAAAGAAATGATAAATAATTCAGGCCAAGGAAAATAGAAACACCACAGGGTTAGAATACTTACCAGTGGGGGAACTGTTTATACCGACTGTGAAACAAAGGCAGACAGCAGGGCAAAACATTTTGCCTTGGCAGGAAGGGCTGTGTAGACAAGTGGTAATTTTATCTTCTTTTAAGGTATTTAACAATTGTAAGCTGCAGTAGTACCCATGGATTGTCTTGCAGTGAGAAGAGCAGTTAAAGGAGTTCAAACAAGCTATTTTACTTGCTGACTTCGCTTACATTTACTGATTATTTTCCCATACACATTAAAGGGATGATGGAATGGCAGAAAAATTTTCATAAGATACTATGCATATGGGATGACTTCGTGCAGTACAACATAATTATGCACTTCTTACTACATCTATATTATGTTAAAGATTGAGGGATGTAAATCAACAGAAAATTCATCTCTTTTTGCAGTTGATTTTCTTGTAATGCTTTTGCTCTGCAAAGTAGCTTTTGTTTCAAAACAAAGAGCTTTCCATTCAAGTATTAGAAAAAAAGAAAAAAAATGATAATTTATAATAAAATGGGAAGGAAATGTGCCCAACCAGCCATGTACCATTCACACCCTGAAAGAAGACGTGATTTGGAGCATTTATAGTTTTATGAAGAGGACGCTCACCTAGAACGGATTGAAGCCTGTGTTTATCTCTTTGTCCAACATTCAGTCAGTAACTTGACCATTGCTGGTTTTTTTCCGCTGAAGAATGTGATAGCAATTTCAGAAAACACTGCTACTGGGCCAAAAATATCATTTAGTATATAAGGGGAAGATGTAAGAGGCACACGGTGATATACTCCCTTTATTCATTGTCGTATCATCTAGCAATCTACAGCTTCAAATTTTTCAAGCCAGAGACTATATCAATATATTTGTGTATCATATCCTTCATGAACCTTCTGTGAATTTGTCAAATTATGTTTGAATTTTCCTATCGTCCTACAGCAATGAATTCCCACTGTTAATTGGAGTTGAAGAAGAAAGTACTTCCCTCTGAAACTGCAGGCTACTCTTATTTAGAAGTTGTGCATCATCTTTTTTTCACTGCAAGAAATAGCAGAAGTCATTCCATATTAACTTTTTTTTAATGCGACTTGTAATTTCATAAATATCTGGCATGTATTTCTTGAATCATCATTCTTTATGTTGAGTAATCCAGAGTTACTAAATATCTCCACATACAGAAGTTGTCCTGGGTGTTTGATAACATTTCTTTGGCCTTTTCTGTGTCTTGTCTTCTGTGTCATCCATCAGGAGGAAGGAAGACCAGATCTGTATCTTTTATTTTCAATGAGAGAACACTGCAAATTTACACAGTAGCAGAAAATATTATGCTTTCTTTTGTATTCTGTTCCTAATAATAATCACTGATATCTGGCTTTTTGTCTTGAACTGAGGTGATATGGCCATGAAATTTCCCACAGAGATACTGTTCCTGTCTGATTATATTGATTTAGAGTCCATAAGGAATTCTCTTCCTCACATGCACTGCTTTGCATTAATCAGCTTTGACTTTATTTGCCATTTTATTTCTTTATTCTTTAATATCTTAAGGAAAATGAGATAAACTGGTTGCATCTATCCACAGAATACTCTTACTGCGGATAAAAATATTGCTGCATTCATTGGAGCCGTGCCTAAAAAACATGCTTTCTCCTGACCTTCTAGGTAGATAAATGACTTACAGAAAAGGGTTCAACTTCAAAAGGAGGGATGTAGAGACTTATCTGGAGAATCCCTGAACAGGTTCAGGCTCTGTCCTGGGAAGTGGAAAGTCAGCTTAAATCCATGCTCCAGTTCAGTTAGACAAGAGGAATGGATGTAGAGGGTCTTCAGGCTTTTTATTGCAACTATTTGCTGAATTTTGATGAATTATTCATTTTTTTTTAACTTACCCCTTGTCCTGGATTTGGCCGGGATAGGGTTAACTCTCTCCATCCGCCGCCAGGGGGCGTGGCCAGGCTATTCAAACCCATGCGACGTCACACTCAGGCTAAAAGGGCAGCGGCCGGCGCGGGGCGGCGCTGAGGCGAGTGCGGGAACTGTGGTTCTGCTGTCGGGCTGCCCGTCGTGAGCAGTGACACCGGGCAGCGCTGGTTTTCTGTGTCCCTTGGTCGTCATTGTAACTGCTTGCTCTGTGTGGTGTTCTGTTAAGTTGTCCTTATCTCAACCCACAAAGTTCTAGACCTCTCTTGATTCTCCTCCCCATCCTGCTAAGGTGGGGAGGAGTGAGTAACTATGTGGTTTGGTTATTGTTCAGCCAGGGCTAAACCACCACAAACAACTGGAACACGTTTTGTTCCACCACCCACCACTAGCATCTCCACCAAAAAAAAAAAAAAACCCAACCTCAACCTCAGCCTATCTAGCTCATTTCATTCTCAAAGAGAAGGAAGATGTTTTTATTTGGAGTTACTCTGTTTTCAGTTTCTAAGTCACTGCACTTAGGAAGGTTTAAAATGCATGTGTATGAGATTGGTTTCTGGTATGTCTATATTCTTGGCTGTAACCAAAGTTAACTATAAAATAGATTTCCTGCACTTGTGTGGCCCTGAGAAACAAATTATTTGAGGATTGGAGAAAAAGCTAGAATTAGTTTTGTGCTCTGGTTGCATAGTTCCTGAGTTTTCACTGGTTGGATGAGAGTACTAAGCAGAAGGATGTGCACCCTGAGAACGTGCCTCAGAAGCTGGGGAAAAAAGACTTTGCCAGCATGTCAATGGGGAATACTTAGCAATACACATCTACCTGATCACCGCCTCAGTTCAGTGGCCAAACTATTTAACTTCTTAAAGTAAAACTCAAGTGAATTTTGGAAGAAAAAAAATTTTAAAAAGGAAAGTTTAAGGGATTCTTTTTTTAAATGTCAAAATGCTGCGTTGTTTCTTGTTATGCTTAGAGAAAGATTACATGCACCTACTCTGAATGTTTCTGTAAAGCCAGCCTGCTTTTCCCATTATAGGGTAGGGAGGAGGGTGAATAACAGGCAGAGGCTTTTTTTGAAAGCAGACAAGATAACTATCTGGATCCAGAAGTAGAAAAATAGGGCAACTTTACCAACCATCAGACTGAGCTGACAGAAATGCGCTTTTTTTTTCCCCTCTGAAACAATTTATTGGAATGGTAGCAAATCACACAGAATCACATAATCTTAAGAGTTGGAAAGGACCCTGAAAGATAATCTAGTCCAGTCCCTCTGCCAGAGGTTTCCTGGTGCTTGCAGTAATTTAAAAACAAACAAAATCCTTCAAAGAACACTCATATATCAAAAGTTTGAGGCAGGACTTTGGGATATGGCAGGAAGTGTCATGACTTCTCAATATTTAAAATTCCTGAAAAGTGCTGCTGGCTTCATGTATTGGAGCCAGCATAGCTTGCAGATAAAGCTATGCAACATTTTTTTCCCCATGGTTACATGCTTTTCTTACCAATACTTACGTAAAATGTAAGGGGTTCTTTAAGGAACCCTTGTTATTTGTTTAACTGGTAATATGGTGACATCTGATTTATTTTTGTCCTCAAGTACTATTGCAATGTGCTCTTAGCAGCTTAGCTCAACATGCAGAACCAGCAAACTGTGTCTTAGACAAAATGCTTGTATGCACAGGCAATCTGACTTTAATGAGTAGCGTAGTTTACTATTGTAGTCTTTGAAGGTAGCAATTTTCATAATGGTGTATATTATTATAAACTATATTATTAGCAGCAGATCTTGTATTTGGAGAAGAAAGCTGTACAGTCCAATTACTGTCCTAGTCATTTCCTCTGTCCTAATTATTTCTGTAGCATTGTTGATTTTGGTTGCCTTTCTTAGTGAATACACAAGGCTAGTTACTGAATTTTGTGCGAGCTCAACCTGAATAGGTGTTAATTAGCATCATATTCAGGAATTGAAACATGCAGTAGTAGAATAAGATCCTGTACATTCCCAGTTTTCCTCAGTAAACATATTTTTATAATGAAAATCATCTAATGCACATACTACTTTTTAAGCTGTCTATTCTTTTATGTCCTGCGGTGAATTTGGATTCAATGTGCTGGGTGTCAATTTAATTACAAGGACACCCTCTTCATAGCAATACTATTATACTTGACAATATACACATTTTCAGACTCTTTAACAAAACAGTCCCACCTGAAAAGTAGATTATGAAAATATCACAATAAAACCAGTCTAAATATTTTTTAGGTTTAAAAGCTACCCCATTTTCTATTAATCTAGTGTGCTGTTTCCATTTAGATATTCTCATTCCTCATATTTTGCACCAGCTAAAAAAAAAAAAAAGCCCTTAAGCCAACTTATCCTGTCAGGAGTGAAGCTGTTTTCATGATACCAATATAATTGGCACCCCTCTCCATTGACTATGTTAAGAATTTCATCACCAACTTCACTCTTCTGTTTCTACTTTACAATATTGTACTATCAAAACTCATTATATATCATATTCTGTTTGTTCCTTTAAAGAAACGTATGTCATGATATGTTTCTTATCAGCATGCAGGAGAAAGGGTGAGAATGGTTTGTTTTTCTAGAAAGCTCTTCCAGGCTTTTCATCACCATCAAAATCCATTTGGGAAGGAGATGATGGGCACAGCTGCTTTGTTAGCTATTTCCTTCATTTGGCTGCTCTCATCCCTTCTCTTTCTAAAGGTAGATTTCATGGTAAAATTAAGCAGATGTAATAGTGAGCACCTGCTGAAAACACAATCTCAGTCCTTTCCCTCCTTTTTCTTTTCTCTCAAGCACCTGGAGTTGTTCTCATGGTTCTGTGCTTGTGTCTGAAGCCACTGAGAACTGCTTCAGGGACCCAGAAAAGCAGGAAACCTCCATATACACTCTCTAACAAGAACAGTTTTGGACACAAACTGCCTTAGATGTAGAGCAGATGAGTGACACTGGAAATGACACTAATGGTGGGAAGTAGAGGACCCAGGGTTGCCCTTTCAGGTAGGCGTTAAAAGATATGTAATTCACATATCTTTTCTGTGAGTGTAAAACTGTGGTGTAAAATTTAAACAAGTGGGTTTCCATTTTGGTTTATTTTGGTTCATTGCATAGATTGAGGGAAGCATCTCAGTACCCTCTAAAATTAGCTCCCTTCTCTGTCATTCAAGTGGGCTGCCTTCTGGCATTTTTGGCAAGAACTATTTGGGCACGCTGTAATAGGAAATGTGAAGACATTGCTGGTAGGAGCATCTAACTGTGTCTTGGAAAAGGTTATTAATAGAAACAGAGGAATTTGAGCGAGGAAACAGTCCCTCAAAAGTAAGTTTGTTCAGGAATGATGAATTCTGTCATTTTTTCCTTTAGACTTGAATAGTCTGAGCACACGCAAAATCTCTAGATAATCATTAATGTGTAACCTGTATACTAAATTGTATCATTTTTCCTTTGATGATGATATTGGAGTATCTTATCTAAGAATCACAGCTGAGCTACATGTAGGTAATTCCAAGTTGTTATTGATAGCCTCATGCAAGTAGAGTAGATGACTTTCACTGAACTGCAGAAGTGTTGGCTAGATGAAGGGTTTTTTTAGCTTTCAAGTTTTATAGAGATGTAGAGCTACTAAGGTGTAAATCTGTGATAGTTTGGGGGTTTTTTTGGTCACTGAAATTTACTGGAATGCTGTAGTTTTGTTGAAGGGTGTTTGAAGTATTTGAAATTGATTATACACATATCACTGTAACGCTTGTCCAACAGAAAGTTTCTGTACTTTTTTTAGGCAGTAAACTGGACATGAATGTGACTACAGGATCAAGAGATATTGCAACAATGCAAAAATTTTTGCAGAATCAGTTTATTTTTATGCCAGTTCAAACTTGAAATAATCAAATAAACCCAACTACTTTAGAAGAAGGAAGAAAAAGAAAATTATATTCTCATTACATAACTACGTAAAAGAAAATCCTGAAGTCCCTGGAATAATATTTTGTTCTTCTTCAAGCACTCTTTCCCTAATCTCTAGTTTTATTCCTTCCCATCCCTGACAGCATGTGGATACGCATGCATAATGCAGTGTTGTCAAATAACCCATTGCAAAGCCTTGTAGAGTTCAGAGTAATTCTTTTTTGGGAAGTATCAATTTTTGAAGGCGGCATTCAATTTTTTTCTTAGCTTGCTGGTTCCTGACAATGAAGTAGGTAAAATATTTCTTTCCAGCAATAATCTCAACACTGAGATCTCAAGAGAATTACTGATACATGTGGATAATGAAGTCATTGTGATAAAGTCTTTGCCTGAGATATTTCTGTAGCTGACTCATTTATACTGAGCGATATTTTCTTTTTTTTTAAGATTTGAATGTCTTCTTATTACAGATACCTCTTTTTCTTACATGTACTCATTTCTCCTGTAGGAGTGTACTGCATAAATGTCTTTAACACAATGCAGTTTTTGACAAAATATGTCATACTCTTTTAATTGATTTCCAGAGTAGCATGGCCTACTATCATTCAATAAATAGGAATGTATTCTGTTCATAAATTGTGTAGATGTCTGATTTTTAGAAAGACTTTTTTTTTTTTTAACATGTAAGCTGGGCATGAGCTTAACCTTGTTTATCGTTTCTGCTGACAATGCTAAAGTTGTACACTGTTCCTTTTATTTAAAGGAAGATAATAAAATGAATGCAACGGTGTTTCAAATCAAGGCGAATAAAATGCCAGAGTGATGCATAGGATATAAAATCACTGTGCAGATGTTAGCAGTTTTCATTGTTGAAATAATTCTTATTTCAGCACTTCAGGTGGTCAGTAACTGCCACGTCACTTAATTTAAGTACATTTTAGCTGCAGGAGTTTGCAAACTTTGTTCTACTTACTACACAAACTTGATATATTAGGCAGATGCTGCAAGATAAATCAGTAGTTTGAAGTGAGCTTGTGACATAGTGTCCCCATTTGCAGACTCAAAACTAGAGATGATATTATGATGAAATATGTCAGTATCCTACCTATGATAAGGTTTTGAACCTACTGTTCAATTTACCATTTCTGGATTTTTATGATTTTTCTCCAGCAATAGATTCTCTAGGTAATAAACTGAATATCACTTTGTTATAGATACTTTTTTGAATGTTTGTTTAAAATAGATTCCTTCATTTTTTTTTTCATTCCAAGTAATAAAAGACATTGAAATTGGTCTTACAGACTCTCTAAGGTGAGTTGGATAAATCACTTGATATGACCTGCCCACTAAGCTGTTCCTTAGAATGAGTTCTTTTGTTCCAGGCAACTGATTCTCTTAATTAAAATGTAACATTTTGTAGGTATTCTGTCTCAACCTCAGGACTAGCAACTAGTGCCAGATAATGAACAATCGTGATAAATTGTATTTTAAAGTCATAGAGGGAATGTTTCTGTAGTTACAGGAATTAAGGCTGCAGAAGCATCATTAAAAAGAAGGGAAAAAAAAGAGCTGGGAAAAAAGACTTAGGTCAGAATACTAGATCGTAAGCTGCATAAGTTTCCTCATGCAGCCATCATCACTTATGGTCACAAGACAGCAACTGGGATAAATCTGAATTAGCTTTTCGATTATTTAAAAAAAAAATAAATGGAGGCTTGCGGCAATTTGGGACGCTTAACTGTGAAAACTTACCAATTTCTACATGATCTTCTCTGTGAAATCATTACATGGTGTAATGTGTTGAAGTCAGTTATTTCCTGGCAAGGTTTTCCTGCCTTCTCTTCAGTATACTATTGAGGGGAGAGCTTAACTTGCATGAGCAGCAAGAATCCACAATAAATGTTTCCTCCAAGTCATCTGCAGAAGACAAAGGTGGAAGCAATAGAAACTTTTCTATCAGGAAAAAAAAAAAACCACAAAGTAGAAGAATAAAGCAGCTGTTAAAATGAGCTGAACTTGAAGAGAGAAGTTTTTGGCCATGGGTGAAAAGAAAATATTTCTTGCAAAAATGATAAATGAGTTTATGAACAAATGGAGAAGCCAAGCAGTGCTTAGGGAAGTACTGATTAAGCCTGAAGAATGACCAAGGCTTATGACACCCCTTGGAGTAGAGGAGGTGACTCTAAAACTCCTGAGGTCTGTGTTACAGCTGTTTTAAGCACATATGCCCTCCTGCAACCTATGCACCATGCACTGCCTACAGTTGAGGACATCCTGCTGAAGTCTGTTTCTGACTGCCACCGTGCCTGGGTATCTTCCAAAGTTGAGACACAGGACCAAGCATAGGTTCGGCGGTGGTGGCTTATGCCTGGCTGGTGCCATGTAACTGGTACAATCTATCCAGTGGAGGGAGTAGGAAAGTGGCAGAAGAAAGTGTGACCCTTGAGGAAGAAAGAGGTTGGGAGTAATCTGGGAAGAGAAAAGGTTATTGTGGCAGCTGCCTCTCACTCCAACCCCTCCCTTTTCCATGGGCAATCCTACAGCAATTGAAGACTTGGCTTGTGCGCCTGCTCTTTTATTCTGATGTTTTTCAGATGCATCATGTCTTTTGGGCAGGTTATGCTTACTCTTCTGCTTTGCCACAAGAATAAGATGGACTGCTCAGGTGAGGAAATCAAGTACTATGATAGGGTGTGCAAGCAAGAGTCCTGTGAGCTAAGCCCGTAACAACAGCATTTCTCTACTTAAGGATGCATATGTGTCTTTGAATTGATTAGTTAAAATTGTGCTGATGTAACTTTCACTTATTGAACCTCCCACTTGAAGTCTTGGGCAGTGGTTGGAAGGTCTCAGAGCAATGTACATCTAGAGGTGTGCTCTTAATAGAAAATTTAAGAAAAAAAAAAAAGAAGTTAGAAGAGTGATAACTTTTCTTTCATTTTTTCCCCCTTCTTGCTTTTCAGAAGCCCAATAGAGTATTCAGCTCCCATTAATGAACTGTCCACATTGCGCTGGGCAATCTCTTTGATGCATAGGCTGTTGGGTTTTTTATTTGACTTCTGTGAGTTATACAACAAAATCATTAAGGACCTAACTGCTCACTAGAGATGGCATGTATAGGCTGACAGACTGAGTTGTAAGTGTAGTCTATCATGCAGAGAAAGTGAAAACTTGAGGTCTTGTTGGAAATTTAAAAGTAAACTGCAGAAGTCTTCTGTGGCTCTTAAGGTTCACGATACTTCTTCTGTTAGTCTGATCTGTGCTTTCAGCTTGGGATCCCTCAATCATCTGCATTAATCTGCTTTAACTGAGTAGAAGAATTTCTCATCAAGCAAGTACTGATTTCTATAATGCTTCTGCACCCTGTTTGTGTTAATACAGTTTTTGTTGACACTGAGGACTACTAGTCTTGTCAGGCTGCTGTCAGCATAGAAGACAGCCAGGTGTCCTTTCAGGCAGGCACAAGTCCAAAATAAACCTTTTTATCTTAAGTTCTGATTATTTTTTTTCCTAGCAGAACAGTACTTCTTAACTGTTTTGGAGAGCTGAATGAAAATACTTCTAGTACGTATTAAAGATTTAACACGTGTGGGATGATTTTTCTCCAAATGAAAAGAACCCAGTATTTGTACTGAAAGTCTCCATGGTTTGTTTTTATCTTCAAACTTTTCATAGGTCTCGTTCTGACCACCTTCATGACCACATAATTCCTTTCATTTGTACTTCTTTGGAGCCTTACATATTGTTACCACCTTCTATGTTTTTTCCTCAAACGTATAATTTATCAGAAGACATCCAGCCTTGACTGAAAACACTGCAAAACAGAATGTAGAATTTCATACAGTGTTACCAGTTATTGTTCTTCAGTTACTATTCTCACTGTTGAATTCGTGGCTTAATACCATATTTGAATTTAAGCCTTCAGTCCCTGCTTCTTGTTAATTCTTTTTTTTCAGTTGGATTAACCAGCTTTTAAGACCAGGAATTTTGTTTCCCTGCTAGTACTTGACTGCCATAATTCTTTCTGCTAAATCTCATACATTTTCTCCAACCTTTAAACAGACGTTCCTGATTCTTCAGTTTTTCAATATTTCTTAAAATGTGTCAATCCCTAAAGCTGTCTATAATCTTCCAGTACAGGAAGTGTACTGAAGCAGTGTAACTTGTTGCATGGGATCAACAGCCTGCTTCCCCATACTTTTCTGTCTCTGTGCTGCCAGTCTTCTGATTCAGCTTTACCACGACATCTCTGTGTGCAATCTGCTTCTGCAGAGCATCACGCTTCTGCACAGGTCCAGCTCCTGGCATGCAGGGATTTTCAGCTTGGTCTATATGCCTTGATTGTCTCAGACTGTACTCCCTTAGGGTCCCTGGTCCCAGTCATATGGCAAAGGTTATGCTCTGACTGACAAAACCAGTGAAAGTCAGGCACTGAATCACAACTAGAAATGTGGAGTACTTGCAAAAAATGGGCAGGCATACTTTAACAGCTTTGCAAGAAATGTCCCTGTAAGAGGAAATGAGTTTGATCTAGGCTGAAGCTGAGTCAGTATTGAGTCATTTGCTGAGGCATCTCTGTTGTATTCCCTGGAACATCCAGTATTTATGTGGATTTGTTTGTTTGTTTCTCTGAGTTATGAAAAAAATATAAGAAATTTGTATTATTTTGGTTTACTTCCTTTCTTGGCAGCTTAGGTTGTAATTAAGACACACTGGTTTTAAATTCTGGAAGGATGAGGCTGATGTTGGGCTTTTTTTAATAAATGAATGATTTATTATACTTGTAAAGGCTTTTTATGATTACCTCTATTGTACATATTGGATTAAACTCTTGCTACCCATCAGCATACCAACTGCATAGCTTTGCATAAGGGATTTGACAGAAAAGGCTGAGCATGCCATAACCAGAGGGAAGGCATGCTGTGTGCATGAGCAGAGGGACCTTGCAGACTATTAATGCAGGGGGGTTGGACTAGATGATCTCTGGAGGTCCCTTCCAACCCTACCATTCTATGATACTATGATTAATGTATGGAGGATCCTTGAAGTGGGGCAGGGGTAGGACAGAGGATGGCAAGAATAAAGGCATTCACCTATATTCCATGTTTAGACTGTGTGGTGACCAGCCCTCTCCTGCCCAGCTCCCCAAACCTTTTTGCTGTGGGCAAGTCAAGAGTACCCTGTGATTGGTACATGTTATGCTCAACAAAGCATGACTTCATGTAAATGGATAAGATTTTATCAAACATGCATCTCAGTTTTTTTCTCCAAAGTAGAACAACCTGTAGGATTCTGTCTCTATTTGATTTTATTTTCTTTTTTTTCTGCTTTGAACTGAGCATTAACAGTATCTCATTACCACTAAGATAGTAATGACATTCCCCTCCTTTATTTTAGTTTTAGAAACTGTTTAGTCTTGGAGGGCAATGTAATAGGGCTATTGTCACTCAGGCTGGGTAAATAGTATTAAACAACATAGTATGCACATGTTACTTGAGAATGTAGGAAGTCTTACGCATGCTAGTTGCTGTACTAACAACATTAGTGACCTTTTCTGTTTGTTTGTTTGGGTTTTTTTTGTCTGTGAATTCATAATTATTTGCATTCAATATTTAATATTAACAACATGACACAACTGCTTAACTGAAGGAAAACTTCTAGTAAGGGTTGACACTGCATGCTTACTCTAGTCATCAGTGCCTAAATATCACAGCACATTTAATATATAATGTCATATACATACTGATGTGAGCATAATGTACTCCTAGTTGCTCAGCAGAATGGGAAGTTTGTACTGATGAAATGTCAGTTTTAATATCTGATTAACTTAGCTGTAGGCATTTTTATGTCAAAACCAGAACTGACCAAATACCACAAAATGCTACACATGAAAATACTTTTGTTTAACTTCTCGCAGACGTACAAGTGGTCTTTATATAGTCTTTCAGACATGTTAGTGGCCATGCACGCTGAGGTTCTGCTCCCCCTTTACTCTGCCCTTATGCAGCTGTATCTGGAATTCTTGTGTCCAGTTCTGGGCCCCTAAAGGACAGAGAGCTGCTGGAGAGAGCTCAGCGCAGGGCCACCAAGATGATGGAGTGGAGCATCTCCCTTATGATGAAAGGCTAAAGGAGCTGGGGCTCTTTAGCTTGGAGAAGAGGAAGCTGAGGGGTGACCTCATTAATGTTTACAAATACATAAAGGGCGAGTGTCAGGAGTGACAAGGGGCAACAGGTACAAGCTGGAACATAAGAGGTTCCAAAGAAACACAAGGAAAAACTTCTTCACTGTGAAGGTGATGGAGCACTGGAACAGGCTGCTCAGATGGGTTGTTGAGCCTCCTCTGGAGACATTCAAAACCCACCTGGACGAGTTCCTGTGTAACCTAATCTAGGTGGTCCTGCTCTGGCAGAGGAGTTGGACTGGATGATCTTTCAAGGTCCCTTCCAACCCTTAAGATTCTGTGAATTTAACACCTTTAAACAGTGGCTAAATATAGTCAGAAAATGAGTCAGTAATCAAATTAGTTGCACTGGAAAAGAAATTCTAAATTTTGTGCTTAGCAAAGGAAAAAATGAAATTCACCATGCAGGATCATCATTGAAACTGGTTTGTGTGAGTGTGTTAAATACTCAATTTCAATAAGTCTACTGATGAGTTAAGAAACCATTCATGGGATGAAACATTTTTTTTTTGTGAAATGTTGTTTAGAACCTTCATGGCTATTCACAGAGATTTCCTGCCTGAGAAGGAGGAACTGTGCTCAGTGAAAATTGCTTGCTAAGAATCCTGTGTGCCTTAGCCACATCTGCTCATAATAATTGAGGAGGATAGATTGTTTTGTGGCAAAAAAAAAAAGAAGAGTACAGTTCCCTGGTTTGGTTGCAGTGATCAAGAAGGGCGGGGAGGCCGGCGGAGGGGTGGTGGAGGAAGGTCACTATACTGCCTGTCCTGCCTGCGTGTGAAAAGCCAGAAGACTGAAAGCCAGAAGATGCATTGAGTAACAGCCATCTTGCAGGGCAAGGTGGGAGGGAGGCTGCCACGATGGGTGAGCCTTAGCTTCCTACAACACTGAAGCTTAGGTTTTGTATCCTTTATTGTCGTGGTTTGGCCCAGCTAGCACAGCAGCACCATGACAGTCTCTCGCTCGGTGCCCCCATTCACCCCCACCCTTGTTAGGATGGCGGAGGCCCCAGCGAAATGGGAGTAAAAAGATAAGCAAGGTTGTTGTGGATTGAGACAAGGGCAGGGAGGGCTCGCTGCCAATTATGGTTCTGGGCAAAACAGACTCTAGTACTCGACTTAGAGAGGAAAGTAGGAAAGTTTATTTCTACGAGAATAAACTCCTTCCTTCCCGGGCCCAGCTCACTGCTCCCGATATCTCTACCTCCTCCCCCCCCAACGGCTCAGGGGGGCAGGGAGTGGGGAATGTGGTCAGTCTCTCACAGATGGGCTCTGCCACTTCTGTCTTCTCAGATGAGGACGACTCCTGGCATTCTTCCCCAGCTCCAACACGGGGTTCCTCCCCCGGGACATGGTCCTTAACAAACTTCTCTGGTGTGGGTTGTTCCCAGCAGCTGCTGCTTCTGCCGATACAGGTTCCCTCACACGGGATGCAGTCCTTGGTGAATATCTCTGGCGTGGATTCTTTGCCACGGTTGCAGTTTCTGCAGATGCAGGGTCCCTCTCTCGGGACAAGGCCTCTTCTGGGCATAAGTTTAATCAGCTGCTTTGTCATTGATTCCTCCCCACAGTTACAGCTGTGGATATTGGGTCCCTTCCTTGGGACACAGCCTCCTCCAGCCATAGTCACTGTCCCTGGCTCGGGGCCTTTAATGAAGTGAATCCCTGCCCCTGGTCTGGGGCCAGCTTTAGCAAAGTGAGTCTCTGCCCCTGATACGGCTCATTATCAAAATGAGTCTCTACTGCTGATGCAGGGTCTTTAAAGAAATGAAAATAAATCTCAGCTTTACCAGTTCTCTCCACAGAATGCAGGGGAGTCTCTGCTCCAGCACACCTCCTCCTCTCTTTCATCACTGACCTTGGAGTCCGCATGGTTGTTTCTCTCACTGTTCCTACTCCTTGCACCACCACCAGCCAGAAGAAGAAAAGGGCAGAAGAAAGAAAAAGATGGAGGAAGAAACCTCCTCTTCTGGCTTCTTCTTAAAAAGTGATCATGGAGGCGTCTAATTGGCTCAGCCCCAGAAGTGGGTCTGGCTCAGAGATGGGGAGAGTTGCGAGCAACTTCTTACAGGAGCCATCTTTACAGCCCCTTCCCCCATACCAGAAAAGGCTATCACATCAAACCATGACATTTATAAACCAGACCAATTACTTCTGAGAGAATTATTTTCTTTGGGATTGCTTTTCATGGATCTCCTCTCTTTTTCATAACTCATATAAGAGAGTTTTTGGTTTTGTTAGGCTGTCTTCAATCCACCTGTGGACCCAGATTGCTGGAGTGAAAAGCCAGCAACATCACTTCCTTGAAGGATGTAAATTATGTTTAAAAACCCACTGAAAGAGGATTATTGTTGTTACGTATGAGATACGGAAATGACAATGAAAACATTAATAAGGGCTTTGTTCATTCTTTTAGCTATCAGTGGCAATTTTTAAACTATAATAGTTTCAGGTTGCAGTATATATAAAAGGAAACTGTGAATTCAAATTATAATTGGGGAATATTTGATAGATCTGGTTATAGAATAACAAATGAGAATAATTAATAGAAAGTTAATTGGATAACATCAGAAAAGTTTATCCCAGTATATTGGGATTGCACGCTTCAGTTAATACTTAGTGTACTTTTGGGATTTCTGGTTGCACCTCACCTCTAGTTCTGATAGTATATTGTATTATGAAGAATATTAATAATGCTTCAGAACAATTACTTGTTCATTTGCTAACTGATTAAAATTCATACATAATTTATTGGAACTGGGAGAGACTTTATAAATAAGCCTCCTTGTCCTCAAGAGCTTAAATACAAAATGCATATGCTAATATAAGAATACGCTTTACCTCTTAAAAATTTAATATGCAATGGTATATTAGGCTCATTAATGTGAGGTTTTATTTGTGATAATTGTGCTCTTAATCAAAGTGTATACTTCTAAACATAGCCTTGTGTTTCAGAAGTTTATAGCTTGCAGTTGGTACTGCATCATGCTCATCAACGTTTATGTTTTCTGCCATAATATACATTGACCTTAGAATTCATTAGTTTGACATTTAATGTGTTAGTTCCACAGCAAATAAACTGCCCTCATTAAGCCCAGCCGCATTTCTGAGCTTTAATGTAGGTGATCTAAATTAATTCATCTGCACATTTCTTGCCAAAACAAGGTAAAACATGTTAATAATTAATTGAGATACTTTCTAGAGGTTTTTTTTTATATCCCAAAGCAGAAATGGGGACACCTTAGAGCAATCTTCATTTCACTCCAGGAGAAGAAAATCAGCTCTACTTGCAGCCACTAAGGCATATTCACAGATTCCCTGGTCTCCAAACTGAGTGGCTTGAAATGCAGCTAATTTGCAAGAAATCCTTTTTGTACCAATATATGGGCAACTTAGTTACTTACAGAGCTGGCAAATACACTGTTGGGCAAAGCTCTGGTATTTGGAGGGGAAACTTCACTGCTGAACTTAGAGAACCAGGGAGCTGTTGGCTGAACTTTGCCATGCAGGGAGGTCAGAGGTCTGGAGGCAATCTGCGAGACCCTACATCACCACTCCCTCTGATGGGCATTGTCAATCAAGTCATTCCCAAGAGGCAGGATATCCACAATGCTTCCACATCTTCACTTCTCTTGTGTGGAGGAGTGGGGGGAAGTGATGATGAGAAGGACCCCCCCCTCTAGGGAAATCTTATGATCTGTAGTTAAATGTTATTTTTAATGCACTATCCATGAGATTGCCTCTACCTGCTCAGAGTTGCTGCGTTGTTAGTTCTGCATCACTGCTGTGTGAAACCCCTGCGTGCATTGAATTTAGCATTGTTGCCTAATTAACTGAAACAAATTAGTTGAAATATGAGCCATCTGGAATGAAAATGAACCTTCCGTGTTTATCAGTGGATACATTTTATTAGAAAAGTACATGTTGCTTGTGATTTGTTTCTAAAAAAATCCATGCTGGGGCAATGTGCTGCTTCTCTATGTAAACATTTCTCAGGGTAAGGGGGACCCACTTCCCCATTTGATCAGTCGCAGCCTTTTTGTTTAGCAATGGTGTTGACGTAGGTGGGCAGAAGCAGGTGAGAACAGAGGAAGGCAAAAGGCAACATACATCCCATTATTTCAATTTCTAAATCAGTATTAAGTTACTGAAGAGTAAAATATTACATGTCATCCGTATACATAGTTATTTTGTCATTCTCCTGGCAGTTTTGCTCAGTTCTGATTATACTGAGTGCCTGTAATAGGCATCTGTATATTTCACCCTGACTGCGTCAGGTGGATTTGAAATGAACTGCAATGATACTGATTTTTAAGAATATTCTGTGCCAGGCTAGTCTTTCAACCAATGCAACTGTTTCTTTAAGAAAAGCACATATGCAACTTCTGTCAATAACAGAAAATTAGTTATGTTTCTGAAAAATCTCAAATTATTGCCATAGTAAATTATGTAAATGAGCATAAATGCAGACTTTTTCCTAGAAAATATCTTAAGTAGCAATAAATAATTTGGATGTGATTAGGTCTCTAGCCGAGATTTTTAAATGGAAAATATAGCATTGGGTAGATGCCAATGGTGCACTGCCCACTTCCATCACCTGAAATTCTCCTCGGCTCCTCCTCATTGATATTAGTTGGATTTTGCTTTTGGGTTTTGAAATCTTTGCTGACCAAAACCTGACAAATTTCTGTGGGAAGAGCTCACTTCTTAATGGGTTTTCCAGCTTTAGTTTTATTGCTATCCTTTTTTCGCTTGTTTGTTTCCCCTACAGAGCCACCTCGGCCCATAGCACCCCCACAGCTGCTGGGCGTAGGGCCCACGTACTTGCTTATTCAGCTGAATGCCAACTCCATCATTGGGGATGGACCCATTATCCTGAAAGAAGTGGAGTACCGAATGACATCTGGGACCTGGACTGAAACCCATGCTGTCAATGCACCAACTTACAAGCTCTGGCACTTGGACCCTGACACCGAATATGAGATTCGTGTCCTGCTCACCAGACCGGGCGAAGGTGGGACAGGACAGCCAGGACCACCACTCATCACCAGGACCAAATGTGCTGGTGAGTGCTGCTTTGGAAAATAATAAGAAACAAAGCTATTTATTTAATGATTTAATTGATTGGCAGGCTTATTGGCTTTAATTAACTTAAGCAGATCTTAAGGGTTCCCTTGACACCCACAGGATCCCCAAATTCTGGGCCAATAAGGATTTGCTGTGTCCTCAGCTTTGCTCAGTCACTGTCTAGGTTGTTGTTTCCCAACCCTGGGAAGGCTGATTAGGAGACAGGATGTTAGAAAACCAAGAAAATATTTAACTAGAAATTAAAGCAAGGAAGGAGACATCATGATTTCTGGAAAGGATAAACCATCTTTTTTTTCACCTCTGTATTTTCCCTTAGATTTGAAGTAAACTTGAACATAAAGGAACTGGCATGGGGGAAAAAAAACCCACCTGTTTAAGAAATAGAATTGTACAAAATATGTGGCATCATTTTTCTTTTTCCAAGCAGAAATACATTGCCTGCTAGAATCTCCAAGAACTAAAATGCAACTACTAAAATCTCAAACTCCTTAAATACATTTGCAAATATTAATAGAGTGTTTTTTTCTATTTTTTTACTGCCCCTACCAAAATCTTGCAGTGTGTTTTTGAGAGTGCCCCCGAATGGCCAGCACCAAGAAGATTAAGCACTGCCAACTTGTGTTACGTGCTGCTGCTTCTAAAGCTACTTAAAGATATTTTAATCTTGGTCTTTACAAGAAAAAAGGTAATGCCTACATTTTTGTAGTTGCAGAGGAGAACAATTACATCTTAGTCTGGGAGGCAAATAAGTGGGAATTAAATTGGGGGGATTTTTTCCCTGATCCCAGATATTTTAGGGCGTGACGGTATCTTAAAGCTTGCTCGATATTAGATTTAGCAAAGAGCGCTGATAACCATCTATTCAGAACGGTATTAAAATAATAAGAGAGAAGAGCTGCAGTTGCAGATTTCCATGTGTCATCTACACATATGTTTGTATAAAATAAATAGAAATGAAATATTTTTTCACAAGTTGGTAGCAGACCTCAGTGAGGCAAATCTTTGAGTTCTAATCATGGATCACCATTTGTTTCATTTACTTAAGGAAGAGGGTCTGGGTCTGGATCAGAAACCAGAACATCAAGTAGACTAGGTATGAATCCCAGAAAATTAGACTTTCTTTTTTTTGTTTTTAAGTTGGGCATAGTACTGTGAGAAGCTGAGGCACACAGCTGGAGCAAGACTAAACTGAAGACATTTTTTTGAATTTGTGATCTTATTTATAATTTAGTCTGCCTTTCCCGTGAAGTAGAAAGATCTCTGTGTTGATCTCATTTATGATGACAGTCATTGAGCTCTAAGTAAGGTTAAAGCATTGGTTTATTTTGTTGAATTGGGTTGGGTATTGTTCTGAAAATATTAGGAATTTGAAAATTGCTTCTGTTTTAAGAAGCTTACCTGAGACTAACAAATGCCAAATGTTAGGTTCTTTCAGTTCTTGAAAAAAATATCATTTCATTTACCTAGGTTATGACAAATTAAAGCTTTTTAATGGGAAAGGGCAAGAAAGGAAGTCATGATTTATGTGATGTATTTTTAGAAGCCATTTAGGGGAAGCAATGTTATTGTGAGTGTGTTTTTATTTTTAATTTGTTTTTAACATAATACTCACATATAGGCCACCAAAATCTAGTCTGACTTGAGATAAATTTTCAACTCTATCTACTGCACTATGAAATGAACCAGATTAAAATAATATTTGAAAAGAAAAATCTGAATTTGCATTATAATATTATTTTAATAATAATAATTATGATGATAATAGTAATTAAAAGAAATCTAGCTGTTTACCTTGCAGTAAGACTGGTTCTGCTTATTCCATGAAAGCAAAGGCAAATAAATGTTCCCATTAACGTGTTTCAATTAGAAAAAGGTGAATCAGCAAGGGTTTGTGGAGACTGAAGGACTGTGCGCAGCATCAGGAATGAGTCAGGGATGGCACTGGGTTGAGCAGCAGGTCACCCTGCTCCTTTCTCACCTGTCTGGAAAATGAAGACAGACCTTCCTTTTCTGCAGTGTTCTTACAAGGCTTCTCTAACTATAAGCCCAAGACAATACAAATACATTTAAAAAAAAAATATTTTACTCATAAAAGGCAAACTATATAAGCATAAAAATTAGTCTCTTCCAAAGCAAAGATTTATAAGAAAAGGTAAAGCTAATAATGGAATAGCTTACGCTGCAGTCTGTGCTGCCGCTACTGGTATTATATGAATGACTGGCGGGTGATTTACTGTGCTATATTAGATGACATCTGTGCAGCAGTAGCTTCTTTTTGGAAGTTCTTCAATTATTCCTAATTCTTATTTCTGACAAGACCACTTATTTTTTCAGACAGATACTCTCGTTTCTGTCAATGTTCTTTGTCAATTTTGTCTTCCCATAAGTTTTGCACATATTAATTCAAATTCTGAAACAAGTTAAAATTGATTATCCACTCAGAGTCAAATGGAATGGCGGGAAATAAATGAATTTTCTGCATAAGTTTGACTGCTCTCTATACAGATGAAAAACCACATATTAGCAGACACGGATCTGAGGAATTTTTAAGGTTTACAATCTATTCCAACTAGCAGCAATAGCAAACTTACTGACGCATCAATAAGTTAGTATTCTGCTTTCTCTTTATTTAATATCTAAGCAAATATTAGCATTGTTTTCAAATTAAGATTGAAAATTATTTTTCCCATAATCATTCCGTATTTATAATTTCATGATATTTCTTAGTAATGTATTATTGATTAGGTGGTCTGCGCCTTGCTGGAGATGGATTTTACTTCTGAACGATTTGAGCAGTGGTGTGACAGCATTTTGCTAAAAAACTTGCATGTTGTTTTGTTAGCCTGCAATTAAAAATAGTGCTGAGCAGTCAAATATATGAAACCACTGAATAGTTTAAAATGGCTGAAATAAAACATGTGAAGCAAAACATTGTTTTCTGACATCATCCTCCTTAATAGCCAGGTGTATACTTTGTATTTCCATTTCTAAACACAGCTGAAGCTGGTGCTGAGCACTGCCGTGTGTTCCTGTGTGTGGTTAGGCACAAATAATGTTCAAGCTGCTGATGCTAAAGGCTCCTTACTTCCCATCAATGCTCATGGGTCACCTGGGCTTTATTTCAGTGTGACTACACCTCTCGCCTGGTGTCATTGCTCAAATTATTGGCTTCTCAAGCATTTTAAAAACAAAATGAAAGGCAGAGAGTTGCACTTGAATCAGAAGTAATTCTTGAGGCTGTTTTCTGTGACTTTGGGATGTGTTGTCATTCTGAGTGTATCCTATGAGCTGAAATTGCTATTCCTTTGGAGGGGTGCAGAAAATATGTGGTAATCTAAAATTGTCCACTTAGCCTGCTTTATCAGCTCTAAGTTAGAAGTTATTCTCTTATATTGGCTGCTGCTTCTGAGTAACAGCTCAGCTCAGTTTTATGATTAACTGATATTTTAGTGGTAAAGGAGGTCAATAGTTCAGCCTGTCCAGAGCTTAATATATGTACACACTGGAATTGCTCACTCCCACTTTACTAGAGTTCAGTGCAAGGGTGTGATTTTCAGTAAAACATGAAGAAATGTAGGGCAGGAGTCTAGTGTGTTTTCATTTTTTTTGAAATTACTTGATTTCAGTAAATTGTTGCCTGTATTATTTTATTTTGATACTAAAATGAGTAAGGGAGAGAGGCTTTATAGCTTTGTCAGAGCTGAGAATGGAACATAATAATAACAATTATTATTATTATTAATATTTTTGTTGTTCAAAGTCATTATCTGTCAGAGACCTAGCTATAGCTAATGGTCAGCCTCAAGGCACAATAGCAGAGATGCTGGGTCAGCAGTGCAGTGCTTGCAGTTGAAGCCTATCTAGCCTGAGCTAGACAGTTTTCTGCCTGCCCTTTTCAAGTGTGGAATGTTTGTTAACAATTTGCACATTTGTTACTTTTAAAACAATAAACACAGAGTACAGGATATTGATGAATTCACCTCTAGCCAAACTAAAAAAGACAAAACATGGGGAAACATTGAAAAACAAAAGTGAGCTTAAGGTTCTTGTTAATTTTCTTGGGATTTTTATCAAGGGGACCCTGGTGATGTTGCTGTTGAGAAAGTGACCATGCATGGCCATCTGGAGAACTAAAATGTTGTTCTGGTGACATAAAAATTCTGATTGATTTTTAAGAGAGGTAGAGTGAAAAGGATTGGGCAGTATAGAATCCACTTGTACGGATGTTTTTATTACTCGTGTTTTTATTGTTTACAAGTTGAACACTTTTTCAGACTAAGCTAAAGATGAACAACTTGAAACTAAATGAATGTGATACTTCAAAAAATTATTTTACGTTTGTCATTGCAGAAGGGCCCATATTACACCAATGTTTATAAGTTGCTGTTGTTTTACAAATGTGTTTGACACTCGTGACTATTTCTGGGCTTTTGGCCAAGTTGTAATTGGAAACATTTAAGATCTTGCTATCAGATACCAAATGCACCAGTCTCAAGTTCTATGTAAGTTTACCAGTTGGCTATAATATAGCAAAAAAAAAAAAAAGTATTCAAACTGTAGAGAAAGTCTGGACTAAGAAACTTCATCACGTTCGCTTTAGTATTGAATGCTGGAATTGTTATTGAGAGCATCCTGTAAAAGAGCTATCTGGGTTGGACTGTCAGCTGGCACAGACCACCATTCTCTCCTTATTATGCTGCTTGCTGTTGTTCTGATACCCATACTACATATAGAATTGTAATGATGCTTATATCCATAAGAAAGGACTGTAGCACAGCTGACTTACCTAGCAGGAGATCAGGCAGATTGCCTAGCCAAGTTCTTGTCAGATGGTGTAAATTAAGCATGGTAGCCTCTTTTTCAAAGGAACGCAATGCTGATGACTCAGTTGAATTGGCAGTAAACTGCAAGTTCAGACACTGACCTCTCCTAAATTAGTTCTCAACATTTTTTGTTCACTATATTCAGCCTTGCTTAGTATCATTTTTTTTTTTTTTATTTGCAGCTGCAAGCTCTCTCGGCACTAACAGAAAACTTTTCTTCCTGCAACATTGCAAGTGCCATGTTATACAATGAGACATGAGTTTCCTGAATTTCTCTCATTTTCTTTTTTGGATTAAGCTTTTTGTGGATAGTTTTTTATTTTATAGCATCACTTTCATCTGTAAGTCATGGTGATGCTCTTCACTTAGGGTTAGAGTAGCAGACCTAGGTAGGTGGGTTCCTCTAGCATGGGTACTCATATTTCAAAGCCTCTCTTTTGTGCAGTAACTTCTGTTTTGTTTTCTTCCTGAAGTCTCTACTGGTGTTCAGGGTGGGACAAGTTAAAAGTTGCCTACAGCAAGACATGATTACAGTCATTGGCACCTGACATGCTGGGCCAGTCAGGGCTTCAGTGCAAAGCCCACCAAATTGGGAGAAGTCCTTTAGTTGAAGTTAGTAGCTCACTTTCTCACAGAGAGGATACCACTTCAACTGTGTGACAGAGGCAGGGGAGAAAAAGGAGCAGCTGCCATCTCCACTCTGAGCTCCCTTGTTTTGCAAGCAGTTCCTCTTTCTCCTTTCTTACCTCGGCTTGTTCAGCAGCTTTTCCCAGAGCAAAGCAAGTCACAGCGCTGAGACGGCCGTGATTTATCCAGAGTGCATGTAACTAGTCGATAGATCACACTTATGAGAGGAGCACTGTCTCTGGCAAGAAAATGGATTGCAGTACATTAATCCACGGTGCCCATTCCAGCTGTAAGAGAATGGATGTGGGCAATAATTCATACAGCAGCACTTGAAAATGCTTTGGGTGCACCCAGGCCAGATAACTCAGAGGCTGATTATAGTTTCTCCAGGGTCTGAGGACAGAGATTCACAGATTTTTGGGTTATGTTTGCTTCTGAAGAACATGACTACAAATTGAGATAATCTTACACTTTCAGAAGACTGGAGCTCTTTTTTGAATTACAACTTGTAGCTTTACTTTCAGCTGAACTGTTTTTTAATATGATTCATTAATGTGTTTGATACTTCAGTTTGCTTTCATAACTAAGGTCTTAACTCTTTTAGAAGTGCAATATTACTTCTACAATCTTTGGGAATTGCTAAGTAAACAAAACCAAACTTTTCCATGACTGGCTTTCATTGCACTTTATTACTCTTATTAAAAATTAGGGAAAATTTTAATAAGATTTTGAAAGTTGCTCTGTTCATTGCAGCACTTAAATGTACGGTTTTGGAAACACATTAAGTTTATTTTTCACTGTTACTTCGGCACTATTGGTGGAGTAGTGTGGAATAGGTGGGGAGGACTCTGAGTAGCAAGAGTAGCGATGTGGAAGAGTGGAAGAGAAAAGCAGTGTGCTGGAGGGAGGGATGTTGATGAGATTTCCCAAATACATTCATCATTTTCTTCATTCATTCATCACTTCCCCTGATATGTCTTACTTCTCCAAAGCCATTACAAAGAAATACCATGTCATTTCATGCTGGTGCAAAATCCAGATAAAATTCACGTTAACAGCTTCCTAAGGTTAGAACAGGCTTCCCAAAAGTCCTTGTTATTATTGCATTGATTCTTTGGGCTTTATTCTGCTAGGTGAAACTTTGTTTTTTATTTACTTCTGGTTTGCTTTTTAATTTTTTTCTAGTTTAGTTTCATTTTAAAAGTAGGCAGCATAATTCTTTCCTCCTCATTTGAACCTAGACTGTGTGAGCCAGAACTGAGTGAATTTTGCTTTCTTCATTTTGTTTCTCAGTAAATTCTCCTGCTGCTGTTGAGGGGGGGAATGGAGCAAATGATGCTTTTGTATGACCTTATAATGGAATAACTTCTGTTATAACAATAAGTCGAGGAGCATATTAAGTGCCAGCTGATGTCAAGTTCCACTTCAAGTGAATCCTAAAAAGCTTGTTGAGACCTTAATCTTACTTGAGTTTGTTTGCTGCTTTAAAAAAAAATAAATAAATCTGAAGCACTCCTAGAAAATTCCAGATGACTTGAAAAGCAACGTTAAAAATACTGACATAAGGATCAAGATCACTTAATTAATTAAAAGCTTGTCTTCTTGACTTTAATTCTAAACAGAATAATGGAACAGCCAATACAAGAGTTAATTAATGAAGAATAAAGAAATACAATTAGAGACAGTCAACAGGTTAATGGAATACCAATCTTGTCAGAATAACTTCATTTTTTAAAAATTAGATTACATATTTGGTTAATAAAGGTGATATTGTTCTACTCTAATGCATTTAATTTGATATAAAACATTTTGGTTAAGAAACAAGAATAAAATCAGCTCAAATGGAGAAGAACTGGCTGATAAATCTAAATTCATTTTTATAGATTAATTGAATAAACATTCCCATTTGTGTTCTACCAGGAACAGTTCTGTGTAATTTATAAAGAAAATGTAAATATGATAAAGCCGGCAAATTGCAAAAGATTGTGAAAGTGGTAGGAGAAAAAACACTCCAAAAAACAATTGGATTTCTTATTTACCATGGTTTGAATTGTGTGATGCTAATCTATGTTTGAGGTACACCAGCTGCAGTATAATAAACCCAGAGTAGTCCATATGTAGAGAATGGGTGAAGGAGGGGCTCAGGCTATAGGCACAGGCTGATGTGACATAGGAATTACTGGCTGTGAGGGCTGTAACTTGGGCACTGGAACTAAAAGAGATCCTATAGCCCTTTGTCTAAGTAAACCAGAGAAAAATTTCTTACCTTATCCTTGATATTGGAGAATGTTTTAAAGCTTTTGAAGGTGCATGTTTGAAACTGCTTAACAAATTGGTCTCCTTCTGACCCAGGCACTTTGTCTGCATCTTTCCAGCTGCTCCTTAAATCGGTGTAGCATCCCGTTCTATAGAATTAAGAGTATGGTGTTCATAGAACCATAGAATGGTAGAGGTTGGAAGGGACCTTTAGAGATCATCTAGTCCAACCCCCCTGCAGAAGCAGGTTCATCTAGGTCAGGTTGCATAGGGACATGTCCAGGCAGGTCTTGAAGACCTCTAAGGAAGGAGACTCCACAACCTCCCTGGGCAGCCTGTTTCACTGCTCTGTCACCCTCACAGTGTTGTACAAGGGGTTTTTGTCAGGAAGATTAGGAAGCCAAAAGAAAATAATTGTGGCAGAAACTTAAGTCTGGAAACAAAATCTTGTTGTGTGACATGACTGTCATGAATACTGTTTCTAAAGATCCAAACATGATTTAGGCAATGATTCCTCATGCAGTTGAAATTTAGTTTCTTTGTTTAACATCTCTAACCCCACAGCCTAAGCAGCCTACCAATTTTGTTTGTATACTAGTCTTTTTTATTTCATATTACCTTTTAAAACTACTTCATTTTATGCATTTTGTTTTCCAGGTCATTAATTACTGAAAGCAATTTTATTACTCTTGGAAATGGCAGCATGTTTAATTATCATTCAGATAATTAAATGTTTCAAATACTAACAGTACAATAAGCACGCGTTTTGCAGTTTATTACCTTTATTTTAGAGGATTATGTGCAATGTGAGGGACTGGTGAAAATATATTTGACAATGTACCTTCTTTTGTCTGCAAAATGAACTCTACCAATTAGGCTGAAATGTCAGAGCATGGATACCCACTGGGAATATGATGTGCTACATTCACAGTTTACAACTTATAGCAGCTTAGATGATTACAAATAAATAAACTAGTTCAGTTGCACATCATTCCTTAAAGGAACAACCTTCAAATACAGCTCTGAACTGGAATTCAAGAAACTTACATTCCATTTATGACTGTTTTGTCACCTTTGACAAATCAGTTCACAATGTGTGTTGCTGCTGTTTGGAAAGGGTTAATATACACGTGTCCCCAGCAATTTCTCTCATTCATTTACCTCGGTTTTTTTTGGTTTGGTTTTTTTTTTCAGAGCAACCACTTCTCTTACTTTTATTGTGCTGTCTGCAAGTTCAAGTGGTTTTTATCTGTCTGAATACTTTCCACAGATAAACAGTTTGTAATTAGAATCTCTTACAGTGAAGATCGTATGTTAAGAGAAGAAATTTTTATTCATTCAGTGATGAGTTTTGTTACTGATGTAATTTTTATGGGCCTGTGCACAGAACTCCTTTAAAATAAACAAATACAACTGCTCTGCATTCAGCTCTTAGTGTGACCAACGTTTCTTTGTGTCTGTCCACACAGTCTGCTCTCAGTGTTCACTTGTACAGTAAGAAGTGGGGAGTGTGAGGAGAATGTAACAATCATATTGTGTGAAAATCAGCAGAGATCAATTTATTCCTAAACTTTTTTTTATTAACTGTCGTAGCATTGTGTCTCATCCTCTGAATGGCCATAATTAAAGGTCCTGCTAGTCGAGAATGTTCCTTTTGCTTGTATGTGCTCATGTGTGTGCGTGCATGTGCCACTTCATCTCTAAGACTTCTTTTGTTGCTGTTAACACGTTTTCTTTTTCCTATTGCTCAGCTTTTGGGAGTTTTTTAGAAGACTACTGTGTCTCCTCCCAACCCCACTGCCCAGCTGTTTCTTCCTTTCAGACATGGAACACAATTTAAAAGCTGGAAGCAAAAATAGAAAAATAAGAACTTACATAGAAAAGGAAACATGTTGATTGCATATTTGAAAGACATTTTTCATTGTCACTTTACTGATGGGCATGCTGAGAGCATATACCCATAGTTTATACAGTGAGGAAAAAAAATATACAACAGTAATATCATAGAGAAATCAATAAACTTATATAACCCTGATCTTTATATTTTACTGTGAATTATTTAGTCTTGAATTTACTAGTTGTGATGTGCTTTAAATAATGTCAGTTCACAAACTTAGGGATTTTTTTTTTCTCAGTGTTAATTTGATCTGGTTTCCACAGTGGAAACCAAGGTACTACCACTCTTTAATATTGCCTTCACAAATCAGCTTTCTATCTTGATGTTTAAAAAAGGATTTGCAAGTTTAAGGTGGACGTTCTGAGTCTGTACAAAGATTTCTGCAGTGACTCTTTAAAGATCTCTTTGAAATAAGTACACCGTGGGTTCCAAGGGATGAGGCTGAGGCTTCAGCTGAGCTACTGCACTCCATGGGGAGCAAGTTCTGTGGAAGCTGTGCTTCTACAATGCTCTTGGATAGTCTGCCTTGTGGACAGACGTAAATTAGAAAACATCAGATGCTTACATTACACACTTTGCTCTTGTAAAACTATAGCCTTAGACACTTGACATTCTTTCAGGGGGTACACTTATGCCCATATGTGTTTTTTTCCCAGCCTCTGAGAAGCAGTCATTCTGCACTGGTAGTTCCATGTAAGGCTGTTGGATATGATGGGCATGCATCCTTCCACCTGTCTAGACAGTAACTCGGGCCAGGAAACAAATATGCAGCAATGGTACTAAAGAACAACTGAACAAAAAGCCCAAAGCCTGTAGCTTTTATAATATGGTTTTTCAACCTTGGATTGCCAAAGTCTGGTTTTAAATATCCTACTAATTACTCTCACCATCCTTTCTGTGTTTATCCTATGCCTTAATCTGGCTGGTGCAGGCTTGTAGTGGGGGTTAAATATCACATAGCACTGTGACAGCTCATGGAGAAACTTTTTGTCTCTGGTGCTGAAGGTCTGGTGCTTGGAGGAGGGGTTTGCTGAATTGTTTTCTGCACAGACTAATTTCTAGTGAGAGAAAATGGGGTACTGAGAGCAGTTTAACTTCTGTAATAGAAATTCCTCTCAGTGTGTGTGGTGGCATTTAAAAGAACATGTAAGTCATTGTATAAGCTTTTTTTTTTTGTTTCTTTGAAATTTCAATAATCGTTTCTTTGAATTTAGTCATGTCAGGAGTAGTCTTCTGTTAAGACAAAGAATGTAAAGGAGGACACATGCCTGGGCTGCTGCAGAGTAAGATGCCTTGATGCTGGGGAGCTGAGCATACTTGCAGACAGGCAGCGTTGGGAAGTAGAGCTCTAAGCATAGTGGCCAGCCTGTAATGTTTTAATTTCTGCAGGTAAAGTGTAACTTTTCATCCTTGGTAAAGTGAGTGTTGCGCTATTTAGCAAGGGACAAAGCATAATGTCATCACTGGAGAGACGTATTGTCAACTTGGACAGGTGATATTTAAGGAGCCTGAGGAGAGAAATGACCTGGCAGTGTAACAAGACATATCACAAGTGACTGTCTCAGAAAGAATGAGAACAAGACAGACAATTTCCATTACTTCTCAGTGTTAAGGTGCTAGCATTATCCCCTAAACAACCACATGCTCCAAGCAATAATCATGCACTGTCTTCTTCTGTACCAATATGAAAGTGGAATTCAATCTCTTTGACACATATTGCTTCAGTTTCTGACTTGTCAAGTTGTTTCTCTGCTGGAGCTCGGCTAATATATAGTGGATGGGCTTTGTATACTGACTGAAATGGGGAAATAGTTATCCAGTTGCCTTTGAAGCTGGCCACAGAGGTGCCTAGAATATGCTAGAAGAGAGAGGCTTTGTTTCTGGTAGCCTGTAAGTTATTGTTAGGAAGCCTGGGAACCTCAAGCTCTTCTTCAAACTGGCTCCTCTTTTGGAGCCCATTTTCCAGTCTGAACCAAGTAGCCTGTAGCTGTGTACTAATTCCCATAATAGCTTGTAGAGAGGCAATCGTTTCTGTTCTACTTTCTTCCCAGCAGTGTGTTTGTGTGCGTGCTGGGTTTGATGGCAGAATTTCTTGCAGCCTTTTTTATTTTTTTGCTTCTCAGTTGGAATCTATTTTTGAAGTAGCTGATACAGAGGCTTAACATCTTCTATGTCAGTCAACTTCTGCCTTTCAATGACAATATTCTCTGTCGTTATATATTCTCTGTATTGATGAAATCCATTTTAAAGTAGATTTGCTTTAATTCTGAACTAATACATACTGCTGTTGCAACTGTTAGATTTCTGTTTATGTAAGGAGAAATTAAGTTGTCGTCTATAAAAATGAGGGAAAAAAATACCTGTCCTCTAGTATAATCGGAGCCATCCTGGAACTGCTTTTTCTTAATCTGTGGTGTGATAGAACAACGCACTACCTCCAAGTTTGAAGGATTTTAAAATGTAAAATACTTTATCTGAATCAGATACTAGAAAATTCTAAAGAATTAATATCTTATGCATAGCCAGAATAATTTTGCTAATAACTTACTGTCTACTTAGTATGCTGGTGTTCTGTTCCTTTCACTTTAAAGCAGTAATCTTTTCTTAGTTGCAATTACAAGATCAATTTGTTAAAGTTAGCTTTACAGAGCAAATTAAGGATGCTTTTTCTGTAGTGTGGCTGTACACAGAACTGATAGGTAAACCACCCTAGCATGGGCAGGATCAAATGGTTATGAAGCTAATATTACAACAAACATTAGTAGATTATACACCAGGCAAACCTATCAGGGTATTCTCTAATGAGTGCCTAGGGGATTATTTGCTTCTACATAGAAAATGTGTGTGAAGGCTCATGTAGTAAGATAGTGATGATGCTGCACTTAATTTTTCTTACAGCTGTCAGTAATGTATTGTCTCTGATATGCCTTTTGCAATCTAGTTTGATTATTTAAAAGCTGTACACAAGGAATAAAGGAAAAATACCTGCATAATTGTGTTTATTTTTTTTTTCCCAGCCTTTGCCACCTATGTTATTTGACCTTATATTTTAATGTATAGATTTTTCCATATTGCCTTAAGGAAAATCATGTGTTTAGACGTAGTATCATAATGCATACACATAAAGAAATTGAATTAATCTTGTTACTGACATCTCAAAGGTGGCATTTCTTAACTTCTAAATACTTTATTTTGCTCTCCTACTGTAATATAGCTTTTGTGCATATAATTTGCTTTAAACAACAACAAACAAGAATATCCTTCAAATTCTTTCACTTGAAAGTTTCTGTTGGCAGTTAGAGAAAAAGAAAATTAATAAAAAATGCATTTTGACGTTTAAAAGAGAATTATTTGCCTTAAAATGCATAAAACATGCAAACATTTAAATTGCTTGACTTTGCACATTTTAGAGCATTACTGTGACTGACATTTATGAGCTAAGTTAAAGCACATCTAGCAAGTTTTTGAGTAGCAAGCTTCACCTTTGTTTCATAAACTGTGTTAGAAAAAGTATGCTTCCAACTCTGAGATGGCTACAGGAATTTTTTTCTCACCAGCATATCTTTCCCCACCCTATTTAGATCTTAGATGTAAAGCCAGTCATGATCAAGTGTGCTTCCCTGTGACTTCTTATCTTTTGGAGTTGCATAGTTGGTAATACCTAAAGTTTTTTGCTACTGGTTTTGTGGTTTTCTTGGAGCATCTGTAAATCAGTTTATTTGCAACAAAAGGTAACCTCTGGATTTGTATTCATGTGTGTGCCAAGAGTTAACAGACTTGCATCCTCTATAGCTGCTGGCCCTCAGGCTAATTTTGCCTTGTCTGGGGGATCCTTCTGCTGCCTTGACAGTTACACATTGACAGAGCAAGTCTCAGAAGCACGAGGCCAGCATTTGCTTACCAAAACGCTTCCTCCCTATCCTTTATAATGTCAGCATCAACTGAAGTCCTTATACAAGAGGACAGCATTTTCTATTTAAAAATAAAAATCAGGAGATAGCAAGACAGATCTTGAAGTTCTTGCTGCTGTCTTGGGTTTTCTTAGGTAGGAACTAGTTGTTAGATTTTGCCATCACATAGCTACTGAAGATCTCCTCTCCTAGCTGCTTTTACGACGTGGAGTTCAGCTCATGCTGTCTGGCAAGGTGGTTGTTTCTTCCGCCATGAAGCCACTAATGTGAGGAGGCAATTCCTGGCTTCCAAGGTCCTTCAGGGGAAGATGTGTAGGGTTCAGACTCATATGAGCTGAAAGGACCAGAGGAAACAAAGGTGGTGAGACCTAGATTTAGACCTACTATGTTGGAAAGCTGGAGGAGAAATCAAGGCACTGCAGAACACAAGAGCCAACCTGTCCCTTGCAAATCCTTGCTGCTTTTGTGCTGTTGAAAGTCTGGTGTGTGCTGCTGTAACTGAGTGGCAGGAGTAGACAAAGGGCAGCTCATCCTTGAAGGTTGGCATCAGGAAACAGCATGTGGCAACAAAGGAGCAGTGTTTTTTCTCATCTACCTTTTGTATGTAAATTATCCAAGGCATAAAGAGAAGAACCAACATGAACAGTCCTGAAGGAGTCACGGTGAAATATGTTTCAAAATCAGTCACTCTTGCTTAGCTGCTGTAAAAAAAAAAAAATTATATATATATATATTTTCAGGGACAGGAAAAAAACCTGTCTTTGGACTTCAGTGTTGAATTGAAATCTTATGCATCCTGATTGCTTTCAGGAATTGCTTGCAAATGTCCGTCACCATTCGTAGGTGTTCCTGGCAATGTTTTCTGCAAAAAGATTTGAAAGAAATAGAGAAACCTTTGTTCTGAGACTTAAAACCATGTATATACAAACAAATGCATAGATGTGTTGAAATATAGATCCATTTCAATAAAAATATTTGTAAAAAAATAATATTGCTTTCAGCTCACTGAAACATTTTTCGGTACATTGTTGTAGGATCTTTAATAACTAATCAAATGGCTAGAATATTTTCTCTCCTGGTGTATTACAATAGATGTGAAGGTAAAAAATCCATACCTGCAATATTTTATTAATTTTTTTAAAAAATAGAGAAAACTGTATGTTCCCCTCAGGTATCATTTACAAAGAAGCAACCATTTATTTTCAGTGCATTTTTCCAAGTTATTGTCTCTGTGTAATAGTCATGTCTTGGTCTCAGTCAGTCATGGGACAGGGGTACATAAATCACACCAGCTACCTGGATGTCTGCAGTAAGCTGAATTCACTTCTGTCATTGAATTGCAATAAGAGTAAAAATAAGGCGAAACAAACAAAAAGTAATACAAATTATAAATAAATGCATTTGGGAATTTAAAAAAAAAGTATAAGCAAGAAGTAGAAGTTAAGATTTATTTTTCCAGTTAAAGATGGGGGAGGGAAGGAACCTACTGGTTTTTTTCTAAAAAAAAGATCTTATTAAAGTTTGTGGAAAGGATTTTTGAGAAATCAAAAATTATTCCTAGAGATGGATAATCATGCACATGGCACAAGCATTTGGATGTCCCAGTCTCTGTTTTCTAAGAGACTGGATTTCCTTGAGTTATCCATGTGTTGTATTAGTTCTGTATGTCAGGATTGCTGCTGATCTCTGCTGGGGCCAAGAGTGTCTGTCATTTGTCCTCCTCCCAGCTCCCTTGGTGAATAATTTGCCTTTTAGGTGTTCTACTATTAATCTTCCCAGGAAGTATTGGTCACTGGTTTTATGTTGCCATCTGGCATTGTTGGGGCTGAACCTGTCTTTGGATCTACAGTCAACAGGTCAAACTTTTAATAAGGGTGGACTGGAGTATTCCATTGGTGGTGTATCTGAATTCTTACTGAAAGGCACCTTCTTCTGTCTGTGGAGGGTAAATGAATCGAGGCAAGCTAGAAAAAATTTTGAGTTGTTGTTATTAAAAGTAATTTCAGTTTTCCAAGTACATGTTTAACGATGTTTCCCTTGCGAGCAGTAAACACTGCTCTCAGTGATCTCAAAACCAAGCTCCCACTGAGACATGGCCAGTGAAACCTGACCTTGAAATGATAATGCAAGCCGCCTCAAAAATTAATTGCTAGTAGCATTCTCTCTGCTGTTTGATTTATTTTTTTAATGAATAAAGAGTTGCTTCAAGTTTTAAAGTCTTTATAGACAGGATGCAAATTTGCTCTTTTTTAGTTTTTATTTCAAATTGATAGCTCAGGTGCTCTTGTTGCAGATTATTGAAGATATCTGTTGAGAAGTATTTAGATTTTTTAAGTTTCATTATAAAATAATAAAAAAAGAAATACAATGGCTCAATGACATTTAGAAGCTTACTTCATCAGTTTGGTATTATAGTTACAAAACACGTAAGTGCAATACCAATTTTGGATTACTTTAAATTTAATTTAACGGTGTTCTTAAAAATTGTGCAAGTGTAATTTATGTTAACAAAGACAATACAAAAGTATTTTGTAATACGCAATGTCCTAATACAGTACACAAGAAATCGATTTTATATTACACTTTTGTATAATTAAGTAAAGTGCTAACTTCAAGCCAGTTCTTATGACAACCCATAAGGCTGTATTTCTTTTTCACTCCTGCATTTAGTGTTTAAGTTGAAAAGCACATTTAATTTAAAATGTTTTTTACCAAGTATGCTAATATACTTGGCACTAAAGTAATTTAGCTTTATATATTTTATTATTAAGCAGAAGTAATTCTATATAGATTTTGTTTCCTTGTTGCTGTAATTAAAATAATGGTATTGAGAATATCCCACATTTGGAACATTACTTAACTTTTTGTGGTCTGAAGTGAAAGGATGTAAGATAAAACTACCTACACTGTTCCACTCTATATTCTTCTCAAGCATTTTCCTACTACATAGCTTCTTCCTCTATCTCAACACTGCTTGTTTTCATGTCCTCTCCATTCCCTTTAAAGAGTAGATTTATTCACTTCATGAATTTAATTTCCAGATTTAGAAGTGAGTTATGAAAGTATGTCTTTGGGAAGGTCTAATTCCAGACTCCCAATCCTTTGTCCCTTTGTCCTGGAGGAGAAAAATTAAGATGTTCTGTAATGGGCCAGTTGTTAGGTTTTTAGGGCAGGTTTTGTGTCTGGTTTTCTTTAGAAAATATAAAACAAGGCAGAGGATGCAAGGCGGTTGTACTTAATTTTCTTGCTTTCAGCCGTTTTTCCCTGGTGCTGATGGCAATGCATTGCATGTGCTTTACCACTTCATGTGTTTTTTGCATCAACTGTCTGACCCTCTGGTATTTGCTTTCCACCTTTCTGTTGTATCAGGATTTCGGTTTCCAGTTAAGTATCTGATACTGAACCTGGAAGTTGAAATTGATCTATGTATATGGACCACTGTTGATCGAAGGAAGGCTGAAGTTCTGTCCCATCGGCATCAGCATGTGCTTTTATTCTGCTTGTATTCAGTGTTTTCTGCAACACCTGTCCTGAACTGTCTTACAATAAATAGAGTTTTACAATTGTGTTTCTCTTGGTTTTATATGAGTTTTTTGTCCCCTACTGACAAGGCAGAAAAAAGAAGTTATTGGAAGAAAGCTGAAAGCCAACCTTTTCATTTCTTGTTAATAAACTTCTGATACAAAGGAAACGAGGAAGTGATCATTAGTTAAAATAAAATAACAGATGGTTATTGACTGTATCTGCCTGATTTTTAAAGGATATGTTCAGCACTTGCTGAAAATAAAGATAAGGGGCTTCCCAAGGCACAGTTTCCTGAGTTTTCTGTGACATTATTTCTTTTGTTTTTATTCTTTGCTTTTAAGCATCAAGAGAATGAAACCACATTCTGTCTTAAAATCTGACATAAACCTGTCAGACACTTTGTACTCTGCAGTGGCCACAGAATTCTTGGTGTAACCAAAGCTATAGCTAATTGGGATCACCTCAGTGCGTAACAGTGCTATCAGGTATGATCTGTTGGTTTTCAAATTTTTTTTTTTTTGGAAACATCTTTTCATTATATTTGAACTACCTAGAAGATATAGTATTTGGAGAATATTGCATTCCTTGGGTAGAATGTTCAACTGATGCTTCAGATTTATTAGTAATACTCAAAAATGTTTGGCAGTTCAGCTTTCAGCATGCAAACCTTGGGTCAGGAAATTGCACACATTCTCACACATAGAAACTGCACCACTGGGGTTATTCGTGAGAAGTAGTACCCTATGTTTCCTGTTAGGAAGAAGATACTCTGTAACAGTATGAATTTTACTTCTGTGTTGTTTCCATATATATATATATATATATATATATATATATATATATGCACAATGAAGAAGTTTGCTTCAGTATGCTTCTGAAAAACCATTGACTCTATTACTTAGAATTGTAAATCTTTGTGTCAAGTTGGTAAGTTCCAAAAAGCCATTTGTTGCCTTTTGACATAACTCAGTTCAGACAGCTGAAAGAAAATCATAAAAATAACTAGTTTGTTTTTCATAAAGTTCCTATTGCTGAAGTGCAATTTCCACAGAAAATAAGAGCTGAAACAAGGGTATTGAATAACATTAAAGTTCAGTTATCTCAAGAAACTAACAGTGCAGATTTGATTGAAAGAGAATAGATTGAATTACTGCAAATGAGATATAGGTAGTAAATGAGCACAGTCATTTCCTGCATAAGAAGACTACTTTATGAAGGACAAAGTTTGCTTATTCTACTGAAAAGTGAAAATAGCAAAAATTAAATAATACAGTTGAGTCATATTCCTTTATGTCAAAAATGAAAAAAATCAAGTGTTGAAAACAAATTAGTCAGAATAATCAACTTCCAACTCATTACTAGTACCAAATAACAGGTAGTAATAATAATTGATGCCTAGAAAGAGAGGAAATTCGGCAATAAAGTACTATATGATATTATTGTACCGATATATATGATATCTGAGAATCTAAATACTTTAATATTTTGAGCTTTGACAGGCATTAATTAACTAACTGCTGGAGTTCTAATGCTTTTTCAAGGCAGTACTAAGGTCTTGATTTACCTCTCTCTCCTTACTGTGGACATATATCTGCAAAAGCATATTCTGCCTACATCATGAAATGTGAGTATTTTAAAGTTACCAGTGAGGAAACTGCCTGGAGAGAGCAGGCCAGTGTAATACTAAAACTGAAATTATAAGTCCAGCTTCTAGTTCCTATCTCCATGCTAAAGCCACTAGTAAAAATAGTGATATTAATGTTGATATAAGGCACTAGGTCCAAATTCTTTCACAATTATTAACTACTGTATTGGCGTTTTGATGTGTTATGGTGATGGCAAGCCTCCTGTGTTAAAGTAACCATGGAGTCTTCCCAAGGGAGCTGGTATCTTGACATGCGCTGCAAAAAACCAGGAAATTATTTGGCTGAGTAACGAAATGTCATGTTTGTCTAGCAGGGTCTGACATCTAAGCTTTCGAAGTCAGCCTCATATCAACCCATCTGATGTAGTAGCCTGTAAACCAGCTACTATGCTCCAAACTCTTCAAAGTTAATTATTGTCTGTAATTGTTTCTACTACTTGTTTAAAAATAATGAATGTACAGTGATAAGAAACAATTAACTTTGTAATACCAAGCTTTACTACTTTCATTTCTATGGCATATAGGAGGTGATTTGACTTTTTCTTGAATTGAATTATCCCATACCATAAAGGACTGTAACAGTACTAATTTCCTTGAAACATGATTGAATTTATCACAGCCAGAACAAGCTTGTGTGTGTTTTCTTTCCTGCCCGATATCACAAATATAAAAGAAAGTAAAAATTTTTCTTCCTCTGTTCTTTCAGTCCTTCCCCCTCCCCAACCCATATGAAAAGAAATAGATTATACCCAAAATATGAGTCTTAAGTGGATATCTTGTAGCTTGCTTTTGTTTATTTTATTTAACTGAGAGAAACGACAAAAACATTTTTCTAGTAGATGTCATGTTAAGAAAGAGTATTGATGAATGCCAGCCTTCTTGTGTCTGAACAGTCTGTGACAGCTATTGTTTAACCAACTAACCTACTTCCCCTTCTCACTTTATAGGTATTAACCTTATAAACATAAACTATTTAGAAGTTAATGGCCTGTTATACAAGTCTAACTGTTCATAGTGATGGGATATTAAGTTATTAAATGTATTTTGCTGTGTAACTAAACCTCAAGTTGTGCTCATAAATAATGGCTTAATTTGTTAGTTTAAATTGAGTGTATCTATTTTTCTTCATCCATAGTCCTTGTTGTGTTAGGAGTAGTATTAAAATGTGAGCCTGGTAAACATCAGCGTAAATCTCTTACCTTCCCTGAGATAGTGAAAGAAGTGCAGATCATCCTTTTTTTTTTCCCTTGAAAATAGAAATTTCAAAATTACCAGATTAAGGAAGATAAATTCCGAAGCAGTATGTTCTGTCAAGACCCTTACATGTCCCTGTCAGGCCTCACTGAATTTCATTTTACATTTGGAAATTTTTGAAGAGTTAAATTTGAATTGAAGCTAATGTTACTGACAAGAGGAAAACAGAAGCAATTGGTTTGCACTAAACAAGTTTGAATGGTTGTTAATGTGAATGACTTTCAGGCAGTGAATGTCAGAGAACAGTAGATTACTTTCTTTACCTCAGGCATTTTAAACCATCTCCTGTGGTAGGCCTGACATTATTTATTTTTTTTTCTCTTGAAAATGGGAAGCAAAGTAATTGGAGTCTGGTAATTTCAGCCCATGGCTGATGAAGATAAATCATAACGAGCTACTGGAATGCACACTGACAATCCACATAGGGCTACTAGAACATGAACTCTCACTGATGCATTATTCAAATTTTGTCTCCTTCTGATTCATATTCTAGAAGGCCCCTGAAACTGTTAATTGTGAAACCAACTGCCATTTGTTATTTTGCAGAAATTTCATGCCTGAAACCAGTTGTTTCAAAACACCTTTACTTTGATTCCAGGACCTGAGCACCCAGGTGTCATACTGCTCCCCTGCCAATGCTGGGGAAGGAGTGCAGGCTTGGGTTATTTGTATGCAGGGAGTAAGAGTTAATTTGCCATCCATCCAAAATAGGTAACTTGTCCTTCTGCCAGGTGGTTCATTCCATCCCAGCGTTTTTCCATTAAGGCGGATGCAGCCAAAGAACAACCATGCCATCTCACTGGTCTTTAGCTGAATTCACCTGGTTGGATGGAGGTTAATACTTGACCCCAATGGGGCAAGAATGTGCTGATACAGTTTCAGGTTGGATTATGCTTCCAGGGAATGCACCCTTTTGAATCCTTACAAGCTGAGGATCCTCTCCTAACCTTGATCCTCTTGGCTAGTCTGAGCAGTCTTCAGTCGCAGGATCTTCCAGCCATATGTGATGGCTCCGCTTCTGTCCTTCTCTGAGAAAGCAGATGCATCCCAAATGTTTTTTTCTGCATAAAACCTCTTCAGCCTGTTGTTTCAGGCACTAGTGGTGCCTGCATCACCAGGTCGGGGGAAGGCAGTAGGGAACCAGCGAGAATGTCATTTTCTCTCTGATTACTCCATCTCTTATCCTTGAATTTAATCAGCAGTGTAGTTTGGATCCTACAGCACATTGCCCAGTAGGCAGATTGACTTACTTCTGTGGTCTCGATTGTACTCATAGTAATGCTTGGTGAAGTTGTTTATGCAAATAGTGTATTAACTGAAAAACACAGTGTTGTGTTGATCAAAGCTACTTTCTTGTTTTGATGCAATTCATGCAGTAGTTTTAGATGAGGAGAAATACTGGGAGACTAAATATTTAATTTCAGTGGTTTTTAAATCATGGCTCCATTTCTTTGATTTTGAAACAATGTTTTGTTTTGAAATTGAGTTAAGTTAAATTTTTAAAAGGATAAAAGCTACCTGGCAACAATTATACTGTGAGACATCCAGAAAAAAAGTTTTACTTCAGTTTTACTGAAACTAATTTTTACTTTTTTTTGGTTTTCCCTTCCCACTCTTCTATTTGGCTTTTGAACTGAAAATACCTCACAGCTCTGTATGTGATTGTTCCTTGGGATCATACAGAGAATTGTTTCATTTTACATTTCAGTACCTTATTCCCCAGTCTTTCACAGCCAGGGAATAGTTCACTGCCACAGGTAATTTTCAGGGGGCCTGAAAACACAGAGGAAGAGAATGAAGACTTTTCTCTAGCGGAAAGGCAACTTCTATGATTCAGGACCAAGCCTTTCTATGTTTCTGATTGAAGATATCATCAGCCACTTGCTATCAAAAGCCTTATGTATATCCAAAGAGGATATTTATGTGAAGCAGTGCTTTCCTTTTCAAAGGAAAGGGGGAAATGACCTATCATCTTTCAGAAAAAATCTGAAGAAATGCTTTGCAAGTCAGCTGGGTTCTCTGCCAAATTCAGGATCTCATTTGTGCTTAGGTAATTTTGCCCTGAGCCCTGCAACCCCAGGGAGTGCCAGTGCACAACATTTCTCCCATTTAGACTGTTAACCCGAATTTTGAGGAAAAGGAAGATCCTGGGGCAGCAGGAGAGGGAATTTGAGGGATTGTAAAGCTCAGAAGGTTTTTTGAAACCAGAGATCATGTACCTGGGTGAAAGGTGGATATGACTGAAACATTCAGCCTAGGCAATCAAAATGTTAGTCAACTAGCTCATATTCCTCATATCTCTATGTTTGTAAACCTCAGCAGTTGCAGAGATTGTACACAGGCTAACTCAGTGGAGATGCTCCATCAGTGGTCTCTGACCACCAAACTGATGTTTAACTAGTAGTATGAAGTTGATGCTTCCATGTAGGTCTAGTATCACTTTCTGGCTGATATCAGCTATCTGACTGATAATTGACAGCTTAATTTTACATACCTTTGAGGATGTTTTATTACTCCAGTATAGCCTGGCAAGTGACACATATGAGACTGACTAGATGGAAATTTGGTCTTAACATTGAGAGTTTTTCTCTACAGAGATCTTAAGACAGTGATTATGACTTTATAGCCTGTTTGGTTTAATCATTTCGTTTAAAGTCTTAGAACTTTAAATTATGGTAAGGGAGTGCTGCTTGCTAAAAAGAAGCCATATTTTTAAGTGCAAGTATGTTAATAGCTGCTAAGAAAACCGTCATGGGAGCCAAGGACAGTGAAAGCCCATTTTCAAAGTGTTTACCATCAGAAAGAAAATTTATGGTTTAAATCTCAAATCTGCTTTTGCCTAGTCATTGGTTTCTTCAAAATTGTCGCTGTATCATACTGAAAATAAATGGGTATTTTACAATAGTATATACCATTTTATTGATCGCTTCTTCAGAGTCTCTAAAGGCCTTTTTAAAAGTTCTTTCTAGTATGTTACTATTGAAATTCTTCATTCTGTGAACTTATGAAAGTTTGGGAAGATCTGCTTATTATATGGGAAGACATACATTAATACAAATTCTGATGCCAAGCTTGTAAGCCTGTATTGTTTCATGCTTAGCCAAACACTTTAGTGTTTAAGAACAATATGACAGTGAACACAAAAACAAACAGAAAAGGAATAAATAAAGAAATTATATTTAACAAACAAACCATATATCTTGTCATTCAGTAAGTAATGGATCTGCTTTTTCAGTGCCTGATACTAAGCTAAATAATTACAATGCACCCTGGTAAGCAATGCGAACAGTATATTATTTTAAATAAAAATTAAGATATAATGGCATTTTAAATTGCTTCCTGCTATAATCATAAAACACATAATTATCTAATAGACATAGATAGAGAAGTAGGGAAAATGGGAACTGGGAAGAATTTTTTTGTTTGTTTGCATTTGTATACAAACTGGGGATTTCTAAAATCTGTCATACCAGTTGTCAGCCTTCAAAAGAAGGCTTTTATGATAAGACCTACTGTTCACACCCACAGAAAAGGGAAATCACTAACTGATCAGATTATCATAGTCTTTATTTTTATCATTTTATTTAAAAAGTCTGGATTTGAAGGGAGTGGCTTGTGTTTTTCTTAAATTATTATTGTTGTTGTTTTGGGTTGGTTTTAGGGTTGTTTTTGAGTAACCTGGTTTCTTCTACTGTATCTATTTAGCTGGAAATTAAAAAATTTGTGTTTGATCTCTCAATCCATTGCCATGGAAATGACGAGCATTCCAGAAATTCTAGCTTTCTGCATTTGTGAACTAATTCAGAAGGGAGAAAAGGTAGAAAAAACAAAACAAAACCAAACCCATATTTGATGAAAAAGCAGATAAAAGAGATTGTCAATAATGTTGTGTTGGAGTGACTACTTAGTATTCTTTAAAACTTCATTACATTTAAATTCCACATGTGATTTTTAGTGCTAGATATAATGCTGATTCTAAACATTTTTAATTATATTTTTAACATGAGCTGATAGTGGAATATGAGCATTAATCATGCATTTATTTGTTACTTAATCATAATTAACTACTTTACTAGTACATTTGAGTGCTAGTCAGCAAAAATATGAATTATTTGTAATTCTATTTGGCTTTTAAGATAACTAGCTAGAACTATTCATGTTACATCACATGTTAGGCAGTGCTTCAGTTAAACTTCAGCATTAAATAATGCCTACTTCTAAATTTCGTCATTCCATGCAATTTCTGATTAGAACGAGAAATCATGAACAAACTAAGTCGTATTAGGACTAGCAGAAGTTCAACTCAGGTGAAAGCTAATGAAAATGGAGACAATAGAGTTTTCAAGCGCTTTGTTCATTAACTGCAGTAAAGAGTTGTAGTTGAAAACAGTAAAATAACTGAGAAGACACGAAAAAAAGGTATGTTTCAGAAATATGAAGTACACAGCACTGATGTAAGACATGCTGCATCTCCGAAAGAGAGCTCAGGAGGAAGATAAAAGCATGGAGAATTTGGCTGTACTTGGCTATCTACTTTTTTTTTTTTTTTCCCCTTTTATCATGGTAGAGGGGCATGTCACAGGATGGAAAAGGGCTTTGACTAGAAACCACAGACCATGCCCAGTTTATGCAAGTAAACTGTCAGGAAAGTTGTAATTAACCCCAGATAAAGCAGCAAATGTGTGAAATAAAATACAACACTGTGAGCAGACCAAAACTTATGGAGAATGAAGCTCTGATAGTATGTGCCACTGAAAATCCAAAGTAGTTACACTCCTGAGAATGAAAGGCAAACACTTTGAAGTCCAGTCCCTGGAAATTGCAAGGACAGTGGTACACAAGAGGTGTTTCCTGTAAATGTAACGGTAGACCAGGACGATGGTTGTGAAGATATTCTGAAATATTTCTCCCACCTCTCTTTGTAGCACTGTTGGGCTGCGGGATACTGCCAAGTTCACTCCAAAAATAAATGGCAAAATAGGAAAGGGTGCTGCCTCATACATGGGCTAGTAAACAAAAAAACAAAAATAGCAACGATACCGAAAGGTTATTAGCCTGCTTTGCCCTTGGGAATGTGCAAAGCTGTCTGTACACTCTTCCCTGTTCACCATCTCCTCCCTACAGGAGTCCCAAGTATTCATTGGATAATCTAATCCAAATCCAAAAACTTTACTCTTAGTCACAAGCATTTGATAAAAATGCAGGAGAGTGAAATCTGGAGCTAAAGAACACAAGAATGAACAGCTAGCTGAATAAATGTGTAAAGAGGTAGCTGCAGATGTGATTCCCGTAAAATAGTTACTGATTGTTTCCTTAGGCCCTGTTCACAGTTAGGAATTTCTGGGGTAATCGATACATTGTGGGAAGCTGATCTCGGCATGATAACCTTATGAGGTGCAGGATGGAATTGACTTCTGAAGAGATAAATACTGCACAGCTACCTTCACTGGGATATCAGCAGTGTGTGGAAGAAATATATAGGGTTCCCAAGCAGACTTTGTTCAGGAAAAAGCTTAATTCCCAGGCAGTGCCTGTCTTGCACTGTTTGTGAGGTCTCTTTCCCTCTCTGTTCTTTTTGTCATTGTGTATCTCTTTTGCTATCCAGCTAGGGAATTGCTGTGAATAAAGGGTCATAAGAAAAGAGAACATAATTTGCTCTGCCCACAAGAGATGCTCTGTGTAAATAAAGAGAGATAATGGAAAACTACCTTCTGTCCTGAAAAGTTAATGTGAATGACTCATGAGTGGAGGCACAACCAGTATTTGAAAGAGAATTTTGTGACAGTGACTAATCTTTTCTTTCTATAGGAAGGCAGGGCTGCCATACAGAATGCTGAGGGTCCCTCATTTTTTAAACTTTTTTTTTTAATTATCCTTTTCTTAATTCTAAAAGTCAAGAATAACCGTCTTGTAAACTATCTTTATTAAGCCCTGGAAAAGTACTATTTTCATTTCACTGGTGATTCTCCTTTCCAAAATTGAATGTATTGCCTTTCAAAGCACTACCCTGTATGTCTACCCTGAGGAATAAGAAATACATGGAGAACTTGCAAGGTCAAAGACAGTACAGTGGAGAAATCTGCTGCTTTTGTTTCGTAATCTCCAGTATATATTTCCTGCCTCTTTCCTTATTCAGTGAAAACACATAAAGGCTAAATGTAGCAGAAATTGAGCTTAGAGCTAAGTTTCCAACATAAAAGTAGAGATTTATAATAGAACTTGGCAAGTGGATGTTACCTTTCATCCAGAGATCACAATCTACAATGTGTACTTTGGGGATTGTGGCTGCACTTGGCCGGACATGGGGGTTTGGAATTCTCCTCCACCTTTTCTCTTTTTGGAAAAAAGTCCTCATTGGTTTGCTTGCTTTTGACCAAAGGGTACATATGAGGGGGGAGGGCACTCAAATGTCAGTGACCACATTACTTTCATTTGGGGAAAAAAAAAACAGAAAAAGGGAGAAAAAAAAGGAAGGAAATCAATTTCACTGCAAAACATGGGCATCAGCCAGAATGCATGTTCTTTTCTTAGTCCTGACATGAATGTCAGACACACTGTATGTTTTGTATACATATAAACAATAGATTTGGTGTAGCAGCAAGAAGCTACATTCATTAGGATCAGAGTGCCACTATTAAAACTGTTATAGAACTAGCAGGCACTCTATATTGTTTGCAAAGTAGCAGTTACTGTAACTCACATTTAGGAGTGCATGTGGGATGTGTTGTGCGCTCGATTTTGTCTAGCTTTATGGTTTTGGTTCTAGATTCCTTTGTGGAACTGAGGGGCTTATTAATAAGCAGTGGAGTGTACTAGGTAGGTGTCTTATTGTTTGGAAAGCTGCTGAGCTGAGCAAAGAAGAACTTGTGGTGAGTTGCTGGTTCACAGCCATGATTTTTTAAAATGGCTTTGTAATTTTAAAATATGCATATGCTGTTCCCTTAACTGAGCTTTCTGAAGTTTTTAGCTTATCCATTTTAAACAGATTCCTTAGATGAAGTTAGTATTTAAATGAATTGACCCCTCCCCGCTAGTTACTCCAGAAATCTTTCACTTTCAGTGGAGGAGAGGAAAAGAGCAATTTGTCCTGTACATAAGCTGGGATCAAAGGCAGGTCAGTTCACAGCTGCACACACTCGTCCAAGTGGAACTGCCTTGAAGTCTGCCAGGACTTGTCTGTCGGAGAGGGGAGGGGAGGGGAGGGGAGGGGAGGGGAGGGGAGGGGAGGGGAGGGGAGGAGAGGGGAGGAGAGGAGAGGAGAGGAGAGGAGAGGAGAGGAGAGGAGAGGAGAGGAGAGGAGAGGAGAGGAGAGGAGAGGAGAGGAGAGGAGAGGAGAGGAGAGGAGAGGAGAGGAGAGGAGAGGAGAGGAGAGGAGAGGAGAGGAGAGGAGAGGAGAGGAGAGGAGAGGAGAGGAGAGGAGAGGAGAGGAGAGGCTGTTTGGTGGGTTTCTTGGCATAAGGATGAAGTTTTATGAAACTGCATAATGTTAATAGCATGGATCAGAACCATTTATAGCATGGATAAAGAATTAATATTTTAAAGTTGTCAACAAAGTCTCTTTTTCAACATTCATCATTACATTTTATTAGAATTGTGACCCTGCTGAAGGAGGCTGGGCTTTAAACCAGTCGATACACACTGTATGTTGGTGCAAAATGCTGAAGAAATCCGAAGACAAAAATTACTTCCTTTACCATACATTGCAGTTGCAACTTAAATGATTGTTCTCTGATACAGTGATCCAAGCATTTATTGACAAGTCTGCAATTTTTGATGGCATTGTATTTCTCAGGAGGAAACATTTCTCAGGATCAGAATTTAGGGGCCAGCCAGTGATTTAAATACCATCTTGGCTGGCAACATTATAAAAGTATTGTTTGCTTCTAGAAACTTTTCTGCCCAAAATGTGCAATATCAGTTATGCTGGCTGTAGCATAATTGAGTGCCACAGTAATCTTTGCATATTTAGTCCATGAAGCTTGCTAGCACGATTTTTTTTTTTTTTCAAGAAATGTTATAATTGTATGCCATTATTCTCATGAGATGATGGTTATGAAACATTTTTTCAGCCTGGAAGCCTGTCTACAAATGCAGATAAATTCTGTCAAGGAGGTGGTGATTGTGAAGTAGTAGTAATTAGGACAGCCAAACAGGAGGTAAAACTGGTGTTGCCTTCAGACCTTTGTGATATCTGACCAAATTTTGTCCCAAGTGAGCTAAAGCCCTTTCTCCATTACAGTAGCTATATTCTCTGTCCTGAAATTAAAAGTGAAGCCCCGTATTTCTGACTGTAGAACAGAAAAAGTCAGTGGGGAGCTATAAGTCAAGAGAGAAGTCTTTCTAGTGAGCAAATAAAGAATTTTTCAGCTACTGGTTGTACTTCTGGTTGTAAGGGCTGGTGTGTTTTAAAGAGCCCATCACCAACTCCAAGAGTCATAGAGCTAAGAATACTTGGATGCTCTTGTCTGAACTGTGATGAAGTCCAATGTCTGAGCAGTGCTTCTTTTGGAGGATGAGAAAAGTGAGCATCTCCCAGGTGGTATAGATACTGTACTGGATTGTTAAGGGAATTGAATGTCCCATGCATATACTGTACACAAAAAACATATCTTGGAAGCTCATAAGTTGAAAAGCATAAAAATTATCCTTATGTTCACGTATGTCTGACCAAAAGTTAATTCAAGGACAAATACACAGGAAGCAGCATGGTGGTGGAGTTTCATAGCAAAATGTTTTGTGTCAATACCATTTAAGATTATAGGAGTGGAGGTCTTTGCTTCCTAGCTTTTGAAAGCCAGATGAGTTCCTTGACTGGATTTGCAGCACAACATACACACAGTTATATCAGAACCTCTGTGGGGGTTATTTCTGAAACTTGGGAGTCATGGTGGGTGGCCATGTGAGCAATCAAGATCTCTATGGACTTGTATCAGGTTGGAGGCCCATGTAGTGTTTCACTCTGAGTGGGAAGCAATGGAACAAGGACAGAACTTTACAAATTGCCATGGGAAAGAGAAGTAGGAAGTGTTCAATATTTCCACATAGTTTTATGGTTTGAGAACAACCTGAGTTGCAGAATCTCAGTTACTGCTACAAAGCCCTTCCTGGAAGTAAAACAGCCTTGCTGATGAGCAAAAGGAGTTTGTTGGCCTGGGAGGAGCTGAAGGGAGGAGACTGGGAAAATGGCTATAGAAATTTACTTGGAATTTTCACAACTAGCTTCTGCAAGTTTTTCTACATATCATAAGTTGTTTGATTGGGGTTTTTTTAACAGATTAGATAGAATTCCAAAAGTTGTGTTTATTAATAGTTGAGTATCTCATGGTGCTTTTTTCAGGTGAGTAAAAACTTCAGAGTTGAGATGAACAATGAACAGTTAGAGTGTCCCCACAGAGAGATCATTCACCAAAATGCCCGGTGAAACTGTATTTCACAGTATACAAAGCTATTGCTGTTGTTTTTTTTTTTTACTCAGAGATCACATATTCTGAGAGAAATGTGATCTTATTTAAGTGCACATGTACAACTGTTGTTATTGAAATATTGCTGCTGTGTGATTTTGATCTTCTTGGAAACATGCCAGAGCTACAGAAGCTTAAATCTAAATTGCAACATACAAAGTAATAACTTTACAGTAGACTGTAAATTGATTGAGTTCTAATGAAAATTGCTTCTTACTTGTAACAAATGAAACTGCAAGGCATAGCATATTTTAAGAAGAAAATATCTTACTGTTGTTTTCATTCTTTCAACTGGATCTGTGGAGAAAACACTGTGGTGTTTCTTCCTTGTGCACAGTGTGGTTGGCTGCCAGTCTGCTGTTAGGAGAATCATAAAATGATTACACGATGGGACAGAAGACTTCTCAAGCATAAAAATGTGTCAGTACATGTTTAGTGGACACTAAGTTTTACTTTTATCCCCCATACCATTTAATATAAGGATTACAAGGATCTCAACAGAAAAGAATTCTGCCTTTTGGAACATCATCAGATGTTCACTGGCCTTGATTTATGCACAAGAAGTAATTAAGAATTTATAGGATATGATTGGACAGTTTCATACAACTCTACAGCAGAGTGAATATATATTATATGTGCCAAGTGTAGCAGTAGGAAAGCTGTACAAACTATGATAAGTAACAAGTAAACCATGGGGGTTTTTGTTTTGGTTTGGTGGGGTTTTTTTACTGAAATCTACAGTGTTTTCTGACTGCTCGGAAACTGATGCCTGGCATGTGTTATTGCTTCATTATATCCTGTTGGGTGATTTACTATACATGCAACTTGATCCTGGGAAGAAATAGTCTTTCAAAATTATAATGTGTTCTTCATCCCTGTTAAATCTTTGGATTTTGCTGAATATAAGTATGGGCTTATTTCTTCAGTTTGCCCTTGTAAAAATTAATTTATTTTTTTGTACTCTGGTTCTAATGGTAGATCTTCCCCTGTCAGATTGTCAGCTACTTTAAACCTTTAAAATCCCTAAACAAATGTAATTACACATCTTTCTGTGACTGTTCATTTCCAACATGCTTCTGTTACCCTTCTATCTGTAACTTCATTAAGGGTGATTCCCCTGTAATTGCTTGCTTTTTGCTCCCCCTCTGGCTGGGCAGTCAGACTCTTAGAGTAAAATTTGTAACTGCTTCTCTGCTGAATCTTTTGAGGAGACTGAAAAACTATGGTATTAAGGCAGAATATATAAACATTTTCTGATTATTAAAAAAAATTAAAAAAAACCACAAAAAACCAACCAAACAGACAAACAAAAACACAGACCCCAACCAGTGAACCAGCCAACCAAAAAAGCACAAATCCAACCAAAAACCCCAAATCCAAACCCCCAAAACTATTTTCCTGAGCGTTGAGAGTCATAATGCCTTTCACAGGATTTCTAAAAGGATTTTGTGGTTTATTAGTCATTTATTTAGCTCTTATAGGCTACTTCTAAGGTTATCAAGTGTGGATTGTGTGTTTACTAATGTTAGGGCATCTAATTTTCCACAGGCTATTTTCCTTCATATTTCTTTATTGTGATCAGTTACTTTGAGTGGGCTGTTTTTGAGAGCCTTCAGAAGAATATTGAAAAGAAGTCCTTCCAAAGCCCCTGTTTGAATGTTGTACAGACTACAGGGATATGGCATTTCTTTTGTGTTGTTTGTTATTGAATATCTCAGCCTTCACTCACCGATCTTGTTTTTCACAGTGCAGGCAACTTTGATGTGGTCTTTGTTGCAAAAAAACTAAAAGTATAGAATTTAATACAAAAGCTGCAGGATAGCTGAAAACACACCTTAGTGATTCCAAAGCCCCAAGTGTCTGAACTGCTTTTGAAATATTTTTTCACACATTTGTCAGAATTTCTCTAGCATTGGCTCTGATCATTCTAAAAATTCAGGTGGTGTTATCACTGCATCCCAGCCCTGCAAACAAACTGTCTGTAACTATTCATTTGAATAGTCCCAGCAGAATTACAGCAATTCAGCTGAACTGTATTTGCGTGCAAGGTTAAGGCCAAATAGACCAAAGATGTTGCTAGTCACATTGAAGGAAGTATTTTAGGGACTGAGAAATTAATCCTGAAAGGGTAAAACTTTGTTTAGGAGCCTGTCAGGGTTGTCTGAATGACAACCTGGATAAAGAAGAAAATATGAACATGCTTAACAAAACAAAAGAAGAAAAGGTAGATACTTTTTTTCTATTGCATCTAGCAACAGGACAAGGGGTAATGGGATGAAGCTGGAACACAAAAAGTTCCACTTAAACATAAGAAAAAACTATTTCACTGTGAGGGTGAGGGAGCAGTGGCACAGGCTGCCCAGAGGGATTGTGGAGTCTCCTTCCTTGGAGGTCTTCAAGACCTGCCTGGACATGTTTCTATGTGACCTGATCTAAGTGAACCTGCTAGATGATCTCTAAAGGTCCCTTCCAACCCTACCTATGAGTCTATGATTCTAATAGTATCTATTAGTTCCTATTCTGTTTCTCCTGCTGCAGCAGAGTTTTTGTTCTGGTTGTTGTCCATCCCTACATGCCAAACTGACAAGTTTTATCATGGTTCTACTTGGCACATGAAATGGTGTCTGGTTACCTAAAATGGTGACTAATCAGTAGCATCTCCCATGAGATCTGTATTTTGTAACATTATTTTCTTAAAATATCCTATCAGTCATTACTTTCTGAAGACAGTAGGCAGTATTTGAGAGACAGGAAAGAGCACGCACAGCCTGCCCCAGGGGGTCAGGAGAAATGGGATTTTTCCCCTGCTTTTCCTCTTATGCTACTACTACCAGAGAACAGAACATCTGTTCTGAGGAAAACAAGATAGTTGATCTATTCTGGATTTGGCAATATTTTCATGGTATTTCAATATTTTCTTTCAAGCCTCAAAAGAATAAAATGATTATGAAAACAGAAAAGATGGTAAAGAAAATTACATTAGGCAGTTGTCAGAAATGGACATGTAGATCATAGTTATTTCTTCTTTCACCTCTACCCCAAATTACACAGCTCATTGTTGCTTTAAAATGTCTTTTGAACTGTTACTCCTAAATCAGTTAAAGTGGCCTAGGTAACTTTGACTTTAGGGGGTCTGTGGGGTTGGGACAGAAACTCCCCTCTGGTCTGTCATGCCTGCCCAATATCTTTTACACAGCACCCCTTGTCATTTCCACTGGATATTCAGAAAAGTTTTGCTGCAGGGCTACTGCTAGGGACACGGTGGGGCATAGCAAAACATGCCTCCCCACTATACAGCGATCTTGGCTTTTTCATGCTTTTGGACCCTGCTTATCAGATCCGTCTGGTTAATAGGCTAATGAATCAGTGAAGTGGGAGTCAGGAGAACGCACAAGCTGCTTCAGTTGTGGCAAGACAGGAGGAAATGAGACCCAAGGGAAGGCTAAGCTTCCTCCACTGGAGTCATGCCTGACTTGGATTACACACTTTAGTTTAACAGTCCTGTAGATCAGGCTTAACGTTCAGCAGGCGTAGTAGTTTCTGGTCCAGCAGAGTTTGAAAAAGAAATTGTGAGTTACCAGAGTTGGATGATCCATAAAGGATAGCATTACAGTTTTCTGGATTTAAAACTTAAGCAACCTTTTTAATACATGCAGTTGTTACTGAGCAGGACATTAGGGTAAATTCAGATAGTACTGGGCACAGAGTAAGACATTATACAAAGAATTTTAACATTATGTTTTACATTCAGTGCCTTGATTTATCTGCTTGAAGAGCAAAAAGATTGAAAGTAGGGAAAGATATGTGGAATGTCATGAATATTTAGACTATTTAACCTGTTTTAATGGTTGACTGCTGAGAATTTTGTCTGTCTTAATCAGAAATCTTTAATTTGAACCTCTCTTCCTCCCCGCACTTTTTGTTACTTTGAAATACTGTTTCTGGTCATGCTTTGGACTGTATAGTTGTAAAGAGGTCCACAGGGAGGAATCAGGCATAGTTTTTGTTCAGATGTGGTAATGGTTTTCATGTTGATTACTACAACTACAACAAGATCTGAGGCAGCATAGACTCTCCTTTTTCCCCTCATTATCACTTGCAAAATGCAACCTTTCCACCACAGCCTTTGTCCTTCGATTTTGTTAAGTTTCTTGTATGTGGGGAGCCACTGAATTGCTCCATGATATCTAGCATTCTTTCTTTTTCCTTCATATGTTGTAAGTAACAATTTTCTACATGGCTGTGCATAACTAACCTCAGCTAGTTATGCACGGCAGATCAGACCACCATGAAGCTCATTTTTGGCTAAACCTCCCATGGTCTGTTGCTGTTGGCCAGTGCAGATTTCTGATCTTGTTAGTCTCTGAATTTCCTCTGTCTTGCCTCATCATCACAAGCAGGGCTGGTGACTTTCCAAATTTTGTGTCACCGAGTTCTTGGGTTTACATTTTAATTTATTTTATCAATATCTTCTAATCTAGACTCTTAATGGAAAGCAAAACTAGAGACTGAAGTCACTTCAGAGAGAATGAGCTTTCTAGTACAGTAGTGTGTACACTGACAAGTGATGCCAAGCAGAGCTTATGTCTTTTAGTAGCACTTTGAATATCCTGGCCCCATGTCAGATATGGAGGTAGGAGTCCAGGAGTGTCTTGCAAGGACAGGATGTGATGGATCTGTGTTCTCAGAAATGAGGGAGAAATTCTGTCAGGTTGTCAGCACAACGTCTGTGTATGTCTGCAGAATACAGGCACCTGCAAGTAATTTGTATCACTGAAGACGACGGATGCACTTGCTGACAGAGCTACAGACATATATTCACCATCACTATAGCTGTTGGTTAAACCCAAATCCTGTGGGGATGGGGAGAAGGTAGTGATGTACACTAGAACACCAAACTCTCTCTGGGAGAGATGAGAAAGACTGGATTCAAGGTATGAACACGGTATGTGCCCCTTCTGATCACACCATATTTCAGGGTAACTTAAGAAAGCCTGAAGGTCTGGGAATGCTTAGAAGTATTAAGTGTTAAGTAGAGAGAGTTTCCTAACCTTCATATTAAAGGAAACGATAACATACTAAAATTAATGTTTTACTTAAATATGATTAAGCAATTTACATACTTACGTATGATTGTCATCCCTTCAGGGATTTCTCTCCAACTTCCTAGTCATGTTATATCTGCCTGACAGACATATGTAATGTTGTTGAAACTTGTGTAAACCCAGACAGGTTTTAATCTAGCTACCTTATGTATTGTTAGGAGTATTGCTAAAGGAGCAGAGAGCTCTGTAAGAGCTAAAAAACCTGCCTAAGTGCCTGGGCAAGCTCAGAGGGTCCCTGCCTGCACAGAGCACAGTGCTGCCTCACCTCTGGTCCTACAGTATCTGTGCTGGTAGCTTAAAAATAGGATGTTGTCAAGCAGCATCATGTTTTACTGTGGCATGGATATCATCTGAGCTTTCAAAGAAAAATGAACTGTTATTAATGCTTTATATGAAAAGGTAACTTGAGGCCTTAACAGAAATTTCACAATCTTAATCTTCCATCCACAACTTCAAATCCTGAAAGTATCTTTTCTCTTTCCAACATTTTGCTTTCTAATGGAAGAACTATCTTGGTGATTTTTTTTTTGGTTGTGTTTTTTTTTCTTTTTTAACTCCCATCTATATACAGTTCACTCATTCTAGATTTCTCAAATCAGCTGTTCTTAATATAGTGACTTTAATGTTATAACAAATATTTTTAAGTATCACCAATATCTTTCCACTAAATTATGTCTAAATTTGAAGGGGAAAGGGCAATTGATGAGGGGAATATGACCTGATTTAGATGGACCTGCTTCTGCAAGGGAGTTGGACTAGATGATCTCTAAAGGTCCCTTCTAACCCCTACCATTCTATGATTCTGTAAATGAAAAATGTGAATATATGCTAAAGCAGATTTGCTTCAGAGCTTAGAATATGAAAGCCAAATCTGCTCTTTTGATGAACTTCTGGCATATTTTCTCATTTGTATGCAAAAGTTAAAATTCAACTTAAATTGAACAAACATAGAAGCTATATCTCAAAAGATAACAATGGTATTGAGCTGAAGTAAATGATTTACTAATTATAACAAAACAGGGAGAATGTTTCTATTTTGCCCTTCTGGTGATTGTTTTTAGGCCATTCATTTGTACTGAAAAATGTTCATGTTTGAAGCAATTGTACATTATGTGTAGATTTTGCAAACAAGATATGGAACTAGTTTCACCGCTCAAGAAAGGATATTAAAGTATTAATTCTACAACTTGTCATTGCCCCAGTACACATTTTCAAATGCAGCAGTAAAGAAACACTAGTTTTCTGAGAATTTGCCTATACATAGTGAGCCCAAAATAACAAATTTAATGGAACAGAATTACAGCCAATGCTAATTTACATTCCAGCTCACTTACCATGTATTTTTTTCCTGAAATGTATTCCTATTTTTTAAATGGTTTAAGACTATCAAAATACTTTAGAATATTTGCTAATATGCTGTGAATTATCATGGTGAATAATATTCACAAATGTTTACTCCAACTAATTTTATGTGGGTTTTCTTCCTTTTTAACTCATTTGCTTCCAGCGTTACGAGATTTAAAAATTATCTCCTCTGTTTTGCAGAAAATCATCAATCTTCCTCTGAAATAGCTTTTGCTGTACTCAGTGAAAATATGAGGGTGAAAAAAAGACAATCTTTGCTGTGAATAATTTAAAAGCCAAAATTAAAACAAGAATTTCATAGAGATAGAGGTCAAAATATAAGGAACCATGGGGTGTTTTTGGCTTAGATATCTTAGCTTAATGCTTGGCTTTTTTTTTTTTTAGAGGCATTGTGGTCAGGAAAAGTTTTAGATAAGGTATAAGACACCTTGTATTTCTTCAGAAGGAACAGGACCAAAGCCAGTGAGAGGAAGTATCCAGGAACTTGGAGAATACATTACCTGCTTCACAGCTGTTACCTCATCAGAGATGGCGGTGCTATATGAAAGATGATGCATTACAACCTTGAATTTGTACATGGCTTGCAATAAATAAGCATTTCTTGAAGCAGGCCAGAGTGAGATGGAGTCCTCTTGTTTTGGAGGAGTTGTCCTAGAAGAATTGTAGACTAACAAGCACTGACATGAGGTTTCTGCAACCAGAGTGAGGTCTTCATGGCAGCTCCCTCAAGACTCAGCAGTCTTCAAGGCAGTTCCCTCAAGACTCAGCAGTCTTCCTGGTTTCCTTTCACCTTCAACAACAGCAACTTCACTGTTTAGGATAAGTCTCAGATGTCTCTTCTTCTCCTATTTTATATCCTCCTGGGCCTTGATAAGTGCAGTGGTGCTGGATTAGACAGAGCAGCTGTGGTTGCGTGTGTGGTGAGGGTAGGCTGGTGCTGATTAAAATATTAGAGAGAACAAGCTGCCACTGGAAGAGGGGCATGATGAGGTGAGGAGGAGAGGTGAAGGGAAATAACACCTTCATAAAACAGCATTCTTTCTGACATATGAGACTGGACCATTTCTGTAGAGTTATAATTGCTCTCGTTTTGTTGCCAGCTCCCAAAGCTCTTGCAGTATAGTCAATGTTCAGCAGACATAGCAACACTGCTAAATGGCATAATTTCAAAGGGATTGTCATGATTGCCCACTCTTTTTGTGGAAGAGGAGATGAGTATGAGTGTTCATTCCTTGATTCCATAACAATGTGTTAGCAGCTTACTGTAGAACATTTTGCTTCAATGTTGATTAGTTGAAAAAGACAAGGGCAGTAAATGTGGCAAAATATAACATTGTTTTAGTATTAGAAAAAAAATGTGTTTATGATACTTGTTGATTTTTAGTGAGAGATCAGTCATTAAAATTACTTTTTTGGTCTTTAAAAATGTCATGCGAGACACTTGGATTTGACTTCAACAGTACTGGTTACAACCTGTAATATGTTGTTAATGTGACTTGAAAAATCAGAATTCCCATTGAATTTTTGCATTTTTACGATAGATATTACATATTTTGTCCAGTTGACTGTTACTGAAAATAAATACATGAAAGGACAAATGCTGAAACAACTCTTCTGCAGTATGATACGTTTGCTTGGAATGCTTGATCTTTTTCAGTTCTAAGCTCTGGTTCAACATTTGTATTTCTATGGTGTGAAGAAATTTATTATATTATTATATATTTGTTATACTGTTAATTATTTATTATATTTATCTAAATATATTATACATTACGTATGTTTATATTGTCATGATAATGTGTGAAACCTGGCAACTGTGTAGCATGAATGACAGAATCACAAAATGCTAGGGGTTGGAAGGGACCTCTAGGGATCACACAGTCCAAACTCCCTGCTAAGGCAGGTTCACCTAGAGCAAATTTGACAAGAAAACTCTCCAGAGAAGACTCCACAACCTCCCTGGGCAGCCTGTACCAGGGCTCCCTCACCCTCACAGTAAAGAAGTTTTTCCTTATGTTTAACTGGAACTTTTTGTGTTCCAGTTTATGTCTGTTACCCCTCTCCTGTCACTGGATGCTACAGAAACAAGTGTCATCCCATGCTCTTGACATCCACCCTTTAGGTACTACAGATGTTTCTTCTTTGTTTGCTGTTGTGGTTTTTTTTCCTTAAAAGAAATATTGAAAATTGTGACAATTTGTGCTCCTCAAACCCCTTACCTTCTGCATTATGTTCTTCTAAAAATATAAGGTATATCGTAGAAATCTGTTTTACTTGGAACTCTAAGGCACATTCTTGTAAGTGTAACCTATACTCTTTGAGATATTTATATTCATAACTCTTACTGCATTTTGTGCTTTGTTTTGCTTGCATGGGTAAGAGTTGTGATGGATTCGTTCACCCTAGATTATATTTATTCCTTTTACTTCATTACACATAATCCACCTGTGCTAGATCTTAAGGTCTATGTACACTTTATACTCTACTAGAGAGCTTATCAGCTACTCTGCAGGCAGCTCAATTTGAATTTTAAAACTGAAAATGAATGAATTTGTGCTGCTTCTTGAGCTTCTGCACAGAGCTGCTCTTGCATCCTCCTATTGGTTTGATAACTGAAGGATATCAAGCTTGCAGGTTGTCATTGATTCTGGCTGAAGGGTTTACGATTTCATTCTGATCAGCGGCTACATCTGCTATCATTTTTTTCTTCACTCCTTGACTTCTTTCCACATATGAGAAAGTCCAAGGCTTGTTGGCTAGGATAAAGACATCACAAAGAACAAAAGCAGTTGGTACTTCTAAACAGAATTAAAGTCCAGGCCCAAGTGTACAAATAATGTTCATGTAAATAATTTGTTTCATTATCCTGCAAGATGAAAGTTAACTCACATTTGGCTTCCAAGTCAGGCAGGTTTTTAAAAAGGTCCTGAACATCATGGAAATTTCTTATTAATAGCCTAAGTTTCTGCACCTTCTTTACAAGATGTAGATAAAGTCATGATAACATCAGAATTTTAAATCTGGTAAAATCCACTTTATGAATGCATGAAATCTTTTTAACTTATCATTGTACTGTAATCCATTCAATCTAATATAATCATCATTAAAACATCTTAGGGGTTGTATATATTCTATAATTCTACAGCGTGTAGCAGAGAAGTACTTTTCCTTATAAATCTGCTATTTCAAGAAAGGAATAATTTATCAAACCAGTACATAGAATTCCATGGTATGATGATATTCTCTGCCTAACCTAACTGCATGTAAAGTATATGACTTAACTAATATTTGTTCTTTGCCCTGACAATAATATCTGTGTTACACTTTCCTTATGAAAGAGTTGAGGGGTTTTAAAAATGTATATATTCTAAGAAAAGGCTAATAATTTATCCTGATCTTTCACTCCCTAAATTGAAAGACAGTAATAAACTCTTTGGAAACACTAGGAAATGGTGAGCAGAGAGAAACAGTGAGAAGATGGACCATGAGAATGAAATGTGCATAGTTGACGTACAAGTCTTTTCATAGCAAATTGTAATGTATGAAATACAGAGGTAGAGATAATTGCTTTTTTGTTTAACTAGAAGTGATTTTGTCTTCAAATATTCTGTCCAATATGTTTTGACGCTTTAAAATTCATAGCTTTATATTGCCAGTTTTCTCAAATAGCATATCCATTATTTTGAAATATAATTTTATTTTTGTACTCTCTATTCTTTAATATATCTAAAGCTGTATTAAATACAGATCTGTCTAGGACCTAAGCTACTTATCATGAAGGACAACTTAATTATGATTTTATTGCAATTATTGGAATTAATACAACTATTTCCTTACCTGTACTTGCAGGAGAGATGAGAGAAAATGCACTTTTTTGGCAATTATTATCAATTGTTTCTTACACAGACACATTGCTTTTATTTCTTGACTCTAGATTTTATCTACTATGGACATAGTTTTGGGATTTTCATCTTAGTTTCATATAGGTTCCTGTTTTTCATCCGCATGCACAAACAATATCTTTTTCAGCAATTCACAATGGTTTACAGTTAGAGATACACTTGCACGTGTTGTCTGGTGATCTTTTTTTTTTTGTCATGTCAAAATGAATCCAAGAAATACTAGGTCATTTGATAGTGCCCTTTTAAACTTCATGTTTAAAATGTATTGGAAAGTGGAGTTTGATACTTTTTTTTCTTCACACTTGAAACCCATGCCATTCTGTTTGAGCTGCAAGTAATACTTGCCCTGTTCTGGGTTTCTCCTTTACATTTCAAAAAATAAAAAGATACAAAATCATAGTATAAAGATCAGTTGGATTACATTTACGTTAACATCTAAAAGGGACTATGACATCTATTTCTTCTTAAGTGGCTAGTGATTTGAAGGAATCTGCATTAGGTAAAGGAGCTTCATTTGCCTTTTGGTGCACTGATGCTGAGCTAAATGATGGAATACCTTTTCTTCTATACAGCATAATTTTGTTGAGATAAATTGCAGGGTGCATTTTGTCATGTTGTGTTTTCATGTTATTGATTGTAATTATTGTTCATGGGGTTACTGAAGCTAATTTCTATATGGGAGAGATATGTAATTTTCCTAGCTATATAATGCAAAACATGTTCAACTGTCACTAATACATTTAAATTTCATTAGAGTGAATTGTTTATCCTGATTAGGCAGAACTGTAGCATGCCTGAAAGAAGAGCAGAAAGGTTATAGGATATGCATAAGCTATACACTCTGCATTGACACAAGTTTTTAAAAGGAAAGACTCTGAAAAGTTTAAATAAATCAAGTGAATAGCATTGTGACCTACCTGTCTGTCCACAGTCATAGTGTGCTTTCATTGATACTTCCTTGTCCCTCTTTTCTTTTGGTTGCTGGCTACCAGTTGCTTTTCATTACGTATTTAGGTTTTTTATATTTCCAGTGTTACTCTCCCCTTTTAATGCCCTTAATTTCTGAGGCTTCTGAATTGTAACAGCATATCTATAGAATCTGAAGAACAAATTCCACAGCTGTTGGTAAGATAAATTTAGTGTGGCACAACTAAGATGTCTCAGGGGCAAATAGTGGTAGCCTTCAAGTCAAGTAGCCTTTTTGGAAATACGAAGCTTTAGAGAGAGTCAACTTAAAATCAGTAAAATCAAGTTGGATTAGCCAATGCTAGATGGTACTTGTGGGCAGGTATTGCTGTGGCATTAAAAAATCCTGATCATAGGTTGTCTACCTTGCTATCTGCTGTACCAGCATGTGTACAGCACTGTGCATGTGCTTGGAAAGTGATGAAAAGGATGAGTCTGATTTCTGCTTTTTCTCAGTACTCTCATGTTTATCCCCTGAAGAGATGACACATTTTTTTTCAGAGGAAAACAAACATCCTTGTGTGGTGGATAACTGAATACAAAAGGGACTCATTTTAGGATCCCTTGTTAGCTACCAAGGGCTACTGTGCTGGAGGTACTGATATGAACAACTGTGGAAATCTGTTGGACTATATTGTGTTACCTTTTTTTAGAAGCCTAGAAGTTATCTAGATTTTGTAGTTAGCCTTGTGAAGAGTCAATTTTATATTGAAAGAGTTCTTCCTTCCTGGTAAGTAGAAGAGAAGAAAGTTATTAAGGGAAACGGTGTTTCTCTTTTTCTGTAGGTCTTGTTTTCATTAAAAAGAACTGCATTTGTATCATTTTGTAACAAGACCTTTGAAGGTAGCATTTTCCTTACATAAAACCTAGTAGAGCTGTATAGTTTGTTGATGTTTTCTGTCAACAGGGAAAGCTCCACAGTCACTTCAAATGTCACATGCTACACTTGCCTTCTTAAACATCAGGCCAGAGGAGGGGTCACATCATCATCTGCTTTTTTATGGGCCTTGTTTAATATCACTGTTTCCTAGCTTTTTGTTATTTTAGCAATAAGGCAGGTTGTTGGCTGATTGATGGGACTTCAAGATGAAAAATGAAATGATTTTATTTTCAAAAAATACCTTTATCTCAGGAATGTTGAGATAATTAAATCTGCTCTGGTCAGAATCATTACAAATATTATTTGTACATATCTATCAACCCTGGACTCATTGTACTTGCACTGTAAGTACCAGCAAAGAGATTTGCAGTTACTTTTCTTTGCACTCTTGTAGTATTAACTCGGCATCTGGTTATAGATTCATATAGATTCTTCTTCATTAGTCATACAATGACACTGAAAATAAAACCACACTAAAACTTAGAGCATTCTGGTGTCAGTCATTAACATTCAGAAAAACTGCAGGTATAAATTTTAACCAGTGGTGAACTTAAATACTAGCCAGGATTCCCCTCAGTCCTTCCTTACCCCTATCCAAAATCATGGCAGTCATGATTTATTTTCCCTTAGTTTTCCTAGTTCTATGGGGAAGTAACCTTTGAAAAAAACCCACTTTTAAGACTGTGGCATTTTAAATATCTATAACATTGTCCTGTAATGTGCACAATTTCTGTTGTGGGGTTTTTTTAGCATTGTCTTAAATTACTTTAGTAAATTGTAACAATGGATGTGCTTTCTCAGTTCTCAATGAAGGAAAGCCCTGTTTTTAAAGAAAGGATGGATATGCATAAATGTGTAATTTATTTAAATGTTTTGTGAACAATCTAGACAGAGTAATTGTATACTTTGGGGAAAAGTTGAGTAAAAAAGGAGCAGCTAATACTTCTGAATCCTATTATGAAACATTGCAATGTTAGTTACTGCTAATTTGACATAATGATAAAGTGGTAGAGATACATTCTTTATGTTTAAATGGTTAACTATACTTTGTTTCTAAGAGAAGAGGAAGGAAATATTCTCCTTTTCACATAATTCAGTTACTTGCATGCATATTGTTTATCTATAAGCTATAGAGAGATTTTTATAATAAAAGGGATGACATAGTGCTCCCTGTCAAGTTCCTTTTTCTCCTTTTCTTTTCTTTTTTTTTTTTCTTTTCTTTTTTTCCTTTAATCCCTCAATAACTGGAATGTAGCTTCGGTGAGATAGGAATGCTGTTATCTATTCCATAGATTAGTGCTGAGAAGCTTTCAGGAGAAAACCAGTGAATTTCAACAGTGACACCTAATTAATTGATTATGTGCATCTAAATGACTCTCCATCAGTTACCCAGACAGAGCACAATACATATTTAATCTGTGAAAAGTTTCCTATTGATCTCCATTAGGTCAGATTTCCTTTCAAACTCCCATCACTAGTGGTTCATATTTAGTTACCTAGGCAAGGAGTTGTTCCTGTCAGGCATGTCTTGTATTTAAAAAGCTGCTTGTCTTCCAGTGCTTGAAAGAATGCCAGAATTGGAACTGCTTTTAATTATACAAGAGCTGCCGTGATTACTTGATCTTTTGCCTAGTATATCCGTTGTAGATTTCAACTTTTAAGTAGCATGGACTTTCTCCAAAGAGGAGGAGGACTTAGTGGTCGCTGCGTTTCCTAATTTATTCACGCAGAGTACCAATCTGTCCTTACCTCTGAGCAAAGATTTAATGGTGGATGGTTGACATGAAAATTCCCATTATTTCAAGATTTTCTGCTTCTAAAATATGCTACAGATTTTCTTAGGAATTTAAAGCTATGCTATATTTGTCCAGTGAGAGCAGTATATTTTACGGTGCACTACCCCTGCTGTTTCATTAATTTTAGGACTGAAGCCCCCAAAATGTAGCTTGAGTGAGTAAGAGTCTCCTGAGGTCCATTTTAGTGAAAAGTATAAATTTCTTTATTCAAGTTTGAAAAAGCTGGAAACGGAAAGTTAGTGCAACGTCTGTTCTTAAATACTGCTTCCACACGCACTCCCACAGATAACACTGATTTATGAATCTGTGAGATTATATAACAGGGAAAATATTAATAAACACCTTGTTATTTCTTAGGTGTATATTCTCATACTTTTAAATGTGTTCCTTTCCCTTGCTTCTTGCCATTATTGAAAATTATCTTTCCATTGATCTAATTATATTCACAAAAAGCAGCATTCTGGATTGTCATGTGAGTTAATTAGAAATCAGTCCTTGGTGTTGGTGAAAACAGATAAAAAAATGCTCCTGTCCTCCTAAATGTACTCAGAAACTTACTATGTAAATTCAAGTTAAAAAACACACTGCGTTGAAAATGAAGTGCTGAATTGCTACAACCTCTTACAGTGCAGTTGTTGCTCAGCTGTATATTCAGGATTGACAAGAGTATTGTCTGGATGTGGCATTATCTGATGACACTCAGCAAACCCTTATGCATAAGCATGTATGAAGAAATGCTTCATTGGTTCCCTCATAGTAGGTTCTTCTTTCAGAGTATGAACAAGGTTAATGTATTAAGTTGTCTTACCTCAGAAAACATGAAGACTAAAGGGAAGATAAGTGTGGGCCAAAGAGGTGTAAGAGACCCTTAAAAAATATACAGACTTTTCCTAACATTCTGGGCTTTTACTAAAGGACATGTAATTTAATCTGGGATTATATTTGATAGTATTTGTGCTTGATAAATATATAGGTCTTGACTGAACTTGGTAAAATTCAGCTTTGTAAATGGAAACTATTTCTTTAACAAGACTAAGAGTGAAAGGTGTAGGAACTGTTCTGTGGGATTGTCTATGTTTATCAAGTTGGCTGCCATTTTCCATTAATTACAGAAATATTTGTTGTTTCCATGTTGCATATAACATTGAGTTGAACTTTCAATGCCAGATGTTTAGAGTTGTAATTGTCTTTTGCATGGAAAAAAAAATCTGCCAAAAGATTTTAGAGATTACTGAAAGCCTCAACTAAGGGATATGTGTTTTGTCTGCATCAAAAATACAGAAATACTGTGATGTCCCTAAGCTTTGAAACAAGGTTTTGACTCTTGGCAAGAAATTTGTGTCAGGGGAGCAGCTTTTTCTATTCCTATGAGAATCCTGTTGAAGTTGTAAGCCTTTGAAATATCACATCTCAGCAGAGACTTGTTAAGAACTCAAAGTTTAATTCTCATCTACATTGGCACAATTGCTGACCAGTACTGCAAGAGGGTGAGAAGATCTTTATTGCTGTCATTCGGGACTGTTAAAAGCAGTTTCCATCTAGATGCTGGAACAGAGTAGGACACGTGTCCCTCTGAGCTCTTCGTAGTCTGGTAGTTTCCTGGCATCATGGGAAAGGAGTGAAAAAAGACAAAAGAGATGAACCTGCAAAATGGGAAAAATATTGGCAGAAAGTCTGTATGAGGGAGAGAACAGAGATTGAAGGTTACTTCAACAAAGCATAGGTTGAATATGATCTGTAAAGCAGCAATTCAGAGCAGCCAAGGGTAGGGGCTGGAATTAATTACATGGGCCAGAGCCAAGGGGAGTGAGGTCTGCTAAGAGAAAAAAGGGATTATAGAGCTGGCCCATACAGCAAAAATGAGACTGGAAAGAGGAAGCTTCTGGGATTACTAGGGCTACGAGGACTGCAGTATCTGCCATAAGAGGAGAGGGTGAAAGAGCTGACACTGATCAGTGTGGAGAAGAGATGGTTCAAAGGGATCTTACCCATGTATTGTAAAAATACCTGATAGGGAGAATAAAGAAGATGGAGCCAGGCTCTTTTCAGTGGTAAGCATTGAAAGTAAAAGAGGATGGGCACAAACTGCAATAAAAGAAATTCATAAGAAGAAACCTTACTGTGAGGATTGTTGGACAACTGGATACGGTTGCCTAGAGGGGCACTGGAGTTGTCGTCTGTGGAGATACTCAACACCTGACTGAACAGTGTCCTGAGCAGCCTGCTCCAGTTGACCCACTTTACACAGCTTATCTAAACAAGCTCCAGGGGTGCTTTCCAACTTAAAATGTGTGGTTCTGTGAATAGAGCAGACTGGAAAGTGAGCACTGTGATGAGAAGGCTGGAGTCAAAACAAAAGCATCTATGTGGGAGAAGTAATACTGGCAAGAGGAGAGAAGTCAGGGGAAAAATAAATGTAGGTAACCTGGAGGATAGATATAAACTAAGAAAAGAGCTTGAAATGTAGATCAGTATCACTACATGTCACTGGTTTGGGTTTTTTTAAATGCCAGCATAAAACTGCAAAACTGACAACAAAGTATATCATCCCTCCACAGTGATGTTCTGTGTATCTGCACTAGGTTGTCAGTCCTTCCCCTGTTGCTCCGTTGCCTCAAAGCTGCAGGTGTCTCTGCTGGGGACTTGAAACCTCAAAAGCTATTGATGATTCTGCTGGATATCTGTATGATAGCAGAAATTGTTCTGTGAGGGAAAAGAAGTTGTTCACAGGTGTCTTAAGTCAAGCCTTCATTAGGAAATGCCAGGTTTTGATTGCCAGTGCAATCTCTTATTTGTTCCTCTTCACCGGTATGCACTGAGATTACGTGCGATTGTCTCATTAGCAGTAATCTTTAGCTCATTCAATGAAGAGGGTGATTATACTCTGGGGTGTCTCTTAAAGAATCAGTTATTAATAAAGAGGTCTCTTGGCAGTAAGACCCTTACTGGATTTGCAGAAAGTTGAGACTCATTGGCAAACAATACAAAAGACCTCAGGAAGAGAAAGAATCCCTTTTTGATGAAAGAAATTGAGCTCTACTCTCAAAAACCTGGATTCTCTGGAAATTTCAGCACAATTCTAGGTAGGTCTTATTAAACTAGATATTTCACAAGTGACCATTGATGGTACTTAATCTGGGCCTTTGCACTGAGGTCCCAGGGCACAACTTACAGAATTGCTCATTTTTCTCAGCTACAACTGCAGTCAATGGAAACTTCACCCTGCAAAGTATTTAGGAATAGTAGCACTGTTGTGTTTGGCTGATGGCATAAGGAGGTAACTTTATGGGGGAAAATTATGTGACTTATTAGACCCACTGGCACACCTGGAAAAAAAAAAAGCGTAAGCAAAAACTGTAGAGCATACAGGCCCATGACCCATGCTGAGAATGAAGGCCTCTGTCTGCAGAACAGCTCTCGAACTGTGTGCAGCTCGCCAGGCCATGCAAGAGGCATGGCTCAGCCCGTGCAAGAGGTGAAGGAGGTGTATGCTGGGGAAAAAGGAGTTATTGACAAGGAAGACTTGTAATTTTGCTTTAGCATGTTTAATACACTATTGATATGGTTAGTTACGTGCCTGCATGGCTGGCAAATGTGAAAATGATGCATAGTTATCTACTTTGGCATATGGAAGGAAATGGCAGGCAATAAGCAGTTTAGCATCAAATTCAGCTATTAATTACTAAGATGTCTAAGCAAAGAATGCGGTTCAATTCTAAGCTTGATAACTTTTCCTGAATTCATTTACTGTTTTATTGTCTTTAACAATACAAAAAATTCCTATGGTGATTGCTAATGGAAACTTGCCTTTCACTTGAACTACTTGTGCGTATTCTAAGTGTATTTAAATGAATCCTTTGGCTCTATCTGTGCCACACTGATTTCTGCCAATGTCCTCCCTGAATCTCCAGTTTCAAGCTAGTTTTCTTTCTTCTCTTTTTCAACTGGTATTCAGACTGTTGCCTTTTTCTCAGCTGTCTCTGAACTTTCATAGTCCTTGGCAGAGTGCCCAGCAGTGCTTGTCCTCACCAAATACTGTTTGTATGCTTTTAAAGTGACACTTGCTTGAGAAAAAGGGAAAACTAGTATCAAAACAAATGGTAAGATCAATATAGGCATAGCTAGAATGTTAGATCTTGAGCCTATAGATCTTGATGATATATTTGTGGTAATCATTGAAATCCTCTTAATTTTTGTAATCCTTGCTGGAAAAGTGTGACTTCAATTTATTTCCCATTTATCTAGAGAAAGTTTGATGTCTTAGCAAGTTGTGTTTATATAGGGAAACTCTAGGCAATGGGGAGAGACAAATTTTTTTTTTTAGGTTACTTGTTGAGCTCTTTATTAATTGCAACATTTGAGTTGTTTGTAATCAATTCAAATGAAGTGTGTGTCATTTTCTCCTAGTTTCTATAGAGACATCATTTGCATATCTAAATAAGTTGTTGAAGGCATCTGAGATCTCCGCGGTGTGCACAAAAGACAGCATCTGCATACTTAGGGGCCCAAACTGTAAGGCTCTGCCCAGCCCTCCCTTGGGATTCCCCACAGCTCTCTGACTTCAGGGAGTCCCTAGACCCTCTAACACCCTGATGTGACCAGTGCTAGCTTTTCATTGACGTTTTTCAAAGAGAGTGTTCTCCATCCTTTTCTAGACCCTTTTCTCCTCCTGGAAGAAAAGAATGGATGTGTGTTTCAGCTGACCCTTTGTTCCAGCCACATGCATTGCCTTTCCACCTGGAAAGTGCATCAGTGTGTTGCAACTTATTACTGGAAGAAGTGAGGAAGCTTGAGAATACAGGATATCCTCTAGAAATGAAGGAAACACCACATGGCTTTTGCTTTCCCAAGTAAACAAAAATGCGCTTGCAGTCCCGATCTAGACAAGGTTCTGGGTTTTATAGACCGCTTCTGGATATTACGGACAATGTAATAATTTCTTGCAGTTTCTATCTAGAGGATAGCTGCAAATGACAGTAGATGGATTTCTCTTCTTTGTGTTTTGAATTGAATTCCTAGAAAAAAACTACTTTTACGTTACAAGAACATCTCAACTTCTGTGCAACGTGAGGGTGCTGCTGGTTTTCTGCAAGCTGTATTTGCATGTCACACCAAAAAATGCCATTATTTCCATGTTAGGCAGAGATGCTCTCTCATAGGGTAGAGATGACCATGCGTTGTATCTACCCCTGTGTTTTCCAGGCTTCTGAGGTCAACCAGGTTATATTCCAAGTGCCTGTGCAGCAGCTAGTCCACCACTACTGCACTGGGCTGGAGACATTGTCCCAACTATTTGAACTTGATCACCAGCAGAGTTCAACTGTGAGTTCTGGATTAATGTTCAAGCAGCAGAGGAAATTTTTAGGAATCTTTAGGAAAGATCAGCAGTGTTTCAAGCAGTGTGGAATATAAGCAGCTGTGAACATAGAGAGATAAGCTTAGTCTTACTTTATAGTACCAGGATTTTAATTGATTTCTGTGACATGATAGCTATCCTTATGCTTGCATGAATTTTTATGTATGTTTCTTACCTCCTCTTATTTTTAATTATGTACTGATACAGGGTTGGTTGGTTTTTTTTAAAGTTAAATTTTCCTTAATTGAAGTTCAAGGCTTTTTTTCTCCAAGGTAGAAAGAAGTGAGGATGTGTGCATATATGTGAAAATATTACCTGTTAAAAAATTACTTTAATGTGCAAAAGATAAGAACCTACCTTAAATATTGGGTGGGTTTTATTACTTGGGCAAACTTTTTCTTGCAGCAGCAATGATTTGGTTTGCATTGTAATGGCTCCATGTTTACAACAGGAACTCAAAGAGATAATCTTAGAGACATTGACAATTGCATCAAAAGTTTAAGAGTAGTTTAGGCTGCTGATCTCAAAAATATGCATGTACAACACCATTTTCTCCCGTCTCCTGCAATTTCCAGGAAAGCTATGCTACACGTTCCAGTAAGTTCTTTCATTTTCCTTATTTCACTTTCCCCAGACTCGCTCTAGCTGGACACAGTTTGCTAGTGACAAGGTGGCTTCAGAGGCAGGCAGAGTAGGAAGCTGTGTAAAATGTCTGAAAACCTGGTATGGTTGCGGATTTACAGTTTTCGTTTCCACCTCTGTTTCAGCTACTGCCCAAGGCTTAGAACATGAGTTGTGTTAATGAGAGGAACCTTGGCTTACCTCCAGCTCTTGTCCTTTCTCGCACCTATGTAGGTCATGGTCTGCTTTTCCATGTTCATTTTTTTTATTACCATGAGGAGGCAGAATGGAGCTGTTTGGGCTGGTGGATGCATGTTTCAAGTCAGTGTGCTCTATGAGGGCCAAGGGGACTCGCTCTGAAGTGTAAGGGAGGTGTTCTCATCAGAGATAGCCTCCAAGGACAGGGCAAGTTGTATTCCTTGGAGAAGAGCAAAATTCAATTTTGCCTGCAGTTCTGCAGTGTCTTGAAGCAGCCTCTACCAAACAATACTGGTAGGTTCTGTAGAAGTACTAGAGAAGATGGAGTGAGTTCAGTGCCAAAGCTGTGATGATTTGCACGTTGTGGACACATGTCTTAATTTTTTAATGGATTCCTTATCTTTAGATGTTTAGAACATTCATTAACCTGAGGGATACCTGGGCAGTTTCCATAGTAAGCCAGGTTGTAGTGTTGTTCCCTCCACATCCCAACCTGCCATCTTCTTCCCTTCTCCCCAGGGTCTTCATGCCAGCCATTCTTGCTGCTGCCAAACAATGCCCCTACTTCCACTGGTAACCCCCCTGTCAGGGACAGGCTGGGGAGATGCCCAGCCTGCTCATCTTGCCAAGCTGCTGCAAAATCTGGCCTCATGTATAACTGTATTGACTGTATGACTGTTTCCTTGTAGCAGACATAAATGTTCATAGAATCATGTTGACTTAGTTCTGCCTGAGCACCAGCCTAGCATTTGTGAATGCTATTAAAAAGTTTTTAGATGTCAAGTAAACATATATAATTAAATAAGTGATTCAACAAGTATAATTAACAGATGGCAGGATCAATTATATATTCATATTTCAGGCCAACAACATTTGGTAGATATAATTACTTTACAGGTGTTAACTGCCCTTTATTGTGGAGCGAGATGTCTCTAAACACTAAAGGTACTCTGCAAAGTGACTTGTGGTTATAAACTTACAAGAAGGTTAAGAGCTCTCCTTTTGCATGTGATGTTTAAAAGCTGAATTGAGCTCCTCAGTTAGATACTAAACCTAAGAAAGTGGAGGGGAAGAGATGAGCAGGTGTTACATAATCCAGTTTCTGGAAAAAGCCACTGAACAATGGATTTAAGATCCACTTCGACATTTGAGAGATGTAAATTCCAAATAGGCATTTGGGGAGGAAGAGACAGCTGGTAGGAAAACTTCTTTGATTTTTTTTCAAAACTACTTTTTTTTCATATGTAGAAGAGTAAGTTGCATGTAATTTGGATTAGATTCTAGTACAGATTGTGATGACTTGTGGCCAGAAGAGCAAAAATGAATAAGTAGGTTGCAAGTTTATACTTATTTTGTAACTGATCTGTCTTTGTAATAGAACCAAAAAAGTGTTAGTTTACTGTAAGCTTTACATAATAAAATTTGCAAAAAAATGGAAAGTTGCATATAAAAAACATTTACAGAAGCAATAAATTGTATTTCTTAAGGTTCTTTGTTTCATGGACTACGTTGAAGATTTGCATTAAACAAAAATAAATTAAAGAAACTTATGGAAAATTAAACACTTCATTGGCAGATAAATAGGAATTTAACAGAATTTTACCATTTCCACAGATGGAGGGGATAATATATGCGATCAAGAACAAAGGCTGATCCTTAATTTTAACCTGTCTTGAAATTTGATACCTAGCACTATCAAAACCTAAGATTTATTTCAATATTATCATTTCAGCCTTGTTTGATTTTTGATTAAGGCAATGAGGCTTGTAGCCTAATTTGTTTCTGTTTCACCTCAAAGATTGCTGTTTATTAAACAATTTAGGCAACTTTAATAGTAGCTTATGGGACCACACTTAATATGACCACATTGAAAGTCATATGTTTATACACAGTGTCTCACCTTGTGTTGATGCTGGTCATTGTTTTCAGCTGTGTTTGTCAGGAGACACAGCAGTAGTTCCCCTCAAGATGCTAGAAGATGTGTGTTAGAGGAGGCGGAGCACAAATAGTGTTGAAGGGAAGAAGGAAACGAGTCTGGGAAGTTTTCTCTGATACGAGCTGAAATGCAGTGGGAAACCTTAATGTTTATAAGCACTACCAACTGAATGTTGTAGCACAGGTTACATACATATGTGCAGTATGAAAGCCTGCTGCAATGCTTCCAAGAATTGGGAGGGCCTGGGTGATGTGCAGCACTCAAGCTATGGTCTGGGCTGCCTGCACTAGGCATAGTATGGATTGCATGGCCATAGTCATGCTGGTCTCGGTGGGTACTTCAGTCTCAAGACATGGGGCATAAATAGATCTTTCTAATCATTAAAATGTTTATCTCTTTTGTAAGCTTTCCTGTAGTAAAAATGTCACATACATTATTCTTGTTATGCAAAATTGCAGCAAATGGCGAAAGGTCAACAGTAGCTGTCAAGATTATCAGAGAGTAATTGTGGCAGCTTCATAGCATATCAAATATGAAGGCTTATATTTAATAAGTGATCACGTGGAGTATCTGGAAAGTAATGCAAATGAGTAACAAATGCTATGGGAAAGGAATGTAAGAGGTTTATTTTTTCATTTTGTGGGTTTGTTGCTGTTGCTTGCTCAATCATTTTGAGTCTCTCTATTGCCACAGCAGATGTTTCATCTCCTCCATCTCTGATTATGTATCTTTGACAGTTTTTGAAATCTCTGAACATGCAAGCTGATTATATCTTAGTTTCTTTTATAACCTTAACGTTTTTTTCCAGTTTTTATTCTGACTAAAGAGCATGGAAATGTATCATTTCAGCAAAAAGACCTATACTGAAGTAGTTTTATAACATGACATACTTCCAAACGGAAAGGCTGTCCTGAGCATACAGAATTAGATCTTCTTGGAACAATTTTGACAAATGCTGTTTGACTTACCAGTTGTGCAGTGGAGGCAAACAGAATTGTTGATACTTCGCTATTTTCTTACAGAAATGTCATCTATATAGAAAAAAAATATGCTATGGACTTGATCCTGTATGGTTGAGGGAAGGGAAGGAATTATGTGCAATGTGCTACAAAACCTGAAAGTGTAGGGTGATATGATAGAAAAAGAAAAACTGAAGAAATTAATTGTAACAAAATATACTAGGTACATTCCAAATTCCAGGAAAAAAACAAAGTTTTCCTCTTCTTCTTTTTTTTATTTTCTGGTAAGAGAGTATGAAATTAAATATTTGTATTTATTTTTAATTTCTTCATTTATCGTCATGAGTGATAATAAACTGTTAAGGGCAGCTGGTTGATTATGCAGTGGCAACACAGTAGAACTAACCAATTAAAGCTTGGTTTAAGCAACTTGGATTGCTCTGTAATTCAGTTCTAAGTGACAATTGTTTCCTATTGTTTTAGCATTGAGTCGATCTGCTGAACCCACTTTCAGGGTTAGAAAGCACTTTACTAAGTTTAAGTATTATGTGTACTGAATGGAGATATTTGTCTTATCTGGACTCTAGTTTTACTTTTTTAATAAATCCAGTAATTTTTAACTTTTTTTATTAAAAAAAAAGAGTTTAGAGATTTCTTGCAATAGACAATATCATTCAGCCTTCTATTTGTTTGGATTTATAGAGCTGGTATTCAGAGACAGAACTGACTAGCAAAACCTAACCAGTTTTAGAAGTATAATATCAGGGCTTTAACAGTGATTTATTAATTCTGGCACTATTGTAGGGAATTTATGAATTTTCTATAATTAATATTTGTATAATTAATTTTTATATTATTTAATATGGATTAATGTCTGTGCTGTCCATTGTTGTTATTAGAAAACTTCTAACATTTGTGAAAAAATCTTTAGACTTTTCTTATCAAAACGTTATTTTTACAAAGTATTATTTTGTTCCATAGGGCAGAGGGGAAGTAGTTCTAATGTTTTCCATATTTACTTAGTTGGCCTGTGTATGGCATACTTGAGAAGGAAGCCAACTACTCTATCTATTTATGTACAAATTTGTGGGTTGATATCACCAGTGAGAAATACAGAAGTGGAGGAGGCATACCAGGACATTTGATAACCATGACGTGAGACAAATCTGTTAAAATGGCTGAAAAATATGGATGGAAATACATACCTTACCTTCACATGGCAAGTAACTGATTCTGAAATGCGATCATTACCGAATGTGATAATAAGTGTTCAATATTCTGAGTATCTTCTAATTATTTGCAGAGGAATTATAAAAGCTGCTCTTTAAAAGTTAGTTGTTTATCAGGATATCAACAGATGAAGTTCAAAGATGGGAAGAAATAAAGTACAAAGAATAGTTTAAAGTACTTGTAAACTGTGTTTATGTATAACGGTAATTCAGGGTTTTCTCTGAGGTTTTTTGTAAGTTTGTAGTGTGCTGTTATTAGAGATTTTGTCTGAATTTACCTGGACTTCAGCTCCTAGGGTAAAGTAGAAAAAGGTGACAACTTGGGGATTTTTTTGACCAATAATTCAATTCAAGACTGTGAAATTTCTCTACTGGAATTCTGTTTTATTTGAGGTTTAGCTAATTCAGCATCTAATGTCTTGACAAAAAAAAAAAAAATCAATTTAACAGCTTGTTTATTGATTTATAGTATTCAACTGCAAGACTAAAGGAAACAGATGAGGAGGTAATCCACTTTTTCACACAGCATAGTCCTAAGACTGTCCAGACTCAAGATGTTTCCTTTCTGTTAGTGCATCTCATTTTCGTGTGGGAGATGGGCAGAGGGAAATGAGAGGCTGTCATCCTGGTTTTTAATTTTGGATGATATTGTGTCCCATCTGTACAAGACAGCTCTTCAGAGATACCTCATTCAGATGGAAGCCTGGGGAAAACACAAAAAGTAAGGGGGGGTGAGGAGAAGGTGGAGAAACGGAAGTATATTAATCCTGATTTTTAAAATGCTTTTCTTACTCTTGTGAAGACTGTAAATAGATTTTGTGACATTTTTCACAGTGAGTGCCTCACTTCTGCATCTCTTGTTTGCAAGTAATACAATACAAAATACCTTAGATTTTTGCCTTCTTGCGGGACACAAGTATCTGGAATTGCTGTATCTGTATTTGGAGTTACTGATATTGTTAGATCAAAGCAAGAGTAGGGAAATATTTTTTCACCTCTTGTAGCAGAATCCAGCACACCTGAGCCTTTAAGATAGAGCATTTTTGGATTATATTAAGGAAGCTGTGGGGCAGACAGAAAAGGAGTGTATAAGGAGAAAGCGAAGTCATAGTGGGTGCATGGAGTCTGCTGGATACCCCAAGTGAGCTGTCAGACACGTCCAGAAAGACCTCAAGCAGTTCTTGTTCTGTGGCACACAAAGACTGTGGTAAAATGGTTTTCTGAACGGAGATTATTTTTGTTTATCAAGATGATTGATAAATATTTGCCTTGCTCTTGTTACTTATTGCTCTATTACTTGCGTAAATTTTTCAATAAAGCTAATTTATTAACAAATTTGGCTGGTTCTTGTGGGATACTGCTGTCAACAAATGTGCTATGCTTTCAGGCTCAGACCAAGTCCAAAAAGATGGAGTTCAGTTTTTACCTAAATCTGTACCTGGACAGATGTATCTAAGAAGATGCATTTTTGTCTTTTAAACACTGTTATGTGGATAATGCCAGAATATAGCATTTTGAAAGGAAAAAAAATCTGATACAGAGGGACAAAAGAAGATTAGCTGAACCCATCTGCTTTTATTTTGGCTCTGTTGATACTTGTTCAGATATTTGAGTTATAGGATTTTGAAAACATGAAAGAAAAGCAAGCAAAACTGACAGAGCAATCCCAGTGGTGTGTCTTCCTGACCAAAAGCTACAGGAGTATTTTAAATGGGCAAGAGGATTAAGTTTCAGAGAGGTGTCTTTACATTTGGCCTCTGACTCTAATTCAGACTGTCCTTGGGCAAACTTTGGTGACTTTCAGCGAGACACTAATCTTTGAGAAAAAAATGTATTATTGTTTTTTGCAGTCAAGCATGGCTATTTTTTTTTTTTTTGTGATGTTTGTATAGAGCTCCCTTTCACGCTACTTTGGTATTCTTTTCTGGTTTTGTTTTATTTTTTCTCTGCAGTTGATAATGTGCATAATTGTCATATTTTAATTCAGACAAATGTGTGTATACATAGTCTTCATTTTGGGCAAAGTAAATTAATAAAGATGTTTGCAGATGAGGGTTTCTGCCCTTCACTTTAGCCTATTGTGTTTACCTTTAATCTTTTACATCTTTTGGTTGCAGAGTGCAATCAAAATTTTGAGCTGTGGAGTGAGAATTTGCAAAGATACACTATATGAGTTTATGACGTTACACTTGTTAGGATTTTGTACTTTAAACAACAAACAGTTATTCCCAACAGTTTGTTGAGATTTAAATTTGAGGAGTCGATTTTGCTTTTTTGTCTTCTTAAAAGTTTGATAGTTTAAAGTAGAAGTAATATGGCTTGCTGACTGTACACAAATGTAAATAAATGCACATATTTGGAAGAAGAGGTACAGAAACCTGAAAGGAATTTTAAGGGAGGCAGATCAGCAGTCAGCAAGGTTTCTTTGAGTATTGCAATGATAAAAACAGAGTAGTAGCTAGGAGGAAAGATGTGATTTTGTGGGTTTAACTGATACTGATGTTCCGCATGCACATCTGGTGTTCATGCTTTCAACACACGGATGAAAATTTGAGAGGAAAGGAGAAAAGTGCCACAAAAGGAGTCATGGCTTAAGATTAGTCTTACAGTAAATACTTAAAGATATTGATTATCTAAATCTATCACAGAGAAGGTGGGAGGTCAATATACAATATGCATGTAAGGGAAAAATAATACCAGGTACAAAAGGCTTCTATACTCTGGAGGAGAAAAAAATATAAGAACCTCAAATTGCTGCATGCTGAGGTCAGGCTCAGTCAAATTAGAAATAAGGCACACTTATTTATCTTTAACACTGAGGCTATTAATCATTGGAACAAATTACTGTGAAAAGTGGTGGGAACAGACAATTGCCATAAATTATAACTCCTTGAGGAATTAGCACTGGATTCAGTTATTGGATTTACCAAAGAGGCATATTACGGAATTCAAATACATTATCTGGAGGAAATTGAACTCAAACAGTAGCACAAGCCACATTAACGCTAGGATATTATCAGCTGTGTGATGCCAAAACATCATCATAATTTTATCCATAGCAATAGCTCCATCATTTGTTTTTACTTCATAACAGAATCATTAAAATGATTTCTCATCCTATTGTCTTTTATCAAGGAATGTTAAGGAAATGGTTGGATTTTCGTACTCAAATATAAATGAGGGTAACACAAATTTTACAACTTCACTTAGCTTTGCAAGGAGTCAGTGTAATTTTGTTGTCAACAGTCTGGTATCTTTTGGCTTTATTACGTGTCCTTCTCAAATGCCAAATGCCGATTTTTACACTCAGGCTTTTAGACTACTGTTTAAACATCACTCTACCTAAAACTCTATTTCCAGCCAGTTCTGTTAAGGACAAAGTTGTTTCATTTGTGGGCTGTTTAATTAAAATTAATTTCTTAATGAGTCTATGCATAACTTCCTCATCCAATATTTTATATTTAGGTAAATTCTAATTGAAGTAGGATCCATTAATCACTATAAAGATAATTAAAACTAACTCAGAGTATTTTGGATTCTTTCTAAGACAGATAACACTTCTCCTGGCATGCTACTCAGTCACAGCCTGATCAAGATAGCTAGACAAGAATGAGAGTTCTGAGCCAGCAACAGCAAAGAAACCAACCAGATATTTCAAATAAATTTCCTTGAGGATTTTTGCATCTAGAAAAACATCTGCATTTAAATGGAGAGTAGCTTAAAAAAATCCTCTACCAAACTCCTCATAAAATGAAGGAAACTTCATTTTGTATGCACTACTCTAATTAGGCAATAGCATTTGTGTCCAAAAGAAGACAAACATTCTGTTGTCCCTTTGGGATGAATGCCTACTGGATGTGTTTCTTGAGGACTATTTCTTGGGAGCCAAACTGCAAGTAGAACGTGGATTACATTCTTTGCTTAGCAATTTCTACAGCTATGGTGACTTTTTCTCTGAAAACATTTATGAGTTGTGCTTGAAATACAACCTATGCTCTCTCTTTTCAGAGTATCTGCCCCTTCTCCTGCAGACAGTGTGTCACTTAGATAAGCCAGTCCTGCAGCCCTGACAGAAATACCTGATGATAGACCTCATTATTAAATAAACTAGTTCAACCTCTCAGTAACTTGATTTAAATACTTAGCTGTGAAAATCATATATTTTATCAGCCTCTTCATTTGCTATATAAAGCCTTCACTCAAAACCAATTCATACAGATTACTCATTTTGTTGTAATGCTGAAAAGAGCACTGCACTACCCTGTGGTACTTATAGCAGTTAGAGACTGAAAGCATAAATTTCATTAATCATACTAGTGATTACAATGGCAGTATGGATCATAAAAATGTAAGGATATTAGCCAGTTTCTTACAAGACTCCTATATGCATGATTTTGTCTAGATGTCAAAACATCGGCTTTCATGCCCAGTACATTCAGATTTAAACTGTAAACCTTTCCCACCTTTCTTTTAATTTCCTTAAGAGACAATGTACTTAGATGTATCACTGCACACTTGTGATGATTCAGTTTTCTTCTTGGGTTCTAGTATAATGTTGGGTAAAGTAAAATCTAACCCAATCCCTCTAAACAAAACACCCAGAAACAAATTTCTAGTAGATCTGTATAGCATCCTAAGGGTATTATGATGCAACTTCAACCCATTTTGTTTAGAGAGATGCCCTTTGCCAACATCTCTGAGAAATGGTGGAAAACATGGAGTAGAGTACAGTAGATCGATCAGTTCTGCTCTCTAGCATCAGATGATTTGCAAAGAGGAGAACTGAATTCTTCTGTTCACTTGCACATATAACTTAAATACTGCAGTTAAAGCAATATTATTTTTCATAGGAAGCAATGTTTTTGATATTCTACAAACTGCAAAGTTGTATGTCAAACAGTGTGAATCAAGGTGAAATCTAAGTGCTTGCAGACTTATCATCTAACGGAGGTCAATACCAGATGCTGTGAATCAAGATGAAAAAAATTCTGAACTTTCTAGGGAGTTGTGGCATACTTTGCTCTTTTATCTTGTTCCAAACAGCAAATAGTTAGAAAACAGATCAAACCTGGAAGTTCCATTTATATCTTCTATATATATGCCCATTGTCCTGAGTGGATTTAGAATCTCCTTCCTTGGAGATTTTCAGAAATAGCCTGGACAGATCCATGAATACTGTGATATAATTGCTTTGTGCAGAAGGTTGGGTTAAATGACCTGCAAAGGTCCCTTCCAAGCTGAATTGTTCTGTGATACTGCAATTCAATCTGTCTTTCAAATATCCAAATCAAAAGCAGCAAGTGGGAACTGCTGGGAAAGGCAAACATGCTTGAGTTTTTTTGTTTGTTGATTTTTTCCTGTGGTTAGCATGTGTTTTTGTTACAGCTAAAATTATATTATAATTTTGCCTAAATATTAAAGTAACAGGTGAATGTCAAAGGCAAAAGCCACCATAACTTTAACATTCAAATCAAAGAGGATGAGAGAACATTATTATAGAAAACCATTATGGAAGATTAAAGCTGACATCACTAGCTGGTATGAAAGGATGTGAATATGAATAGAATGACCACAAAAAGAAGTGCAAAAGTCAGGTATATTTGAAGTGTAAGTGAAAAAATAATTTCATAAACAATCATAGCACTCTTCAACTCTGAGGAAATTTATATTTCCAGACAGTTCTCCTGGTTGTCAATAAATGTTATGAGGTAGTGGATTGAGTGCGGTGACAAGAGGTGATGGTAGTAGTTGATGTGCTCATTTGCTGGTCTTGAAAAGATTAACAGCTAGATGAGGTGTAAAAAATAAATTAGATAAGAGAGAAGCTGGCTCTAAAATTGTCTAACAGACAATCAGGGATATCTTAAAGCCTTTCAGTAGGAAGTTGGAAGGATGGGATTGTTGTTCTTTTTATTCTTAAGTATTTAACACACTCAATTATAAATCGTGTTTAAGTGACATGATGCTGGTGTCCAGCAATTAGCCTGCACTTCCAGATTAATACTATTTTTGCCTGTGTGATCTTGACTAATTGGCTGCCTTTCCTTTTTATATTCTTTTGTGATTGTATGATGACAGTGATTCAGCATGTACAACATCAGCATAAAAAAATAATTTAATGCTCCACTTGCTCAGCAGGCGAGATTGACACTCTCTTGGGTGACTGTTACAGTAGTGCTGCTTGGAGTAGCACACCAGCAGTTGCTTTGCAGTAACAGTGAAGCCACGACAACTATGCTAGTACAATATTTATTTGAAAGTCAAAACGTGGTGGAATTATTGAATATGATGGACAGCTTGAACTAGAGAGATCTCTAGATGGGTATCTAGAATATGAAAACACATAGTAAAAAGTGGTGACTCCTCCTGAAAGTGAAGTAATCCTTTACTTTTGCATGTGAATGAAAACTAGGTGTGTTGGGTTTTTGCACCATCTGTTCTGTATAAAGGAAGATCAGTTGTTCATTAATTAATCATGTTTTAGAAAAAACATCTCCTCTAAAAAGGAGAATAAGTTGGTATCAACAGCATCTAAAATTATTTTTCTTTTGCTGCTGGGTTTACCACCTTTTTCTGGTGTTGTCACTCATCCAGCTTTACCGTTGACTGAAAATACTCTGGGATCATTTTTCAGGAGCCTTTTTGTGCCTTGGAATCGTGGAATAAGCCAAAAGTGTTTGGGGGAAGTTTGCAAGGAGAAAATTATTTCTAAAATAAATTACTTTATTTTACTAGGGGGTGAATTATTTCATATTTTCCAAGTTTCTACTTAGATAGGAAGCTACTTTTGTGAAAACACTAGCTGCGTGAAAGTAAAACAGCAGGGCAATTTCTTCAGAGTATTTGATGCAGCTAAATGTTAAATAGGAATATATTATTTAGATTTCACGGCCTATTTTAGAAAGTACTTCCCCAGTCTTACGGTCCCTCTCTTTGCAAGCAAATCATTTTTGCTTTTGCATTCTTTGTCATAAGGACCTTGTTTCACAATAGAGAAGAGATGCTCATGAGATCGCTTCTACAGAGCCCTGCTCCTTTTGAGCAAAGGCAACTCCAGAAATCAGAGATTTACAGGATTAGGTCCCAGTTCCCAAAATGGCCTTGCAAACCTTCATAAGCAGAGATGGTCATAGGAAATGAAAAAAACTAACTTCTCTGAAAAATAACAACTTTAGATTTTATTTTCTAATGAGTATTTCACAACTATCCCATTAGCAAATTGAAAAGGCGCTTTGCCTGTTTACTCGATAATTATATTTTATTCCTCATAGCTACAACAAGTGACAGTTCAATAGAAATTTAGTTGCTTAAAATGCACAGAAAGGTCTTTGATGTATTAAATGTTTTAAAGTTTTTGTTTCAGATGAGGCTTATCATATGTTATATGATGAATATATAATCACTATACCATATATATGTAGTATGATCTATATTGGTACATACTGATTTTGTGAAAGGGGCAGAGCCAGAAGAAAACGCAGCATAGCGTTCTTACTCAGTTTTACCATACAATCACAGCATTGAAAGCACAGCATTAGAAGGGCGAGCTCATAGGCTGTGGCCCAGATTGAAATTCCAGGCTTTTCTAGTTGCAGAGAGTGGGCTGGAGGGCAGGTGGTTTCAACTGGGGCCCCAGCGGCTACAGGAACTGGGTAGGGAGAAATGAGAATGAAAGCAAATTGGACTTGGAATGTTTCAGTAAGTATACAGATAGAAGATGGATTTTTACATGTGTTTTATCTAGGGAAATGCACATGTGTGTACATATGTGCATGAGTGTGTGTCTATATATGTGTGTTAACACATATATGTAGTTAAAAGTTTTAAGTAAGTATTGTCATTACTGCTTGCAGTTTTTAGTTCTTAGTCATCAGAAGTGAACATGATACTACCTTTTTTACAGCCTCAATCTCTCTTTTGTGCTTACCATTTCTTTATTATGGGCTGTGTTCCACATTTGGTCCCTTCATCTCTTATGGTGATATTTATGCTGCCTGACTTGGAGGACTGCAATTTTTATATGCAAGAGAAAGGAAGTGAGGCTTTAACAATATCCCTAGAAAACTCTTGTTTTGCTTGTTCACGCTACTCCAACTTCATCATTTTGCATAGTACTTGTAACACCCTAAGCTCCCAAATATATTGTTTTGTAAACAAAACCATAAAAAGATGTTTATGGATGTGTATTGGAGAGAAATGAAAAATGTATCATCTAAGCAAACTGGTGGTTTATATTCAAAAAATGTTTGTAAAGGCTTTTTTCATAGTGTTGAATGGTTATGTTCACTGTTAAGGTGGATGAAAGTTGTGTAAACACACACTAAATAGTATTTTAATATATTCATTATAATATGATTATTAATTTTTGCATAATGTCTTCCATTCTGATTTTCATATATCCATGTCACTAACATTTAAGTCAAAGGTTCTAGTTTTCCCTCATTACTATTAATTTTACAATTGGCTTTACACGATTAAACTTCACCATTGCGGTCCTGAACAGATTTCCTAGGAATTTCATAATGTTAGGCTTTCTCTGCATTTGCTGTTGCAGTCTGTTGCTTGTTGACATGCTGATTCATGTTTTACACCACCAGATAGGTTTTGTTCATCTGAAGGAATGAGCTTAAAGAGGTCATGCTAGCTTTTCTTCTCTCCTCCTAAACTATATATCTCCTTTCCATTTAAACCCAGTGTGGGGTGAAGGTGGATTTCCGCAGCTAAGCTGAACTGGCAAAATCAATGGAATATATTATCAAGAGATGTCTAATCTCTAATACAAGACTTCACAGTTATTGATTACATGCTAAGGATGCACAAACTGTTAATCATATATGGAAGCAATAGAATAAACATATTATCAAAAGAGAATGGGCAAATAATTGTCAGTAGTGCAATTACATTAATCTCTTTACTATACCTCTGAAGTAGAGACCAGCTGTAACTTGCATTCAAAAAGATATGTCCTAAAATGTATTAAATATCCCCTTATTGCTATTGAAACTAGTGTGGTACAGCTGATAATCTATGTAATAGTTTGCATGTTTTCTTCGGCTCCCTGGGGTATGTAGTCAATAAGAAATTTGTAAGCTGGTTTAATAAGTCAGTCACTAGATGAAGTGAAAAGACAAAAAGCTCATAGATTTTCATGGAATCGCTTTACAACCTTTATGTGCGGCAAATAAATCTATAACGCTAGTACAGTACAAATATCATTGTTTTATTTATTCTGGCTTCATATATCACATGACAAAGAAATGGCATGCTAATATACACATAGTGAGTTCTTTTTTGTCTTTGCATCCATATTTGTTTTATATTCTGCATATGTTGCACATCTGAGAAAAGAGATGCCCAGTAACCCCTTCGGTTTTCATTGTGGGAATGTGTACCTGTTCATTTTTCATTTTCTATCAGACTGTTGAAATTGCTTCAAGTTGTTATCACTTCTGTCAACTTCATTTGCTTGCTTTTTCTTTGATGTTCGCTATTTTTAATGCATCTAAGTTTAAACAGATTCAGGACCTGAGTTTTCAAATGTCTGACTAAAGTCAGGCCTCTAAATTGCTGACTTGGAACAAGTTTGGAAAAAAAAACCAAAACGAACAAAAAACCAAGTGCCTCAGCTAGACTTTCCAACTTGTATTTTCATACATGACAGGTGTCCTGGTTTTTGTATGCTCTAAGCATGATGAAATGCAGATACTCCAGCACTGGAATATCTGGAATAATAATTTATTCCAATAACATATGAAAAGTCTATACTGATCTAGTTGGTAATAGGATGTTGTGTGGATTTGGACTGTTATATACATAAGTAGGTAGGAGAGGGTTCCTGGTTGAAGATAAGTAGTTCATGAACTATGATTAAGTAGTTGTAAAAGGATTTAGACTAGTGCTGTTAATTGATTTTGCCTTTAACTCTAAGCAGGCCTTTAACTCTGCTTAGAAATGGTAAAAAATCTGCTAGAGTTACAGACAAGAAACTTGAATAGAATTTACAAGGATTATTCTGTAATAAAGAGAGACTGTTTCAAGGAAATTAGACTGAAATGCACGTCATTCCTGAGATGTCTGAATGAAATGAGTTTTCTTGTATTATCATCATATATTATCTATTATTATCATCATATTGTTAAATAATGAAGTTATTGGGAGTTAGTCTGAACTAAATTCCTTTGAATTGGTAGATTAATAATCCTTGAAGCACAAGGGTTTCATCTTAGATATTCTATGAGAGCTCTCCTTACCTAGGGATTTTTGTTAGCTTTCATAACGTAGTTCAGTTATAGGATACTCTTTTGACAGGTGCAGATCACTTACAGAGTACAGAAGTGATCATAGTCCGTGCACATAATTCAGACTTTGGTTTTGTATTGAAATGGATAACTCTAGTCAAGTCCTTTTCAATGAGTGGTACACTTTTATATGTATCAATCATAACCAAGTTTATGATGTCAAGGATCTTTGTATGTACATTAAAAAAAAACTTACGTGATTCATCAAAGTAATAAGCGAGAGTAATGCAACTGAAATGAGCAAGTGAGGAACCTTCTTGCTGAACATTTGATAACTGTTCTCATTTGGGTTGTACTTGGTCCAGTGTTTTTTCATTCATGCCATTCTTCCATGCTGTTATCAGGCATCTTTTTAGAAGAATTTCTTACAGCAGCAGGACTGTAACCTTTTTTTTGAGTTTTGGGAACATTTTGTTTTTGTAGGACCTTGCATGAACCAAGGAAGCAGCAGGAACCATGGTAACATCTTAAAATAGTCTTTTATTTCTCATGTACCAAGGGAAGACCTATCCTGGAAAGGTTAGGAGAAGCCACAGGAGAGAGGCTGATGTCCTCATAGAGCAAAAGTCTGGGGAATTCCAGTGGCTGTTAGACAGAGAATATTTTTGTTTTAAAATGTGAGAGCAAGATAATTAAAAGAACCTCTGTGAGACACACTGTTTTTAAATTCATGGTTACTATCTTAAACCAAATTTACTTCTTTAATAATTGTCACACGTTTGCCTCTGTATGTCAGTTTTTGTTTAATAATAGCACCACATCTCTCTGCAGTTTCTTCAAACGTTATGCAAATGTATGCGTTATCTCACCCTCCAAGTCCAGTTAGTTTTCACCTCCCATGTCACCAGTGAAGGTGACCTGGGTCACTCTTAAACTTGATACGAATTTCAGTCAGAGTGGTTAAGGCAGAAATCTGAGGTCAGTTCCTCAGTGTAATGCTATATCAGAAGGAGTTCAAGGAAGAAGGAAGGAAGGATCTGAGAGCAAACCCAAATTGAAGAATGTGTGTAGACAGTATGTGGTGGTGATTGAGAAGCACCACCTTTGTTTGAAATATTTGTGCATTAAAACTTGTCTGATTGTTTTCCATTCCATGTGAAAAATGTGTGTTCTGTCTGAGGGTCAGAAGATCTAATTATCCCTCCCCTGCCATGTAAATGGAAGTGAAACTGTGTCTTGCAGTCAACATTTAGAATTTCTGAGGAAAGGCAGCAAAAGCCTGCTTTACTAGCCTAATTTTATGGGATTTTTGTTACAGCTTTGAGACATCAGTTTGTCTCTGACAGAATAGTAATACATATTGTCATTAAGAATAAGGTCTGAGGAAATGCATGCTCTCGCTTTGCTACTTGTGCAGCTGTGAAGGCTTTTGTTTTCACTGTCATCGCTGTGTAAGCGAAGATAATCTCAATAGAGAATCTCTGATATTAACCTGTCGTATCACGTGTTGCTTATCAAGCACTAAAGAAATTGAATTTCATTTTATCTGTTATCTGGAGTGTCTTATTAAATCATCCTGCAGTTTAGAGGTAGTATGAGGTCAACAGGTTCTAGCTCTTTTTTTGCCATCTATCTGTGGATTATTAACCTTTGGAGTATTACTAAAGCTATTCTTTGTTTTAACCCATAAAGTTGGGTTAAATCTTTTTGATCCACAAATACAAGTGAGTGCCACATACGTGTAATTCTTTTACTTAATGTGGTTTCTGGATAAGGAGTGAGGACTTAGTAATCTGCATAAGTGTAGAGATCTCTTATTGTTCTGGTTTTTCTGTTCTTTTGATATTCTCCCAATGCGTCTGGTTTTAATTGGTTCAGTGAGAGTAAAAACAATCAGACTGGATAATGGATCTGAGTCAGTGAGGGCTTGATAGTATCCATTTGCCAAACAATGAAGGGGAGGGTGAAGTGGAGAAAGATAACAGAGCTGGGTATTGCCAGGCATTGAGAGCAAAGAGCAGGAAAAGCAGATGGCCATAAGCAGAGGTGAGAGTAGGGCAGAGCATAGAAGCAGCCCATGGGCAGGAAGGGTCCGGCAGAAGGGAGCCTGCCATCAGCAGAGGGACTCGGGGTTCTAAAGGTCAACACTGCCACCACCAGCAAATCCTTCATATGCCTTGTTGTGGTATTTCTGTAGGAAGATGTGACTCTGACAGTCAGGATGTTTATATTTAAGAGCTGGATGCAGTCACAGTATACTGAATTTCTTGCACCAGTGGAAATACTTAATGCTGTAAGCACAAGGAACATCCTCGAGTCTCAAATATACTTTCTGCTAGAGAAAAAGGCTTGAAAAAAAATATTATGAACAACTCCTCCCCCAAAAGTCTTAATTTTAAGTACAAGATTTAATGCAAAAAGTGTACTGTTTTACTCAAATTTGAAGCTCTCAATCAAGAAATCTTTCAAAAGGAATAAGCCAAAGTATTGTTTTTCAAACTACTGTCCTTAGGCTCAGATACTCTCTTAATGCCTGAGCACTGTTACAGTTTTTCAAACTCGTTCTAAGAATATCTGCAAAAAGCTCTTTTAAAGAAGAACTAAAGTTGAGGAGGAGTGGAGTTAGTATTTTGGTGGAAGCATTGTCAAATACAGTGTAAATAAGCTCTCTGAATTGCTGCTACTAACTGATGCTGTCTGGTGCCATAGCACCAACCTGGGAGCCGAGTACCATTCAGTTTTCTTATGGCCATGGCAATAAATCACCTCGTAGCTTCAAACAAGATATTAACCTTTTTGTGTCTATTTCTCCTCACAGAAAAGGATTAATGCCACATACCTATCTCACAGGGGTAACTGGTAGATTAAAATTTGGTAAATATTAAATGCTTTCTGACATTAATATTGAAATTCACACTGATTGATTAAGGATGTAACATATGTTTTGAGAGCACCTTATTTCTTCCCTCTTTGACATCAGGTACCAATTTGACAAAAGTAATTCAATAGAAAAATGAGAAGTCATGGCCTTGAATTGAATGTCCATGTGTTTTGGATAAAAATTCTGGATATGAGTGAAAGAGGAAAAGTGAGAAAACAGCAACTAGGAAGACAAGATGTAAATTGATTTACTGGGATTAGTAGAATTGAAAAAGTATCCAGAGATCAGAAGAGAATAGTACATAAATTGAAATTAAGTCCCAGTACAATTAAGGGTTTCAGTAAAATGCAAATGTTGAAGTGTGATGGGGAAAGAAAAAAAGGCAGATGAGCACTTCTTTTTGCCCACATTGAGAACAAAGTTATTCTTAATGAGAAGCTGAGAATTTTGGGAAGCCTACTCAAAAATTCAATAGTGTTCTATCTGAGAAAAATAATTATTTGAAGATTGTTTTCTTCTGAGGTGTTACAGATGGAGGCTTTGTGGTGTGGTAGTTTAAAACAATTGGTCTTTACCTCTAGAGATCCCCAAGATGAATGTTGCCCAGAAGCATGAGTAAAATTGTGATTTTAAAGCATCGTTTTAGGAGCAGTGGGACAGTTGGCAGAGTTTACCAAAGCTGTTGAGAGACTCTGCAGACTTTAATTACCATCTCAATATTGCAGAAGTTGTTTAATTTCTGCCAAAGAAGGGAATAGTTGTGAGAAAGCGAGATCACACTCTGTCTTTCATTCTTTCCTTTCTGACAGGTGAATAAAGGATGCTTTTCAGTATCTCCTCTGATACTGTGACACGTTTGTAAAATTTGCATAGAATCAGAAAATAATTTTGCTTTAAGAGTAACAAAGCTTTTTTTTTCTTCTCTTTTAAAATTGTCATACTACATACTGTGAATGCAATTTAAGTCTTGTCATGAAAGATGCAAGATTAAAATGGAGTGCGTTTTCTGTTACTGATTAGTTGGCTTCAAACATTAGTAGTTTCAAGCCTCATGGGCAGACAGCATGTATTGTATTAATTTTACAATCTACAATAAATTTTAAATTCAGGTTTAAATTCTGTCTCTAGTGTGAGTGTTTGAAAGCACAACCTAGATCAATAGAATAAAGATGAAATTATTACAATGGGAAGAATCATTCCATTTTAGAAGGAAAAATAAGCTTATAAAGCAAAACTTCCTTGGTGAGGGATATGTTTACTCTTTTTGGCCTCAAACTCTAAATGAGCATATATATAGCTAGAGTTTTACTGTTGTTCACTTGAGAAAAAGGCTGGTATTTTTTTTTTGTCTTTTTGCAGTTCTCTTAGTGACACCTGACTGTCTTCAGGATTTTTTTCTAAAGGCTTGCATTAGCCAAGGAAATACTCATTCTTTGAAGACTCTTACCAGCTCCTTGAGTAGATCTATGATGTTGCTACTTTCTTTTTTTGTTAATGACAGCCTCACACCTGTTGTTGCTAAATCACCAGCCATTATTTATTAAGTTCCTTTTTTCCTCCTCCTTCTCTTCAAGTCTCTTATTTCTCAAGGACCTTTTCAGTGCTTTCAGCTTTAGACATCTATTGTCACAATGTACAATATGTTCAGAAAGCTACCGCCCAGGAACCTGTATTATTGATTTGTATTTTTTTGCCATATATACGATAAATCGGTACTTAAGTGCAAAGGGAACATGCTTGTTCAAAGTATAGAAAGGGAAGGACAGATCATTGAAACAAATAGGCCAAATTTTTAGTCCCTAACACTCATCATTTGCTAGGAATACCTTTATGTTATATTTAGAATTTAGTTGTTTTGATGTTTGAAACTAAATGTTTGCAGTTTGTCTGGCAAACTGCATGCTGAATAGATTACACTGATTCACATTTCCTTCTTTCAATATACCATCTGTGCTTTTGGCTGTTGGTTAGCCTGGTTGGGACTCTCATTTCATAAATGCAGGTTACAAAAAACTGTTATGCCCAGAAAGAGAAATCATATATTTCACATCTTTAAATAGTCTCAACTGTTTTGACCTTACACCAGCAAGGACATGAGGCTAAAGCTGTATCTAGATGAGGCGTTATTTTCTCTGGTGAAGAAGGATCTATTAGCAGGATATAAAGATTCCCTTGGTATATTTCCAGTGAAACTCAAGTATATATAGTCATGGTCATGATTTTCATTATGTAATCATTTTAATTAAGTTCAATGATAAAGGTTAGTCTTGCATGAGGAATGAATGCACTAGAGAGACAATGAAAGACTGGTGACAGCTTGGGGAGCATCATGTACTCTGCTGCTGGAAAAGCATGTGTGGAGAGCAGCTGAGCTTGGGTAACAGGTCAGAGATTTCCAGCTCAGAGCAATGTCCAGGCAAACTTTGGGGGATCCAGAAGAAATGGAATGCAATGGAAATATCCAAGAGCATTTTTGGTAACATTTCTGAGGATTTTTGCTTGAATTAATAGCTTCATTACTAAAATAATAAACATTAATTAAGTATCGGCATCATTTTTTAACTGCTAGCTTAGGTAATTAGTATAATTAGTATACAGTATTGCTTGGTGGCATGATAAATCAGTCTAGTGAATCTTGACTCTTTACCACCATGATATATTATCTAATTTTACATAGATTAAAAAAAAAAAAAAGGGTAAGGAGGAAATCAAGAAGGGAAGGCAGTGGTGACAGCTGGGTGGCCTTTTGGTCACTCTTGCATCTGATGCCTGTATTCTCAATTGTTTTGAATTACTGCAGTGTTAATTAACAATTTTTTTTTCTTGCTGTTGCTAAGTCTTAATCACTGATTGAAACCTGCAAAGAGAGGCTGTAATCAAATGAAGTAAAACAGAGACTGGTACGTTTTTTTTCCATTAGAGTATTTGTACAAAGGATGATACTTCTTCCAGTAGCAAGCCTGTGTTTGTTGCATATCTCCTTTGCTTTCATGTTCCCGGAGGCATCATGTACCAGTTACAGTTCAGTGCAAGGATGAAGATTGCTAACTATGTTTTTCTTCATGTTATTCTGTTTTATAGAGCCTATGAGAACACCAAAAACATTGAAGATTGCTGAGATCCAGGCCAGACACATTGCTGTGGACTGGGAATCTCTTGGGTACAACATCACTCGTTGCCACACTTTCAATGTTACTATATGCTACCACTACTTCTGTGGACATAATGAGAGCAAGGCGGACTGCTTGGACATGGACCCCAAAGCACCCCAGCACGTTGTGGATCACCTGCCTCCCTACACAAATGTCAGCCTTAAAATGATCTTAACCAACCCAGAAGGGAGGAAGGAAAGCGAGGAGACCATTATACAGACAGATGAAGATGGTATGTGTAAATGCTGTTACAGAAATTATATCCTGTCTAGACAGGTGGAAAGAAGTTACTTTGTCTATTACAACATGTATCCCAAAGAATGGAAGTTCTCTTTTATTAATGTATTAATTATCCCTAAATCGGTAGATTTAAAAGTATTATAGCTGTCACCCTGCTTATATACCCCAAACTGTCCACGTAGCACAAATGAAACTCATTCTCTCTTGAAAAAAAAAAGTGGGGTGGCTTCCCAGTCACTGAAAAAATGTGCTAATACAGGTCACAAGAAACACACGGTGGTGTTAGACAAAGGCTTCTTCCTAATATTACGCATATTTGAAAATTAATTTCATTTTGTAAATTTACATTTAAATATTCCATTTGATGCTTAAAGACTCTATTCAAGATTTAAAACCTCTTCAGTAAACATGTTTCAGCAATGATTTACGTTGCAGGTTGCAGCATGTAGTATCTGTTAACTGTTTTTATGCCACCCATCAGGTTAAAGTATTATTTTGACAACTTCGGAGCTGGACTCAATGATCCTTATTTATTCCTTTCCAACTTGAGATATTCTATGATTCTTTAAAATACTCTTAATGACATTTCATTGATAAGACAATTGAACTACCTTAGTTGGGAACAAATAAGGAATACATGTTGATGTTAAAGGGGACATTTGATGCTTATGCTATGAATCTTGGTATGAAAAAGATTAAAGTAAAAATAGATCTTTTTCCCTAATGACATTTTAGATGTGGTAGTAAAGAGCAGTTTTAGTTTCCTTTTCTTATATTTAAATTTTGTTAAAATATTGGCAACAGCAAAATGAAATTAGATGCTGCTCTTGCTAATGAAAAAAGAATACTTGGGCTAATGTAATAGTGTAGATACATAAGAAGATGAAATTGAAAAAGATAGTGTGTTTGCCTGTAAAACGGAGGAAACAGTCTAGCTTTATGGATAGCAATCAAGGTTAGAATCTAAAAGCCCTTTTTTTACCATATACTTTCTATTTTACAAGAAATAGAGGAGAAATATGTTTACTGTTGCAATAAAAAAAGAGAGTATTAAATATGTAGAGAGCTATAGAGGCATTGGTGCATCACATGAAGATTTATTGGCAAGTATAGAACTAGAGTATTTCATGCATTTCAAATTTCAACATTACTTTTTTTAAAAGTTAAATATAAGTTATACTGAATTACTTCTGTATCTGTATTTATATTCTAGATATTTCTGATTACTATTTTCCTTGAGGATAAAAAAAAAGTAGTAGTAATACTGTTATGTCCATGGAAAATTGATTTCTTTTTCTTTTTAACTGAGGTTATGGTTTCTGATAGTGTTTATCTAGTTAGATGGTGGCTAATCACTACAGCAGTGTTTGTCAAGAACAGAGTGAAGTACATATATTTTGTCTTCTGGTTTTATTGTGAATTATTTTTGAAAAATGGTGCTCATGAGGCAGGTTTTGGTCTCAAGCTAGCACACCAGCAGGCTATCAGTGAACTTGCTTAGACTCAGCTTTGGTGTGAGAGGTACCATAGTGCAGTGCACAGGTAGGTACCTATATTTAGACACACTGATGATAATAATTCGTGTGACCTGAAAATTGACCCTTTTGAGGTCTACTCAGTAAAACTATTTGAAATTAAATGCAATTTTACAGTGTGCATTACTGGTTGACTTGAAAGTCTCTGTCCATTTTGTCATGCATTTCAAAATACAGAACACGCAAGCAATGTGCAATGCAGAGGGCTTTCGGGCATCTCAGAGGAACAAAGGTATATTCACACCTGCATCTCTGAGCTTTTGTAGCAATACAACACTGAGTCCAATAGTAGACTACTTATGCATACGCTACTAGTTAAGTCTGGAACTGTTTTAAAACAGTTTGCAGCCTCAAGCAGGACTCAAAATAAAAAGATGAGAGCTACAGGAAGATGCATGAGTCTGTGCCCCACATATTTCACATGTGGTCAGAAGTACCCTCATTGTCATAAAGATTTTTGCAGGTTTTGTGGAATTAACTTGATATTAATTACATAGTGGGTATATTGTCAGCAATTCATTATTGAGAAGGAAAATAGAGGGATCACAGTATTTAAAAAAAAAAAATAGCCACTGATTATATGATTATGTGAAACTATTTCAGTGGTGTACTTTCATAAATAGAAACTTTGAAAACTCCAGATGAAAGCAACAGAGAATTAACTTTTCGTTAACTTTTCAGTAGTGCAGGTTTTTTTTCAATGCCATTCTTTGTTACAAGGATCTGCTAATCAAATAAAAACTTCATAGATTGCTGGAGTTAAAGGTGTCTACCCAGATTTTCTTGTCTGTACCATTTTGCCCTCATGTTCTGTCACTTTGTCTATCTTCCCCATGCTATCTCTGTCCCTTTCCTGTTCATTTTTTTTTTTGTTGATGTTCTATTTTAATCTTTTAATTTGTCACTCTTCTATCATTTAACCTCCTCCCTTCTGCTAGGAGCTTTACACATACTTGAACTTCTGGAATCCTCTAAATGTGGAGGATCTCAGACTTTTGTGGGACTCTGGAGCAAGATAGTGAGGATCTCTGTTCCTTCTTTCACAAAAGTTCACGTTTACATAAGGCCACTTAGCTGGGCCAGACATCTCAGAGTGGTGAGTGATAACTAAGCAGTGTCTGGTATTGAGCCAAATTAACTCAGGAGACCATTAGTAGAAGAACAGGGTAACATTCAGAAGCTATGCTTCAGACCTTTGGAGCTGTAGCTGACAAATAAGGTTTTATTAGCTTGTAATACAGTATCTGCAAGAAAGCAAAGATGGGGCTATCAGTCTGAAAGTAGCTTCCTTTCTGCCCAGACTTAGATGTGAATACTTGGCCATCTGAATACTTGGTGGATTTAAGTATTTCTGTTTAACTCAGGTAGATGGAATTAGTCTTTTAAAGTATATTACAGTAATTTGCAAGAACGATATTCCACATAAAAATTAAGCCCTTGAGCAATATACCATTAAACAAGGTGTGTAAAAAGGAAATTTGCCAGTGCTTTCTGGGGAATCTTTCACTTTAGGAAGAAACCATACCATCACTAAGATTTGAGAGAAAGCTCTTCTGACTACCCAGGCACTCAACATTAACTGTGCCATGACAAGGACTCGCTGCCTCACCTGGCTTGGATAGATATGTCCATGTTTGAAGGATTTGATAAGGGAAGAAGGGGAAGACTCATACAATTTGGCAGTGCATCCATGCTGGGCACAGACGATGTTTGGCAATTCAGACAAAGTACAAGAGCCAGCAGCGAGTGAATTCATCACATAACATGAATCAGCAGAGTGCGCACATTCTTGGAGCTGCCTGTTCACAGCAGCACTGTGAACTCAGAGGGACCTTTTTAAGAGCAGTGGATGGTGAATGGGATCAAAGCAGATAAATGCTTCCTTAATTTTTAATTAGAAACAGATGCAAAAGGCAGTGGATTAACAGCAATAGTGACATTAGCTCTGAGAGAGAAGCTATGGAGAAAGCAAATCGTGAAGCTCAAAGTGTTCAATGGTGATTTTATAACTAGTAAGGGAGCATGTCAGCTAACAGCAGGCAAACAACTAATTGAAAAAGATCACTTGGAATAGGCTAAGTACTCATTTTTGGCCCTAAAGGATACCAAAGCTTTGGTCTGAGCTAAAGAACATGCTCATTGGACACAAATGAGCCCCCCTGATCTTTCAGAGAGCATGGCTTATTCAGCACCATGCAGAGATATCTAGAGCTGTGATGGAGCGTTAAGGTCGTGCTTCTGGGAAAACTCCAGTAGGCTTACCACTCTGGGCAACAGCAGAGAAAGAGAGAAACGTTATAGTAAGATGGGAAAAAAATAAGTTAAATACTTAGCATACTTGTAAGTTTATGAAGAGGAATTGCCTTCCACCAACTTCAAGGGAAGATTTTATGGAAATAGTTGACATTTAATATTTTTCTGTGTTTGATAGTAGGAGTGTGTGATGCCTTTATGAAGAATTAAAAAAAAAAAAAAAAGTCTCCAATATTTGATGAGAGGCATTTTTCCTTTGTGCCTTTGTAAGTTGTTCTGGCATCCCAGGAAAATATCGAGGCGGGAATAAGAAGGGGTAGGAAATGTGCTTCAGTCAAACAAGCAGTACTTCAAGAAGCTTTGGTAAAATAATAGATATAAAACCTACTAGTAGCATTTTTAAAAGTGATAAAAAATAGCCCACCTGGAAGAAAAGTTAATGCAGTGAGATCATCAGATAGTGTGTCTAATGCTGCAAAGGAGGAATGCAAAGATTGGCTGAAATGGCAAACTGTCTCTAAAAATGAGTGACTTCTATGTAGCTGACTGACAGATGCATGGATGTCAAGTGAACCTGGTATACTAATTCTAGGGGTAAAAAAATATCAAGTCACTGCAGTTAATAAAGAGAAGCCCATGACTAAGATATAAAGACTTAAATGTAAAGTTGTCCATAAATGTATCTGCTAAAGTTATTGACTTCAGTCCTTGAACAAAAAGTGACCTACGTATCATGAGCAAAGTGGCAAAATTTAGTGTCAAGATAGACAAATTAGAGGGTCCAAGTTTTATGTGTTTAGAAGAAGTGAACTGAAACAGATTAAAACTGACCTACTGCCATTGGTAAAAGGAGCCTGGATAACCTATTTGTCTTTCAGCTTGTGAAAATATCCCCAGTTGGTTTTTTTAGATGGTAGGTAAGATTTGCTATTGGTATATCATCAAGAAAGAAAAGTCGTCATTGCAGAAAGACATGTGAGCACTCTTTAATAAAGACATCGGACAAATTGATTTGTGAGAAGAAATATATTTAAATTATTAGCAGATATTTATTTTAAGCTTACAATGAGCAAACAACAAATGAAGTAAACAGTTTTAAGGTATTGCAAGAGATCAGCAATATAAGCTAGGTTTTATATTAATGACTCAGGAAAAATTTGCCCTGATACTCAGAATTATTTACCCTGGCTGAAACAATTTCCTACTTTCATTTCCTTTAGATACCTACATTAGAAGCTTTATAGCTGAAAAAGGAATATTGCATATGAGAGTCTTTGTGGAAACGGTGTGTTTGACTTACCAGTGCCTGCAAATAGGCCAAATTAGCAGCTGTTTCAGCAGTTTACAGTGGAATGAGGGCATACTCCTGGGCCCATTGTTTCCAAGCCATGTGCTAGCTGAAAGCACTCTCCAAATAATGATTTGCATCTTTTTAGAAGTTATATGGGTAAGTTGTATGGGTATGTGAGGTTATTTCATCCTGAAATGGAAAAACATTTCCAAATCCCAGAAATGAGGAATACTAAAGTCAGCATTTGGTGTAAAACAGCTTTAAACAAAGTACTACATTAATACTTATTAGTGCCTGAGCCCTTGGATTCTTCAAATCTAGAACTCATGGATTTATCCCACTTTGATATTTGCACCACTTATATTTGTTAGGTTAGGAATTTTATATAGACTGGAAGGTAGAGGCACTGTCACAGGCATGAGCTGGTCAGTGCCTGTGCAGTCCTGCAGTGACCCGCAGATGGGTGAGGCAGACCTGTGCCCAGGGAGTGCAGACCCCTGCCACCACTGCCTGGGTACTGGATGGTAGGAGACAGTCACCATCTCCTGAGAATTGACATCTACCTTTGGAGAAAGTCTGTAGGTTTGCTGCTGATATGCATTACAAGTACCATGGAGGGATTTTTTCCCTCTGTAACAGTGCATATATCTGCACGTAGCATAATAATACTCTTCACAGCTTTCAAGGAGTATAAAAATAATAAAAATACTCTGTTTACATGCACTTTCATTATTTTGTATGAGGAAAACTGAAGCAATATAAATTCATTTTTATAGTAGATGATGTAAGTTAATAAATTTTTTCTTCCAGAAATAATGCATTGTAACATAAATTTCATGTTAAGTTAGCGTAGAACAAGGTTTAGGTGACACTATTTGTGAGTAACAATTTATTTCTGACTGTGACATAATTTAATGCAAATATATTGCTCTAAAATGAATTGATCTGATGTCAGATTGATGGCTTGTACTTTTATTATGCATAGTGTTTATAGAAGTCCTGCATCCCACACGTATATAAAAGAAAATATTATCAGCTATTCACCATACAAATATATTACTTCATTAAAAGTGTTCTGAAGATGCATGTAAGTCATGAAAGAAGAGATTGTGATGTTTCCACTATAAAACCTTGCTGAAATTCCCTTTGAATTTGTTTTATGTTACTTTTATGTACATGTGCATTTAATGTTTATACTGTATAATTTTTAATAGGAAAAGTGATAGGAATTTTTTGCTTAAGTTCAAATTCTCTTCTCAAACCTGTACAGTTAAACACACAAATGATTTAACTTCTTTATGTAAGAGTAAGTCTTGACTTGTTGGAAGTTTAGCATATAATGCTGCTTGTGAAAGGAAGCATTTTTAACTGTTGTCACTGAGAAATGATAGGATGTTGTGATTTAAACCCAGCTGGCAACTTAGCCCCACACAGCCACTCACTCACTCCCCATTACTGAGATGGAAGAGAGAATTGGATGAGTAAAAATAAGAAAATTCATGGGTTGAGATAAAGACGACAGTTTAACAGGCAAAGCAAAAGCCATGCACACAAGCAGAACAAAACAAGGAATTAATTCTCCACCTCCCATCCGCAGACAGGTGTTCAGCCATCTCCAGGACAGCAGGGCTCCATCACGTGTAACAGTTACTTGGGAAGACAAATACCATCACTCAAAATGTCCTCTCTTTCCTCCTCCAGCTTTATATGCTGAGCATGAGTCAAATGGTCTGGAACATCCCTTTGTTCAGTTGGGGTCAGCTGTCCCAGCTGTGTCTCCTCCCAGCTCCTTGTGCACCCTCAACTCACTTGCTGGTGGGATGGGGTAAGAGGTAGAAAAGGCCTTGATGCTGTGCAAGCACTGCTCAGCAACAACAAAAATAGCCCTGAATTATCAATACTGTTTCCAGCACAAATCTAAAATATAGCCCCATGTTAGCTACTATGAAGAAAATTAACTCTATCCCAACCAAAACCAGCACACAGGGTCACACTTCAAAAGGTCAGCGGATGGAAAGAAAATCAATGGCACCAGAATCTTTTTTTTAAAGGGAGAGTGTGAAGGCCAACAGGTCTGAGTCCAACTCCTCTAACAGCTAATTACGCTTTTTTAATTATTCAGATACCTGGCCATTGATAGGGAATCTTAAGTAATGTACTTTTTAATATATACTTGTAATAGTCTTGAGTGTTTTAGTTTGGTAAAGACTGTAAGTCCAAAGGGAAGGACAAAAGGTTGCGTGACCTACACTAGGTGACCTGTCCTGGCAGGGGGATTGGACTAGATGATCTTTCAAGGTCCCTTCCAATCCTTAAGATTCTGTGACTCTGTGAGATGGGCAATGGGGCTTCTACAGGTGCCACACACAAGCCTGAAGAAAGCCTTCTGGGCTGTTTGTGAGGAGGTTTCTGAAAGCGGTTATCAGCACAAGGATGATGTTTACCGGGCTGTTTTTCACCCAAGGCCTTGCTAAATACCCTATTCAATTCAGTTTTATAAACTTGTAAAAGTTCAGGCTCTTAACACTACTTTGGAAAGGTGAAGATAAAGGTATTTCTTCAGTCCTTAGATTTCTGCTGGGAGTCATATGGTCTAGACAATGATAGCTGCCTACATGGAGAGTGGCAGTTTGAGTCTTCAGAGTAGAGTAGCCAACAGATTATCTTGGTGTTTTTTCTTTTTTTGTTTTTTTGTTTGGGGATATTTTACTTATTTCAACCTTTTAAAAATTTCTATACATAACTAATACTGACCTGAGGACGAAGACATAAAAAACCAAATAAGGACATTTAGGCATTATTTTGACTAACCTAAGTTATGGGCCTGCTCACAGATATTCTGTTCTTTAAACAAATTCCTTTGCTTCTGTTTTTTTCTCTTTTCTTGCTTCCCTTTGGTAAAGCTGTGCATAAAAAAGACATTTTTACTGTGATTGAACTGAAAAATAGAAGGGAGAAATAAGTTCAGATCCATCAAAACATCTGTTTTAATTCCAGTTGAGCTCTCAAATGATTTAGCTGATCACAGGCTTCATTTTTGCTGAATTTGTGGGTATGGGTGAAGTTTGTGAATTGTTTTTGTAGACATTTTCTCTCCTTTACTTTCTGACCTTACTTTTACTGAAATTCCCAGCAAGCTGCACATCGTTATGCTAGCTTGTCTTCTTCTACCCTTCCCATGCTGGTGGGAAGAGAAGCATGAAACTAACTGGGATCATGTAGTTCAAATTGTTTTGACATTGCTGCTGCTTCTGCCACCCCAAGCAATGAACTTTATATTGCAGGAGAAGATGACACAGTCATGTGATGTGACTAGCCTAGAGGCTTCTCTCACTTGGATGTTTAAACAGAAAACATAGGAGCCTTTATGCAACCCTCAAATCTAGAGCCCTACATTCAGTTTCAATTGAACGTGAAGCACCATGCAAAAACTATTTTGCAGGCTTTTGAGCAGTTGTTTCTGTTTTCTTTTTATCTTGCATGCTTTAGCATCAAATTTTGTATTCTGTGTACATGCCCTAGTGCCTTTCTCTGTTCTCTCCTGAAGACAGATGTGCATACACATCTGCTGGGGAAAATGTCATGTGCAACAATAGAGCATTCCCATGAAAAACAAAGTGTTGCCTACAGCAGGTCTCTCCATGCCACAGACAGCACACCGGGGCTGTCATGGCATGTCTATCTTCACCCACTGCCCAGTCTGTATCAGGACAATGAAGCAAAGCAGCAACATATTATTTTAGTTAACTTCTCCAATGTTTGTTTGACAACTGGACAAACAATTTCTGTGAAGCTCTCATCTGTTTACTTGTGGAGTTTCTTTATTCCATGAATTTATTACTAATGTGCCAAATTATGTTGTTTGTACCAAGGTTCAGGTCATCATTTATAGCTTCCGTGTAGACTGAAATAAATCCCACCACTGGGACAGGCCACTCACACCTTACTGCTCCTGGTGCTTCCTTTGACCCAGTGAATTTTAATTTATTTTCACTCTTTGTAAAACTTCAGTCTACTTTGATAATTAATAGCCAAGAAATGACGTGCATGAGGCTCATTGAAAGTTGCATTGAAGAAAATAGGCTGATTAAGAGAGGGAGAGAAATATATTCCAATATATTAAAGAGAAGTAACATTTTAACTTGCAAGACTGCAATTTTGGGTAACTTTGGTTTTTTGAGAATTAAAGGTGTTTCTTTGGGTTCAGGGTTTCTTCAGGCACTCTTATTCTCATCGCCTTCTTTCAGCATGGATGTACTCAAATCTAGATGTGCTGCTACGGTTAAAAAGGAAGTGTATGTGTAGGCAAAAATACTTGGAAGCTGAAGTGGGAGATAACTAAGTGCTCTGGTCTGATGTCGATGGGATTACCAAGTACTGTGAATCACTCAGGCAAAGAGGCCTGAGGTGACACTTCAGAGTTGTTATTACACCAAGGATATTGGTTCCGTTTAAAATAAAAAAGTAGGGTCATCTTAGTGCAGTTCAGTTCAAAGCTTTGAAAATGTCTCTTATTGGAAAGGTTTGAAGGAAGCAGTTTTGATCCTTCAGCAACATGAGCATGTCAGTGGCTAAAATAAATGGTTGCCATGCTGATACGTTTGCCCCATGCTCAGCCTCCTCTTTAAAGGAGAATTTCTTTTAAAACAACAAAATCATAACAAAGATGACTAAAAAAGATTTTGTAAGCATTTCTCTTGTTTGGAAGATATATAACAGAGGCTCTCCTTGCCTTTGATTTTACTTTTTAAAAGGATTTTAAAACCATGTAGTCCTTGTCCTAAGATATGCTTATTACAGAGTTCAGTGATGTTCCCTGAAGTTATAATCTAGCTTGAACTGTTTCCTCTGGCTATATTATGAGACAATTTGACTTTGCATGAAGTTTTGAAAACCATATGTGGGGATAACATTTCAGCTTCACGCTCTCTCTGCACTGCAAATGACAAAATATACTTTGAAGTACAGTTTCATACACTCTACCTCTTCATTTTGTATGCGAATGAATATTAATAAAAATAGACCTGTGCTCGCTTTTGGTTTGAATAGCCTGTCGTGTCTTTCATTTTTCTGTCTCTTGAATTTCATATTTCTAAAAGTTTGATCTTGTTTGTAGTGCCAGGCCCTATCCCTGCGAAGTCGGTTAAAGGAACTCCTTTTGAAGATAAGATCTTCCTCAACTGGAAGGAACCTATGGATCCAAATGGCATCATTACTCAGTATGAGGTAATCATTAAACAACTAACAACCATAGGATAGGGCTAGGAAAATGCAGCAAGAGGGATGAGTGATGGTGGGTCTTTTTGCGTTCTGTAGGCAACTCTTCAATTAGAAGTTGCTTTCTTTTACAAAATACTGGATTTTGTGTAATGGTTAGATATTAAAAAGTGGTAGTTATGATGCATATGTTGTTTACTGGCCAGCCTTGTCAAGTGGCTTTGGCACGTGAGTATAATATTATTGCAATTCACATTAGAGGTGCTACTTTTAAAAATCTTGTATAATTATTATACACCATTCCAAAGCCATGACAGCCATGATCTGTGAGATCTTCTTGTTAGAAGAGAAGGTTAAGTGAAAAGTAAGATGTTGTTAAATTTGGAGCAATTTTTTTTTAGCTTGGTCAGAAGATCTAAATGTATAATCTATTTAAAGTGTATTAATATATTGGCTTGCTGGGAACCTCCACAGGAGGTTGACAGGAAACAATCTGATTTGAGAAACAAATTCCATCTTCTCCAGCACTACTTTTTTTAAAGGCACAGATAATATAATTTTGTGTACTGGTGAATTCTAGGTGCAAGACAAAGCAACTAACAAAACAAACTCCCTTAAATCTGTTTATCTGTGGGTTAGCCTTGGTGGGCAGCTCAGCTCCACTCAGCCACTCACTCACTCCTCTGCAGTAGGATGAGGGGAGAATCAGAAGGGCAAAAGTGTGTTTTAATCACAAATCCAAAACACAGTACCATACAAGCAGCTATGAAGAAAATTAACTCCATCTCAGTCAAAACCAGTACATTAAAATATCATTGCTGACTTTAAAGAGATTGGCTTGGTTTGGACAGCATTTAAATGTGGTTACTAGAAGAGGAGGTGGAAATGTGTTACAGAAAGTGAAAACCAAAGGGTTTTGGTGGAGATGGGGAGGATGGTGGGGGTGTCCTAACTTAAAATGTAAAAGTGAAATTTTCATACGTGAACTAAAATCACAAAGAAAGAGAGATGAAAGGATTCTGCATAGCCTTTCAAGTGAAGCAGACTCTACAATAATACACATCAAGTCCTCATGGTATTCCCAGGATAGATGGGTGGCTAGATGAGCACATGTCTTTTTTTCCTTTCCAGCCAAGCTTAATCTAGTCCCCTTATGCCAAAAACTGTAACAATTGTTACAAATGTAATTGTTTTCACAGGTCAGCTATAGCAGTATTCGATCATTTGATCCTGCAGTTCCAGTTGCAGGACCTCCGCAAACCGTGTCGAAGCTGTGGAACAGCACACACCATGTCTTCTCACACTTGCATCCTGGTACTACTTACCAGTTCTTTATACGTGCAAGCACTGTTAAAGGGTTTGGTCCAGCAACCACAATCAATGTAACGACCAACATCTCAGGTAAAAATGAAAAACAACGGCAAAAAATTGAAAAGGAATATGTATGTGTGTGTGTGTTTGTATGTGTGTATATGTGAATGTTTTTTAGATTTTTTTTTGTGAGATGTGAAAAATCATGAAATGGGAAAGAAAATACCAAAAAGATCGTATCGTGTTGTGGAACTATATTACTGAAAATGTTTTTGAGCATATTTGCCAAGCAGTAGCATAAGTTTAGGGATAAATCCTTGCATGAGGTGGAAATTGCACACCTGTAGTTGTTAGCTGTTTGATTTTGTGTAATCTTGTACTTTCATCTAAAGATTTTAAAGTGCTGTATAAACCTTAACTAATTAAGCCTTATAGCACTCCATGGATCACTAAGTACTGTATTTATTTTGCAGATTAGTAAAGTCAGATGCAAAAAATTAACTGACTTACTCAAGGTGACACCACTTAGAAGCACACAGCTATACACAGTGTGAATTTCATTTGTCAGATTTGTATAGGTCTGCTTCCTGCCTTTGTTCACTTACTGCAATTGACATTATTCATCTTAATAACGCAATGCAAACTCCAGAAAAAGATAATGTCAAATGGAATGCTTTAGTATCATTATTTCCTTGAATTTCAGTATTATTCTGAAAAAATAAGATAGTAGCTTATAAATTTGATAGTAAAAGATAAGTCGATGCTGTATATAGAAAGACAGTTGATATCATAACATGGCAACTTCAGAGCTTGTCAGAGATCAAAGAAGTCGGTTATTTAGAAATGTAAACAGCACAAAGCAGGCTTTTTTCTTTATTATGTGCCATAACGAAATTTAGATTGTCGTCTGAAGCAAAGTTAATGATGTATTGGAAGGCACTTATCATTTCTATAGAAATAGAGACTACTCATGTAGTCTCCTCAACCAGTTTCCAAAAACATGCACATAAATCAAAATGTGAGAGAATTCAAAGCAGAGCTTCTTGAATTATGTAGCAAATGAAATGCTGTAGTTGTCATGGCTAACTGGAACAATTTGTGGAATTCTACCCCAGCACGTAAGCACTTGCACTCCTTATACCGCAGCACCTTCAAAACAAACACCAATGAAACCATGAAAAAAATCCAAACATGTTCTGTTCTGTTTATCTAGCCATTAGGATGTTTTGAAGTCTAATATTTCACTTGGATTGTTTAAGATCCATATGTTTCTTCACAACAAATTCCAGTTTATAAATTTTCGGGGGTAATACTGGTAATCGCATACGTGTAACCTCTTTTTAGGAGGGGGGGAAAATGGTATAACTATGTAATATCTTGCTAGCAATGTCTGTCCCTCAAAAGTTTCAGTATTTTGAGAAGTATAACACATTGGGATTATGTAAGACATTGTAATACCTCAAGTAATCACCAGCACCAGCCATCCAACCCCAAACAAATACTACTGCCACTGAGGCCTGACAGTCCATTAGTGAATCAGTTCCTGAAGGGCTTCTAGTTTTGACTTAGATTTGGTATTTTTTTTAATACCCTGACTGAAAACTGCAGTGGTTCAGAAACTGATTAATGAGCAGCTTTCCTATCCTTTGTTAGAAGTGGGAGGAGAAATGGGCATAGGAATAGACCCCCCCATCCAATTCGGGTCCAAAGGTGCAGTGTCTATCCAAGCCAAATTTTCCTGCACTCTGTTTGCTATTGGCATGGTTGTTGAGAGGAAATGTGTAAAACTCCTCTAAATTGTTAGAGAAGGTAAAAGAGAGATGGCAGAGGTTGGGTCTTGAAGCTAGGGAATAAAGTTGTTTGTAACATAGAAAGAGCAAGGCCAAAATGGAATTTTGTAGTCGTAGAGTTTCTTGACAGACACCTGCTCTCTCTATTTCTTTCTTTCTTGAATAAACCTTTTTAACTTGATAGATGTCAAGTTGGGGGAGGGGGGGATTATCAATTGTTGGTGAAGTCCGATTCATGCTCTAGTAACAGATTGCACCTTACTGGAAAATCATTTAAAAAGACTCACGCAGCTGATTAAGACTGTGGATTTATACTACTTCAAACAGACACAATCTCATGAAAATTCAAAATGTTTTCACTGATTTGTTTCTCATTCTTTTCCTTCTCACTTAACATTAATCAGCTCCCACATTACCGGACTATGAAGGAGTCGATGCATCTCTCAATGAAACTGCTACTACAATAACTGTACTCTTGAGACCGGCACAGGCCAAAGGTGCACCGATCAGGTAAAACAAACAAACAGCAAAAGAATTTTTGTAGTTGATTGTGTCATATCTCTCAGCTGTTTATTTCCAAGTGCTATTAATTTGACATTACTATTGTTTTTCTTTGCTAGACCAGGCTTACCACTAGATCTGTAATTAAAGAGGATAAATCTTTGGGATTCTATTCTGTTTTTTAAATGATAGACATGACCTGAATAATCCAGCTGTCTTTCCTCTTTGATTTAGAGCCCTCAGGACCACCTCCTGTCCATAACCATTTCATTTTACTTTCTCAGTGTCTCTGAAATATGAGGTTGAAAGGTGTTTTGTCAGAAAGTAGATTTGAAAATAACACTTCCTCTCCAGTGCTTCAAATCAACTGTTCTGTACATATATGTATGATCAGAAAATTGGAAGCTCAAAGGAAATGGGAGAATAATAGTGATTGAATACAAACTCTTCAACCTTTTTCCACTCAAAGTGCGTCTTTCTAGAAATCACATAGCAAGCTATTAAATTTTGTTTGGCATATCTCATAATCATATTAAAATATTTCATTTATGTTAACTTTGAGAGATCTTTCCCTTTCTGCTCTCTATTAAAAGATAATTTAATTCTGTTTGCAAAGATTAGTCCACATCCTGCTCTTTACTTCTACTTGTTAGTGCTAAAATTTTGTGGTATTATTTGATTCAACTCGTGTTTTACTGATATGTCTGCGTCAGTGGTATTCAGGGACAAGGTTGACTGACTAATTGGGGGCTAATTAGCTACTGAACATCAGAACCCTTTCATGCTCTTAACCTTGTGACATTTTAGAGACATATGGACTAATGTACTGTGTTACATTAAGTTGGTTACTGTGGCTCAGGTAATGTGGAGTAATGTGCCCGAGTCCTAAAAGAAGAGGAAAATTAACTGTTTCTTAACTGTGTTTCCAGGAAGAGGAATGTATGTTTTACATGAATGTTGCAGGGATGAGTCGTGTACTGTAGGCATTATTATATAATTATCATGTAGGTACTCTTACGATTGATATGATCAAGTTACTTCTGTCACAGATGATAATCCAGATTCATGCCCTTTATAAGAAGTCTGAAGAATAACAAAATGTACAAGACTACATTCAGAACAGGACTTTGATTCCTAAAATAGAGGTTTTGTTGAATTGATACAGTAGAAATCCTGTGATACCCATGATCTGAAAATACTCCCAAATTATGCAGGTGCTTAAAGTCACTATTATGCCTTTGTAGGTGTTCTGCTGCTGGCCATATCCAAAGCTGCCCCTTTTTGAGCATCCTTTCAGTCCTGTGCCTGGTCCTCTGGGGGATTGATACATAGGCTGGCCTATAGCACGCCTGCCAGACACCACTGGGATCTGCTGATGGTGGTGCTCATCTTCCCTACAGCAACTGTCTGTGGCATGTTTGTGCAGGCAGCAACAGGCTTCCACCTTCCATCCTGCCACTCACCCTGAGGGTGACAGTCTCACATCTTGGATTTCTCTCCTGGGGTTTTCCTTCGTAAACTGGCAGCATGATGAGTTGTGGCTAGAGGATAACTTGTATCTAGCTAAGGGAGCTGTGGTTTCTTTGCACTGTACTGCCAGACGAGTAACTCATTGCAGAGCACACATCTCACATTTATTCTCTCAATTTTTCTTACAACATCCTTCGATCTATGGCATAAGCTGGTCACTGCAGCCTATCTGTGAAGGTGGCAAAAAAGATCTATGTACTAAATGTTAACAGATAGTTTGATTAATAACTGTTGTTTGGATATGTTCTCAGAAGAGCCTATGTCTTTCTTCTTGTCTCCCATCTTCCCTCTCCACTTTAGTTTCTGAAAACTAAGATATTACATTAAATTTCCAACATCAAGAAGCCAAGGAAGTATGTCCTTCACAGTAACTGGAGAGCTGGACTTCTTAAAATAAACCAGATGTTTCATTCCTTACTTGGAATAAAGAGCATTCTCCAGGAGAATGCAGAAGACATGGAGTCATTCCCTTTCCTGAAATGAAGCATATTGCAATCAAATATTTTTCAGTAGCTTCCTAATAGGGGAGATTAATGTTGCACACTGAAGTTCTAGATTGATTCAATGTGTTTCACTATACTTAATGATACATTTTAGTGAAGCTTTGCTCCATCCATATTACAGTTGTGTTTCTACTACAAACTGGCTTGCTGCCATAATGAGTGTTACTAGGTAGATGGGAAAAAAAGACATCACCATGCCTGTAACTGTGAGTGAATAGAAGAGACTCAAATGTTTTTCTTTATCCTGAAACTAAAGAATGTAATTGGCATTTTAAAAAAGTTTGTTAGCACCCAGTCCTCTAATCCCTGGAGCCGTAGATGGTCAAAAGATCATTTTATTTAATAGCAGTTGGTCTACATTAAAAAAAAAAGAAAAGAGGGGAAGAGAGAGGAGAGGAGAGGAGAGGAGAGGAGAGGAGAGGAGAGGAGAGGAGAGGAGAGGAGAGGAGAGGAGAGGAGAGGAGAGGAGAGGAGAGGAGAGGAGAGGAGAGGAGAGGAGAGGAGAGGAGAGGAGAGGAGAGGAGAGGAGAGGAGAAGCTCAGTCTGATACTCTTCTGTTTTTACAAACAGAATTATAGTGTGATCATATTTTGTTTTAACTCAGCCTCTCCATCAGCGCAGCCCCTCAGGAGACAGATGTTCCTTAAGTGAAATCTATGTGCAACTGCCAATCATTTCTTTAAGATACAACATGCCATAGTCATCACAATTTAAACATGACTCTAATCATATCTTCCCTGTCAAGTGTTACTGTGTAATCTCTAGTATTCTTTATGGCCTTCTGAAGTTTTAAACCAAATTACAAACTCAAAATGCAAAACGAGACAGGTTTAGGCTCAAGCTCACCGTGAACTGTGCACTGTTGCACCATCAGTCTCATGGATGACATCCTAGACAGTAGCATTGGTGGTGCTTCAGTGGTTCATTTGAAGGCATGATTTGTCACTGTAGTTTTCCTAACAGAGTACCAGGGAAACAATCTTTTCTTTTCAAATCCTACTGCAGATGAAGATTTTGAAGCACATCTACTGTAATCAGTATAGACAATATTTTAATTATAAAATTTATTTTCTTTGATTGGTAAAGTGTTTTTCTAATACCTACATATACAAAATCAGATTGTTTTCAGTTTGTGACACGACTAATTCAGTGGACTGAGACACAGAGCAGCTAAAACTTAGTTGTCAGTTGGACTTCCAAGAGCTTGCGTTTTAACGGGCAGTCAGTCAGTCTGGCACATGTCAAAGGAGATGATGCTGTGTCTCCACTCGGTCTGTAGAAGGAAATCTTCAGCTGATATTAAAGCCTGGTCAGATCAGGGCTGAAGTGTGAACAACATGTTCACTGCTGCTATACCTCTTTGGGAGTCTCAATTTTAGGGAGGGCTAAAAAGAATCTATTGGCAGTGGTCTTCAACATGTGTTTGCAATTGTCTTGGTCAAGACAGTTGGTCAGTCTGTCTTAGCACATTTTCCTGAGTAAAATAAACAAAAACTTCTTTTTGTGATGAAAAATGTATTCACTCCAAGTCTCAGCTGAGGAGCCTTTCACCTGCTATATCTTCAACAGTTTCTCCACTTACCTTGCTGTCTCAGACAACTGTTTGGCCTTTACGATCTTGATGAGTTGTGTAGCAGGTTCTGAAATTTGTATTACTCTTCAGAATAGCTCAGAATTTATTTTAGTCATCAGGGAGAAGGAATGTTATCATCTAGGCTTTCCACTCCTCCCTCTTTATTTCTGTCTCTTATTTCTTTTTTTGCTGTATGAGAAGACTAGGAAAAAAATTGCTATTGTACAATTCCCTCAGCTCCGGTCACAAGAAAGCTCTCTCAATGATTGAATTCCCTCCATTACACACACACACACACAAAAAGTAGAAGAATGTAAAATAATTAAAGCTAGGATTAGTAACATGTAAAAATGCAAGGATAAGTGGAGTATGTGGCCTTTAAACTTTCACTTTCAGCCTGATAACAGACCACTTTTGCAGCCAGTGAGCATGCCCCCTTTTAAGCTGCAAATTTAACTTTGACTTCTTCACATCTTGCAGCAGGGTGTCCTTCCCAAACACTATTATGTGTATGTGTATATAGAGTAACAGTGCTGCTTTGGAGTCACTATAGTGTTTAGTAAATGGGTTTGAACAGATGGTATCACAAAGGGCCCAGAGGTAAATGACTATATTCCTCCATGTCTTGTTAGCCTGTAAAGTTGTGTGAAAAATACTGCCAGATTCCCTTTCCAAAGAGGATAGACACATTTTCTTATTTTAAAAAAAACTTTATGACATTTAAAATAGCCTCTTTGGAGACTTAAAAGATGTGGATGTCTATTTCTTATTTTCCACATTTTGTGGCTTTTCAGGTGTAGAGGCCCATGAATTTTTGGAAGCATATTTTATATAAATTGCTTTCTTTGAAACTTTTTCAGAACCTTCACATTTTATTGTGATCTTATGCCCAAGATGTTGCCATACCTTTTTTATCACATTCAGAAATTACTGCGTATTTTTAAATAATTCTATTAAAAGAGACTTTCTTAATACTTAACTCTTGTCCTCTTCATCTTTCATTTTTGTTTTGGTTTGGTTTGGTTTCCAAAGAGACTTGATCCTTAAAAAGGAGACATACTTTAAAAAAAAAAGATACCTCATTGACTTTTTATTTGATCAAATAGGAGAGGGGGAAAAAAAGGTGTTAATTTGTTAACTGTGTCTGATCTGTGTGAGAAACTGGGCTATTCCAGGGAACAGTTGCCTCCGTTAGATGCAGACATTGCGACGTCCTTCCACTCTCCCCATTGGCTTTCTTCTGAGTTGGCAGGATGTCACATATGACAAGTTTCTTGCTTTCCTGGCACTTTGGAAAGCAGAATTTGTGTCAGTCCCAGTCCTTTGGCAGCTCATGAGTGAAGACGGCAGAATGGAGTGAGCAAAGACGCCTGTGTTCCCAGTACTCTTTGGTTGGTTGGCTGCTGGTATTAGCCCTGCCTGGGTCCAGGGCCAAACCAGGGAGGGAATGAACACTGGTAGTCTTTTCTTCCCTTGAGATATTATAAAAAAAAATTTTACATCTTATCAAGTTGTTAAAATGTCAGTGCTTTTAGGATTTTTTTTTTTTTTAGACATTAATTTTGAAGCATAAAGGAAGATTCTGGGTGTGCAGGGGTCTTGTGGATGTGATTTGTTTCTGCAGGCCACAATACTTGGACATGGTTAATACATAGAGTTTACCACAGAAGTTGATTTATAACCAAGCTCAATTCACAGGCAGTTTATAAGAAACAGACTCCTGGAACTAGCTCATATCTTTTTTTGTTTTGTTTACATTCTTATTTTTACCTGGAGTTTCAGAAATGAGATTGCTTTGAGATTGCTTTGTATGTTCCTCTTGAACAGTTTGAAAGGGAAGAGACTTTCCTCCTAAAATTTTAGGTACTAGAAAAAAGGGATGCAAACTTCTTCGAGCTCAAAAAAGATGTGAAACCAATTTCTTATTTTTTCTTCTTTCCTTTGTTCTATTCCCCAATATCATACTTCATCTCTGCCACTACAGTTATTGGGTTTTCTGGGCAGTAGTAGCAGAGAAAATTGACAAAATAATTTAATGCTGGCCCATAAGTTCTAGAAGAATGAGGATTGTCTTTGCCTTTCAGAGTCCCTGCAGCAATGCAGTGATGCTTTGAGAACTCTGTTCAATTTTATTTTGTCTGTTTAGAAAGCTTTAAAACAAAACCAAGGCAGGCAGTTCTGCCAGTTTAATTGAATAGCTTCAGGTTTTGTCTACATTTTTAGGCATATTTTCTAACTAATCTTTATAAGGTCCTCAAATGTATCTGCATATAAATAAGAAGTTTTACGTATACACATGTGTGTATATGTCCATATACAATTAAAACACCAAAAATCTTTTTCCTTTTTCTTTTCCTTACAAACTGAAGAACTGCCTCCTGTTTTAAGTATATGGCTTCTATACTTCTGCAGATCAGAAGCAGCTGATAATGTAGTTGGTAATATCCTACAGTTAGGTATTTCCCCTGAAGGAGAATTATTATACTTACCTGTTCTGTTTTGAGCAGGTGATTTTGAAAAGTGACCAAGCCATGGACCATTTCAAGAGAGGAACTGGGAGGTTGAGATGGCATTTTAATAGGCCAAATGCCATCTGCTTCAGCAGTTTGTAATGTTTTATCATTGACAACTGTAGAGGAATGAGGAAGTCTATTTTGGTGGAATGGACAGATTTCTGTCCATCTGTGCTTGTATTGCAGCATGTCACTTGTACTTTAGATCTGCATGGCTCTGAGCCAAGATGCCAAGATAGAAGCTGCAGCAAGGTCAAGAGGTGGAGAAGCCTGTCAGCACATTCTGTCTCTAATGATATGACAACTGCAAATTGGTGCTTCAGGCACAGCCTCGAGGCAGTCATTATGTTGGGCCTTGAAGCACTGCTTTCTCTAATACCATTTCAAAGGAAAATGCTAACTTCAGATGCTTTTGATTAGCCAAGAGTTTATTGTAGTTTCAAGACGGATTAATTTATATGTTTCTTGAAAAAAAGCCTAAAAAAAAATCATTGTTAGGAGCTTGTGTACAGATTTGTATTGCTGTCTTTCCTGAAAACAAAAAGTAGATGTTACTTCTTTGCAATGACTGAATTAGATAGCTCTGCTATATTTCAAGCCTTTGTTTCTTGTATCTGCGCACCTCTGCATTCGCACATCTGCTATCTTTTCCTTTTTTCTTCTGTTTTCTTTTTAAGTTTAGCAAAGCAATTGGGTTAATATTTTTATGAGAATAGAAAGCTGATTGTAGCAGGTGACCTTAAAGATGCACTGGTCTTCCTCTGTTTCATTAGTGCCTACCAGATTGTTGTTGAGGAGCTACACCCTCACCGGACAAAGCGAGAAACAGGTGCCATGGAGTGCTACCAAATCCCAGTCACCTATCAGTCTGCTCTTAGTGGAGGGTCTCCATATTACTTCGCTGCTGAGCTGCCTCCAGGAAACCTGCCAGAGCCAGCCCCCTTTACTGTGGGTGACAACAGGACTTACCAGGGTTTTTGGAACCCGCCACTGGCTCCGCGGAAGGGCTACAACATCTATTTCCAGGCCATGAGCAGTGTCGAGAAGGTAAGTGCCAAATATACCTTCCTCCTGGAAGGAGTCAAAGACATGCCCATGGTGACAATTAGGACTGTCAGAGTTGGACATTGTAGGTGTTGACAGTGTCACCACTGTAATCCCTTCCATGCTATCACAGCATGGCAGCATGCCATTCACATTTCACACCACCCTTATGTGATAGTAACTGCTACCACACAAGAATTTAATACCTCTCATAGTAATTGTCTGAGCAAATAAATTTCAGTGCTGTGGCTCTGCCTCCTTGGCAAATAACAGCCACAGTCCTTTCCCCAATTCTTAGTACATGCAAGACTTCAGAAGATTAAATTACTGCAGGATAAAGAGAATGTGGGCTGTTAAGCTGACTAAAAAAACATTAAAACTTTTTGAGCCTCTTGCACTGAACATCAAATAAAAAAGTAAAAAATTGTCCCGCTGTGTGTTTTTGAAGAGCCTTTCTGAAAAGATGTACTTCAGGCTTGCTCCACTGCTGTGCAGCAGTAGAAGTTGCTGTGGCTGTCACTTACCTTCGTTAACTCCTTGGCTCTTAAATGTTTGAATTTGTGTAGTAAATGAAAAATGAGGGAGGGGGAAATGATCGTTGAGGAGGGAAAGCATCGTAGACATAAAAGCTTTAGATATTAAAAAATTTTAAATGTTTATAGTTTAGAAAACTGGAAGAAATTGCAGTAATATTTCCATAGAAATCCTCAAATGAAGTGTCCATGTAGGTCAGAAAGAAAGTAGAAAGTACAGCTAGATTGCTAGCTGCTGAGATCCACCAGAGCCATCAGAAAGGAGCAGAAGCTTTGTTTACCCTTCCTTACATCAGGATCTCTGCAATGACTAAACAAATCTTAGCCAGCAGGCAGCCTTGCCTTGGAGACTTTTGGAGGAAATCTCAGCTTTTACCTGTGTTTATGAAAATTGCCTATGCATCAAGTCAGAATACAGAGAAAGCAGGAGCTAATGAAACTACTGGAGCCACCGGAGAACTGGAGAGTTTTTCTGATGGAAAGGGTGGTTCCCTCTCTTTAGTTCTATCTGTATTATATGATATGAAGCAAACAAAGCAAAATAAAGAATAACTGCTAGTCACTCATTTGTATTTCCCTCATACTACATGCATTCTCTTTCCTTCTATTGGCTTTCAACTGACTAAATTTTAAGGAAATTTATTTAATTTCCCTATAAATAAATGGGAGTGAAAAACAAAACAAAAATATTAAGTACAAAAATAGGTCTGTATTTTGCCTTTTACATTTGACAGATAAGTAGATGAGGGAAGAACACATTATTTTTCACTTTATCTTGATTTCAGTGTGTGAGAAAGTTTAATCCTACTGAAAATGTTTTCTCTGGTATGATTTAAAACTTTGGATCAGGTTTCTGTTCCTAGAGGGATTTGGGGGAAGATTCTGGGAGAGCTGCACTGCGTTCTGCCAGGACAGAGATCTAGTGGTTGTAAGATAACCTCTGAGCTGCAGGATATTTAAATAGGTGCCTTACTTACAAATCAGTGGGCTCACCAAAGTAGTGAAAGTATGGTCTGAAATACACTGTAGATTTGGGGTAAGGGTTGCTCTGTGATCTGCAAAAACATTTGCAAGAATAGTGGATAAGTAAATCCAGTAACCAGGAAGAATGCTGATTAGGTAAGATTACATTAATAAACTTTGCAGAGCTTTCATTTAGATTGAAAAATTGTCTTTATGGAACACTTATGGGAAGCCTCAACTCACAACTTTCCTCATTTTTTACGAGTTCTGTGTACAGAAAAATATTAAGATATTTTAACTGTTGCTTGCAAGAGGAGAGAGATCTCAGGGATGTATTCAGGGATGGAGTGCCACGGAGTGCAGGACTAGAGGGAACATATTTTTGTAGAATGAAACTGTCATTATTATATTTTCTAATTACATGATAATATTGTTTAGAGTGATCTAATACAGCAACAGCTGCATCCTCTCACACAACCTTATGCTGTTTCAGTATGTTTGCTTTTAAAATGACTGCACGTTATGCAAGAAGGTCAGACAGCCCATTTATGACTGACCCTCATCTGTTCAAGTTGTCCAAACTGTGCATAGCCAAGTAATTTCTCTGTTCATTTGTTTTAATTGCTGACCTAATTTGCAGGGGGGTGGGAAGAGACGGACATAGAGTATAAAAAGCATAAAAATGATCTTTGCGTTTTCAATTTCTTCTGAAGCACATCACTGTCAAATCACTTCTTTCCTGGGTCGATGACTTGGGTTGTTGATTAACTGTGTCCTCTGTGAAGGGATACCCCTGGTCTGCTTCTGTGCTAATTCCACACTTGGAATCATGATGGAGCAAGTTCCTCATGTGCTTTGGGTGACTATTCAAGACTATCAGGCTACAGCCAAACAAGTTACATTGGACACAGTGCTAACAAATGTACCTTCTTTGCTGCATGATGCTGTTGGAGGTCAACATTAGTTCAGGATTTTTGTGCTATGAAATAACCAGGACTACCAGTCCTTCCTTTTTCTTCCACTGAACCCTCTCTTAGTATTCTTATGGCATGATTTCTATTTGGTTTGAATAACTTGAAATTTGGCTACATCGGAGCTATCCTGTACTTCTTCTCCCCATAATTATCCTGAGTACAAATCAATGTCTAGGTTTCATCCAACTTTTTTAAAGGCAAAAATCATTCAGACTTTTCTTCCTTGCTAAGCCCAGAGTCTTGAGCCACCTTGTTGGGTTGCCCCAGCTTACAGGCAGATGGAGAATGAATTTGTAGAGCGGGGAGGGCAAGAAAAAGCAACTTGAGCTGACTGTTTTCTTTACTTTTTCCTCCCCAACAGGAAACCAAAACTCAGTGTGTTCGAATAGCTACAAAAGGTAAGAGGTTTGTCCCTCCACACGAAGTAGCTTTTTTAATGATATACGGCGTTTCTGTTAACTGTTTGAAAACAAGACAGTATTATCCCTCTATTTTGAACTACTTGATTATCTTAAAATGTTACAGGCTATTGGTTTTTATTCTTTAGTATTGGGCAAAGAGTCTACTGTTCTATAAATATTCAGAATTTAGAAAAAATTCTGGAGTTTTTCCGCTGTATGTGGTTTTAGACTACTCGGGAGCATTACGAGTGGCTGGATGGACTGGAGACTAGAAAGTGCACTTGGATAAACTGCCTGTTATGCTAGCAATTATTTCCAAGCAGGGGTGGAAATAATTTAAATGAAGGACACGACAGTTAATTTTCCTAAGTAAGAGCTCTGAGTGTTGGCTGCATGTAGGAGAGGGTTGTTTTGATGAAGGCTTATGTCTTTGATAGCAAGCGAGGCCCTGGGCTAAGACTGACTGCATAGCTGTGAGAATAAATCGTATTGACCCCATGTAAGGTGGGTTAATCACATACTGCTCACTCAAAATGCTGTTTCATCTTCAAATGAGGACTTACTTGTTCTGCTTATTGTTAACTCTTGCTTTGGCTGTATTTATAGCAATTAATTTTGTGATACTTGATTGTGTCAACATAAGAGTTGTTTGATAGGCTCTGTCAGCATAAACAAGAAAGGAGCTTAACAAATGCTGAAAGAGTACTCTGCAGAGACCCAGCACTACTTACTTGTCTCTTTCTAATTGCGTATTGATATTCAGCATAAAAACCTACTTCAGATATCAGCGAGCAAGCATTTAAAGTACTGCAGTGGCACATAAGCACCGTTTTTTCAATTCCTTCTTTCAATTTAAAACTTGTTCCAATTAAAAGCTGATCCTTCTAGTAAGGTGGGAGCAACCAGACTTTTTCTTGAGAAACCAGAAGATAAAATGTACTTCTTGAGATGTTAATATTTTTTCAGGTGGGATAAGCTAATAAAAACAGGAATTAAAACTGTGAGCTAAGTCTTCTGTGAAAAGTACATCAGCATTATCTTTCTTATGTTTACCTGGCAAGATTAAATGTTTGAATTAACATACATTTGCATAAACAAATACTTATGTGCCACAAACATGTATTGCTAGGATTTGAGTCAAGGAAGAGTCTTGAAAGGCTCAGAAATAGCCTAAAGTATTGCCGGACTGAGTAAGAGAAAGCAGTGGTCTCTTCTCATAAATTTTCTGCATAGTAATATCAAAACAGGGAAGGAATTCGCCTGATGTATGAAGAAATTATTTTTTACTTAACCATGCTCAGCCCACTAATCTCAAAGCAGTATTCAGAGAAGCAATAATTCTGTTGGTGATTGCTTGTATGCCTTCATCTGCTTAGCAGTCACGTTCACCCCACTGGCTGTAGTCTGAAATAAAGGGGAAAGAAGTAGCAGATTTCTTACCATCATGTCATAAGTCTTGCCTCTTACCACTCAGACTAAGAACAAGTTTTCCTGAAGTAATTGTATTACATGAAATGTCAGTACGATGCTCCTTGATTGTGTCACTCAAAACCAAAATGTTTTCTCTGACTTTAATTGATAGATGTGAAATGTAGGGGAAGGCAACATTAGGAGCAAATGCTTTCCCGGGCTCTGAAGGACTGTACTTATCAGGGCATCATTACTTCTAACTCACATTCATACTTCTCAATCAAGTTATACTGGTATTCTATATCATTTTTTAAAAGCTGATACTGATTTTTTTTCCCATGTTTTCATTGTAAAAGTAATACTAACATTTGTTGCACTTTTGAAGAAAAGGTCACATTTTCAGTGTGTAAGTTTTTTCACATTACCTAATGCACCCCAGTAAAGTTAACATACTCTTTTAAAATCCAGCAAATTCTCCTAACTATGTATTCAGTTGTGAAAGTAGTGTCTAATCCTTGTGTCATCTCCTGTGACCTGAGCAGCCTGCAGTTGCCCAAATTTAATTTTGCCTTGAATGTGTTGAAATGACATTAAAAATCAGAAATACCTGCGGTAGAAGGGGGCAGGGAGGGAAATGAGATTAAAGGTGCATGTAAAGGCAAGATAAAATTTCCCTAGTAGTGAAGTTCAGTATTACCAGCAAAAGTACTTTCTCTAGCCTGTGGTTAGTGGAGTCCCACAGTTAACAGTTCTGAGGCCAGTCTTGTTCAACGTCTTCATCAATGACCTGGATGAGGGGACAGTGTACCCTCACCAAGTTGGCTGATGACACCAAACTAGGAGGACTGGCTGATTCCCCAGAAGGCTGTGCTGCCATTCAGCGGGATCTCAACTGGCTTGAGAGTTGGGCAGAGAGGAACCTCATGAGGTTCAACAAGGACAAGTGCAGAGTCCTGCGTCTGGGAAGGAATGACCCCATGCACCAGTACAGACTGGGGATTGACTTTCTGGAGGGCAATTCTGCAGAGAGAAACCTGGGAGTCCTGATTGATAATAAACTGAACATGAGCCAGCAATGTGCCCTCGTGGCCAAGAAGGCCAATGGCATCTTGGGATGCATCCAGAATAGTGTAGCCAGCAGATCAAGGGAGGTTCTTCTCCCCCTCTACTCTGCCCTGATGAGGCCTCATCTGGAGTCCTGTGTCCAGTTCTGGGCTCCTCAGCTCAAGAGGGACAGAGAACTTCTGGAGGGAGTCCAGTGCAGGGCCACCAAGATGATCAGGCAACTGGAGCATCTTCCATATGAGGAAAGGCTGGAAGAACTGGGGCTGTTTAGTCTGGAGAAGAAGAGACTGTGGGGGGATCTCTTTAATATTTACAAATATCTAAATGATGGATGTCAGGAGTTTGTTGCATCCCTTTTTCTGTTGTATCTAGTGACAGGACAAGGACTAATGGGATGAAGCTGGAACACAAAAAGTTCCACTTAAACATAAGGAAAAACTATTTTACTGTGAGGGTGAGGGAGCCCTGGCACAAGCTGCCCAGGGAGGTTGTGGAATCTCCTTCTCCGGAGCTTTTAAAAAGCTGCTTAGATGTGTTCCTGTGTGACCTGATCTAGGTGGACCTGCTTTGGCAGAGAGATTGGACTAGATGATCTCTAAAGATTCCTTCTAACCCCTACCATTCTGTGATTCTATGATTTTTGTCTTGTTCAGGATCTGGTGGATCCACTGCGTATGTTGACACCAATGAGATGTAAAGATGGAAAAAATATGGTAGTAATGTCATGGTTTAGTGCTGGAGAAGTTAATATCTCTGAAATTATAATCTTGATAATTAAATTTTCTTAGATGTGTTATTATTTCCTTGACTAATTTTGTTTACTTGAGCAGTTTCTTATTATAGTTTACATGTATTTCAATGTGTAAGAGTTTTTACATGTATCGTTCCCATGGGTTGTCTTACGTCTTTGAGAAGTGATGAAATAGTTTGTTTATTGGAATCAAACTAATGAAAATCAGAAAATTTAAATTGAAGCACTCATACTTTTTCAAGTATTCCAGGTGAATGTTCTCTTGTGCTTTTGATAACAAAATACACTGAAGTGGGAATTCATCTAAAAGATAGTACCAACGTATATTGCTGCTTTTGGTGTGACTTGAAAAAATGTTTTTAGAGTAAGCTATGAGAGGCTTACTAGTCTCTGGTATATTAAAATACACTTGAGTTAATTTTTCATGGAAGCAAATATTGGAACAGCACCAGATTAAGAAGTAGTCTCCTGAGCAGTTTCTCTGTGCTTGCAGCTGAGGATGAATGCCAGAGTGATTCTTTGATGCCCTGGATTTAGGCTAATATTAGGATTCCTCCTTTCTCTGGACTCCTATTTCCAAAAAACTTCTAAGAATTTAAAGACTGTGACTTGTCTTGCTCTTCTGCAGAGTGGACTAGATTGTCCGAGAGATGTGTAGAAGTTGTACATGTGTACACAGTCTGTTCATATAGGCTTTAATTCTTGAGGAAAGCAGGTTAAAAAGAACTCCTTATGATGCTGGTCATTAATAGGACACACCTAAAGCATCTTTCTGTGATTCTGTAAAGCACGACTTGCATTACAAGTGTAGCTCAGAAAATGTATGAACTGTGAACCATTTTTGTCCTGTGGATACTTTCAGCCAATATTACCTTCCTCTGTCAACCTGAATTCCCTTCCCATTCAGATCCTTACAGTGATGAGCATCAATTAAAAAAAAACCAAAACCAACCCCACATCTGTTAATTGTTCAGAGATGGGTACAGAGACTGAGGTAAGAGTTGAGATATTAATTCAGAACAGAAAATTGGAATGACATTTGGAAATGTGTGTTATTTGACAAAAAAAAAAATATATATATATATAAAACTTCCTAAAGAACGTTCTCAAACTTCCTAAAGCTAATTTGATAAGGCAGCATTCAACCAGTCCATAACATGCTCATATCACAGTGAATACATGATAACTGAGCCTGCATAACCAAAGCATTGCTAGAGGAAAAATTAAAAGTCCAGTTGCCATAGCATGCACTTCCAAGTAACACACAATGTTATTGTCTGATCAGTCACAACCTGGAGTTGAGTTACACTGTGTAAAACTTTGAGTGGTTTATCACTCACACATGATGTTGGCATTTCATTCGATAGTCTAAAATGCTATTGACTGCTAAGGCAATGAAACCAGATTATCATAGTCAGAGCACTGCGATACTTCAAATTATTTAGCGTGTAAATAGACGTTTAAGAGGACTGAAGCTGAGCTGTTATGAAGCAGAGTGCATGAAGCTGATATTTCTGACAGTTTGTAGGCTGCCAACTTTGAGGCTAACACTGATTTACATGGATTCTTTTGTTTTGTTTAGGAGGCTAGAGAAAAACATTTAAAATTTAATTAGAAGAAATCTACTGGGCAGTAAATAAAGAAATGGTGACCCGGGGGGTTGGACTAGATGATCTCTTGTGGTCCCTTCCAACCCTTAAGATTCTATGATCCTGTGATTCCAAAGTAGTTGGAATAAATGAAGTCCAAGGTTCCTCACTCCACATTCAAAACATGAACTTCTTCACCTCCAAAATTATTTTCCCTTGTGATTTTCATTGATATTATTAGTTCAGGCAGTGTGGAACCTCTCTATCTCTATGCACGTTTGGTTCATACAGATGGATGAAAATGCCATTTGAGATGATGTGCATCTGGAAGTAATTGTGAAATAGCAGAAAATGACTTTTTAATCTGATTTGAAGAATAAAAAGGTCTGGGTGGTAACATTTCAACTGCAAGTACGCATTTAGACCACCATCATTATTGCTCTGAATTCATTCCCACAGCAGTTGGGGATTGATCCAAAGGCCTTTGATGTCAATGGGAGTTCTTCCACTGACATTAACGTGCTTCGGATTCGGTCTTTAAAAGTCATAAATCTGTCTAGACCATAATTATTTCCTTAAAATTGTTCCTGATGATGTTTGTGCTCTGAGGGAAATCTGTGAAAGTCAGATCACCTCCTGTAGCAGGATATTCAGATATGTCTGTTATTGATTAATGCACAAATGAGGGACGATGTCAGATGCTAGATGTATGTAAAACGAAGCTCCTCTCACTGTTGCTTTTACATTTAGATCAATAGTGCTACAATAACTTTTAGCTGTACCATCATAATAGGCACTTGTGACCTAAGTGGCAATATAAATTTAGAGAAAAATGCAGATGTTACCCAAGTCACATGTTTCTTTTCACTCATTCACAGGAAAAAAACTATTAATATTTTTCAACTTCAGTGATCTTTTGCATAATGACTTTTATCTCACAAAGAGGAGATTTTAACTAACTGACTGAGCTTTCCAAAGATGGAACAAGAGGATTACCATGGCATGTTTTCCTCTTTTATATGTGAAATTGCAGCAGCTCATCGAGCAGTCACATCTGACAATTCTGATATGTGATACCTTTGGCTGTAAATACAAAAATGAATGATCCTTTGATGGAATACTTGATGATTATTATTTAAAAAAGCAGTTAACTGAGGGACACTTTCAGATTTCCAGATACAAAACCTATAATGTGGGTATTTTCATATATATATGGAGAGTAACAAAATCATGGAATTCAATTACCAAAATTTGACCTGAGTAAAAAGGGATTTAATGTAACAACAGCATTTATTAAGTGAAGCTACCTGATTGATATACGTGATAACAATTTTCAGAAGATGTGTTTCCCATTCTTTATTATAAGATACTGAAGAGAAGTTACTTGTTGCTTGACATCTCTATGAAACAAGGTTTCCTTCTGAGGGTAACAGCCAAAAAACTCTATATTACTTTCATTTTCTTTTTTTTTTTTTATACTTATAGCATTGCCTGTGCTGAACCACTTGTTTTAACTGTATTTGAGAATAACTATGGTCAAAACTATTTTCTAGTTTCTGACCCCTTTCCCAAATCTTCAGGAATATAGATTTATGGCTATGTTCTGAAAGAGTAGTTGGCTGCTTTTGATCAGTACAGCTTTATGGATCAGTAAATCTAGTAAATACAATTAATACATCTAATTTCTTTACTAGAGAACTTTGTTTTTAAACACATTACTCAGTGAATTGGTGTATTGCATGCAAACATTCTTTTATTAAATTTAGTTTGATTTTGAAAGCTATAAGTTTTTAAATCTGTTAAAAAGGAAACACTAGTTATAAGTTTCAGTGTTTTTAAAAAATCAACTACTATAATGAAGAAATTTGGAGTCCAAAGTTATAATAAATATTAACTTTTTATTTGTTTTGAAACATTTCAGTATTTCTGTTGGCCTGGATGTTTAACAAATTACTTTGTGTAGGTGCTGGAAGCAGATTGAACCTTAAAGGTTTCCTAAAAAATAAGAATTTAAAAAATAAGAATTCAGGCAGAGGATTCTAGTTTATATTGAAATATCAGAGAATGAATGTTGGTATGTTTCTTGCTCTAAGTGAAGGATCAGCATCTTAGCATATATGCTTTTCTAATAGGTGGTTGGTGAATATTATTACATGAATAAGATTTTGGACATTGAGTATTTTGAATCCATTGTTAAAGAATATGGAGACATAAAGATAGAAATCTACGGTGTTAACAAAACCCAATAGGCTTTTAACTGCAGTAGAAAATCCTTGATTCCTGTTGTAAATAGATATACAATTAAAAATTTTTAAAAAATTAATTATCATTTGCTAGTAATGCCGTGGTTTGTTGAGGTCTTTTTAGTTCCCTCTACTTTTCCATTCTTTTGCCATTTCTTACTTGCCTTTTCTTATGTCTTTGCCTTCATTGTGTCATTGTAAAATTACAGGAGTTCAGAGAAAGTAAACTATCATAACCTTATAGATCTGGACTCATTAGGCCTTTTTCAGACAGTCAACCTGTGTTCATTTTTATATTGTAATTAACCATATCATTGGATAAAATGTCCCCTTGCAATGGCTGAGGTTCAAGAGTGTGTGAGGTGAGAACAGGCATCAATTGTCGCCTCTTAACAGTCCATCACAGGCATCTGGTGCACATTTGGCCCTGTAGCAACAGGAATTTGGCTTATCATATATTGCAGCAGTGGAGCTTTAGAGCAGCCCTATTAAGAGACAGTACTGTTTCACCTTTTTAAAAAAAGGAGGAAGGAGGGGTCTCAAGGAATTACTAATTGTGTTTACATCTGGTCAGTAGTCTTCAGCAAGAATGGTACCTTCTCCACATTAGCAGGCATGACAACCCTAACAGTCCAGAGGAGATTTAACTGTACACATCATTGATATGTAAGTTGAATTCTGTACCCAATAAAGCAACCAATTACTAGTACTAGAAATATCCCTACATTCAGTCATCTTACTATCAATGTTAGTGCAAATACAGAAACTGCAGCTCAATATAAAGTCAGAATCAGTTGTACTTGAAACTGATTGCATGAAATAATGTGTTAGATTTGGCAATTTTAGTATACACACATCTATTAGATTTAGAAGTTTCTAGGAAATTCCCAGATTATTTTAAAGTGGTGTCAGAAACTTGAATGACACTTCAGTAGTGATGGTATGCTCTTGAGTTCTAACTGGTGTCATCACTGTCCCCTAGTTCTGATGTATTGTCATTACAGAAGACATCATGGATGCATTCAATCTTGAAATAGTAGGAGCTTCTTTCCTATGCTAAACCTTAACACTGGTGAATTAAAGTCTTTTATGTGGCAGATTGATTATATGATTCTTAAGAATGAGAAGTTGATGTTGGTAGAGCACACATAAGCCAAGAAATGTCTGATGGTCCCAGAGATGGTGGCAAAATGCTTGTCAGCAGCTCATTGCTATCGCTGTTACAAATGACTGTGAACTCTCTCAAATTCACCAAAATAAACTAACTTAACATAATCAAAATAATTTTAACTATTTCCCAGTTTAGAATTATTTCACAAGCAGTTCTGAAAGCAGGGAGAAGGGACAGTACCTGCTGGAGCGGTGATGAAAATCAAGGGAGAGGTAGTCTTCACAATTTTGGTGTGCAGCCAAAAGGTCTTGAGGTCATGTTTAGTATTGATGCAAGACATTGAAACTCAAGGTCAAAGCTGCTTCAGTCCAATGACAAAAAACAAACTTAAAATTTTACATCAGTATATGACACCTTAGCAGAGAGGTGATAAGCTCTGCTGTTCTCCATCATGGTATTAACAGCCACCAGAGATGTTCTGAACAGAAGAGGAAATATTTTTTAGCAATAAAACTGCTCAATGTGCATCTGGACAAGAAGGGCAAGCAAAACTTTATCTCAGAAAAGAATGAGACTCAAAGAATGCAAAATTTCAGCAACATCTCAATCAGAAATGTGCTTTTAGATTTTTATAAAAAGCATTTGCAACCCTAAAATCAGCACCACTTTATTTCTCTGTATCTACACACTTTTAACTAAACGAAAAGAAGTTCCACATCATTGTCATGAACATCACAAGGGTTTATTAAACTATCTGCTTGTCATCTTTGTCAAACTACTAAGTGAAGTTCTATAGCTAGTCATCTAGAAACCAAGAGCAGCATTGCCAAATGTAGTAGCACTTCCTAAACACTGTCAAATGTGTTGCAGAGCAAGTTGGTATGGTTGATTGACACTGCTGCCAAATTACTTGGATACGGAGATTGATTCATTGTCGCCTATGTAATGAGATAATAGCTCTGAAGTTCAGGACCGCAAACTGCTTTCTGCTCTGATGAGAAGTTGCATACTAACTACGCTACTTCTGGAAAGATTCTGACCAGAACTGTATGCAGATGGACATGACAGGAGGGACGATCTTTTGAGAAACATGTGGTTTTGCACTGTGGTTATTACAGGCACTGTTAAAGTGATTTTGTAGCCAGGTAAATTCCATGTATAGACAACAGAATTACAACCCGCTGTGTGGTTTTCAATGCTGTCCACTTTGGAAGTGAGTGGATGTTTTTTGTGCAAATTCTGCAATCTGGAAGGGACTGGGAATATTCTCCATGCTTCACAGTGACATGCTGTTGAAGATTCTTGATTGGGATGGACTTCCAGAATGCTTTACTGTCAAAGAGGTCATGATACAGATTGTATCCTTTGCCACTTCTGATTAATATTTGCTTTGTTGAGTCTACAGGAAAGACAACCATATTCAATATCATAGAGATGCCAGAATATTTAACCTGAACATTAAATCAGAGGTCACATATTTGCTGACTTGTATTACTTGCTCTTTGCTGATGGCTGACTATTGATTATTCAGACATATATAAGCAGACTACATATTATTGACTATTTTAGCCTCTCTGCCAAGTGGTCAGGCCAGGCCATTAGCATAGAGGAAACAGAGATCCTGTTCTAACTTTGCTGTGCTGGAAAATATCCTGAGGCAGTTGCTGGTGCCTACTGAAATTTGTAAGAACAGTAATGCTACTTCAGCAACATACTTTTTTCAAAACACCACAGTTAATAGCAAAGTCATGCAAGGGGTAGGAAAGGCCAATATAGTATGTAGGACGTTAAAGCAGCGTGTCTGAAATAAGAGACATCTGGCTTCAAATAAAAGTAAACATCTGTTGTGCATTACTTGTTGCCACTCTGTATGGCTACAAAACTTGGACCATTTATTGTGTTCACATTGAGCATCCAAGCCATTTCCTATGCACTGCTTTCATGCTCTTGCTGCCATAAAACTACAGGATGTTGCCTTGGATGCTGCACTCCTCTCAATTGCTGTAACATTGTCAGCAATGAAGCAAGATTACAGGGCATCCAGTTATGGCAGACCTAGTTCTCATGTTGGACAACAGATTGCTCAAAGCTGGTTTCTATGGGCAGTTGAAATGTAGGGAAAAGCTCAGAGGCAGATAATGAGGTGGTTAATGGGCAAGTTTAAGGCAAATCCTCAGTTATGTGTCATCAGTTTCACAATGTGGGAAATTCCATCTGAAGATTTTCTGCTCTGGCAAAGAATAGGTACTTGTGCCTTCATAACATGCAAATGAAATCAGAATGGTTCTGTATGATGTAAGTGAATATGGTAGCAAAACAGATTATATCTATACACGTCACATTATCATGAAAATGGGCCTCTTTTCTGGGACAATAAAACCAAGTCCTTATGTACTGATGGAAAACAGACGTTGTAATCATTCTTTCTATCCCTGCTGCTACTGTATTTCTGACTTCAACATTTCTGACATGTGGCTTTGACATTTTATGACTTCTGACTTCCATTTACTAGTGGAAGTTGTAAATCATACTTTTTGTTCACACTGGAAAAGGTAGATGGTAGATTTCCCCATCCCTGGGAACATTAAAGGTCAGGTTGGACAGCACTCTGAGCAACCTGATCTAATTTAAGCTGTCCCTGTTCATTGCAGGGGGTTTGGGCTGGTTGACCTTTAAAAGTCACTTCCAACCAAAACTATGCTATAATGCTATGATATGATATGGTGGTTAATGTTGTAGTTTTGCCCAGCCATCAATGAAGCACCACGACAGTCTGTTGCTCACTGCCCCTCATCCACCCCCAACCTCCTTACAATGGTGGAGGCCTTAGCAAGATAACCATGGACCTTGTGGATCAGGACAAGGGCAAGAAGGACTTGCCGCCAATTACGGTTCCAGGCAAAACAGACTCCAGTACTCGACTTAAAGGAAATTAAGGAAAGTTTATTCTACTACCTACAAGAAACAGAAAAGAACAAAAAACAAAAACATGGCAGGATGATGAGAAAAAAAAAAAACCAGCACTTTAAGATCTCCCTGACCTTCGGGTCCACATGGTCACTTGCTCTCTTGCACCACAACCAGCCAGAAAAGAAAGGAAGGGCAGAACAAGAAGGAAGAGGAAGAACCCTCCTCTTCCAGCTTCTTCTTAAAAAGTGATCATGGAGGTGCCCAATTGGCTCAGTCTCAGAACTGGGTCTGGCTCCTTCCCCCTTACCAGAAACAGCTCCACAGAAAAATATGACATTGCATTTTTGAAACATTTTCTAATCGTACATCTTATTGTTTGGATTGTTGGATAATGACAGAAAAAAAAAAATTGTTTACTATTTGCTGGAACTGTTGAACTGTTTTTAAAAATAGTGAAAGGATGACTTTTTCCATATGAGTGAGAGGGTAAGATTATACAATTACTGTAACTGCCATTCAGCTTGCCTCAACATATAGAAGGCAGTTGATTTGCACAAGTGCAGATGCTTTTTAATGTAAACCTTAATGTAAGACTAACACTATTTAGATTATCTGAATTGTATTCTTGTTTTGTTGACCCATTGGAATAGAAAATATGTAGTCAAACAAGTCTCAAATTAATCCTTGATCTATTTCTGATTTCTCAGATTGTGTTGAATTGAGACTATTGTTTCTATGATTCTGTGATTCCCGTTTTGAAATGATGGTGCTGCATTCCCTAGAATTTTGTAAATTTTTAAAATAATGGTAATTCTACATGCTGTAATTATTTTCTGCAGAGAGAAACAGATTTTCTCATAGTTCTTTACTGTTTCTCATTTCTGGTAGTTCATACAGATTTAATCTTGAAGGGATTAAAGGATCTGATATTATTCCAAAATTTAGAAAGATTGACAGTTAGTTCCCATTCTGCTTGAAGGCCTTGAGCCATAATGTTTATACAAGGATTTACATCCGTGTGTTCATCTTTTATGCCACTTCCTTTTGTACATTCAATGGAAAGGATTAACGCTTGCCCTGGTGTAAAGATTTTTAAGGTATTGAACTGTGAAACATGGGCACTGGATCCTTCATCTACTCAGTGGAACATCTAGAAGGAGCCTCTATATCTGAAGTGTGATTGAAGATGACAATTGCTATATGTAATAACACATTTAATTTTCTACTTGCGCATTTACAGACAATTGTGCTGTAGATATCAAATCAGAAGGCTGTTTTGTCAGATCTCTCTCTCTGTTGAGGAACATATGTCACAAGTCCCCATGAATAGTCATCAGATATGAACCATTGTGGTTAGATTGGATTTTGGATCAGTAATTTGAACCATGGAGCGTGTCATTGCTGTTACCAGCTGCTTACATGATCCAACCTAGACCATGCCACACACTAAAATGAGAAAAGCTGGTGCCTATTTGCAGCAGTCACTACCTATCTGTAAATCTACCAAGTTCTTGTTTTGCTCTTGAATAGAATTTAGAAACCTTCATTCTGCATAAGTAGCTGGCCATTTGGGGACTGAAATTATGACACAGGTCATAATTGAAATCAGTTCTGAAATCAGAAATTATGACAGAAGTCACAACTGTCTGGATATAGTAGTGGTGAAAATTAGGTGAAATTTTATACCCATGGAACAGCTGAAAGTATTTTTCCCACATGTTTTTGGAAGTACAAATCTTTTACACTTTATTTTTGAGTAAGCCACTCAACTATTTTGAATGCAAAACAGTTTGGTCTGCTGGAGGAGGAGGAGGTCTGTAGCACTTGGATAGATTGTAAACTAACATGATAGATACTAGTTGCATAGTCCTGCAGCATTTAGAGAACAGTGAGTTGACTTGCAGAACTTCAGCAGCAGGAAGGCCTGTTCATTTGCTCATGGTAGCCTTTTGAGTCATCTTATGTTTGTGATTAGAGAAGCTCAGCAGAGTCCTTCTTCTAAAAAGGTAGCATAGCTGCATTATGTTTAGAGTACAGTCAGAGGGACTTACAGATTTAATGGCTGACTACGGACCCAGCTGTTGAAACTGAACCTGATAGAGTTTCATATGAAGTGATGCTTGTATCTTTGAAGAGAAGAGGAAGAGCCACCTGGGTACTGTTGCCACCTGAGCGTGGAGCAAGTGTGTACTGCCTCATCTGCCACCAGCCAACCCATAGAGGTGATCAACTGTTTGAGCAGATATGTAGCAGACTGTGCATAGCTAGGCCTGCACAACAAACCAATAAGAGACCCAACTCCAAGGTGTGGCCCCTGTCACCACTGAGGTGAGGTCATGCTGCCAGAACAATAGAGTCTTGATTACTACAGTTACTCATTCTGAGATTTGGGAAAATCAGAATGTGTCCATATGCTGAACAGCACACTCGACTAGTTTTTCAAAACTCTAAAACCAAATGACAGCTACTTTTCACCAAGTGATAGAGTTTTTCAAAATATTACTTCTTCCATATTCAAGCCTCAACCTCTCTTCAAAGCAAACACGTTAGTTGTATAGCATACTTATTCAGCCATGGATGGAGGCTTCTTGAGCCCTACCCAGTACAGTAATATTTCATAAAGCCAAATTTTGTCATTGCCATCTCTTGCCACAGCATAACCAGAAAGTCAACATTTGAAACAAATTGCCTTGACATTTGTTAGGCTAAAGGGGAAATGTAATCACGCAGGATAAGCTGGCCGTAAGTCTTCTTTTGTCTCCTTGCTCAAGGTGTAGCTCTTCTCTGAGCATGGTTAAGGTGATTAGAACCAATTTATTCTGTGGTATAAATGTTTGGGACAGAAACATAAATTAAACATCCCTGAAACAGAAGCAAAGTCCAGATATAAGGTCATTTCTTTTGCCAGCTTTGAAATGGGCTACTATATTTTTTAATATTTTTTTTTAATGAGAACAGGTGCTCTCAGCCATTTTCCTATCCTGCTGGTGTTTCTGTAACATTAATTTTGAGAAACATGTAGTCTTTATCTCCTGATTGAGTGTCTAACTAGATGTTTTACAGCAAAGTGAAAAAAAGATATAATCATAATGGACACTAAAAAATACTCAATTCATCTGTAAGTGTGATGGCTACCTTGTGATATTTACAGTCCCACAAGGTATTTTTAACTTGATTAAGCAACTATGAGGACTTGTTTCCGATTTTGGGGAGGGCATGCAAAATGAGAATGCATGCTTTCATTTTGTGCTGATGCCTTTTCGCTGTCTCTTCCTTTTTATTATTATTCCTGACCAGTTTAAAATGAAGTCTTTTTTCCGTCTTGATATGCTGCATTGCCTTTCCTAGTCACGCCTGTGCTCTCTGCACAGTGTACCGGGGCTGCTTTTCTAAAACAGAATGTCTCATTTCTTTAACAGCAGACTCATATAAAAATTAATATTGTAACTTCAATAGCAAGGCAAACAATAGCAAATCAACAAGTGTCAGGAGACAAAAGAAAATGTATGTTCTTGTACCTGAATGATTTCCTGCATTTCTTGAGATATGTTGTGCACTCAAGGCTGAATGCCAGATCTTACCTGTTTCTCTGTGTAGCTGTAGATTTCTTTCTTCGAATTGTCATCTCATTAGGATCAAAGTGTGAGATTTTGGTTAGAGAATTGCTCTCTCTGCTTTTTAGCTATGGAGTAAAGATAAAAAATACAGGTAATTCACCTATATAGTGTGAGCCTAGTTATTGCAGCTGTATATGTGTTGAACATTAGCTTAGAAAATAACAATAACCAACCATTTTTTCTATGCTCTGAGGACTTTCTTTCAATTTAAAGTCTGGCTTTTATTCCACATGCTCAATTTCTCCACTCGTGTGTAACAATGTGATTATTAGTAAATTCCCATGAGTAGCATCAAAGATGCTGTCTTAGGGATATTTTAAGTTTTTCAAGACAAAAAGGACTTGGTATCACAATTATTATCGATTTCCAGTCACTATAAAATACGCACAGATCACAAAAAAGGTTAAGTGCCTAGAAGAATGTAAAGAAGCAATGACTTTAAGTAAAAACAAATTCCAGATTAAAAAGAAATCAGACTGAAGTAAATGAAGTTAACTGCTTTCTTTAGGAGTAAGTATAGAATGTTTTCTTCGTAAGACTACTGTAAATAGGATGTTTTCTCTTTTTCTTCCTAATGCAGACAGGAATATTTAATTTGACCACAAGTAGTATATATTTTGCATTTAACCTCAAATATATTCCAGACTCTGTGTGTTTTTGTATGGATGATAAGAATTTATAAGTCCTTAATACCCTTAATGCTGTCCATATGCTGTGCTAAAATCCTTAGGAATCTGTAAAAATAAAAATCAAGAAGATAGTTATGGGCTCCAAAAGCTGAAGAGACCTAAGCCAGTCTAACAGCTAAAGATTTGTCAGTTGGATCCTAATGCTTCTAAACCTTTGGCGTAACAAATGTTGCCTTTGAGAACTTATCCCATCATATCTGGGCATCTTAAATCACTACACAGAAATAATTTTTTTTTTTTTAAATGCTCTACTTCTAAATAGAGGGCAGAGTCCTGGCATCTGTGCTTCTGCCCCAAGTACTGTCCTTCTGTGCCACAATCAGCATGAGCTTTTCTTAGATTTACGCTTGTGGGCATATGGACAACTGGAAGTCATTTGGAGATGCCAGTTGTCCTCATTTGTCTTACTTTTATCCTTATCCACTGTCAGTTGCTAAGGACGGTAGTAGTAGTTTTACTCTGGAGCAGTACGCAGTCAGATTGTCTCACATATGCTTTTGAATAAGAGGAGAGCAAGAGAAGCCATTACAAGGACTGGCATATCTGTGTATACGGGTATTTTCCAACAGACAATTCCAACAGTTGATTCCTCAGCCTGTGTTGGGTTTAAACACACATTTGTCCGGTACCTGCTAAAGACTTGTCAGATGGAAGCAATTGAATGCTCTTATAACTTACAGACTTTCCACACCCATTTGAAAACCCAAGACTTTTAAAAGCTATGGGTCATTACTGGTTTGGAGGCTACTCTCTGCCCATGGGATTAAGAAATTCTGCAAGTTCTCCTATCTTTTGTTGGTAGCCTTTTGTTAGACAACAATTGCTTTCTTCCTTTCACACCAACTATTCATGTTGCTGGGTTTTATTTTCTGATCCACTCATAGTAAACTGATGCACCAGCACAGCATTATAATGAATTTCTATTTGGGTAGGCAAAAGTTGGATTGTCGTGAGTAATCGAATTACTCCTCTGGAGACAGGATTTCTAAGTAAAGTGATGAGGTGAAGCGATTATAGCTGTAACCCTTACAAGCATAAAAAGATGTGTTATGCTAATCCTTTGTGAATGGGTTGAATTGAAAGCGAAGGGAATAAAAAAGAATGCTCTTGGCAGAAGAAGGGAGTATGAAAGGACTACTGTGTCATTTATTCCCTTTTCATTCATTCTCTGTTGCTATAGAGAAAAAAAAAAGTAGAGGTAAACTGGAGTGCTTTACCTTTCAAATCTGTCATTCAAATCATTTAATCTTAAACTGTCTGAAATACTGTGTACAAAATCAAGGTAGAAAAAATATAGGAGGAAGGATAGGGATAGCGAAAAGGAATGTGTGAAAAAGTGTCAGTAAGTGTAGTTGCCTTATTTTGGTTTGCTAAACCTGGTATGACCTTATCTTACCTTGGTGTAAAAGCAGGAGAATGAAGTGGGGGAAAAAGACACTGTGCAAAATAGGAGCTATGCAAAACATTACCTTTTATCTGCAAACATATATAGCTCAAGTGTGAGATACTTGTTACCTCCAGGCTTGTTTATTTTCTGTTTCAGCCTTTTTCAGCTGTTAAATAGGAGTGGTCTGTCTCAATACCTGGAAAGACTTTCAAAGGTTCAACTAGGAGAGATGGCATGCAAATTACAGTGCAGTGATGAACTGAATAGAGCAGCATATAAATGTGTTAATTGGAGAAGAAGAAATAACGTTTCTGCATTTTACGTGACCAACCTGAATATAAATGGCCAATGGTATAAATTGGTTTTTGTTTTCTCTTGTTTTTCAAGATTTCAAACAATTGCCATTGTCACTGTTTTTTTCCCTTTCTGCATACTTTTTGGAGGATGGGGAAGTTGATACTGGCCACCAACTAAGCACCCATACAGCTACTCTCTTTGCCCACCAGCACGATTGGGAAGAGAATGAGAAGAGCAGAAGTAAGAAAACTTGTGAGATTAGGTAGATGGTTTAATAAGTAAAGGAAATTTTAAAAAAAAAAAAAAAGTGATACAAAGGCAGCCTCCCACAGACAGTCCAGTGCCCAAACAGTCTCTGAGCTATTCTTGCTTTGGAAAAATGAAACTTCCAGATTTTCTTCTGAGCATGACACTGTATGGTATGGAATATCCCTTTGGTCAGCTGGGGTCAACTCTCCTGGTTGCAGCACCCCCAGCCCACTCGCTGAGTAGAAGCATGAAAAACAGAGAAAACCTTGGTGCTGTGCAAGCACTGCTTGGTGATAACTAAAACATCCCTGTGTATCAACACCGTTTTGGTCACAAATCTAAAACACAGCACCCTATGGGCTCTCATAAGGAAAGTTCATTCCATGCCAGCTGGACACAGTGCATTCTCTAAGAAAGCTTACATTTTGTGGTTATGCTTTTCAGCATGTTATTTTTCCAAGGAGAAGGTCAGAGAAAGTTTGGGCAAAATTTCTTCCGCTGTGTATGTCTACAGTGATGATTCAAATTTCCTGGTCTGAAGATTGATAGTAATGAAGTCCTCCGTTGGCTCTAAATTAAGTGGGGGGTGGAAACCAAAAAATAACCAATGGACACAAGGAGATGAGCTGGTTATTTTTCCCTGTCAGGTATCTATTTTAACTGAAGTTTAAAAGCAGAAGCTTTGATGGAAAAGGAGAAAAAAACTACATTATACTTGCATTTCCCCCAAATTCCCTGAGTTCAACCTCCCTGAAAAGCCTCTGTTTGCTACTCTCTTACTATTTTGCCCATATCCCTCTTGAAGTTTTTTAAGGTATTAGCCAAAGTGAAAAGACTTGTTTTAGTCTTAGAACTGATTTTCAAACCATTCCTATTCATTTCATGGTGACTAGAACAGACCCTTGTGCACAAGGAGCCCTGTCTGAAAAGGAAGGGATAACCCAGCTCTGAACCTAATTTGCCCTAACCTCAGCTATAAACTTCCCTCATCCAGTGTTAAAGACAGGAATGAAATCCAAGCTGTAGTATTTTGTTACTGGATTATTTCATAGGCCAAACAGGTAAGAAAGGTCTTTACAAAACACTGAACAGGAGCCTCTTAGAGTTGTTAACCACTTACAGTAGCACAGGCATAGTAAGAACACTATAGGAAAAGGATATTTAGTTTTAATGACTAAGTACTTGTCAGCATAAAAAGCTAATTCTTCTAGGGTTACAGGATGAGGAATATTTGGCTTTAGATAAAACCAAACCAAACAAACAAAAAATACAGTTTTAATTTGACTGTTGACATCACTGGGTTTTCAATCAACAATTGTAATTAAAGTTTCTTAAATATTAATGATACTTTTTACCCTTGCCAAAAGTAAAGATCAGTGTAAGATGGTTCAATGCAACAAAACTTGATTTGAATTGTCATTCACTAGGTAAACATTGTTAAGTCAATCAACTAAGTGAGAATGAAATTCAGTTTGTATATAGCAATGCAGTAAAACATTCGATGTATTTTACTGTTTCTTGAAAAAGGCTTTACAAGTACACAATAAACAGAAAAATGATATTATATAAAAAGTATCTTCTGGTGATGAAACTGATTTAATAAACACCTGCAATATCTATGAGTGTTTAATAAAGTCTTTTTTTGTTAGTGGGCATAAATACATTTTGCTGTAAATGAATGACTTTTTTGTGTATGTTTCTGCTGGGAGCTTAGAGCCAATACATATAGCAAACTCTTGAAAAATTTTGCAGTACATATTGCTTTTATGTAAAGTGAAGATCCTTAAATTGCCATTTTTATTCACTACATTTGGTGAAGCAGAAGATGAAGAGACTTGATTTTTTTTTTTTAGTAGTTTGTATTAAGAGTGTTGAACCACTCCTCTGTTTGTCCATCCTAGCATAGTCCGGCTGATTTCAACTGAAGATCCACTCTCAGGTGCACAGGGAGTTGTTTGATATCCCAAGTCTCAAGAGAATAGCTGAACGTAGAGAATATTTGAAGCAAAATTGACCATTTCTAGTTTAAAAACTTATTCACACTTTTAAAGAAACACTTTTGTGTTTACAACACTAATAAAAAAAATAAAACAATAAATAGACTGTGAAATATGGTCCTTACTCTGCTTATATTTAGGCTTACTCTGATTTCAATTCATTTATTTGATCAGGAAAGCTTACTTTGAAAAACAATTTCTTTGTACTTAGAAAAAAGTGTACAGGCTTAAAAACCTTTTAAGAAGCATCAGGAGTAGAAACAGTGCAATAGTTTGAGGCAGGAGTAGTTAGACTTGGGAGAAGGGAGAGGTCTGCATTTAGTGTATTTCTGTTAAGTAGAAGGTAACATCACTTCCCTCATTTCAGTGATATTGATTGGTTGGTTGGTTGGTTTTTACCTGCACAGTAAGAAACAGAAAGGAACATTTTTACTACAGCTAAAGTTGAAGATTTAGTAGCAGTGACCTGAGGTAATCGATATCACAAGGAGTTTGATCTGTAAATAACTCCATGCAGATCAGACAGTGCATTTCAGTCGTGAGTTGTAACACTCTTTTGCATTCTTCTTCTGCCCATCACATTTCGGCAGTTAGATGGTAGTTCTGTGTGGTGATAGCATATGTAGTAGCGTCTGGAGTTCCCAGCACAGGGGATGGCCTTTCTAGCGTGCACAAAGTAATGGGATTGTGGCTTTGGGAAGAAGCCATGGCTTTTGCTCAGAGTTTGGGTTTGCTCCTCTTTTCACTGGCATACATCACTCAGATACATATGCAGGGATATACAATTCAAGTCCAATCTATATTGCCGTTTACAACCAAAAAGCATTGATTTAATTAAAAATATGTTTTTAATCACCAAAGACTTTTAGACATTTTCTCTATCAACTATTAGCCTTTTTTCTTTTCTTGCATTTTATTTTTGCTTATTTTCTTCTACAGTTTTCCTTTTTGCTTTGTGGGCTTTTTTCTTTTTTTCTGTTTTCCTCATAGTTTAATTATTTTTTTGTTGTGTTTTCCGTGTTGTGCATATCTGGTTTTCAGACTCTCTTTCTTTTCATTTTTTATTTCCCTTGCCATGTCTCTGTATTTTCATTCTCCTGTCAGACCTAGGGCAGCTCCTTTAACGGCAAGCTGTCTTTCTGACAGTTAAAAACCCTGAATCACTTGTCTTTTATCTCCTTGCTCTTTCCTATGGCAGAGTTTCTCCAGCCCTGGGAATCCCCTGGGGAGAGGTCCACAAGCAAGTGAGAAGAGCATTTCAGGGAGGAAAGCAATCATGTGCTATAGGCAGTAAGTTCTTTCACCCAGTATGTAGCCATATTAATAGCAGCTTGAAAGGGTGCTTTCTATCCCCTTTCTAAGTTAATGAAACTTCAGCTGATCAAGACACTTTCTGGAAAGCAAGGACTAACTCATCTAATGTCTCTCTTCTGCTGGATTGAGAGGCAGGTCCTGAAGAGCAGTCTTCATCTTTATAGGCAATCAGTGGCCACTGAGAATCTTTTAGCAAAGCAGAGCATGAACTTTTTTCCCAAACACTCAAGGCCAGATGCTTAAAGCTGCAGTCAACTTTAAAAAGTGCGTAGAAACCAGCTCCAACTGAATCTCTGAGGATTGTTTTTGAAATTGCATCAACTTTAGAAAAAAGCCTCAAACATGAATCTAAGTGAAGTACTAAAACTGGAAGAAATACAAAGTTGAACCTATATTCTCCATATTTCAGAAAGTACTGTTTCATGCATGTATTTATGAAAACAAGGCAATAATAATGACTTAGAACAATGAGATGAACAGAGTCTCAGCCAATGTCTTCATGTACAAAGTAGCAATCTTGGAATAATTAAGGTTGGAAGGGACCTCTCGAGGTCATCTGGTCAAACCATGTAGATGTACCATTATGATGTAGCTTAGTTGAATCTAAACTGAAAGCTAACTTTGTTTGCTCAGGGCTTCATCAAGCTGAGTTTTGAATTTCTCCAAGGATGGAGATTCCTCTTTGGGCATCTGTCCCACTATTTGACCACTGTCATAGTGTTTGGTTTTTTTTTTAATGTTATGGTTTGGGATTTCCCTCACTGCAAGTCATGTCTGCTCCCTCTAGGCCTTTTGCTCTATGTCTCTCTGAGCAGAGTCTGGCTTTGTCTTCTCTAGATCCATCCACCCATGAGGGAGCTAAAGACGACAACAAGATCAGTTCTCTCCTTCCTTATTTTCTGCAATGCTGCTTTATACCCCCAGGTGCTACTGTGGTGTAGAGTTACTGCCCCAAGTATCGAGTGTTACACTTGTCTTTCTCGGTGAAAGAAAGTGGAATTAATTATTTTCCATGCAGAATATAACGTGTTACTGAATGGAAATATATGATCACAGGCGAAGATTGGAGGCACAGAATCTAACATATATTTTTACCAATTAAAATGAGTAAACCCCCTTAGTCTACAAAACTGAAAGATTACCAAATCCCTTCTCCTTTCTCAGTGGGGTAATGGTACTCCTAAATGATCAGTGAGGTAACAAAGAAGGTTCATCTTTAATACTGTAGATTTTGTAGGATTTGTATTTATTGCATGGTGAAAACAAATTAGTGTTAGTTGTGATTTTAGATCAAATTACATTTTTATTTCTTGCTTTTCCTTTTCAGCATTTCATCCTGCAGAGAAAAAAACACCCTGTTAGATAAACATTTATCTTCTAAAATGTTCTAGTGATCAAAAAATGCTTTTACAGTTTTCTTACAAAGTTTAATTTAGTACCAAGTTGTTTAATGTTTGGTTCAGAAGTATGTTGTAATTCTCTGCTTTCTATTTCTTAAACGCTTGAGGTATGCAAATAGTTTTGTATTGAGTTTCACTTTTGGAATATTCTGTAAGTAATACATGTGATTATACTGGATTGCACCATGTTTCTGTCTTCTTATTACACCAGTTAGGTGGGGGTAGGTCTTACTTGGAGATATTGTCATTGCATTGATTGGCTAATGTGTTTCCCCAAGTGTATGTTTCTTCTCAAACATTATTTAAAATGTGATAGTACATCTTATTTGTAAGAGCTGGTCAAGACATCTGAAAGTCATCTAGTCATCTCCTGTGTCTGAATATGTCAGGGTGTCTTGATCTACCCAAGCCTGAAAATTCTGGCTATCTAAGGAAGTTAATAGAAAATATGGCCTGGGTTTTAAGGAATAAAAAGCTGAAGCAAGTAATTCATTTAAGTTGTATCAAGTTAGCCACCAAGTAAAGCCATTTTTAACTTCCTTGAAGAGAAGTAAGGCAATTTTCACTGTGAATGGCCAGAAATACTCACTTATAAAAGTGAGCTCACACTGTGGAGCAGCCTGTTTGTTTCAAATTGCAAATCGCATTTTGCCAAAGGGACAAATTGAATGAGATACATACAGCTTTCTCTTAGACTGTGTCTCTGAACACTAAAGCACATTGTTTTCATGTCAATCTTTGTTTAATTCAATTTTTATTCTTACTTTAAAATGCAAATTTGGTTTTGCTTATTATTAAGCAAAGCTCAGTGCCTCAGTATAGATCTTTTTGCCACTTCATCTGCAAGAGTTCTTGGCACTCCTTCCGTTTAAGGTGATTTTCTCCTCCTCAGTCACATTTTAATCAGATCATAACTGACTGAAAACCCTAAAACCCGATTCAAAGCGTAAATACCAGTATAGTAATCTTCTTTGCCAGCAACCCATTACATAAATTATAATACAGTATTTGCATGTAGTAGTTGGCTTCATTTATTTTGACTTCTGTATGAATTTGAAGCTTTTGTTAGGTATGGTTTTTTTGTTTGGTTTTTTTTTTTTCCGATGATACAGTTGTATTTTCCCAGAGAAGCTATCTGGGAAAGCAACAGCCTAAGACATATCCAATACATATCCTCTGGATAAAAACAACTAAATGCTCCACTACCCACAAAACACACAGCTGAGGGGTCCAGAAATCCACTTTCAAGCTGACACATTTTAGTTCTTCATACTGTGCAACTCAGTACTACTTTTTCTACAGCCTGGCTGCCTTCTGTCAGAGTAAGCTTTGTACAACTGGAAACTGATTTATATTTACTTTTTATGAACCAGTGTAATACCAATATAAAAAGTTCATCTAACTTTAATCATGGAGGCTCTTTATTACATCTGGTTCCCTCATCACAGTTTTGTGTCAGTATTTACTTGAATAATGGAAATAACAAAAAATCTCATTTCTTTCAGAAGAGAGAAATTGATTAAGGTTTGAAGGCAACAGTATGTTTCAGTATGCTCTGAAAGTGGCAATATACATTAACAGTCTTCTTCCATATAGGCATGTTTTGTCCTGTAGTCTGCAGGACTTGGCACCTCTTCTTCCTGCCCAAAAGTTTCTTTGAAATATTGGTAACAGAGATATGTAAAGAGACAGTGACACAATATGAAAGGCTTTTAGTGTCATTACAGGACCTGATCTGAACTTGGTAGTCAATGGCAATCAGCCCAAAGCTGGGAACATTGATGTGTTTTCATACAGTTGTCACTGCATTAGCTGCATGCTGATGCAGTGTCATTACAGTTGCATAGATGTCAAATGTGGTAAACAAGCTTATAAACAGTCTTGTGACTTCTTACGCAGGGTTTAAGACTTAGGTAATGAGGCAGGAGATGTCAAAGCTTTCGGTCAGCTTAAGGCTGTTGCCCTCACATTGCAGCTGGTCTACCAGCATGGATAAGCACCACTGCTTTGATGTTTCAGCGCAAAATCAGGTGGCCTAGCCTAAAGGACTGACATAAGGCCTTTCAGATGTATTTGCATAAGCAGATTTGGAAGCAACTGCATAATTAGAGTAATGGCTTAGACAGTACTTGCGATGTGCAGCTGGATGATACCCAGAGGAGTGGAAGAGGAGATTTGCCTTTCCCTCATGCTCCGAGACCTCCAGTGGCTTGGACATTTATTAGTGATAAAAAGTTCAAGAGAACTTCAAGAGTTTTGACCCATGTAACTTTCTAAGAGTGGATGCTCTTCAAATGGGAAGATTTTAAAAAGAAGGGAAGTTCTTTGCCATGGGCATTGTACACCAGTGCATCCAGTGCATCATTTCCCAGCAAGTCCAGTGGGCTCCTTTAGATACTGAATCATGTCAGAAAAGTATTGTACAGCTGAAGAAGTTGCAAAAAATTTCCTAGATGGAGGAATAGAATTCACATGAAAGAAAGCATATTTTATTCTTTTAATTTATTTGAAAAAGTACCAAATTTTACAGGAAACAGAACACTGAAGGCTATCAGTCATGACAGTAAGAATCTGAGATACTAATAAACAATGAATGCTATTAAAGACTAGTTCTAGCATGTTATAAAGATTTATCTACTTGAGCTTGTAAAAACTGAGACCTCAGTCCAAAGGAAAACTAGTTCTTGGAGGGACTTCTGTGCATTTTCTCACATTTTGCCGTTCTGAATGACCAGCAATAACTGATGGATGCTATTAAAGGCTAGAATTGGCACTATATGACCTTTAATCTATGTGAGTTTGGGTTTTTTTCTGAAAGAATGAAGCAAACACACCATTCCTCCTCATTGCCTTTGTCATTGGATTCCATCCTCATTATTTTTAGCACTGCATTTGAACTAAGATAATTTTTCATCTTGGGATGAATCTGTATTTTGAGCTAGTGTGAATATAGTTTGGATTAAGAGTTTGCAGGTATGTGATGGAGGATAGTTAAGCTGTCCTTGCTTCCTTCAGTGGCACAGGTCTTCAGTAACTCTGCAACTCCTACCATTACCAGTAAATTCTCACTTACAATTTTATAGTTGCTTAAATTAGCAGAAGTTATTCACAGAATGTTATTTTCAATAAATATAGCAAAATGAAACTGCAGACATTTGAGAGTAATATTTTTTCCCATAAACCATGTTGTGTGCATATATAAAAGATAACGATCGTTATAATGTACTTTCTCAGCTAAACTTCTTAAATGTTACATGGTGGAAAGGGACATAAAGATGAGGTATTTGCTGTATTTGTTACCAAACATTGCTTTTATAGTAATTTTCTTTTCAGGTTTAATCCTGGGCTAACAAGCCATATAGGAGTCATAGTCAAAGGCAGAGAATTTCTTAATGCAGTTTTTGGCATAGTTTTATAACTCATACCAAGTAACAATTTATTGTTAAAAACACATGTGTTTGAAAGCAGGCTGTTTGTTCAGACTGAAAATTGAAAGTTGATTAATTTGTAATGTGGCCAAATACTAAGAACTACCCTCTCCTCCTCAAAAAATAACAAACCTGATTGCCTTTATATGTTTTCAGGAAAAATACTACATGTCTAACAATAGACCCATTATACTTAGGAAGTAATCACAGTGACCCTAAGAAACCGTTAACAGTCCATCCAATAAGACATTGCTAAATGGTTATGATCAGGTGGATCAGAGTGTTAGGGGACCATTCTCAACCAATACCCCTTTCCAGAAAATGATGGAGAAATTGTGGTTTATATTTCATTGTTTCAGTTTGATGCTTTACAACATACATGTTACGTATGCCTACAGCTGTTTTTTTACATACCTTTTAAAGAATTGTTAACTCACATGCAATGAAAAAAAAATTGGTTTGAGTCTTTAGATTCTCTATTTCCATATTGGCTACTGAGAATTGTGCATCAAGTGGCTCAAGAAAGTCTTACTCTGAAAACAGATTTTTTTTTTCCAAGACACAGAAAATGAACTAGATTACAAAATAAAAGAAGATTGCATTAGATGTTTCTCTTGGTTTTTCCAGTATTTCAAACAAGCACTTATTAGTATTGACCACAATTTCTATTTTAGGAGAACTTGCAGCTTTCTAAAATCTTAGTTCTAGCACAGAGTGGATTTTTTCAGAGTAAGTCTGAAGACTTTGCACTGTTGGTGACAATTTTGAAATTATAACCTGAGAAGGAACTTGAAACTTTGAAAAACACAGTACTAACACTAAAAATAAGCTATACTGATTCCTTTCAAATGTTTGTTCTCATTTGTTTAGAAGTTAGGGCAGATCAGAAAGGGAGGGGAGAAAAAAGATTATGCCATGGATTTTCAGGCCTCAAGTAGACTAATAAATAGATTCTCATTTATCCTTGGGATGTGTTTCCACTATGTAAACCCAACAACATCATTTGTTCTCTGTGTTTTGGAGTTGTTGGTTCCAGAGGCAAGCAGAGCGCAGTCACCTAGACTTCGTCATGGGCTGCAGCCAGGAGAAGCCTCCCCTCTCTAGGGCAGGGCTGCTGCAAGACAAGGAAGGAATGTGTTCCACTGACCTTGGAGTTTGCTCTTTGCTTTGAGAGGTGCCATTTTAGAAGCTGTAGCCCACATTGTTATCTTGTGTCCTGTCCTGGCTGAAACAACTGAACTTAGAAGCTGACAGCGTAACTTCAGCTTACATCTCTGTGCAAAATACGTTGTCACAGTTTCCATCTGCATTCACTCAGGACTTTTTATGTCCTGAGGATGTGGTTGCTTCACTGAGCCAGATCACTGAAAAGTAACTTGGTTATCTCTACATAAACAGCTGTTTCTTGCATGAGGAAAATAACTTACAAATCAAAAGCTGTACAACCTGTAGATTCTAAGATGCACTGAGCATCTTCATTCCTTATAACCATGTCATGTCCTTGATGTTCTTTTAAAGATAGTGAAGTACCTACAAAGTACATGCACAAGTAGTACATCTTAGTGGCAGAAGCAGTAGAAATGCATTGAAGGCACTCACCTGCTCTTCCAATGTGACCTGTGGACAGCAGGGAAGTGTTGCAGGAACATTGTCTCCTCAGCATTGTTCCTGCTTTGGCTCCCTTCATCTGCATATGTCCAAGGTTTCACAGCTAGTGAGACAAATGGATTCAGCACTTTCTTCACTGATACATCTGAGTCTTTTAAAGTCAACTCTTTCATAATTGGTTATAAATTCATGGACATTACTGTTTTCAGAGTAGTCATAGTGAATGTAAATTGCTTCTCGGTGGAACACTGCAAGAGTAAGTCCTCATTAATTTCAGTTTCAGTACATAGTAGCAGCAGACACTTGGTTCATCTGGTTCTGTTTTCTATGTAGTTTCCTACCAAAGTACTACCAATCGATGAACCAATCCAAAAGTCCTGGAAAGTAGTAAAGACAGAATTGATTTTTTTTTTTTTAATTTTAGTTATATTTGAGTTATCAAAACAATATATATTTACACTTGTGAGGGCTTAACAATATTGGTCAGGAACTATACCAGAATTTACATATTGCATTCTCATTATTGGATGGCAAGATGTGCTGGGCTAGTTTGTTTAATTAAAATCCATATAAATATTTATAAGCTGCAAGTTTATCATTTTAAAAGCATCCAGTAGCACAAGTTCAGGATATTTTTCTGCATTATCTGGAAGCAGGATATGTAAGCATGTGGTCACCTGTTTATCTGGTACTGTATTTGTATGCAGAGCCACTCATGGGACTTCCTGTGCTTCTACAGCATCTTGTACCATCACAAATATGACTAGAGGTTAGCCTGAAGCTGCATTTATTTTATGTTTGCACGCAAGCCATCCTTTGAGAGAGATCAAAAACCTCTTTCAGAAGAAGCTCATGAAACAGTGTCTCTATCCATTTCTGCAGTAATGACCTTTTATGTAGAGAACAGTGGTATCTAATTTTTTTCATATGAGGGCTTCATTTAATATCACAAAGAATTGGGGCATTCAAGACACTCTCTGTTAGGAATAGCCAGTGGCATCTGTGATTCTCCTTTATCCAAGCAAGGGACACAGATCAGGACAAATATGGATGCAGTATGTTGCAACACAAAGTGAAGCAGCAGGTGTCACCTCACTACTCTTCTTTCAGAACAGGTGTGAAGAGGCTGGTGATGCCAGACATTCCCATTTTCACCAGCAGAGCCTATTAAACTCTTCCTTGGGGAAGACATGGACCCTGGTTACCATGGTGACAGAAATGATCTTGAGACTTCAAAGCATGGATTGGAGAATCACATTTTCAGTACATAATCAAATACAGTTTTTAATGATGCTACCCTAAAAAAAAAGTGTAATTTAAAGTCTTGGAAGCAACAGCTTAGATGTGCTCAAACTCTAGAGAATTTCTGGCATGCTTTTATTTCCCAGAAATATCTTGTATTCCAAGAGTGAAGCTCTTGAGAAGATGGAAGACGTGAAGAAGGGGGAATTGTGGGGATTCCTTTCCCAGGAAATGTGTCTTCAGCTTTCAACCTTGGAAAAAAAAAAAAAAACTTAAAAGAGAGACCAGTGGTATAGCAAACTGACTCACATGAAGAAATCTGTAAGACTTCATGAATCATGTGCATAGTTTGCTGGAACAAGTTGCACATCCCATATCCCCCACTCCTGCAAAAGCACATTCAAGTGTTTTCATCAAATAGCATCAGCTGAGATGTGGGGATAGTTTAGCATAATTAAGCTAAAAGGGGTTACATGTCTTCTCTCTCTGAACTTGAATTTATTAATTAACTTTCAGACTTACAAAAGTTTCCTTAATTACAGAACTATTATCATTCTAGGAAAGCAGTAATGAAATAAAACTGATGGGAGACAGAATGGTCTTTCTGGGCAAAGGACTAAAACACAGGGCAAACCAGTCTAAAAGAAAATATTCATCAGAGAATCTCACTTAGTTTCTCGGAGAGAAAATACTTTTCTCAAATGGTAGACTGACATATCTCCAGAGCTGATTGAAAATCCAGTTTCATTTAATGTTATCCTGATGTTACCTTGTTATACTCCTGCAGACGTCATTCCTGGTTTTAATTAAAAGTTTTTGAATGCCACATAACAAAGGTGCGGAACAGATTATCTCATGCAGAGCTATCTTGAATATCAAGCTATGCAGCAATAACACCAGTTGTGAGAATTCAAAGATCTGCCATAAACAGAAATTAACATTCAAAGAAAATGCAGTGTAATAAAATAGCATCTTTTATAATGCATAAGACAGAGTTCCTTCCCTTGCTCACACAAAGGAAACCCAGCATCAAGTACTGTGAATGTTAAGAGTCAAATGGTGTGGTGAGAACGTTACGTATAAAATCTTGTTCAAAACCTCTGATTTAAAAGCTGTCTTTTAGAAGGCTGTCTGATCCCTAAGTGGTACCGTACAAGCAGCCCTGCATAATCTTACCAGAATGTTCTGCTTGAATAATTTTGTTTGGATGAGCTAGTAGAATATCATTATCTTCATTCCAACACCAATTCCTTAGGAAGGTGTAGGTGAATAGATTTTGTGCTGAGTCTCATAAATTCTCTGACAATTTTGCAAGGCTGTCTGTAAATTCTGAACCACAGAAGGAAGGAGAAGACAGGAAAGCGAGACGCACCGTGACTGGATTTCTTATGCCACAGTATACTTGAAAAAATAAGTATGACTATTATACATACACTCAATTTTGTAAGTGGATATTGGACTCTACCTCACCGACTGTTTAGAATTTTAGTGTCCCTGAGAGTGTTAGCAATCCTAGTCTTACTCACAGTTGAACTTCATGCTACTGATCACAGAAGTCAACTGATTGAATATTGTCCCAAAGTATCTATAAAAAAAGGAAAATTACTTCTTATATGGTGACTATTATTGGCAATGTGCAGACCCAGAATCACTGGATCGACTTATTTTATGAATTTTGTGAATGAGACTGTGGAATATGATTGCTGTAACTGTTCATTAGTTCCAAAGAAAGGCAAGTAGATAAGTTACAAAATCTAGCGTTCTCCTCCCAGTCTAGTTCATAAATCTTCTGTGTAAGGCAACTGTTCATATATGGGGGAAAATGTAGTTAACTCTTTCTTTCAGATTGGACACTCTCATCTTGCAAATTTTATGCAAGATGACTTTGTACTAGTTGAAAACTGTAGGATTATATCAGACTTACAGGGTCAAATTGTGAAAAATATAGTAATATGCAAGGATATTGTAAAAATTAACAATCAGTTGAAGGTCTGTCAGAGTAAGGCTGGCCAAAGGAAGTAATAGCCAATAGAGAGTCCCTTTTCATATGGTCATCATTCTGTTATCACACAAGATTTTTTAAAAAATCTATAAATGACCTTGTAATATAGTCTACCGTTGAAAATTTTAGAAAGAATTGGTAAGAATTTGTAAAGCAGGGATTTTTTAAAACTTGAATAATTTTAGGCCATCTTTACCTTGTTTAGAAATAGACAGTAGTTAATTCCAAATATCAAAATAATTCAGTTTTTAACTACTGTATCTCTTCAATTTAAAGAGAAGGATGCTGTGGGATACCATGTTAAAAGCTTGCAGAATTCAAGATGGAGGATGTCAGTATCTCTTCCCTTGGCTACTGATGTAGTTACTCCCATCACAGAAGGCCGGTAGATTGGTTAGACAAGATTTACCCTCGGTGAAGCATTGGTTAGTTGAGTTTCTTTGTTTGGCAAAACCAACAGTTGGGCCTAAAGAAAAGCAGCTTCAGAGAAAGTAAAATCCTGACAGTCTTCTGGTGTAGAGGATAGAGAGCAAATTCTCAAAAGTAAGCAGAATTTCTCTTGCTGGTCCTTGTGCAATCAGCAACTAGGAGACACTGACATATACATATAGGGTTGATACATAGGTATAAGATTTCTGTGATTATGTCCTTTATGTGTATGTGAGCTGACACATGCTTATTAGAATACACTTTGAGCTATCAAAATTAAAACATAGATAACTTTTGTAAATGACATTAAACGATGCTATGCTACATTCAGTGGCTTCCTCAGGATAATATACTTTGTTGCATATAATGCACGTAAATATAAATAATAAATTACAACGATTCATATCCATAATTGCCTTCATATAGTCCCCAAATGTAACATTTAGTCTAGAGAATGCATATATTATCTGTTGCTGAAAACATACATATGATAATCCTAGCTTCATTTAAGTAAAAGCAATTTTTCTGTTGATACTGGAGAGAGGGATAGCATTTTGCCTATGAATTTTAACATTTTGGATAGAGGAGGCTCACTCACTGTTTAGACGCTTGCTTAGTCTGTGACTATTCAGTACAATCTTCCTCTGCTTCTTTAAGACTCTGTGATATATTTCTAGTGGGAAACAGCTTTGTTTCAAAAACTGTCTGGATGTGTTCTTCTGTGACCTGATCTAGGTGGACCTGCTTGAGCAGGGAGGTGTACTAGATGATCTCCTGAGGTCCTTTCTAACCCCTACCATTCTGTGATTCTGTGTGTTAATGTCTCTTACTTCAAAGTCCTCGGTGTAAGGAAACCAGCATAAATGGATAACCAGTTGATATACTCCTGGCTTTACGTTGTTCTAAAGACTTGGACAGAGAGATATATTTTGAACAGTTACTGGTGTTTCAAACTCAATAATTTCTTACAGGATATATAATAAAACACCAGTGCCTAAGTTAGGTGAATAAGTAAACTCCCTCAGTAACTTTTCTTTCAGATTTTCTTGGAAGTGTATTAATTGTGCCTCTAAGGTAATCTTGCTGAATGAAGTAACATTGTGAGCAGCCAAGCAATAGTTTTAAACATGACTGAGAAGCACCTATGTTGCAGCTTGCTTTATCAAGCAATACAGGTTCTATCTTTCTCCACAGAAGTGTGCAATGAGTCTCTCATTCTTCCCCCCATACTCTTTCATCTCTCACTAATACTTTTGTGAAAATAGCACTATCCTGATCAAGGCTCAAAGCCTGTGCTTTAGATGTATTTTTGAGCCTTCAACTTTTGAAGTGTATCTTCACGTTACATCCAGTCCTTGTGATTCACATTTTGAAATCTTTCATAGACCTGGCCCTAAAATCTCTCTCCACACAAACTTCTTGCTCATGCTTTAGTTATTTTGCAGCTTGAGTAGTTCTTACCTTTGCTAGGTCAGAGCTACCCAGCTATGCTCACATTGTACTCATGGTGATTCCAGACACAGCAACTACCCTACTCCTGCATGCCTTCTCTATACCCTTCCCACATCCTTGCTGTTTCTCAGTACCCCAAACAGCAAGCATGACCTTTTTTTCCCATTGGCAAATAAAGCCATTTATATTTTAGCTTTGATTAGCCTTTTGACTCTACTGATTGGCCTTTTGACTCTGCGCTTATCAAATGTTCATTCATATTTGTCACATCCAACCCAGCTGATAGTAGACTGGGAGTTGATTCATTTTAAGCACTGGGAATCACAAATACCACCTTCTTCCAGTTCCACTCCAAAAGTCATTTCCTCTCTCAGCACTGTATGTGTATGAGGCATGAATTCTAGCTTCTATGGGAATGTATGTGATGTGTACATAGCTACACGTGCACACATCACTTACCTGATCCCGATTCTTACCCCTAGACACCTCAGCAACACACTTAATGCAAAAAATATACGTAGTATTGAATCCATGGAGGTTATGTATGCAAGTGTGCTATAGGCATGCATTTACACAAAGGAGGAAGCATTTAATATTTCTCAGCAGACAGAGTTCAAGCTGAAGGGGAGAGAGATGATTATGATGATGAAGTCTTATGATGATGATTAAGGTTTATGATTAAAGCACTCCCAGATCTCTCACCATCTACCTAGCTCTCACATGGGTGTCTGGAAGAGAGCTCTTTGCTAACTCAGAAGGTTGTTCTGAGGGTAAGTTCTTAGTAAGTGATTTAGATACTGCTGAGATGGAGATTACAGAAACGAGGTATTTTAAACAATAGTATGATCCTTCCCTCAAAAGATAATATGAGTTCCTACACACGCAATACAAGCAGAAATGTTCTGAGTAACCTGATTAAACCAAGAAAGTATTAGATACCAATTATCTCTGATATTGTCTACGCTGGCTTTCTGAAAGGCCTATGGAGTTGATTTTCAGGGGAGTGGTAGTCTTTTTCTGGTATGTTGAGAAGCATCCTCGTTTCAGAGTATAGGACATTTTCTCTGTAATGACATAGGCATGATGATGCCAACAGCTTGTAACTACTCCATGTGCAGCCTCTGTGAGGGGAGAGAGGTCAAGCTGCATCTGCTTCATGCTGAGTGGAGAGTGAGAGAAGGGTCAGAGGGAGAGCACATATGCCTATCCATGCTTCTGAGTAGGGGAAAGGCAAAGTGTCAAGCCATGGCTTTGGAAAGTAAGAACTAGAGAACCGAAGAGCTGTTTTACAAGTAAACTCCTCATGGGATTTTACCCCTGGCTGAAATCCATTTATATATTTACCAAGCTGGAAAACCCCACGTTCCTGATCCTTTGTACTGGCTGCATCAGAGGCTGTGATGCAAAGAGGTGCAGACTGGATGGCTGTATGCTTTCATGTATATTCTGTTTTCCCCTCTGCTATAAACTGTGGCCTCAACCCACTCAGCTGTGTTACAGAGTGGTATGTAGAACAGTGATTTTCTTTTTAGGACCTATAAACAGAAATAAAACTACTGCTGACTTTAGGCTTAGCGTTGTAAATGATCTTATTTGGAGAATCAAAATTCCTAGTAGAATGCCATAAGGTGAAATAATAAACAAAGGTAGATTGGAAATGGATGAGGAGGGAAAGGACTAGAGATTAGGATGCTGATTGCAGCTTAGAAAAATGTGCAATTTACTGTTTGCGAGTTGACTAATATTCACTAGTCAATGTTAAATATTAATATTTAATATCTGAAGAAATATAACAAGGCAGTAATGGTGATTTATTTAAGACATTGTCTCTGCTTTGTCTTCTGCTTTGCTATACAGTAGTATGTTTGGAAATCCAAATGCATATGCACTTCTGTGTATGTGAAGTTATATATATGTGAATCTATATACATATATAGTCACATATTTGCTGTTGTAAATGTGTGGCACATAGCTTGAAATTTACAGTGTATCTGTATACATACATGTAGATAGATCTATGAACATATGATGCAAATATCTCTATTCTGGCTACTGTTACACGCATATTTGGAAGTTACCAACAATGACAATTTTCTTGTCTTTACTACTTACATGTTTAAACAACTTCTTTTTTGATTCATTTAGCAGCAGCAACAGAGGAACCTGAGGTGATTCCTGATCCAGCAAAACAAACAGATCGAGTGGTGAAAATAGCAGGAATAAGTGCTGGAATTCTGGTATTCATCCTCCTTCTCCTTGTTGTCATATTGATTGTCAAAAAAAGGTAAGAAAATTATCTGTGCTGATCGCTCTTTGTTTTTTTTTCCCTTTATACCAAACAATAACTAAGTGGATATTTTTTACAGATCTTTTAAAAATTTTCAGGAGCAGTAGTTCACATCCATTTTTGGATGAGTTCTTTGTGGTTTTATTTTTTTAATACTTAGAATCCAATAGCTATACATTTTCTCATTTATTTGCAAGTAGTTTTAAGTTGCAGTTGGAGGAATGTACAGAATGTAAAAATAGATGGATTTGAAATTTGTGGAGTCCTTTTTGTTTTTTAAAGCAAGGAAAGAAAGAATAACTTACTGCACTTTTCATATTGTAATCACCTAATGAATTTGATTTTCTATATGCAGCTCTAATGAGTTATTTGTATCTCTTATCCAACTTGCAAAGTAATGTAATTTTATACCTCTGTTTATGCTCTTGTAAACCTGAAGTTTTTTCTTAAAAGTCATACCACATCACTGTAAAATTATCTAGTGAGTCCTTAGTGCATGAAATTGTTTAAAAGTGTATTAATTTGGATGAATTTTAATTTTTTCAGTGCTTTCCTAGACAGTGAGCAATATCGCCATCTTCTGGCATTGTGCAATGCTAATTACTAATCCAAATGCTCCTACCTGTAGTATGTTGTGCAACCCTGTTGCTCGGTTAGTTTGCTGAAGTCTCGACTTCCCAGTAGTTCAAGCTCTTTTAACCTGGCATGAAAGTTCAGAATAAATCCGTAGTTACAGCATAGAAACCAATCCTTTTCTTTCCATGCACTCCCTTCCCTGCAGGTCCCCTTTTCAGGCCATAAGCTGATTTATCTCGGGTAGAATGAGACCTTTGTCTTCCCGTGGTGTGTGCTTTGCTTCCCTTGCCTTTTGCAGAAGTCTTAAATAAAAGTATATTTGTAAATGTTGCAAATGTTCCTCTGAAATGCAGCTTGCTGTTATTTTTAAAGATGAAAATTATACCTTTTTCTATATGTTATAATTACTGGTTTGCATTAGATTTTTTTAATTTATTGCCTCTTTACAATTATTCCTGGAGATATATAACTTGGAGAAGAAACGTCTGCATTAGAAACATTAGGTATGCTTATAGTGTTCTGTGTTAGTTAGCTACATATGTGATTTTTCCCAAAAGTGCTTTTACTTTTCTCTGTTGTTTACCTCTGTGGTTGAGAATTAACACATATGCAAAAGGTCCAACTCACCATATGCAAAAAAGAACTACAGTTGGCCAATTTTCTTTTTTTAAACATCTTCTGAAAAACAACAACAAAAGTTGTTTTTCAGCTTTCAGGAAGAAATCTCTATTTTATAGCTTAATTGTAAGATATGTACTGGGTAGTGTCATCTTCTCAGTGTGTGTTGCAATAGTCCCCTTCTGTATAACAGAAGACTCTGTGTGTGTTTGTGTGTGTGTGTGTGAGAGAGAGAGAGAGAGAGATTGTGTACCACTATATATTATCAATCACTTCCAGATGGGATTGACTTGTTTTTCAGGTAACAAAAAAAAAACCTTAAAAGTCAATGTGTTCATTTTTCCTGTCCTTTTTACCTCTTGCATTGAGTCCTTTTAGACTCTTACTTTCCCTGTTTAATTGTTTGATAAAAGTAAGTTAATCATGTCTGTGAAATGATATTTTTAAAATTCCCCTTTTTTCATCTTCCCTTTTCTAAACTCGTGAAGTCAGTACCCTCTTAGGAATGACACTTGATCATCTTTCTAAAGCACATAACATTATAAACTCCTGTAATATTTTGTATTCAAAATAAGTGAGAAACTAACCTGTTCAATGAATCTTTAATGTTTGGCAATTTTTCATTATGATAGTTAAATTGATTGTCTATTGCATATGTTGTAGGTGTGCCATTCGCTCCCGCCACCCCACTTAGGGAAGTGGACAGGCTTTTCTTAGCACCAGCTTTAAGCAAGATCTCTTTCAGAAAGTGTAGAAAACCTTTATATACCTCACTGAATGTAGTCCATCTAGTGAATCAGGGCAATCCACATAATGAAGTCAGGAACAGCTGTAAAAACTCTGACACATTCACACATACATAAACACACTTCACTTAGTTGTGGTGGGACTGAAAACCAATCCGTTTGAATCATCTTCCATAGTGTACAGATTCGGTGATCCATTATGTAGTATCCCTTTTGGTACCTGAATTGACCACAGCTGCTTACATAGCGAAGTCGATAAAACAGCGGTTTCTGCATTTTCATTGGTTTATTAAGTGGTATGCACAGCTATCGCTATCTCAATCTGATTAAATGCAGCATTACATTTCATTGGAAAATGGAGTACTAAGCAATTTAGTTCACAAGCTTGAAATGTTTTAGGCTTTGCCTGATCATTTTGTACAAATTGGTTGGAAGTTTTCCCGAATGAAGCTCGTAACAGCTCTGACAGAGTTTTACTGGAGTAATCAAACCAACTAAGAAAAGGGATACTGCATCTTCAACAAGCAATGCCATTTTTATTTTCTAAGTCATTACTGGACTATTTCCAGATGTCCTTCATTTCCTTCCATTTGTTTACCTTCCATATTTTTAATGCTTAGCATGACTACATCAGCCTTTCCAAATGTAAGATTTTGAAATAGAAATCATATGTTTGCACTCAGGAAATGTGTGGTGTATATGTCAGTACACACATATCTGTTGTAAATGTGCATTCTTTACAATGTGTGTACTCATATAGCTACATATAGTACACATTCAAACATATACATACACACCTGTGTACTGATAAAGATGTTAAAATGCATTACATGAAATTTGTTTTCTGACTAATTGTATTTATTACTGCAATCTTTAGTTTTTGTAACTGAAAAGTAAAAAGCATAGTTACTGCACAAGATTTGTACACAGCTGTTCATTTGTCATGACATCTAGGTGGTAATCATTATATTATGCTGAACTGCATGTTGGAAATACACAATCCATTTAATTTTCAATTTTTTTTGGCAATAAATGAAATCTCAGCATGTAATTTTCTCAAGTGATCCTTTTTAAAAACAAATCATTTTTATATGCTAGTGTATTTTTTTTTAATTGCATGGCAAAGTAAAGCTAGTTTGTGCATGAGCAAGTTGAAATGCTAATCAAAGAAACATGAATTTTTCAATTTTTTTTTTTTTTAACGCACATTTCTCTGCTTTGTTGGATGTGACAGAGTCACGCTTTTCATTCACCATTGCTTCTCTTTTTCCACTGTCTGTGATTTGCTTGCCAGGAGGAGCTACTATTCTTACTCCTACTATCTGTAAGTAGAATACGGGTGACTTACTATTTTACATGTTTTAAAGATGCAGTATCCCTTTTAAAAAAAGAAAAACAGTCTCTATAATTTTCCTAAAATTTTCTTTATAGTTACCTTTCTTGGTTCTCAGGTGTGAAAAATTGCTTGTACCATTGTTCCTGATACTCCTACCCTGTGTTTTTTTTAAAGGGATATTGTATTTCTAACTGTATATTGAGACTTTTGCTTTTTGCTACAGTTTTTCCCATAACTATCATTTTAGTTTATTATAATCATAATTTAATTTTTGTTATTATTCACAGCAGCACATCACACTAAGGGAAAAAAAAATCTTTTCCTGTTTCCTAGCTCAAGAACTGTGCTTGTAAAGCACAAATTTTTCTTTTGTAGAGTATCACTTACCAGGAGCAATCCTGTGCACTACTTTTTGCTACACAGATCATAGGCAGATGCCAGACCTTTATAAGTAGATCTCTGCCCTCCCAGTGGCAGAGCAACACACCTATAAGGCTTTTTATACAGAAATTCTTTTCCTAAAGTGGTCTTCATCTACTGCTTGTGAAGTGCTTTGTCTACACATTTTAAAGTGAGGATCTTAGTTTATGACATCGGTTTGCATAAAGTTTCACTTCATTGAAAGAAAATTGACTTTTTTTATACATTTTGACCAAATGAGTTTTTGTGAGGGCTGCAGCACTTTTGTCTATGATTGAGCAAAGCAGAAAGAAATTTAAAGAAATGCATAAAGCCCTTGACTTCAGAGGGGAGACAAGAATGCACTCAAGTGCTTTGATGAACCCCTGGTGTCTGATAATGATGTTCTTCCATTTTTAAGCAGAGTTGACTTCTTAAACAAACTTTAAAAAAGTGCTAAGCTGGCTTAACTAACTGCCATTCTCCATTTTATAATTTCCTTGCTAAATAACAATTGCTTCTGCTTGAAATAATTAACTGCACAGTTTCATCCTATGATGGAGCACTTTTCCCTTCCAGCTCCCACTGAAACACCCACCTGTGCAGGTTCACCCAACTGGATCCTTTAGCAGATAACAAGAATCATTTACACTTTCTGTCAGCCTCAAGTACTTTAACCTAATGATTTGCTTAACTATCATGAAACATAGATTGCATGTGGCTTTAACCAAATCAGGGAGGAGAAAAAAAGAAAAGACAAAAGAAGTTGTCAAACCTCAAGGGAGCGTGGAGCTGTTGAACAGTAAAGCTGTCCTCCTATTTCCTAGCAGCTTTGGGTTGCAATGGTATGACAGAGTAAGCCTTTTTAGGAGCTGAAGCAGAGCATAAGAATTAGGAAGTAGCTACTGTAATAAGCTCATAACTTGACAGCTTTAATAGTTGTTGATTTATTTAGCATAGCTAGCAAGTTTTATTACAAAGTGATGCTTCAAAGGACTTATGTAGCCAAGAGATGAGATTTAATAGTCTTTTTGTTCCATTTCTGAGGTGGTGTTAGAAAAAGGCAGTCTTCAACGTGTGGAGACTATCTGAAAGGCTTTGAAACTTTAAAACCAGTCTGAACTAGAAATGACAGCTTTTTAAAGCTTTGATAGTATTGGGAAGCAGTTCTAAAACTCTAGTTTCACTCCTGGAAGTTCTGATAGTCCTCATTTGTCCAAGCAGAGTATCATTTGAACCATCTTTCTTTAAACGGGGAGTAATTGTATAAAATAAAGCATTTTAGGAAGAACATCCAACTCTCACTGGTTTGGTTTGTTGGGGTGTTTTTTAAGTTTTCACCAGACAACTGATATGCACAGAACCTTCATGTACACGACAAAAGTTTGATGAAAAAATGATAGATTTAGAGATCACTTATGGGATTTTTGTAGCCAAAGGGTTATTGAATAGCAATTTTCCAACTAGTCTTACTTGTAAATGAGAAAAAGGAGAGGGGGACACAAATAAGGAGATGAGTCTGGTGAAAGAATCTTTGTTATTCTCAGCAATGTTTTGTCCATCTATATCCTACTTTGTGGCTCCTTATTGTGAACCAAGACTACTAACTAAGGAAACAATCCTCTTAACATTTTCTTAAAGATGCAAAAATGTACAGTGCTTCCTGCCCTAGAGAGTGGTGTAGGTCCTTTCTAGTGGATGTTCCCAGGAACTAGCAAGTAAACGAATGAATAATTTAGACTAATATTCTTTTTGTCTACTGTAAGAGTGTGGCACAGCTAAAAGTTTATCAGAGAACAGAGGAAGAGCAAGCAGTCCTCTTGGAGAAATATAAGATAAACACTGTCTAAGCTGTTAGCAGGGTATTTAGTGATGTTTTATGTGGAAAAATTTGTGAAGCTAAGCTGTGCTTTAAACACACATTTTTAAGAACCCAGCATTTTCAGTGATGGTTTTTTTTCTCCTACATGGTGTCGGATTTATCCAAATAAGCAGGTTGGCTATGTATTACATTATAGTCAGAGCTTCTGAGGAAAACAGGGAGGTTTCAGAACAGTCTAATGTATGTCACAGGTTCCTGCAGAACCAAGATGCACTTTGTGCTGCATTTCATACTTCTTAATACTTGAGGAATGTACTTAAAGAGTAGTAGGCTTTAAGTGATAATTAAAATATATTATCTGCTTCCATCTGGACTTCTGGAGACGGTGAAAATCACATCCAGTTCTTCATCAAAAGGAAAAAAATCGAGAGATATTTCTGAAGTGTGCACTTTAAGGGTATTGGGGGATTTAGTTGTACAGATTAGGTTACTGTTTAACTGTGATGCATTCAGAGTGTAAGACTGTTAATGTCAAAATCTGAGGTGTTCCCAGAGTGCATGAAAGAGTAGACTGGTGACGGGGGAGTTGTTTGTTTTTTAAGAACCAAAGTTCAGTGTCAGGACAAAGTGTGTTATCATGTTTTATCTTGTGTTCTGAATGGGAAGAACAACTCCGAACATAAAAGGTAATATGGATCCATATTGAAAAATTATGTTTCTTTTGTTATTTCATTGGGGTTTTGTCTAACAAGTTGATTTAGAGAGTTAAATGATTTCTTCCTAATAAGGCAAGCAAGGGGAATGAATTATCCATTTATAAAATCAAAACACAGATTTAAATGGAGGTGGTTGATAAAACTGCATGCACAGATGCTTCTTATTTATCATTTCAGTTAAAATGTAATTATATTCTCTAATTTGTTTATATTAGTGTAATTACTCTGCAGGGAAAAAACAAAATATATTACCAGGGTACAGAAGTTAGCACTTCCATTACAGCACTTGTGTGTGTACAGAAGACACACGATCACAGCTCCTTCATAGCAGAGTAGGTAGTTATATCAATTTCACCGTGGAAAAGTTGCAGACAGGAAAATCAGCCAAAACTTTAGTCACTCAAATTTATATAGATAATCATTACTGTAGACATACATCAGTGTTCATTAACTATTAAGGTGGTTTGGGGTTTTTTTTTTGGCTGGGCAGCAAACTTGCAAAGAAGCGCAAGGATGCCATGGGGACCACCCGGCAGGAGATGACACACATGGTGAACGCAATGGACAGGAGTTACGCTGACCAGAGCACCCTGCATGCAGAGGATCCTCTTTCAATCACATTTATGGACTCTCATAACTTCAGTCCCAGATGTAAGTACAACCGTAACAAATACTCTGGAGTATAGGTGAATATAGAAATGTGTAAAACAAATGTACTTTTTAAGGAAATTTGTTGTAAGTGTCAGATTTTCAAGGAATATTGGTAAAGCCAAAAGTTGAGCAGAGATGTTCACATGTTATCCTTATTGGTATGTGGCCAATTATTGAAATATTTGCATATACTTTCAGTATGCGCTGATACTTGTTCTAGGGCAAATATTACACTTCTAGAATATCTCAATTAAAATCTGAAATTGAGTTTTCCCTCATGAGGATATTTAATACCAACATGTTAAATATTACTGCCTAACACCATGTCTGTAATGAATAATAATATGAGGTCCAAATTAATTTCTTTCTTCAGGCTGTAAGGATGTTATAATAGAGGCAGAGGACAATTTTCATTGCAGTTTGTGAAGTTTAGGAACAGGCTTGTTAATACACCTGCAAATTTGCTCTGTGTTTGTTGTAGACTTCCCAGCTGTCAGATTTCCATGTAGTTTGGCAGTTTGGGTTTCTGATGGTTAAGTATTTCGATTGTACCTATCACTGTTCAGCCTGCCTGCCTCCCAGCATCTACTGTGCCTTGTACAAAGGCAGGATACTTCACTGGCAGATTCTGAATATGTCAAAACTAATGTGCAAGTTACCAAAAGGACGTAATTCTACCTTGGAGCCAGCAGGAACCTGACTTTCTCATGGCCACATGAACTTGTGAATTGGCTTTAAACAAAGCAGAGCTGCTTCTGAATTGTCATCTTTTGGGAATGGCATTCCATCTTCCATCTCTTGCCTCACATACTTACCATGCTTAAGCAAAATACATCCTTTAAGTTCTTACCCAATTGTTGTATGGGACATGGATTTTGGAGAAGAGTTTACTGTTCAGTTTATTGAAACTTACCAAATGGCAGAGTGCCAACATTTGAAGTGTCTCATAACCAATTATAAATGGGAATTTAGTAGCAGCCTGTGAGTTTTTCCTGCACAGTTTTGGCAGGAATTGTTTGAAAATTCTCCAAAGTTTGATGTCTTATTGGCATTGAAGTTTGTGGAAGCAGATTTGCAAAGACAGTTCCATTTGGACTAAGTTATGGTGGACCCCAAGCAAAGTATCCATCAGTGACCTGGGGCTGCTAGGCACTTGGGCAGCCTTCCAGATGGACTGATGTGACACCAAGAGCACACAAGCCCCAGCCGCCACAGCTGTCCTGGCTGGTTGGCAAATTTAACATCACTGTTTTCTACAGTCCTCAATATGTGATTTTTTGGATGTTGTAGGATTCTATTCTCCTAACCATTGTCTGTGCTGAGACAAAAAGCCTTACAAGCTTCCAGGGTTTCCTACTATGCAACAAACTTTTAGGCAGATTGCTTGAGAATGAGAGCTCAATTTTATCACAGAGCTGTTGATACTTGTTGTTTCAGATTGGTACAAAACCAAATTGTGGATTCTGCCATTTCTGTACAACGGCACATTTATCTCTGTGTGGTTCTACCTGTGATAACAAATGATAAAATTCTATGAATTTTATTTAAACATCTGCATCTGTGTATCTATGATTTTCCTATACTCATTAAGAGCAATATCTTTGCCACTACACATAAAAAAAAAGAAGCTATTAACTGTAAATATATATGTATTTTTTTAAATTGTCTGCAAGACTTTAAAGAAATACCATTTTAATTTGAGATCAGCTATTCAAGTATTGCATGAGAGGATGCGTTTAAAAGGAAAGGAGTTGATTCTATGAAAGTGAGCCTTTAGTTTGAAGCCAAAGAACAATAGTGAAGGAGGAGCCCTTTTAAAAACTAAATGGCATATTGTCTTTATTTCATTTCACTAAGAATCTCTTTGCCTTTATCATTACATTTCTCAAGTCCCAAATCACTGCCTTTCATTCTGCTTTTATTCAGAATGCTTTCTAGAACTGTGTATTCATTCTGGTTTTCTGTTATAACAAAATTAATGGGGTTTAGTTATCACCTGGTTATACTCTGAAGTATATTGTTTTAATTCTTAAGAATACACAAAATGAGGGTAATGTATTTCTTCATGAGCTTTGTTTTCCTACAGTGCCCAATGATCCACTTGTGCCGACAGCTGTGTTAGGTGAGGACCCTAGTCCTTCATTATCCATTCTTGCATGAGTTTCATCTCCTTGCATGGTTGAATGTTGAAACAGCTTATTTTATGTAAAAGATAGCTATGTTGTTGTCAGATAATGACTCCGCACTCAGTTTACCAATTCAGAATTAAATTGAGACTGCTTTTAGAATAAAAATTATTTAATGTTCTGGTTAAGAAGTTATCCCTAGTCAGTGCTAACTGAAGAATAAATGAGAAATAGGTAAGTGGAAAATACTAAGACTTTTCTCCCCGGAACATTTGGACTGATTTCCAAAGACTTAACATGTGAAACTAGAAATCTGTTCAGAGATATGTATAACTAAAATTCATATCCAGATTAGCATGGTTTAGCATCCAAAGCTCGACTTCTCTAACAAGGTGACAAGAATGGAAAGAAAAATAAGAAAGGGAAAACTTTATTATCCAAGAAGAAAGAACAACTTTGTGGGTTCTATACAGATATTCCTGTATACTTGTATTAATTACGTTTCAATTGCCCTTAACTAGTAAGCTTTTCAACTTTGTATTTATTTTAAAAAGAAAAACAGACGTTGAGAGTGGCAGAGCTGCTTTTTTCTATGTCATATCTAACACTGAAAGCATGTTTTAGAGGACTTTTTTTTAAAGTATGATTTGTAGCCAAGTTCTTGATTTGTTAAACACAATTTGCAATAATGAGTTTCAGTCAGTTGCTGAGGTTATTTTAGGATAAAAGACAAATATCAGGAAGTGAATATAAACTAAAGTTGAACTAAAGTGAATAAAAACGAAAGTCAAAGTTTTGAGATAGGATATTATATGTATAATGTAGACTTTTTCTGGCAAGTGATTGTATATTGTGTTTTAAAAATTCACAGTGGAGAGAATTCTGCTTTTGCAGAGACATATTCCAGTGCCTCACTTCTCCAAAGTAATAGCATTATTTGGGGTCCAAAGCTCAATTACCTGATTATGATTACTGCTCACTTTTAGTTTTCCCTAACTCAGTTAATGTAGACTAAATCTTCATTGCAGTGGATTGAGATATTCCTTTTGAGAAACTCACAGAAAATACAAAGAATTGACACACTCCTGTCCTTTTGAAGTCTTTTTACCCATTAAAAGGCTCATGTGTCCTCAATTGCCTCTCTTCTAGTTGAATTAAACCCAAGTCTTTCACTCATCTTATACATGATGTTTTCTAAACTTCTCATTCTTTTCCTCTGAACTCTTTCCAACTCATAGGCTGGATTTTTAATGTCCCAAATTAGGCACAGTTCTTAGAAGATGTCTCAATGCTGAGCTGAGTGGAGTATGTGGCCCATGCCCTACTTGTAGTGTCCTTGCATCCTGAGCTGTGTTTTGTCCTTTCTGTTGCTCTCATGTTACTGACTTGCCTTGAGTTGCCTGCTGAAATCCCAGTTATGATTACCCAGTCCATTACTCCATTTTGTAGTTATATATTTGACTTTCTTTCCTTCACACATGTACGTTGCATTCACTGTTTAATTCATCTTGTTGTGACCCTGTACTTGTGAAGTGCTAGTGATCCCTTATCACTCAGTGCCCTCTGCCCACATCGTCATGGTATTTTCTATCCCATTATGCAAGTTGTGGGTAAAAGTATTGATAGAATGTGTACCCAGGAGGAGTCTTTGCAGATCTTCATGTAAAGTGTCCTCTGAGACTGACAGCAAATTATTACTTATGAGTAGCTGTTGATCTTTGTCAAGCTGCGTATACTAACTGTATGGAAGATCAAGTCATATTCTGCTCATTTCCTTTTGGTAATGTCACAAATGTCATTCTCTTGACTACAGTAGTGTCTTAGAAAGTTTATAGCCGTCAGAGTGTTAAATGGTGGAGCCTTGGGCCCAAGCAAACTTAATCAGGTGATTTAGGATGTTTCAGGGGTAATGAAACACTATTGCCTGAAGGAGCAAAATGTTAGACTCAGAAATTCAAAATATTTAACCAAAGCTACATCAATGGACTTAGATAAAATGAGCTTTTTCCCAAAATTCTTCTAAGATTTTCTTGTCTCTTTTAGCTTTATTTCAAGCTCTTAGAAACTACATAGATACTATCTGGTGATTCTTGTCAAGCTGTTCCTAATAGCTCATTTAGGCTCTAAGCATATTTCAAAGGTCAGTGAGTTACCACTACATTGTGGCAGACACAGATATGGGCAGCTGTGAACAGCAAGAACAAGGAATTAGTTGAAGAACAATTTCAATGGCTGATGTCTGCATTTCTATCTGCTGGTAATGAATTTTGGAGTGTGCTAGTCTCCTGGTATAAGCAAAACAATGCTAGTTGGAAGAGGTAATATTTTTCATTACATGGACTGAAATAGCAGAGAGAAGTAGACAAGGTTTTGGACACACCGGGTAGAAGGGGTTGAGTACCCGTAAGCTTGTTCATTTGGAACTAGATCATTTGGCCTACTTGATCTCCATATAGCCTGTGCCTGTCCCAGCATCACAAAATAGTTTTCCATTGTTTTATGTAGAGATGAGCAAAATTTTATGGGCTCTAAATTATAGAACATGTTATTTTCTGTGAAACTCATTACTTTGTAGCTGTACTAGGTTTCTTTTTCTTCATGTATAGGTTATTAATGCTATTCTTCATTCTGTGTACATTAGCACTAAGTTAGTATGACAATTTTGCTTTTCTCAAGTCCCTATCATTACATTGATGGCATAATAATGTGGCCCTTATATTTTTAAAATAGCTTCTATTGTTACCTATTGAAAAGCTTTAAGAACTTTTAATGTCACTTTCTTTTAGTCACTTTCTAATATAGTCCTGAAATAAATTTCTTATGTTCTGTTCACTCGTTTTTTGCTGCTTCAATGGGTTAAAGTGCCTATTACTGGTAAGTACACCACAAGGATGGGGGAGAACTACAAGTCCTGAGGTGGTTTGAAGTATGTGTGTTTTAATATGAGTAACAGTACAATAAAAAGTGACTGCTGCATGTCACTCATATTACGAGGCAGTTTAGTGAGGTATAAATGTACTGAAATTAGCAACTTGGGTGACGGTTCAAAGAATTGGTTCTCTTACTGGGAGATCTCATTTCAGAAGGCATTAATGGGGTTTCCATTTTGGAAGAGCTGTAGAAAATCCAACTCCTGGGGTATACATTTTTTATTCTAGAATATTTTACTTCCTAATCGGGATCCTTTGCAGGGGAAGTGGTAAACTGATTTCAAAGTGTAGAAGGGGTCAGCTACCCACTTCATGTGTTAGTAGCTACTTTCCAAAAAGGTTTCAATCTGTAAATGCATTTGAACCACTGATTGATAATTAAAAAAAATAAATTTACAGATGGGACTGATAAAATGTGATCACTTTATACAGCTTTGACATTTGATTTTGATTAGAGCATTGGTGTAGCATAGGGCATTAGGGGACAGTTCTTCATTTATACAGAGCAAAAACTGCAGCTGAAATGAGCACAGTGAAGAGTTTCATTTCTCAACTAAAAGACCACTCTGAAATGCTGATTCGTCTTCCAAAATGGAGGTGGTGCTTTGAAGCGATAGCATAACTGCTTCTCTTTTTTACTGGGATCTCAGTTTACTGTTTGTTGACTTTAGACAAATGATGTGCTGATACCACTATAGAGTTTTTCTAATTTATTGTTTAAGGTGTAGTATTGCTGTTGATACGTATTAGACATTAAAAAAGTTACTTTGGGTGATAGAGACTGGAGTTCTCAAGTAGATTAATGTCATAAAGTTTTGCAGCTTCAAATAAAATGCCTTTCAGACATCTTTATTGCAGGATGAAGGATTGCAAACTTTTGTATGTGTTTGCAGTTAAATTCCTTTATGTACCTCACAGTATTTATGTGCTTGAAAGTAAATGCATTGCATTCTCAGAATTTAGACATATTTTTGAAGGAAGAGGTTGAAAACAGATGTTAATATACGTAGCAGCAGGTCTCATTGCTCCATGGGTATCTAATGTATTGATTTCTTGTGAATGCAGATGAAAACCACACTGCGACAGCAGAGTCCAGTCGGCTCCTGGATGTCCCTCGTTACCTCTGCGAAGGCACAGAATCACCGTACCAGACCGGGCAACTGCACCCTGCCATCAGAGTGGCTGATCTCCTGCAGCATATTAACCTAATGAAGACCTCTGACAGCTATGGATTTAAAGAGGAGTATGAGGTGAGATCTTCAGTGGTGAGTTTTTGCTAGGAAAAAATCCCTGTGAAAGGGACAGCCTTTTGTTTACATTGCATTGAAAAAGGATGCAACTACATGTCATGGGTTTACGTGAGAAAGAGATTAAACAGGCTTAAGATTCCTATATATGTAAACCAAAAGTGAGATAGTGAATGGAGTCCAACAGCTTGAGCCTTTACAAGTGCATGGAAAAAAAACTTATGTGTGTTCCTTAAGAGTCTAAGACAAGATCCCTCGCTGAATCTTTTCGACGTATTGTAAGAAGTTGCCACATTTTTGTTGCTGCTTTTGAGTTGAAATACTGCAATTTGTTATGTGGGCTTTCTGAGCCATCTTCAGTGCAGATCTCCTGGATTAAGTTAAAGTAGAGATTTAACCTGACTGGTTTTGCAAGAAGCACTGACTGGAAAGCACTGTCATGATTTATTATAGCGTCTCAGTACGGCAATACTGGGACTAGACTCCAGCTGAAGAAGCAGTAAATACGTGCTGAGAGTAGTTAATTCCTTGAAGTTCTAATTAGACCTGCATGAACCTGTCTACTTATAAAAAAAAATCCCAGCACTGGAAGTAGAAGATGAGTACAGATTCATTTCACTTCTGATCTCTGAATCTGTTGCGATTCTTTGGAATTAGAATTGTAGGCAGGATATACAGTCAAGATAGGAATGGTACTACCAAGCTCGCTCACAATACAGCTAGGTTTAAATTAAGTATTCTCTGAGTAAGTAATCTCTTCTGACTCAGTTTTCAACCCTTCTCTCCCTTCTGCAGCTGTCTCTACTGTAAAATAAGAACTGGAATAAATAAATGTGTGGTTTTTAAAAGAATATTCTCTTTTCCTCTCTTTTACTTAAATACGCTTCATTACGCTCTGCCTAACTTAAGGACTAAGCCCAAGTGTCAGTCTCTGCTGGGAGGGAGGGTGGTCCCTGATGCTACATCAAGTGTTTTCCTGCTTGTTGTTTCTTCTATTACCATACACAACATCTTTGCCTCAGCTTGGGCTTCCGAGCGTGCATTAAGGCTTCGTTTCTGTGGCTACTGTGTGCTTTCTGGAGGTAACTTACCTATGTCAGGATAAGAGAACATGTGGAAGGAAGGCATAGCATAGAACTGCAACAAACATAAAATATCTACAGGCAATGAAGAAAAAGCTGAGGAGTAATAAAAGCTGCTTCTGTCACTGCTGAGAGATCAAACTCTGAAGAGGAGTTTTAAAATGCAGAATAAATTTGTTAGTGGCTAGAGGGAGGGATATGAGGAAAAACAACATGAACAGTGAACGTTGGCAGAGGAAACTTCTGGATGGCTCTGTAGGGAGAAAAGCCATTTTACTAAGCAATATGAGGAAAGCAAATGTAATACTACGGTAAATAGGCTATGTATTATGGTGTCCTGTAAGAAGAGTCATCAGTCTCTCTGTGCTTTCTCAGCTTACTGTTGTTCTTCCATAGCAAGGATGTCTGAGCAAGCCTAGCCTTCCAGCGATTCCAGGATTTGAAATCCCTCTGGAGTCCCTCAGTTGACTTGCCTGTTGACTTGTAGCAGTCACAGGGAGAGAGCCTCCCTTCTTCTCTAGATATATTTCTGTACCTTGGTACTTCTTGGGTGACCAAAGTGGACAAGCAAAGCTGAACTTTCTTTGTGGTGAGGCAGTTCTTTTAAACTGTTATTTTTGAAGATAAATTAATGGTCGGAATGTTTTCTTTCGGAACATTTTTATTTATAGAGTTTCTTTGAGGGGCAGTCAGCTTCTTGGGATGTCGCTAAGAAGGATCAAAACAGAACAAAGAACCGCTATGGAAACATTATAGCATGTGAGTATTGGTGTGTTTGGTTCAAGCGATAGCTGTACTTATGTGTTACTCGTGCTGTGTTCTCTCTTCAAGTCTCCGGTGGCATAGCCGCTTAATACCGTAAGCAGAGAAAGAGGATAGTGCCTTTTCCAGCATATTTGTTTTGTCCTTCACAGTTCAACTTTCTTCCTTTTATAACTCAGGCTGAATTTCACATTTGCATCCCTGTTGTGCAAGCTGTGGTAAGCATATAACAGCGACAAGCTAAGACTCATTAGGATGTTTATTCTGTTAATTTGCAATTTGTTATTATTCTGTCAATTTGCAGTTTGTTATTGTTTTACAATTGCAGTTGAACATGCAGGAATGAAATTACCTGAGAAATCCCTGAACTAAATGGGTAGGGTTACCTCTTCATCAAATCCCAAGTGCAAATTGCTAACACATGTGACTTCCTTTTTTTTTCAGTTTGTTTTTTTAATGTCTCAATACTCAATATGAACTTAAGCAGATTGGGGTCAGAAGTAAGGAAACAGTAATCAGGATTTTTGGTTTTCTAGATTACCATCAGTGGAGCTGATATTGAAAGGGACGTTGAGCAAGTAACCTGGATTCTTTGTGTGTTTAACCATGTGTAACAGTGTGATATCTTTCAGCTGTACTTAACAGAGTTTAGTGAATGTTTTTGAAGTAATTGGAGACCACAAACAAAATGGTTCTTTGTAATTCCCTGCAAACACCTGCTATTTAAAGGCTGTAAATTGTGAGGCGCTTATGCCAGCCGATTTTGGTTTTCTAGATGGCTTACCGTAATATCTGGCTTTAAAATCACACTTCAAAAAGGCACCATAACCACTTGGTTTTTACAGATGACCACTCCAGAGTGATTTTGCAGCCTGTTGAAGATGATCCATCTTCAGATTACATTAATGCCAACTACATAGATGTGAGTGGATTGTACAGCTTTCTCTCTCTCAGTTTGCCAGCTTCTCTATATGAAACTATTGCATGTTATGCCTACAAATTTATTGAAAGCTTTCTTTTATTAAGAACAAAATGTACACTTTCCTTGTTCTACGTCCTAGTACTCACTGACATTGTTGTGCTTTCTTTCACATCTGACTTTGGTTTGGGCTGTAGATTTGGCTGTACAGGGATGTAAGTACCACTATATGTGAATAATGGCATCCTATTGTAAATATTTAATATAGATATTGTTATTAATGACTTTCCTCTTCTATATGTATCAGTCAATAACTATGCATGCCTCATCTAATTTATCTCATCTGTTCCTTTAAAAAGTTTCCTTTTGTGTGAATATTTTTTGTACCTGTTTTGAAAAGATAGTTTTGCCTTATAACATAGCTCTGAATATTATTAGGTATTGTTAGATAACTCAGGTGAACCTATCTGTTAAAGAGAAATTGCTGTTCACTTTTTTTTATTAATAATGAATTTGGCCACTAGCTTTTCTTTTCCACTTCCCATTTATATGTGAGAAGATGGATAGTATGCTGTGCTGTAGTCATCTGAAAAAGTACCTGTGAAGTAGTCATAATATATGTTTGGCAAAAAAGGAGGGATTGTTGATGGGTGGGGGTAGGGCATGTTTTAATGATTTTAAGCAAACATTGTTTAGCTGACATCTGTCTTAAGGTGCTAACTTAGGTATTAAGAAGTATATACACAGACATATATCTGTTAAAATAAAAAATTTAATGTAGTAAAAGTATCCTCAGATATTCTGCAGAAAACATCTGATATTTGAAATTCCATACTTTGATTCAAGTACAAATTAATAATAAACTTTTTTTAAAATTATGCAAACAGAAAATTTGAACTAATTTTTCCAGGTGTTTTGTTTAATAAAATACAACTTTTATCTAATTGATGCCTTAAGAATAAACAAGCTGTTGTATTCAAAGTAATTCCAAAGTAATTCAAAAGATACTAGAGTAACTAGTACAAGTTTTTTTAAAATACGTGACTTTGGTTATTTTTCTTTATAATTGCACATTACTAAGTTTTCCTGTCCACTGTTACTTGATAAATTATTTAAGACCCTCTTGACTTTTCAGGATATAAAGATTTAGCCCCAGATACACTGCTGTCCTTTTTATTTTGATATTTTAACTCGGCAATCTCTGTGAAATGTTAGGCCTGTGATATTTTGCCTGAAGCCCTAAGCAAGGCAAGAAAATTCTCCCAGATTTGTAATAATTCCAGTTCCTTGAGGATGTTGTTTCTCTTATTTAGGAGAAAATTGAACCTCATTATAATCAGACAGGAAAGCTACAAGTTAAAACTAGCACTTTGCCATTTTAAAGTGACATATTTACCTTCTTCTGGAAAGCATTACCGAGTGTAGCTCAGCTTCCACTTTCGTAATTTGAAGCTAGGGCTTGATATTAAGGACATCAGAAGAAATTTTTTAGTCATTTGACACAGTCTTAGTCTCTTGGCTTTCCAAGAGAGATAATCTGAAGCTTTTTCATAAGCCCCAGAGGAAGGTGTATAGGATAATGAAGTGGTCTATGGAAAAGATTATATACTTCTTGGGTATTTGGAAATCCTTCACTTTAGTAGCATCTTGTGAATACCAGGAATCCAAGGACTCCACTGTACAATACAATGCTGTACAATACTTCTATCATTGGCATAGACTCAACTAACTGGAAAAGCTTAGTCAAGTAGGGTTATCCATATCTATCTATACATATGTATGTGTATGTACTCGAGTGTATCATGTCCAGTATAATTAATGCACATTTTGTGCAGTAGCACAAATATTTTGCATCAGCTTTCACTGCAGTAGGACCTTGATTCTGTGCACACACCACAGTGTCCAGATATGTCTCCATTAGTTACAGACCAGATACATACAACTCTTTGTACCTTACAATAATTTTCTATGTAGAAGAAGACACGAAGCATGGGGGTTTTTTTCATATCTGTGGGAACAGATCAACTATTGAGATAGTCTGGTGGCAAAGAGAATTTTTACTAAATTTTAAATAAAAGATCAAATATGTTAGGCTGGAGAAATAATGTCAGTAGAGGAATAATTTTTAAGCCCAAGAGACCCATCTAAAATACTTCTTCCCAGTACACTACAATATCTGTTCAAGTCAGATGTTCTTATTTCCATTTTATCTGTTGTCATTCGAACCTTTTCAGTATTAACCAGTGTTTTAGGTTTTGAGCTCCATGCTGCTCTTAAATGTTGGTTTGTTCTGAAAATATTGTCTAGAGATAAGAGTTCAGTAGTAGCCTCATGCTTTTATTTTCTCCCCTCCGTTAGTAATATGGTACTCAAACCAACTTATATTGCTGTTTTAGGGATATCAGAGACCAAGTCACTACATTGCAACCCAAGGTAAGGATCTGCCAGCATTAATCAAACCGAGCAAGTGTTCTCTGTAGTGTCCAGCAGCGTTTTGGTAAAATGAAAGTAGATGAAAATCACATCCAATATTGTGAGCTGTCGTCTTGTGTTATTTTAAATTAATGTAGCATGTTCAGGTGGAATGTGAATAAATGCAAAAAATTGCTCTGATTTGTCATGCTAATTAGCTACTGAGCAACACTTTCAGTGATAAATTCATGTCATAAATTCAGAAGCTACTACCATGATTTCTAATTATAAAGATGAGTAGAGAAATGAGGCATGTGGACAGTGAAGGGTTTCAACCTACCTTGAGGCATCTTTCTCTCCGTATTACAGTGTATTATTTTACTGTTTAAGATTTGATCCAGCATGCAGACAGTAAAGATAGTAGTGACAAATTGAATGCTATTGCGGAAAATCTAGGTGAAGTAAGGCCAGAGAAAGGACAAAGCCTTATTGTAGGAAGAAGTGAGGGAAATCTATCATATAACAACCCAATAATAAAAATATGAGGTAGAGGAAAAAAAATCATTTCTATGGAAATTATTCATTTTGTATTTCTGATAGAACTCCTAAAATGAGGAAAACCAACTAGATTAGTCTAAAGCTGCACTGAAATATCAGAGGCTATGAATTAAAGTAAAAATAATTAGATTTAGATGTGCTATCATTTAATCTGTGAGTATAATCAGATAGCTGTCTGGAAATATCCTGATATTTGTGCTCTGGGTTAACTGTAGCTGCACACAAGAAAGATGAACTAAAGGTTTGTTTTAAAACAGGATGCTGAAGTTACTGTCCACAGTTTTTAAATTTTTGTGTTAAGTACTGTCTAAACAGGACTCTCTGACAGTTATATCTACATTTGTAGTCTATTTCTGTCTTATTGTGTATCATTGCACATAGCAGTGTGTAAAGAACAGAAAAAATTGTTGCCACTTTAGAGTGAAGCCTTTGGTCTAGCATATGAAGAAATGTGGTTGAGTCTTCAGATGTGTGTTGAAAACAGCAATATTTATACAATATTTATACTACTGATAGAGCGTGGTCAGGGAGCCATTTCAGAGATGACTGTAACAGGGTGAAGGCCTTTGTCACTCAACTGAATGTGTCTTGTCTCTGCAGCAGAGCAGGAGGCAAAGCTTCAACAAGAGTTTCTCATTTGCTTGAAAAGTAAAGTTAGCTTAAATACCCTTCAGTGGGAATCATGGAATCTTAAGGGTTGGAAGGTACCTCAAAGGATCATCTAGTCCAACCTCCCTGCCAGAGCAGGACCTCCTAGAGTAGGTCACACAGGAACTTGTCCAGGTGGGTTTTGAACATCTCCAGAGAAGGAGACTCAACAACCCATCTGGACAGCTTGTTCCAGTTCTCCGTCACCTACTTGTCCTTGCACACTTTGCTGAGAGCTAGATGGTAGGTGCACAGGATCTGCATCACCTGCCCTCCTGACTGGTACTTAACTCCAGTGTGAGCATCTCCTCAGTGAATACCTGAAGAAACTCACATTCAACACATCATATTTAACAAATGTAAAGCAATCTTAGAAATGTTAACTATAGAGGTAATCACACATTGCTGCATCCTTGTAGTTTTCAGGCAACTTATGTTAGTTCAGCTTGTGCAACACCTGCTATTAATTTCTTTCAAGTGGTAATTCAGTTGAACAGAGAAGATGCAGCATTGGTTAGAAGCAACATTGTAGTCTGGAAACTGTTGTGATGGTATGACAATGTGGTTTCACAGAGCTTTCGTCTTTGAGCAAGTGTGTTCAAGTGTATCAACTCTGAAAAGCATTGTGTTTTATTTTTAGTATTCGCTTTGACTGGGGTTTTTTTGCAGAGTATTACCTGGAATTTTTTTTTCTAGGTCCAGTTCATGAGACTGTGTATGACTTTTGGAGAATGATATGGCAGGAGCAATCAGCTTGCGTTGTGATGGTCACAAATTTAGTGGAAGTTGGGAGAGTAAGTTTTTGGTTTGTTTTTCTTTTAATGCTACAAGCCTTGTTAACAACCTGTTAACAAGGCACACTATCAGCAGCATGTATAAGAGTCTTGTGAAGGACAACCCTGAATGCTGAGAGGAGCGGAAGAGAGAGCGTTGTTCAGACATTGTTGCAGTTACAGTATTGTGTGAAACCAAAGCTGACTTCTGAAGAAGACTGATGCTGTGTTACTTTCAAGAATGGTGAAAAATTGTCTGAATCCAAAATTCATATTTCAGCAAAATGAATGTTTATATTGTCACTCAAATGAACAGAAAAAGTGGACATGTGAGAAAATGTGCTTCTATATCAGTGGCTAGAAATCAGCAAATTATTTACAGTTTAGCAGTTACACATCCCTCAGGGAGTAATAGAAAGTATCTGGAATTACTTGCAAGACTCCGATTACTGATATGAAATGCATCCCAGTTTAACATAAGTGGAAATGTATTCCATAGCTCAGCACTAAAAAAAACCATAAATGCCCATTTAAAAATGAATTTGGGATCTAAGTACAGCTGCATAGAGCAGCTTAAACACCTTGTAGCTAGTGCTTAACTTGACGGAAGAGTCATAAGCCATGACAAGCCACAAGAATACAAGGTCATTTTGGAAGTAGTTGTGGTGTAATGGGCACATACAGTAACTTATTCTCAAGCTTTTATTTTTCTTTGGTGTAAAATACTAACCCATTTTGTATTTAGGTCAAGTGTTACAAGTACTGGCCTGATGACACAGAAGTTTACGGGGACTTCAAAGTGACTTGTGTAGAGATGGAGCCCCTTGCAGAGTATGTTGTCAGGACCTTCACTCTGGGAAGGGTGAGCATATTCTGAAAGGGCTCAGGAAAATACTGTTTGCTGGTAGCAAGGAGCATGGAGGAGGGTATGCTTAAACGTGTTCCTGTACAATACTAAATCAGTTGTCAGGTGAGCAGGTCCGCAGCCTTATCTCACTGTGCTATCCAAACGCGCAGCTTGCTGTGGGATTTTGAATTTCCACAGAAATGACTGCTATCTTCCCCTTGCTGACAGTCACCTCTTCTCTGTAGCCTCACTTCTAAGCCAAGCTGAAGTACTGGGTTATGAGTCATTCATCTCCATTCACTCTGCCCTGAATGCCGCTGAGTCAGTCTCGCTTAATCAAAGAAGAAGCTCTGTGAATGCAATACATGTGACAGAGTTGGGGTCTTCTGCTAAATCATTATACTTACCTGTAAATGTACAGGCTATCATCTTAATTAGCAAAACTTCTGAAAATCTGTGCAAATTGCTTCGAAGTCTATTAAAAAAAAATCTAATGAGGCAAAACTAGCATCCTTAATGGCAAAAGTCAAAATTAGAAACTTCATAATGAAAAAAAAAGTCCAATGACATCTTTAAGCTTCAAGCAGTCATTGCTTTAAATGATTGGTGAAATGGTGAAAACAGCATGTAGAATCTGTCAGTGTGTATCATTATTTGAAAGTCAGAGAACATCCAGTCTATGACATACTTTGAATTTCATAACTTTATTTTTTTTTCTTTTTACAGAGAGGCTACAATGAAATCCGTGAGGTTAAACAGTTTCATTTCACTGGCTGGCCAGATCATGGAGTTCCTTACAATGCCACAGGCTTGCTTTCCTTTATACGGAGAGTGAAATTATCTAACCCTCCTAGTGCAGGGCCTATTGTTGTCCATTGCAGGTGTGTACAGAAGAGATTGATGTTTTCGACAACTGTGTATGTGATTATTTACAGTAGTCTCTTATGAGGCACTGTCATTTTGAAGTGTTTTGATTTTGTTACTCCTTTTCTGAATTGCCTAATTCACACTGACATGGGATTTGGCTGTCTATGGCAATGTTTGGAAATAGCCAGAATCTAGTAAACCTTTCCTAAATAGAATAGCCAGAGACTTTCTTTTTCCTGCACCAGCTGCAGCAGCTAAATCATGTGATACTTCAGTCTGTCAGGTAGCCTACAACAATTTTGCGATGGTATTCATGAATAAGTGTAGATACATCTGATTTGAGAGTTTGGTGATGCATATAATGTATGAACAGATTATTAATTTAAGTTGAAGTAAATAGATGAGGGAAGATGGAATGAGGTTAATGACAACAAATAGGGAATGCTGTTTTTCTTGTGCAAGTTTTGCAGGGTTTGTGTTGTTGGGACACAGTCTTTTGACAAGTAATATTTTCTTTCAGCGCTGTCAAATATTTAATCACATTCTGTAAATAAAGTTACTCAGTCTTTACAGATTTTAAGAATTCAATCTGGAAAAGCTGTCTGTAGTTACATATGAAAGCAACATAAATCAAGAGAGGTTCTTCTGCGTACTGTTAAATGAGCTGCCCAAACCAGTTTAGAGCTTGGCTGGTAAAACATACACCTGAGATACTGTAATATGTCACTTTAAAGTCATCCTTAGTCTTATGAAATATAACCAAGGTATGTCGTATTTTAAAGTGCATTATCTTAATCATCCTCCAGATTACAGTTTAACTAACTTTTCTGTTTTACTCTTTTAGGTATTGATCTGGGTGATAAAAGGAGGAAACTGGGGGAGGGGATGGGGTGCTGTTACTTAGTGGATCAAATCTGATAGAAAAAGATTGGTTTGGGCACATCAATGAACATTATGTGGAGAAGGACATTATGAAGAGAAGGAGATAAGATGAAAATTAGACAGTGGTTGTGAAGAAAGAACTGAGTGACTTCCTAAAAATGCTTTCAGTAGTGGATTTGTAAAGTTTGTAGGTGTTTTCATGGGACTATTTCTAACAGTATTCACTGATTCTTTTTAGTGCTGGTGCTGGGCGGACAGGTTGTTACATTGTGATTGATATCATGTTAGATATGGCAGAAAGAGAAGGTGTTGTGGATATCTACAACTGTGTCAAAGCCTTACGGTCCCGTCGCATCAACATGGTACAGACAGAGGTATGGCAGTTTACCTTCAGAGCACCTACTGCTTTCTGAAACATGCTAGGTAGGAATTTTACTGTTACTCTGGAAAGAACAATCAGTGACCTTGTTGAGGGATAATCTCCACTGGGGAGCATTGCTCAGTGCAAACAGCACCCAGAATCAGGATGATGCAACAAACCTGCTAGCTCTTTCAGTCTTCACACAAACAAGGGCCCACTTAACTTTTGTAACAAAAAGAAAATCAAGGAGGATTTTTAGGGAAGACCCTACAGTAGGCCTGTCTCTCTCACATCTCTCCCCAGCTCTGCAAGTAGCAATTTCAGGAATCCAACGTTGGAATTTCAGCAGGTTCCCACTGGTTTTAGAGTATCTCTAATCACTTTATCCATAATTTGACCTACCCATGGAACATTATATCCATTTCACTCTCTCTTTTTAACTCAGTTTTTATTTGCTTTATTAATCTTATTGCCAAGCTTTTTCCTTTTCTACCTTTTGTCTTTTCTCATGCCTTCAGCAACTCCACAGTAAAACTGTTTCCTTGGTGATGAAGTCATAACAGCTCCCATTCTGCCACCTGAGTGTCATTGACATAGATTGTTGATGTTTATTAAGATAAGTTACCTGAGGTGGTTTATCACTTCTCCATACCGTCCTCCATGTGGACATCCACTTGAGAAGTTATTTTACCTGTGACCAGGTGCAAATCTCTGCAGTTGACAGTAATTTGGTGTAGTTTTTATTCTATGCTGCAACTTGTGGCAGTTGAACCAATAAATGTTCCAAATCAATTACCCCTGCTACAGGGCCTTTAACCTTTGGGAAGTACATGGGGTGGATTGTTTCAGTGTAACTGCTTCAACCAGACCAGTGTAATGTGCTCTAGCATGTGCTCTACTGCTGTTTCTTTCTCTCCCTTTTGCCTCTTGCCTCTCATCTTCTCTCAGAGCTTCATACTTACACAGCAAAATAAAGCTGTGGAGTTACTGTGATTCTCATCTAGACAGCAGTGATGGCAGTGGCAGTAGCTCCAGAGCCACATGGGTAAGGCGACATAGGATGCAGAGACAGAATGCAACCATGGTCCCTGGACATGTACTCTTGATACAGGCACATATTAAAGTTTGTGCTGTTAATAACCTCATCGGTATCTACAATGGCTAGATGAGGCTGACACAGTCCTCACACTTCACTGCATAAACACGATTTACATCTATTACTCTCGAGGTGGCTAAGTGCAATAGGTATTGTGTAAGAACTGACAGGAGATCTGGTTGAAGTAATAATGCAGTTGTCTATGACTCAGGATATCTCAGGGCAAGTCAGAAAAAAAAAATAGGAAATGCTGCTTCTGTTGAGACACACTTGAATTTCTAACTGGCTGAGAGTCGACTATCAGACAATTGGTGTACTAGCTTGCACACACACAGGGAGAATGCAACATGCCAAATAATTGCTAATCACACTAGTAGTGCTTGAAGCAATTTTCACTTTCTGCTCATACTATAAGTCTGAAAGATATTTAAAAAACCAAAATGAGTAAAGCCAGCAAGACACTGGTATATATGCAGAATCTCACAATCACCACAAGAAAACTGAAAATCTCCTGTTAAATAAATTGACATGCCTGTTCTGTTAAGTTTTACTGAATTTAAATTGGTTCTGAAGAAAACATCCTTGTTAACTGCATCCCAATTAGGACAAGATTGCTTTTGTACTGAAACATTGTTTAATAGATTGATAGACATTACCTTGAATGAGCTTTATAGTGTGCAGGAGATCTGTTTATCTTAAACGAAGAAAAGATCTGTGTTTTTAAATGGTTATAATTTTTTTTTCTTTGCCTAATTTGGTAGGAGCAGTACATCTTTATTCATGATGCCATTCTAGAAGCTTGCCTGTGTGGAGAAACTGCCATTCCTGTCTGCGAATTCAAAGCTGCTTATTTTGATATGATTAGAATAGACTCTCAGACAAACTCTTCGCATCTCAAAGATGAGTTTCAGGTATTCAAACTTTCTACTAACTCTTCATGTGACAACAATATTTTTGCCTCTAGATACATTTAATTTATTTTAAGGGAAGGAGTTTTCATATCACATTTATAGCATTTGGTCCTATACTTCTAGTCCACAAAATAAAGCACCAATGCTTATGTGCTTTGCAGAGTTGTTTTAACTATGGAATATCTGCCTTGCGATAAAATTGCAGTAAATATCTATCTGGAATAAAGAGCACTGGCTAGGAACCACAGAGAATTTTTGCTTACATTTGCACAGCTAAGGTATAGCTCTTTAGGGCTCCAAGGGATCCTCTTTGTTTCATTCCTTTTGGGGGAGATGGTGTCATGAGGAACCTGTTCAGTGGTACACAGAGTACCCTTTACACCTGCAGCTTAACCCCTCTTGAAAAGCCCCAGCAACCCCATCAAACAGATAGAAGCTCTTATTTGCTAATATATTATTGCTAATGCATCACCTTTTCACATATTGCAATATTAGAAATTAAATTTGGGGAATCTCAAGTCTGTTGTCTGTTAGTTCAGTGTGATAAAGCAAACATCCTCTCACCCTCAGACCCTGAATTCTGTGACCCCTCGCCTGCAAGCAGAGGACTGCAGCATAGCCTGCTTGCCAAGGAACCACGACAAGAACCGTTTCATGGATATGCTGCCACCTGACAGATGTCTGCCTTTCTTAATTACTATTGATGGGGAAAGCAGCAACTACATCAATGCTGCTCTTATGGACGTAAGAGACTATCTTCTTTGTCTGTGTAGCATACCGTGAAAAGCTACGTAATATGAGAAAGAGCACTTGCTGATTTTAAGAAAGAGTAATTCTTTTATACCGTAGTGCCCAGTAAAACAGTCATAACAAATAAGGGTGGGGGGAAGGTGTAAAAAAATCCTACTACCGGTGTTTCTTGTTCATAAGGTTTTTTCTTTAGTCTTATGCGCCCTTGTGAGACTCCCTGGAAATCTCTCCTTTTCACCAGCATTATGTAAAGCCCAACCCTCCAAATCTCAACAAGATCTCAGAAATCTCCTGTTTGTAAGGAAGTAAACGTTACCTTCCTGAGCATGAGGATACTGTCACTGCTTTAGCAGAATAGCTACTTATATTGAGAAAGGAGAGACGGGGAAAAGAAAAAAAGTTGTTTCTTTAGCATGTTTGGGGATAGGGTTGGTTTTTTTGTTGTTCACATTTTGAGTTGCAACTCTTTAAAGATCCTTGAAGTCTGAGCGGCAGAAGTACTGTCAGGGGGAAAGGTGAATTAGTAGCAAGAATGGAGGTGAACTTACTTATAGGTATCTGATCAATAAAGCAGTTAATCACGTGTACTGTCACATACCTGCCTGTGCCTGCCATGAGCATTTCCAAAGTTAGGCTCCTAAAGTCACCTTCACAGTAAATACTTAATTAAGTTACCTGATTTCTAGGAGCATCTCCCTTTCCTCAAAAATGAAGTTCTGTCAGAAACTGTGGTGTCAAGAAGAGATGCTGGAATAAAGTGGCAAATAGCAGCAGAAATCATCAGGACTGAGTGGCATTCATCCTGTAGTTCTGTCTCAGCTAGCACAGGAAACATTTGAATTGCTCACAAAATGAAATCTCTAATCTCACAATTAGCTATTGTGCCAGAAAAATAGGAGTAGCATGTGTGAGACCAATCTATTAGGAAGGCACTGGAGCTGAATGGATGAATTAGAGCAATGAGCAGAATTTTGGTAGCAACCAGAATTGTTTAGAATTGCAGTTAAAATTACATTAAGCACCTGGGTAAAATTGATGGTGCTACAGACCAACCAACACAGTTGCACAGAGGAGTGTAGTTTTGGGGAGGAAAAAAGACAACACAGGCTGAAATGAGTGGCAGGAGGACTCTGAGTGTATAACAGTGTGTGGCAGGCAGGGACAGGAACGAAACAATGTATTAATGGATGAGCAATCAGAAGTAAGTAAGGAAAGACAGAAATGGAAGTAACAAAAGGAAAAATAAGCGGCAGAAAAAAAGTAAAATATTACAATGAAGGCATATAACATGGCTATAAGTACAAGGTTAAAGCTTGGGGTAGTAAAAGCTTTTTCTTGACCTTTCTCTTCTTGTTGTTGGGGTTTGCTTAATTTAAGACTGATTTATTCAGAGAGGGAGACCCCACTGCTGGGCAAGGAAAGGGGATTTTTGTTAGCAAAACAGAAATGTAAACTTGCCACAGTGTACTTGTCCCTGTGTTCCCACAAGAAGGTGTCTGCTTCTCAGTGTGACAGTGCAGTCTCTCATCTTGGGAAAGACCAGAAATAATGGGCAGGAGGGCAAGGAAAATATCAGCTAGTGCATGTTGCATTTTTTAAAAATACAAGGGAAGAATCGATACTGATTTTTCCTTCTGTATCTCTGGGCAGATCTAGGAAGTGGGACACAAACTGCTACTATCCCAATATGCTTTCTGTGTTAGAAAATCATAACAACCATGGATGAAAAAATTGTCAGCTTCCTTGTTCTGTTGTCAAACAAATATTGATGCTAAAGACATTAATTTATTATCTTGACAATTTACAGCAAGTAGAAAGGTTAAAAGAATTGGTTTGTTTTTTTCTTCTGTGCCTCATACTGTCCTCTTCGATGTTATGTTGTACATTGCACGTGAAGATCCCTCATATCAGTCTTGAAACAAGCAAGCTTCTACACAAAAGTTGTTTAGCTACCCTATCAAGTCTTTCTTCTGGGTTAATTTTCTCAGATCAGTAAAAAAAATAAAACAGCCAAACTGTTTTGGATATCAACATGGGTACTAAACAGGGGGATCTCTGCATTGCATATGGTAGTCCCAGCACTTCATCTTCAAACTGGTGACTTACAATCCCACCCACCTACAAGAATATTCACTATCTTACTCTGTTTCTCACATTAACCTGTCAGTGCTTCCTTGCCACTTCATATCTGTATTCCTTCACTGCAGAACTCTTCTGTGCTTAGTTGCAAATTGCCTTCAAAAAACTTCTGATCACTCTTCTGCTTGCTACTCTTAATATGTGTGCTGCAGGGAATTAACTCCCTCTACTAGTTGCATCTCAGCTAACCTGTACAAGACCGGTAATTCCTGTTTGCAGTTGTGTGTAACACAGCATATGGAAAAAGGAATCTGCTGTCATGACGGGAAATAGTATTTTGCTCTTTAACTTCTGCTTTCTGCTGGAAACAGCCCCCAGTAATATATGAATATCAGTTCTGTGGATGACCCTGTGGCTATGGCAACCAAAACAGAATATGGGATTGAGCTTAGTCCCTGGTTCAGTCACAGAGCTCACATGTAACCTACTGTAGATACAGTGACCTTCTGAGACCTCTGCATTCCTCTCTGCAACACAAGGAGGTTTCCTACTGAGTCTCCTGGACACAGTGCCTGGAGCAGAGTTGCCTGAGCCTCAGCTCAGCAGAGCCCTGAAGAGCATCTTCAGTGTCCTGTGCATATCTGAACTAAAACAGGGCTTGGCCTGTAACAAAGCAGAAGGCAGACCCGAGCTGTGTAACCTCTTTGTTCTTGCAGGAGCTGATAATGTATTTTTAACATCAGCTTTGGTGAAGTCGTGTGTAACTGATGTCAGTGCTTTGTTCTATTTATATGTTTTTTCTGTTGCGGTGTTTGAGTGGAAGTTATTAAGTACTTCCTCTACCAATGCTAATAAAATCGTTTGCCTTTACAGAGCTACAGGCAGCCAGCAGCTTTTATTGTCACACAACATCCTTTACCAAACACTGTGAAAGATTTCTGGAGATTAGTGTATGACTACGGCTGTACTTCTCTTGTGATGTTAAATGAAGTCGACTTAGCACAGGTTAGTTTGCAGCTTGGGTTTCCCATGTACCGTCACATGCTTTAATCACTCTGGATCCACTACATGATCAAAATGTAGAGCAGTGCAGTGACTTTACAGTTATCCTCTGCTTTACAGCAGCTAATTAACACTACTTGCTCGATAAAGGTTAGGTGAGATGTCTGCAGTGAAATGAGACAACATGGAGGTTGTAACTCATCGTTTAATTGTGCCTTTTTCTCCCTGGTGCAGGGCTGCCCACAGTACTGGCCCGAGGAAGGGATCCTGCGATATGGCCCCATCCAAGTGGAATGCATGTCTTGCTCAATGGACTGCGACGTCATAAACCGAATTTTCAGGATATGCAATCTAACAAGAGTAAGCATTATCATAACAATATGCAACAGGGAAAAAAAGTGTCATTTTTAATGCTCTCTAGGTTCTTGTGGGTTGTAATTCTGAATCACAGTAAAATGCTAATGTTCTTAAGACACTACCCAGAAAAGTCAGTCAAGCATCTATACCTAACACTAACTTCTAGTACTTTTCTATAGCTATGCACTACGCAGAGAGGAGTAAGGTGAATGACTGTTGTCCTGTAGTGTTCTCCCTGATGAGTAGATGTATGAGAAGTATTCTGTTTGTTCAGTGTACAGTGAAAGAAATATCCCTGTAATTAATGTGTAGTGACAGATATTTAATCTGTAGTGTCTGTAAAACGTTTTCTGTAATGAATCAGGAACAGGAACACTGAGGCTGGTTGTGCAACCAGCACCTTCTCGGCCTAAGATGCGAGAACCACAACATAAAAGGAAGACTCTGACACCCTGCAAAGCAGGGTGTGAAAAAACTCTGAAGGCTTCTGCACCTTTGTGCCTTGACCCACATTTATCATCTTTTTCTCAAATTCAGTAGCAGCACCAGTTTTGCATTCTTGTCAACTCTTTCACACCTTGCACCATCTTCTCTTTGCTGTCCCATAGTGTTTCACACTATAGCAGCATCATCTCAAACCCTGTCTGCCACATAGTGTTGCTTCCTTTAGCACACCTCTATAAATCACTTATCTGTTGCCTATACATAGTTACAAAAGCTTGTGCCACCATTTTCTGTACAGTTAACCAGAAGTCCCTATTTTACTTACCACTGCTACTTTGTGTCTTTCATCCAATACTGAACTTACCACCAACTGCTACTAGGGCTGTATATTTAGTTAATGTTGAAGAATAGCTGTGGGGAAAACTGATTACTGTGTACACAAAGAGGGATTGTTTTCATCGCATATTCATTTTTCAAAGTGCAGAGATCAGTTTTTGAGGTGCCAACATTTTATTCTAACTTTTGTTTGGCTTATATTTAGAGCAATGAAAAACATTTTCACCTCTTCGTACGTTGTTTGGAAACTACAGGAAGCTAAGGTGTAGGCACACTGGCAAATATTACGCCATAGCTCTTTTTTGTTGTATTTTGGGACTTCCTCTTTTTTTTTTTTGTCTCATTTCTTTTATTTTCACTTTTTCCATTTCTTGTTTTTTACAATGTTTTGATTTTCTACTTCTCTACTCTTTGTCTGCCATACTTTTCCACCTTTACATCTTGCTTCTGAATATCTCTCTGCTCTGTTCTTCCTTTTCTAAAATCCCCATTCCAACTTCTTTTTGTCTCCTTCAGCTCCAAGAAACTGAATAGACTATTTATCCTTCCAATTATTGAGGCCTTTCTTGTGACAGTCTTATTCTATTCAAAGCTCTCCCTGTCTAGCACCTAGCACACAGAAGGCTCATAGACTGGCAGCAAGGATCTCATGATTATCATAGTCTGTCGAAAAGGAAAGACTTAAAGGAAAATAGTCGTATTTGTGCACCAGTGTTACTTATTTATTTATAATATGGTCAGTTCATACATGGGAGCCAAAGGTATGTCTCTTCATTTCTGAAGGTCTAAGAATTTAATGGTGATGTTTTCATTCCTTGTTGATGCTAAAGGTAAAAACCCTTGACACATAGAATGTGGGAAATTTGTCCATTTAGAAGAAATCAGGATAGTTTACATTAGTGAGTGATGAACTGTGGATTGATAAACTGTGATGTTGTCTTCAATGTAGTTCTATTTTCTTCTTTTTTTTTTTTAATGTATTCTATTCCTTGAGCTTAAGTGATATGGGTTAATGGAGACCCCATCATATATGTATATACTTGTTAAAATCTGTCCATAATATAAAAAGGTTGGTTTCATGTTAGTTTTATATTTTGGTTTCCTAAACCAAGATGTAAAGGTGCCATATTGACCTAAAGCTCTTCAATTTCCCTCAGCCACAAGAGGGCTACCTGATGGTGCAGCAATTCCAGTATTTGGGATGGGCTTCTCACAGAGATGTACCAGCTTCCAAGAGGTCCTTCTTGAAGTTAATTCTCCAAGTTGAAAAATGGCAAGAGGAATGTGAAGAAGGAGAAGGCCGGACCATCATCCATTGCCTGTGAGTAATTGGGAGAAAGTCAAATTGCTACCCTTCAAATAAATACTTGCTAAATAGTTCTTAAATTGAAGCAATATTCTTATGGCTACATTCCTTTGCATATGCTCTTGTTTCTCTTACTTAAGTAAAAAGATACCACTTGTACTATAGGATGGCTTTTTTGTCAGCTTTTTGTGTCAGATCAAGGTACCATGGTAATGGGTATTTTGGACCCGATGTGTATTTTCTCCTGTGCATAATAGCATGTTTTTCAGGTACTAAATAGGTACAGATCAATTCGTTCCCTGTGGTTTCAGTAAGGAAGCCTTTCATATGCTGAGTGTCATATTTTTGTTTTTGTATCTTTTGCATATCAAGTGTTGCATTTTTTCTAGAAGGCTGACTATATTTTGAGAGTTTTAGACTGAAAGCCATGCATATGTGAAATGAGACAGAAGTTCTGTAATACAGTATGTGATCGTAAAACTGTTGCTGGTAAATGACTGCTGGCTCCATATCAGAGCAGGATATTATTATGGGAGCTGTTTTGGGGAGTTTGGCATCTTTTTCTCCCTAAGCAGAGAATTTTAACTTAATAGGTACCTACCTTAATTTCTTTGAAAACTAAAATATTTCAGAAATATCCCCAAAGGTCAACAAAACAGTGAAACAATGACGCCTTGGCATTACTCTGATTAGATAGTCCTCATACCACAGGATAATTTAATTAAGTGTCTTTCCAGAACTAAATGGAAAAACTTGCTGTTGAACTTAGCTTTTAATTTCTAATGTTGTACTTGCCATTGACCTTAGTTTTTTATCTCTAATGCCTATGTAAATTAGGCCATAGCATAGCATAGCTAGGCAGCGTGGTGGACTGCAAGAGCAGAGTTCAAAAGAGATAATTGAGAGGGAGGTCAAACACAGCAAATGTCTCTGACCAAACCAACTGGAGCTGTAAGGAAATTGCTATGCCTGGTCTCCCTCTAGGACTCGTAAATCACTCATGCTTAAAAAGTGAAGGAACAGAAACGTGTTTTGGATGCTCTCTTACGCAGTAGTGACAATTAACCAGCTCTTTTCCTTGCCTACAGAAATGGCGGTGGCCGGAGTGGGATGTTCTGTGCCATCGGCATCGTGGTTGAGATGGTTAAAAGGCAGAACGTGGTGGATGTTTTCCATGCCGTGAAGACTTTGCGGAACAGTAAGCCCAACATGGTAGAAACTCCGGTAAGCCACCAGCTCATCAAGCTCATTACAGACAACTGCGGAGCCAGAGGCTGTCTTATTTTGTGAGCTGCATTCTCAGTCCTGTGTCCACAAAACAGAGCAAACAGATGTTGGGCCACAAGAAAAAAGGGACAGATTGTTTGAGTCTTGGGTTCCCCTTGCATTATAAACTGAGCAGGCTGGTCTGATTCTTGGTGTGAGCATAAGGTTGGGAAACATAACATCCTGTGGTGGAAACTTACAGAATGTACGCACAAGTCAGCATCATGAGAGGCCAGACTAAGCATTTATGCTACTTTTCTTGTAGTGGTACTGTGCCTTTCACAGAAAACATTCTGCGTTAACAGAATGCACTTTAATCTCCCAAAATAACCTGCTCTATTTGAAGAGAAGTTGCAGTGTGCTATGCTCACACAAACAGTCTTCATTTTATGAAGTAAGGCATTTCTTCTTCATAGGAATAAGCTGTAAAGTCCGGTTTAGCAGCTGAAAATGTGAATATTTTGCTTCCCAAAAACAACTGCTGCTTTGGAAACTGTATTGACTATTGGTAATGTTCATTAGTCAGGATTAGAGTAGTCAAAATGATACCTCAGGACTTGAAAATTGAAGATTTGGATCTAGCATGTTGCAAAAGAAGATTCGCAGAATCTTTTAAGTTGAAAAAGACCCTTAGGATTATTGAGTCCAACTGCTAACTTAATAAACAATAAACTGTACAAACAATAGAAGCCTGAATTAGCAAAACCTCAAGACTAAATATTTGTATGTATGTTGCCAGAGCTCAGCCTTCACCGTTCTGGTCAATCTTTTGTGCGTACAGTATAGGTCCATATCCTTGCGTATGAATGTTTCAGTCATGAAAACAGAAGGTTGTGGAAAGTCTTTAAAAAAACAAAAATCTCCGTAAGTGGATTTTTTTGCCTTACTGTAGGTGAATATGAAAGCAGATTAGACAGTGTTCAGGGGTTTCTGTCATTTTTGCTCTCACACTGCCAGCAGCCAGTGTCACTTTTCAGCCAGATGGCTGCCTGCAGCATAAAAATCAGGGATGCCAATTGAAATTAAAAATGTTTTGCAGTTTATGCATAGTGAAAATTGCTTCCGACCCTGTGAACTTGCATATTGAGCAAAATGGCTGTAGCTACCCCTTCTCTTGTTGCCCTTTCTTCCAAGTGTCAGGATCTGCTTAGTATCAAGTAGCTTTTGTGGAATAATTTGCTCCAATATTGTGCATCATTTCCATCCCTTGCCACCATATAAATTAAGATAGTTAAAATGTTAACAGACAGAGCATCCCGTAGCAGCAGTGACAATGGGCTAGGTGTTGCTGGTTTTGCCACAAATACTTTGCAGTTTTCTGTGCTGTAGATATCTGAAACACAACATATTGAATTGCTACCTGGATTTCAGTTTACTGCTGTGAAGGAAAAAGGTCGGATCAGATGGAAAAAGTTACTTGTCTCACTATGTAAAGGGAGGCCAAAGTAGATTGTGTGTGTTTCTGATAAGCAGTCTGTAAACTTATAGTTCATTTCAAAATAGTCCTGAATTCCGTCGTAGCTTTAATCTGTAGTTACTGAATTTCCATAGTTACATATTTCTGTTGTGTGGTTTTTATTCAGAACTCTTGAACAGCAGCAGCTGTAGTCATTAGAAAATGAACCAGGAAAACCAGTATATAACACTGTCATGTGCCCTACATTCAGCAACATGATCAGATAACAAAATCGAGCAGCGTGATAAAGCCTTTAAGATATCCCCACCACTTCCTGCTAATGGATCACGCTGACTTCCTTTGCAAACAAAAATAAATCACAAAAGCAGGTTTGCTTTGTTAGGTCTCAAGGACAGTAGAGATTCAATTCATTTCCTTGGTTTTAATTCTCCTTTTAGCCCTCTCCTCTTCTTCCTCCTCTCCCAGTATCAGCTCCAAACAGTAGCCTTGTTAAGGAGAAATACTAACCATGATGAAGTTCAGAGCCTTAACTTCTCTTTTAAATGTGTTTTTGATCCTTTGGATGTTACGTCAACATGACTGTACAAATAGACTGCGGGCACAGAGCAGCTTTGGGTCACAGCTCAGTATTCTCTAGCCATTCACCGGCTATGCAAGCAGCAGGCACTGGCTAACTGCTCTGTCAGCTAACTTAAATGTAAACAGTCTATCAGAGTGGAGGTGCTTTCACTGCAAGAATGCTCAGACTGATAGGAGAACTTTTCATGTTTAAAAAACCAATTCAGAAACTGAAAAAAATCAGAGAAGCAAATTGTTGCATTTAATGTTCAGATGGGGTTTTTTTTTCCAGTTTATTGATTAGGGTGAGTCTTTAAATCAGAACTTGATAATATGCTTGTGTAGCATGAAAAAAAAAAGGAATCCCAAGCATGTCATGCTTGAAGTTAAAATTGCACAGTAGTTAGCAAAGCCTATTCTCATTTGTAGATGTTGCTGTTAATACTTTGGGATAACAACTTAACTTGTCTCCCTCTTTTTTTTTGTCTTTTCCTTTTCCCCTTAAAGGAACAATATCGCTTCTGCTACGATGTTGCACTGGAGTACTTGGAGTCCTCTTAGTCAGAATGGATGTGACAAAGTGCACCAAATACGTGAATCTCAACAAGCTGTTTTGAAAACAGTTCTTGATCCTGTGAAGAAAGATTTTAGGGGAAGAGGGGGGCGGGAGGGGTTTTAAATTTTAAATGCAAAGTATTTTTCTTATGAAGTTGTGTATCTTAATAAAAGAACTCAATCTGTTTCTATGCTTGTATACAGTATCAACATTTAGTGCCACATAAATACTGTTTAATGAAAACCAGAGTCAGAAGAGATTTGCGCAAATTAGGACTTTGCAGTGTTTGTATATGCAGCCGTCTCTCAGTTACAGCAGAGCAACCATCTGTTGCATGTATCAATATTTCCTATATGGTATCAATTTTCCTTTTTTTTTTTTGCTTTTGATACATTGTTAAAGTACAATAACAGTGCAAATGGATAGTAAGGTTCCTTCTTTATACGTTTCAAGTGTTGCATATATATATATTATATATAGTTAAAGAAAAAACAAACCTGGCTTATTTTGTTTTAATGTGCAATGATGGCTGGATCACATAAAGATGTTTATAAAGAAACTTAAACATAAGCCAAAGACTCAAGTGTAAATATGTCTATATGGAGAAAGCACATGTATTTATTGTTTACTTGCATTCCTTTTTTGATGGCTGAAAAAAGAAGAATCATTTTTCTTGAAGAAAGCTTTTTTTGCTGAAATCAAGTGTAAACAATTTTTGTAGTTTATTTTTTGTATGTTTTAGTGTAAGTAGAAGACATACTTTTTATGCATAGACCAAGAAATATTGGTATAGTGGTTTTGTTGTGTACATGCTTGTGATTCAGATCCATGTAAACAACTCAATTATAGAAGGTCTTTAACTACAGGACCAAAATGAAAACATTTTCCTGAAAATGTATAGTTTTTCACAGTTGCATTAGTTAAGTACTGATCAAAAACCTATGTAAGGAAGGGCACGCATCAAAATGGCCTTGCCTATGACTTGCACAATATTGGAAGAAATTTTTAAGCACCATTAGAATAGTAGGGGAACCAATTGTTTAAAAAAAAATACTGAAGCACAGGTTAACAGGAGAACTGCCAGACAGATAGATGGCTCCACATCTGCCCTTTAGGGTAAAAAAGTATTTGTTTAGCAAATTGTAAAATTAAGCAGTGTTTATTTTGATGTTTACGAACATGTAAGCTTTGCTTCCAAGAAAGCAAAATTTGAATAAACCAATACCAAATTCTCATTATAGTCGTGGTGTACAAAATATTACTGTGCCAACACTTAGCTTGTGTCCATTTGCTCACAAGGTTTCTGATATTTTACCAACTAAAGTCATTCCAGTCTCTTGTTGATCTTTTTTTAGAACTGAAGTAAAATGATAAGGTGCTTTTAAATAATCTGTAAAATAAGAGTGAATTAAACTTTTATTTAAAGATTATTTTATATTATTTCCTCTTTTGATACACTTGTCAAAGAGTCATTCGTGTCCAGAAGACTGATATATTTGAATAAGGAATATCTCAAAAGGAGATTATATTATTTTGCACCTCAATGTTTCAGGGAGTGTTTGAGAAGGCTCCATATTGTTTGTATTCTCAAAGTTTCTTCATTTACTTCAGGCACATGGAATTAACTACCCAGCACTATGAATAACATAGAGATATTTAGAGAAAGCTACTTTTTAGGGGGGTTTTTTTCAGTGCCTCCATCTGTACTGCATAGCTACAACTATTCCAGATAAAAAAAAAATCCTTTACTTTTTTCACACATTGTTAGTTCCTACCTGTGAGCAGCAAGGTAAACAAATCAAGTTTGCAATTTTTTGCAGGGTCTTAATACTCAAAACTGTGCTTTTTTTTTGTTGTTGTTGTTGTTCCTTTTGCCACATTTGAAAGGGGATTAGAAGATGCATGCAAGAGAATTACAACATTCCCAGCTTTTTCTGTGAGGCCATGGCATTCAGCTAACTTTAGCAGTCCAAGTGCTGGATATATCCTCTAAAGCTAGCTGTCTGGTCACCACATTTTGTGGTAACAATGCACCATCTCCACAGACTCATGCATCCTATCTGTTAGGCATGTCTCTGGGACTAACTGAATTGGACTCTGGAAGAATCTTCCTCTGTTTGTCCGTAAAGGATATTGAGAAGATTGGTCTAGAAGTCTAGGTAAATTTTTTGACAGATGAGATGAGTAGCTCTTAGGGTTGTGGGATTCGAAAGCCAGATTCTGTACTGATCAGAGGTATTTTTATAGGTTTAGATTTTTTTTTTTTCCTGATGAAAAATGTAACATTGACATTAGGCTGAATGAATAGTTTATAATCAGGTGTTGGGGACAGTGGCTTCTATCCCCACTGGTACTTCATCATTCTTGGTGAGATCTTTGTGTCCAATTTCTCCTATACATTAAGCATGAAAGATACAAATGCCAATATGAATCCTGACATCACAGCACGCTTGTGCCTCACAAGAGTGAGTCTTCTGTAGGAGCAGCTGGAAGATATTGTAGCTGCTGGTGATTGCTCTGCAAATGAGAGCTCTGGCTATGTTCAACTACTCAAAGAATCATGTAATTTCTGTAACTCTATTTGTCTATGGTGACCTAATGAGCTTTTTCAATAGCTCATGATTGAAAAACATTTGGGAAGTTCTTCCTTGCAAGGCCAGAGGAAAGTGTATAGAGTCAATATGATGTGTGAGAAGCAGATCAGAAAATCATTCTCCACTAATTGCATATTAGAGATCTCTTAGGCAAAAGACGGTATTAGAATGCATTTTTTTTAGTATAAAATCATCGAGACACAGTTTGCTTTTGTTGTAGAAGGTTTTTTGCCTTCCATCTCACCCAGTGGCAGGAAATGCCAAGTTTGTTTTCTGGGAGCACCAGCTACCTTCCCACAGATAGATGCTGCTCCAATATCTTTTTCTTACACCTGTGGAAGACAGATGAAATAAAAGGACTATGAAAACCTACCCCAGAGGAAGAACAGATATAAAGGGAGTGTGCAGTGGAGAGAGAGAAGTATGTCTAACCTTGAGTGCTTGAAGTGGGAAATATTTTATACCCTGAGGCAGAGAAAAGCTACCAGCACCAGTATCTCAGTGTGTCAGCAGCTCCTGCTCTGGAGTGGTCCATAGGTTTCAAAACTTTTTCTCAAAACCTTTTCTGCTGGCTACCACTGTTGGGGAAATATTGGCACAGACTCGGTCAAGTGGCTACAGCCTGCAAGGTGCACAGGCTTTGCTTTCCTCAGCAGCATGAAATGAAGACTGGAGCAACACAAGCAGTAAATATGGAGAGAGCAAATGGGCATCAAGTCAGAATACAAAGAGGAGGCACAGAAGATTTAATCTGTGGAGGAGTGTGAGATGATTCAAATTTGAAGTGAATAAAGTTCAAACTGGTCTAATGTCACTACATGAAAGGAAGGAACCAAAAGAGTGTGCAAGTTCCCAAAATCATGATTGCTTTGTGCAAGAAGGTATTCTTTGCTCTAGAATCAAGAAATGTTGGTTCCAGTGTCCTAGTCTCTGTAGTTTCTAGTGGAAGGAGTTCTGATAGTCACCTTGATGGTTTTGGTTTTTTTTCTATAGAACTGTAACCAAGGAAGTAAATTAGGGATGTATTCAAACTAGTTGGATTTTCCCTAAATAAATGGGTCTTCAGTGTTCCAACACTGAAGGAACATATCAAACCTCAAGCACCTTAAATCCTTGAAAGTGTCTAAAGCAGTGTTATGGAGACTTGGCACCCTCTACGGAGAGACACCTCTTTTTTTTTTTAGTCCTCTGAATCTGCCTTTTCCATTCATAGTGACCCAGACCCAGCAGAAGGAGGCGTAAGGAGACCCAGATTTTGAACTTTTGTCCAAGTCCTAAGAGATCAGACACCAGCTGGTCAATGAGATCCCAGAATTTACATTTCCTGCTTCTTGGGTAAATGCTACCATCAGGAAAGAGGGTTTGCCTTCCTGGAAGAAAAAGTCACAGACATGAGTTTGAAGCTTGAAGCTTGGTATCCTCAATATATGCAAGCAGTTACTGGGATTTATTTC